>NC_138193.1:94224513-95705763 GCF_964194105.1 Spermophilus citellus | reverse complement strand
CATCTCTGGCCCTGGTCATTCCCAGCACTAACCACTCCCAACACACACACACAGCTCCCTGTAACTTCCTCTTGCTGGACAGAGGCCTGGCCACTCCTCCTGTGTGATTGGCAAGAGGCCTCATGCCTGCTGAGAGAGGGGGAGTGGAAGAGGGACTGGCCAAATGCCCAGGGCCAGGGAGGGAGACGCCAGCCACAGGGACAATGGTAAATCCACATCACTGCATAAGTGCCGTGGACTCACGTAGTCAGCACCCCACCTTCACTGGCTGGTGGCCTCATCTCCTCCCACGTTCCATAGAGATTCTCACGGGAGCCCTGGAGGCAGGTGATGTCCATCTATCCCTGGTGGTATGGGAAGTGGCCCAGCCACCTCCCCTTGATAAGCCTTGTTTCCCCCTCGGGAAGTGATTTCATGTCGAGCCTTTGGTTTGATCCTCCCCAAGCTTTCAGGAGGCCCCTGGACTCTTGGTTAAAGGTCATACCCTGCGCATTTCTAGAGCGCTTCTGCATATCAAAGCTCTTCCATATAAAGATTTCACTCACTCCTCACAACAATAGAGCACACCTATTATTCTTCCCACTTTACAGATGATGGAACTGAGGCCCAGAAAATTTAGACCCTCTGGCCCCAGAAGTGCCCATGACTGCCCTGTGACCATAGCTCTCTAGCCTAGCCTATGGAGAAGGAGGTATGGGGTGGTGTCTGCTGTCAAACCCACCAACAACTAACTAGAAGACTTACTCCCCGGTAGGCATTCTGCTTTGTTTTGCACAAATAGATTTTTCTCTGTTGTAAACAAATTAATGCACATTCTTGGTTTGAGTCAGGACTAGCCAAATGTTGGGGTCCTCCTGTGTCATCTGAGCTTCATCCACATCCTCCCTTCACTCCCCTTAATCTCACTTAGGGGCTGAAAGGATAGATGGTAACCCAGGGAACAGAGGCAGCTATGGGGACAGTAGGTAGGGACCCAGGCCTGGGAAAGCCACAATGGACAGGGAAACTGTGACACTGACCCCTGGTACAATGCACACCATCTTTATCCCTTTCAGCTCTAGCTGGGTCATGGGCCTTGGGCAGATGCCAAAGAGCCAAGTGGTGGTGAGGCCAGCTGGGCAGAGCACCCTGCTTGGGCTAGCAAAGCTTTACCTTCTCTGAGTGCCTCCGCCCAAGAGATGCATGACCCAGGGTGCTGGGAGACCACATCTTGGAGGGGCCCACTGGAGGCCTCCCACTTCATCCACTCCCACCCTGCATAGACCCGACCCTCACCCAGGAGCTTCTAGATGGAAATCAGAAGGAGGTTCAAGGAGCAAACGAATAGTCATCCCCACCATCCACTCCCTGCCCCGTGCAGATCCCAGCCAGCTCCATCCCCAGCCCCGACGGCTCCCTGCTGGGATGGAAAGGGTTTCTGGTTGCACCGACTGCAGCTCTCAAACTGGTCTTGTACTTACTGAATAAATACTGTTGTTCTTGCCTTAGCTGCTCTCTAGGTTTGTGGGGTTAAGTTACCAGAAAATTGTGCTACCGTGTGTGCGTGTGTGTGCGTGTGTGTAGTGCTAGGAGTGCACAGTAGGTCTCTGTCGAGCCGATGCCATGATGACCCATACTGACCCAGAAACCACAGAACCACGCGGAAACCCAAACCCCCTCCAGCTGCCAAGGCGGCGGGCACACCCTGGGGTCGGGATGGAGCCTCCAGCACCCAAGTGACTTCCTCACTCCTCTGTAAATGTCATGGTGCTAAGACAGTGTCAACCCCAAGATGACACACAGCCCTGTGCTTTGGCCACCGTTTGAGGCAAAAACAAAACAGCCCGACACGTTGTGTTCTGGTGCAGGTTTGCATTAAACTGTAGCTACTTCTCACTCGGTCTCTGTTGTGTTTATTCAAGGAAGAAGGAGTTTGGCAGGGGACCTCTTCTGCAGTGGGTGGCGGAGACTTTCAGCTTTCTGCAGTGGCTAGGAAAACTCAGCTTTGACCCATCACTCCTGTGGAGTGGCAACTCTCTGAGAGGCTTGATCAGAGTCTGGAGATTTAAAAAAAAAAATTGCTTTGAAGATCAGCCTCTCTTCTGAAATCCCAGAATTTCTTATGGGAATAAAACCAAAGTTTTTGGTGCCAGATTTCCCAGGACAAGGTTGCTCAATCATCTGAAACAGGAATAACTAGGGGGAATCATTAGATTTAAGAGGGTAAAAAACCAGATTCCCTCCATGTACCCTTTGTCACTTGTTTTTTTGGCTACCATTCTGGAAGCCCATGCCCCCTCTCCATTCAAATCAGAACCTTGACTCATGGCCTCACAAAAATCACAAGAAAAGGGGCTGTCCCAAGGCCTCTGTGTCATTGCAGGGCCTTCTGACTGCTCTTTGGCTTTCAAAAACCTCACCTTGAGTTCGGTGGCACATGCCTGTAATCCCAGCAGCTTGGGAAGCTGAGGCAGGAGGATCACAAGTTCAAAGCCAGCCCCAGCAACTTAGCAAGGCCCTAAGCAACTTAGTGAGACCTGTCTCAAAAAATAAAAGGGGCTGGGGATGTGGCTCAGTGGTTACGCATCCCTGGGTTCAATACCTGATAGAAAAAAACTTTCACATGCAGTACAGCTGCTACAGGGGTTGGCCTGCTATACCCTCAAGTCTCTTCCAGCGTCCAGACCACCCCCACTCCCATCTTCTCTTTAGATCTCAAGCCTGTTGTTGGGAGGGATTATCCAATCCAACTCTTTCACACTCATAAGAAAATGAAATCGTTTCTAATACTGTGGAGGGGATTGTAGGTAGTGTGTGGGGACTCTGCACACCACATTTGGGAGGTCATCAGATATTAACTGCCTAAAATCCATAGTAAACATTTGGATGGGAAAATAGCATGACCCAACGTGGGACGAGCCATGTGCATTTATCAGTCTATGGAGAAAAAAGAAGGTGCTTATGAAGACAGTGAATACTTTAGCATGTATGTGTTTGAAAAATAAAGACCACAGATTCAGACTTTAAGGCTCAGTTATTTAGGAGAATTTGCATTGTGAGAAACCCAGGCCAGTCTGCAGCTAAGTAACCAACAGCCTTAATTTATTAACTCCGAGTCGCAGGTTGACTTTCACATGCAGTACAGCTGATGCTAAGAACTGCCTTGCAGTCTGGAGGAGGAAGGGCATCATGGCACCCTAAGCACAAAGAAGAAACCTCATGAGGTTAGACAATATGGAAGGGTAGATGTTACAAATGTTAATAAAACTCTTTGATGGCGTTGCTGATAACATACATTTTCCTTCTGAACTTAAGTCTATGCTAAAGTTTTGGTTTAAAAACATCTTGTGTTTCAGTTTTTAGCTTTAATAAATACACTCATCTAGTACTATCTTTCTGACTTAGAATCATACAAATGCTTGAGATATTTTTCCTTAAAATGAAAATTTGGGGGTTGGGAGGATTACCGGGGATTGAACCCTAGGGTTCTTTACCACTGAGCTGCATTCCCACCCTTTTTGTTTTTTATTTTGAGCAGGGTCTTGCTAAATTGCTGAGGGTCTTGCAAAGTTGCTGAAACTGGCCTTGAACTTGCAATCATCCTGCCCCAGCCTCCTGAGTCACTGGGATTACAGGCATGTGCCACCACACTCAGATGAAATTCTTAATTGTACACTACCTGCGAAGTTTTGCCATGTAGATTACTCCTTTTTGATCAGTTCCTAGTTACATCAAGTTTCAAACCATGAGAGAGGTCAATATCAGTAACAAAGACCTCTCAGGATAGTCTGATCCTTTCACAGCTCAGAGTGTAGAAGCCCCTGGAAAACAATTTTTCTTGGGGTATTTTGAGCCCTAGAGTAAAGGAGACCTCAGTGGCAGTGCCTTGAGGGCCTGTTTCCATCAGCCATTTTCTGGTCTGAAGGAAAGGAAATCTGGAGGCTCCACCAAGGGTATCTTAGGAGAAGGTGCCAATATGTGAGAGCTGCAGAGGTTTATTTGGACATTTAGTGTTCCAATGGCCAGACTTCCATAGATGAATTGTCCCCAATGTGACCTGTTGGCTCCCTCTTCTAAGTTGTAAGGGTTTGAGCTTATGCTTTTAGGAGCACTTTATTGTTCCTACTTTATGTCTATAACATGGGTTTGCACCATCTCCCAGTGTGGGAAGCAATGAAAGAGTTTTGCCTTTTGTAATTCTTACTTTTTGACAGATACCACATCTGGCATCATTATCATGTGAACGATCAAGATGATGGTAATTTGGACATCCTGCTCTCCAATTCCATTCTTTAAACAAATCCAGTATGTTGAGAATCAGAATGATTTAATATGATCTGAGCAGTGACCGGGCTCCCTTCCTGCCCTTGGGCTGAAGCAACCCATAGGTCAATCCAGCCCCATGTTCTTGACCAGGGACAATTTTGTCCTCCAGGAGAAATTTGGCAATGTTCAAACACAGTTTTTTGTTGTCACAACTTAGCGGGGGACAACTTAGGGCCCTTGGGATCTAGTGAGTACAGATCAGGGGTGCTGCTAATAAGCCTACAATACACAGGACAGCCTCCACAGTAAAGAATTATCCAACCCAAAGTGTCAATAGCACTGAGCTTCAGAAACCCCTGTCTAGCTTACAGGTAAAAGGAGATTTAGTCAGTCATTTTAGAAAATCATATAGGGAAAATTTAAGAGGTAGGGAGAGGTAGCTCAGTTTATGGTACTACCTTATATGACAGCATTCAATTAATATAATATACCATCTCAATAGAATAAAAAATGGGATAATCTCAATAAATGCAGGAAAAACTATTCCATTATTATACAAAACAAAACAACAAAAACAACTCAGGCTGGGCTATGGCTCAGTGGCAGAGCACTTGCCTTGCATTTGTGAGGCATTGGGTTCAATCCACCACATAAGAATAAACATAAGAATAAACAAATAAAATAAAGACATGCTGTCCATCTACAACTACAAAAAAGTAAAAATAAAATCCTCAACACACCAGAAACAGAAGATGTCTTCTTCAACCTGATAAAGGACATTTATTAAAACCCTACAGTTAACATCATACTGAATGATGAAAGACATACTAACTCCCCAAGGTCAGGAATAAGACATTCAACATTATACTAAAGGTCTTAATCAGAGTAATTAGGAAAATAGAAGAAATATAGGCATCCAAATTGAAAAGGAAGAAATAAAACTATTTGTAGATAGCATGATCTTATGTTCAGAAATATCACAAGGAATCCATTAAAATGCTATTAGAATTAATAAACAAATTCATCAAAGTTATAGAACACAATGATATACATACAATACTCAATTTTATTTCTACCAACTAACAATGAAAAATTTTAAAAGTGAAGAAAACAGTTTCATTTACAGTAGCATCAAAAAGAATAAAGTGTTTAGTGTAGTGACCAGTCAAAACCTCTCCTCTCCAGTATGAAAGCCATGAATCATTCAGAGTGGCTCCCCAAAGTTTAGTGATAAGTTTAACAAAACAAATGCAACATTTGTACTCTGAAAACTATGAAAGTATTGAAAGAAATTTTGAAAGATCTATTAAATGAATGAAAAAATCCCGTATCCACAAATCAGATTAAATATCATTAAGATTGCAGTACTCCCCAAATTGACCTATAGATTCACTATAGTCTGTAAGAATCCCAGATGGCTTCTTTATAAAAATGGACACCTTCATTGTAAAATTACAATGTAAAATTGTATAAATTTTACATTGTAAAATTACATAAATTTTACATTGTAAAATTACATAAATTTTACATTGTAAAATTACAATTAATTCATTTGAAATTACAAGGGATCCAGAAGGGTAAAATATATATATATATATATATATATATATATATATATATATATATATATATGAATGAATAAACTGGAGGGCTCACATTACCTGATTTCAGAAGGTGCTACAAAACAGTAATCAAGACAGTGTAAAGTTGGTAGAAGGAGAGACTACAGATCAACTGAATAGAATTGAAAGTGGGGGGGGGATGTCTATAATCAACTGATTTTTGAACAAGATACTGTCTCAGTCCATTTTGTTTTGCTATACTAAAATATCTGAAGCTGGATAATTTTTTAAAAAAAAAGAAAGGAAAAAGGTTTATTTAGTTTGCAGTTGCTGAAGCCCAAGAACACGGCACCAGCATCTGCTCAGCTTTGTCGACCTTCTGTCAACAGGACAACATGGCAGATGGCATCATGACAGGAGTATATTCCAGAATGAAGTATCATGTGGCAAGATGGGAAGGAAGAAGGTGAAAGAGGCCAGGCTTGCTCTTTTTTTGCCATTCTTGTGGGAACTAACTCCTCAAGACCCAACCCACTCTGGAAGACCAGAATTAAAGCATTCGTGAGAGCAGAGCCCTCAATGACCTAATTACCTTCCACTAGGCCTGCCTCTTAAAATTTCCACCACCTCGATACTGCCATTCTGGAGACCAAGCTTCCAGCTCATTAGCCCTTGGGGGTAACATTTAAACCATATTCAAACCATAGCAAATACCAAGTTGATTTAATGGGGAAAAAATAGTGTTTTCAACAAATGATGCTTAAACAACTAGATATCCACATACAAAAGAATGAAATTGGAGCTTTGCCTCATACTATGTGCAAAAATAACTCAAAATGGATCAAGTATTTAAGAGCTCAAGCTGAAACTCTTAGATGAATGCAGAGAAAAACCTTTATAAGCTTGATATGGCAATAGATTGATAGGTCAGATACCAAAACCACAAGCAACAAAAGAAAAAAAATAGAAATATTCGACTTCATCAAAATTAAATTTTTTTGTACTTCAAAAGAAACCACCAAGAAAGAGAAAAGAACCCATAGAATGGAAGAGAACATCTGCAAATCATATAGCTGAGAGGTGAGAGAGGAAAAGCAGTCTTGGGGTAGTGCAGAGGGAAAGCTCTAGAAGACAACTGTGCAGCAGAGAACAACTGGTCCAGAGGAACACAGTCCTGAGAAAATCCTGACCAGGAGGCTAAGACAGACACCTGCTCTCAGTATTTGCTCATTTGTAACAATGTTTTACAAATACCTAGCTGACAAATTTCTTCAGAAATGACAGAACAACCAGCAAGTATAGCCCTAGCTCTTGATAAAGAAACCAGAGGGGCTGGGGATGTGGCTCAAGCGGTAGCGCGCTCGCCTGGCATGCGTGCGGCCCGGGTTCGATCCTCAGCACCACATACCAACAAAGATGTTGTGTCCGCCGAGAACTAAAAAATAAATATTAAAAATTCTCTCACTCTCTCTCTCCTCTCTCACTCTCTCTAAAAAAAAAAAAAAAAAAAAAAAAAAAAAAAAAAAAAAAAAAAACCAGAGAGGGACTGGGGTTGTGACTCAGTGGTAGAGCACTTGCCTGGCATGTATGAGGCACTGGGTTCAATTCTCAGTACCACATATAAATAAATTAAATAAAGGTCCATCAACAAATATATATATATTTTTAAGAACCTAAGAAGCATATTTATTTGGAAGAATGAATCATGGAGTCTCCGAGTTTGGAGGTTTCTTACACACATATAATTTATCCTCTGTAGAAATTTCTACCATATCTCTGACAGATCATCTAGCCTAGGATACAGGACATTTAAATAAGTGACAGGGAAATGATTTTACCAGGTTTACTATGCCTCTGCCCTCAAGCTGTTTATCCAATATTACTTCCTTAATTGAAACAGAATTTTATCTCTGCAACTTGTGCCCATTTGTCCTAACTCTTCCCTCCAGAGCCACAATCTTATTCATGCAACAATATTTGCACATTGTTGCAGACTCTGTCTGTGCCTACCACACTACTGTTTTCTCTAAGCCAGTAGTTCTTGGGAGGGCATCACAATCACCCAGAGGGCTTGCTTAAATAATTTCTTGGGCCCCACCCCCAGAATTTCTGACTTAGTGGCTCTGTCAGACTAAAGAATTTGCATTTCTTACCAGTTCCCAAGTATGCTGAAAACTAAGCTTTGAGAAATACTGCTCTAAAAAAACAACTCCCATTCCTCCATAGAATTCTTTTCATGCCACTCATCTTCATCTTAAAATGTAGCAGCCTGGGGATGTAGCTCAGTGGTAGAGCATCTGCCCAGCATGCCAGGAGGCCCTGGGTTTGATTCCCAGCACTGTAATGTGTGCACCAGAACAGAGTTCTCTGACCAAAGGCATCCAGGAGAGAGTGCCCACCAATGCAGAGGAAAGGACTGATGGTGCTTTGCAGGAGCAAAGATAGAGCCCCCAACCATTAACCAGCTGAGCAGTGATGAATTCAGCTGGTATACAGGAGTTGCCTGGGGACTCCTCCAAAACAGCCATCCCCAGGAATTTAAGAGTCCCAGCCAGCCTGTTCAGGGCCCTTACTGAGGTTTCCAAGGAACTGTGAACCTCTCTGGCCCAAGACTTCCACCCCCAGGGAAATGCTTTGGGTGGACATCTTTGGGAATGAACTGTCTTGAACATGTCTTCCTCCAAGATGTCTCCTTCCCAGTCTTTCAATTTTTGTGACTCTTCCTCACCCTTAAATTTCTTCCATGATTTTGTTTTCCTGGATTATTTGCCACAGCTTTTTATTAATCTCTCCAAGACCAGATCCAAAATCTGAACCCTGAGCTGCCAGAGATGATGAGAAGCTGGTTTTCCACTGCTCTGAGAGGATTCGATGGACAGAGGCAGGCCTTGCTTGCTTGAGAACCGCCCTCTGGGCAGCAGGAAGTCCTCTCTCTCTCTCTCTCTCTCTCTCTCTCTCTCTCTCTCTCACACACACACACACACACACACACACACACACACACACCGAGGAAGAAGGTACTTCTGAGGGTAGCCTGGGAAGACAAGGAGACAAAAAGAGGCATTCCCACTGGCAACAGTCCATCCCCATCCCTAGGGAAAAGGAAAGTGACAAGTATTAATAGCCTACAATGTGCCAAGTACTTTGCTGTAGACTTTATGTGTTCTTGATGTCAGATGGGCAGAAATTCCCTTTATTGTTGGCCCCAAAGATTTTGTTTTTCTCTGGAAGATAATGATGTCTAACAAACCTCTAAGAAGAAAAGTAACATTGTTTAAAAAACCAAACTTAAGCACAGGCCATGGGCTGGGGATGAAGAGGATTGCCTAGCATCCTGAGGCCCTAGGTTCCAACCCTAGCAGTGCAAAAAGAAAATGAAAAAAAAAAAAAAAAAAAAAAAAAAAAAAAGCATGAGCCATAGTACTCTCAGCCAATCCAGATCATGACCTTTCTCCTAAAACAATGATTTTGGCCTGGGAAAAAGCCGGGAACTGCTAGAGGATTCTGGGAAAGGGAAATCCTTGGTAGTAACCTCCTTTGGAGAATACCTCAGTTCCCAGGGGCCAGAGCAGCAACAGCAGCAGCAAACTGAAAATGCTAGGAAAGGTTCTCTTCTTACTGCCTTCCTCTTGTCAATGCCTTGTTTGGCTTTTTTCTGCTCCCATGCACCACCCAGAGAGACCTCCAGAGGGTGCTTTAAGCTCATTGATGGCTGCTTCTTTGGTTTAAAGATGCAAACGTTAACCTAAGTATATAACAGGTAAGGCTCAGCAAAAGGTAGTTCTGGTCAAGGTACCATCATCCTCAGTCCCAGCCCCCAGAGCTGCTCAGGGTCAGGGCAGGAGTGACCTTTCTCGCATCTGGAACTCCTCTGGGGAAGTTGTCCCTTTCGTGGTCTATTTTCATATATGGATAAGGTTGCCAGATTTAGCAAATCAAAATATAGGACACCCACTTAAATTTGAATTTCATATAAAAATACTCTTTAAGTATAAATATGTCCTAAATAGTGTTTGTGGAATACTAATGCTGAAAAAAAAAGTTACCTGAAATCCAAATTTAACTAAGTTGTCTCACATTTTTTCCATATTTTTATTGGTGCATTATAGTTGTACATAATGGGGGATTAGTTGTCTCATATTTATATATACACAGAATATAACAATATAATTTGGCCAATATCATTCCCCAGAATTTCTCCTTCTCTCTCCCCTTTCCCTCTTGGTCCCTTTTCTCTACTCTACTGATCTCCCTTCAATTGTCATGAGATTCCCCCTAGCTTTCTCTAAGGTATCATACATTTATCTGGAAATTCTGGTTTGGGCTTATGCACGTGAATTTCCCCCTTTCTGTTTAATGAGTTAATGGAATGTCTACCAGGCTTATGTTACACCCCACAAAAATGAATCAAAGCAGCTCCTGCATTCAAAAGTGAGTTGAGGAAAAGACATATTGACAGTTATAGTATAGAAAGTATAGGAAGCAAAGAATTAGTGGAAGAAAATTGGATTTTCATGTTAGGTTTAGATTCAAAGTCCACATATGATGGCCACTAATTGTGTGTCTTCGTCAAGTTATGAACCTCTGGGCTTCTGTTGAGAAAATGTGAATAATACCACCCTGTTAAGACCAAGGAGGTCATCAAAAATTATACACATTTCATGCCTGGCTATAGTAGGAGCTAAATAAACATTAGTCCACACCCACCTTTTGTGGTGCTGGGTATCAAACCCAGGGTCTTTCCCAGGCTAGGCAAGCATTCTACCACTGAGTTGTATCCCCAACCTCTAGTGTCCCTTTTACAAATAAGAAATGCTATTTAATAGAGGGCACATAAAATGCCATAGTAGAAATGAGTTTTGAGAAGATCTTTACAAAGGAAGTAATGCTTCATTTTTTAAATAAAAATAATAGCTGATATCATTTATCAAATGTTCACAACATGCTAAGCATTATCCTAAGCACCTGATAAACATGATCATGTTTTATCCTTACATTAACTCTCTGTGGTACTTACTATTATGATCTCCACCTTACAGATGGAGAAACTGAGTTAAGTAACTTGCTGTAGAGCCATTAAGTGGAAGATTTAGCATTTCCACTCAGGCAGTCCCTACCCCTCACCTACAACTTATGCCACCTTGCATGAATTGGCCCTTGAGGTTTGAGTGTATGATCACTTGAGAAAAAAAGTACCATTTGTGTCTGCCCAGCTGCAAGGGCAGCTGATGTAAATGCAAAAGACGAGAAGATGGAAGAAGAGTCCTGAGGTCCTGACACTGCCTCAAGCTCTTCCAGGTTCATCCAAGTTTTTATCACCTACCTGCTTCTCAAGGGCAGAGCTCTCTGCAGGTTAACATATTGAAATCTAAGCCACTGGACTAGCGTTGTTGGTCATTCTGAGTACACTAAGTTGTTAATGTTCACAGGAGATTTGTCTTAAGAAGAACTTCACAAATTTTCAGTTTGCAAATTTGTAATATAATAAAGCATAATTGAGGCAGAAGGGTGACAAATGACTTATTGACTCCAATTCGGTTTTGATTATTAATGATAATCACCATGTATTGTGTATTTACAGTGTATCAGATACTGCTAGGCAGTTTTCATATATTATCTCATTTAGCCATCATCACAACCATAGGAAAACCAAGGTCAAAGTCACATACTCAGAAAGTATTGGGCCTGGTGTTCATGGGGCTCTAGTAGGGTGGAGGGTTGATTCACTCTCTAAATAAAGACTCATTTACTCAAGGTGTGTAATTAAAATCTATTTCCATGGCAAAATTACATATTGCTTATATGAGTCCCCTATAAAAGTTCAAAACCATGTTGAGGAGTTACTATATTGTGAGCACCAGTCCTATTTTAGTGCCCTGTTCCACTTTTAGCTAGTTTCCCATAAATAATGAACAGGGTTGGTAGCAGTTACCAGTCCTGCAACACCTCACCTCTACCTCACAGCAAGGCCACAGTATCTCAAAACCAAATTCTAATCTACCTTTATCCCCCCGATCAGCAGAGTTAACCCCTTCTCTTAGCCATTCTCTTGGCTTCCCCAGTCACCCTAGGAAAAGCATAAAAAGGTCAGATTGTTTTTAACTTATGTGACTGTTTCCAGTCCTGTGCAAGGTGCTAAGGATACAAAGGTAAATAAAGACATGGTGTTGAGTGTGAGGGCCTCCTCAGAGAAAGATGTGAACAATCATAGTAACACAAAGAGGGACTTAACAAAAAATGTACTTGGTGCCAAAGAGAAAGAATCTGCCATTTTGGGGTTGGCATGGGACTGGGGGAGTTCATGACAGAGCCACAGAGGAGCTGATATTAGGGCTGGTCTTGGAGAATAGTTAGAAGTTTGTCTGATGAAGAAAAAGAAGGAATGACCCCTTGTAGGTTCAGCCACAAAGCAGAACTGTTTGGTTGGACAACTGCAAGTGGTTGCTTTCATGACTGACATACAAGATGAGAAATGTGAGGTGGGGTAGGGCGTGAAAGGAGTGGAGATGAAGTGAAAGTGGTTGGTAGGGGCCAGATTGTAAGGGTTCATCCACCATATGAAGGCGTCTGAACTTTTAAGTCAATATTTCTTAAACGTTTTCACTGAAGAATCCCAAAGGCAGTGGGCAGCACAGGCCTAGGAGTGGACAGCACCCAGTCTTGAGCCGTGTATCCATCAGCTTTCCACCACGGTGACAAAATCCTTGAGAAAACCAATTTAAAAGGGGGAAAGATTTATTTGGGCTCATGGTTCCAGAGGTTTCAGTCCCCATCTTTGTGGGCTTGTGGTATGGCAGAACATCATGAAAGAACAAGTAGTGGACCTAAGCTATTTACTTCATGGTGGCAGGAAGCAGAATGAGGGAAGGGGTCCAGGGACAAGAAACACCCTTCCAGGGTATGCCCCCAGTGACCTACTTCCTCCAACTGGACCTTACTTCCTACAGTTTCTACCAACTCCCAATAGTCTATTCAATTTTGAGTCCATAAATGGGTTAACCCATTGATGAAGTCAGGGACTTCATGAGCCAAGCACTTCCCCAAAGCCCCATCTCTGATGATTGCCGCACTGGGGACCAAGACTTCAACACATGAGGCTTTGTGGACTATTCCAGATCTAAACTGTAACAAGCCCATCTCCCTTAAAAAGTCTTTTGTATTCTATTACATATGTCTATTCATTTTAATATAAAAATATTCTTTTCCTGAAACTCCAAATAAAAAATTAGACTTTACCAGTTCTAAAGCTCTTCCATCCTATGTACTTCCATGGATCTCCCTTTCCCAGAAGTTGTCTAAGCCAGTTTAAGAGAGTCATAGGATTTAAGCAGGGAGTTATGTGAAAAGCTTTATCTTCTAGAAAGAGGCTTCTGGCACTAGTGCTGAGGTTGGATCAAAGGTAAGGAAAGTCAAGAGAGAGCAGGTTGGACATTCTGCAGTAATAGCCAGGCCAGAGATGGTCAAGATGAGGGAGATAAAGAAGGGAACAGATTTGAGAGACATTTAAGAAGTAGACATTTAAGAAGTAGAACTGATAATAATAGAAAACTGTCCTGGGAACTGGGGAGAGAGATGGGTTAGGACTACCCCCAATGTGTTTTAGAGAATGATGCTATTAACAACAATAGGGGAAGGGCAAATAATTTAAGCACACTGAGTTTGAGGTGACTATGGAAAGAGGGGTAAAACTGTCTAGAAGGCAATGGCACATACAGGTCTGAGAGTTGGGAGAACTACTTAGGATGGAGATATAGACTCAGAAGTCACTGAATAGATGAGGCTACTCAGAGAACCTGGATAGAGAGAGGAAAGTGAGATGGAAACCCTGGGAATCATCAATATCTAATGGCAGATTTAGGGAACAAGGGAGACTGGGCAAAGGAATGTCAAAAGGTCAGGAGTATGATATCAAAGGCATAGGTAACAAAATTTTAAAAATGGACAAACTAGACTTCATGAAAATTTAAAAAATTGGTGCATCTAAAGACTATCAACAGAATAAAAGAGCAACACATAGAATGGGAAAAAATATTTGCAAGTCATAGATCTGCTAAGAGGTTACTATCTAGAATATATAGAAACCCCCTAAAACTCAATAACAACCAAAAAAACAAAACCCCCACCAAATTAAATACTGGAAAACGAGACTTGAATAAAGGTTTCTCCAAAGAAGATATACAAATGGCCAAATAGCACATGAAAAGATGCTCAATATCATAATTACTAGGGAAATGCAAATCAAAACTGTAATGAAATACCAACTCACAGCCATTATGATAAGCTACTATCAAAAAAACAGAAAATAATAAATGTTGGTGCAGATTTGGAGAAAATAGAATGCTTTCACAGTTAGTGGAAGTGGAAAATTGTTCAGGTGTTACAGAAACAGTATGGCAGTTCCTCAAAATATTAAACATAGGTTTACTATATGATCCTTCAGTTCCACTTCTGATCAGATACCCCAAGAAATTTAAAACAGGGTCTAAAAATGATGTCTGTACACCCATGTACATAGCAACATATAGCACAACTAAAAGGTAGAAACAAACAGAATACTCTTTGATGGATGAATGAATAAGCAAATTGTGTTATAAAAATATAGTGGACTCTATTATTAAGCCTTAAAAAAGAAGGAAATTCTATTATATGCTACAACAAATTCTGATACATATGCTACATGAACCTTGAAGACACTATGTTAAGTGAAATAAGACAGGTACAAAAAGATAAATGCAGTATGACTCTACATATATGAGACACTTGGTCAAAATCAGAGACAAACAAGAGAACGGTGGTTTCCAGGGCTGGAGGGAGAAGGGGATGGGAGTTATTGTTTAATGGGTACAGAGTTTCATTTACAAGATGAAAAAAGTTTGGAAATGGATAGTGGTTGTCATGGTTTAGCTCTGAAATGTTCTCCAAAGGCTCATGTGTTGAAGTCTTGGTCCCCAATGTAGCAATATTCAGGATGAGGCTTTGGGGAAATGCTTGAATCATGAGGGGTCTGATATCATCAGTGGATTAATCCACTGATGGACTTGGGTTGAAGGGATAATTGGGAGGTGGGAGAAACTAGGAGGTGGGACCTAGTTGAAAAAAGTAGGTCACTGGGGGCATGCCATGAAAGGGTGTATCTTTTCCCTGCCCCCCCCCTCTATCTCTCTCCCTCCTTCTCCCTCTCTCTCTCTTTCTCTATTTCTCTCCCTCCTTCCTGGCCACCATGAGGTGAGCAGTTTTGTTCCACTACTCATTGCTCACTATGACATTCTGCCTCACCACGTACCCAGAAGCAATGGAGCCAGGTGACCATGGACTGAAACCATGAGCCCAAGTAAATTTTTCCTCCTGTAAGTTGTGTTTTGCAGATATTTTGTCACAGTGACAGAAAGATGACAGTCAACAGTGGTGATTTATACCATTGAACTATATACTTTAAAATGGTTAAAATGGTATATTTTACTTTTTAAGTTGTAGATGGACACAATACATTTATTTTATTTATTTTTATGCGGGGCTGAGGATTGAATCCAGAGTCTCACACATGCTAGGTAAGTACTCTAACACTAAGCTACAACTCCAGAGCAAGATGGTATATTTTAAGTATATTTTACCACATGAAGCATTTGGAAAAAATAAGAACAGGAGAATCTATGGCTTCTTGGAGAAGTAGCTGACTCCAGGGCTAGGGCAAGGGATGTGCAAGATGAGCCTGTAACATCTTGTACCAGAAGTTAGGAAGTGCTCAAAGAAAAATGGGGACAATTCCTAAGGACACGGGACTGCTTGAAGTTTCTTTCACTGGTCAAATCTTTGATATATTGAACATCAAATCAAATAATCTTAGGAAAGAATTGCAACCCACTGGCAAAGAAATCCATATCTTCATTGATACAAATAAATGGGAGTAGAGCTGAACCTGGATCATGATCCTGGTATCATGCACCTGGCCAGATTTCAGAGTCACTATGAACTAAGAACTGCTGTGTGTGCCTTTTGTTTTCCTCCTTCTTGAGTTGAGAATGTCCATAACAATTATCCTACACCTGGGCCAATAATGTGTGTTGGGTATATAAGAGGTAGATGGTGTGTCTCCTGACCTTACAGGTCTTCAGATCAAAGGAGTGGTACTGGTACTCAGGAGTTGTACCCAAGGTCCTTGACCTAAGGAGCTATATCCACACTGGGACCTGATTCAGATCACAAGATTCTGATTTTGAGCTGATGATGTCATGGGATGAGATTTGAAGGTCTTGGAGGAGATGAGTGTATTTTGCATTGAGTGTGATGTGAATTGTTATTGGGGGCCGCAAATCAAGTCAAGATGGCACCTGGCAGTTTGCCAGGAGGAGTAGTTTGTGAGGCAATGCCACGGAGCCATTAAAATGGTAGGGATTCCTTATTGGCTGATTGCTGTAACTGGATGATGCTAATTGAGTCAAGCTGTGTGTAATCAGTTAGGTATATATACCTCTGCTGTTTTGCAATGAAGCGGCTCCCGCTACCTTGGGTGCCCGCTGAGTTCCCACTGAGTTCCTTCGCAATAAAGCAGTTCCCGCTTCAACCTTCAAGTTGCTTGTCACCTCCCGGTTATTTTGCCCAGCCAGACTGCGGCAAATTGTGATCAGAGGGCAAGGTGTGACAAATTATATTTTCCAAAATATCAGCTTTAACAATATTTCCATTCACAACTTATTGTGTGACTTTGAGACTTACTGCATTCTTATGTGATTTATATCCCATTGAGAGATGAATTCTATGTTCCCTCCTCTTGTCATTGGATAGGCCACTGTGATTTTTTTGTGATTTTTTTTCCAATGAATAAGTGTATGATTCAGAATACAACTTCTCTATTGTTCACTGAAATACTTAACTTGAAACCTTCAACTACCAAGTAAGTGAGTACTGAAACCACCATGTGGTGAGAAATTCAAACTAGCTCTAAGACAACATGATGAGAGAGGGTTGCCCAGCTAGCCCCTGATGCTTGAGTTCCAGTCACCATGTGACTGCAATTACATCCTGAGCTAGAACCACCCAACTGAGCTCCTACTGAACTCCCATCCCACAGAAATAGAGATAATTAAATGGTTGTTGTCTTACACCAACAAGTTTGAGTGATTCATTTTGTAGAAATAGATGATTGGCACAGCTTAAAATGTGAACATGTGAAGAGTCTAGGTACTGGTATATAGTGATTCTTTGTGGAATTGTCCTCCACTTTGTAGGGATAAGAGGATCTTTGCCTCTTCTCAGAGTTACTCGGGAAGTCTATACCTCTCAACTCTTCATATACAACCATTGAGTTGAGCTGGAACTTCAGAAAAGGGAAGGAAGTAAAAATAATCTGAGCTTGAATTTTCTCCCTTGTCTTTCTTTAGAGCTCCCAGAAACCTTGTAGGTGCAGTTAGGAACAGCTTCAGTTTTTCACCTTTGTTCCTAGGAATAAGTGTAGCCTGGGTTTCTACTCTCTTAGTCACTGATTTGTCTTGAAACTTATTGTCCACTAGAACCCTCTCCAGAGAATGGCAGTAGATGGGAGGAGAGGGCATAGATTCAGTATGTGCTGTGTCCCTCTTTTCTTACCAATTTGCTCCTTCTTTTTCCTGGAGAAAATGGACTCTTTTGGGGTGCTTTGATACCAATAGTTCTGAGGTGGAATTTGTAGGAGCTAGATAGAGAGACTCAGGGGAGAATGCCAGGTTGCAAGTTTATACTTCTGAGTCACTTGAAGAGAATGTAGCATCTCTGGTATGTCAACAAGCCCAGCCAAATCCAGTGATGTTCACCAAGAGGGTTTGATGAGGGGTGGGTTAGGGAATGATAGAAAGGTAAGGTGTGAAGAGAGTTTACATTGATTAGAGAGGGCCACAGAGGAGGTCATTACCCATTGAGGAAATCTTTTCTCAGTGGAAACATTTGGGATAGTGTAGATTCGAGGATTCATGAAATTGAGAATGCCAGTCTTGATTAATAGGGGACTAGGGTCTTGGCATTAAGATTTAGAGCAAAGGGCTCAGAAGAATTATAATAGTAGCAGCCATACTTAAAGACAAAATATGTATATTAATAATAAGGGAAATGATGACTGAGAGTCTGAGGCGGTTAGGCCAGAAAAAGTGAGAAAGAATGAAAATCTTTGTCTTCTCTTGATTCAATTACATAAACATTTTTTTTGGAACTCTACAATGTGTCACTTTCTGTGCTAGATGCTGAGGGGGCTGGATGAGTAAGACAGAATTCCTGCCCACCAGGGAGAGTCTAACGGGGAGACAGACGTGTAAACAAAGGACAATACTGTAAGATGTGTGTAATAAAAGAAGTATGTACAAGGTAGGTATGGAGTGACATCCAGACATTGGTGGGAGTCAGGGTCAAGGTCTCAGATCCAGGAGCCATCTGTACCAAGAAAATGAACACAGAATGAGGGTGGGCATCTGGAGCCCTGGGAAGAGCAGTGGGGAGGAAGAGAAGGAAGAGGAGAGATGGAGAGGATAAAAACAGAGTGGGAAAATCGAACCGGCAGATCAAAAAAAGAGCTAGTTGTGAGGAAGTCGAATCTACATCGGAGAGTGGGCCAGAGGAAGAAACAAAAGTCGTTTACAAATTCATTGGGAAGACAACACTCTTGGTAAAAACTCGTGTGATTTGGGTAGGGACGATTTTGTTAGCTCGATTTAAAAATAAAGGCACAGACTTTCTGGTAGGAAAATGCAGAAAACTTAATTTGGTTGATTAAAGTAACAAGCTGTGATTGGGAGCCACAAACCAAGAAGGGCGATCAAACGTGGCCTCTGCTCGTCCACGTCTCTGGAAGAGAGCAAATAGTCCCTTTGCCTTTTCAGAAACCATAAGAGAAAAGAACCCGATGGCTACAGAATCAGGTGTAAACGCTTGTTCCTTCTGTGACTGGACGGGGTGGAGGAATTGTTGCCCTGTTGCTAAGGACAAGGGAAGGGGCTGTTCCCAGTTGCTGTAGTGACAAGGTGAGAGCGGTCCCGCGGTACCGCCGCACGTTCACGAGGCAGTGTCTTCCCCTCGTTGCTATGGCGACCTAGCGGGACTGTTCTCGTCGCCCGCACCTCCCGTCGCAGTTGCTAAGAAGTGGTGGAGGTAGGGGCTGTCCTCCGCTCGCCACCCGGTTGCCTTGGAGACGGCGGGTGCGCTGGCCCCGCCCCGCTCGGACTGACAGCGGTGGCCGCATCGCGCCTGCGCAGTGTTCTCTTCCCCCGCAGTCTCTGTGCGTTGAAGCCGGAGACCGCGGCGGCCTCGGCTAGGACCCTCCGCCCCAGAGCCGCCGGCCGGAGCCGCAGCCTCAGCCGCAGCGCCCCCGCCGCCCGTCCCCCTCCCCAGTCGCCTCCGCCGGAGCCGCCTCGCGCACTGTGAGTCCGGGCCGAGGCGACGGACGCCGTGGGGCTGAGTCAGCGGGAGGCCCGGGCCGGGCTGGGGGAGGGGAACCGGGCTCCCCATCCCCGCCGCCCCCGCCTCCACCCCCAGCCGCGTCTGCCCCGCCGGCCTCCTTCCCTCCGTCCCTCTCTCGGGGCTCCCTGCGGCCGGTAGACAGGCCTCCCCGAGCCACTCCTCCATGCCCTCCTACCTCCCTCCTTCCCTCCCTCCGAACCCACCTCGGGGTCCTTACCCCCTAGATGTGGCGCTGCCGCTCCTTTGCCCTGGCCTGATATTTCCCCTCAAAACTACCTCGCCTCGCTCCTGTCCCTCCTTAGTTCTCCTTACTCCTGGGCCTGACATCTCCTGGCCTCTCTGGTTTTCCCCAGTGATTTGCCAGAGAAAGAGTGACAAGGGAGACAGCGAGGGGAGACTTGGGGGAGGGGTACATTCTGCCTGTCCAAACCTTGGGACCCCAGGGTTCAACCCACACGCTGCAGCCCAGGCTGGTTTGGGGAAGCAGATTTGGACAGTTCTAGCTGCTGAGAGCTTGTGGGGCTTTCGGAATAGGTTTCGCGATCAGGGTTCAGACCCTTCGTGATCGGCTACTGTTTAGTGAACACCGTTGCTGGAGCACGGTGGCCTCCCAGAGGGTTGAGGACTGCCCTGGCCGCACTGTGCAGGGGAGTAGAGGTGGAAAAGGGAGGGGAGAAAAGGTTTGGGAACTCAAGTTCTTGTGCTTCCGGTGCGTCCTTGTGAATAACCATGTTGCAGTACTCTTTAAAATGCCTTTTAAAAAAATCACCTTCAAATTAGTACAACGTGAGGTTTGAAAACAGTCCATAGCAAGTGTTTACTGTTTATATTAGGGGAATGGGTAGGACTTGATTTCTGATACTATAAATTCCATGAAGTAACCAACTGGGTAATAGTGAGTTTTGACAGCATGATCCGAGTGGAGAGGAGGAGAATTGAGGTTTCTCCATGATGTAGGTCTGTTGCTTACATCATGTCAAGGAGTGAAATCATTATTTCTCACTGTCTGCAACCCCAGCTGTGAGTCTTGCTGGGAGATGCCACCTGATAAGGTTTCTAGTATGTTTGAACAATTCTGGGTCGTTTGCTACCCATCCACTTGCAGTCCTTGATCTTGGAACAGAGGAGAGCCCCAAATTGTTTTCTTTTTCCAGAAGCTGAGCTGAAGTCAGAGTTGGTGCTCACAGCCAGGAACTCTTAATAGACATGCCTCAACTTGAGGGCTCCTAACTACTGTGTGTACCTCATTGTCAACTTTCCTTTGATTCTTTTTTTTTCTTCCAGATTTCAGTGTACTGTTAGAAAATATATGTAAACAAAAGCTAGTTCTACTTTACAAGAGGCTTGGGTTTTTTACTCCAGGCTGCAAAGGAGTGGGATGGTTCACTTCTAAAAATCCTAGTGAAGGAGTTTCTGGGGTTGCAAACAGTGAGAAATAATGATTTCACTCCTTGACTTTGCTCAATCATGGCCTATTGGCAGCCTTCTCAGAGCCACTCCCTGCCCCCATGCCCATCAGATTAGTTTACAGTAGCAAAGACGGCTGTTGCCCTAGTTTTAAACATAGAGATGAAGTTTAGGAAAACTACAGCCCCCATCCAGCAGTGCAGTTTCTTCTGTTTCAAATGCCAGTCTGGGGTTTGGCGGGATGCACCTGCCTGTAGCGCAATGGGAGCTATGGGGCCTGAGAGTTAAATTCCTTCTTGTGGTCCTCTCTGTGTCACATAGCTCACCGAAATACCCGAGGAGGGCAGGAGAAGACAGCTGTGCTGGAGAGCTGCTCCTCCTGGGCTGAGTGTATTTTGGGAATCAGTGATATTACTGGGTTGGAGGGTTGTGAATTAAGCAAGAAAATGTGTCAAGGCTAGATAGATCAGGAGGGTGTGAGTAAAATGTTCCCTTTCCAGTTTGCTGTGGGATGCTACCTTTTCAGAGCATCAGAGTGGTTTTTATATGGGTTAATTTGCCTTTGAAATCCATACCTATGTTTTATGAGATAATGATGGAATGCCTTTTAAACTACTTCTCTTAGGAAACAGGACTGTCACCCCTCTTATATATTGCCTATTTAGCCTTTATTAAAGGTAATTGTTCAATCAGGGAGAGGGACATGATTAGAATCAAGTTAAATCTAAATCTTTATAATGGATGTTATGGTTTTGTAGGACTGTATTACCTTGATTCTAAGACACACCAGAAATTTACAACAACTTTTAGGTAAAAAATGCTACCAGACCAAAATTATATAGATTCCAAGGTGAATTCTAATTTCAGAAACATTAAAACAGCCAGAAGTGGCAATCCTTGAAGGAGTTATTTGTGTGTCTTAGAATTAGAAAGAATGGTGTGGTGCTGCAGGTACTGACATACCTTCTTGAGAATGATGCACTGTGAAGGCAGGTTTCTTCAAGTCCTTCCTCCAAACCCATCTGCTTTGTGGGGTTGTATTTGTAAGATGATCTGCTAGAGTTAGGCATGGTTGTGGCTGTTGAACAGAGGGAAGTTCCCATATGGGAATCCAACCCAGGGCCTCAATATGGTACTCTCAAGAAACCAAGCAAGTAGTTGGTAGCAGACATCCTATGAGCTATACCTGAATTTAGCCAAGTAATATTTTTCAGAAACTGAACAGAAAATAGTTTTTATGACCAGAATACATCTGCCTGGAATTGTTAAAAGACATATTTGTAAGGATTCTAAGGTACATATCCTCCTCTTCGGATGTTATAAATCTGAGGAGGGGATCTTAGATGGTATAGCTTAATGTTCTTATTTCCAGATTTTTACATGAGACACCAAGAGTTAAGTGACTTTCCCTGAGGTCACCAAACTAATGTAGAAAGTATGTAAAGACACCTTGCCAACTTCATACACCATGCAAATGATTGTTGGTGGTTATTAGTGTCTGAGTCAGAATTAGAGTCCAAATTTCTAGACTAGAGCTATTTTACAACACCACATTGCTTCATCTCTCATATTTAATAGTCCACAGGGTTTTAATAAAAATAATTAGTAGTCTGTAATTAGCTGTGTAGTCGAGGGCTTGTTTTATTGTCTTAGATACTGCAAAGCCAGGCAAAATTTAGTCTCAAACTGTCTAATCAAATATTTATTCTCGCCACCTTAAAAATAATTATTTTTCCTCGCACATTCCAACCTCAGAAAGGTTTTTTCTTTTTAAAATTTGCACCAACTAACAAAAAAACAATGCAAAGTTGGGAATTTGAGTCTCAACTTCCTATCTGTGGGGCTGTGGCATTCCAGAGGGCCAGTAGAGAGGGACAGTGCTTGACAGGAGGAGCAAGCACCTTGGATGGCTGCAAGATTTTCTCCAGCTCTACCAGATGTAACCTTCTGAAGTTCTTGGGGGCCATGAGGACTTTTAAGCCTATCCTTGGGGAAGTGAGGCAGTCTGGCCTCTGGAGCTGACAGACCTGAGTTCAAATCCCAGCCTTTTACTTCCTGCTGTGTGACATTGGGCAGGTTATATAAACTCTGAGTGCCTGGAATAATGACCATCTGTTTTACAGGATTATTTGGAGAATTAAGTGAATGGAAGTATATAGAATACTCACTTAATAAGAGATAACAATCATTTCATATTTACCAAGATCTAAAGTTTTTTTTTAATAATGCTTTCAAATTTTATCTTGACTTAAATGCATCCCCAGCCCTCAAATTCAGTAGCCTCCATTTCTCTGGAGCCCTCTTAGTGCATTTGACATGCACAGAGAGATTTGTCCTGTGAAGACTTGGCATTGGGAGTATTATTTCTAACTGCCAAAATAGGAACAGCGTGTATATGAAATGCCCCTTTGTCTCCATGTATTCAGCTGACCTGGTTATCAGAAAGAATTGTGGAGCACGAGCAGTTGACTGTAGGAGAGGACAGACTTAGTGTGTTTTGTGTTGTGGGGGCCTTTAGTCCTTCAGTGGGGGAGGCCAGTGTGAGGAGTGATCTTAATTTGAAATGGAAAAGCTGCACGGTGCTTGCTGGTGAGGAAAGCTCACATGGCCTTCAGTCACTTTCTCTACCATTAGAGATGTAGTTTGAATAGGTAGGTGACTTTGCTCAGATCAGCTCTGCACATGTGAGACATAGAGGACAGGGAAAGGAACTACTTGTCTCAGGAGGAAACCTCCTTGAAAGTGAGCAGAGGCAAAGGGAGGTCATCTTGGATAGGAACAATTATAGAAAGACTGAAAGCAGAGACTAGTGAGTAACTAAGGAGCCAGGGCAAGCCGTTCAGGTAGGGGAATTCCTAGGTATATTTCCTTAAGTGGGAGAATGCCATGGATAAGCATCAAGGATTGAAAAGATAAATTCAGCTATTTACCTCTGGCAAGTGGGATTTATATGTGGGGAGGGAAAAGGAGAGTCAAGGGAAACTTTTGCTTTATATGCTTCAGTGCTTGACTTGTTAAACAGGATGCATGTGTGCTTTGTAATTTAGTGAAGACCAAGTAGAGTTGGTTGTGGTAATTGTTCAGTAGATATATTTTGGTACAAAATAAACAATTGCCTTTTCTTGGCTCCTTCATCAGTGGAGCCCACAGGGTTAAACTGCTTCCTTCTGGCAGACCAAGCCAGTGTCCACCAAACCAGGCTCTTAAGTGAAGGTAGGCTCCTCCAATGTGGCTGTTTCCTGGGCAGCCCAGAATAATTCATGGACCACTACTTTTTCCAATCTTTTCATTCCATTTTTGAGAATAGTCTCCTCCTCTTGACCAACTGAAGCACATTACCTTTCTAATAACTATTTTTTTAAACTATTGACTAAAATGTCATCTGGCCAGTTTGACCTTTATGAAAGATATGTGTCTCTAATTTATCATCAAGAGGGCTTAACCTTCCAGGGGAACCCTGGAGTGCTGGTACCCTCTGTTACAGCTGTGGCCTAGAGCGGACCTGGCTGATACCAGCACACTTTCTACATAGCAACTTACTAAGGGCTACTGTTAGGAATTACTGATAAACTATAAGATCATTAAGTAATGTTGAACTTTTAATTTTGTCATGAGCTGGCTGGCTGTATTTTCTTTTTTTTTCTTTTTTTTTATTGGTTGTTCACAACATTACAAAGCTCTTGACATATCATATTTCATACATTAGATTGAAGTGGGTTATGAACCCCCAATTTTACCCCAAATGCAGATTGCAGAATCACGTCAGTTACACATCCACAATTTTACATAATGCCCTATTAGTAATTGTTGTATTCTGCTACCTTTCCTATCCCCTACTATCCCCCCTCCCCTCCCCTTCCATCTTCTCTCTCTACCCCATCTACTGTAATTCATTTCTCTCCTTGTTTATTTTCCCATTCCCCTCACAACCTCTTATATGTAATTTTGTATAGCAATGAGGGTCTCCCTTCATTTCCATGCAATTTGGCTGGCTGTATTTTCTAGCCAGATGTCCTGTTTATTATAGAAAGATGACACACCTTTCATTTGGACATGTGCTTTGGGTGCTTACCCAGTGGTTAGGATGAGTTTTGCTGAGTAATTCACATTCCATCACCCAACCTCCCCTTTGGCCAAGAGTACAAATTTGTGTGACAGTTGGCCAAGGTCAATGAGGCATCTTTTGGCCAAGGATAGGCTTTCCTCTATGGAGAGTTGTCTGGCCAACCCTGGCCCATGCCCTGGATCTAGTTTTCACTAGCTCCATGCCCTACCACCTTTGTTAAACTGGCTGGATGTTGTTACCCAACTTTTTATCAAAACATCAATATTTTGAGCTCTGGGTGTTCCATTTGCCTCAAGTAAATAAGGAATTAGCCTGTCTGAAATGTTTTGACTCCATGCAAATGATTTTTTCACAAAACTGTTTCCTACATAGAAGAGATACATACTATTGTATGAGATATTTAAAATAACTGAACAAGAGCATATTTTAGATCTGCCCAGTAGTTTTGACTATATAACAAAAGCCTTAAAATGACAGAAATTACTGTTCTAGGGATATTTAGAAATCAGAGGTGTATTTAAAAATACTTGTACATATGTTATTAATACAACATATTTAATAATATGAAATATTTAAAACAATCAAAGGGGTCAGCAAATGGGGATTGGTCAGGTTCACACAAATTACTGCACAAGCATTAAGAACATTTATAGAAGTTTGTTGATAGCAGAAATTTTTATATAATCAATGAAGAAAAATGCAAAATAGTATATCAAGAATGATACCATTTTTATAAAGAAAAATATAAGGGCTGAGATTGTGGCTCAGTGGTAGAGCTCTTGCCTAGCATGTGTGAGGCACTGAGTTTGATTCTAAGCACCACATGTAAGTAAAATAAAATTAAGAAAAATGTGAAAATATTCTAGAAGAGCTTATGCCAAATAATGGATGACTGTCACTGAGTAATGGATTTGAAGTGAATGGCTCTTCATAATACTTTTCAGTGTTTTCTGAGCTTTCCTGCATTAAGCAACTATAACTTTATTATTTATTAAACCAGTGACATTCAGATTCCATGTTGTAATCTCTAAGAAAATCACTAAGTATTTAGTTTGAAATTCTTATTTTGTTTCACTATTGTCATGGCTAATGGTAAATACTTCTCAGAGGTGTTTCTTTAGACAGCCTCTTCATTTCTTCTTGAAGAGCGCATGCCCAAAGTATGAGTGCTTGGATGTGTGTCTTAAAAACAGAGCCCAGAAACCCCAGAGTCCATTCATCCAAATGAAGCAGTCTCTCTTGATTCAAATAAGATATTTAAAAATTAGGAAAAGAAAGCAAGTCTTAAGATAGTTTTCTTTGTCTCTTAACTTTTGCTGTTTAAATATATCAGAACCATACTACAGGGCTTTATTTTGCGTAGCCTCTCTTTCTACTGGATCTTTTCAGATTCTCTGGATTCCCGGTTCCCCAGGGTAGCAGGTGCCAGCTGAAGGCTTCACCTTGTATTTGGGTGTCTGTGTACGTATCTGAGCTGTTTTAAAGGGCTGTGCCCAGGCCTGTCAAAGCCTCCTTCCTCCTTTTCCATCAGTTACATTCTGTTTGGCTCTCAACTAGGAGGCCCCTTTTTCCTCCAAGATGATGATTGTCAGGTAACTGCCAATTGGGAAGACGCCCTGAGCAGGAATGGTCTAGGCACCTTGCTCTTTGCTACTCCAGGTCTCTGGAGCTGCTCACAGGCAGAGGGGATGGCCTGGCAGCTGTCTTCCTCTCTCATCTTTCCTCTCTACACATACACTGTACATCACCTCAGAATGTTAGCGGAGATTTTTAAGGGTAGAGACTGTGTCTTACACAATAAAGCACCAAAGACATGATACTGAAATCGTGTTATCATATAGACTAGTCACGCCACACATCCATCTTATCTTCCAGTCCCGTGGACTGACACCTGCCTTCTACCAGCAGTGGAGTCTGCCCACTCAACACTGGCAAAGCCTCTTCCTGAGGATCCAGAACTTGGATTTGAGGGACATATGGCCTGTCGCACAGCTCGGCCTCTGCAGTAATAAATGTTTGCTAAGCAAGATCTGCCTCTTCCTCCAATGGTTCTGACTACCCAAACACTTGTCCCAGATGGGGCGGATGCCCTCCCTGCTGTCTGGATTTATTAGTGAACAAGTTGTCATGTATGTTTGGCTGGTGAAGCTCTACCACCAGGTGATTGTTAGAGAAACAGACATCTTATCTTGAAAGTATTGTTGTCCTGGTCACCTTGTAATATAATATAATTATAAAATATTCTAGTCACCTTGTAATGGTGTTTCCTGACTGGTAAGAAATGAAACCTTAGCTGCTTCTGAGTCAGCAAGATTATAGTTGAGACTAACGTGCTTGTTGCCATGTGAAAGGAGCAGGTCTTGGACCACTGGATGAAAATAAATATCCCTTCCCATATGAGGAGTGTTGTGCCAAAGGCTTATCTCGGATGGTGTATGATGTACTGTGTAGCCAGACTTTTCTGCAGCACCAGACTCTTGGCAGCCAGCCACCTGTACCCACTTCCTTGCAGGTTATTGCCACTTGTCAAGGACGCTGATTTCATCTCTGATTTGTTCTGATTTTAGATGGGTGGCATTCACAACTGAAAGCTTCCACTTTGGGCATCCTATTAACACCTTTAAGTGACAGAACCACTGTTAAGTACAGAGATGTGTTATGCAGGCCCCAAAATAGCAAGGTACTGTGTTTTAAGACAACTTGATAAGACCGTATTCCCCAGAAAGTACAGTTTTCAGGTTTATAGGTTATTCATGTTTGCATATTGTCTTCACAAATCCTTATTTTAAGTAGACTGTCAACATATATTTGCCAAAGTCTTTTTCTGTTTTTTATTTGTAGTAAAGGAAATGAGATTCAACCTCTGTCCATGAGGAGACAGTAGTCTGGAGTGGAAGATGGATGTGTGGGTTGATGAGTATGTGTGACAGTACTGCATGTCAGCAACATATCTTTAGTGCCTTATTGTAGAAAGCATAATCTTTGCCCTTAAGGAACTCAGGGAACATTCTAGTGAGTGAGTTGAATATAAGGGGATGGAAACTCAATGATGGGACTGGATGCTTTGGTAATCCAGCCCAAAGAGTGGTTTCTGAGCCTGGGAGAGCCAGGGAAGGCTTAGGAGAGGGACACACACTGCAGCTGGGTGTGCAGGATGATGTGGGAGCCCACCAGTGAATGGCCAAGTAAGAGTCAGGCAAAAGAAATGGACAGTGTGTTGGGTGCCATTGCGATTATGCTGTATAGACTCCAGAAGGATTCTGAGAGGAAAAGAATCATTGTGAACTCGAGTAATTGGGAAAGACTTCACACAGGAAGCGGAACATGGCCTTGCCCTGAAGATGAGCAAGCTGTGAATAGACAGAACCCCAGAGAGGGCTTTCCATGGGGTGAGTGAGGTGCAGCATCAGCAAGGGGGTGACCTTAGGAGCAAGTGTGACTGTAAGCTGGTCACCCTAACTAGAATGAGGGTGTGAGCTGTTTTGAGTTTGGGAGCATACTGGTGACATTATCTAGAAATTAGGAAGTTTAAAAAGACACTATGAAGAGGGGTTTAGTTTTAGCCATGAAGAATACACTTTGGGTGACAATGAGGATGTCCAGGTGGACAGAAGCTGAGGTGGGGTTGGGGAGGGAGCGGTAGGTGTGGAGTCAACAACACAGAGGTGGGTTGGCTTGCCTGACAGAATCTCCCCAGAGGTTTTGGGTGCACAGTCGAAGACCATGACCCAAGGGAATTGTCCCTAGTTAAGAAGAAGTGACAAGATGGGAAAATTAGGATGATCTGGTGTCAAGTGAGCGGACTATGCCAAGAAGGGGGTTGTAGTGCTCCAATTTAAGTAAATTCAGAATTAACTAGAAGAAAGTCCTGATGATTGCTTAGAGTATCAGTTCAGTAAAACATTGGAGATGGAAGCCAGATCACAGAGGGGAAAGAAGGGAACTGGGAGAAAGAAAATACAGATGATCCGTGGTCACCCGAGAATGGCAACAGGGCAGGTGAGGAAAGTGGCAATCAGAAGAAACAATAAGATAGGATAAAAATTTTTGTTATAAAATTATTCTTTATCAGCAAACATACATAAAACTATAATAAGTTTTTTCAGTAAGTTTTGTATTTGTGGTTTTAAATATATATTTTATGTATTAAAATGTGCTTCATCTACTGAGTTCTCTATATCAATCTACTTCATACATCTGTCACTTCAAATATCTCATTACTTCTATGATTTCCCACTGCATTGATACCAAATATGCTTCACTGTCAATCTGTTTTTGAAAGTCAGGCTATTTCTAACATTTTGCACATGTAAATATCTCTGTTCTGAACATTATTGTGCAAGTGGCTTTCTTTTCTTTTGTAGGTTATTTCTCCAGGACATATTCCATAAAGTGGAATTACAGAGGCAAAGACTCTGTACCATTCCATGTTATTTTCCATGGTGATCCAACCAACTTTCAGTTAGAGTTTGGTATTAACTTAGAATGATTTTTTTTTTTTATAATAAGGAAGTCTGACCATGTTTAATGGCAGAGGATATATCTGCAGGTTCCTCAACTGCAGATTTGACCAACCACAGATATTCCAAAGAAATTCCAGAAATTTCCAAAATGCAAAATTTAAGTTTGCCATGTGCCAAGTAGTATGCTGAATCCATGGAAATGAAGGGATATGTAGTCATTGCATTAAATATTATAAGTGATTAGGAGATGATCTTTGAGATCCTAGGAAACTGGTAACACTGCAAGGAGGGGACAGGTATGGCTCTTTCTACTTAACCTACAGGGTGAAGTTCAGGGGTGATGACTAGAGTTCCTACTAAGGAAAAAACCTTCATTTCCTCTAAAACAGCCAAGGCCACTGCTGATGAGGGGTGAGCGGGTGGAAGTGGGAGACGGAGGTCTTAAAGGCCTGAGTTAACCACAGTGAGAAATGAGCCTGGGTGTATGGAGATGAATAGAAGTTTTGTTGAGCATGGCTGAGGGCTAAGTTGACCCCGGAATTCATAATGGACTGAGTCTTTGAAGTCCACTGGCCTGGAGGAGCAGCAGTGGGAGGTAGGCAGCAGGGTGGCTTGGCATGTTCAGGGCAAGCTTTCTGAGAAGGCAGAGTTTAAGATGGCAGGAAGCAGCTGGCCCTCAGATCAGAGGTGGAGGGAGGGGCTGCAAAATAAGGACGGTACTGGTCATCAGCCTGATGAGGGGCAGAGTAATTACAGGCTTCAGTGAGAAGGAAACAGGTTTGGAACATGACGATGCGCAGCGAGGAGGTCATTGTCAGAGGAAGATTTTAATTTTTTAGTTTGGCAGAGACTGTTTTTACTTTTAATTGTTTACCTTTGTGTCAGGGTTGGATTTTCACATGGGCGTATGTAACCAGTAACATCTTTAACTTAGTGGTTTCCATCTCAGGAGGGGAGCTGGCCTTCAGGGTGCACCAGGATTGCTTTGACCCTGGACGAAGGAGAATGAAGATGGAGGCGGATCGTGGATCTGCTTTGATATGGTGTTGCAACTGAGGAACCTCCGCTTGTCGACCAGTAGCCCCTATGATCCCAGCTTGTCACCACTACAGTGACACCAGCCACCAGCCTTTATCTGTAGGCCCGTAGGGTATAAAACCCAAAATGCTGGCCTTGCTAGGCTTAATGGTGGGATCCTAGATGTGCTGTTGTGTGTGTTGATTGTTTCCAACTCTCTGACCAGATGCCCTACTAAGCCATTCCTCTCTGGCCTCTGAGAGCAAAGGAGGACCATCTTTGTGTCCTCCAATTTGTGAGTTAGGTGTGGATTCCAGGCCTCTCTCATCCACTCTACTGGGTTCTTTATACAGTGTACAAACTGTACAACTGTATATAATCATCCTGTTTTTCTCTTGCTTGTTTTGAAATTGGCCTAAGGCCCTTGCCTCCTCTGACCCCTCTTTTTTTTTTTTTTTTTTTTTTGGTACTGGGGCACTTAACCACTGAACCAAATCCCTACCCCTTTTTATTTAAGACAGGGTCTCTCTGAGTTGCTTAGGGCCTCACTAAATTGCTGAGGCTAGTTATGAGCTCTCGATCCTCCTGCCTCAGCCTCCTGAGTCACTGAGATTACAGGCATGTGCCACTGTACCTGGCTCCCTCTCCTTCTCATATTCCACCCTGACCCTGACTGACCTCCTTGTTGTGGGCTTTATTTTACCTGCTGGACTTACACTACCTTCATACTGCATAGCTGAAGCCATTTACACAGCTAACCATGCACAACAGTCACAGGGACGATAGCAGGAGACTGACACTGTGGGAACGTGTGGGCAGCCAGGTGTGCCATCAATGTGGGGAAATAGAAAAGCTGGGCGACTTCCTTTCCTGAGCTTTAAACCAAGTCTAAACCCTGCCTGGACATTTTTGTAAATGTCCTTTCATAAAAGCCAGGACCTAAGCAGAAGGTGGCTCCCTGCCAGTCCCTACCAGGAAGGAACAAACCCTTGCAGAGCAGGCGTGAAGCCAGGTGGGGTAAGAGCTGAGGTGCATTGTTTTGCCTGTTGAATTAAATGGGCTCTTTGTAAACATAGCCTCCTGCTGCTGTTCTCTTTTCTCTTAGCCATCTGAGGAGAGAATAATTAGTCCTTGGCCTATAATTAGATAAAATGAAAAAGAACACTAGAGCTGATAGGCTGCAGGGCAATAAAAAAAAAAATCTTGAACTTTAGCCAGACACAGTGGTAAATACTTACAATGCTAGTGACTCAGGAGGCTGAGGCAGGAGGATTCCAATTTTGAGGCCAGCCTCAGCAACTTAACTACACCCATCTCAAAATAAAATAAGAAGTGATTGGATGTAACTCAGTGGTAGAGAACATTTGTTTAGCTTGTGCAAGGCCCTGGGTTTAATTCCCAGAACTGTGTGCTTGTGTTCATGCACACACATACACACAAAAAACAAACAAACAAAAAAGGAATCTTAAACTTAGAGTCTGGAGAGCTGGACTTAGAGTACTGAGTTATGGGACCTTGAGCAAATCACATTCCTCTACCTCCCCCCGACTTGGAATTGAACCCAGAGGCATTCTGTCACTGAACTATATTCCCAATCCTTTTTATTTTTTATTTTGAGACAAGGCCTCACTAAGTTGCCAAGGCTGGCCTCAAACTTGTGGTCCTCCTGCCTCAGCCTGAGCAATTAACATCTTTATCTATTTCCTTTTCTGTAAAATAGGGAATCTTTATATATACTGTTTCCTCTGTTTAGAACATTCTTTCTTGACCTTTTAACTAACTCTCTTATATATGCTGAGTTAAAAAATGTAATTTTTTACTAATAGATTGAAAGTCTCTACTTTAAAAATCCTGTAACCTAAGTTTGAAAATGTAGCTGAGTGCTGGAACACTTGCCTAGCAAAACAGGGCCCCAGGTTCAGTCCCCAGTACTGAAAACAAAAGCAAAAAACAACACTCTCTTCTTGTATTTTTCCTGTAAGGCACATAATGTGCTTCAGCACCTGTTAATAGTTATACAGTTGCTGGCATGATTCTTTTATTACCATTCATCCATTTCACTAGCTAACCAGCTCATGAGGCAGGGACCATAACTGGCTGACTTATCCAAATAAGACTTGGTGAGAGCTGGAGCTCAAGCAATTATTTCTGAATGAATTTGTTGCTGTCAGTCCTTAGTTCTGTGAACTGGTTCCTAGGAGTGGGTAGATAGTGATTTCAATAATAAACTAAAAAGTCCTCCTATGTATCTGTAACCAATAAAAGTACCAGGAAGAGCAATCTGTTGATTTCATAACTTCCAGGTTGGGAGTGGCACTAGGAATGCCACTCTACTTGGGCTGCTGGAGGCAGGAGGCGAGCTGAGAGAAACACCCGAGAGCCTTTGCCTCAAGGGTTCCCTGGATGGCAGCTGCCTGCTCCATGGGCCCCTTCCCCATGTTGGGGACTTGGGGTTTGGGAGGCATCTCTCAGATGGCTGCCAGCTCTGCAGTTACCCTCCAGGGAACACTCTCGAGCATGTTGCATCAGTTGACTCACTCTCGCTCTAATTATGTGTGTATCCATGTATTAGCTTTCCCATGAATTTAAGAACAAAAATTAAAAGATTATTCTCAAGGGCTGGGGTTGTGGCTCGGTGATAGAGCACTTGACTAGCATGTGCGAGGCACTGGGCTCGATCCTCAGCACCATGTATAAATAAATAAAGGTATGTGTCCAAATACAACTTAAAAAAATGAATAAAAAGATTATTTTCAAATCACTACCCTGCCCATATTTTCAGAGAAAAAAAAATTTGGTGGAGAGGGCATGGTACTTGGGATTAAACCCAGGACCTTGTATATACTAGGCAAGCACTCTACCACTGAGCCACATTCCCAGCCCTTTTTATTTTTATTTTGAGACAGGGTCTCACTCACTTTCCCAGGCTAACCTTGAACTTGTGATCCTCATCTCAACCTCCCAAGTAGCTGGGATTATAGGTGTATACCACCATGCCTGGCTCAGAGACACTTCTAAGAGCAATGTGTGTTTAATGTCTTTAGTGTACCAAAACCCTCCTTTTAAAGTAATAAATATAATGTAAAATTACCTTTAAAATGAAAACACTGCAGAAATAAATAAGGCAGAACATAGAAATCCTTTATAATCTTGTCCGCAAAAGAGAATCACTGCCACTAATTTTTTAACTATTCAAACTTTTTTCTGTATGCACAATGATCATATTTATTTTTAAAAACAAGAGGTCTTGCCAGGCACAGGTGGCACATTCCCAGTGACTCAGGAGCTGAGGCAGGAGGATCACAAGTTTGAGGCCAGCTTGGGCAACTAGCAAGGCCCTAAGCAACTTAGTGATACCTTGTCTCAAAATTTTAAAAAGATGAGGAGCTGGGGATTGTGACTCAGTGGTAAAAGCACTTCTAGGTTCATTCCCCAGGAAGAAAAAAAGAGAGAGAGGGGGAGATCTTTACTATTTTTCATTTATAGAAAAATTGAAAGAGAAAAGAGTAAATGTAAAAATTAAAACCACTTTTAATTATCCCACTTAGACAGAAGTGTTACCTAGGGGTGGCTTAGATGGGCTTTAGCACTGCCCACCCAAAGCCATCGCCAGTAAGCAGTAAGCCAAAGAATAGCTGAAGCCACCAGAAGCTAAAAGAGGAGTAAAGAGCAGACTTCCCTAGAACCTTCAGAAGGAGTGAAAACCATTCCAACACTTTGGTTTTGGACTTCTGACCTCCAAGACAATGAGAGAGTACATTTCTGTTGTTTTAAGCCACTTGGTTTGTGGTAGTTTTGTTATGGGGAGCCATGGGAAACTCATAGAGTAGGGCATAATCAAGGTGCTGGCGGAACTGTGTTTCTTCTGGAAACCTAGGAGAAAATCCATTTATTTCCTTGCCCTTTCCAGTGTCTGGAGGCGGCCTGCCTTCCTTGGCTCACAGCGCTGCATCTCTCGGATTCCCTTGTCACATCCCCTCCTCTGACCTCCTGCTTTCCTCTCATAAGAGGCCATAATGTGGGGCTGGGGCTGGGGCTCAGTGGTAGAGCACTTGACTAGCATGTGCGAGGCACTGGGTTCGATTCACAGCACCAAATATAAATAAATTAAATAAAGGTCATTGACAACTAAAAATATACTGAGAGAAAAAAAAAAAAGAAGACATAATGTGCCCACCTGGATAATCCAGGAAAATCTTCCCATCCTCAGATCCTTAACTTACTCACATCTGCAAAGTCTGTTTTGCCATTTAAGGTAGCATATTCACAGGCTGGAACATAAGTATCTTTAGGAGCCTACAAAAAGTCTATCCCAAAAGGTAGATGGTAAAAATGGCAGATTTGTTCACCACATCCCAGTTCTGATTGGATGCTACTCCTTGAAGATTGAAAAAGGGAAAATTAAAGAAAATACTTTTTTATATCATTTACTTTTTAGATTTATTTTTGAATTACACTTTTTAATGAGGTTATATAATTTTATTTTAACTAATCAGGACTGGTTTTATTTTCCATTTATAATAGTGCTACAAAGGCAAGTTAAGTGTGGATTTCATGCTAAAAATAGCACAGATCTGTTTGTAAGCTAAAGTTTTTATCAACAATGCAGTTGAAAAAATATCTTAGCTCAAGGAAAAGCTGTAGATATCAATCCAGCCTTAAAAACCCACTTGGCATTTGGTGCATTGTTTCAGACCAAAGAAAATACTTCTTGATGGAGAAGTAGTATGCATCAACTCCATAGTTTCCTTTTTTTTTTTTTTTTTTTTTGAGAGAGAGAGACAGAGAGAGAGAGAGAGAGAGAGAGAATTTTTTAATATTTAGTTTTCGGTGGACACAACATCTTTATTTTTTAGGAGTGCTGAGGATTGAACCCGGGTCCTGCCCGTGCGAGGCGAGTGCTCTACCACAGAGCCACAATCCCCCCCCCCCCCTCATAGTTTCCTTTAGGCAGAGATCACAGAAGGACCTAGATCAGCACTGGTAAAAAGATGGGGTATGAAAGTATGCTGGTAAGATAAAGTGCTCCTTTTAAACTTTTGAGGTGATAGTGGGGGGAGGGGATGACTTCTGCAGTACCTCCAGTGCTTATCTGGTCAACTGAGCTGAAGAGGCCTTTGGTTTGGCTCAATAAGAACATTTTGTGGAGCCATCAATCATAATGTTGATGCCTGTGGAGAAACAAGCCACTAGTGATGAATCAAGAGGGATACAGGGCACAGGGGCTAGAGGTGATGGGCAAGTTCCTCTTAATTAGAGAGTTACAGAGCATGGGGGTGTATTGGTTCCCACTATAAAAGATGGAGTTGGTTTGTGGGGATGTGGGTCAGAAGGGTGGGTGGGAAGCTGAGGAGTCATCTTTTGAAACTTCCATCCAGCCTGAGGCCTGGCTATGTCTGCATAGACACTGATGATTTCCTGACTGCACCTAGGAAGTGCCTTCACACGTATACCCTTTCCCAGTAGACTTCTCAGGAGGCCAGCCCTATGTCTCAGGCCAGGGAAGGAATTGTTTCCTCATCTCTCTTCCCTCTTCTACCATTTTTGGAACTCTACCTGGTAATGTTGTGAACTGCCAAAGCAAAGCTAATGCGGATAAACTACAGCACATGTCTCCACCAATGCAAAATTACATTTTTATTCCTATGCTCTGGGCCCATTCTTCCCAATGCCAACAGATTTCCCAGTGTGTTTCTATGGTAGTTGACTTTAAGGATTGGAAATTGGACTGACATAATGGCACAAGCATTTAATCCCAGTACCTTGGGAGGCTGAGGAAGAAGGATCCCAGTTTGGAGGCTAGCCTCAGCAACTTAGCAAGTCTTTGTCTCAAAATAAAAAATAAACAAGTCCTGTGGATGTAGCTGTCATAGAGTACCCTTTGGTTCCAACCCAAAACCACAAAAAAATTAAAATAAATTAATTAATTTAATTTAATTAAAAATAAAGGTGAGGGGAAAAAAAAAAAGAAACTTCCATCCAGAAGGAAGAGCTCAGGAGGAAGCCGCCCAGCGATAGTGGCTATTGAAGGCAGATGGAGTTACTTGAGGCAGTTTGAAAGTCTGAATCAAGACTGTCAAAAGCCAAGTCCCCATTATGTTCTTGCTTGTCTCCTTAGCTCTGGAAAATAATGATTTCTTTCTCAGATGTAAGTGAAACTTCCTCCTTGGAGAGGATGAGAAAGCATTCATTATTAATGTTTATTTTCATATTTACAGATGAAAGGCATGCTGACTTCAAAGAGGTAGATTGGGACTGGGGAAGAGAATTAATTCTCAACGTTAAAATTATCTACTAGAAAACACTCGTGCCATTTTGAAAATTTTTCTCATGATTGAATATAAAGTTGAGAATTTCAAAGAGAGTTTTGACAACAAATAAAAGGATCAGAGAGGAGCCTATTAGGACAGAAATGTGTGTGTTCCTCACCACCCAACTCATTTCTAGGACAAGGCATTAGACGAAGGTGTCAATAAACAGCCACCTCCCACATGCTTGTGAGACATAGTGAGAAAGTATGGTGGACACTTGGAACCTTGCCAAATAATTACTGCTCACTTCTGCGTCAGCTGCTCTTCTTATACCACAAAGGTTTGAGACTCCAATTAATGAATTGCACTTTTAAAAGGAGCTTGTTTGGTGGAGCACACAGTTCAAGGTAAAGCACCCAAAAAGAACACATCCTCCTGGGACCTCCTCTCCATAGACGATGCTGCCACCACCTCCCAGGCAGCCAGCTGCTAGAGGCCAGATTCTAACCACTGGGACTGTGCTACATGGTGTATCTCTTGGCCTGCTGATCCGAGCAGCCACAGTAATGTGACACCAATGTCTTCTATGGGACCCAGCATCTGGACTTGATGGAAGAGAAGGCTCCTCCTTGACAGTTTTTGAATATAAGGACATCAGCATTTGTCTCTATCTCTCTTTTAAAATTTGCATATCTGATCATCAAAAAGAACACAGTACACATTTAGCTGCTTTCTAAATGTTGGCAGAAGAAACCAATTATCTAAGTGATCATTAGTAGCTGTGACCCATCATTAAAATTTTTTTCTGCATCCATACAGGAAGTCAGTATATTTCATTATATTTATTCCCCAAGTTGCTTTATCCTATTACAACATTCTAGAATCCAACCTTTTGGAGATGAAGGAAAACCACAAGGTAAAAAAACATGTTTTTATTTTACACGTCTAAGCAATTACTTGTGTTACTCTAATTTTAACACTTGTACTGAATAAAATGCTTATGCATTTATAGGAATATCACAGTGCAAGATATTGCTAGCCCAGGTACAGAGTGTTAAAAATTATCTGGTGAAGATTGATAATTGTATTAAAACTGTTGTGTGATTATACCTCAAAAAAAAAAAACAGAACAAAACAAAACAAAAATGCTTTGCCTTGGCTTAGGTTATTACTGCTCAGGCCTCTGATTGATCAGCAGTGACAGGCACAGAGATTTTGTATGTGTTCTCTGGAGCAGGGCTTCTCAGGCATAGTCCTGCCACTGGCTCACCAGGAGAGCCTTGGAAAATAGTCCTAAGCCTCTCTGCATCTGTCCCTCTCTGGAGATGTGCTTGGGAATCTGCTTTAGTAATAATCCAGTCAGGTGATTCCTATACACTCTACATTTTGAGAACCTCTACTCTAAGGAGGGTTTCCTTCTGGAAGTACATGTGGTCAATCTTGGCTTGACAAATTTTACCCAAAGTCTAAAAGGACCTCTGCCACTCCTTAGCAGGAAAGTAATCCTGGACCTCTTTTCCTCTTCCCTTGGACCCAGGAAATAGTTGTGCACTAGCTCAGCACTAAATACCAGGAAGTTTTGTGTTTATTACTCATTACCACCTCAACTTTTTCATAAATAGCCATTAAATCCAGAACCCTGTATCCTGAAATGATTCAGAAGCCAACTCTAGAGTTACACCCATCTTTGCCTCTTTTGTTGTGTGATGACATTCTGAAGTTTTTCCTGACACCTTAAGAAAAGATAGCACAGAATTTCTGATGGTGGTTTTGTAAAACATCAAGAAATACCACTAAGCTCCAGAACCCTGGGAAGTCCCTGCTTGGGTGTGGTCAAGAGGAGAAATGACTCATCTCTTCATGAGCTGGTCACAGTACAGGAAGCTTTCTATATACTGGCTCGATGAGAAAAGCCATCGTAATTCAGGAGAAAGGACAATAACATCATGAACGATGACATCAGGCTGGACTCTGGTTTGTGAGCCTCGGTGTTGACTGACTTACTGTGGTCGGAAAGTTCCTGGTGCCTCTACTTGTCCTTTTATAAAATTAGGTTATTACCTGTTCCCATTGCCCAAGAATGAGGTCAGTGTTAGGAATACTTTGAACTTCTGAGATGAAAGCTAATATAAAACTACAAAGTGAAGAGTTGTGGTAGGGACTGAGTGCTGGAAGACTTCAAATGAGATGGCTATGAGAAAATCAGGATGTCTCACTCTGCTACTGTGGGGACTCTGGGAACCTTCATTCACCTGCCTAATGAAGAGTATGAATGCATACACTCATGTAAGGAGAGGCAGCCTAGTGTCATGGTTAAGAGCAAAGGCTTTGGGGATCATCAACCTACTGGATCATAATCTTGAGGTTGGAGATGGAGCAGCTATAGTTTTAAGAAATTACCAAGATGATTCTAATGCACACCAAAGTTTGAAGAGCAACATGGTCCACCATATTACTTATGATTCCCAAAGAGGCTGTGTATTTCCATGCCTCTTCTATATGTTCATGCTGTCCCCACTCCCTGAGTCCCCTTTCCCATTCAGTCCCCTCCCATGTATACATCATACGCATGAACCCACCTCTTTCTCCAAAGCTAGATTGCATGTCACCTTTTGCCCAAAAACCTTTCCACAGGAAGCTTTTCAAAGGAAGGAATTATTCCCAGATATGAAAAAATACCATGCAAACATCAAGGAGAATGAGGCAAATCTCCATTCCCCGGATGGAAAAGAAACCATATTTTTAGAGGAAAAAAGAGGATATTTATACTTTGATTCTGTTTTTTTAAACAGCTGTACAAGTATATTAGTATATTAGTTTGTATATGTGTGTGTTTAAAGAATACACATACCTATTAACAGAAAACTTTACTTTTTAATTTTATACACATCTGTGTTATTTGAATTTTCATACTTCTTATGGATTTTTCAAGTTTACTAACAAAGTAATTACAAAGAGTAATTGCTCAAATAGTTACCAATGTAAAAACCAATTGCTGTTATAGCTCTTGTGTATCATGTTATCATTGTGCACATCTCTTTCCACTATTCAGCTTTTTTTTTTTTTATTTCCAATACTTGGATTAGACCCAGGAGCACTTAGCACTTTACCACTGAACTACATTACAAGCCCTTTTTAGTTTATTTTGAGACAGGGCCTTAGTATATTATGGAGGCTGGCCTCAAACTTGCCCTCCTCCTGTCTTAGCCTCCTAAATTGCTGGGATTCAGGTATGCTGCATTGTGCCCAGTCCTGACCTCCTTGGAGCTATTCATCTGCCCATCACCAGTGTCCAACCCTGTCCCTGACACTTCATGAGTACACAGTGCTTACTTACTGGATTTAAGCAATCTAAAACACATTATGGAGAAAGTCAGTTGATCATTCTTGGGGATGATCAGTGAGGCACAGCAGATGGTCAGTTGGCATTTCTGAGTCCTAGTAGAAGAGCAATAGCAGGAAGGAAATGGTTGTGGTGGTTGGACCAATATTGTCTACCACCTCCATCACAAAAGAGTTTGACATTGGTGGTAGGAAGAAGACAACTTTGAAGTAGCAAGTGGCTGTAAATGGTCTGTGGGTCACTGCCACTCACCTTGTTAAAAGTCATGACTCCAATTTTATGACCCATGTCTTCCTGCTCTATTGTAGCTCCTCCTATTATTTTTCAAAACAATAAATTCCTCATTCACTGTGTAGAATATGAAAAATGGACTCATTTTCACAGTGTCATATCCCCCTTTCAATCTCTAACTCCAAAAATCCTGCATCATGAGATTGCCTAAATGATCTCTCTGGAAGGCCCTGGCACCTTCTCGACATATACTCAGCCTCACATTTGTAGATGAGACTCAAACTCTAAAGGAAACCAGTGGCAGTCAGTAACTCCTCTCCATCCTTACTGAAATAACTGTCCTAAGTCAAGCTGGGCTTTTCACCTTGACCTCCTTGGGCCACACACGTGGCCTTCATCACCACCCATACACAATCTTTGTGCCAACCTCCTGGTAGGAATCGGATGTGAATAACTTCTTAATCTCTTGATTTGGGGAAATCAGAAACTATTATGACTCCTATAACTAAAGAAGAACAACAAATAAGATATGTTTATATTTGTTATATCTAAAAGCTAGAGCAATACCTTTTGACAGAAGTGTGATTTTAGGGCTGGGGGTGTAACTCAGTGGTAAAGCACTTGCCAAGCATGCTCCAAGCCCCAAGTTTGATCTCCAGTACCATAAAATAAAATGTAGTTTTGGGGGCTGGGATTGTGGCTCAGTGGTAGAGCGCTTGCCTCACACATGTGAGGCGCTGGGTTCAATTTTCAGCACCACATAAAAAGTAAATAAGTCAAATAAAGTATTGTGTCCATCTATAAATAACCTTTTTTAAAAAAATGAAGTTTTAAAGCCATATTTTAGGGAAAGCAAGGTGCTGTTCTCAGAAAATTTTTTAAAATACTAATTTACTATAGGAGTTGGGGATGATATTTGAAGGTAAGAAAAGGCAGATTAGTCAATGAACATTAAGCATCTACTTTGGTTATGTTTTGGAATTACAGAGACATGTATGAGGAGACACTACCTCATCACTCCCCTGAGTTCATGATGCAGTTTTTATATACTCTGCCATAATTATGAAACTGCTGCATATGTCTCATAAAACTAGAGTCAGATAAGAATCCGTCGCACCTACTCAGCGCATCCTTGTTGAGACACCGTGTAGGCCACGAGTGGGAAGGTGACTTGAAAGCCTTCCCTCCCCCACATGGAGTGTTGATTCTGTATAACGTGTTGCTTCTCTCCTGAGAAACCCAGGGTTCTGCTGTGTTTCCTACTACACGTGTTGTACTTTCACACCCTTTTCCTATTTTGCCACCTTCCCCAAAGGGGCTGGCTTCCATGGAGTCATAAGGATTGCACAGCTCCCACTTTCCTTCCTCTGAAAATACCATGCATGTGCACTGGGAAGACCCTGACGAGGGGAAATGTTGAGCTTTATTAAAATAAAACCAGAAACTGATTTGCTGCATTTCCTTTCTCATCACTTTTTAGCCATCTATTCTGTCATTAGTCACTTCAGGGCATTTGGTGTCAAATTTGCAGAGTCCCCCACCAGATTATACCCTCTCTCCAGTCAGAGCACAAGTCCTTCTCCAGGACACAGAAAGAAGTCATTCCCAAGGATAGAAAAGCTTCCCTATGGGAAAGTACGCAGAGATCCCAGGGAAGCGCCTGGTAGACACCTCTGAGCTCTCCAGGTGGTGTCTGAGCTCGTGGTGTGTGGATGTAGCTTGCTGCCCTGTCCCTTTGCAAGGCTGAAGGCCAGCTGAGGAGCCCTCTGTCCCCTTCTCAGCCTTCCCAACTGTGATACTTGCTAGATTTAAGAAATATAATAGTTCTGATCCTTTAGCCTATTAATCACTGTAGCCCAGTTTGGTTTGTGACCACATGTTGGGTCCAAAAATTCATAGGGGATGTATTGAGAACCATGCTCCTCTGAGTAAGGGGTGGACTTCTTTCTGGAAATAGACTGATTGAGAACATTGACATTAAGGAATTCTATCAGGATCCCCCGCCCCCGCCCCAATTTGGCTTGAGCCTAATCTTTGCAGGTAGGAGCTGTCCAACATTTCAGCATAATTTTACATCTGTCTTTTGAAAGAAATGTAAGAATGATCTATCTTGACTGTTTTGTTGTATGCTGTGTTCTGAGGAAGCTCACACAGTCTAGAATCCTAGCCTCTCAGGGCTTTAGATCTGACCACTTAATGGTCAGCTGTTACTCTTCCACCACTTCTTCCTTTTTTTTTTTTTTTTAGGTGGGGAGTGGGGTACTGGGGATTGAACCCAGAGCCACAATCCCAACCCTTTTATTTTATTTTGAGAAAGGGTTTTGATAAGTTGCTCAGGCTGGCCTCAAATTTGCTATCCTCCTGCCTCAGACTTCTGAGTCCCTTGTATTACAAGGATGTGCCACCATGTCTGACTGTTGAACATGTCTTAAGGTCACTGAGCCTTAAAAAAACGAACTTTCATTTATTTGCTCAGGTATATTTGTACCAGAAAGTCAATTTAATATAGCAAAGAATGTACTTTTTCCCTATATATGCCTTGAAAATCAGAAAGATAATCAGAGCTTGCTTTGTAAGCATGAAAACAAGAGCAAATAGAGTTGGAAAACAATAAGAAGTGGTGTGTCGTCTATACCATGGTTGAACTTGGTTAATGCTCCCCTCTTCACTAGGTGAACATCATCTTAGTGACCAGAATACCAATTCCAACCAACCAGGATACTACTACATTGGACGTGTTTTTTTTTTAAAAAAAACTACACATTAACATAGTTTTGCCTTCCAGTCACTTTTTCTAGATTCCATAATAACCCTGTTTAACAATGTCATTACAGTCAAATTCTACATCATACCATGTTGCAGTTTTCCAAATTTGTTGCTCTTACACTGACAAATTTTAAGTCAGGGCTACCTGGTCACATCTAGGAAGACATAGTTGTTTTTACAATATCTCCAGATCACAGCATTTCTCCTGAGCAGTAACCCTGTTTGTATCATGTAGCTAGTTCTTAGCAGGAATAAGCAGGCACTTTCTATAAGTAAAAAATTTGGGCTGGGGATGTGGCTCAAGCGGTAGCGCGCGCGCCTGGCATGCGTGCGGCCCGGGTTCGATCCTCAGCACCACATACAAAGATGGTGTGTCCGCCGAGAACTAAAAAATAAATATTAAAAATTCTCTCTCTCTCTCTCTCTCCCCCTCTCTCTTTATAAAAAAAAAAGTTAAAAATTTCATTTGATACTGGGGATTGAATCCAGGAATACTCCACCACTGAGCTATACCCTCAGCTCTTTTTATTTTATTTTAAGACAGGTCCTCAAGTCACCCAGGCTGACTTCAAACCTGCAGTCCTCCTACCTCAGACTCCCAAGTCACTAGGATTATAGGTGTGCGCCACCAGGACCAAGCCAATTAGAAAATATGTTACCATGTAGGCAAAATGGTCTCGATAAAAACTACGCTGCTATTGTCATGAAGCCACCTATATCACACAATAGGGAAATTAATGGATGTGACTATTATTCCAATAAAACTTTTTTACCCCCAAACAAACAGGATTTCTAGTTCATAATTTGCTGGGTCCATTTATAAGTAATGGTCACAGAGGTAACTCTTTCCTGGCTTTGCCACAATCCTCTTTTATCCTAATATTGGTGTGAAGCTTAAGTCTTCAAACAGGATTCTACTCTGCCATAACAGGTGCTGGAATGCTTAGAGAAATAGCTTGCTGAAGTCTGAGGTAGGAGCTGGTCATGGTGGTACGAAACTCAGAAGGCTGGGGTAGGAAGAGCGAAAGTTCGAGGCCAGCTGGGCAACTTAGCAAGACACTGTCTCAAAATAAAAAGGGGTGGGGAGATAGCTCAGTGCTATAGCACCCCTAGGTTCAATCCCAAATACTGCCAAAAATAGAATGAGGTAAGGAAACTATGATTAAGCCTGGGACTTCTGCTCCAGAAAGTGAGGACCTTCTCAAAGAATAGCATTGAAAAGCCAGGAGCCCTCTGGAAGCATCCCCCAGCCCATGCTTGGGGCAATTTGAACACCAAAATAAATGACAATAATGCATTATAACCCTTTGAATAAAATAATAATCTCTGTTTATACTGATTCAAGGAGAAAATTGCAAAAGTTAAGGAAGAGAAAGCTCTTCCTTAATGAGGAATGGGTGAGGAGAGAAGAGCAGTTCTCAAACTAGTTGGAGGGCAAATGAGAATGGGAGCTTTTTCAATACCTAAGCCTCTTGCTAGAGAGAAGGGCATGTGTGGTGTGTGTTGGAAAAGCTCCCCAGGAAGCGCTGATGGGCATTCTTGGGGACCACTGATACTTGGGCCACAGAAGACAGCAAAGGAAATGTTGTGTGTTAAGCCTGCCTGACACACTCCTGCCTGCCTCCACCTTGACTCTTCCGTAATTCTTACCAGCATGTTTGGACTTCTTAGAACCTGGTGAGTTCAGAGGAAGGAGCTCCTGCCTCTTGGGTCTTCGGGTACCCTTGAGAAACATGAGACATTAGAAAACAGGAGTTTTCTTTACTAGCAGAGATCCCCCTACAGTGCTTCCTTTTTTAAGCCCTTCAAGTGAGGAACAAAAAAAAAAAAAAAACCTGGAAAAAAGTACCTAATGAAGGCTTGATTGTCACTTTCAAGACAGAAAAGACAAGTCCAATAACAAACTAAAGTCATGTCGTGAAGTGAGTGTTTAAAACATTTCTATTCTGTTTTGAGCAAGTGTAGATAAATGGGGAAATATACATGATACATGGTCTGTGATCCCTGGCTCCAGGATACTTATCTGTTTGTGAAGATGTTAGGAAAAAAATTAAATGGCAACATAAAGTTTAGACTGGGAACCTCAATGCTGTCACAGGATATGTATGTGCTTGATCACCAAAAGAATTGAGTCAATTCATAGAATTCACAGTGGAAGAATAAAGGATCACTGAAGGGCACAGGGGTTAGAAAGGATAGAATCTCATTTTGTAGCATCAATTGAAAGTGACATTAGAAAATCACGTAAAAAACTAAAACCACTGGGGCTGTGGCTCAGTGGTAGAGCACTTGCCTAGCACATGTGAGCACTGGATTTGAACCTCAGCACCACATAAATAAATAAAATAAAGATATGTGTCCATCTACAACTTAAAAATATATTTAAAAAATAAATAAACCTAAAATCTCTCCTAGTCCCGCCTTTGATCTGGCTCTTGGCCCCACTAGGACATCCCTGCAGCGTGTCATGAGCTAGAAAACCTGCCACAGTGGGGCCCGCACCTTCCTGGGGCAGCCTGTTGTCTTTAACCAGCTCTGCTGGGAAAGTTCTTCTTCAATGGGTCCACAGCTCTTTTTCTGTTATCTTTTAACACTTTGGTCATAGCTTTACCCCTTGTGGCCTAAGAAGATAAGTCTGATCCTTCTCTTGTCCTGGTGGCCCTTGAGTAATTAGGCCACTCTCAGCTCTCTCTTGTCTCTAAATGAACTCCCCAGTTTCCCCAGCAGATCCGCCAGCTGGCCTGGACCAGCTCTGAACATGCTCTTTCCTGTGACTGTTACTCTAAAAGTTTGCTGCCCAGGACTGAACTCAGTATTCCAGTTACGGTCTGATGAGCCCAGAGCAGAGTAATATTATCATCTTCCTCATTGTAGAAGAAGGACTTTATAATCAGATACCTGGTTTCAAATGAGTTCCCTTCTTCCTAGCTGTGGCAAAGTTACATAAGCTCTGTGAACCTCAGTTCAGTTCTGCTAATAACTGAGGATATGCCATGTGTTAGGCACCATGCTAGACAACAGTGATGCAAAAACTGAATCCCAGCCCCCCTATTGAAGTGAAAGAAGTAGATCTGGTATGTACTCTCTGTGTCGGTGGTGAGCCACACAGTGTTACAGAAGCACCTAGAAGCCTATCTAATCCAGCCCAGAAGAAGGAGTCAGGAGTCAGGAACAACCTCCCAGGGGAGCTGTCCCTTGAGAAGAGGTGAACTTTTTTTTTTTTTTTTAGTTATAGATGGACACAATATCTTGATTTTATTTATTTATTTTTATGTGGTGCTGAGGATTGAACCCAGGGTCTTACACATGCGAGGCAAACACTCCACCACTGAGCCACAACACCAGCCCCACAATACTTTTATTTTATTTATTTATATGTGGTGCTGAGGATCAAACATGCTAGGTGAGCACTCAACCACTGAGCCCCAGCCCCAGCCCAAGAGTTGATTATTTTTCAGATTAAGATCAGAACCAAGGAAGGGAAGGCACTTCAGACAGAAGAGTAAGCAGAGACTGATGCGGTACCTTAGCGCTGGGCTGTGGAGGGAGGGGCCTGGGGTGGGGTGAACTGCGAGGGCAGGCAAGTGCCAGTCTCGGGAGGAGTGCTGGGGGCAATGGGAAGACAAGGAATTCAGTAGTCTGCAAAGAAGTGATGGGAAGCCTGTAAAATGGCGCTGTCGATGCCTTCAGCACAGCCACACCTCACAGTGTCCAGATTAGGTGAGGTCAGGTGCACTGTCGGGCCCAGTCAAGGGCAGTCCTTTCCCCAGCCTATAAGTGAAGCTTTCTTCCCAAGGCAATGGCAACTCACACTGTGCTTCTGCCAGTTTAAAATTCATATTTGCATACAGTGTTACAAATTGTTGTCTTTTTGCCAAATATTTGCCTCCTTTTCCTTTTTTAAGATCAAACGCAAGACTCACCTGTATTTCTTTTGAGTGGTTCAGCTCTTATCCTAGCCTGTCACAGTGATTCAGGACCCAGCTGCTATCAACTAGTGCTCGTAGAAATGGTGGAACATGATTTTGACCTTAACAGGGCAACATTCAGGTACTAGTCAAGGCCAGGAGGTAGTCAGTATTAGGAGGTCGGCAGGAGGGAGGACAACAAACTGAAGCTGAGGGGTTGGGGATAGAGAAGTCAGAGAAGAGGTTGGGGGAAAATGAAGTAAAGGAAACTGTGAACACAGGCCAGAAGTTTGACCTTCACACTGTACGATCTGTAAGGTACCAAGTGCCCCTGGGAGGGTAGTAGGTGGTCAAAGCAGTGGCTTGGGAAAATTTGTTGTACAATGAGAGTTAAGAAAAGTTTAGAGACTAGAGGCAATAATACTGGACAAGGATGGGGAAGGGACAAGATGAATGAGAAAATCAATGACTTGGTGACAACTTGGCCAAATTTAATGTGGTATTTCATGTATCACTGCAGATTCGTTAGCATTTTAATGGATAATACAGATTTAAAATATAAATTAATATATTTAATGGCAAAACATTTCATCATTTTATCATTATTAATGCTAGTATATCAATTCTGGATCTCTCTCTCTCTCTGTCTCTCTCTCTCTCTCTCTCTGGCACTAGGCCATCTTACCAGGCCACTGCACATGGCTCAATATTTTTAAACTGTAGTTAGGAAGGAAAAATTAAGTTTTTACACCAATTCTCAGTTATTGGTTCTTAAAAATGATTCACAAGACCTTAATTTTTAAGATGTCAGAAACAGATTTCCATTTAGTTATATGAATGACTGATTTTACAAATAAGTATGTGTGTTGTGTCAGCATTATGCTTTATCCAGATAAAACAGTCAAGAAACTAACTCAGCAATATCAAGTGAACCTCCAGCAGGTGAGTACTGCAAGGTGGCACTTAGGGCTGAAAGACATGGGAGCTCACTGCTGAGCACGGGGAGAGGCCCGAGACAGAGAAGTCTAGTCCTGGGTCTGCCAGGGAGGACAGGGCTACAAGGTCCTCAAATAGCACCGCCAGGTGAGGAGGGAGGAGGAGAGCAGGAAAAGGAACCAAGGAAGAAGAGGGAGGTGAAGAGTCCAAGATTCACAACCAGGGGGAGAAGAGCATGAGGAAGAAAGAGATGTTAGAAGAAAATAACTTCCCCTTTGCTACACTTTATATGATGTGTGAAGTCTTTTCAGAGAGATGATCACATTTGATTCTTCCAAGAAGCTGGAGACAGCAAGAAATGAGAGACAGGCAGTCCAGGTCTGGACTGGGGAGAGAGCTTTGCCAGGAAGAGTTCAGAGCCCTCATGTCAGAGGCCAGATCCAACCAGCCCTATTCCTTTTCTCTCTCCCTCTCTCCCCCCCTCCCCCTCTCCCTCCCCCTCCCCTTCCCCTCCCCCTCTCTTAGAAATTGAACCCAGGGGCACTCAACCACTGAGCCACATCCCCAGCCCTTTTTATATTTTATTTAGAGACAGGGCCTCGCTAACTTGTTGAGGCTGGCTTTGAATTTGCAATCCTCTGCCTTAACCTCCCCAGCTGCTGGGATTATAGGCGAGTGCCACTACACCTGGTTATACCACATTTTCTTTTTTTTTTTTTTAAAGAGAGAGTGAGAGAGGAGAGAGAGAGAAAGAGAGAGAGAGAGAGAGAGAGAGAGAGAGAGAGAGAGAATTTTTAATATTTATTTTTTAGTTCTCGGCGGACACAACATCTTTGTATGTGGTGCTGAGGATCGAACCCGGGCCGCACGCATGCCAGGTGAGAGCACTACCGCTTGAGCCACATCTCCAGCCCCCCACATTTTCTTTACTCATTCATCTGTGGAATGACTCCTAGGTTGGTTCCACAGCTTAGTTATTGTGAACTGAGCTACTATAAAATATTGGTGTGGGAGCTGAAGTTGTGGCTCAGTGGTAGAGTGCTCACCTAGCAAGTGCAAGGCCCTGGGTTCGATCCTCAGCACCACATAAAGATAAAAAAATAAAATAAAGATACTGTGTCCATCACAACTAAAAAATAAATATTAAAAAAAAAAAACATTGGTGTGGCCACATCACTATAGTATGCTGATTTTAAGTCCTTAAAATTGGGTCAAATGGTGGTTCCACTCCAAGTTTTCTAAGGAATCTCCATACTGCTTTCCAGAGTTGTTGTACCAATTTGCAGTCCAGAGGGACCTTTTAAATCCAGGGAATTTGCTGGAAAGTCTGAACCACCTGGACAGAATCAGCAACAGCCTGGAACTGGTTATTCTGGTGCCTGTTGTCAAGGACTTCACTGCCTGACCACAGCCTTTCAGCCATTAATTCTCTTCCCAGTTTGATTTTTTAAAAATATATTTTATTGAGGGGCTGGGGATGTGGCTCAAGCAGTAGCAAGCTTGCCTGGCATGCACGGGGCACTGGGTTCTATCCTCAACACCACATAAAAATAAAAATAAAGATATTGTATCCATCTAAAAAAAATTAAAAAATAAAAAATATTGAAAAAAATATTTTTATTGAGGTTTTTTTCCTTGTCACAGTAGTAATATATGTTCATTAGAAAATGGTGATTTTATAGAAAATCCAGATAAATCTAAAGAATAAAAATCCCCTACAGTCCTACCATCTGGACAGTTGCAATTTTAGAGCCCTCACGTTGTTCTCCTGTGTCTGCTTGTCTCGTTGGAGCTGTGCACCTCTCTGCCCACTCACACATGTGCATTTATCATCTCCCTGGCTTCATCAGCTGGAATTGTGTTTAATAGAAGTCATAGCAAACCCTATTAACAGTGAATTGAACTATTAATGGCAACCGTGTTTTGCTTATATGAAAGGAGTCTGGAAGTAGGGAATCTAGACTGGTAGAACAGCTCAAGGACCTGTCAAGCACATTCCAGCTCCCTTAGGCTGTTGTGGTACCCCATGGTCCCAAGGTGGCTCTTAACTCTAGGAGGCTTGGAATACAAGTATTTTGTTTTTCTGGCCCCTCTGCTGGAGACAGGGAAGAAGGTGTTAGGATAGGTGCTGAGTCAGCCAGCCTACAGTGCCAGAGAGTCATTGTAGTCTTCTAGAATCTCTCTCCTCTATCAGCTGCACAGTTTAGATGTAACATGATGTATTTAACAGTTCATTGTTGGACATTTTAGTTGCTAGTTTTTCGTTTATGTAAACATGCTTTGTACATAACCATAATTAGTGATTTAATATAAAATTCCTAGTAATGGAATTAAGTCAAAGAATATATATAAAATGTAAATATTTTAATATTTTCTTTGTTTATCAATTTGCCCTCCAAAAAGGCAAGGATATACTAAGTTGCCCTCTCACCCATCATGTTTAAAAGAGCCCATTTCCCCACACCCTCGACAACAGATTTTTTGTTTGTTTTGTCATTAAGCTATCACCCCACAACAATTATCCAGTTGCTATGGATTTGACTTTGTGTTATCCCTAGCCACATTCTAAACAGCTCCCTCGCCTCTTGGAACCCAGATCAGGGACCCTGTGAGTTCCAGCCCATCCCTGTCCTTGTCCGTGGCTGCCTGTCCTGGGGGCACAGGGAGGCTGGCACAGGCCTCGTCCTGCTGTGCACTGAGGAAGACTCGGGTTCTTGTTAGAGTGTACCTCACTCAGCCATCCATATTTTGACAGCCCTTTCTGCTGTCCTATCTTAGTCCTTATTCAGGCCATTCTGTTTAGATTGAGATGCTCCTGGGATCCAGCCTCCACTGAAGCCTCACAATCCCTCTTACCTGAGCCACTTCAGGTCTCTTGTCATCTGTGGTGGTGGGCTAGGGTTGTAGCACAGTGGTAGAGCACATGCCTTGCATGTGCAAAGCAAGGGGGAAAAAGAACCTTGGGCATATCTGAAAGCAAAGGCTGAGAAGACACTATCGGTAGATTCTGGGAATATTTTGATCACATTAAGCTGCCAAAGTGACTTGCTGCAATTTCCTGGGGAAGCAGTCAAGAGTAAATTATCCCTGGATGTCACCATTCTTTGAAACACTTATTAACTACTGAGCAGTTAGCCACTGTGTACAGTCCTCCTTATCAAATGAGGAGTCAGCCAGGGATGAGAGGAGGATTCCCCTGGACAACTGCACGTCATGCTGTGCACACAGCAGGTGCTCAGTGTACATGTGTGAGCTGTCCTGGGTGAACAAACAGGGAATGGGGAAATCCAGCCAGGACTTGAGCTGAATGCAGGCATAGAACCCTACTCACACCGTCATTCCTCTAAAATAAGAAAAAGAAAATTCCAGAATCCCGATTCCAGGAGGAAAATAAGGATTCTATTTTATTGGTCCCCTCAGTATCTTACCCTCTGCCCTGAGAGTTGATGCTGAAAGTATAGAAAACACTCCCTCCGGGAAACTGAGCTCTCTGGGAGCTTTCCTTGGGATATGGTTTTAATACTTCTCTGTCAGTTGTCACTACCACTACAGAATAAAAAGGAAGAGAAAGTAAAATTTATGAAGTACCTGTTGTGCATCCACAGGTTCAGATCATGATACCCTGTCCTGTCACTACTGTCAGATTCCCAGCTCACAGCTTCTCCCCAAATCCTTCACATTCTCAACATGTGAATCTTCACATTTATTAAATCAACACTTTAAAAAATATCACTCAGTGTTGGTGAGAATTGTTGAAATGAGCATGGAACTTCTGAGAGACAAAACTCACCTTATTTAACAATACAGTAGCCCCAAGCTCCTTCTCCCTACGTAATCATGTCGTTCCTGGCCCTTATGTCAAAGATTTTCTAAAATTCCTCGTCTAAATTGCATTAACTATCTCTGACTTCTGCCCATCCCTAACCTGAATTGCCTAATGCTGAGCTCCGGATGGCTGCTCCACCTAGTTTGGCTTTACCTTTCACCACAGTCTGGCGACAGGTATTTTTTAAATTGTTAGTTGAGCATGTTTCCTGTGTCGTTGGCCCTTTCATTCCCTCTTCCGTGAGTCAGCTAACTTTCAGAGTTTCTGTGCCCCTGAGCCATACCCACAGCGATGTCAAAAGGCACTTTTGTTTTATGATAACTCAGGCTTAGAGAGGCCCCCTTTGTCCAGAGCATGGCGGCTCTTCGGCATCTTTCTCTCCATTTCCTCGTTCACCATGCTGCTGGTCAACACAGCTAATCATGCTGGTGCATCTCTGAGGAAGTATGTCATAAGGATATTTTGGTAGTATAGTTAAAGTGTCCTTTCTGAATCCTCTATTTCCCCTACTCTGTAGAATCTTGGGAAATCCTAAGCTATTTCCCCTTTTTTGCCACCCTGATTTTCTAGGCAAAAGTATGAGGGGGAGTGTTTTGGATGGTGTCCAGCTTTGTCTTGGTCCCCTGGTAATTCGAATTTTTCATGTTACCAAACTTCCACTTTTTCCATCTCAAAATACATTTCAGGATAGCTGGAATATGGCAACAGGATTTTGCTTTTCTTTTAGGTGAATCTTCAAAAACCTTTGTATTAGGACATTTTCTAGCATCTCAGGCTTAGAATAAATTACATGAAATCATAAGGATATAAATGCCATGTCTATGACTGAGGTCGGTACAGATTTATTCCAGGATCATCAATCTTCAGCCGAAGGTGTGAATGGTGAGGAATTCATCATCAGGCTTTCCAGATATTCATTAGACATGAGAACATGGATTTCCAGATGTTGGTTAGACATGACCATCCCACCAATTCTGCAGCCCAAAACAGTTCACAAAAGAAGATGTATATGTGGGTAATAAGCATGAAAATATGTTCTCCCTCACTAGTAATCAGTTTTTTAGATTTTTTTTAAATACTTGTAGATGGACATCATGCCTTTATTTATTTTTTTATGTGGTACTGAGGATGGAACCCAGTACCTCACACATGCTAGGCAAGTGTTCTGCTATTGAGCTATAGCCCCAGCCCAGTAATCAAAGATATTTAAAAGAACAATATTATTTTTATTAAATCAGCACTTTAAAAAATATCACTCAGTGTTGGTGAGAGCTGTTGAAATGAGCATGGAACTTCTGAAAGACAAATGAAAGTCACATTCTTTTGGGAAAGCTATTAAACTTAAAAAAAAAAAGTGTTATGCCCTTTGCCCCAGTAATTCCTTGCTCAAGGAAAGAGTCATATATTTAAACAAAAATTAAACATTTGAAGATTTTAGTTATAGGATCATTTAAATATTGAAACTATCCAACAGTTGGAGAATGACTAAAGAACAGCATAGAATATTATGCCCTATTAAATATTTCCAGAGCTGTGGATATAGTTCAGTGGTAAAGCACTTGCCTAGCATATGCAGCACCTTGAAAAAAAATACAGGTTTCCAAATATCCTTAACTGTTCTTTAATGTGTCCACAATATTAATCACTTAATATTAGAAGCTCCTGGTCTTCACTCCACATTCAAACCTGCTCCTCCTGCAGTTTTCTCCATCTTTCCATTGACTTGGGCCAGAAACCCTGGAGTCATCCTTGACCTCCTTCTTTCACATCCCACAATCCTGTAGCAAATCCTGTCAGTTGAACATTCAAAAGGATCCTCCCTACTTCCAGGCCTTTTGTAAAGCATGAACTGAAAGAATTTGAAGAGAAAATAAAGCAATTCTGAATGCCCCTGGGTTGGGTTCCTAAATCAAGGCTCAGTTTTTCTCGTCCTTGAATAAAGTTACCTAACAATTTCTTTTTCCTAGAGCAGAAGCCAATAGCCCACATGGCCTCATTGAGAACATGACATGTGAAGGTGGAGTAACAGGACTCAAAGAATGATTACAATGAATAGAAATCTATGAGGGAGGGAGGACCAGCATTTCATTTGTGGTAAGCACACTGGTGGTTAGAAATGCTGTGTATTTTCAGTGAATGCCAAATAGTGTACAGCAAGGAGAACCATCAAATGTAAAGGAGTCCCCAAAACCAGGTGTGCAGAGCCTCCACTAGCACAGCATCCATGGCTGTCAGACCAGGAGAGTAAGCCTTGTGCTGGGACCAAGAGAGATTTAGCTTAATTATTTGGGATGACTTCCATTGTTGAGAAGGAAATAAAATTTCTTCTTGGCTCTCATAAATTCATAATTGGGACAGACCCCTCCAACAAAAGACAGATTAGCAAGAGAAAAACAAGCAAGTTTATTAACATTTGGAGTGCACATCATGCAGGAGAAGCCTCAGGTGATGGCTTACCATCTGACTCAGAGCATCTTCAACAAAGAACAGTGAATCTGTAGAGCCATGACAGGACAAAAGAAAAAGACTTTTGGGGCTGGGGATGTGGCTCAAGCGGTAGTGCGCTCGCCTGGCATGCGTGCGGCCCGGGTTCGATCCTCAGCACCACAGACAAAGAAAGATGTTGTGTCCGCCGAAAACTAAAAAATAAATATTAAAAAATTTTTAAAAAAGAGACTTTACTCTTCCAAAAGTGAGAAACTTGGCAAAGGTAAATACTTGGGGAGAAACTCATGGAGTAAGTTCTGCTTGCAGATTCCTCTGGAGGGTCTCTGGGCTGGTAAGAACTGTCTACGGTAAAAGGGAATGTATATCCTACCTTTGGTCAGAAAAGCAGGAGATAGAGAAGGCTTTTCCTCTGTTTGCAGTTTGTTAATTACCTTTAGCTCAATTTAAAAAAAAAAATGTGACTCCTCTGAAAAACCTCTGTTCTTTCTGAAAGAAAACAAAAGATGACTTAGTCAGTCTTAGAGCTCCCCTCATATTCAGGACACAACAAAAACCATACAGTGTGGGGTAAGAGGAGAATGGTAAGGACAGGGTCCTTGAGGTTCTAGTTGAGGACTTGCGAAAAATAGGGGCCTAGGTAAATCGTCAGAGCAGAACAGTCCAGGTGGGTTGCTTATTCTCCCAGGAGAGGGCAAGCAAATATTGACTAATGTGCTGTAAAAGAACATTAAAGAAACAGAGTATGTATCTGCAGTGCAGCCTTAGGAGGCATTGAAAATAAAACAGTCTTGACTTTGGTAGGGGGAGTGACTATTCTATTTCTGACTCCAGTGCCCTCAGCAAATCCGTATATCCAGCTATAGGAGTTTTTGACTCAGAGGGTCAGGATCCTATAAGGACTTAATTCAAGATACCATTATTCCTTTTCTATCATGCTTTTGACTCTTTTAGTCCTTCTTTAGCTCTGGTTTAAGAGGGTATTGTGGGGATGGGGATGTAGCTCAGTGGTAGAGCACTCGCCTAGCACGTGCGAGGCACTGGTTTCGATACTCAGCACCACATACAAATAAATAAATAAAATAAAGGTATTTGTCAGGGCTGGGATTGTGGCTCATCGGTAGAGCGCTCGCCTAGCATGGGCAGGGCCCGGGTTCGATCCTCAGCACCACATAAAAATAATGGTATTGTGTTGTGTCCATCTACACCTAAAAAATAATTTTAAAAAAAGGTGTTTGGTCCAACTACAATTTAAAAAAAATTTTTTTTAAAAAGAGGTTGTTGTGCACATCTGGATAGAAATTCAGACAGGTCATTCTGAACCTTGATGAATTAAGTCCAAATAATTCTGTGAATAATTGGATGATTAAAACTTTATTGCCTTGGAAGCAGAGGCCAGAGCATCATAAGTTCAAAGCCAGCCTCAGCAACTTAGGGAGGCCCTAAGGAACTTAGTAAGACCCTGTCTCAAAAAAAAAAGGCTGGGAATGTGGCTCAGTGATTAAGCACCTCTGGGTTCAGTCCCTGGTACCAAACAAATAAACAAAATAAACAAAAACTTTGTTATTCTAAAGTGCTTCTCAAACAATTTTGTTTATGTCAAAGTTTCTCTGAACTGGGCACTATAATTCTAAATTATCCTTGATGAAATTATGCCATCTAGAAAAATAAGGTCACAAATTTAGGTGATAGTGTAAATGCATGTAAGAAGCAGGAGTCTGTCCTGGAGGGGCACAGATTTAGGTTTAGAATAAGACAAAAGTGCAGTTCTGGGGACAGCCAATCCAAAGAGTTGCACCTCCTATTGATTCCTGATCAAATGCCTGGGTCTTGAACTACACATCTCACCTAGCTTTATGGTTCCCACAGGACAGAAAGGTCTGGAGAGATTACTCCCAGAGCTAGACTCTCGTAGGCAAAGCAAGAGAAGCCTGGGAGTTTTCATAGGGTTTATTATAATCTCCAAAAAAGGGAAATAACTCAGATATCTTTCTGTGAATGAATGGATGAACTGTGATACATCCACATGTGTTCCATTGCTTGGAATACTACTCAGCAATTAAAAAAAATCTATACAGCAGTGTTGATGGAAGTCAAAGGCATTGTGCTGAAGGAAAAAAAAAAGCCAATCTCACATGGTTACTATATGATCATATATATATAATATTCACAAAATGACAAAATCAGAGTGGTAGAGAACAGATCTATGTTGGGGATTGGAATCTGGAGGAGGCGCAGTCCACGGGGCAACTTTAAGGAATTTCTTCGAGGTTATAGAACAATTCTATAATTACATGAGTCTTTACATGTGATAAAATTTCACAGACTTTACACCAAAAAAAAAAAAGGTGCATGTAGAAATAGGTGAAGTTCAAATAAGGTTTGTAGTATAATAATATACAAATGTCAACTTGCTGATTTCAATAACTATTACATAAGATGTTTCTGGGGGAAACTGGATGAGGATACATGGGAATGCTTTGTTCTATTTGGAATTTTGAATCTTAAATTATTTCAAAATAAAAAGTTCACGAAAATTTTAGGGGTGCAGATTTATGCAGCAGCTCTGTAGGATTCTCTTCAATATTAACCAGAAAAGAATATAAAATAAAGACTCTGAAGAATTATAAATTGAATATAGTTTCCAAGCACTGTGATTTCATTTGTTATAATTTTGATTTGGAAGTTATTCTCTGTTATTTTAACTATACGAGTATTTTGTGTTGTTACAATACATAAAAGAAAAAAATCCTTTGGTGAGTTTCCCTCCAGGATAAAATTAGTCTTAGACCATGGGTACAAAAGTCTCTTCTGGTGATGGGGCTTTTGTCTACCTTTTTAGCCACATCTCCTGCTCACAACATGTGTTCTGGGGTGAACTCTTTGCAGGTCTCTCCCTCTTCCCCATACATTTCCTTTCTCTTGATTCTCAGTTCAAGCAATGCTTCCTTTCTGAAGCTATCCCTAACCAAGAAGCAAAGTGGCTTCAGCAGCTTCTGGGGGTTGAAGTGAAGTATATTGACCTTTGCTTATTTCATTCATGCATCTAGCTCTCACCCTGTCCTTGGATTCCTCAAGGGCCCAGACTGGGTCCCATTCCTTCCTCTGAGTCCTGGCACAGCACCTGGTACACAATACCGTATCTAGAGCACGCATTCCGTAAATGGCAAGTGAATGAGTGAGTGAGTGGGCATCTGAGGACCCCAAATTCCTTCCTAATCAAATTTGTTTATTCTTCTCTTTTTTTTTTTTTTTTTTTTTTTTTTTTTTTGTAGTACTGGGGATTGAACCCAGGGCCTTGTGCATGCAAGGCAAGTACTCTACCAACTAAGCCATATCCCTAGCCCCCCTTCTCTGTCTTAATACAGTAATTTCCAACAAAACTAAAGGTCCAAAGGGGTTCTGATTAACCACAGCTAAATAGAGCAGTAAACTAATACTTAAAACATTGTTTTTCAAATAATCAACTTAATTAAGATTTTATTATATTAACATTTCACCCATTATTTCTTTTCATTCTTGGCACAGTGTTTTAAGCAGCTGAGCATAGATCAGAGGGTTGTGCTCAGTAGGCTCCTTGACATAAATTCTAGAACTTACATAGGGGAGGCTGTGGGTTCTGCAAGAGGATGGGAGGATATTAAGAGCACAGGCCTATGTTTAATTTCTCTTTTGCTCTAAATTTTAACTAAAGGAATCAAGCTGTTCTCCACCCTGCAGCAGCCACTCTACCCAAAATGCTGCAGCAGATATGAAGGTCTTTATAACAAGCTCTATTTTCCCTCCTCAGCATCCTCTGGGCAAATAGTCTGGGACACCCTAACTGTCTGCATGTGTAGCTTCTGTCCCCACATTTCAACAAAATCACTCAGAGCTTTGTTATTCCTTGTTACACAATCTAATGACATTCTCCACCTAAGGTCTGGCAGCTTCATTAAACAGGGCAGATGTCATCCTCCATGAAACAGGGCCCTCCCTTTCCTCTTCTTACCTTGATTGCATGCCCTAACATTCCTAAGACTTAGTCACAGGTTGTATGCTCACTTTTTCAAATAAAAGTAATAGTAAACATGTTTTCATGACCCAAATTTTCTTCCTGACATTCTGTCATCTTTAAAGGCCCAAATTAGATGCCGCCTTTCCCCAGAAACCATCTACCCACTGAGCCCCCACTCATCCTTTGCACACTGAAACATTTGAATGTCAAATTTACTTTCACTGTTGAGTACTTTATACATTTCAATTTGTAAGCTCCTTCTTGTATTATGAATTACCCCTCTCTCTTCAGACCATATAGGGCTCCTTAAAGAAAAGACCCAGGCCTTAAAATGATCCCTTAAAAGGCTCCATGGTGCCTTGCTGGTGTTTAGCATGTTGTGACAGTGGCCAGTGAAAACTTGATTAAAAAGACTGGGGCTGGGGGCTGGGGATGTGGCTCAATCGGTAGCACGCTCGCCTGGCATGCGTGCGGCCTGGGTTCGATCCTCAGCACCACATACAAACAAAGATGTGTCCGCCGAAAACTAAAAAATAAATATTAAAAAAAAAAAGACTTGGGCTATAGCTCAGTGGCAGAGCACTTGCCTAGCACATGTGACACTGGATTCCATCCTTAGCACCACATAAAAATAAACAGATCAAGGCATTCTGTCCATCTACAACTACAAAAATTTTTTTAAATTAAGCCAATGTTGCAATAACTTAGAGAGAGATAAAGAAGAATCTATGAGATTCTTTTTTCCTCTTCCTATACCAGAGCTTTGTAAAATCAAACTTCTCTTCCTGCCACAGTGCGCTGGCATGGAAAGAGCATGGGATTGGGTTCAGATGGCCTGGGCTCAGCTCTGACTGTGCCAGTGGTTGATCTTGAACTTAGGTAAATCACTTGACTCCTGTTTTTATTTCCTCATATAACTCGGAAGAGTTCATAATTAAAAATTTTTGAAGATGTTTGTTCTAACCCATGAGAGGGGCACTGCGGGCAGGCCAGGAAAGCAGCTACATGAAAGGAGGCAAGCCCTCCGTGTGTGTCCCCACTAGGGGGTGCTGACTGTCTCCATTTGAAGTTAGTCCTGCTGGACAGGCAGGTAGAGTGGACTTGGGGTCATGAGGAAGGACAGAATCAAATAATACTGAATCTTAACTACATTTGTTGTAGACATCAGGTCAGACTTTCTGGTGGACAGGCTAGAGGATAAATGAGCAGTCAGGGCCTGTCACAAAGGCAAGGAAATAAAACTGGGAGGTATCTGAGAGGGGATGAATGTGGAGAGGAAAGAAGGATGAGAGCAGAGAAGGGGCCACGTGTAGGGATGGAGGGAAGCAGGCTAACAGCGCATGGACTCCAAGCATTTTGAGAAGGGCGAGGACATGCTGCTTAGCCCATCTGGCAGCTACAGACCGACCAGACTGCTGAAGAAAGAGTTTTGAAGAAACGTAAAATGACGTGGCTTGTATGTGTCCCCCAAGACACAGCCATGATTTTGGAGCATGAAGGAGCATGAAGGACCACGAAGGAAGCATGAGATTCTCTAGGGCTACTGGAAACAAGGAAGTCCTTCCCAATGCGTCACAGCAGCTCCTGCAGCTGCTTTCCCTCCCTGTCCTCAGGCCAGCTGCAGATGGGCCAGCTACCCACCCCCAGAGCAGGTCAGGCAGAGAGGTGCTCCCAGCAGGTTCCACTTTGGGACCATGCTAAGCCCTGCTCTGAGGAATCTGGCAGCACCATGGTCCATGCGTCAGAGGAGGAGACATTCAAGTCTCTTCCTAAGAACCCCAGGCTTTCTGATGCATGTGGTTGTGCAGGACAGAGAATGCAGCTGGCATTCTGCTCACCCCTTCACGTAGCCAGCAGCACCTCCTCCAGATGGACACACAGAAACAAGACAAGAAAACTGTCCTTTCTGAGTCCACCTGCCATCTGACCCCACCCTGGTGACCTGTCCCTTCAAGATTTACTTATCAAGCAGAGCCCACAGTAACTGAAGAGAGAAATGAGTGGCATAGTTCCAAAAGTTACAAAGGGCCATGAAGATCAGGCAGCAGAGAATGGAAAGCCAAGCCTGTTCCTGCTTTCTCCCTACCCAGGACCCTGGTCAGAGGGGCTGCAGGGTGCTCGAGAGAAGAATGTGAGTTAAATATGATTCTTGAAATTGCTTAGCCTCCAAGGTGATGAAGAGACTGTGGCTCCCACAGGCAGCGTCTCTTGTATTCTTGTACTCTCCTTAATGTCACCATTCAGACTCTTCAGATATGAGAACTGCAGCATGGATTCCCTCATCCACTTCCCAAATGTCTCTAAGCAGAAAGTGGCAAAGCGCACAAACAAGTTCCATGTCTGCCATAAACCCTGTCTCGCCACACTGCAGGCTCCAGAAGCTACTACTGGTAGCCTTGGTTTGATGATGGCTCCATGAAAGTTTGTTGGCTTAAAAGTAGCTGTTTAGCCAGGAGCAATGGTGCACACCTATAATCCCAGCCACTCAGAAGGCTAAGGCAGGAGGATGCCAAATTCAAGGCCAGCACAGGCAGCTTAGTAAGACCCTGTCTCAAAATAAAAAGGGTGGGGATGTAGCTTAGTGTTAGCATGCCCCTGTGCCCAATCCCCAGTGCCACCCCCCCACTCCTCAACACACCCACATAAGTGTTTAAAGAACTTAGACTTTCAGGGAAGAACCTTTAGAAAGAAAGTGTTGCCTTTCTATCTGCCCACTTAGCCAGGCCCTACTAAATGAGATTAATTTTAGCAATAGGATTTCTGTTTACTACACTCCAGGTTTCCCTTAAGCCTGTGAGTCAGGTCAGATAGAGCAACCATCTGGTACTCTCCCTGAGTGTGGCTTCCGCTAACCAGCGGATACGAGGGGAATGGCAGCATCACCAGACCAGCCTGGGGAAGCCTCTGTGAGTTCAGATTGTGTTCAGGGACACATCCAGGAACCAATGTCTGGGATCTCAGCTGGGCTTAGGATCTTGAGAAAGAGGTAAAAGACCTGAAAGTTTCAGGAGAACAGAATCCTGGAAAAGCTCCAGTCCCTACCTGACCCTATAACTATCCCTTGTCCTGGATCTGCTGAAGTAGACACATGCCGGTCCCCCAGCCAACCCTGGTACTACCCCAGTTGTCCCATCTGTACCTTTAACCAATTCAGCTTTGAGCCTCTCTATGAGTCAGGTCCTTGCTCAGCCATGAGAAGAAGATGATTGGCTGCATGTGCCAGGGCTTTGTGACCCGCTGGCAGGCTCCTCCAGCCCCTCAGAACCCTTCATCCCTGCTTTTACATATCGCCTCCATGCAACCCCAGAACAACCTGGATGTGTGAGCCAAGGGGGGAAAGGGTAGCAATTTTGCAGATTTTCCAAACAGGTGACTTCAGCCCCCCTGGGCCTGGGCTGGAAGGGGTAGCCCAGTGACAATGGGCATAGCCCCACCTCAGGAGCAGACACGTTTTGGCAGGCTTTGCAGAACTCTCTCCTCTGATCCCACAGCATCTGTTCTGGTTTCCCTGGCCGGTAAGATGACATCTACAGAGAAGACGTGGGAAATGTGGAACTGGGGAGGGATCGTGGTCAGAGATGCAGCTTTAAGAAGTCCAAATAGCTGTTCTAGATACAAGGGGCAGATAAAAGCACAATTTTATAGTGTGTCTCCCTTCTGGATTGGCCGTTCCATAGTCTCAGAGGCTCTAAGCTGACAGTGTGTCAGACACCTGCTTCTCAAACAAGTCCCCTTGGATTCTCACTGTATTCCCAGTGATGCTGAAAGCACTTAGCAAATGCTGCGTACCAGGCGCTGTGCTCAGTGCTTTGTATGCATGGCTCACTTAGTCCCCACAATAGCTCTATGATGTGGGAATTGTCACCGTCTCCATTTTATAGATGAAGAAACTGAGGCCTAAAATCAAACAGGACACAGTAGAGCCAGGAGTTGAACCTAAGTGGTCTGATGATGATCCAGACCTCTAAATGCACAGACATTTTGAAGCTGGCTGGTGGCATGCCAGCCACCACCTACAGTTCTGGAGTACCTATATGCCTTTGCTAGCCACACAGGGTGGAGGTGGTGACATGGGATCTGCAGGGGGTTCTCCAGGGCCCAACTAGAATAGGGCTAAACTTGGGGTAAAGAGAGCCCTAGAGAATTAGGGAAGTTTGAGGGGCCCTACATTGTCTTTAGGACGTATTTGTGGAAGATAGATTTTATAATTAGATCTAGGCTGCTGCTAAGATCATTCAATATTAGAATGTGAGATTTCAGAGTTATGCAAATTTTTTGACCATCTTTAAGATTTAGGAATAGAACTGCCTAAATAAGTGCCGCCTTGGTGTCTGGGAGGGAACTCTTCTGACTATGAAATATCAAGATTTGGTTTTTGATGACCATTTTCAAGCTCTCAGTCTACAGCAGCTCCCCTCTCACAGTGAGAACCATAGCAGCCTTTCCTTGCTGGTGACTACACCATAAGCCTGATGGTCCTAGCCCAGGAAGTGACTTAGCAAAGTCACCAGATTAAACCCCCTCAACTTCCGGTTTGCTCCATCTCCAGACCTACTAGCAGGAGTCATGTCCCTGTACAGCAGGCTTTTTTCAAAGTCAACATCTTACCTTGATCCTTAAATAGGGTTTCCAGCCAACCTGGAGGGTGTCATGCTATAACCCAGTCAGGAGCTCCTCCTACTCTTGATGGTCACCATGTACCATTGGTGAGAGTGGAAACATAGAGACAGGAGTGGAAGGCCCTGCTAGTGCAGCCTTTAAGACAGGGCCTGCCTGATCTTGGTAGTTCCCTACCATTCTTTCAGGGAGGTGAAGAGCTCTTGGTAACAAGTGTGGGGGTTTTGTTGTTTTTTGTTTTGTTTTGTTTTAGCAGGGGGCAAGGGTTGTTTTGTTTTGTTTTTTGGTACCAGAGATTGAACCCAGGGATGCTTAGCCACTGAGCCACTTTTAATTTTGAGACAGGGTCTTACTAAGTTGCTTAGAGCCTCATTAAGTTGCTGAGGCTGGTTTTGAACTTGCAATCCTCCTGCCTCAGCCTCCCAAGCCACCAAGATTACAGGCATGCGCCACTGCACCTGGCAACAAGTGTGTTTTTTCAGATACATGGGCAAGTGCTTTCTGTACCTCTGCCCAGCAACTGCCCTTATTTGAGTCCAGGCCCATGTCAATGCCCAATTCAAAAGGCCATCAGAATCTGGACCAGTTTATGAGTTCAACTTGTGGCTTTAGTTTAGTCCAGTCCAAAATATTAGAGCAGACTTCATACCCAGACCACTCCAGCTGGCCCAGCTCTGAGAGAACATGTGGACCAGGAAACGCAACTGGAGTTTGAGACTCAGTGCACTCAACCCCCTTCCCTGACACCACTGGGTCTTGGTAGAAACCAGCTTCTTCTCTGGGGAGCCAGATCAAAGTTAGGGGCTTTCCTTTTTCTAAATTGAGCTAGGGAAAGGGGTTTGGTGGATGTGGGAAGGGGTTAAAGGAGTCTTTGTTCAGGACCAGAGTGCCACCTGCTGGTCATGTTTAGTTCCATGCACAAGGCCAAACCCAGGAAAGAGAAACTAAAAGGGCACTGCCCTCCCTAGTGAGACAAGAGGTGAGGAAGCAGGAAGGCTGGTTTCTTCATAAAGCTCCAGAAAGTGTGACAGAGGGTCATTTTAGAGATCCTGGGGTGCCTTAGAAAAGTCTCTTGAGTCAAGATGGACCCCAACCAGGGCAGAAAGTAGCACCACCTGTGAGAGCAAACCTGAGCCAGTCCTGAGTCCAGACAATGGCTCTAGTCTTAGTACTAGCTGTCCCCCCTTCCCCCAAACCCTATGGGGGTGAAGCATGACTGACTAGTAGACCCTAAAGGGGTAGTCTCTTTCAGCTCCCTTCTTTCAGGCACTGTGGCCACTTTGGGACCCTAGATTCAGACTGATCAAAGGTGATCTATGCCCTCCCATCATCAAGCATTGACAAAACTGGGAGTTTCTGGCCAACCCAAGAAGACCTGAGCATTTTCCAAATAGCTATGTAGCTCTTGGTAACTCCTGATAGCAGGTTCTTCATCTGTGTTCTAAACTCCAGGGAAACTGGCGATTTTTCCTTGGTACCAAGAAGGAAGATGGCTAACACATACCTCTAGGGAGAGGGCAAAACGGCCCAGCATCCCCACCTATACCACTGCAACATAGGCCAGTAAATCCCAGCTAAGCCCATGTATCCAGTGAGGGCTGAGGTTCTAATGACTGGCTGTACATCAAAATTACCTGGAGTGTGAGCATAATATGTATATACCTATTATACATACACACATCTACACTAACATTTATTATACACATGTGCACACACACATTTGGGCTGCTTCTATCAAGGAGCCTTTGAGATGTATTCAATCCCAGAGAGCCCACACTCAGGTTGGAGTATCTTTGAGGCTCAAATAATTTCAGTCAAAATCCACAGCACAACCTTGGACTAGGACCACTGCCTCTGCTTTTCTTCAATAATCAAAGGTGCAGATTCTCCTACTGGTAATCCCAGCAACCTAGGAGGTTGAGGCAGGAGGATCAAAATTTCAGCAATGTAGCAATTTCAGTCCAGTTTCAGCAATGTAGCAAGACTCTGTCTGTCTTAAAATAAAAAATAAAAAATGGCTGGGGATGTAGTTCAGAAATAGACCAAGACCAACCTTGGGTTCAATCCCAAGTATGGAAAAATCATCATCATCATCAGAAGCAGCAGCAGCCTTTGAAACTTATACCCATTAAACAGAACAAAATCCCTAAAGGGGCTCAGGAATTCCTAGGACCACCCTAAGAACTCTCTAGTCCCCCAGAACCACCCCCAACCAGCTGAGACCCTCTGGGGCCTAGCAGAATGTCAGCCACAGCTGGTCCTGAATCATGCTGCCTTCAGAAGCCCAGGGACAAAAATGGCCCTGGGTCCTTCCAGAGAAATGAGTCTCTGAGTCTTGGAAAGCTTCCAGACATTCTGGACAGTTACCAGAATAGCCTATATCCACCGCACACAGGCCTGGCCAGCCTCTGCAGACCCACTGAAGACCTGGCAGAGTCTGACCACTCATACTTGGGACCATTCATAAAAACCTCACTCTGATCTGCACTCTCCCTCTGTCCTGACTTCCTGTAGCAAGCACCACACCTTGGGGCATTTGGTTCTATTCTCATGTGTGTCTCCCCAGTAAGATTTATAAACTCCTTGAAGATGGACGATCTTTTCAGTTCCTCACAGTTCATATGAAATAAATATGGAAATAAAATGCACTTTCCTTGACCCTCCCCATCCTGCCTCTTTCAAAGCATAGTGTCCTCATGCTCCCATCTGCTCCCACTACTGATTCTTTAGGTGAGTGCCCTGAGAGCTTGGCAGTGCACTCCTAACTCTCTACCATTCCCTTCCACCAAGACACGGTCCAAAGTTAAATGAAACAGCCTGTCCATTGAATAGCTCACACACAGGTGGAAAAAACAGAGACATGGTCGACGATTTTGAGAGAATCAGACAAATTCCACGAGGAGCTGTGATTCAAGTGCTATAGAGCCCCACAGGGCCTCAGAGGAAGTTTTCTGGAGAGGATGGAGAAGCCAAGTCCTACAGGTTGAGGGGAGGTGGGGGACTCAGGCCAGAAGCTGATGAAAGAGAAGACATGAGGACGTGTGTCACTCAACCCTTCAACAACATTACTGAACACCTTGCCTGTGACAGGAAGAAGAATCCCCATTTCTTCTCGGGAAGCGGTCATATAAACAGTTTTGGTGTGAGGTGAAGCTCAGGGTACAGGGCAGTGGGCTAAAAGCCATTGTGTAAGAGGAGCTTCAAATGCAGTCAAAATTACTCTGGGAAATCTCTGAAACTGCCAAGTCCTAAGTCTTTAGAAGCTCCCAGGACAATAATTTGTGTTTTTCTTGGCTTCAGAGTCCTGCCTGGCCTCTGTTTCTCTGGGCAATGAAATACAAGGCTTATTTTTAAAAGGAAGAATGACTAGAATAAATAAGAGGGTTTTCATCATGATTTTTATTCAAAAGAATTATATTAAGTTAAATGTACCTAGGTGGTTTCATGTGATAAATATGCTTACGGTTGAGAGGGAGTGTGAGGGGAGCAAGTCCAGAGGATGCCAAGCTGGGCCCCTTCTCTACAGCACGCTTCTCACACCTGACTGTGCCTGCAGGCCTTCTGGGTGTCTTGGTCCAAGGCAGATTCTGATTCAGGGGTCTGGGGTAGGGTGCAGGAGTTGGAGTTATAATAAGCAGATACCCATGTAGCCCCAGGGCTTTGGTCCAGGGACTGGGGAGCAGTGAATGAACAGACTCTGCAGTGGGAGCAGCACTGTGGACAGGGTGAGTGGGGAGTGGCCACCAGATTCTCACTGGGGGAATGAAGTGGGAGTTAAGGCTGGAGTGGTGGGGTTCATTTAGGAGTTGGATAAGTGGTAGAGAAGGGGTCACATTCAGCTGCTTACAGGGGACTGGGTTGCCTATGGGGAAGTGGGCTATGTGTATTCTTACTTCACAGAGATACTTTGTATATTACGCATAGGGGGAACTTCTTCACCCTAGAAAAATGAACTATCACAATTCTCAGAATACAAGGTCCTTTTGGTCTATGTTGTTTCTCCATTTCTGATAAAGACTTAGTTACAAGAAATGGTTCCCTCTTAACAGTGACAAACAGCAGACACTTGGCCTCTCTGGGGATGGGGATGGGGGATAGGGAAGCAGTCCACCTGATGACCAGAGGTGGGCGCCCCTACTCAGCTCCAGCTTGGTTGTGGTGCCAGAACACAGGCCCACAGTTGCCAAAAACCAGAAATCCCACATTGTTTGTGTGAAGCTTCCAACTTTAAAATATTGGACACTGGGCTGGGGGTGTGGCTCAAGCAGTAGCGCGCTCGCCTGGCATGCGTGCGGCCCAGGTTCAATCCTCAGCACCACATACAAACAAAGATGTTGTGTCCGCCGAAAACTAAAAAATAAATATTAAAATTCTCTCTCTCTCTCTCTCTCTCTCTCTCTCTCTCTCTCTCTTTAAAAAAAAAATATTGGACACTAACTCAAAATTGTTTCCAACACTGTGAGTACTAAAGAGTTCAAGCGGATGAGGTTGAAAAGGCCAACAGTGTCCTGTTTACAACTGTTGGCTAAAAGCGTTTGAAGCTAGGGTGTGGATGGCCAGGCCTACTTTTAGATGGATTCTGACCACAGCAGTGTCAGGGATGGATTGTGGGAGGGAGGAGCTGGAAGATAGAAGGCCTCTAAGGAGGCTCCTGGTAGCTTTGGCTAGAGAGAAGTCCCAGGGTGGGAACATCTAGGCATCTGGAGGAGGGAGGGTTGAGGCATGAGCAGATATGTACTGGAGGGAGAGTAGACTGGCTGGGGCAACCTGACAGGTTTCCAAATCAAGTGACTGGGGACCAGGGTGACATTCACCACAATAATAAATACAGGAACAGAAACATGCTTTAAGAGAAGGTTCTGGACAAGTGGAATTTAGGTGCCTCTGGGTTAGCCAATAGGTCATGGGAGTAGGGAGTCTGAAGTCAGAGGTAAAGCTTAATTAGCTTTCTAAAACACAGAATCTGGTGAGGTTACTATCACTTAATATCCCTCTGATGGCTTCCCTTTGACTAAATAGAAAATCCAGACTTCTCATCCTGGTAAACAAAGCCCTTCCAGATCTGTGTCTGCCAACCTCAATGTTCCACACCCCAACACAGAAACCTGCTCCCCAGGCCTGCTGAACAACTCTGAGTTCCAGGAATAAGCTGTGTCTTTGTTCTTGTTAGTCCTTAGGCCTGCAATACCTTTCTACCACATCCCTTTGTGTGTCTGGAAAATTCCTACTCCCGTCAGGTTCCAACATCTCTACTCTGAACCTTTAATGACCCTGCCAAGCAGAAGTGAGCACACCCTTGTTTGTGCCATTCTTGAATTTTTATGTGCTTCTTTTACTGCCCCATCTCTCCCTGCTGAAGGAATTTGCCCATCTAAACTCCTGGAAGACAGAGACCACATCTTAACTTTGTACCACATCCTAGCACAGATCTGGTGTATAGAAGACACTTGTTAAATGTTTAAGGAAAGTGCCCCTTCTCTAGGAGGGTGAACTGCAAAGCTGGTCTGAAGGCAGTGCGTTTTCTCATTTCCCCAGGGGGCATCCAGCTCCTCCTCTGTCTGCTGCTGAAGGACAGCATGAGGCCCCAGGTCTGACCTCACCTCTGTTCTTTCTTTGCAGCTGGGGTATGGCCGTCAATGTGTACTCCACATCTGTGACCAGTGAAAATCTGAGTCGCCATGATATGCTTGCATGGGTCAATGACTCCCTGCACCTCAACTATACCAAGATAGAACAGCTCTGTTCAGGTAGGAGGTGGGGATGGGGAGCAGCCCTGCTGCAGGGAAAGGAAGCCAGGGTGTGAAGGCAGAAGAGTACAGCAAATAAAGTTTCTTGTCATTAGTATGAAGAAGAGCTGTAGAGCCAAAGTAGTCACACTGCTTGAAGCTGAAGCCAGGAAACAAGCAGAAAAAGTGAAGAGGCAGAGAGGCGCCCATGGGGGGTTAAAAAACAGGCCACAGGTTAACAGCACAGGGTCAATGTAGCTGCTGTGGGTCCAGCTCTTAGCTCCTATACTGCTGGTGCAGCTCTAGGAACATCATTACATCTCTCAAGGTTTCATTTTTCTCATCTGTACAGTTGCAATCCCATCAACTATCTACCTAGGGTCACTGTTAGGATTGAGCCACATTTACACAGTGTTCAGAATGGTGGTGGCATACAGTATGCAGCAATAGTAACAAATAGGCATATTCTTAGAAAGCTGGGGGGAAATTGGCTGTGTCTAACTGGTAAGTAGTATGATTGGCCTCACCCCATGACAAGGAGAGAGATGAGGGTCCAGGTCAGGGGAGTAGACCAGCACAGGGCCTGTGGGGGTGAGAGAGCAGCTGAAGGGGAGCAGCTGGGACCTGCCTCAGTCAGCCGTGCCTCTCCACAGGGGCAGCCTACTGCCAGTTCATGGACATGCTCTTCCCTGGCTGTGTGCACTTGAGGAAGGTCAAGTTCCAGGCCAAACTAGAACATGAATACATCCACAACTTCAAGGTGCTGCAAGCAGCTTTCAAGAAGATGGGTGTTGACAAAGTAGGTGCCTGCCACTCTGGGGCCCTGAGGAGCTATGTACCCAGGGAAGAAGATGGCCCACCAGCTGGAGTGATAGGCTGCTTGGGTCACTCCAGTGTGTGTGTGTGTGTGTGTTCACTCCCTCCTCCACCCAACTCTCCAAAGGAAATGCTTCCCCAGCCCAAAGCACAGTGAGACCCACCACCACTTGCCATCCCTTTCTCCTCCACAGACCCCACACCCCTAAATACTCAGGCACTGTATACCACTCCTGTTGTGTGTCTCTGGAGGGCTGCAGAAATCTCCTTGCTCACTTTCCCACCTCAATAGTCCCAGGGCTGTGGGTCTTGAGCTTTCAGCTCACGTGCAGGCAGCAGAACCAAGAGACATCCATACACAGTCCTTCCTGAGCCGATGGGAGAAGGATGGCTTCTGGATCACTGGCCGGCCTGCCAGCCTGCCTGTCTGTTCTGGTGCCATGGGAGGGGGGCAGGTGGAGAAGGTGGGCAATGCTGCAGCCCAGGGCTGGCTTTCCTGAGAGCAGCGGTCCTCTCACAGAGGAAGGCGGCCCTGCGCAGCAGGCGGCTAAAGTGCTCTGCTTATGTGGTCTATTTCAGATCATTCCTGTAGAAAAATTAGTGAAAGGAAAATTCCAAGATAATTTTGAGTTTATTCAGTGGTTTAAGAAATTCTTTGACGCAAACTATGATGGAAAGGATTACAACCCTCTGCTGGCGCGGCAGGGCCAGGACGTAGCACCACCTCCTAACCCAGGTGATCAGATCTTCAACAAATCCAAGAAACTCATTGGCACAGCAGGTAACGTGCCCGAGCTGGGGGAGGGAGTTTGGGGGGCCAGGCCGGCAGGACTCAACAGCCAGGAGTGCCCCCAGGGCCGCCGGCCTGGCCTTACCAGCCTGGAGGAGACTGTTATCACGGAGTTCAGATGGCGCCGCCTGCTGCCTGCTTGTTGGGAATCTCAGGAAGGGGTGAGAGGGCTCCAAAACCCACTCTGAAAGCCACCTGCACCAGCACAGTGGCATCTGAGGCCCAGGGGACTTTGTTTCTTATCCTAGCATGAGCTAACTTGTTTGCCTTCAAGATCACAGGCAGCAAAGTGGCATGATTTCTCTGTCCAAGTTCATTAGGCCAAGGTCTTATACCAGCACCATAGTCCCTTCCTGTCCCTGCCCTTTGTATACCCAGGGGCAGAAGTTTGCCAAGCTGGATCCTATCTCCCCCCCATTCCAAGGCCCTTAGCGCAAAGTCCTCAAGAGATGAATCTCTAGAATGAGCCTTTGTCTGGGTGCTAAAGGGGCAGGGGAAGAAGCAATGGGGCCTTTGGGGGGACAGCAAGGTTGGGAAGGAAGAGAGAGGAGCAGCCCTAGCCTACATCTGACCCGTCATAGCAGAGCCGCCTCCTCTGTTTGCGCTGCTGTCCCGCCTGGGCCTGTCCCCACTCACCTGCTTGCTTTGCATTAGAAGCAGCCGCTCTATCTAGGGAGGTGAAGTGGCTAGAAAGCAAGTGGCCATAGCATGCAGGCTATGCTGGGAGGAGCTGGGGTCCCTGCCCAGCTGTGTGGCTAGAGGGTCCAGCCCAGCAGAGGGCAACAGAGCCCATCCTAAGACAGGGACCCAGGAGGTGTGGGACAGGTTTCACAGGGAGGGTGGCTTTGGGCTAGTTGCTTGTGTTAGGGGAAACCCTGAGCCAACTGCTTTCTCTTGGGTTCCTGCTGTCAGTTTAAGAGGGCCCTGAACTCTCCCAGCTCCACTTCTCTGATTCACAGCCCCAGCACATCAGTCCTCCCTCAGGCCAGCTCTCTTTGTGCCCTGACTTCTCATACCTTCCTTTAGTTCCCTGTGGTCCCTGCTCTCCCAGGCTTGTCAAAGGGCTGCCTAGCTGCTGTAGTGTCATGTGTGGCCGAGGCTCGAAGCCTAGATGTAGATGCCCTTCCTGAGTGGGGTGTGTCTGCCTGTCGCATGGGTCTGCCCCCGCAGTCCTCACATCTCGCTGTCTTGTGCCACGTGAACTATGGGCTCCTGTGGCTACATCTGACTCTTTTCCTCTGGGCAGTTCCACAGAGGACATCCCCCACAGGCCCCAAGAACATGCAGACCTCTGGTCGACTGAGCAATGTGGCCCCACCCTGCATCCTCCGGAAGAATCCCCCATCAGCCCGAAATGGTGGCCATGAGACTGATGCCCAAATTCTTGAACTCAACCAACAGGTAAGTGGTATGGGAAAGGGTAGCTGAGATAGCCCTGGTACAAAGGACAAGACATTGGGCATCAGAAGGTCAAGAGGGGGTGGGCAGGGCAGGGACTCTAGCTTGAACACCACCTTCCACCTGAGCAGCTCCTGGACTTGAAGTTGACAGTGGACGGGCTGGAAAAGGAGCGAGACTTCTACTTCAGCAAACTGCGTGACATCGAGCTCATCTGCCAGGAACACGAGAGTGAAAACAGCCCTGTCATTTCAGGCATCATTGGCATTCTGTATGCCACTGAGGTGAGTGCTCTTTCGCCTACTACTGGCCCAGGCCTGTGGGCCACCCTAAGACCAGAAGCATGGTAGAACCAGAAGGGACGTTGGAGAACATTTACTAATAAGGAGAGAGATGAAGTCACTAGCCCAGAGTCGCATACAGCCAGTAGCAGGAAAAGCAGGACTATAATTCGGGGCTTCTGGGTGCTCTGCCCCATCTCCTACGCCACCATATCAAACCTGACACCTCAGCCTGACCTGCCTGGATCACTAGCCCTCTTCCTTACCCTCTCCAGGAAGGATTTGCACCCCCTGAGGATGATGAGATTGAAGAACACCAACAAGAAGACCAGGACGAGTACTGAGGGCGGCTCCAGCCCTGGCTGACTGCAGGGCTCCGTGCCTCCCCCCATGCCCACCCCCACATTATAATTCTTTCCCTCCAGCCAGTCAGCCGGCCGGGTGCTTTGTGTCAGTGCCGCAGCATTGGGGAGCCCGGCGAGGGGGATTGGGGGATGGGGCAGGTGAGCAGGCAGAGGCCTGTCCTGGTCCCCAGTGGCACTGGCCCAGGGAGCAGGACCCCTGCCCACTCCCCACCCCTATTTATTTCCGTTGTCTCTATGCTGTGTTGGCCAACACTTCCCAGGGTGCTGCCGCCACCCACCCAGCCAGCCACCTGCTCCCCCAACAGCCAGCAGCTGTATATTTGACAAAGTCATTGGTATATTTTTACTTACTGGATTGTCCTTGCACTTTACCTGTTCTTTTCCAGGGCTGACAGCGGGGCTGGGGGCAGCATGCCTGGCTTGGCTCCCCTTCCCCTTGGCCCAGTCCGGGGCAGGACTCACTGATTCTTATTTATTTTGTCTTTTGACTTCCCAATAGTTGAGGGGGAAGGCTGATGTGAGGAGAAGGAGGGGACTGAGGAGGCAGTGCTGTGGCCCCAGGGGTCAGGGAGAGGGAGGGGAGCATGCGAGGGACAGCAGTGACTTCCTGGCACTGGGCTCACTCACCCAAGACCTCTGTCCCAGCACCAAAGCCCAGTACTGCCCCAAGGCCCTCAGCTACTCCCTCCTGCAGCCTAGTTCACACCACACAGACTCTGCCTGGCCCTCACTGTACGTCTGCCTCCCACCCGCCAGCCTCCCTTCCCCTGCCCCTCGGGCACCAGCCTGCATATGTGTTCACTTTTATTTAAATAAACTTGTGTGGTAAAAAGTCTGTCCCATGTCTCCTTCAACTCAGCCACAGCCTGGGTCTCAGGGCTTGTCACCTTCCAGCTACCCCTCCTCTCTAGAAGTGACGATCATGCAGCATAGCTTCACTGCCATCAGAAGCCACCACTGGCAGCCTGGTGTGGTGGAGCACACCTGAAATTCCAGCAACTGGGGAGGCTGAGGCAGGAGGATTGCAAGTTCAAAGCCATCCTCAGCAACAGCAAAGCACTACGCAATTCAGTGAGACCCTGTCTCTAAATAAAATACAAAATACGGTTGGGGATGTGGCTCATTGGTTGAGTGCACCTGAATTCAATCCCTGGTACCCTCCCCCCACCAAAAAAAAAAAAAAAAAGAAGAAGAAGAAAAAGAAACCACCACTGGCACTGGGCTGTGACCTAGGCCCAACTCTCAATACTGGTGACAGACTTCTAAGGGAAGACATGGGGGCCCAAGCCCTTTTCCCTGAGGAGGAACAAAGTCTGGAGCCATGGCTGATGGCAGCCCCATCAAGTGGTGGGGAGCTGGTCAAGAGGTGCTTTGTTCCAGTCTCCTTTGGGCAAAATTGGATTGCATATGAGCCCCCTGCACCTGTCAAAGGTCACACACCTCACAACAGTGATGCAGCTGAGGACAGGGACTCATGTGACAGAGCTAGAAGGGTATAGAGAATAAGCAGTTTTAGTCTTGAGCACTAAAACCTAGGAAGACAGCAATGTCCCAGTGGTTCCTTTACAGAAACAAGCAGTAATGGGAAGAGGGAGTCAGGACACTGTCACAGCATCCACATGGCCCCAGGGTATGCCCAGCCCAGGGCCATCACAGCCAAGGGCCTGGAAACCAACAGGGACCAACGGTGCTGATGTCAATGTGAGCACCTTGGAGTTACCCAAACCAGCTCTGAGGTCTGAGGCCCACAGGTGACACAACTTGAAAGAGGTAGTAGAAACAGACTACAATTCAGAACTCTTGACTCATGGCACAGTGCTCATCCTCAGAGCCACAGAGGTGGGCCAGAAGCTCCTCCAGTTTCAGGTCAGCCCTGGCAGATATCTCCTCGACATCGTTAGTATGCCCATGACCAAAATGTAGTTGGGCAGTCTCTTCAGTGCTCTGCCCCAAGCCCCTCCTCCCAGACCACTGTCTTTCCTCTAATGATCCCAGTAGAGCCGTAAATAAGCCATTCCCATCTGTTCATTCTTCATTCCTTTACCTTCTGACTCCCATTCCCACATACATAGATAATTCTGGATTTGTTCTTTTTCTTCTCCAACAAGTTCCTTGCTTGCTTTTATTTGTCTTGATGATGCTTAATCCCCTTCCCTAATATTAAAAGGCTTTCCCTCCATTATTCTAGTAGATGCTATAAAAAGGTAGGGTCATTCTTCACTATCCAATGTTCATCTTCAGGCCAAGATCACCCTGATCATAAAGTGAATGTATGTGATAGACAGCAAGATGCCCACATCATAATCCCCAGGGCGTGCGGATATTCAAGATTACATGGCAAAGGTGATTAAGATTACAGATGGATTTGAGACTATGAACAACTGAACAACCTTAGTATAGAGATTCCTGGATTACCCAGGGGGCCCAATATAATCAAAAGTGTCATAAGGGTAGAAAAGGAAGGTAGAAAAGGTCAGAATGATATCATGTGAAAGTCAACCAACTCTTGCTGGCTTTGAAGATTGAAGGGGCCATGAGTGAAGGCAGCCTGGAACATCTGGGAAAGCAGAACTGCCTTCTACCCTGGCGCCTCCAAGAACACACCCCTACAGTCGTCTTGTTGCTGAAAGCTCCTTTCTAATCCCCAATGCCAATCCAATAACGAGGACACAGTTTTGAGAAAAAGGAAAAAAGAAAGTTTATTGCTTTTCTACAAAGGAGAAACACAGGGGACTTCTATCCCAGAGGCTGTGATTCTGCCCATCAACAGGAACAGGGGACTTTTAAAGAGGTGATTGAAAGGTTACGTTCCATGTGTTCTCTGTCTGGAATTGTAATTCACTTGTTAATTTGGGGGACAGTCATTTCTAAGATCTTCTGGTACCTTCCTCAAAGTCTGGATTACTTCATTCCCATGGTAGATGTGCACTCAAGGAGAGATAAATCTGCTTAGGATGGGGAAAAAAGGCAATCCTGTCTCCCCTAAGATTAGAGAGGAGCAGGGAGAGAGGAAGAGAAAGAAACACATCCATTTTAAAAATAAATTGCAAACCAGGTGTGGTGGTGCATGCCTATAATCCCAGGGGCTCAGGAGGCTGAGGCAAGAGGATTGAGAGTTCAAAGCCAGCCTCAGAATGGCAAGGGGCTAAGCAACTCAGTGAGACCCTGTCTCTAAATAAAACACAAAAAAAGGACTGGGATATGGCTCAGCAGTCGAGTACCCCTGAGTTTAATCCCCAGTTCAAAAAAAAAAAAAAAAAGTTGCAGTGTCAGAGCAGCAAGGGCTATATTTAAAACATAAAGAGGACCACTGTTACAACTTCCACTTTAGTCAAAGGAAATTTGACCCAGACTTCTGTCCTCCAGAATCCTAAAATGATAAATTTGTGTTGTTTTAAGCACTAGCTTTGTGACAGTTACAGAAGTAAGGAGAAACTAATGCAATGGGCATGTTACTGAAAGCCTGATCCTTGTTCCCAATGCCAATTCATGCCAACTTAATAATGAGGACATGATTTTGAGTAAAAGGAAAAGGAAGGTTTATTGCTTTGCTAGCAAAGAAGAAACATGGGGAGACTCCAGTCCCAGTGGCTGTGGTTCTGCCAGCAGGGAAAACAGAGAGCTTTTAAAGAAGCTCTTCCAAGAATTAAAACCAAAAATCAACAAATGGGATGGATTCAAACTAAAAAGTTTTTTCTCAGCAAAAAAAATAATATGTGAGGTGAATAGGGAGCCTACATCCTGGGAACAATTTTTTACCCCTTACACATCAGATAGAGCTCTAATCTCTAGGGTATATAAAGAGCTGAACAAGATAAGCACCAAAAAAACAAATAATCCAATCAATAAATGGGCCAAGGACCTGAACAGACACCTCTCAGAAGAGGATATACAATCAATCAACAAATATACAAAAAAAAATGCTCAGCATTTCTAGCAATCAGAGAAATGCAAATTAAAACTACTCTAAGATACCATCTCACTCCAGTAAGAGTGGCAGCCATTATGAAGACAAACAAAAAGTGCTGGCAAGGATGTGGGGAAAAAGGTACACTCATACACTGCTGATGGGACTGCAAATTGATGTGGTCAATTTGGAAAGCAGTATGGAGATTCCTTGGAAAACTGGGAATGGAACCACCATTTGACCTAGCTATTCCTCTTCTCGGACTATACCCAAAGGAGCTAAAAACAGAATATTACAGGGACACAACCATATCAATGTTTATAGCAGCAAAGTCACAATAGCTAAACTGTGGAGCCAACCTAGATATCCTTCAGTGGATGAATGGATAAAAAAAATGTGGCATTTATACACAATGGAATATTACTCAGCAATAAAAAAGAATAAGATCATGGCATTTGCAGGGAAATGGATGGCATTAGAGAAGATATGCTAAGTGAAGTTAGCAAATCCCAAAAGAAAAAAAATGCCAAATGTCTTCTCTGATATAAGGGGGGTGACTCAAAATGGGGTTGGGAGGGAGAGCAAAGGAGGAAGATTGCCTCCAGATAGGGAATAGGGGTGGGAGGGAAAGGGAGGGAAAAGAGGAATAGCATGGATGGTGAAAGGAGACCCTCATCATTATACAAAATACATGTATGAAGATGTGAATTTGGTGTCAACATACCTTATATATAATCAGAGATATGATAAATTATTGTATAAAGGTATATTAACAATTGTAATGCAAATAAATAAATAAATAAAGTTTCAGATCTTTAAAAAGAAAGAAAGAAAGAAGCTCTTTCAAGGCTACATCCAGGTGTGCCCTGGCAAGGGGTCCTAGGTGCACCCTGATAGTGTGCTGAAATTCACTTGTTAATTTGGGAAATAGTCACTCCTAGTTCTTCTGGAGAACAGATAACTCAAGGTAATCTTGTTCCCCATCCCCAGGTTATGGAGGGAGAGAGAGAAAGGAAGAAAAGAAAACATGTTCCTTTTAAAATAAGTAGCAGGGGCTATATTCAAAAGGTAAAATGGACCACTGTGACAGGCAAACGATGCTCAGTGACCTCATTCTTCTTGTCCCTACACTGAACACCACCTAACCTCTTTAGCATAACATCTTCTGGACATTGAAACCTCATGCGGGACCTATCTACAAGCTCACCTCGTAGTAATGTCTGAGGCTGCCCTTCAAACATCTAGAGCTCAGGGATGTAAAGCCACTGCTTCCCCAGGTCCTCCCACTACCCCACACCAAGGTGTCTTTCCTCTGGAACACTTAAGATAGTAAATGTAATTTTCTGTTCATACATTAGTCTCCCATACAGGCTTCAAGTTCCTCATGAGCACAGGAGGTGTATCACACAGCTCCACACCTAGCACAGAGCCTGACCCAGAAGGAAATGTTGCAGGATAAGTAAAGGCATGGATTCTATTCCCTAAGTGCCATGTTCCAACAGATAACCTGCCAGACATTTTGATGAGCGATAGAAAAAAAAAAAAAAATCCCTCCCCTACCCTTAGGTTTCTGCCATGGAGCAGCCCCTCCTTTGCATCTAAAGAAAACCAGTTCTGCTTCTCTTCCCCAAATAGGGCCTCTTCTGTTGAAACCGGAGTTTTGAGATGAGACTAGATTTCCCGCTTCACCAATTTCCTCTGCAGGTGCTGGGGATATAGCTCAGTTGGTAGAGTGCTTGTCTTGCATGCACAAGGCCCTGGGTTCAATCTCCAGCAAGACATACACACAAAAAAATATTCCTCTAGGTTCCTGTCTCACAAATTTTCATGAATAAACTCCAATGCAGGCACAGGGGCACTTGCCTATAATTCCAACAGTTCAGGAGGCTGACAGGAGAATCGAGAGTTCAAAGCCAACCCCAGCAAGAGCGAGGTGCTAAGCAACTCAGTGAGACCCTGTCTCTAAATAAAATAAAAAACAAGGCTGGGGATGTGGCTCAGTGGTCAGGTGCCCCTGAGTTTAGTCTGCAGTACCCCCACACACAAAAAAAGAATAAAATCCACACGCAATCACCAAAAGGAAGAGTAAATGGAGCAAGATTTATTTAAGCAAGAAGAGCTAGGACTCCCACGATGCAGAAGAGGGCCTGATAGCAGAAAAATCCATTTTAATGTGCCAGCTTAGGAGTTTATATATAGTTCTGGGCAGAGCATCGAGCAACATGTATGTTAAACACCATGCATTGTAAAGTATTAAGGCTATAGTCCTCCTTTCTATCCAAGTTCACCCCCACCTTCCTTCATATAACTTCCATCTGGGTTCACCCCACCTTGAGTTTTCCACATCTGGGACAAAGGAGTTGGCTGGAAGTGTTCCCACAAAGAGCCTCAAGGTCTTCTACATTGGAAATAGGCCATGCCAGTGCTCACGAATATGTCTATGGTTAGCCTCCAGGTGTGGTTCCTGTGTCTGAATAAGATTGACCATTGATATTCTTTCTCACTGAAGGAATTGAACAAAGAGGGGGCATCATTACTGTTGTCTTTTAAGTAGAGGTAAACCACTGATCTGAAAAACAAATTGATTAATAATGGTCAGCCCAATTGTGTTCCTTGACAAAAGCATTTCAAGTCAGAGCCCCTTGAGGCAAAACCAGGGGAGGAAGTTCAAGAGCTGGGCATTTCCCACCTGCTTTTCCCCTCCACACAGCCACATTTGCTTTCCAAAACAGTAGAGCATGCCACCTTCCCACTGGATTCCCAGGACCTGAAGGATAAAGTCCAGATTCAGCAGGGAAGGCCCTTGGCATAATGGCTTCAAATCTCTTTCCAACCTCATCACTTCCAAAGTCCCATTAAGCATTGTCACACTGAATTTTCTTCTAGCTTCCCACCCTCTATGCCTTTGCTTAAATTAACTGACTTAATGGCAAATTGATACAACCACTATGGAAAGCAGTATGAATGGAATGGAATCACCATTTGACCCAGTTATCCCACTCCTTGGTTTATACAGAGAACTTAAAATCAGCATACTATAGCCACATCAATGTTTATAGTAGCTCAATTCACAATAACTAGAACTATGGAACCAACCTAGATGCCCTTCAATAGATGAATGGATAAAGAAAATGTGTTACATATACACAATGGAATATTACTCAGCTTTAAAGAAGAATGAAATTATGACATTTGCAGGTAAATGGATGGAGCTGGAGAATACCATGCTAAGCGAAATAAGCCAAACCCAAAAAACCAAAGGCCAAATGTTTTCTCTGATAAGCAGATGCTTATCAGGTGTGTGGGGGTGAGTGGGGAAGAGTGAAGGAATTTTGGATTGTGTAGAGGGGAGTGACAGTGAGGGAAGGGGGTGCAGGGATGAGAAGGATGGTGGAATGAGACAGACATCACCCTATATACATGTATGATTACACTACCAGTGTGACTCTGCACCATGTACAGCCAGAGGAAGGAGAAATTGTACTCCATTTGTGTACAATTGCCAAAATACATTCTACTGTCATGTATAACTAGTTAGAACAAATTAAAAAATAAATAAAGTGACTTAGCCTGGTACCGTGGTGCACACCTGGGTGCTTATAGTCCTAGTTACACGGAAGGCTGAGGCAGGAGAATCACTTCAGGCTAGGAGTTTAAGGTCAGCTTTGAACAAAGTGAGATCCTGTCTCAAACCAATTAACAAAGGACTCACACAATTGGAGTGTTCTCTCCACCTACCCTGATCCCCAACCCTGAAAATTCTCCCATTCCTCAGGACTCATCTCAAGTGCCGTCTCCTTCCTAAGGAGTTCATCAGTCCCTCAGTTGTGTATCCTGTTGAAAGGTATAGTCTATCATAGAATATATACTCCACCTCAGCATGGCAGGTATGCATCTCATCTTCAAACACAGGTGTACACAAGATGAGCACATTTTTATTTCTCCTGGTCCTCCCTTTCCTGCCACATCTGTAACCTGGAATGGGCTCTGGTGATGGAAGCGAGAGCCTGCTCGTTCTCATTTCCTAGAAGGGGAACCCTGGCACTAGCTAACCCAGTTTCCCAGAGCCCAGCAAAGGCGGGATTTCCACCACAGTTTTCCAGCCCCCTCCCCCTGGGGCCCCCTCCCCACACTCGGCCCCTCCCTCCAGCCCACGCTCTCCTTTGTTCTTCCGCAGACTTTGCCCATTAAACCCACAGTTAATCGCTAGCACAGGAATGCTAGAATGAAAAAAAAAGCATTTAATTTTCAAACTCTCCCCAGGTGAGAAATATTTCCATACCATCCTTCGAGCGCCACTAGAAAAATCAAGAAAAATGAAGAGTCCGTTTCCAGCTCAGCCAGCGCAGGTGGCCCTCCACGCCCCAGGTGTCCCGGGAGACGAGCGTCCGGCGCAGGGCCGGGGTGCGGCACGGCGGCGGGGACTACGAGTCCCAGGCTGCCTCGCGGCGCCGGCGGCGGCAGACGTGGCACCGCGCGCGCCCGCGCCGGCCGGAAAGCCGGGAGGTGGTCAGGCGGAGGGCCGGAGCCATGGCGGCCAGGGCGGCAGGCGGGGGGCGCTGGGAGGTGGTGAAGAAGGGCCGGCGGCCGACGGCCGGCGGCGGTGGTCGAGGCGGCGGCGGGGACCGCCGGGCGCTCGGGGAAGCGAACGGAGTGTGGAAATACGACCTGACCCGTGAGTACCTGCCCGCCGCCACCGCCCCCGGCCTACCAGGCAGGGGCGCAGGGGCAGCTCCCTGAGCCCAGGCACCAAACTCTAGCGGGCTCTCGGAACCGGAGCCCGCGGGCTGACCCCCGAGGCCACCCTGCCAGATGGCTCAAGGGGAGGTGGCTGTCTTCACTGCACAGATGGGAAAACTGAGGCCCAGCGGAGTCGACAGCTGGCCCAGGTTCCCGTGTCGAGGGGCACTGGGTTTCAGTCTTCAGCCCCTCAGGTGTCTGCACACAACACTCCCAGCTGCTCTGGCCTTCGCTGGCCTCTGCCCGCGGAGGCATCCTGGATCCTGCACTGTGCTCCCTCACCCCTTAAGTAACCAGCAGGTCCAGGAGGGACCGTCGGGAGGCCCACTAGTGAAAGAAATGACCCGCCACACAGCACGCACCAGGAGTGCATCCGAGGGGTGGAGAACACTTGTCACTTGTTGATTATAGACTTGTCACCTCAGAACCAAGAAGGAAAAAACCTGAGCTCTAGTAACACGCACCAAAGAGGCCAGTCCTCTGTATCCACGCCTCTACCAGTTCCCATACACTCTAATTTGTCTAATGAAGAACTGCCTGGCCTCTGTTCAAGAGCCCTGGACTGGCGTTGTGATGACCAAAAGCAGCCACCAGGAGGGCTCCCTGCCCTGCTCCTAAGCAACCTGCAAAAGGAGTTGAGGAAACCTCCTCCTTGCAGATGAATTAGGTGCTGGTATGGTGGAGGAGACCACGTTCCTGTGAGGTCTTAGGGACTTAAGTGTGGCCCTCTTTCTCTGCCTGTTTTCACCCCAGCTCCAATCCAGACCACAAGCACCCTTTATGAACGGGGCTTTGAGAAAATCATGAAGAGGCAAAATAAGGAACAGGTTCCACCCCCTGCTGTGGATCCTAAGAAACCTGCCAACAAGAAGCAGCCGAAGAAGGTGGCAACTGTCACCAACCAAAATCAGAAGCAGGGCCGCTTCCGCAGCCTAGAGGAGGCCATGAGAGCTGTGAGTATCCCTAGACATGAGGTGTAGAAAGATTCAGGGGCTTGAAGAGCAGAGAAGATGGGGACAGGCAGTTTAGGGACCTGTGGGATTTGGGATTCTATTGATTAGGAGGAGTTCAGGAAAAGATGAAAACCCCAAGGAGATGGAATATTTGCACTCAAGAATGGAAGGGAAATGGGAAATCTGTAGGGTGTACCAGGGAGGGGATAGAGAAGCTGATTCTGGTTCCCTCTCCCACGGAAGCAGTAATCTTACACTTTCCATCTTGTCCTTGTTTTTTTCCTCTTTATGGCTTAAGAGCACAGGGCCATGAGATCAGCATCCTCAGCTGTCCTCGTCCACACTTTTTGTGCATGTAACATAATGATGGCATTCTACATACTTATGCTAAAAACAGAAACCTTATTGCTTCCTACTACCACATCATTTGTCCATTCCCCCCACCACCACCCTTTTTTCCTTCCACTCACTCCCAACTCACCATGGAGGCGTTTATCTTTGGCAGCTGGATGTGGCAGCTCTGCAGAAGGAACTGGACAAGAGCCAGAGTGTGTTCGTTGGAAACCCCTCTGTATGGTTGAAGGACCTGGCCAGCTACCTCAACTACAAGCTCCAGGCTCCTCAGAGTGAACCCACACTCAGCCAGCATACTCATGGTTAGTCTTCCCAACATCCTTAGCTCAGACAAAATCAAGAAAATTCTAGAAAGGCTATTTGTTCATAACAGAGCTCAGTGCCCCCACCATCCTGATTCATACTTGGTTGTGCAAGTGTGTGGGCTTCCTTGGGAGAGGGAGGAACACCAGCCTCAGGGACCTCTGCCCCCACTCACTGTTCTCTAGGGAGAGCACCAGCATTCTCAGACTGGCAGGGCATTTGGTCCCAGTACTCACATAGAGGCCAACGGGCCCCAGATTATCCCTACAGCCTGGTGAGCCGAGAGCTGCGCGGGATCATCCGAGGGCTCCTGGCAAAGGCATCAGGGTCTCTGGACCTCTTTTTTGACCATTGTCTGTTCACCATGTTGCAGGAACTCGATAAGACATCAGGTGAGAGGGGCCCAGCAGAGAAATGTGCCGATTTTGACACTTTTTGGAAAGGGAGGAGATTAAGACTCAGTGGGCCCAGCTTCTGGGTTTACAGCTCTCAGAAGGGGAGATTTCAGGTTTGGGAAACTTTTAAGTAGTATAACAGTTTTAAACGTGTGTCTCTCCAGGGGAGTCATTACATGGTTACCGCATCTGCATCCAGGCCATTCTACAAGACAAGCCCAAGATTGCCACCATGAATCTGAGCAAGGTAAGCTTTGGATGGTGTTGGGGTCACCAGGGCCAGGACTGGGGAGGCTATTCAGAATCTAATTGTTGGACTATGTAGTGAGATAGAGGGAGACCCTATAACACCAGGAATGGTGCATGATTCTGTGAGCTCTCTGTGATATGCAAGAGAATGCACTATTAAACCCTTCCTGACAGTGGGAAGATTTGGCACAGAGGGTTCTGCAGCTTTCCTAGGTCTAGCCAACCAGAAAGTGCAAAGTATGGGTGAAGCCCATGCTGGAATCAGTACACCACACTGCTATAGTGCTCCACTGTCACTTGGCTGACTCCTTTTCTCCCAGTTGACATCTGTCTTCCCACCTTACTCTCCCCTGCCCTGGTGATCTCTCTTGTCCCAACCCCCCATCCCTTCTCAGTTCCTGGAACTGCTGAGGTCCCACCAGAACCGGCCAGCAAAGTGCCTGACCATCATGTGGGCCCTAGGACAAGCAGGTTTTGCCAACCTCACCGAGGGACTGAAAGGTAACAAGGAAGTGAGGAAGAAAGGGAAGGTCTTGGAGCCCAGGCACTCCCCTTGGTGTGCCCTGTGGACAGGCTGAAGCCTTCTCCCTGACCTTTGTCTCTGTAGTGTGGCTGGGGATCATGCTGCCTGTGCTGGGCATCAAGTCTCTGTCTCCCTTTGCCATCGCATACCTGGATCGGCTGCTCCTGTGAGTAATGGGGGGACAGCAAGGGGAAGGCCCAGGGTGTCCACAGGATGCTGTTTCGGCAAAATGGGATGCTGTGATCCTGGTCTCCATAGATGCGAGGAAAATCAGGACAGCTCCTCCCACCTCCAAATGTGATGGTGAGGAAGGAAAGGGAGGGAACCATTAAGGGCTGGGGGAGGGGTAGTGTTTATGCCCTTTTTCCTGTATATTGTCCTAACTAGGGTCGTGGCCAAACAGCTGGCCTGAGTAGTGGTCTCCAACAAGCCTATTTCTTCCTCCCTCTGCCCTCAAGGATGCATCCCAACCTCACCAAGGGCTTTGGCATGATTGGCCCCAAGGACTTCTTCCCACTTTTGGACTTTGCCTATATGCCCAACAACTCCCTGTCACCCAGGTAGGTCTGCCCTGCTCAGCCCTGCTGTGAAGGGATCCTAGTTCAAGGTCAGGCCCAGGCACTATATTTCCATTCCTTCTCCCCCAGCTGCCCAAGATCTGAGGTTCACAGCCTAGAAATTCAAGGGTGGATTTCAAGGAATCAGTGAATCCCCCAAGTTATGTAACCCTTGCGTGTGATTAGCACGTGGATATTTCCATAAGGAGAGGGCCTGTGTCTTTCAACAGATTTTCCAAGGAGTCCTGATTTAAAATATTCAGAGTCATCACAAGGTCTTTAATGACTCTCCTCTCAGCCAGGGCGTGGGCTGTGAGGCAGGCAAAAGGCTCAGTGGCATAGCTCCTTTTACAGCTGTGCCTGGATCTCCTCCCACCCCTCTGCAGCCTGCAGGAACAGCTATGTAAGCTCTACCCCCGACTGAAGGTGCTGGCATTTGGAGCAAAGCCGGAATCTACCCTGCACACCTACTTCCCTTCCTTCCTGTCCAGAGCCACCCCTAACTGTCCGTCTGGGATGAAGAAAGAGGTGAGGAACTGGCATCAGGCTTGTCACTTGCCCAGTTCAGCTCTGGTAGCTCTGTCTGCTGACAAAGGTCCTGTCTTCCTGTATCCCAGTATTTCCTTAGTTCACTCCCACAGCCTGTATCCCAGTATTTCCTTAGTTCACTCCCACAGCCACCTGTCTACTCCCTCACACCTGCCTTTAGGAGCACAATTGTTAAAGGGTAGCATATTCAGGCCTGGGACATCTTTGGTGTCCTGTGCCTTAGAAATGAGCGATCTTTGAGTTCAGTCTCTAGCTCAGGAGCTCCTCTTCCCCCCGATAGCGTCTCTCAGAGCTTACAGGAATCTTGATCGTATTTCTACACCTGTGGGGTGGATGTGCTGCCCAGGTGGCCTCTGGGTGTTTTCCCTCTCTATCAGCCCCAACCCTCAGCAATCTCTCTTGTGTCCTCTTCTGCAGCTCCTGGGCAGCCTGACCCAGTGCCTGACAGTGGACCCCCTCAGCACCAGCATCTGGAGGCAGCTGTACATCAAACACCTGTCACAATCCAGGCAGGTGGGGGTAGGGCTCTGATCCACAGAGAAGCCTCCCAGTTCATGCTCCCCAGCCTGTGACTGGCCCGTCCTTATCCTAGAAGTAGGGGGAACATTGGTCTTTGTTCTGTTAGCTCATACCACCCAGCTTCAGTAGGAGTTTTGTTGGAGTGGCTCTAGGGAGCTGCTTCTCTGTGGATAGGGGGTGGAAGGTCTTTCATCCTGAAGGAGCCAGGGCCACAGGGGGTTATAAGAAGGTGGGAAGGCTGAGCAGCCACCTAAATACAAGGGTGTGTGCTTTCCCCACAGCCTGCTGTTGGAGCACTTGCTCAAGTCCTGGGAGCGGATTCCCAAGAAGGTAAGGAGCTAAGAGGATATAGCAGGCTGGGCCTCACCTGGGTTCTGAGTTCGTGCCCTTCAGCCACTGTCTTCCTTTCCCTATGTTCTTGGCATGAAAAGTGAAACAGGGTGGAGGCTCAGGATTCGCTAATGGGCTAGATCTCATGTTCTCAATCCAGCTTTTGTTGTCTTAAAGGTACAGAAGCCTCTGCAAGAAACCATTCAGTCCTTCAAGCTTACCAACCAGGAGCTACTAAAGAAGGGCAGCAGTAACAACCAGCATGTTGTCACCTGTGATGTGGCCTGCAAGGTGCTAGCACTCAGCTTCTCCAACCAACTAATGGTCCTACATCTCTCAGTATTCTCCTGGTTGGGCCTGAATCATACCCCTGCCCCAAGTGTCTTGCCCCCACCTCACCTCTGACTTGGGGCTAATGTGCAGGCCTTCCTCCTTGAAGAGGCCTGCCTAGAGGCAAGGACCAGACTCTCCCTTCTGACCACTGTTTCTTCCCCGTCTTCTACCAGGGCTTGTTGCAACAGGCACGGGGCCCTTGGCCACCCTGGACCCGGCTATTGCTATTGCTGCTGGTCTTTGCCATAGGTTTCCTGTGTCATGACATCCGGTCACACAACTCTTTTCATGGTAAGCGGTGATTTGCAATCGAGAAAGAGAGAAGATGGTGGGCACAGAGCTAGGTGTAGCACCCCAGTACCTACATTTGGCCTAATGTATTCTCAATGCCACCAAATGAACATTTTTCAACTGAATTTTCTGTTTTCTGTCTAAAAATGTGACATTACCACTTCAGAGTGCACTGGTGCTTGTAGTATAGAAATAATTGTATATTCATGACACCCTTTGACTTAAGTATTAACCTCCTTTTGATTCCTGAGGAAATTGAGGCTCAGAAATATTTAACTATTAGCTTAATATCATAGCTAGCACACAGTGGCACACACCTGTGCTAATAATTACTTGTAAGGCCGAGGCAAGGAGATTGCAAGTTTGAGGCCAGCCCAAGCAACTTAGCAAGACCCTGTCTCAAAAAATAAAAAAATGGGCAAGCTGGGCATATTAGCACATGCTTGTAATCCCAGTGACTTGGGAGGCTGAGGCAGGAGGATCTCAAGTTTAAGGCCAGCCTCAGCAACTTAACAAGACCCTATCTCAATATAAAAAATAAGGGGTGGGGAATAGTCCAGTGATAGAGCACCTCTGGGTTCAATCCCCAATACTGCCTAAAATAAATAAATAAATAAATAAATAAATAATCACAGCTAGTAAATAGAAGGGCAAATGCTCAGACCTGAGGCTTCCTGACACCCAAGTCTAGGACTCAACCTTATGCCTGTTCCTCCTGTTCACCTGACCCAAGAGAAGATTCAGCCCCCTAGGCTCACATGCCTCCCTCCAAGCCTTCTCCAGACTAACTGAAGTCAGCTTTTCAACCCTTGAGCACACAAAGTTCTGCCCCACTGCCCCACCTTACTTTGCCTGCCCAGGGACTTTAGTGTCTATCATCCAAGTCCCTGCCCCTCTCAACTCCCAGCTCATCAGGGCCTCCTTTTCTCAGCCTCCCTCACTGGCAGGTTGCTTCAGTCATCTGGTTTCTTGCCTGCTGGCCAGCAAGTATATGCCAGACTTTACTCCTTCAGCCTGCAAGGCTACAGGTGAGCTGCTCCCAGGGAGGATAGAGGAGTGTAAGAGGGAAGGTTTGGGGTTCAGGGTGGTACAGGTGGCTATGTGGGCATTAGCAATCAACAGGAGGTTCTGTGGTCTTCCTTTCTCAAGGCCTCCCTTTCCCTAGCAATTTTTGAGGAGCTGAACTGGCCTGCAGGAGCTAAGAACCCTCTCATCCCCTCTGTCTTCTCCACAGCTGGCTAGAGGAGACATTGCCAGCCTGTGGCTCCCACCTACTTACCATGGTACAACCCAGTTTGCAACAGGCCTGGGCCCACACCAATGCCACAGTCAGCTTCCTTTCTGCCCACTGTGCCTCCCACCTTGCCTGGTTCAGTGACAGCTTCACCAGCCTCTCTCAGAGGGTAAGCACGAAAAGAGACAGGCTGGTCTTCCCAAGAGATCTTGGGAAGAGATAGCCCAATGTGGATAGGATCCTTAGGCCAGGATGCATTGCCCTGGGTGCCCTGACCCCAACCGTTCCCCATTGTTTAGCTACAGATCCAGCTTCCTGACACCCTGCACCAGCTGCTCCATTATCTGAGGGAGCTGTTCCTGCTTCTCTACCAGAGTGTGCTGCTGCCTATTTGGCATATGCTGCTTGAGGCCCTTTCCCGGGCCCAGGAGTACTGCCATGAGGTGTGCAGGTAAGACCTTCACCCAGAGCTCGGGCAGGCCCTCCTAATGGGCCTACTTTCTGTCCCCGGGGACAGGGCATCATTATTCAGTCTCATGCTGCCCTGCCCCTTACACACCCAGGCCACTCTGGAATGAAGGTTGTGGGTCTAAGCTACAGCCCTGTGATTTGACACAGCTGCATGCACACATACCCCTGTCCCTAAAATATTCTGCTTTTCTCCCAGAGGTGAGGTGACCTGGGACTGCCTGAGGACACAGCTCAACGAGGCTGTCCACTGGACCTGGCTCTGCCTACAGGACATCACAGTAGCTTTCTTGGACTGGGGACTTGCCATGATATCCCAGCAATAGGCCCTGCCTTCCTGACCACTGGTTTTGTCATGGGCAGGCCATCTGAGACTGCTGGAGGGTAGAAGGTGACTCTTTTAATTTGGTGCCTGAGTTCTGTCTCCTAGGCAAAGTAGCCAGTTGCTTCTAGCCCAGTTCCTCCATCTTTAGTAGGGGCTGGGCCAGAGATCTCTCAATCTGCCCACAAGTCCATGGGAGGACCCACAGGGCTTCGTGGGAGCTGTGCAACGGGCCTTCATCCTTGGGCTGGTAACCTATACTACTCTCTTGCCTCCTGCTCTCCACTGCCCTCCATCTCACTTCTAAAGCCCCAAATTCATCTCCAAAAAGATGAGACTCTCAGCAAGTTTCACAGCCTCTCTTTTCATTATCAGTCACAACCTTAGTTACAACAGAAAAAGACTAGGGGCTTCCAGACTGATCGAGCAGCACAATGGGCAACAGCAGCTTCACCTCTGCCTGCAGCCTGCATGTGCTGACAGTGGATCTGGGGGCCTGGTGGAAATGCATCTTACCTCAGAACATCCAGAAGGCCCTTTGAGGTCCATCACTACCCGCTCCCATCAGAGTCCTACCCAACATCAACTCTCCATACCACTTCAGTGCTGGGGGCTCTGCCTCAAAGTTCAGTTTCTCCACTACCCACCCTACTATCCATCTGGAAAGCAGAGCCCAGGTAGTTGTATGCCTTGGGCCCCAGGAACCTTCCATTAGCCTGTTGAGACAGGAGTCTACATATGGCTCCTAGGTGTGCCTACTAGGTGGAATAAAGGACACAGGTTTGATTTCTAGCTTTCCTCTCTGTGTTCTTGTACAGAAATTATAGTTATGGGGAGGACAACAAAATAGTAGTCCCCTGCCCTGAGGATTGTAGCCATTGATTCTATTTGAGCTTCTGGCAGGGAAAGTCTACATCCATCGTTCAACAAAGCTAGATACCCTTCCTCTTGTTACCCTAACTATATTGTCTGACATGTTACTGTGATTTACATTCCAAGATTTGCCTGGATAGCTTGAATGTTTTATGAGAAAGTGAGTGAAAGATAATGACTCCAAGAGACAAACCCAGGACTTATCACCAAAGTCCCTTTCTAGTTTTTGTCTGAGACATAAATAAAAATCAGGCCCATGTTCAGTTCTTACCCAGGTTTCTTTCCTCAATGTCTCAAATCTAAGCAGTTCTTAGGGATGCCATTCTAACTTTACAGGATGATTTCTGCTTCCCTGGCACCTTGTGGTGCTTAGATACCCTTGCTTTTCCCTCAGTGAGATTATAGCAAATGTGCAGATGCTTGACCCAAAGTGAGGTCATGAAGACTATAGCACTATATGCTTTAATTATCTCTTCTCTTGGGAAGCAAACAACCCATGTGAGGCATATTCCTTGCTTACCTAGTGACAGTTAGCCATGACCATTTTTCCCAGAGAAGAGAAACATTACCCAGCAAAGAGCCAACCAAAGGTGTAGGCCTGCTGGGCTGGATTGTTCAAGAGCCCCAGAACCTTGGGCATTTCCTCAATTAGGCACAAACAGGTTCCCTAAGAATAGGAAGTGCTTATAACTAGCTGTATTAAAGGTAAGTTGGACTGGGAGACTGGGTCAGCGACAGCACAAGACTCCAAGATAGCATTCCCTACCATGATAACCAGTCTAAAGCTCCTGGGCTGAGTTCTTTGAATTTAGCACCTCACAATGTTACAAGTGCTGTGCTGGCTTCTAACGTATGTACTAGGTTTACCTTATAAGATTCATATCATTTCTGAAACTAGCCCTTGAGGGCAACATTTTTTTAATCAATTTAGATTGTAGGAGTCCCCACAGCCTCTCTGAATCAGATACTGACACCTTAGTAGGCAGTAGGGCAGTTTGAGTATCGTTATCTCTAGTGATTGCCAACACTTGTGTAGACCTAAAAATAATACACCTCATTTCTAAACTGTCCTATTATTTTGTAAGTCTGAAAGCAAATTTCCATGTTTCTGTGTGTGTGTGTATGTAGTCCATAGCTTCGGTTTTCTGAATAGGACAGGCTGGTAGGTCACCAGACTTACTGTAGACATATATGGCTGGACTCACACCTGAGGCATTATGTGTCCATTCTCAAAATGCTGTCCCACCCCAGAGTGGATGGTTCCCTATTTCAAATGCCCCACTGTCAAATACACAGATGTTTTTGCGATTGGATGACTTCTGAGCATTTTAATAACTCCTAAGGGGTTTTGATTTAAGTGGATGCTTAAAGTGATCCATCTTCTTACTACATAAGCTTTGCCAATGTCTTGGCTGGGCACAAGATCACGAGCCACTCACAGCTTTGTAGATTCAAACAGCAATTCTTTATTCCCGAACTCACACCGGCCTCTACACATGTTCTGGGGAAATCCCAGTTCTGCTGCCGCCCAATTCACCTACTCCACGAGGCTTCTTTCCCAAACTTTTTTTCTGAATCTCACGAGAACTCAAGGGAGCTCAGGTAGCAGGAACGCCCTATTTCCAGCAGCAATAATCTTCAACCTCCAACTTCCCTAAAACCCATATTGTCTTAAACCGGGAACGCCTTAAACTTGTCTTAAACCGGGAATGCCCTAAACCCAAGGACGGGGATACTTCCTCAAACCTGATCAGCTCTAAACCCGGATCCGCCCTGGTCCTTGAGCAAGGTCACCTTACATGCAATGTCAACAGCGAAATTCCAAGGCAAGTCCATTTAACATGGGGTACACTGGCAAGGAAATTTCAATGCGTCATTCCTACTTGGCAATGGCCCTCAGCAAAGCTTCACAGTTCTGTTCCCAAAGGTGCTTGAGGGCATTAAGGGACTGCTTTTCCCTATGGTATTCCATTTATATTGGGCAGTTTCTGTTGCCCTAGACTTGGAAATATAAAGGAATCTGGAGGCAGCTTCCAGGGTATGGGTGAATATTTATAGAATCTTGAATATTCTGCCTATTAGTAAAAAGCATGTACTTCCAATGTGGTGTTAGATGAGTGTTGGCGTAATTTTTTACTGTGTTAGCACACACCAGTTACTAATTTTTAATAGTCTTAACTTCTTTAGACTATTAAAAAATGAGCAAAAGTATAGGCTCCCACCTTCTCTGCACGCGCACACATGCGCGCACACACACACATACTGCCTCCTCACCAACATCTCACACCATTGTGGTACCTGCATGTGTTGATTGATTAATCTATACTGCCTCATGGTTACCACCCAAAGCACACAGCTTTTACTGGGTTTCACTATTTGTTTTGTACAGTCAGTAGGTTACGCTAATGCCTAATGATATGTGTCTTCCACTTTACATGCCAGCCTCACTGATCTAGAAATCCCCTGGGCTTCACCTGTTCCTCCCTCCCCCTCTCCCAGAGCCACTGGCACCCTCTGGTCTTTTGGTCTGTAGCATTCTGCCTTTCCACAATGCCATGACATTGATCGCTACAAATATTTGCAGTTAGAATCTCTCCCACCAAAGAGATAAGATTTAGGTTCCAGGTCCCAAACATCAGACTTGAGATTTAGATGAATTGAAATCATAACTCTCATCCTGAAGCAATTGTATCTGTATAGGATTAGGAAATCACACTAAAAAAGGAAAAGTCAACTGGAAGTTTCTTCACTTAAGTTGAGTTTCTCATAAATTTGCCATGTTCCTATTAGACAACCTGTTCCATGATTCCTGGGCCACAACCACTTCTGATGGTTTGGCTCCATCTCTGGATACCACTGAGGGAATCTGGCATCATGAGTATTTACCCAGGGACAGATTCTACCTTGGAAAAACCTGGGGCTGAAAGTGATACCTAGAAATGTTTTTATGAGACAGGGAAAGCAAGGTTTTCTACTCTTAATCTCAAGTGCAGTAGTGTTAAAACTAGGAGAAAAGCATGGTTTAGTCTTCACATTTAGTCACATGTCACATACAGAACATCAAACACTACTGGAAGAAAATGTTACCGTCTATAGTGTCTAAAAGCTAGAGTGGGAGAAAAGACCAGATTAATAAGATCCCTGTGTGTTGATGGTGGAGAATCTCTGTGTTTTGATGGTGGAGAATCTCTGAAGTCAGAGATAATTTAAATTTTCTCCTCATAGTTCATTGGGCACCCAAAAAAGGCCATTAAGTGAAATCCTCTGTAAGCCAAATGAGGCCATCAAGGAAGCTGCCTGGAAAAATCCTCACCAAAGTTGAAGGCTCTGAAGTTATTTGGATTATAATATTAAAATAAAGAACCTGGACAGCCTACTGTCATTTTATCATCATCATTATTATTACTTTATTATTAATATTTGTGAGGTTTTTTTTTTTTCGGGGGGGGGGGGTGTACCAGGGATTGAACTTAGAGACACTCGACCACTGAGCCACATCCCCGGCCCTATTTTGTATTTTATTTAGAGATAAGATTTAGGTTCCAGGTCCCAAAGCCCTGAGTTGCTTAGGGCTTTGCTTTAGCTTAGGCTGGCTTTGAACTCGAAGTCCTCCTGCCTCAGACCCCTGAGCCACTGGGATTACAGATGTGTACCACAGCACCCAGCTGTCACTCTCATTATTAAACATTGCATTGTGATGACGTACATAGTAGCTCGGGAGGCTAAGGCAGGAGGATCATGGATTCAAAGCCAGCCTTAGAAACTTATTGAGACACAACTCAGCAAGACCCTCTCTCTAAATAAAATACAAAAAAGGGCTGTGGATCTGGCTCAGTGGTTAAGCCTCCTAGATTCCATCCCTGATACCAAAAAAAAGGTGTCAACTTTCTAACCTATTGATTTTCAAATCAGTGTTAAGTGGACTCTGGGGAGTCTTACGACCCTTTTGGGAATTCTGAGAATTCAGAATTATTTTCATAATAATATTAAAATATCATTCACCTTTGTTCCAGCATTGACATGAGTTCTGCTGTGTGTGAAAACAAGTATGAATCAAGGCAGTGGCTCCAAAATATACTAATAGTCATTGTATTTCTCATCCCTAACATTTCATATTACTTTTTAAAAAGCCAGTTTCACTTAAGAATGCTCTTGATGAAGTGGTAAAATGTATTAATTAAAATGTATTAATTTTTGTAGAAAGTCTTGATATCAGGAAGTATGAGTCCTCCAACTTTGTTCTTTTTTTTTTTCAGTATTATTTGGCTACTTGGGAGATATTGAAATTCCTTATGAATTTGAGGATTGTAGTTTCCATTTACACAATAAGTCGTTGGAATTTTGATAGGGATTGCAGAGAATTTATAGATTGATTGGGTGGTATTGTCATTTTAACAATATTAAGCCTCCTAATCCATCCACCCAGAATGTCTTTTTGTTCAGGTCTTTTTTCTCTTGGCAATGTTTTGTAGTTTTCAGTTTACAACTCTTCTACCTCCATGTTTATATTTATTCCAAAGCATTTTTATCATTTCAGATACTATTGTAAATGCAATCGTTTTCTTTTCAGATTGTTCGTTACTGGTGTATAGAAACACAACTGTTTATGGTAATGTGGTGTCATTCTTGTCCTCTGCTATTTTGCCGAATTTGTTTCTTAATTCTTTTTTTTTTTTTTTTTTTTTTGGCAAATTCTTTGGGGTTTTCTATGTATCAGATAATGTTATCTGTAAATGGGGTCATTTTACTTCTTCCTTTCTCATTTGGATGCCTTTTATTTCTTGTTCTTGTTTAGTTGCTCTGACTAGAACTTACAGTGCAATGGTGAAGGTGGGCATCCTTGTCTTCCCAATCTTAGAAAATTTTCAGTCTTTCATACTGGGATGATACTAGCTTGGGTTTTTCATAAATAAGAAAGTTCCCTTCCAGTTCTAGTTTTCTGCGTGTTTCATCATGAAATCCCCAAAAATGCCAAATGCCTTTTTGCATCAACTGAGATGAGCATATGTTTTTCTACTCCATCCTATCAATATGCATTATGCTGATTGATTTTCTTGTGTGAACATCCTCACCTTACTTCAATAAGTCTCACTTGTTGTTGTCCTCTTGATAAGATGTTGGATTCAGTTTGCCACTATGTTGTTGAGGATTTTTGCAACTATATTCATAAAGAATATTGATATGTAGTTATCTTGTTTCTTGTCTAGTTTTATTTATATTATTTGGCTACTTGTGAGACCTTGAAATTCCTTATCGGTGTGATATTGGCCTCACAGAAAGAATTAGGAAGAATTTTTCTATTTTTAAGAAGAGTTTGAAAGGATTGATATTAATTCTTTTTTTTTTAAATGTTTGGTAGAATTCACATTAAAATTTTCTGGTCCTGGACTTCTTTCTATTGGGAGGTTTTTGACTGATTTAATCTCTTTTTATATTTCTTTTCAGATTTTCTCTTCTGGAGTCAGTCTGGGTCATTTTTTTTTTCTAGGAATTTGTCCTTTTTAACCTAGATTACCTAATTTTTTGTCATAGTATTTATTCTCTTTTATTTCATTTATTTATTTTTGATACCAGAGATTGAATTCAGGGGCACTTGACCACTGAGCCACATCCCCAGCCCTATTTTTTATTTTATTTAGAGATAGAGTCTCACTGAATTGTTTATTTACTCGATTATTTGCTGAAGCTGGCTTGAACTCTTCCTCCTGCCTCAGCCTCCCAAGCCACTGGGAGGTGCACCCTGGCTTATTCTCTTTTAATCCTTTGTATTTTTGTAAGCTTGATAGGAAGTCCCCACATTTCTTTCTGATTTTAGTTTTTGTTTCTCTGTCTTTCTTTGTCATCTTTGCTAAAGGTTGATAATTTTGTTGATCCTTTCAATGAGCCAACTTTTAGTTTTATCAGTTTCTTATTTTTTATTTTCTATTTATTTAATTTCCCTCTAATGTATTATTTCCCTCCTTCTGCTACCTTTTTTTTCTAGTTCAAATTAGAAAAATTATAAAGTTAGGCTAATGATGTGAGGTCATTTTCTCCTTTTTTAAATATAGTTATGTACTATATTAAATTTAATATAAGCATGTACTGCTATAAATTTCCCCCTGAATACTATTTTTGCCGCATCCCATATGTTTTGGTATGTTATGCTTTCATTTCCATTCACCTCTGAGGATTTTCCAATTTCCTTTGCCCATTTGTTGCCTAAGAGTTATGTTGTTTAATTTCCACATACAACAGATTATCCAGTTTTCCTTCTCTTATTGTTTTCTAGCATCATTACAATTTCAGTCTTTGAAATTTCTTTTTTTCTTTTTTTTTTTTTAGAGAGAGAGAATTTTTAATATTTGTTTTTTAGTTTTTGGTGGACACAACATCTTATTTTATTTTTATGTGGTGCTGAGGATCGAACCCAGCACCCCCCTCATTCCAGGCAAATGTGCTACTGCTTGAGCCACATCCCCAGCCCCCTTTGAAATTTCTTGAGATTTATTTGTTGCCTAACTGTGATCCATCCAGGAGAATGTTCTATGTGCTCTTGGATAGAATGTATGTTTGGCTGTTGTTGGATGGTTCTATGGATTTCTGTCAGATCTTGTGTGTTTGTAGTATTGATTAGATCCTCCATTTCTTTACTGACCTTCTGTCTTGATGTTCTATTTATTGCTGAAGATGGGATACTGAAGTTTCCAACTGCTATTAAACAATTTGTATTATTTATTTATATATTTATTTTTGGTGCTGGAAATTGGCCCCAGGACCTTGTGCATGCTAAACATGCACACTACCACTAAGCTCTACCCCCGGTCTATTTTTCTTCTTAAATTTATTCATGTTTGCTTCATCTATTTTATGATTCTAATGTTTCATGCATATCTGTTTATAATTGTCATATTTTCTTGATAGATTGGTCCTTTTACCAATATATAAAGTCTTGGAACATCATTTTTAATTGAAAGAACAACTGACAAACCACAATTGTTTAGTGTGTACTTGGCAGACATTTTCTTCAATGAAAAAAGTGAGCCTTTCACCAGGAAGACAACTGACACTATTTGTTGCCAATAATAGAATCTGGACTTTCAAATGAACTGCGGTGTTAGAAAAATGGTACCTTCCTACATCGCCTTGTCAGCTTCCTTAAACTTAAAACTTTCTGAGTGATATTCAAAATTGTGATTTTTTTTAAGTCATTTTTTAGTTGTAGATGGACACAATACCTTTATTTTTTTTAAATGTAGTACTGAGGATTGAACCCAGGGCCTCACACGTGTTAGACGAGCACTCTACTGCTGAGCCACAACTCCAGCCCCTTTATGTAAAATGTTGAATATTGAAATTTTGATGTGGTAGCAAAGAATGTCCAGAATTACCTAAAAAGGCTATTAAAATATTATTTTCCTTTCCAACTATGTATCTGTATACAACCTTTTTTTCATATACCTCAACCAGAGCAACAAATAATGAGATTTAAGGGGCTGGGGATGTGGCTCAAGCGGTAGCGCGCTGGCCTGGCATGCGTGCGGCCCGGGTTCGATCCTCAGCACCACATGCCAACAAAGATGTTGTGTCCGCCGAGAACTAAAAAAAAAAAATATTAAAAATTCTCTCTCTCTCTCTCTCTCTCTCTCTCTCTCTCTCTCTCTCACTCCTCTCTCACTCCTCTCTCTTTAAAAAAAAAAAGATTTAATATAGTAATGCAGATGGGTAGTTATGCAAAAGTATAAAGGTATGCAAAAGAATAAAATAATGCCACAAAATAATATCACACTGGTTATAAAGTTTTTGTTTTTCAAAATATACTTATTGTTTATTAAAATATTGTAGAATTTTTATTGCTATTAATTTCTTAATTGATTAAATAACATTTACATTTTTCTCACTTTTCTTTCTTTCTTTTTTTTTTTTTTTTTTGGTAGTGGGGATTGAATCCAAGAGCACTTTATCACTGAGCTATAGCCCAGCCTTTTTAATTTTTTGTTTTGAGACAGGGTCCCCACTAAATTGCTTAGGACCTCTCAAAGTTGCTGAGGCTGGTGTAGGACTTGCAATCCTCCTGCCTCAGCCTTCCAAGTCACTGGAATTATAGGTGTATGCCACTGAACCTAGTTGTCACTTATAATTTCCAATATGGTCAATGTCTATATGTATAATCCAAATAAACTAAAATCTTTTGGATTCTCAATAGTGTTTTAGAGTATAATAAGAGTTTTGAAATTGCTGTTCTAGCCTAGGCAATAAGGCAGATAAAATAAATTAGCAATATAAAATAAAATTGGTTACTCTTTTAAAGGAAACTTTTAGAACAAATAGGAAGGTAATAAATTAGTTGGATATGAAATTTTAAAAATGTTTTCCATACTCTAGTGATAGAGAATAATGAGGTAAGGATCCACTCACAAAAGCAACAAAAACATACAAAATCCTTAAATGATTTTTAAAAGCATACCTAATTAACAAAAATAAAAACATTAAGAATTTCTAGGTTTAGACAGTTTTATATAATGAAGGGCAATGCCATAATTCTGGATTTCTAAATATAAAAACCTCCCAAGTGGCTGCGCCTTATGATACATGCCTGTAATCTCAGTACTAGGGAGGCTGAGGCAGGAGGATTGCAAGTTCAAAACCATCCTTGCTAACAACTCAGTGAGACACTGTCTCTCAATAAAATAAAAAATAGGGTTGAGGATGTGGCTCAGTGGTGGAGTGCCTCTGAGTTCATTCCCTGGGAAACCTGCCCTGTCCCCCAAGAGGGGGGAAAAAATAAACTCTAGGAGTGAGACCAAAGCATTAGCAATTTTTAAAAAATACTTTTTAGTTGTCAATGGATCTGTTATTTTATTTATTTATATGCAGTGCTAAGGATCAAACCCAGGGCCTCACACATACCAGACAAGCACTCTACTACTAAGCCACAACTCTAGCCCCAACAGTAGCATTTTTTAAAGCTGTCCAAGTGATTTAAGTGTGCAGCTAAGGTTGAGAACAAGTGGTTTTGTTTTTATATTCACACAACATACCTAAATAAGTTTCAAATAGAATTAAGAAGAAAATTTAAAAAGAAGAAAATAAAAATGAATATTTAATCTTCACTTGGAAAAGAATTTTCTAAATTTTAAAGCAATGGTAAAATATCATGAAATGAGTGTCACTTTACAAAAATTTTTAAATGTGTATATAATTCAAAGCATAATAGGTAAAAAAATTAAAAACAACAAATAGTGAAAAATACTTGTAACAAATATATGACATACATATTTTATTTTTTATTTATATGTGACAGCAGAATGCATTACATATGTGTAATAATTCTTATTACACATATAGAGCACAATTTTTCATATTTCTGGTTGTATACATAGTATATTTATACCAATTCATGTCTTCATACCTGTACTTTAGATAATAATGATCATCATAATCCACCATCATAAATAACCCCATGCCCCTTCCCTTCCCCTCCCACCCCTCTGCCCTATCTAGGTTCATCTATTTCTCCCATGCTCCCTCTCCCTATCCCACTATGAATCATCCTCCTTATATCAAAGAAAACATTTGGCATTTGGTTTTTTGGGATTGGCTAACTTAGCATTATCTTCTCTAACTCCATCCATTTATCTACAAATGCCATATTTTTATTCTCTTTTATTGCTGAGTAATATTCCATTGTGTATATAAGCCACATTTTTTTTTATCCATCTATTGAAGGGCATCTAGGTTGGTTCCACAGTTTAACTATTGCAAATTGTGCTACTATAAACATTGATGTGGCTCTGTCCCTGTAGTATGCTGTTTTTAAGTCCTTTGGGTATAGATGGAGAAGAAGGATAGCTGGGTCAAATGGTGGTTCCATTCCCAATTTTCCAAGAAATCTTCATACTGCTTTCCAAATTGGCTGCACCAATTTGCAGTCCCACCAGCAGTGTATGAGTGTGCCTTCTCCACCCCCCACCACATCTTTAATGTTTTAAACAAACTTCTACAAACCAGTAAGAAAAGCATTAAACATGATGAAGATATGAATAAAAGATATAATTCATAAAATAAATGAAAAAGAACAAGGACTTGAAAATAGTCCCTCTTCATTAGTCAAGAAGTACAAATATAAGATGCCACTTACTTTTGCCCATCATATTAATAATGATTTTTTTTTCAAGTGATAATATACTCAGTGAATGCTATGATAGAATTTGGTATGTTCCTGGGAAGTGATTTGGCAATCTTTATCAGAAGTCTGAAAAGTTTCATACTATTTGACCAAGCAATTCCAGGCCTAAGATATATTCTAGAGAAGTAAACAGAAATATATTGATATTTTCTTATGTCGTTAAAGGTATTTTGAAGCAGGACTTTTCACCAATAACCAGCGATATCAGTAGGGGATGTATTCAGAGGTGGTTAAAAAGTTTTGAAACTAGAGAGAGGTGATATTTGCACAGCATGGTGATTGCACTAAATGACACAGAACTGCTCACTTTAAAATGGTTAATTGTTCTCAGCAGCAGACTGAAGTTAACCTAAAACTACTGCCTGACCTGGATTTGCCAGGGCCTGGATTTACCTTTGCTCAAGGTAGCACAGGCAGTTTGGCCTTTGGCGGGAGCTGGAGGCCAGGTCTCCCTGCACACTCACCGGATAGTCTACAAATACGATGTTCTATGTATAAGAACATCTGTTATAGCAGTATTTATACAGAAAATTTTGATACAAATTAAATGTTCCAAAGAAGGTGAATGCTTTCACAAAGTATGGTGAAACTGAAATACAAAAAGTGAATAACTAAATGGTAACTTCAAAATACCTTTAACGATATAAGAAGATATCAATAATTAAATGCAATGTACTAAAAATATTGGCTATAGTTTTGTTTTTTTTTTTAAGTGGAAAATATGTGTTGGCAAGGATGTGGAGAAATTGGAACCTTAATACATTCCTAGTGGGAATCTGAAATGGTGCTGCTACTGTGGAAAACAGTTTTGCCATTACTCAAAAGCCTTATATAATTATCATATGACCGGTAATTCCCTTTCTAGGTATATACCCAAGAGAAATTAAAACATATGTCCACACAGAAACTTGTTCACAATATTTATAGCATCATTTCTCATAATAACCAAAAGGTGGAGACAGCCCAGATGTCTACAAGTAAATGAATGTATAAACTAATAGTAGTACATCCATAACCATGTAATATTATTCAGTCATAAGAAGGAAGTGCTGATAAGTGCTACAACTTGGATCAATCCAAAAATAAGTGAAAGAAGTCAGACAAAAAAGGTCACATATTTTATGATTTCTTTTATTCAGAATCTCTGGAATAGGCAAATCCATAGAGACAAGAAGCCCATTAGTAGTTGCCAGGGGATGAGGGGAAGTGATTACTTAAAGGGTAGTGAAGCCAGAATTAGACAGGCAGTCAGTGTAGATAGGTAAATCCAGTCAGGTAGGATCAAGGAGGTCAATTTTGAGCGAGCCCAGCAGGTTGGAGATTGTCCCCTGAGGGATTGAAACGTTAATTCCTTTAGAGCCCTTCCTCCACACTTACCAAGAACCTCCCTCTGCTCCAACCTGTTGCTAAGGTAACCTGCCCCAGGAATTGTCCCCCCCCCCCCACAGGGAGCTGTAGGGTTGTTAATTAAGGTGTCCTGGCTGTTCCATGCAGCCCTTCCCCCTTCAGCCCTCCTGTTTCCCACCTTTTGGCCATCCCACGGAGCATTCCCGGGCCTAGCCACATAGGCTGGAAGGAGAGAGATGAGGGGAAGAGGACAGGAGAACAAAGGATGCCTAGGACATATAAAAAGAGCAGAACACCTCGCTTCTGGGGATACAGGGATACCAGTTATGACCCCTTCTTCTTCCAGGGAGAAGTCTGTTGCCCCTTTTTGAATAAATCCTGCTTTATATGCTTGCTTCTGCGCGCTTCTCTAATGTTCAAACTTCAACATGTGAGGAAGCAGGACTCCGATAACCAGCGATATCAGTAGGGGAGGTGGTTAAAAAGTTTTGAAACTAGAGAGAGGTGATATTTGCACAGCATGGTGATTGCACTAAATGACACAGAACTGCTCACTTTAAAATAGTTAATTGTTCTCAGCAGCAGACCGAAGTTAACCTAAAACTACTGCCTGACCTGGATTTGCCAGGGCCTGGATTTACCTTTGCTCAAGGTAGCACAGGCAGTTTGGCCTTTGGCGGGAGCTGGAGGCCAGGTCTCCCTGCACACTCACCCCGACAGTCTACCAAGCCAGGCTTCACAAAGGAGCTGGGGTTGGTTTCTGTGTTTTATAATCCGATAGCTTTCGGTGAGCCAAGGCTTGTGGGCTGGCACTGCAGGCCAAAGAAAAATCAGCGAAGTGTGAACCGGGTGGCGGTAGAGGTAGGGCAGGTAGCGGGGTCAGTCCATGATCCCACAAAAGATACCTACACCCTCGGTGGCTGGGGAGTCCCAGGCCCTGGGGAAACGCGATTCCCCAAGGGCAAGAGGACCTGTGCATAAACCCATAAGGGCGACCAGTGCCCCGAGCCGTCCCCGACCCAACGTGGGTCTCTGGGGTTGCGGCAGAAGAATCCTCCCTGCTTGTGAGCACTTCCGAGGGCTGGAAGTGCGGGACATCCAGCTCGCTGCCCTCGCCACGCTTGCAGCTGCTGCGGGGTGGGTGGCGCATCGGCCCCACCCGAATCCCCGCCGGCAGGGCCGCCAGGGCCCAGGGATTCGACACAGCCTCGACAGTCTTTTTTGTTCTGTTCAGGACGAATCGATTCCGACAAAAAGTTAGATGATTGAGAGGATGGATGTCTTCGCATCAGTAAAGCATGCATTTTGCTGGCACCCCGAAAAACGAAAGAAACTGTGGAACTGGAGAAGCAAATACGATGCATCGGCTTTACGCAGTGGATTTGCGCGTCGCGATGTGGAGCCCGTGCGCCCACAAGATGGAGAAACGCTGCCAGAAACTCAACCGTGTGACGGCTGTCTACGCGTTTGCGATCTGTAGGCAGTGTCACAGGGCGCAACATTTTGTAAAAAGCAGGGAAACGTCAGTGAAGCACATTTCCTAGGTTTCTTTCGCCCTGGGTTAGGAACTGGAGTTTGGGGCAGCGTTCTTATCCCATCTCCGGCTCTGTGGAACCCGGAGAAACTCCAGTCCCGGCGGGTTGCTTTGGCTGAAAATCAGGGTGTGGAACAGGCTCATTGAAAGAATATAGCCTGGGTAGCTATTAGAGGGGAACCTGCAGACCTGGTGAGCAGCGGGGCCTTCGATAGCTCAGTTGGTAGAGCGGAGGACTGTAGTGGAGATCCTGTGGCAATCCTTAGGTCGCTGGTTCGATTCCGGCTCGAAGGACTTCGTGTAGCTTTTTTTTAACCCCAATTTAGTTCAATTACCTTTGGCTTCCTTAGAGGTCGGCAATGACTTTGTGTTGGTACTTCGGATATCGGGTAAGACCGGCAGTGTTGGTGTACAGTACAGCTAGGTTAAGCGTCACATACGAAGAAATATCGACGTGTGCCTCAAAGTAGAACTTTATTCTTTATGTGTAATTATTATATGCCTTATTTTCAAAAGTTTGCCCTCGCTCCCATTGTTAAATAAATATTCCTAACTGCAGTTGATCTATCCATTGGTCGGTGGACAGCTTAAAACAACCTGTAAGGCAAAAAGAAAGCAAGGGCCAGCAGCTGGGGGATTAGCTCAAATGGTAGAGCGCTCGCTTAGCATGCGAGAGGTAGCGGGATCGATGCCCGCATCCTCCACTAGAAGCTTTTTTTTCTTCCTGCTCTTTACACTGGCTGGCGGGGAGATCGGCAGAACCTGGGTGGGTGTTTTAATATACAGTGTAATGAGGGGCACGCTAAGCGGTGATCGGCTCCATATGGTTCCCTTTTATTTGCAGTGAGTCTTTTCCCGACTCCTGCTCGGTCACTTTTATCTTTCCCGCGTCTGGGAGACAGGCCGTTAACCGCCTACAGAGACTTGGCTGGAATCCTGTCCGCGCCTGTCCGCCAGAGCCCCCAAACGGCACTGGTGCAGGTACCCGCTAACGTGCGCGGAACCCTGCTTGCTGACCAATGGCAGTGCGCTTTACTGGGCGGGTAGCCAGCTGCAGCCGGGGCCAATAGGCGAGAGACTTCTTGTTTCCTGGCAGAGCGGGGTCCCGGCACCGCGGCACTCGGGTTTTGTTTGGGTCCTGGGTGGAGGACCCGGGTGCCGGGGCCCAAGGTGCCGCCTCGCTAGCGGGAGAGGGAGCGGGAGCACCGGCCCGGAGAGAGGTGAGGGGCTCTGCGTGCATTGCGGCCCCGCCCCCTTCTCGCAGCCCCTCCAGCCCGAGCCCCTCTCGAAGGCCACCCCGCCCCCGGCCTGGCCGGGACAGGCGACCCCGCCCCTGCCTGCCCAGCTGCCGGGTGGCCGTCCTCAGCCTCCTGCCCTCTGTAGCCTCACCTCTGACCCCTAGGCCGTGCCTTCCTACCCCCTCCAGTGTGTCTGTCTCAACCCTTCCAGTTTCTCCAAATAGGGCAAACCCGACAGTGTGAGGGACCTCCCGAGTTCGGGGGTCGCGAAGCCACCCCTTGCCCCCAGGTGGGACTCTACCAGCCCAGCTTTTTTAGCAGTGTTTAGGACACCCGTTACTGACCCACAACTACCAGGGTAGCTTTTGCAGGGGTTCCAGTGTCTACAGGGCAAGAAATGGAAACAGACCCGTGCCTTAACTGGAGCCGAGCTGAGGGCTCTAGGTGAGCAGGTGGCATCTGCCCAGTTTCCTTTGGCTTGGCACAGACCACACTTTTATAGTTTTCGTCCATAATAGGCATAGAGTAGGAGAAAAAAAAAAAAAAAGAAAAGAAAAAAGGGACGAATCAGCCCTTCAGGGCCCAGGAAAGCAACAGCAGAATTCTGGTCGATACTTGTGAGGACACAGGAGCAAACAGGAGCAAAGGGAGGGAGCGAGTCATTCAAACATAAGAGTTTTGGTTCTCCTGGAATAGGTCCAGAATGGCCATCTCTAAGGATGGCCATGTGCTGTGGGGAAGTGTGTAATGGCTAGTTTTGGGAAATCTGATTTCTCAATCTCTACTCTTTGGACTGCAAAAAAGCTTTGCTCTTGTCTCAACACTTTAGCCATTGCGTATTTATTTGATTTGAAAACAGGGCATTATAGCAAAATGGGATCCCTTTAAGTCAGTCATAACCCTTAGTGTGGGGTAGAGTATTGTTTTTTCTCTTGGTCTTGCTGGAAGGTCACGTCCATATTTTTTAATGAGCGAGCATTTTGCTTCACAGGACACTCCCTAAGAACAGCTCTCACTTATCCAGAGATACCCAAAAAATCTTGTTTAATTTTTGTTCTCCCTTCCTACCCCAACCCTCTTTTCCCCAGCTCTCAGGGCCAGAGTGGGGCAAGAGGATGCTTTCCCAGCCCCACCATGGAGCTGCGCTGTGGGGGATTGCTGTTCAGTTCTCGCTTTGATTCAGGGAACCTAGCCCATGTGGAAAAGGTGGAATCTGTGTCTAGTGATGGGGAAGGAGTAGGAGTAGGAGGAGGGGCATCGGCCCCCACTGTTAGCATTGCTTCTTCCCCTGACTACGAGTTCAACGTGTGGACCCGACCAGACTGTGCTGAAACCGAATTTGAGAACGGGAACAGGTATGAGGAAAGAATCGGAGGGTGGAAGGAGAAAAGGCATGTTCAGGTACCCAAATCCATGCTTCAGTTGGAGGCCATTTGACTTACTTGTTCATACCCTTCCTCTTCCAGCCCCTCCTCACCTCTTCCCCTCCTTGCTAAATAGCCATTTCCCAGTTTGGTGTGCTCCAGGGGCTCGCACCATGTCCTGTCTCCAACCTCCCAAATATAATGACCTATCTCTCCTCTGGCCCTCAGGTCATGGTTTTACTTCAGTGTCCGGGGAGGAACTCCAGGGAAACTCATCAAGATCAACATTATGAACATGAACAAGCAAAGCAAACTTTATTCCCAGGGTATGGCCCCCTTTGTGCGCACACTGCCCTACCGGCCACGCTGGGAACGCATTCGAGACCGGCCCACCTTTGAAGTAAGTTCTCCATGAAGAAGAAAGAGGACTTGGGTGCTAGTAGAGGAAAGTAAACAATAAATTCGCTCTTGGTAGAGAGTAGTAGGCAGGTGGGACCCCAGGTTACTGTGTCAGCTTTCCTTACACTGCTAAGGTGAGCCCCTGCCTTTGGAAGCCCCACGGAGCTGGTTGTCTTAATGGAAAGTATCAGAGGGAGGGAAGGAAGTTGGTAGAGGTGAAAAGGGTGTAAAGTCAGTTCCTAGTGACCCCAACAGGAGCTCAGTTCTGACACAAATGGCATGTTGCTCCTCCCTCTTCTTTCTCTGCTCCTCAGATGACAGAGACGCAGTTTGTGTTATCCTTTGTTCACCGTTTTGTGGAGGGCCGTGGGGCCACCACCTTCTTCGCCTTCTGCTACCCCTTCTCCTACAGTGACTGCCAGGATTTGCTAAACCAACTAGACCAGCGCTTTCTGGAGAACCACCCTACCCATAACAGGTGCCAACCCCATTCTTACTCCTTCTATACCATCCTGTATCTGCACCTCTGCTATTTCTGGAATTTACCCTAAAATCTCTGCACCAAAACTTCATCAGTCTTTTCTCTGTACAGAATGTGGGACTTTGGACACCTTTGAAAAATGTGTTTCCTTGTGATCTTGACTTCAGTATATCCCATCTAGTCCACACCTTCCTGCCAGTTCAAGCCTCTTACTATCCTAGTGCTCAGTTATCAATTATCTGTGATTTAACCAGCACTGCCATTGCTCATCTGTTCCCCCAGAGGGCAACTGTCTCTGTCTACACAAAGTATTCTATTTTAAGGAGACATTAACTGGGGAAAAACCAATAAACTCACTCTGTCCTGTAGTCTGCATCCTAGCAATGCTAAACCCACCCAAATCCTAGTGTGAAGGACTATGAGGCCAAGAGGTTAGGATGAAGGACCAGATTTTACAAATCTGGGCTGGTGATGAGGCCCACCTCTTGCTAGGTCTTTTGGAACTTCTGGAGTAATTATTTTTATTCCTGCAGCCCCCTGGATACCATCTATTACCACCGGGAGCTCCTTTGCTATTCTCTGGATGGACTTCGTGTAGATCTGTTAACAATCACTTCCTGCCATGGGCTTCGAGAAGATCGAGAGCCCCGCCTAGAGCAGCTGTTTCCTGATACCAGCACCCCCCGACCATTCCGTTTTACAGGCAAGAGGGTGAGTGGGGAGAGCATAAAGGCAGTTCTTTGCCCTTTTTGTAGCTCCAGACACTGTGACTAGCTTAAAGCTGTTTTCTCTAGGCATCCTGGACCTAGCTCAGCCTATAGCCTAAGGCAAGGGTGACAGCTGCTGCTTCACTTGCAGACCCAGGCAGCTGGCAGTCCAGTGGCTTTTTCTGCCTCATCCACTCCTTCCTGATGTGTGTCATTGGAACCATAGTGTAACTGTCTGCTCTCCTCTCCACCTCAGATCTTCTTCTTAAGCAGCAGAGTACACCCTGGGGAGACTCCATCTAGCTTTGTCTTCAATGGCTTTCTGGACTTCATCCTTCGACCCGATGACCCCCGGGCCCAAACCCTACGCCGCCTTTTTGTATTTAAGCTGATTCCCATGTTGAATCCTGATGGTGTGGTCCGGGGCCACTACCGGTAAGTAGTCTCCCCATCCTTTCTGGATTGCTCCCAGTCCTCCTATATGCCATTTTTTCCTTAGTGAAAGATTGCTACCTTCTAGCTTCTCCTGTATTCCCAATCCTCTTGCGCCTTAACAAGGGCAGGCCCATCTGATGTTCCAGAGACCTGAGAGGGGAATTTCATCTAGTGGCATTCCTAGGAAGGAGCAAAATTAGGATAGGTGCAGGCCTATATGGGTGGAGGGAGCTATCCTTAGTTTTCTCTGGTATCTTAGGTTGACATCAGGTCAGTGAGGGGTCCTGTCTGTAATTCTTTCCTAGCACAATTTCAGCCTCTCTTTGATAAGTCAATCTCTTAGTCTCCTTGTCATCCACTGGCTCAGGCCTCTAGACCTTGCTTCAGTCCCTGTTTTCCTACAGCACTGATTCACGGGGAGTGAATCTGAACCGTCAGTACCTGAAGCCTGATGCTGTCCTGCACCCGGCCATCTTTGGGGCTAAAGCTGTGCTTCTTTACCACCATGTGCACTCTCGTCTGAACTCCCAGAGTCCCTGTGAACACGAGCCCAGTCCCCACCTCCCTTGTGATGCTCCTCTTTCTGATCTTGAGAAAGCCAACAATCTCCACAATGAAAGTCGCCTTGGACAGTTATCTGACAGTGATAATCCTGAGACCTGGACCCAGGCAGAGCCAGTGGAACAGAAGGCCAACAGTGAGTGGATTATGCCAGAACAGTCTACTGAACTTGAGGCACCAGCCCCTGACACAATTCCCCCCAAAGAGAGTGGTGTTGCTTACTATGTGGACCTGCACGGACACGCTTCCAAAAGGGGCTGCTTCATGTACGGAAACAGCTTTAGTGATGAGAGCACCCAGGTAGGAGTCCTAAGGATGTCATGTGAATGTGGGAATCATTGTAGTTATAAAATAAAGGCTAGGCCACAGAGAGGGAACATAGCCTGACAGGAAGTACTGTACAGACTGCCTCTATATGAACTTCAAAGAGCCAAGAAGAATCGGCATTGGGGCCTTGTATCATTAAATCCCATTAAATCATGCCTTTGAGTGAGGTTCATGCTGTCAGCATCATAGTCTTAAGAGTTTGGGGAACCAAGAGAAAAGAAAATTTTGCATTTTATTGGAGAAAAGAAACTTAGAACTTAAAATGTGATAGAATTATATCTGCTTAACACCTAGAAATAATGTCAAACATTGAAAATTTTAAAAATGTTAATTGCTTCTGACGGTTTTAGGGTTATAGTGGTATCTGCTGTGTATGAGTCACATGGCCATATGCTTGCCATCTCTCCTTTGCCCCTTGTCACTTCTTTCTGTCTCTCTTTCTAAGAACATTTTTCTCCCCTCAACAGGTGGAAAACATGCTATATCCAAAGCTCATCTCCTTGAATTCAGCCCACTTTGACTTCCAGGGCTGCAATTTCTCAGAGAAAAATATGTATGCTCGAGACCGTAGAGATGGCCAATCCAAAGAGGGAAGCGGTCGTGTTGCAATCTACAAAGCCTCAGGGATAATCCACAGGTTGGGTGAAAACTGGTATTTAGTTGAGGAGATAGCTTCCCTAAAGAAAATACCCTGGGTCTGTGGGTGTAGCTCAATGGTAGAGCATTTGCCTAGCATGCCTAGTACCCTGGGTTCAGTCCCAGTGCAGCAAAATGAAGAAAATAATAGGCAGCTTAGGGCCTGAGGGGACCAGGACTATCCAAGTCTTTTCAAAAGAGAGCCTTACAATCAGCAGGATTATTTTAGTCTAGGACTCTCCTTTTCTGGGATTTATTGGGTACATAGTGTGGTGTCAAGGTAAACAGCTAGTTGCTAGGGGTTGTTAGCACCTTCTACTTGTGTTCACTTTTTTCCAAGTAATTATCTTCTTAGACCACAGGGCTGGCCCCTGTGGTTGTCATGATATCCATTCAGGCAGGACACTGATAAAGGTCTTTGTGTCTTAGCTACACACTTGAATGCAACTACAACACTGGACGCTCAGTAAACAGCATCCCTGCTGCCTGCCACGACAATGGGCGTGCCAGCCCTCCTCCCCCGCCAGCTTTCCCTTCCAGATACACTGTGGAACTATTTGAGCAGGTATGAATCCTTGGTATAAGTGGGAAAGGGGAACCTCAAACCTGGAAAGACCTTCCCTCTTGTTACCTGACTCTAAGGTCCTCTACAGAGATGTTCATTGATGTAATCATCTCACCACTGTGTTAATAGGAGCATGGCTCCTATAGACTATAAGGGTATTGAGAGAATGAACAGAGAATCCTCTAGCACATCTGAGTCAGATTCTTTACCTCTGAGTTGGTCTTTCTTATTCTGTTGGAAGGTTTATTTACTCCTGGGCTCAAAAGTATCCCCACTATTGTGATCTTGGTGACTACTTATTCTAGGGAGTTCAAAGGGAGTAGAAAGAGCTTCAGGTTAGAAAAGAAATTCTAACACCTTCTGTTAGAATTCCTTTATGTGAGCCAGAAAGCACATCTGCCCCTGCCATAATAAATGAGGTCCCAGCAGGTGTGGTTGCATACACATGTAATCCCAGCAATTTGGGAGGCTGGGGTGGGACGATCTCAAGTTCCAGGCCAGTCTCAGCAATTTATAAATTAAGGCCCTGTCTCAAAATTTAAAAAAATAAAGGACTTGGGATACAGCTCAGTGGTAAAGTACCCTGGGTTCAATCCCAAGTACCATAATTAATTAATTAATTAATTATGGAATTAGATTTGGTAGCACATGCCCATAATCATAGTGACTGAGGCTGGCAAGTTTGAGGTCAGTCTCAGCAAATGAGTGAGACCCTGTCTCAAAATAAAAAATAAAAAGGACTGGGGATGTAGCTTAGTGAACCTGGGTTGAATCCCTAATATCTCCCTTTATTATTAAAATGGATGAGTGTCCTAAAATAGTCAATGGTTAGGGAACATCTAGGCACAAATTTAGGGTACCCAGTGAGCAGATTTTAGGTCTGGCCTCTTCTTCCCTTCCTTTGTGCTATGTAACCCACCCCACATAGCAGCCTGGATCAGGGGTCCAAGATGCTAAGCCAAACTGGAATCCCCCACAGGTGGGACGAGCTATGGCCATTGCAGCTCTGGACATGGCAGAATGTAATCCATGGCCACGAATTGTGCTGTCAGAGCACAGCAGCCTCACTAATCTACGGGCCTGGATGCTAAAGCATGTACGAAACACCCGAGGCCTCAGCAGCACTGTGAACATGGGCATCAGCAAGAAGAGAGGCTCTCGAACTCCACCCAAAAGTAACAAGTAAGACCAGCAGCATGGCAGGGAGAGGGCAGGAGAGTGGGCAAGGCTTTAGACCTAGGAGTTCCATGGGATTTGTATTCCTTCCCTCTTTCTAGAAGTACCACATGCTGAGAATTTTCTGGGTAAATTACAATTAGCAAGATCATTTTTTTGAGATGGGATCCACTTCCCTTTCACCAGGAGCTACATACTTCTAAGAGACCTGAAAATCAGGCCAAGGGACTCCCTATTATAGAACTTTGCACTAAACTTTCAAAGGTGGTGAATGATTGATTGAAGGAAGTGGAAGGGCCAGTGCCAGGGCTGTAAGGGGGGAATCCATTGGGAGATAAAGCTGCTCAGGACAGCCCTGCTATTAGCTGGTATGCCCCAGGTTAAATACCTCATCTATGGAGATGAATTCCTCCCTTCTTCCTTTAAATGAGTTCTTTTACCCCAAGGTGAAAGTTTTACTGAACATCAGACCCTGGGGAAAGCCCTGAGAAAGCCTGGCCCAGAGTTGATTGGCATCTGCTTTTTTGCAGTGTATTGCCCATTTCCTGCTCTGAAAACACCTTGAGCCGGGCACGAAGTTTTAGCACTGGCACAAGTGCTGGTGGTAGCAGCAGCAGCCAACAGAATTCTCCACAGATGAAGAACTCCCCCAGCTTTCCTTTTCATGGCAGTCGGCCTGCAGGGCTGCCAGGCCTGGGCTCTAGCACCCAAAAGGTCAACCACCGGGTGCTGGGTCCTGTCAGAGGTAAGCCAGTCTGGGAGCCCCTGCAGCAGGTGTTCGGTTGTTTGGGACATTGCTGGGGAAAATGAGAGCTTGAAGACATACACTTGGCCCAGGACCAAGGGGTGAATCAATAAAATTAGTCTGTAGCAGAATCTACAACCTCTCCTGCGATCTTCGTGTTCCCTGCGGCATGACTCCAGAGGATGTTACATGTGGCCACGGGGAAACCTGGGGATCTGGGCTTCAGCATGTTAGGAGCTGGGGAAGTTTCCAAGGACAAAACACTAGTTGAAGCAGTGCCAAACACAGACATTGAGGCTCCACATCAAAGACATTATCATTGTATTTTCTTGGGAGCAGTACAGAAGAATGTCCTTAGAATCCAAATTGCAGCACTATAAAGATGGAGGATCCTGTCGTGGTCTCTATGGGCTGAAATTGTCCTGGCTTCAGAGCTTATTCAGAAAGTGATATAAGAATTCCAACTCTTTCAAAGAAAAATGGAACAAACTACAGAAGCTTCTGTTCTAGGTTCATAAATCAAGTATCTAGCCCTTTCTATTAGTGGTCACAATGCTCAACTGCATCATTACCACTAGGTTTTGCATGAAAGATTCTTTTTTTTCTGTGTATTTTTCCACAGAAAATTACACAGAGAAAAAAAGAAGGTAACTGGAAGTAAGCTGGATTGTGAAGGGGGAGAGATTGGTAATAGGGCAACTTCCCCAAATAACGCTATATATCATATGAGTATTGTATGTGCCATCAGGGTTACAGAAGTTGGCTAAATATGGAGGCCCGTAAGCTGGAATGAAGTGCTTTGGTGATCTTCTACCTACACCCATCCTTATTTAGCATATCCTTGCTCTCAGTCTGCAACATAGCTTTTGAACAGATGTGATATACACTGGGTCAGTGGCTGTAAATCTGACTGCAGAGAAGCCAGAGGGAGCAATGGCCTTTACCAGTTTTGACCATTATAATATTCTATTCTTGAGCCAGTTGTGGTGACACACTTTTATAATCCTAGCCACTTGGGAGGCTGAGGCAGGAGAATTGCAAGTTCGAGTTTGGCCTCAGCAACTTGGTGAAGCCCTAAGGAACTTAGCAAGACCGTCTCCAAGTTTAAAAAGGGGGGTGGGGGGGTAGGGATGGTTCAGTGGTAAAGTGTCCCTGAGTTTGATCCCCAGTGGCCCCCCAAAAACAAATTCTGATATTCAGTCTCATCCAGTTTATATTCCCAACCCTGTTCTTTGAGATTCTGTCTTCATTGGTACAGACTACTTTGCATACTGTATTTGAAAGAGTATTAAACTAATATTGATATCTTATGTTTAAACTGTATTTAATAGAAAACAAGAGAGTTTCATATAATTTCATGCAGTTCTCATGAGGATCTGTGGGATGGGTGATGTTTCCATTTTTCTGATAAGGAAACTTAGGCTGTTGAAGAGTATCCAAGATTGCAGGGCTATTAAGTGGCAGAGTTATTCCAGCTGATACATTTGCATGCTCCATTGTAACTAATTTCCCATGTTAAATCTGGATGAAATTTTTCTTCGGTTTTCTTTTCCTTTCTTTTTTGGTCAGCCTTCCCTAGCTCATAACTCAGGGTTCCTGGGTATTACTTCATCAGCATCATAAATTATTCTCTGACCACAAAGAGAAAAGGCCTTTTTTAGGTTGTCACTGGAGGATTCTAGGCAGTGTTTAGTCAGTATTCTATTGACATCCTCCAAGTTCCCCTCCCAATGCAAAAACACTTTTGAGCTCCGTGAGGTGAGGGATGTGTATTGTATTTCTCTGTTACTTCACCTGATAACTAATGGAAAATATGCAGCATCAGTACTAAATAATTCCTAGCTGATTGACTTGGAACTTAACAGAGAAAACAGGACAGTAAATACAACATACAAGCATACTCACATCATAAACGTCCAGGACATTTAGAGCTACTGTGGTAGATTAACACGAGTAATTAACCAAAGAATGTTCAGTTAAGAAATAGTTTTGAAGAACAAGTAGTAGATGGTTTGATAAAAACATTCCAGAAATGAGAAATGACAGGATCAGGAACAGAACTCCTGGGTAGAGAGGAACTATGAAGCTTTCAAGGATACAAGCTAAAGGAAGAAGTAAGGGTGGCATTTAAGACATTGTTTTGGTAGTGGTGGGGTGATAAGTGATCTACTTCAGATTTGCTTGGATGCCTTAGGAGATATATATATGCATGCCCTGCAGGCAGAAAAGGACTGAAGAAAAGGTGAGCCAAAGGGGTTGAAGGTCTAGGAGTGATCCACATATAGGTGCCAGGTAAAAATCAAGGGAGAAGGCATGTTTCCCCAGGGAATGAGCTTAGAAGTAGAAAGAGTACCAGTACAGAGACACCCCAGGGATTTGCACAAATATTTCTAAGAATTAGGAAACTATACAATCAAGGAATCAAGATAAGTTACTAATAATACCAAACAGTGATACTGTAAGGAGTTGAAAGGTGAGATCCCAGGAATTTTGACTCTGTTCCCCTGGACATTTGCTGGTACTGTGATTTTTGCTGCTTTATCTTTTAAGCATGCAAGATGGAAGACTGACCCTAGTTTGGGATAGGGGCCACATTCTGATGTGCCATTTGAACATGGTATCTTCAACCAACTCTTGGGAAAACTTCTTTGTCCTGTGTTATCTGTCCTGTTGCTTTGTGACACTTCTGCTCCATACATCTGGTATTTTGGCCTATGCCACATCTAGCTATATTTTGTTTTCCCATCTAGAAAGATCAAAACCCCCATATCTTAGAAATCTTAACTATAAATGAGCTACACTTTCAACCCCAAATTAGAATTGATTTGGAAAAGGATTTTTTTTGACATGTGAATTTATAAGAAAATTTCCACTAATAGATAAAAATTATGTCACTCAGCCAGATGCAGTGGCACATGCCTATAATCCCAGCTACTTGGAGGTTGGGACAGGAGGATTACAAAGTCCAGGATAGCCTGGGAAACTTAGCAAGACACTATCTCAAAATAAAAGGGCTTTGGTATGTAGTTAAATGGTAGAACACCTCCCTAGTATGCATGAGGCTCTGGGTTCAATTTCCAGTACCTCAAGAAAAATATATTTAACTGTACATTTAATTCACTATCCTTATTGGCTAAAACAAGTACAAGATTGGGCTATCCAGTGAATCTCAGAAAAGATTGAGGCAGCTCAACCAGGAGCTTAAGGCAGAGATCCAGGGCACTAGTTTGACAGGTCCTGTCTGGAGGCTGGGAGATAATATTTTAGAAGGCCAACTAGTAGCCAACTTGGGGCAGACAGGAATGGCCCTGGAACAGAAGGTTGTAAGTTCAGTAAACATTAGCTACGAGCATCCTCTGACCTTTGTGCCAGAATCTTCTCTACTTAGTTCTCCCTAGCCGCAAAACATGTTCTGAAGTACCACCTTCTCAGATTGCTGTTGATGTAGGGGAAGTAGTTGTCACTGGAGAATAGCTAATGCAGTGATGAATTGAGAGAAATCAAAAGCCTTCAAGATAACTTGCAAAAGCAGGTACAGAGCTAAAGAAGGGCCTGCTGGGGCTGGGGTGGGGGAGGTAAAACATTTTTTCCTTATATCCATTAAATATGAATTAAAGTAGGGCAAAGACTAGGGGGAGGCAGGTGAGACACCTAGGACACCCAGGTAGGTACTCACTCACAGGGCTGTGCAAGTGCCTTCTTCACTTTTGCATTCTACGTGCTTCACTTGTTTTATTCTAGTCCTAGCTTGGAGTTCCAGCAATAGTCTCATTCAACAATTTGGAACTTCCTTCCTGGCTCCCCAGCCTACCCAGCAGAATGCTGGTATGACAAGTCAAGGTGCTAAAGTATAAAAGCAGGAGCCTTCAGATGTCACTACCATCATTGATCTTATCTCTCCCACCTGTCACTTAAACCTGAGGTTACCAGAACTCTTTGCTGATCTCTAATGCCTTTGCTCAGCTGACAGGCAATTTTTGTTAGAGCAGCTAATGTCCAGCAGTGAGTAGAGGTTCCCTGGAGTCAACAGGACTTAGTGCCTGCATTGCCATTGCCGCTTCTACGTTTACCACTGTAAATTATAGTATCAAGAAATGTCTCCCAACACATCTATTTAGCATCTGGCACTGTGCCTAGCTCTTTATTAGGTAGAAGGCAAATATTGATTTTTGCAGAGATGAAACAGGGTATAGGCACAAGTCAACTAACTCCTATTCTAAATTGAGACTTTAGAACATCCATTTTAACTTTCACAAGGTGAGATCAGTTTGGCTCAACCCTCAGACCTTAGCCCTCAGACTGTCTTGCCATCCCAACATGGAACCTCTGGCTGATTCCATAAAATATCTTACAACCTCTGGGCACACAGCTGATCATGTATCACTCTTGCACTCAGCCTTAAGCTGCTGTTTCTATAGAACCAAAACATATAGAATTGGGGCTCCTCCATTTCCTTTTTGTCTCAACAGGGCCTAGATTACAGTAGGGGCCAAGAGTCAAAATACTAGAAACTGTGTGCGCTAACAAATTATAGGCAATCCTGGCCAGGTCCCGAGGCAGTCTTTTAAGAGAAGATTGGTTGAAATGCTACCTTTAAATACCTTATACTTTCAGAGCAAGCCTTTCCCCTAAATCAGACCTTGTCCCCATCCTAAAACCCTGATTGGGGTGGAATTCCTGAGTTACAACCTTAATATTCTTTCCTATGATCCCTTCTCCATCTTGCATTGGCAATTTTTACATCATTTGCCTATTTTGCTTCACGACTTCTGAAGTGTCATCCAGTTTATTACTATAACCAATAATGTCCCGAAGTCTCTCTCCCTTTCTTGGGGTGGGATGAGAGTTCATCCCTTAACGTGGTTTCAGCATGCCTTTCTGTATAGATATTTCTCAGATTGTCTACAAATCTGTGATTTCCTCAATCAATTTCATTATTTCTGCCTACTATGCACTGTCACCTACACATCATTCTGATGTTTGTTTTAATCACAGCATTACCCAAGTCTTGGCCTTAGAGTATCTCTTAAGTCATTGGTGGTGGCTAATGTTTCAGGTTATTTGACTGTAGCTAAGTCTCTCTGGCTTCTGTTGTAACTCTGTGCCAACTCTCAAACAGGCCTCTAAGGTCTGGTTGTTTTTGACTCTTATGAGTACATACCTTGAATCTTAATTGGCACCTAGTGCCTTAGCACAACTTCACATAGCTAAAATGATTTCCATTCTGAGATCTTTGTGCTTTTTTTAAATTCTTCTATTTATTTTTTAGTTGTAGTTGGACACAATACCTTCATTTTATTTGTTTTTATGTAGTGCTGAGAATCAAACCCAGGGCCTCACACATTCTAGGTGAGTGCTCTACCACTGAGCCACAACCCCAGCCCTTCTTCTTTTTTTAATCTGGAAAATTTTCAGAAGTATTCATGATACTGCCTGTTGCTATTGCTTACTGCAGCTAGACAAGATGAAGTTGAGGTCGCCTACTTCCTATATCAGAGGCTTTTCACACCCAACACGTGTTAGGGCACTGGCATGCTGGTAACTCACTGAACTTGGTTCTGGAAGTTCAAGAGTACTGGGGGCCTGGGAGGCTGGGGATATGGCTCAGTGGTGAAATGATTTCCTAACATGTGCCAGGCCCTGGGTTCAACCTCCATTACTACCAAAAAAAAAAAAGTATTTAGCACCAGTTTTCCCTCTGTGATGAGGAAGTACCTACTGAATCTGCAAGCCTCCCTACTCCATCCATTCTCCATCTGTCCCACTGGGACCTTACCCTTCAGAACAGATAGCAGTAAGGATCCAGCCTTAGGAAGGGTTGCCCCAGAGTATAAATGTATTTTTAAACTCCAAGCGATGATGAATCCATGAACAACAACTAGCCATTGAACAAAGAACAATGAACAATTAGTTTTAACTCTCTAATTGTCAAGGAGCCTCACAGAGATAACATTTGAGATGGGACAGGGAAGATGGTCAGATTCACTAGAAAGGGAAAGAAATTCTAGAGGAACTACACAAATAGTAGCAGCAGGAGCTATAGCAAAGGGTATAAGAGATCAGATGGTCAGCATTGTACGAAGGATATGTGGATTGGAACAACACTGGGCAGAGTTTTGAATGGGCCATGTAAAAAGGTTTAGACTTTATCCTTTAAAAGACATTCAGTACTTCCCCTTGCCTAAGCCACAGTGATTTCTGACCAGGTCTCTGTTTTAGAAAAGTAATTTGTGGTACCTATGTGAAGGATGGATGGTAAAAAGAAAGCTATTCAAGCTGGGAAAACCAATAGGGAAATAAAACTTGAGTGGAAATTAAAGATCTGTATATATCTGGACAATGGCAAGGGAGAAGAAAGGAGGAATTCAGATGAATGCAGAGGTAGAACTATCAGGATTTGACTAAATACAAACCTAAATGTAAGGGAGGAGTAGAAAGATAAAACAGGGTTTCTAGGTTTTTCACCAAGATAAGAAGAATGAGGGAGGGAGAAACTGTTTTGGTTTGGTCATAGGGGACTTTCAGGTAGAAATGTCCAGTGGACAAGTACAGCTGGATTTCAGGAGAAAGGGCTAGAAAGAGATTTGGGAATATAAGAGTAAGTAGAACAAGAGAGACCTAAGGACAGAATGGTAGGGAACATGGACATTTAAGAGGCAGGAAGATAAATTGAAGAGGAGCAGTTAGAGGTAAGAGGAGAACCTAGGAAAGTAGTTTTAGAAGCCAAATTCAATAATTTCCTGCCAAAAGAATGAATTGGTAAGATGAAGACCAAGAAATGAATAACTGAAAATAAATTTTAGAGGTCTTTCTACCCATTCTATAGTTACTTCTGAAGAAGGGTGCTGGTCTGATGACAAGCTTACAAACACAAATTCTGACCAAGGGGAGCCAGCAGGTCAGTGAAGGCTAGCTAATAGTGCATGACTAACCTGCTTGTGTCCTTTCCACTCAGAGCCCCGAAGCCAGGACAGGAGACGGAGGCAACAGCCACTGAACCATCGACCTCCTGCAAGCAGCCTGGCCCCATCCCCAACTCCTGCTAGTACTGGCCCAGCCTCCTCACGCAACCTGGGCTCCTGCCTCCTGCCCAATTCACTCAGTCTATCAGGTCTGTACCCACTGCCACTGAAATCTGGATTGGCCAACTTCTTCCCTTCCTTACCACCCAGGGTTTAGACCAGGCACCCAGTTAAGCTTGAAGAAATTCCTTCAGCCACACTGCCACCTAACTTGGGCTCCCTTGACCTGATAAAACAAGGCACTCCAGCCAAGAGCACCAGTTATCCTCCTGGTACCCTAAATCTCTAAACCTGTGCCTTTGTACAGGAGGCTGGGACTTAACTGAAATGTCGTCTTTGTAAAATAAAATAACATTTATTGAATGTTTACTATGTGCCAGGCACTGCTATACACACTGTCTAATTTAATCCTCATTTTTATAGTTGAGGAACCTGAGGACTTTTCCTACCTGCAAAGTGCCACTTACCCAAGTTCCCCGATTCCAGAAGCTGGGCAACATTAAGACAAAACTGGAGAAGAAAAAAAGCATAGGCCTTTCACCTGTCATCACTGCAGTGTCCTATCATCCACAGAAAACTTAAGCCATCTACTCTCCTTTTAAGCTATAGACCCAGATGTGTAAAGGACTGGATAGGATTGATTTCTGCCTTACCCCGAGCCACTACTCCCAACCTGTCAATTCAATGGGTAGCCCTCAATCCAGGTCTTGGATAGAGTGGACTTGATCCTCAAATGCCTAAATATATGATTGGAGTGGCCCCAAGGTCTATAAATTTATATAGTACTTAAATTTGAGTAGATTCTACTTCTAGTCAAAAGTTCTCTGCTCTCCCTCTTGGACCAGAGTGAAGCTTCACTCAGGGGTGATCTTGCCCAGCAACATATGGAGACTTTTTTGGTTGTAACAATGGAGGAGGCCTGGGGAGGAAACTGCATATAGTAGACGCTGCTCATCATCCTACAATGTGCAAAAGAGCTCCTACAACAAAGGATTACCCAACACAAAATGTCAATAGTGGAAGATTGGGGGCTGGGGGTACAGCTCAGCAGTAGAGTTCTACCTTAGCATGCACAAAGTCCTAGGTTCAATCCCCAGCACTAAAAGCGCGCGTGTACACACACACACACACACACACACACACACACACACACACACAGCCAAAGTTGAGAAACTGATCTAAAGGAAATTACCTCCTTTCTTCATAGCCCCTACCTTGATGATCAGTTTCCTCTGTTCTTTAGGGAGTAGCTGCTCACTCTTATCTTCAGGGGACAAGCCAGAGGCTGTCATGGTGATTGGGAAAGGTCTGCTAGGGGCTGGCGCTCGGATCCCCTGCATCAGGACTCGATTGCAGGTAACATTTTCTCTGGTCCCCATCATAAGAAGTCTGGCAGAACCCATCAAGGCACTGTTCATCGGGGCAGTGGGAGGGAAAATGCTCAGCCCTGCTTTACAGCCTCTACTTCCAGCCATATCATAGAGCGCTCTGGTGCCTGAGTGCTTATCTGCCCAGCCCCACCCCAATCCCCATCAGCCAGGTGTCTTGCTTGCTTCCAACCCCACTGTCCCTGCCAGATGCACCCCAACCTCAGCCTGCTAGCTTTGGCTTTCCCTGCCCCTGCCCTTAGCTTCTCCTCTCTTTCTGCCCAGACCTGCCAGAGGAGAGTTTCCGCCAGGAGGGGTCCCGGATTCCCCAGGTAACACATTTGGTTGCTGCTCCTAGGAACAGCCTTGCCACCACCTCCAAGTCAGTCCAGATCCCCATATTAGTTTAGCTAAAGTTGGGTACAGGCAGAAGCTGACTGGATGGGTGAAGCTTAAGCTGCTCTGGCAGGGGCTGAGGCCTAGAAGGACCTGAAGGAGGTCTACCAGTCCCTCATATTTCTACACAGTGCTTTTGTACTCAGGCAGGCCTTGGCCATGGTTTACCCATGAAGGCTAAATGCTAAGTCCTTCTGCCACCTTTGTGCTAGTTACGTAAGACTTGGAGTACATAGTCATGGACTGAAGCTAGGAGTTCTGTTATCTTGCCTCATCCTCTCAACTAGAAACAATGCCCAGGAATTCAAGGCTCTACTACCTCTGTTGACTCCTATACTAGACTCTTATGCATGGAAACTCAAGAGGCAAACCTAGAAGCAGAAAAGCTCATGGAAGAACCCAGCCTCTTAGCCTAATCCTGTCTACACAGGCTAGGCCCAGGTTGGGCCGGGGCTCACCGCCGACTTGCAGAGGGGTAAGAGGCTCTTCAGGCCCCACATCCCCTATCTCCAGGACCAGAGAAAGCAGTGAGCCAGAGCCGGGACGCGGTCCTGCTATACCAGGGTGAGCACCTAGACCCAGTTCTCTCAGCCCTCCCCTCATTTCTTCTATCCCCTCATCTCCATTTCTACCATTCCAGATCATTTCATCCTTCCCTACTCCCTTTAACCCCAAAGACTGAATGTGCTTTCATTAAGCACCTAGTCCCTGATTTTTTATTCCATCATGACCCCAGTGTTTATTTAAAAGGACTAGAAAACAACTGCTAATTAGAGTCTTAAGGCCTAGGAGCTAGCTAGCAGGTTCCAGCATGTGACCTCTGTGCAGCCATCAACCTGCCTCTCTTCTCTTAAAGCTACCAGCCTCTGGCTAACAGACCATAACCTTGATTCTTCTCTTTTCTGTTGCAGGATGCCTCAGGCCGGCCCCCCACGGCCCCGCTCTGCCCCTGCCTTTTCTCCTATTTCCTGTACTCTATCTGATGTCCCATCCCGGATTTGTTACAGCAGGGGGCCTTTGGGCCAGCCTGAGGTTTGTTTTGTCCCTAAATCTCCCCCACTCACCGTTTCTCCCCGGGTTTGATAATGCCTTTACTTCCATGCCCAGGATAGGGTCCCAAAGTGGGGGAACACAGTGAGAAATATGATAGTCCCCTCCTTGGGCTGCAGATTCCATGTTACAACATAACTCTTTGGAATGCCAGCCACTATCTGAGGCCTTGCAGAGCATTACCTTGAGATGGGACAAAACGGGGACCTGTACCCCTTCCCTCCCTCCACAGCACAAGATTTTGGGACCACAAAAAATATATATCTATATTTTTGTATTGGGGGGAGGGGAGGGAGTAGAAAAGCAGCCCCTATACTGGGCCCTATTCAGTGGCAGCTTCTTGTTCCATAGGGTTAAGGAAGACTTTGAGGAAATAAAAGTTGTTTGGAAAAATCCAGGTGTAGTTGCTTTGTATGTTGTGATGGGTAGAAGGGATGAAGTGAAGTGTGAAGGCCCCTCACACCCTCCATCTTGCCTCAGACTATGTCCTGGAACCCTAGAAAAGAGGGGGAAAGACCTGAGGTAAGGAAAATGCTGCAGCTTTCCCCTGGGAATCCTGGAGGCAACTCCCAGTGAACCTGTTCCCCTTTACATCTCTGACCCAAACTTAAGGTTGATTCCCAAGCTCCCCACCCCCACTTTCTTCTTTCTAGCTTGGGTCTACAGTACCCAACCACTAAACCAATGACTCTGGCTTAAGAATATGGAAATAGAAGTCTACATTTTTCACCCGCTCAAAAAAAAAAAAATCTACCTAAATAAGAAGCCTAAAAAACCCTGGAAAAGTGGCGGCTATTTAAGAACGCTTATCCTCATGGCACCTTTGCTTCTACCGCTGCCAGTGCCTCCAATGCCCCCAACTTGGGCAACTTGCTACTGGAAAACCCAAGAAGATAGGGACCGAGGAAGATTGGGATATACCCCCACCCCACCCCATCCTATCCTATCCTCGCAGGGAGAAGTTTAGGAGGAAGGAGCAGGACACTGCAAAGCACTGTACTCTGCGGATAAAGGGGCCCAATTCTGGACTGTCTCATGCTTGGCCCGACACTTTCGGATTTAAAGTTTCGAACCTTGCAGGCCCTAACGCCGTCCTCTCCACTCAGCTCTCTGGGGGCTGGGCGCTACAGCCCCGACCGTTACCTGGGGCGGAGAAAGCGCCACTTTCATTCCTGCTTCTTGGGATTGTTGACGGCCACGTAGTGATAGAGAACCACAAGCAAGAATAGCGACACGCCCAGCATGTTGGCGAAGATGGCGAGCTGAACGTCTGTGATCATCCTGCAGAGAAGGGGAGGGACTGAGCCTCGGGTCGGCACGCTTCTCGCGCTCTCTAGGGCGAGTCTGAGCCCCCGCGACCCGGCCAACTTGGGGCTGGTCCGTGAGACAGCGCCTGCGTGCCTCTCACCTGACCAGCTCGGCTCCGCTCCGACGCTGCCTGCGTACCAGCTGGAGGTAGGAGACTTGGACCGGAACTTGGTAGCTTCAGCTGCGGCCCAAGCAGGTACTTCCGCCGGGCTGCGAGCTGGAACCACCTCTCTAGCCCCGCGGTCTCGTCTGCTCCCTCTGCGCGCGCGCAGGGGGCGGAGCAGCAGTGGGACTGACAGCTGTGCTTGTGGGCGGGGCCGCGGAGGCGTGCCTAGTGCTTTAGTGGCACAGCTGGCCGCAGCTGGGGCGGTCGGCTCGGGGTTAGCAAAGCTGTGGTGGCCGCCTCCCTGGAGCCGAGGAGTGTATTAGGGCGAGGGTGGGCTGCGGGGCCGGGCGGGAGACTTAGCTTGACCCGCAAGCTCTGGCCCACTTTCCTGTCCCGGCCCCCCGCACTGCTGCCCACCCTTCATTTCCCGGCCCGGCCCGGCCCAGCCAGGTGCTTCCTTTGGGTCCTGCCCTCACGGTCCCCTCCCTGGCTTGGGCGGCGGGGACTGGGTGGGAGGCAGTGCAGAGGTGCAGAAGGGGAATAGGAATGCGGCTGCTGCTGTCAACCTTTCTGACCCACATCCTACCTAGGAGACTGATCTGCCTGTAATCTGAACAGAGCCTGTCTTCTCCAGGTCCCCACTTCCACCCCACTCCTGGAGGTGGGCGTAGAAAATAGGGCGGACCCTCCCGGAATCAAAACCCAAGCTGTGGGACCTCCGCCAAGTGGGAAATCACCCACCGGATGTGAGGGAAGGGGTAGAGGAGGAAGGGCTGAGACAAGCCAGAGGGATCGTGGGTTCCGGGCAGAGAAAGGAGAGGTAGCTGTGGTAGACGGACCAGGGTCTCTTGTGAGGGGAGCAGCAGCCTAGCTCTACAACCCTCTGCCCAACTAGAACCTTCTTCTCCACCCCCACCTACTCCTGGCTTTCTCGGCTTCACCATAAAAGGGAACGGCATGGAGCCAGACGGGCCGGGGGCCGGGCTGTTGCTCTGGAGCTGTCAGGGGTAATGGAAGCCAGTTGCTTTGCGGTAGAGGGGGGCCAGGGCTCAGGGGAGGCCTATGCTTCCCTGAGCCAAAGAAAACTCTACAGGAGCTGGTATGGGACTGGAACATCTGGGACAGGGGAACAACTTGCCTCCTGTATTTACAATGAGCTGGGGTTGTACTATCCCAAAGTGCCTTCCCGGCCTAAGACTGTCAGCAGTTTGTGTCCTTTGTATTCTCCCTTCACCCACTACTTCCGCCAATGATTCCTAAATTCAGTACCTGCCTTTGGTAGTTTGTAGTTTCCCTGACCTCCCTCCCCCTTTCCCCGAATCCCCCATCTACTCTTTCCCCAAAGTTTCATATGTAGAATCCCAGGCCTCCCCTCCACATAACATCGGTGAAAACCCTGATATGCTCTCTCTATGCACATCTCTGTGAGCAGGTTGTTCCCAGCTCTTCTCTGGAAGAATGAGGGTCTAGGTCTTAAATAATTACACATAATTAAGCTTCCTGTCTCCTGGAAATTTGGAGCAGATTCAAGTCCAACCAGACACTTAGATCTACTGTTGAATCAAAAGTAGAACTTCCTTTTTAAAATAAGCTGTACCTCTAAGCTAACCCTGGAAGGTAAACTTCCTATACTGTACATGGCATGAGAGAGGACTTTGAGAAGTGCATCAGATTTCCCAGACTGTCCTAAAACCAACACAGGTGCATAGTATCCTAAACAATCACAGTGAATCATAAACAATCACAATTGAAGGGAGCCTTCAGGATCATTTTATAAAGAAGAAAACAGGCCCAGAAAGTAATTTGACCTAGGTTCTGCAACTGGTTAGAGATAGTTCTCCTACCTCCTTTCTACATTCCTGGTTGGACTATGGACTCAATAGGTTGTTCCAGGGTCAGGGACAAAAGAGAAAGGATTTATTTTTGAATTACCCAGAAATGTCCTTCACCTCCCAGAACTTCCTGTGCTTAGGTCAGTGAGTCTTCATCAGCATTAAGTGGGGTCATTTGGCCTAATGCCTGGAAGAACCAAAATGAAAACGTTCTCCAAACTGAACTAGACTCAGCTAAGAGCTGACAAAGTTTGAAAAAAGCTTGGTGGAAAAGTATGTGGGGGGGATTAGAGTTGGGAGACAATGGGGAACACTTATGGAGTTTAATCTCTATGATTCAAGGAAAGGACTTGAGACCAGGATTAGGCTCAGGTATAAGAAAGCAACAAGACCTGGGAAAAGGGGGCTATGTCCAGAGAGGCCAGTTCTTAAAGTATGATATGTGAAGGAAGAGTTAGGTGGGAAAAGTGTGTGCTTTGGGGGAGCAGTGGACTTTGGCTCAAGACTCCCCCCAAGGTGGAATTCCCATCTGGATTGTCAGGATGCAAGGATTCCCTTTCATCCTCCTAGTATTCAGTCCTGTGACAGAGGGTATTATATATAATATATTTATTGCTGATGTCTCCACCTGTCCTGGCCCTGAGAATCTGAGCTTATTGCTCAGTAAATGATGGTTGCATGAATGAGTTAGTTGCCTAGTATGGCCAAGACTTCCCATTAGCACTAGATCCTTGGAAATCCCCATCTTAGAGAAGTTGTAAAATAGATCTTGTCCTACTATTCCAGGGACTTTTTTGGCATTCTTGCCAATTGCTTTGGGAATTTGTGGCTGCCAGTACTATCATCACAAGCCACTGCTTCCATCACCACCACCACTGCATTCTTTCTAACCTTGGTTTCCATTGCAGCATGCTTGCCCATCCTCAGACTGAAGATGAGAACTGTAGTCCCCAATGAACCAAGGGCCACCAGTTTACTTGAAATCTCACAAACATTCATGTTCATGTCAGCTCCCAAGTCTTGGCTCTTAATTATAAAATTAAACAAGCCCAATACGGTGGCACACACCTATAATCCCAGTGGCTTAGGAGGCTGAGGCAGGAGGAATGCAAGTTCGAAACTAGTCTCAGCAATTTAGTGAGGCCCTAAGCAACTTAGTGAGACTCTGTCTCAAAATAAAAAATAAAATTGCCTGGGGCTGTGGCTCTGGGTTCAACCCCTGGTACACACACACACACACAAAAAAAAAAAACTAAACAAAATACAAAATGCAACCTAATGCAATTGTATTTCAAAGCCAACATTTTTTACTTGACACACTTAAACTATACAATGTTTTTTTTTGGGGGGGTGGGGGGGTGGAGGTACTGGGGATTGAACTCAGGGGCACTAAACCACTGAGCCACATCCCCAAGCTCTATTTTGTATTTTATTTAGAGACGGGGTTCACTGAGTTGCTTAGTGCCTCACTTTTGCTGAGGCTGGCTTTGAACTATGCTCCTGCCTTAGCCTACTGAGGTTGCTGGGATTACAGGTGTGTGCCAATGCACACAGCTATACAATGTATTTTTTTATTAGTATTTATTTTTTAGTTGTAGTTGAACATAATACCTTTATTTTATTTATTTACTTTTATGTTGTGCTGAGGATCAAACCCAGGGCCTCTCACGTGCTAGGCGAGTGTTCCTTCGCTGTGCTACAACCTCAGCCCCTATACAATGTATTTTTTAATTCCAGGGGGCAGGAGAAGGAATGAGTGACAACTGGACAGTGACAAGATATCAGGGATGATTTTTAAGGTTTCCAGAAGCCCCCTGAAGAAGAGAAGAATGGGGAGAACAACAACAACAACAACAAAAAACTATAGTGACAGGACAATCTGGAGGGGAAGTGGGCTGGCTTCCTGCCAGAGCCAGAGCCAAGGCCTGAAACTAATGCAGAGACTAGGGACAAAGCTACAACCTTCCTCTGAAGATGCTTTGAAATCAGGATCTCCTGTGAACATTTCCTTTAAGTCACTCTGTTTATTACTCTCCAGACCTCTAAGGAGCTGCCACAAATTTCCATTTATATTGGTTCCAGGATTTATTTTCACCACCCTGACTTTGCACTAACACTTCTTTCAGCCATCAAGGTTATATTTTAGACCAGAAGTCATTAGAGGTAGAGACAGATCACCCAAAGTCACACTGAAGATCTAGTGGCATCCATTCTCATGGCTTTCAATTGCCCTTCAAATCATTCCCAAAAATCTATGTCTACATTTCTTTCTTTCTTTCTTTCTTTTTGTGTGTGTGTGTGTGTGTGTGTGTGTGTGTGTGTGTGTGTGTGTGTTGCTAGGGATTGAACCCAGGGCTTTATGCATGCAAGGCAAGCACTCTACCAACTGAGCTATATCCCCAGCCCTCTTTTTTCTTTTATGTACCAGGGATTAAAACCAGGGGTGCTTAAACACTGAGCTACATTCAGCCCTTTTTATTTTTTTATTTTGAGACAGGGTCTTACTAAGTTACATAGGGCCTCACTAAGTTGCTGAGACTGGTCTTGAACTTGTGATCCTCTTGACTCAGCCTCCTGAGTCAATAGAATGACAGGCATGCACCACTGCACCCAGCTGCACCCTCCCTATTGTGACTTAAACTCTGGAATCTTCTCTGATGTCTTCTTTCATCTGTTCTCTCATTACCAAGGCAGGCATCAAGTAGTCACCACCTTCCATCCCCCCCGCCCACCATGGTTACTGTCTCCACCAGAGCCTACCTGCATCACTTTGCAATGTGAATTTTGGAAGGGGCCTTAGACAACAGACTCCTAATGGTGTCATGGGATTTGCTTAGTTATATCACTGGTTGGATGAGTGGGAATAGATTCCTGTGCCCTGACACCCTGGCTCTCATTGACATCTTTCTGTGCATGAGTATACTCCTCTACTCAAAACCTTGCAACCCAACCCCTTACCCAGCCATCTGAGCCTTCCCTTTTTCCCTAATTTGCCCACAGTCTATCTCCTGGGCTTTCATCCTGCTCCTCCCTGACACAGATAAGACCTAACATTTACTGAGCATTTACCATGTCCCAGGCACTGTTCTAAAATGCTTTACATGCATTAACTTCCTTAATCACAAACCTAGGATGGAGGGTACTATTATTATTCCTATGTTACAGAGGAGGCAGCTGAGGCAGACCACTGTCCCCGAGTCTGAAATCTCTGTCTTCCCCTTGCTTCTGTTCACTCCATCCCCACTCTGCCCAGCACTGTTCACATTCTGACTTTTCCAGCATTTCTAGCAGCTCTCCTCTGTCCATCCCCAGCAGCCAGCTGTGTCTCCCCCTCCTCTAGCCAGAACACACATCATCCCTTTGTCCTGATGATGGTCTGGTCTGTCTTGCTTTGTGGTGGTTCTGTTTGGGGGCTGTGTCTCATTTCCCAACAGTCTGAATTGCTCCTTAGTTGACAGTGACTAACCCTCAGATGTGCCTTTGCTGTCTAGGTACCTCCTTGGTGCCTGGCCCACAGATTCTCCTGTCTCCTAACTACTTCTCTCTCCCACCCAGAACACCCTGGTTCAAGCACAGTGTTGTGGACCAGTGGGGTGCAGGGGTGGGGTGGCCAGGCTGACAGAACAGATATCTCACCAGGATCTTTCAAGATAAGATAAGACCTAACAAGATAAGACTTCGGGGTCTTTGAGGGCTGCAGGAAAAAACTTGCCTCCAGGCTGTGGAGTGGCTTTCTCTGGCTATACAGATAGGTCCCACTTACTACCACCACTTCCACCTACCTCCAGGTAGGGCCTGACATTCACCAAAACAAACCTGAGGCCTGTATTCATTTGATGCTTTAAGGAGATTCTGTCTTCTCTTTCCCACATCCCCTTCCTTACTAAAGTAGACTGCTCTCAATTTCCAGATTTCCTTCTTCCTCTTCTGTCTTCCCAGGATTTTATACCTGCCTCAGTGGATTGTTTTGTTTCTTTCTCCCTGGCCACTTCAGTCACTGACCTGGGTATATAGAGTTTAATTTACCTGTGTTAACTTGGGGCATTAACTGCCTGTGTTACTTTGGGCAGGTAACTTTCCTGTTCTGGACTTCAGTGTTCATGTCTCTAAAAGGAGGCAGCTGGGCATATGGTCAGTGAGGCCTTGCTGGGCCTGCTGGTTCATTCTTCCCTGTACAGTCCTGCTCTTCTGCTTTCCCCTCTGGGCTTCCCCTCTCTCAGTCCTCTCCCGGGAGGCTACCCTGGCCCAGGAGAGCTGTGGCTTTGGCTCCCACACCCTGTCTCAGTCACCAGCCTTGGGCCTCCTCTCCAGCTTTGGCCCCAGCTCCATGTGGCCTGTCTGAGAGGCTGGCCCCAAGCCCGGCAGCAACTCCACATTTCTCTGTTTTTCCTTTTTTTTTTCCCCCTCTCTTTCCCGGAGTTAACAAGAAGCAGATGTGGCGCAGGATGGTTGGAGAGGTTGGGGGAGGAAGGGGGAGGTTAGACCGCCAGTCAGACAGGGGGGAAGGGAGGGGAGTGAGCAGGGAGGGAGGAGGCTGGCCCGCCCCACAGTCACTCTTGCGCCTCTGTGCCTCTGCACAACCACAGGGGCAAATCCTTGTCACCCCCCACCCCCCAAGATCCGGTCATCAGGGAAAAGAACTGGGAGACCAGAAGAGGGCCAGCTGGGGTGAGGGGGCGGAGGCCCAGAAAGCAGCATCTGAGAAGAGCAGGGACCAGGCATAGGAGGCCAAGGGCCCAGAGAACAGACTCCCCTCAGAAGTGGAGAAGAGGAGAACGGAAGGAACCAAGGGAGGGACAGACGTGAGCCTGAGGAGGAAAGAGGTGGGGGAGAGGGGTCAGGCCCGGCGGGAGCCAAGGAGGAGGCGGGTGGCTGGGGGCTGCCGGCAGGAAGCCGGGGACAGGACTGGCCTGGAGTGGTGTCCCCTGGAGGAGCAGCATCCCCCAGAGCCCGGCAGAAGCGCCAGTGGTCAGGCCAGGATGTGCCTCTGAGGGTCACCGCGGAACACCTCACCATGGCCCCCGGCACACTCTGGAGCTGCTACCTCTGCTGCCTGCTGACTGCCGCCACAAGGGCTGCCAGCTACCCTCCTCGAGGTTACAGCCTCTATACAGGGGGCGGCGGGGCCCTCAGCCCAGGAGGGCCCCAGGCCCAGAACGCTCCCCGGCCTGCCAGCCGCCACAGGTAAGAATCTGGGTCCCAGCTCAGGGCTGGAGGTGGGTGGGAAGCAGGCTAAAGGTGGGTGTGCTGGCCACCCTTCTGGTACCCTCCATGCTGGGGAGAGAGTAGCCCATCCATCAGTGACCTCTCACATGCCCACGTTACTTGAGAGTCTTTTCTAGGGTCTGGGTGGCCTAGGGGGGATGAGCTCCCATCTTCTCCCCACAGAAACCTGCAGTTCAGTGCCCAGGGAAACTATCCCGAGGGGCATGAGCCAGACATTTCTGCCAGCTGCCCATTGTATGCCAGTTCTGATCCTCAGCAGATCTTTTGTCCCTTTCTAGGGCTTCCTTGGCCCCATCCAGTAATCTATAATTCTGACACCACTCCTGCTCTGCTTCACTTCAGCCGGCCACAGATCAGAGGCCGGTATGAATGGGGCCAAGAGTGCAACGCTGCAAGCCCCAAGGGGGGCCGAGTTCATCAATGGCTTATTCTCTACTTAACCCTGAGCCGGACCTCGGCCTGCCCCTGTCCTCTTCCCTGAGGTGTAGTTGGAAGAGCCACATCCAGGCGATCATCTGCTGGGACCCAGCTGGCTGGCTCACGTACTGCATGACAAGCTGGGGCTTGAGACAGGGCCAGAAAGGGATATAAATGACTATGTGAATTCAGAGGTTCCCCAGGACCCCACAGCCATGAAGACTGACTTCTCTGCAGCTGTGCTTTTCCATTCTGTGACTCTCCCCATCTTGAAAAGTCTTTATCTGCACTGGCTACACAGGAAAGTGTGTGTGTGTGTGTGGGGGGGGGGCTGCCCCTGCCAAAACTCTGGCTCTCACTGGTCTCCAAGGGCCCTACATCTTTTGACCCTCCGTCAGTCCCTCTGATAGTCCCTGGGCCCTCCTCTGGGTATGTGTTTCTGGTCCTTGGGCCCAGGTAGGGTTGTGCCTACAGGAACTGGTGTGCCTATGTGGTGACCCGGACAGTGAGCTGTGTCCTTGAAGATGGAGTGGAGACCTTCGTCAAGCCAGACTATCAGCCCTGTGGCTGGGGCCAGCCCCAGTGTCCCCGAAGCATCATGTAAGCCTCCAGTGCTGAGGAATGAGCACCTGATGGGAGGTGGGCAAGGCTGAAGGTGGCTAATGGGGAGTTTATGTAAAGCCCTTAGCAAGTGGCAGGACAGAGCTTTGGTCAGAGCCATTTCGAGGAGATGCTGGGGCAATAGCTTGCCTGATGGGAACTACAAGAACATTTCCCTTACTTGCCAATACCCAGGCCCTCTCTGACACAGGTCAAGGAGGGATGCTTAAGTTTCCAGCATGGGGCAAGGGGAAGAAAAGCAGGGATTTGGCCCTTGGCCAAAAAGCTGACAGCTGTCAACTGAGCAAGGCCACATGCTGGCCTGAAAGGGGCATCCAGCCTGAGGGAAAGGGCTTGTCCATCAGCAGCTGCCCAGGGTCACTGAAAACACAGGGAGAAGACAGAGGGCTTCCTCTGCTTCTTCCAGGTACCGAAGCTTCCTCCGCCCTCGCTACCGTGTGGCCTACAAGACAGTGACAGATATGGAGTGGAGGTGCTGTCAAGGGTATGCAGGAGATGATTGTGGGGAAGGTCCTGCCCCAGCATTGGGCCCTGCACCCTCCACACCACTCCCCCGGCCCCGGCCTGCCCGTCCCAACCTCTCTGGCTCCAGTGCTGGCAGCCACCTCAGTGGACTAGGAGGAGAAGGTGAGTGTGGGAGTTTCTGGCAGGAGCAATGGGAGACAATCCTGGGGGCGGGGATATGTGGCGCCAAGCTACTGACAGAAAACTCTTGTGCTCAAAGTCAGAGAAGAGAGGGGCAGAAGGCAGTTAATGAGATCCCTGAGATGATTCTGGTGTGTGTGTGTGTGTGTGTGTGTGTGTGTGTGTGTGTGAGATAAAGACAGAGAGAGAGAGAGAGAATGTGTGTGAGACAGACAGACACAGAGACAGAAAGACATGCAAACCAGACAGAGAAAAAGAAGACAGAGAGAATGTGCTCACACACGCCCACATGTGGCCAAGATCCTTCCTAGTTGGGACCAACTGAGGGAAGAACAGGGAATTCCTTTGAGAAGCGGTCCGTGGGGAAGCCAGTTGAGACTACAAGTCCTAGCATGCACTGCACCTGACTACAGGTCCCAGGCCTCTCCATGGCCTCTGGAGACCGCAGGTCCCAGAATGCAGCAGTCTTCCCGTGGTGTGTGTGTGTGTGTGTGTGTGTGTGTGTGTGTGTGTGTGTGTTGGGCAAACCGGATGTACTGACTTTTCCTGCCAAAGAGATAGCAGTACTATAATTATGGAAACAGGAACTTCTAGCTAACTCTTTCACCATCTAGCCAGAGCCCAGAAGGCTTGCCACAGAGCTTCCCTCTTGTTTGTCCCAGATGACTGGGAAATGCCCAGTCATTGCTACAGTGTGATGTCCAAAACACCTCCCCCACAGTCCCATTTTGGGCCCTTTGACAGCCGGATGAGGGAGGACAGATAATGTCATTCTCATTTCCTAGATGAAGAAACAATTTCCAAGATGTTAAGAGACACTGAAAAAGTGGAAAGGACCTGGGCTGGTGGCCAGACAGATGATCTGGATTTGAAATTTGGCATTACCATTTATTAAACCTGTAATCTGTGGCCAGTTACCTAGTATCTCTGGTCTTCTGTTTCCCAGTCTATCCAACAGGAAGAGTTCGTAATATCTACCCAGGGGAGAAGTTGCAAGGGGATCAAGTCATATTTCAAATTTGTCCTATACATTCAGTGAATGGAATTTTCTTCTCTTCTTGACTGAATTACCTAAAGAAGAGGCAGAGCTGGCTATGCCTCTGACCCATGCTGGAACTAGGGTGAGCAGGGCCTAGGAGATAGGCCCTAAGTTCTGACACCTCTTTGCCCTCTGCCTTCCCCTGTCTTCAGGTCCTGGAGAGTCAGAGAAGGTGCAGCAGCTGGAGGAGCAGGTGCAGAGCCTGACCAAGGAGCTGCAAGGCCTTCGGGGAGTCCTGCAGGGACTGAGTGGGCGCCTGGCAGAAGATGTGCAGAGGGCTGTGGAGACAGCCTTTAATGGACGGCAGCAGCCAGCAGATGCAGCTGCCCGCCCTGGCGTGCATGAAACACTCAATGAGATCCAGCACCAGCTGCAGCTCCTGGACAACCGAGTCTCCACCCACGACCAGGAACTGGGCCACCTCAATAACCACCACAGTGGTGGCAGTGGTGGAGGCGGTAGGGCCCCAGCCCCTGTCCCAGCCCCTCCTGGCCCCAGTGAGGAGCTGCTACGACAACTGGAGCGGCGGCTGCAAGAGTCCTGCTCTGTGTGCCTGGCTGGGCTGGATGGCTTCCGCCAGCAGCAGCAGGAGGACAGGGAGCGGCTTCGAGCACTAGAGAAGCTACTGGCCTCTGTGGAAGAGCGGCAGCGGCAGCTCACAGGGCCTGCTATGGGCCGCAGGCCCCCTCAGGAATGCTGCCCTCCAGAGCTGGGCCGACGACTGGCAGAGCTGGAGCGCAGGCTGGACGTAGTGGCCGGCTCAGTAACAGTGCTGAGTGGGCGGAGAGGCACTGAGCTGGGAGGAGCTACTGGGCAAGGGGGACACCCCCCAGGATACACCAGCTTAGCCTCCCGCCTCTCTCGCTTGGAGGACCGCTTCAACTCCACCCTGGGTCCCTCAGAGGAGCAGGAGGAGGGCTGGCCTGGGGGTCCTAGGGGGCTGGGCCTCTGGCTGCCTGCTGCCCAGGGCCGGCTGGAGAGGTTGGAGGGACTGCTAGCCAATGTGAGTGGGGAGTTGGGTGGGCGTCTGGATCTGCTGGAAGAGCAGGTGGCAGGGGCTGTGCAGGCATGTGGGCAGCTCTGCTCTGGGGCTCCTGGGGATCAGGACTCTCAGGTCAGTGAGATCCTCAGTGCCTTGGAGCGCAGGGTACTGGACAGTGAGAGCCAGCTGCGACTGATGGGCTCAGGTCTACACAAGGTGGGAGCAGCAGGGGAGGCCCAGCAGGCCACGCTAGAGGGACTGCAAGGGATTGTGGGCCAGCTCCAAGAGCGTGTGGATGCACAGGAGAAGATGGCTACAGAGCTCACACTGCAGCTGAATCTCACAGTGGCACAGCTGAGCCAGTTGAAGGGTCTTTTGCAGGCCCGTGGGGACGAGGGCTGTGGGGCCTGTGGCGGTGTCCAAGAAGAGCTGGGTCGTCTACGGGATGGTGTGGAGCGTTGCTCCTGCCCTCTGTTACCTCCACGGGGTCCTGGGGCTGGCCCGGGCGTTGGAGGACCAAGCCGTGGGCCTCTAGATGGTTTCAGCGTGTTCGGGGGCAGCTCTGGCTCTGCCCTACAGGCCCTGCAAGGAGAGCTCTCTGAGGTCATTCTCACCTTTAGCTCCCTCAATGACTCACTGCATGAGCTCCAGACCACTGTGGAGGGACAGGGTGCTGATCTGGCTGACCTGGGGGCCACCAAGGACAGCATCATATCTGAGATTAACAGATTGCAGCAGGAGGCCACAGAGCATGCTACAGAGAGCGAGGAGCGCTTCCGAGGCCTGGAGGAGGGACAGGCACAGGCTGGCCAGTGCCCAAGTCTGGAGGGGCGATTGGGCCGTCTTGAGGGAGTCTGTGAGCGTTTGGACACTGTGGCAGGGGGACTACAGGGCCTGCGCGAGGGCCTTTCCAGGCACGTGGCTGGGCTCTGGGCTGGGCTACGGGAAACCAACAGCACCAGCCAGACACAGGCAGCCCTGCTAGAGAAGCTGCTGGGGGGTCACGCAGGCCTGGGCAGACTGCTAGGTGCCCTCAACAGCTCCTTGCTGCTCCTAGAGGACCGTCTTCAACAGATCAGCCTGAGGGACCTCACTGGTAAGGGGCAAGAAGAGGCATGGGGAGACCCTTTCCAATCCCTTTCCTTCTTCTCCCACCCCACAATAGCCCAGGCTTGATCTTCTCCCTGTTCTGTCCAGCATGAACTACAGCTCCAACCAATGTCCCAGGGGTCACAGTGTGTCCAGATATGATGCAAGGTTCTAGCTGCCTGCCTTCTCTCTGGCTGCTCAGATAGGTCTGTAGGTGGAGGTGGGATGTTGCTCTGCCAGCATCCAGCATGGGCAGCAAGGGTCCCATCTCCCCATCATCCTGCAAGTCCCGCCTTTTTCACCCTATCTCCCTCTCCATGGAACCATCTTTCTCATCCATTGAATGCTCCCTTTAGGACTCTCCTTCAACTTATTTTTGTCTCCATAGGGCCTTCTGGTGAGGCTGGGCCTCCAGGGCCTCCTGGTGTACAGGGACCCCCAGGCCCTGCTGGACCTCCAGGACTTCCAGGCAAGGATGGACAAAAGGGGCCTATTGGCCCACCAGGTATGTGGGCTGCGACCCCTGCTGGAGCTAGGGTTGCCACTCCCTGGGCAGCCCTTAGCTTGACATTAATTACACTCTGAGCTTGACAGAGAAGGAGAAGCTGGTAAGAAATAAGGGACTCCAAATGACTAATAGTAGATAGAGGAAAGTGACTAGTAGCTGGCATAGTGCCTGCATTTGAGTATGTTGGTCCCACTGCTGTACTGGAGACTAAGGCTGAGCCTACACAGACCATCTGGGGGTGTGGAAGAAAGTCTAGAGGCAAGGGCTCATGGTCCAACAGTCAAACAGAATGGACCTTACCTATCTTTCTTTTTGGTATTGGAAATTGAACCCAGGGTCGCTTAACAACTGAGCCACATCCCCAGCCTTTTAAAAAAATGTTTTATTTAGAGACAGGGTCTCATTAAGTTGCTTAGGGCCTCAGGCTGGCTTTGAACTCACAATTCTCCTGAGCCCCTGGGATTACAAGTGTGTGCTACTATGCCTGGCTATTCCTCCTTTTCTTGATCCCCCTTTCTTGCTTTGAAATTCACATAGCACCCAGAATGGCAGAAGAGACACAGCAGATGTTTGCTGAGTGATTTTGTGAGAGCTGCCCTCCTTCTCACTGCTCCTTTTTCTCTTTTTCTCACCACAGGTCCCCAGGGTGAACAGGGTAAGTTCCTCTCATTAGGTGCCAGAGGGAGAATTGATCTCTGGTTGGAGGATGGAAGTCCTCAGGCAGCCCAGATGGAGATCCCCTAGGGAAAGGGAGCCGGCTCTGGCTGAGCATCCACTCTAACACCTGCCTTACCCCCATGCAGGAGTGGAGGGGGCACCAGCAGTGTCTGTGCCTCGGGTGGCATTTTCAGCTGCCCTGAGTTTGCCCCGGTCTGAACCAGGCACAGTCCCCTTTGACAGAGTCCTGCTCAATGATGGAGGTTACTATGACCCAGTGACAGGTAAGCCAGGGATGGGCTGAACTGAGCGTTTGGGGAAATGCAGGAGGCTGGGCAGTGATGTCTTCTCATTCTTACTCCTTGATATAATGCCAATCTGTTTACACTCTGACTTGGGGAGACCTCTACTCTAGGAATCTATGCTCTGTGAGGCCTTCCAGGCTACCTACCGTCTTCCCTTCTGATCGCTATCCTTGTCCCCAGGTATATTCACCGCACCACTGTCCGGACGCTATTTGCTGAGCGCAGTGCTGACTGGGCACCGACACGAGAAAGTGGAGGCAGTGCTGTCGCGCTCTAACCTGGGCGTGGCCCGCATAGACTCAGGCGGCTACGAGCCTGAGGGCCTGGAGAACAAGCCGGTGGCAGAGAGCCAGCCCAGCCCGGGTGCTCTGGGCGTCTTCAGCCTCATCCTGCCGCTGCAGGCGGGGGACACAGTCTGCATCGACCTGGTCATGGGGCAGCTGGCACACTCGGAGGAGCCACTCACCATCTTCAGTGGAGCGCTGCTCTATGGCGACGAGGAGCTTGAACAGGCGTAGGGGGGACTGGCCTGACCGCCAGGATGGTCTACACCCGCCACAGGGCCAGCGGGGCGTTGGGATCCTGGGGCTCCCGGCCTGGTTCGGGACACCCAGCCTTCGGCAATCCGCTGCACCTGGCCCCGCCACGATACAGGCGCACACAGCGACCTCTCCCCACGCCAGGTGCGCGCCGGCTCGGGGACTTTGGCCTCCCTTTGTCCAGACTGAGTCTGACCAATGTCCCTTCCAGAATGCCCTCCAGGACCCGGAATGCGGTGAAGGAGCCGATCCTCTCACCTTTTACGCCCTCAACCTGCGCTCTAGGCCGAATGCCCGGCTCCTGGGCTATGCCCAGCGGGCTCCGGCCCATAGCGCCATACTAAACAATTCAGGAATAAAGACACTTGGTTTTTTCTACAAAAAACATTACTGTTCTGCTCCAGTGCGTGCTCAGGGGTAGACAGGAGCACACGTGACGCGAGGAGAGGCCTATGGAGGGGACCCGGGGCCCGCTCGGCTCGGCTCCGGGTGGCTCTGCCCGCCTAGAGCGCGGGGCACTGGCCGCCAGGTGAGCCAGCACGTCCTCCTGGTCGTGCCTATTCTCCCGCGTCCGCCAGAGGTCGCTGGGCGCGAGACCTTAGAGCAGCTGGGCCGGGTTCCCCGTCACGTGACGCCCCGCAGTCCGCCTGGCTCCGGGCGGCGGAGGTGGGGTGCAGGCTGGGAAGGCTCGGGTTTCGGGGTCGGGGCGGTGGGCCCGAACTAGCGGAGGCTGGGGCTACGAGCTCAGGGCTGTGGTGGCCAGACCAGGCTCCACGCGATTGTCCAGGGTCAGGAGTCAGAGCTGCAGGTGCAGGACAGGGCGGGCCAGGTGGCGCATTACTAGCGCCTTTTGCGTTGCATTCTTGGGATTGCCTAGCTGCGCTCTAGAGATTTGCATCCGCCCAGCGAGGAAACTGAGGGCGAAAAGTGGGAGGAGGTTCCATCTACAGGGCCAGGCCACCTGCACCCCTCCCCATTGCACTTCTCCGCGACGCCGCAGGCGCTTCCCTGAAGGAGGAGCCCCGCGCGCGGAGGAGGAGCCAGGGCAGCCCCCGGGAGCCAGAACACCATTCTCCAGGATAAGAGACAGATTCTGACAGGCACCCAGCCACGGGCAGGAGGTTCGGGGCACAGCCTCATGGAAGAGAAGCAAATTCTATGCGTGGGGCTGGTGGTGCTGGACATCATCAATGTGGTGGACAAGTACCCGGAGGAGGACACGGATAGCAGGTAGGGGCGCCCAGGCCCCTCGGAGACCCCACGGGCTGTTGGATCTCCAACAGCTCCCGGCGCCAGTGTTCCAGGGTGCTGAGCCAGGGACCCCACAATGAGGCGGTGAGGGTCCAACCTCAAAAGCCCTCTGCCAGGGAAGCCTGGGAGCTCTCAGGAGAGAGGAGAGAATGGAGGACTTTCAAAATAAGACTCAGGCTTTGTATAATGGTTTGTAGCCTGTTCCCATTTCAACTGTGGGACTGTGCCCGGCACCAGGATCCCCATTTTACAAGCAAGTAGAGACTGAGGGATGAAGTGATTCGCCCAAGGGGGTGCAGTTAGGAAGACGCAGAAGGTGTGGAACCAGTTTTCCTTTTTTTAAAACTCCAAACCTATGCACTTGCCTCTCACCAAATTTACCTCTAATTTATTTGCCACACACATATCTCAACTATTTCTTAAAAATATGAGGTCGCTTGCAGTGAAAGGTATGTGCAGTTAGATTGGCATTTGAGCTTTGACTACAGCTCAGGGCTCACTAGCACTGTGGCATCAGGGTCAGGGGAAGCTTTTTTCTAATGTTAAATCCAAAAGGAATCTACCAGAGGCCTTTTTACAAAGACAGGTGAACAACAGTGGAAGTTGAAGTTGAAAAGTTATTGGACAGTTCTTATCTTTACTTTTTATTTTATTTTTAGTATTTTTAGTCATAGATGGACACAATACCTTTATTTTATTTCTTTGCTTTTTAAATCTGGTGCTGAGCTTCAGAACGCACTGCCTCACATGTGCTAGGCAAGCGCTCTACCATTGAGCTACAACTCCAGCCCTTATTTTTACTCTTGATAAGGGCCACCCAGTGTCAAGCCACTGAGGTGTTTCTGAGGGGTGGAACACTGGCTTTCTCTTGGTGCAGCCTACTACTCCAAGCAATGAGAATTGCTCCTTAGCTATTGGTTGTCTCAACCAAGAACTCGATGAAATGCAGTTCAGGGGCTGAACTCTGGCAAGACGCTACAGCATGGACAGCTACAAGGCTGGCTGAAGCAGGAGACCAGGTTGCCCTTCTGGCTTTGAGTCCACAGAGCACTGTCACATTCACTGTTTCATACCTTCCCTGGGACCTGTGTAAGCACCAGTCAAATCCTTCTTATATATGAGGAAACTGAAGATCTGGAGAAATTCAATGATTTTTATCAGGCCCCATATTTAGTAAGTAGCAGAGCAGCAATTACAATTTATGTCTCCTACCTCCAAGTCTAGCGCTGTGGTCCTCTGCCATCTCCTGTCTTTCCTGTCCTTTTGCTGCCTCTCATCTCATGGAGTTAACCCTCTGCTTTGGGCTGCTTTGTTTGTCAGAGGTTTAGAACCCCTTGTCAGGGTGCAGAGACAGTGGGGAAGGGGCACTAGATATGCTGCTATGTAGACCTAACTCACCTACCAAAGTAGAACCCTCCCCAGGACCTGGTGCTCAGTGAGGAGTTAGCCTTCCTCTCAGGAGAACATGCAAATTCCAGCACTGTAGTTTCTCCAAGGACTGTGCAAGGACAAAGGAAGACTTGAATTGTTGTTCTCCTTAAACTTTATGCTGTAGGAGGCCAGGAGAAGGAGGGCCTGCTAGCTCCCATGTTGATGAGGCAGCTTCAGAAAGTGAATCCTATGGGAAGTACCTCTGTAAGAGACCTTCCCTTGTTTTCTGAGCTTCTTGCCCTCTGGGTGTGCTGCCTGCCTCCCCCACCTCATCGCACTGTTTCTCTATAGCCCGGCTCCTGGACTCTGCTGGGCCCCTCAGAAGAGCAAGCCTGAGTTGGACCCATTCCTTCGTGGTCATCTGAGCTCTGCCTGTCCCAGGAACTCTGAGGTTATGGAGCTCAGCCAGACCTGTGAAGAGTGGCCCCTACCTCCCAAGGCCTATGTCAAGGAGAACCTTCCCCAAAGTGTCTTTATGTCTGCTGAGCAGCTCCACACAAGAGTATCAGTGAGACATCGAAGGGTTGTTCAGGGTGATATCCTGCAACCCTTCTTAGAAACCTCATTGATTCTTGGGCTTAATTGATTTTTGTTTCAAAATATAGGATAAATAGTAGTGGCTTTGGAGTTGGGAAACCTGGGTTCTAATATCAACTTTACCATTAACTATTCGTATGATCTTTAGCAAGTCCCATTTCCTCTAGGCTCCTCCTTTCTTTGCTTGAAAATTTCCCTAAAGCACATGGCTTGATGACTCTTTGGCCCTTTACAAATTTGCATCCTCTTTTCCTGGAGAGATCATATTCCCCTGAAGGGAACTTCAAAGTTTTGTTTTCAAGTATACCTTAGTCCAAAGATTCAATTTCACTTATTTCTCTTAATTAGTGGTTATTTATCATATTTGTTGTTGTTGATAATGGAAATTCTTCAGGTATATCTTTAAAAAAATTATTTTAGTTGTAGATGGACACAATACCTTTATTATAGTTATTTATTTTTCTGTGGTGCTGAGGATCAAACCCAGTGCCTCATACCTGCTGGGCAAGCACTTTACCACTGAGCCACAACTCCAGCTCCTTCAGGTGTATATTGTTACTTTCCTTTTGATAGATTTTCAGTAAAGATGGAGAAAAACCGGTCTGCACTCGAATCTTTTGAACTTTTGACATAGTAGGTCACCTATTTTTGTTTTGTGGTGCTGGGGATGGAACCAGGGCCTCATTCATGCCAGGGCAAGCCATATCCCCAGCCCTTACAAACTTCTTAAGGAATCACAGCATGGGGTTTGCTTTCCTTTCTTGCTCATTTCATTTTGTAAGGTGTTTTATTGTTGAAGTTGACTCTCCTGAGACAGGAGGAGATTGCACACATATCCCTTTGAGAGGAGGCCTTAGGAGTTGATCTGGCCATCAAGGGGGAAGCTGAAAGGATGGCCTCTTGGGAGCAACTCTGACTGGAGGAAAGGGGTCATTGTGACCAAAAAGCGGACCCAGAGTTAGTGATGGAGTCCAGTGAGTGCTTTCCTGCCCTAAGATCAGGTAAAAACATAAAAAGTTTTGAGCTTGAATGTAATGCAGACTTCAGGGACAGAACTGGTCCACAGCTAAGCCCCTTCCCCTGGCTGAGCCTCAGCTGCCTAGGTGCTCTCTGAGGGACAGTAGTTGGCCTTGCTTCTCCCAGGACCAGTTTACTGGTGCTGCAGGGAGGGACCTGCCTTATGCCTTCCAGGTGTCTCTCCCAGAGATGGCAACGTGGAGGCAACGCGTCCAACTCCTGCACCGTCCTGTCCCTGCTCGGAGCCCCCTGTGCCTTCATGGGCTCGCTGGCCTCTGGCCCTGTTGCCGAGTGAGTGCAGGAGGGAGACCTTGCTGGGGGACACTTGCCTTCAGGGTGTGGAGAGAAGGGTGTCTGAACCCTGGGTGGGTGGGGTAGAAGAAATGAATAGTGGCCACCAGAAATGAGTGGGAGTGGGTACAGCAGAGTCCAGACTCTGAGATCTGTCTGAGGTGGCCTGTCCACCATTCGGGTATTAACGCTGTTCCTGCAAAGATTTCTTTTCCACAGCTCGCAGCAAAGCCGACCTAGGTTTCCCCACCTTTTGCTTCCTTCCTTGCTTCCTACAGATTGTGATGAATTCCCTTTGCCCTTCTCCAGACCTTTATCTTGGCTGTGCTCAAGGGAGAAGGCAGTTAGGGACATACTGTCCCCACCCTCCTCAGGAACATCCAGCACCCATGATCCCAGGGCCCAGGCCTACATTTTATTTCCCCATTGAAGGGCAGGGCCAATGTTCATGTCCTTGTTGTTCACTGAAGTAGCAAGAGTGCCCGGCTGGGGACATCTCAAAGCCACATGCTAGAGGTAGCCCAGAATCCACACCTCCCAGCCTGCTGTGGAGGCTGCGGTCCATAAGTGGCCCACGCGCTTTCTCCGTGTTGACTGCTGCAAGGACCCAAAAGCCCTTTGACCTCTGGCACTGCTGACTCAGCAAGCACATATCGGGAATGAGGCCCACACTTTGCCCACTGTGGGCATCAGGGAAGACTGCCAGGTTGCTGTCCTGTGAAGCACAGGCCTTTGAACCCTGGTTTGAAGGGGCTGTTGCCAGAGGCCAACTTCCTGAGTCGCAGCCAAACTCTCTGCCTCAAGGAGCTGGCATAAAGCAAGGAGGGGGAGAGAATCTGTCCTGGAGATGGGACAGAGGGACTTGGCACCAAGGGCTCATCACTTGTTAACCCTCTTCCGTTAGCTCCTTCCCTCCTAGTTGAAGGCAGAACTGTGGCTCTTGCCTAGGACGGTGGCCTCTCCTTTATAAAGCAATCATGCTGGTGGGTGGGCCATTCCCAATTCGCCTCATGTGTTCAACAAACATTTAATGAGCACCTACTCTATGCTAAGCACTGTAGGTGCAAAAAGTTATTTGGTAAACCAAACCTTATTTACTTTGGGAAAACTACTACTTAAAGTATCCTTGAATTGTAAGATGCCCACAACTCTGTCTTATCCAACTTTGATGTTACTGCAAGTCAATGAGAAAACTCAGTATGGTGCTGGATTGCTGGGCATAGCTGCGAGCTCTTGAGCACAGAACAGTGTGATTCCAAGAAGGCTCAGGACCGGTGAGGCTGGGCTCCTAATTCTCCTGCTGGTGCAGTCTTCTTGAAAGGATGTTCCTGGGCTCGCTCTGCTTAGAAGGTATTCTAGGAAGTTGTCCTAACCAGGCCCAAAACTGGAGGGGCCTCAGGCATTCAAAGCCAGCTTATTGCCCAGGGAGCGTTTAACCTGGCTTGGAGAGAACACACTAGTGAGCAGGCCCACCAAGCAGCACCAATTCCTGGCTGGGCACTATGGAAGCCAGCATAGCATTGAGAGGAATCATGGGAGGCCTGGAAGGGACTCCAAAGAGAAGAGCTCCATGGGAGTGATCATGCAGAGGGCAGCTGGGGGGTACAAAGTATCACCTTGGTGATTAATAATTAATTCTGCCTTGGCCTGGCCCTTGCTTGAAAGGCTACAATGCCCACACCTGCTTGATTCAAACAGGATATAGGTTCTAGACCTCAAATCTATCCCCTATCTGGCTTTATGAGCAGGAGCAAATCTTCCCAACCTGAGCTGTACTGGAAGACGGAGTCAAGAGTTAGAGTTTGCTGTAGTCAGGACCTAAAAGAATGCCCTTTTGTGTCTCTCTCTCTGAGCTCCAGGCTCTGCACCCCTGCCAGGCCCCTCTTGCACAGCCTGTAGCAAACTGGGATTCTTAGTTCTCTCTCAGCCCCCCTCTGCTCACACCTTGCTTTTCAGGGTCCCTAGTGGCCCTGCCAGCTGCCCTCCAGTCCCCCAAACCCTTGCCGAACTGCACCTCCCCTGGGTTACTCCACCCTGGCAGTTTTCTCCTGGATGACCTCCGTCGCTATTCCGTGGACCTACGCTACTCGGTCTTTCAGACCTTGGGCTCCATCCCCATCTCCACAGTCATCATCAACGAGACCAGTGGTAGCCGCACCATCCTCCATGCCTACAGGTTTGTGCACCTGTTTGTGCTTTGCCAGATGCCGCCGCTGTCACCAAACGTCCAGGACAGGACCCTTCTTCTCTCATAGGCCGTGTGCTCCAGCACCGCTTTCCCACTCCTGTGGGAGGTCCAGGCCATGTATGGGCTCTAATCTGTGTCTCCTTGCCCTTTTTCTGGCTCGGGCTCCACCCCAAGCTTCCTGGTGGCTGACTTCAGGCGGCGAGGCATAGATGTGTCTCATGTGGCCTGGCAGAGTAGAGGGGACACCCCCTGCTCTTGCTGCATCGTCAACAACTCCAGTGGCTCCCGTACCATTGTGCTCTACGACACGTAAGGCCCCCTGGCCTCAACCTGCCACAACCCACCAATCAGTTCCCTCATTCACCACTGGGAACAACCCAGCTCCCCCCCTCCAATGGCTTCTCTGAATCAGAAATTGCCCCCAAGTCCAACTGTTCAGTGATTTCTGAATTGTTTTCAATTAGGGGAGAAGTGAGGTGGGAAGAGGTGGGTTCTGGTCTGCCTGGTCACTTGGCCTTGGTCAACACCAATAATGAGCAGGCAGACCTGTACAAAATGTGATTGATGATGTGATTCTTTCATAATTAGTCAATCAGCAGCTTGGGTGTGGGTGTGGGGAAATTGTTCCCAGGACAGAGGGGTGGGAGATGTAAATCAATCCTTATTATACCAACTAGGATAGGGGACTCAGATTTTCAGAGTCAGCCCCAGGGTTGCCACCCTGTGGCATGGCATCAAGAGCTGGGTTCTGTGTGTCCAAAAGGGATGAGGGGCACCCAAAAGTCCTAGCATGATGAAACCAAACACACCACACACCATTTGCAGCTATTGCTAATGGAGAGGGAAGGAAAACTGGGTCAGCAGGTGTGGACCATCTGATGTGGTGGTAAACTTGGGGATATCCCTCTGGTGTCCCACCGTCCTCAGGAGAGGTCCTGTGGGGCTTGACATTCCTTCCCCTCCAGATTCCTTCCTGAAGAATCCCAGAGGTTCAGTTTACTGAGAACCTAGTGTGTGCCAGGAACTGTTAGGGCTGGGAGGTCCCAAGCCCAGCTGCCCTGGGGTTCAGGCTCTCTATTGTCTAGCATGACCACTGGACCTGGGGAAGGGGGAGGTTATGTCAAGACAGACTTTATGATCCTTGGGGTCCATGTGTCCCAGAGTGAGTAGGTACACATATGTGTTAGAGGTGACATTAAGATTGGGCAGTCATTGTCATCTGCCCATTAAGCAACAATCTGGAGCAACTTTGATCAAGGATACAACATGGGACTCACAAGAAGGGAGGGGAGGAACTTTGGGGAGAAATGTTTCTTGTCCACTGGTCTCTATCCAGACATGTTTACACACACACATCTCCAACTTCAGCAGGTAGGTTTCAATCCCATGAGGTTGGGGGTTTCAGTGCCATGGAGAGATGGGGAAGCAGCCTCAGGTCACACAGTTAGTGAAGTGGACCAAGGATTCAGCCTCAGAACACAGAGGGAGGACATCAGCTGGATGTAGGTCTCTGGCCAAGGCGGGTTGAGATAGATCTCTTCCTGGGTCTCCACATATAGGACAGCCAAACATAAACTTTTCCTCAAGTGCCAACTTTGATCTCAGGGTTACAACAGGAAGCTGCTAAACTCAGAATAGGGTGCTCTGGGTGTTATGAACAAATTCCCAGTGCTGAAGCACCAGAATTGAGCAGGACTAGAGTTAGCTCCCAGCAGGGTGGCCATAGGCTTTGTAGTTCAATGGGAGAGAGCTTTGCTAGGAGCTAGTGTAGTCCCTGGCACTTTTAGAGCATTCTGGGAGATGTGGTCTCCAGAACACACAGAGCTGGCCCCTTGGCACACGTTGTAGTTGAGTTTACCCTTAGAAATAGTACAGCATCAGTCTCAGAAAGGGGAACCTCAGCAAACTGGTACAGAGCTTATCCTAGAGCTGAGGCTGAGAACCCTGTGCTTCTTAGCACCCTGCTCTACCATTAGCAGTGCTAGTAGGCAGAGGGCCCCTAGCAGTCAGTCAGAGATCATGGCCCTGGCTGACCTTATGCCCTTTCTTCTCTATCCTTCCCATCTTGTGACCCAGGAACCTACCAGATGTGTCTGCTAAGGACTTTGAGAAGGTGGATCTGACGCGGTTCAAGTGGATTCACATTGAGGCAAGACCTGCCTTACCTGTGTTTCTAGGGGTTCAGCCTGCCAGGCCCATCCACATGTTCTGCTTCCTTCTTGGGTTCTTTGGACTATGAAGTACCTTAGAAATAAATGAATCCACCCCCCCACCTCCCCTCTCCATTCTCCCTAAGTCTTTCAGGTAAGAAAACTAAGGCCCAGAAGGACTGGGTGAAGGAGGCACTGGCTCTGCTACTTTTTGTGTTATGGTGGCCTTGCCTCGCCCAGCTCTACCTCTGGCAGGAGGCTGGCTGCTTAGGGCTTGACCTATCTTACATCCGAGGAAGCAGGAATAAGAGGGTCGGACCCAGATCTCAAAGAGAACTAGAACCTTCATCCAGGGGAGAAGTTTTGAAGTCTAGTCAAAGGAAACCCAAGGAGTCCTGAGTTCCAGCCCTATCCCACTCATTTAACTTACTGCAGGTCCTTCAGAAAGCCTCTTATTCTATAGTGTTCACATCTGTGAAATGGGAGAGCTAGTTGGTAAGGTCTTCAGAGTCTATGGCAGCCCTAGAATTTTGTAACTTAGGATGAGGTTCCAGCTCAGCTTCCCCAGCTCCTCTCCCTCCTCACCCAAATTCCAACAGGGAGGGAGGATGAGCTAGATTGGCCAGAACTGCCTGAGCTACCCTGTCCTGTCCCAGGGCAGGAATGTTTCAGAACAGGTAAAGATGCTGCAGCGGATAGAGCATCACAATGCCAGGCAGCCTCCAGAGCAGAAGATCCGGGTATCCGTGGAGATAGAGAAGCCCCGAGAGGAGCTGTTCCAGCTGTTTGGCTATGGGGAGTTGGTGAGTGCCCCTGCAGCCCCTTCTTGCCACATCCAGCTAACTCAGTTCTTAAAGGGAGCTGGAGAGGCCCCTGACCTGCCTGCCACACTCAAAATGGCAGCTCTGGGGTGGCAATGTTGGAAGGGCCAGAGCTCCAATTGTAGGTTCTCCAGTGGCCAAGAAGTAGGATTTTTCTACCTCAGGTGGGTGCACAGGAATAAGTGTGCCCAGAGGGTTTGCTCATGGCCTGGAAAACCACAGGCATCTCCTCTTGGGCCTCCTGTCTTTTTCTCTGCAAAATGAGGGAACTGAACTGTTCTCTGGTTTCAGGCCTCTTCCAACTCTGGGGTATGAGTGGCAGGTTGTAGAATCTACTAGAATTGAGGGGAAGGTGAGAGGGAGACTTACACAACTGGGCAGAGCCTAGTACAAATTCAATTTAGGTAACAATCCCAGCATCAAAGCCAAAGCTGGTTGGAGATGTCTAGCTTTTGGTCCTCAGCCTTGGTGTATCATTTAAAAAAAACGAATGCCTGAGCCTCACCTCCTCATTTTTTTTTTAATTGGTAAGGGTAGAACCAGCTCTATTTCTTTCTTTTTTCTTTTTTTTTTTTTTTTTTTTAACAAAAACTGTTTCTGGAGATTTGATCGTATAGTTAGTGGTGGATTTCTAGAAACCCTAGAGCTTTGTTTTACAGATGAAGAAACAGGCTCTAGAGGGCACAGTGGTGTGGGGAAAACAAAACAAAACTATTCCTGAGAGCCAGGGTGCTTTGACTGGACAGGATAGATTTCACCCTAAGATGGCATTCCAGGCTCTCTGTGGGTTTTCAATTTGCTGATCCTAGAGCAAATAGACAGGGTTTTGCCTTCAGAATTCATAAGGCTATAGTCTAGCATGTTTTAAGCAAGCATAAAAACGGGACAGCAAGATGCCATGTTGGAGATTTATGTGGCCATGTTGGGGGAATCATGCTATAGCCTAGGGCCACACGGGGCTTTTGTTGGTAAGTGACTAGAGTTAGAGGTGGCTGCCAGCTTCTCTTCCACTGCCCACAGGTGTTTGTCAGCAAAGATGTGGCCAAGCACCTGGGGTTCCAGTCAGCAGTGGAAGCCCTGAGGGGCTTGTATGGTCGTGTGAGGAAAGAGTGAGTGGGGAAGCCAGAAGGGGCCTTAGGGAGTTGGTGGGGGAGCCTAGACTCCCAGGGTCTGCCCTGACAGGTCTGGAGTGGGCCAACCCCCAGCTGAGTGGAAGTCTTACAGGGCCACCCTTGTCTGTGCCTGGGCTGAGGAGGGTGCTGATGCCCTGGGCCCTGATGGCCAGCTGCTCCATTCGGATGCCTTCCCACCACCCCGGGTAGTGGACACTCTGGGGGCTGGAGATACCTTCAATGCCTCTGTCATCTTCAGCCTCGCCCAGGGTGAGTACCCCAGCCAGCAGGGTCAGGACTGAGGCCTACCTTGTTAAGAACACCAGGATGACCCACTATTGTCCCTCCTCTAGGCAAGAGCATGCAGGAGGCACTGAGATTTGGCTGCCAGGTGGCTGGCAAGAAGTGTGGCCTGCAGGGGTTTGATGGCATCGTGTGAGGGCCATGTGGCAGGAGACACGGGCTCATCGTCTACCTTGAAGGCTGGCATCACTGGCTACCACTGCCTTCGCCCTTCTGTCTAGCCTGGCATCCAGGCTGCCCTGAACCCAGGCAGATGTGGTCAGTGGGAAGGACTCTGCCTGTGTCCTGTGTCCTTTGTCCCTCCCTTTCCCCACATCTCACCCTGCAGAGCCTCAGATCAAATAAATCTTCCCCTGAGCCAGTTTCCTCTGGCCACCTATTTGTCCTTCTTGATGTTGAAACTGCTCTGAGACTTTAACACTATGGTCTTTCCTCTTTTTCTCCATTCCCCAAATTAACCTCCACGACTCCCAGAGGAGTTGCTGCCATAGCAGCAGGAAGCACCTGGTCTTGTGGTCAGCTGTGTGGGAGGCTCAGCTTTCCCCTGTGAAGATAGATCATCCACGAGTAGGGGAGAGGGAGAGAACTTGAGCTCTCTTGGTTGAAGAGGACATTTCATGCCACAGCCCAGCCATCCATCCAAATAACCAGAAGCCTTGAGGAAAGCCTCTGCTCTGTGCAGGTTCCACTTAGAGGTCCCAGAGCCAGGAGTCAGCATGCCAGACCACAGGCCAGTGAGCAGGAGCCAACTCTGTGGTTCTGTGGGGCCCTCATAGTCCAAAAATACCGCTTCCATTGGCTGCTCCAGAGTCTGCCGTGTGGTTAAGGTGCAAATGTGGCCCAGATACAAAGTGTTGCTGTCCCTCTGGTAGGTCAGGTCCAAATGGTCCAAATGGTCCAAATCCTATTGTGGCCAACTCCCATATTGGAGTTGGCACAGGAAGGGTGACGCCATGTAACGTGATCAAGAGCATGGGTATCAGCCTGAGGTCTGAATTAAATTCTGCCATTTATTAGCCATGTGACACTTTATGGCCCATTATTTAACTCCACCTTCTGCAATTCCTTTTATGTCAAATGGGGCTAATTCTGCCTGGTCATAGAATTATTGTGAGGATAAAAATCAGACAACCTAAAATGTCAGCATCGTACTTGGTATATACTAGGCTCTCAATAAAATGATAGTTATTACTAATATTACTGGGGGGTGTTGCACAGAGACTGGGTGATAGGGACCATCTGTCCTGAGCTGCAGGAGGGCACAGGGTATCTGAACCCAGTAAAGAGGGAACAGGAGGTTGTTTGGGCCCCAGGGGTAAACTGAGCCTTCTTCATGGGGTTATCTGCAGCTAGTACTAGAGACTCTGCTGTCTTGGCACCCCAGGCCCAGGCACACTGGGAAAGCTGAATTTCTGCCCCTCCAAGAGGCCTGTCTAGTTCCCAATGCCCTGTGCCCATCGGGGTTGGACTGGTGGAGAATTGGCCCAGGGGAAGAATTCATTTCATTGTTTATTTGTTGTTTGGGCCTGAAAGCTGTCCCTTAACTTACGGTGCCCCCTAAGCTCAGAAAGACCTGCAGAGAAAGACCTGCCATCCACTGGGGCCAGAAAGGCCAGAGGTGGTCCTCATTCCAACGTATACACCCCCACCCTTTGAGCTTATGTTCCTTCACAGAGAACACAAGGGACACAGGCCTGTCTCCTCCAGGCTTACATCTCATCATTGTCCAGTTGAATATTATGGACCTCAAACTCATTTGGGGTGTTCTTGGACTCCAGTGTTTCTCCTGGAAGCTCTTTGCCTTCCCTTCCATTGTCCCTAGCCACTGCCTGTCCTGTGGCCTCCCCTCCAGGACCTGGGGCATCTCCTTCAGCCTCTACCTGTCCCCTGGCCTCCCCTCCAGGACCTGGAGCATCTCCTTCAGCCTCTACCTGCCCCCTAGCCTCCCCTGTGGAGCCTGGAGTATCTCTTTCATCCCCCGCCTGATGCCCAGCCTCCTGTATAGGCTCCAAGGATTCCCTTCTGGCTTCTTCCTGGCCTCCAGCTTCTTCTCTGAGACCTAGGGCTTCCAGGGTTTCTTGTTTCAGTGGGACCTTAGCCAATGGGGGCTGCCTCCCAGCAGCTTGTAGTTCCTGAGGAGCTGGAGCGAGGTGCTCTCTGGGCTCTGTGTGCCCTGCATTCCCAGGGGCCTCTCCTGGGAAATTGATGAGCTCTGCAGGGGTCATGAGCCCATCCCTATTCAGGTCCTGGGTCTCGAGCACCTTGTCCACTACCAGGATCACCTGTGGAAGCACAGAGTCACCATGGGGTCTCTAGTGTCCAAAGATGTTCCCAGGAGCCTTGTCCCTTCCCAATACCCCCCATTCCTGCCATGCAGGATCTAATCCCCCTCCCTCTTACAGGGAATCTGTAAAAAGTCATGATGAAAATATCCAAAGTGCCAGGAGCTGGTCTCCTGGTCTCCAGCAGAGCTTACCGGGTTGATGGGAAAGTCAGCAGCCCTTGGGGCCAGAGCTGCTGTCAACATGGACAAGAGCTCCAGGCCATCCAGCTGTCCACTCTGGTCATAGTCATGGAGGGCAAAAAGGTAGAGGAGAACTGGGGAGGAGAAGCTGAGTTAGAAGAGGCCCTGAGGACAGGTGGAAAAGGCAGGAGCCAACAAGGCAGCCAGGGCTCAGTCCCAGTCTGGCTGCCCTGAGCCTCCCAGCCCAGCAGCCCAGCAGCCCCTCACCCTGTTCCCGATTCATGTGCTCTGGCTCCTCTTCCATTCTTTCTAGTCCCTTTAGGTAGTTCTGCAGAAGTCTGTTGGGAAAGTAGCAAATCAGCCCCGGCAAGGCCAGTCCCCAGGCCTGACATAGTCACCCAAGGACCCAGCCCAACCTACTCACCGGAGCTGCTCTGGGCCTGGCTGGAAGGGGTTGGACAGGGGCTGCTGCTGAGCTTCAGGGTCTGGCCTGGAGGAGAGAAGGACCAGCATTGCAGAGAGCCCAACCTGCCAGCCTTCCACCACTGTCTCCCAGTAGAATTCTCTCCCCAGAACCAAAGGGACTTGTTCTCTCAAATTCCCAAAACCCTTGTGGGGAAGAATGTGGGGAGCCTGTACAACATAAGGTGTCTAAAGCTGGTGGGTATATTTTAGACTGGTCTCCAAAAATTGATAAGAGACAATTACGAAGAAATTCTGCTATGACACCTGCAGGATTTGTTAGTAATATTTTGACTTATAGTGAAGGAGGTATTCAAAAAGATATTTGGCGTTTAATTGCTGCCTCAGAGTATTTACATTTTTCAGACAAACCATTACCAAAATTTGTTGGCAAGAACTGTAAAGAGGGATCTTGCTATGGCTTAAGAGCCTGTGTCCAATCTCCTTATGTTTTAATTATTGGAAATATAAAAGTTAAATGGATAGATGACAGATATTTTGTTACTTGTAATAAGTGCAACCTAACTAATTGTATTTCTAGGTATAATGGAGGAAAAGGAGTGCTGATACTTCATCAGCCCTCTTTTGTTTTATTACCTGCTAATATTTCAGAGCCATGGTATGCTAATGCTGGTTTACAAGTCCTGCAGCAAATTCATGCCCAGCTAACAAGACCTAAACGTGCTATTGGAGTCATAATTGTTGGTGTCTTAGCACTGGTCTCATTTATTGCCTCAACTGTCTCTGCATCTCTGACATTGTCTCAAAATATTCAGCATGCAAAATTTCTTAATAATTTAGCTCAAAATACTTCCAAGGCTCTGCGTAATCAAGTAAATATTGATGAAAGGATTGAGACTAAGTTAAACGCCTTAGAGGCGACTGTTATAAACATTGGTAATGAACTTTCAGCCTTAAAATTTAAGAAAAGGCTTAAATGCCATGCTAATTATAAGTATGTATGTGTTACAGCTGCCAAGTACAATGCTTCTCTCTGGGATTGGGAGAAGGTTAAAAACCATTTATTAGGCATTTGGCAAAATAGTAATAATAGCTTGGATATTCTGGAACTTCATCACCATATCCAAGACATTCAAAACAATAGAGCTGATTTTTCAGATCCTTCTTCTTTGGCTAACCAAATATTGAAGGAGTTAAATGGATTCAACCCTGGAAATATTCTCAAACACTCCGCTTGGTACCTTATTGGATTATTCTCCTTGCTGTTAATTCTCTTTTGTATTGTAACTATAGGATGGCGATTCTTCCAATCAAGAATCCGGGGACTCCAGAGAGTGAACCGCCGCCTCATTGTTAAGAATAGAAAGGGGGAATATGTGGGGAGCCATTCTGACACGTGATTGGGTGACTCCCGTTAAGGGCCTGAGGCGCTCTGGCTGTGTCGGAGCTTTCCCGACCCTTTCCTGATGAGAGAGCCCATCCGTGTGGGGGTGTGCGTAACCACTGACCCTGGAGACCCAATCACTGACCCTGACCTTGGAGTACAGCCCCCCCTCAACCTTCATTGGATGGAATTCTCCCCTGAATCTCTTGTCCCCCCAAATAAAAGGCTACTCCCCGGCGTGTTCGCTCTCTCTCTCTCTCCTGCTAGCCCAGAGTAATCCTCGCTGCCCTGCTGGGCGGCTTGAGGCGGGAGCCAGGGAGGCAAGCCGTCTCGGACCTAGCAATGTAAAATAAGGTACTGTCTGTGTGTTTTATTTTGATCTCTTCTAACTAACTTAATGCCAGAACCTCATTAATGAAACCACTGCGCAGGCCGCGTGGTAGAGAAGAAGGCTTACAGACTCCTCGGATTTTGTTTTTGCAATTGCCAGCCTTTGCCACTCTTCCTATATTTTTCTCCATACCTACCCAGTATATCCAACTGCACAGCTTAAAAAAATAAGACCTTCAGAAAGTGATTCTATAAAACAGAAGTGATGTGGGAATGATGTCTATTTCTTTGGTGTTCCCACAAGTAGGTCTTGATTAGAGGACCACAGCCCTTTTCCTGGCCTCTGGCTTCTTACTGGCGCTTCACCCACATTGGAGCTGAGTTCTCGGCTTCCAAAGGGCTCCAGCCAAGTGTTGAATGCCAATGTTGTGACATTCTGATAGGCACAGGACAGGTGGTTGGAGTGGGGGATTCAGAGTTCAGGGAGCCTACTCCCCAGTCCCAGCTCCCAGAGGCACCTACCACACCCTCTGAGTTCTCTAAAAACTCTCCCTGGCCCAGCCTAGGCCCTGCCCTCCTAATCCCTTACCTTGTGGCACCATCCTTGGGAGCAGCTTGACTCAGCGGGAGCAACAGCAGTGGCAGCATTAATGCTCTCATCTGCCAAGGTGACATCCTTCCTAGAACTGGATCTGGGAATAGAATTAGGGTGTCAGGGGACAGGGGTGTCTGCCACCATATTGGGGACCATTTGGGTCAGACAGAAATGCCTTCTTTCCTTGCCTCTACCTGCAGTGCAGGGGACAGGATTCTTGCCCAGGGAAGATTCCTGGGTGGATCTTAGCAATCTTCCATGGCACTGTGTTCAAAATCCATCCTACTCCAGCTCCAGGCCATAAGAGCAGCGCTGGGAAGGGGGGGGGGGCAGGGGCCCCTCCCCAGATTACATGCATTCTGTCCCTGTCAGCCTGCAGGGTGCTCAGAGAGGTACCACCTTAAGTGGCACCTAACTTTAGTTCAGGTCACTTATTTTTGTTTATTTTGCAGTGCTAGGAATGAACCCAGGGATTTATTTTAAAAAAAAATGTTTTTTGACTAGTAAAGCAGTCTTCTACTGAGCCACATCCCCAGCCCCAGGCCATTTAAAAAAAAAATTTTTTTGTAGTTGTAGATGGACAGAATGCCTTTATTTTATTTGTTTATTTTTATGGGGTGCTGAGGATGGAACCCAGTGTCTCAGGCATGCTGGCAAACGCTCTGCCTCTGAGCTGCAGCCCCAGCCCCCAGACCATTTGTTTTATAGACAGAAAGGGAAAAGACAAGATTAGCTACTCAGGGAGTCATATGAAGACCAAGACTTAAACAGAGACACAGACAGGGAGACAGATTGTTAGCTTGTGCTTATTAAAAACACACTGGAAGACAAATCCAAAAAAGGCACAGACTCCTTAAAAAATTCAAACTAAGGTATAGACTGAAAGCAACAAATCAAAGTCCAACCACAGTGGCCCAGGAGTTGCTGTTTACCAAAGGCAGTTAGGAAAAGCAGATCTCAGTATAAAGGAAAAAATAAGAATTTCCCCTGAGAGCTATATTATGTAGGTTCATACGCCAAAAAAAGAAGTCACTTGATTATATGGAAAGAGTCAAATTGGCAGAGCCAGGGTTGTGGCTCAGCACTAGAGTGCTTGCCTAGCTGCATGAGGCACTGGGTTCGATCCCTGACACCACATAAAAATAAGCAAATAAAATAAAGGTATTGTGTCCATCTACAACTAAAAAATAAATAAATAATTTTTAAAAAGAGTCAAATTGGATCAATTGATGAAACCAATCAATTGAAAACAAAACACAAAGCTTTCTGATTAGCTCCAGGTGTGTGTATATATTAATGTGAATTTTCCAGGAAGTAAAAGCCCACCAGAGTTCAGCTCTGAAACCCTAAACCCATTGTCAGATGCTTGATGGTCAAAGCAGAGGATTAGGAACCCCCTCACATGGTACCCTACACTCTGGCTGACACTGGATTTTCCTAGAGGGAAGTTTGTTAGTGTAGTTAGTTAGAGATGAAAAGGAATGGTAGAAGGGGAAATGAGAGACAGGGTGGCTATAAAAGGGTCCCTAACTGGCAACTGACCTAGAAGACTCAGTACCCATTGTGCCACACCATGAGGGCTATAGAAAAGTAGGTAGACCACTCAGAGCCACTGAAGGGCATCACCAGTCTCCCCAGCTGCTATATTCCAGAAAGAGATCGATCACATCCTTCATGGATTTATGGGTGCACATCATACTGCCAAGGTCACATGTACCCACAAGCTGCTCTGAGGGTCAGTTGACTATTGTATGACCTTCTGCTGGAAATGCTAGGTCGGAAAGGACCAAGTGACCCAAGTACGCAGGCACATGCCATGAGGGATTGAACCCAGGTGCACTGAGCTGCCTTTTTTATGTTTTATTTTGAGACAAGTTCTTGCTAAGTTGCTTAGGACCTCACTAAGTTGCTAAGGCTGGCCTTGAACTTGCAATCCTCCTGCCTCAGCCTCCTGAGTTACTGGGATTACAGGCTTGTACCATTGTGCCTAGCTGCTCTCAGTTTTTACACAGCACAGGCATATGACTTCCCCCAAAACAGGCAATAAGCAAGACAACCTCTGGGCCCAGAGAGGCATGGCTACCTGCCACTCCATTTTAGCTCTACTACAAATTCCTACCTCCTAGTCTAACAAAAACCCAAAGCCTAATCATTTCATTAGGTCCCCGGCTGATCTGTGGAGCCCTCTCTCCAGGGTGTATTTCACTTTCTCTTTCCTTTCCTGCAATAAACCTGCTCTAATCCCTGCCCTGCTGTACTTCTGTTTCTGCACCTGAGTAATTATCCTAATTTTAGGTATTGCCCCCAAATACTGAGGATCACTTTAGAGTTGACTCTCAACTTCTGGAAACAAGTTCATGACTTTCATTCAATTCTCCAAGAGTTCCACAACCCCTAATAAAGTCCAGAACCACTGCTAGAGTGGACATCAATTTCCTGTGAGGGTGGAGCAGATGAACATCTGGCTCACGGGGAGAAAAACAAAAATTTACCATTTTGAGTGACCTTGAGCAAGAATCTACAAAGCATGGAAGTCCACAAAAAGGTGAAGCCTCAGAGATGGTAGAATCTGTCTTCATTTTTCTATGGGTATGATTGGCCCAAACAACCATACTGAAGACACATAGTTTATCAGTGTCTCTAAGACCAAAAGAATGTTGAAACCACAGCTGCCCTAAAAGTGTTTGCCAATACCAGCTAGCACTTACAGATCCTTGGGTTTTAGTTGTTGTGCCCAGAAGGAGAAAAGGTCTTGGGCTTGTTCAAGATAGGCAGTTGTAACTGACACCTCCATATCAACATGTCACCCTCAAAGGCATATAGACCAGTAGCTGAGTGAGCCAGCAAAATGCCCAGACTGCTCTGTCTTGTAGTATGATAGTAAGTGTCCCAAAGAAAGTAACTACAAAGTTGGATAAAAATAGAGTATCCTTTCAAAAGCATCGAGTTGGCAAGAAATTTTCAGTGCACAAAAGCACCATGGAAATAGTAATCTGGGAGAAAAGAAAGCTTGACGTCAGCTTTTGCCTCAAGAGTGGCCACCAAACTCAACCCACATGAACTTGAGCTAGCAGTTTGAGTGCTGCACGTAGCAGAGGAGATCAGCAATAAAAATTGGGCTCACCAATATGAAGAGATGAATAGGAAATTTCCTAGGTGAAACTGGCTCCAAAGAGCTATGTCTTCAATACAAGGGTGAACAAAAGTTTGCCATGAAGAAAGGAAGCAAAGAATCCTGCCTATCTTGACGGTGGCACCAGGTAGAGGGAGGGAAAAAAATCCCCTGAGAATTTGATTTAGCAGGGAATTGAGCCCAGGAGTACTTAAACACTGAGCCCCACCCTCAGCCCTTTTAATTTTTTATTTTGAGACAGCATCTCACTAAGTTGCTTAGAGCCTCGTTAAATTGCTGAGGCTAGCTTTGAACTCACAATCTTCCTGCCTCAGGCTTTGAGCCAATGGGATTACAGGCATGTGCCACTGCATTCCGCTTCCCTGAGAATCTGTTCTAATGTGGGTTTGAGGACTGGATTAATGCAGATGTATGGTTCAGAAAACCTAGAACCATAAATAATTTATTTTGAAGGTGATTTGGTTGGTAGTGGCTCCAACTGACTGACAGGAGGGACCCAACTCCAGTTTGGGCCTATAATAATTTCCATTGGTAAAGTTTCAAGAAATTTGAACTCACAGCAAAAAAGTTATAAATATGAGAAGGAATAAGACATTATGAATGAAAGTCAGCAGAACAAGAGCAGGCAAAAGTAGTCCTGCAAAAATGAAATTGCTATATTGGAATTATCACATGTGAAATATAAAGTTAGTGTATTTAATATACTTTAAGAAATTGAAGGGAAGCTTGAAACTATGAGAAAGAAATGAGATTATAAAAAATGATTATGTCTGTAATCCCAGCAACTCTGGAGGCAGAGACAGGAGGATTACAAGTTCAAGGCCAGCCTCAGCAACTTGGCAAGGTCCTAAGCAATTTAGCAAGACCCTGTCTCAAAATAAAAAATAAAAAGGGCTATAGCTCAGTGAAAAAGTGCTCTTGGGTTCAATCCCCAGTACTCAATCAATAAATCAATCAAGTAGACTTGAAGAACAAAATCAAAATTTTTAGAAATAAAAAACTAATTTAAAAAATGCAACAGGTAAGTTAAATAGATTAGACATAGCTGATATGAAAATTAATGAGAGGGCTGGGCCTGTGGCTCAGTGGTAGCACACTTACCTGGCATGTGTGAGGCACTGGGTTCGATTCTCAGCACCACATATAAATAAATAAATAAAGGTCTATATCAACAACTTTAAAAAAAATTAACAAAAGAAAATTAATGAATTGGAAAATAGATCTGAATAAATTATTCAGAATGCAGTTTACTGAGTTAAAGATAAAATATAGAACAAAGGTTAAGCAGTATGAAGGATGGAAAAAACAATAGATAAAATTAGATAGAAGCAGTATTTGAAAAGATACTAGCTGAGACTTTTCCATAAGGTTGCAAAACACTAATATCCAACACAGGAAGCCCAACAATCCCACATGGACTAAATAAACAGAAAGCTATCTCTGGACCTATTGTTCTTAAATTATAGAACATCAAGAAAAAGAGAAGGTAAGGTGCTTAGACTGACAGCAATTTCCCCACAGCAAGTAATGCCAAAATGCAGTATCAGAGAATTTGTATGTGTTCAGAGAGCAGGAGACAATGCTATTCTAGAATTCTATTCTCAACAAAATTATCTTTCAAGGCTATGGTTATAGCTCAGTGTTATAGCTCAGCTTAGCATCAATTCCCAATGTGGCAGGAAAAAAAATCTTCAAAGAAGTAAAATGAAAACAATTTTGGATGAACAACTTAAGGGAATTTATCATCAACATTTCTTCATTGAAGGAAGTTCTAAAGAATAATTTCTGGGAAAGGATCTTAGAAGGGAGGTCTGAAATTCAAGGAAAAATGTTGAGCAAAGGAATTAGAGAATACGTGAGTAAATCTAAACAGACTGACCATAAGCAATGATAATTAGGTTAATAGATGGAGCAAAAAAGGTCTGAACTACAATATATAACAATAAAACACATAAAGTGAATGAAGGTGGTTGTTTGGGAAGAGAGTGGACAGGTTGATTAATTTTATCAAACATGCAGCTTAAAATATAAAAGTAATTGCTAAGAAAAAATAGAAATGGAATATGCAATATTACAACAAGTAGAGGAAAAAAAATCAATGAAATTTGTTTTTTCTGGTATCAGGGATGGCCGCATGCTAATACCAGGGTCTCATTAAGTTCTCCAGTCTGACCTTGAACTTATGATCCTCCTGTCTCAGTTTCTGGAGCAGCTTAGATACAGGCATGCACTAACTGAGCCTGACATGAATGGATTTTTTTTTAAATCAATTCAAAAGAAGGCAGGAAAATAGAAAAAAGAAATCAACAAAACAAAAAATAAAATAAAGTTGTAACAACAAACCCAAGTATATCAGTAATCATAATAAATACAGAATATATAAGCTCATCAGTTTAAAAAAGTAGAGATTATCTAAAGGTATACAAAATAAAGTACACTTATACCCAATTTTCAAGAAGTTAACAAAGAGTAAAGATCCAGAAAGACTGAAAGCAAAAAGATGAAAAACAATAATGGGCTGGGGATGTGGCTCAAGCGGTAGCGCGCTTGCCTGGCATGCGTGCGGCCCGGGTTCGATCCTCAGCACCACATACAAAGATGTTGCGTCCGCTGAAAACTGAAAAATAAATATTAAAAAAAATAAAATGAAAATACTTTTTATAAATAAAAGAGGACTATTCCAATGGCCCAAGAGACTGAGGCAGGAGGATCACAAGTTCAAAGTCAGCCTAAGCAACTTAGTGAGACTTGTCTCTAAATAAAAAATAAAAAGGGTTGGGGATGTGGCTCCATGGCTAAATTCCCCTTTTTATTTTTCAACCCATTTATTCAATCCCCAGTACCAAAAAAAAAAAAAAAAAAAAAAAAAGTCTAAACCTCTTTACAGTGAAAGAGACCATAAGTCAAGTTCAAGGGGACAGTGATAGCAGCTAGTGCTTGGAGACTACCTGAGTCCTCAGTGGGTACAGCCTCAGCAGGGAGGTGAAGATTGAAATCTCCCTTGAAACCCCCACAGCCACTGAATAGAAATCCAAGAATTGCAGAGTTGTGTGCCTCGTTTCCTAGGAGGTTAGTGGGAAGGCCCTGCCTTCAATGGGCCTGAATAGCCAGGCAGCTGGATGAAACATGGGTAAATGAGCCAGAGAGATGCTTTATATCCAGTCTGCTGGTGTGAAGGGTGGGTCAGCTGGAGGTTCCAGTCTTTATGGTGAAATGAGGGGTGCATATGAGAGGACCAGCTGGCCGGAAGGGGCAAGAAGGAGAAGTCCAAAAGGTGAGGATCCTGGGCTGGACACCACAGAGGATACTATGGTGCTATCATTTAAATCTGGATGTCCTCCAAAAGCCCTTGTGTTAGAGGCTTGGCCCTCAGCTTAGTGCTATCGGGAGGTGGTAGAAACTCTAAGAGGTGGGGCCTAATGGGAGGTTTTTAAGTGTTGGAGGTGTTTTAAGTACTGGATTGTGAGACCTGGGTCTCTTATCTTTTGCTTCCCAGCCATGAGGCAAGCAGCTTTATTCTACCACAGACTCCCTGCTATGATGTGCAGCCTTACAACAAGCCAAAAGCAATGGCCCCAACAGAGCATGGATTGGAACCTCCAAAACTATGAGCCAAAATGAACCTTTACAAGATGGTTACCTCAGGTATTTGTTACAGTGATGGAAAGCTGAAAACCCACATGGGAAGTACCATAGATTTCACATGACAAAGACCAGAGGGGCAAGCATCCTTAGGAAGGAAAGTGTTAATGTGTGTAGAATAAAAATAAACAATAACAATTTAATTTTTTTTTCTGTTTTTGCAGTACATCAAATCCAGGGCCTCTACATGTTAAGCATATATATGTTCTACCACTGTTAAGCACATGCTCACATTCCCAGTCTATTTCTTTAATATTTCTTAGGCACCTACTATAAGTGAGGCACTATCTTATCAATACTAAGCTGATAATTGGGCTAGTACCACATTTCTTTTTCTTTCCCCCCCTTTAGTCTTTAAAATATTTAATAAGGGGCTGGGGATGTGGCTCAAGTGGTAGCACGCTCGCCTAGCATGCGTGCGGCCCGGGTTCTATCCTTAGCACCACATACAAACAAAGATGTTGTGTGCGCCAAAAACTAAAAAATAAATAAATATTAAAATTCTCTCTCTCTCTCTCTTTAAAAAAAATAAATATTTAATAAAAAAAGATATAAATGTTAAAACAATTAAGAGAAAAAAAACAGAATTTGGGTGCAGTGGCACACACCTGTAATCCCTGCTACTCAGGAGGTTGAAGCAGGAGGATTGCAAGTCATGAGCTTAAGGCCAACCTGGGAAAATTAGTGAGATCCCCATCTAAAAAGAGAGAAAGATACAATTGCTAAGGAAGGGTGGTCTAGCCCAAAGTTCAAGGGTACAGTCCTTGACCTCAGGCTGCCTAAATTCAAGTGCAGGTTTTGGAGTTCACTAGCTGAGAGCCTTCTCCATCTCAGGTCTGTGACATCAGGCTAATGAGAGCTCTCCCCAGGGCTGTAGGGAAGAAATGAGACAAGGCCTGTAGGGAAGAAATGAGACAAGGCCTGTAAAGTACAGCACCTGTTATACAATTAGAACTTTTTCCTTCTTAAGTTCTCCTGGGCTGCTCTGCAGTGGCTTCACATATATCCTCCCTCCTTGTCTTCCCACCTGGAGCCTCTCTAATTGCTTTCTCCTCCCCATCTGTTCTCTGCTGGGACCTAGGCCCCAGGAGTCACTGGAGTAATTTACATCCTTCAGAGCTGTCAAAACTTATTATAGGCTTAGTGAACTGCCATCCGCTAGCAGCTGCCTTTCAGAAGAGACATTTGGGAACTCCAAAGACTGATTTTCTGGTGGTGGCAGTTTGGGCACAAGGGGGAAGCACCCTCCAACCCCACTGATCTACTTACTCAGGCCAACCATGATGGTTCCAAAAACATGTCCACAAAGTTTTTTATATTCCTGCCAAACCTGGAGTCTAATTCCCTTCCCCTCCTGTTGCATATGATTTGGGTTTAGTGGCTTGCCTCCAGTGAATTGTTGAAATGATGCCATGTGATGGCCAGGTCCAGGTAGTTTACACTTAGTTCTAGTTCCACCCCCTTACCCACTGCCATGTGGGAAAACTACATTGGGATAGAGATACCTGGGGAACCTAGAGCTTCCCATGGGCAGTGAGCAAACCTTTACCAATTCCAATCCCCAGCCTTAAAGGTGTCCTAACAAACACTGAAAGAATAGAAATATAGAAATGTACTTGTCTCCAACTACCCTATCCAGACATGCACTCAAGAATAAAGTCAACAGAACCATTTTAAGCCTCTAAGCCACCCCGCCCCCTTTAAGATACCTGCATAAGAATAGCTCCAAAGAAAGGTAGAAAAGAAAGTGAGAAAAATCTATGCATCACTGTTTGTATGTGAGGAAAAAAAAAAAAAAAGGAAAGAGGATTCCCATGGCCCAGCTAGGAGGTGAAGAGTTTATCCAATAATCTAGTCTGCCAGGGAGCAATGCCAGGGCTAGGACTATTTTCAGCCCCAAGTATGCATTCAGGGTGTCTGATGCTTGGGGGTAGAGTGAGTGGAGTCTGCAGGCTGGTGATCATTTGCAAGCATTAATAGAGCACCTGGTGGAATTCCAAAGGACACAAGGGCTCTCCCCTATCTTCTATTTTAAGTCATTACATTTTAAGATAGTGTGTTCAGTCAAGAATTAGAATACCAACTCCATAAGGGCTGGCCTCATGGGTGTGCAACTTGTGTAGTCACATAGGGCCTTGCTGGGTTGGGCTGGGTCCTTGTACTTAGTCTAATGCTGTGCTGTCACTGTCTTGAAATTCTCAATCATTTTTGCACCAAGACTTGCAAGTTAGATACCTGGTTCTGAGCCCCACCCACATGAATCACTAACTCTCTCCTCCTCTCAGTCCTATGCATCCCTTACATATGTAACTATCCAATATGTGTAGAGGACAGAGAATAGCTTCAGAACTAGCAGTACCCATTTTCAGCTCCCAGTTCCACTACTGACTGATTATCCTGTGACCTTGAATCAGTTAATTATCCTCACCAAACTTAAGTTACATTATCTGCTTACTGGAGATAATATTTACCACACAAAGGTGTAGCAACTACTAAGTGGATAGTAAATTTCTTCATGCACACACTAATATAGTATTCTTTTACTGTTGTCTCTGCCTCTGGTGTATTCTTCATACACACCCATATCAGATAAATCTTCATTTGCTAATGTCCTTCTCCAAACTCCTCAATGGCTCCTATTTCTCTTACAATCCAGAGTCCTTACCTGAGCATTCAAGGCCTTCTATAGATATCAAGTTATGTTTGATTCATCTTTCAGTGTTCTATTACCCTAACACTCTGCTTCAAAAACAGTCTCCTAAAAAACTTTTCATTTCACTTTCCAAGGCTTGGGTCCAAACTGTTCCATCATCAATCTGAAATATCCTGGACCCTTCTGACAACTTTGGCATAGTTCACTTCAAAAACTTAAATAATTGCATGTGAACTTTTAGAGTAATATTGTGTGTGTGTGTGTGTGTGTGTGTGTGTGTGTGTGTGTGTGTGGTGTTGCAGGGCAAATGGGGTGTCATTCATTCTAGGCAAGTGCTGTATCACTGAGCTACATTCCCAGCTCTAATGTTATATTCACTTAAGTAATGCTTCCAGCTGTGACATTTTTAGTACAAGTAATCCACCTCCATTGTTCAAAGAAAGTCAGGTTAATGCCTCATGTAATGTGTAATGAGGTTGGTATAATGTAATTTGTTCCTATTTACACATTTTAAAGCATTTACAAAAGCTTTTGTAAGCAACAGAAATAAAGGAGTCCTTGAACCACTGTTTGTCAAATAAAAATGTTCCTAAGCATTTCCTATAATTATCATGTTCATGAACATAATTAGCCTAATAAACACATAAAGCCACCATAACTGTTATTTAATAGGATATAATTCAGTAAAGTTATTCACATTCACACACACACACACACACACACACACACACACTCACATTGACCCTCCTGCCTCAGATTTTTTTCAAACTTTTGCACCAGTGCATGGGAGGAGAGCTCAGCCTTGAGGTTAGACCTCTTATTAAATCCTACCTCTGACACTGCTATGTGATCTAGGCAGGCTGCTCAACCTGAGTCCTGGGATCTTCGGTTTTAAAATGAGGCTCACATAATCTCACCAGGGTTTGGGGAGGATGCAATGAGATAATGTAGGCTAAGTGACTGGCAGCAAGCAGGTGCTCCTTAAGTATTTCAGATACTCTAGGACATGACAGGGCTCTAGGTTATCTTGTGTAACTTCCCATTCAGTGCCAACATTTTTTTCCACAGTATCCCCATCAAAAGGCCATTCAATCTCTGCCCAAATCGTCCCAGGACAGGAACCTAGCATCTCACAGGGCGTCCATTCCATTTCTAGCTAAGTCCGACTGTTAGGAAGTTAACTGAACTGAATCCTCTGATTTATCCATCCAATGCCACTGGGCCTCCCAACATCCCCACCCTTACTTGTAAGAAAGGAGACAGTGGTCTATACAGTCAAAGGTGCAGCACACCTGAGCTGGTCTGGGCCCAGCCACTTCCAGCTAGAAGATAACCCTGGGCCCTTCCCAAACCTCCACCTCGCCATATGTCAGATGAGGTGAATCTCCAGCCAGCTGCCCTCAGCCGCCAGCCGCCAGGGCTGTTGGAGCAACACCTCCCATACGCGAGGGAAAAGCTCTGGGGGCGGGGGGGGGGGGGATTCTGGGACCCATCATCAAACCAAGGGGCCTCAGGGGGCGCTTTTCAGACCCTTCCTCTACCTGCTCTCAAGGAAGACCTCTTCCCAGCGGTGCCAAGAGGCGAGGGCCAGCTCCAGTCGGGTCCAAGCCGCAGGGATGCAGAGGAACTGGCTCTTAAGATCCCGACCAGAGGCAGGAGGCCGCCTGGCCCTGGCACCCGGTACCCGCCCACAGCCCGCCCGGGGCGGGGTCGGACCCACCTGCTGCGGCGGCGCTGAGCGGGGCTGGGGCTCCGGCTTCGGCTTCGTGCAAGCTCCAGGCTGCCGCGCCACGGGTGCCTTGCTACCAGCCGCCTGCCCTCCCCCGGGCGGCTCCACGTGGCCGCTCCACGTCGCCCGCCCGCCTGGTTGCAGCCGCCGCCCAGGGCCGGGCAGAGTCCGGAGCAGCGCCAGCCGCCGCCCCGCCCGCCTCCCCTGCCCCCGCGGTCCACCGAGCCCTGCGATCCCGCGGGAGGAAGGGGCGGGGTACCGGTGTCACTGAGACCAACAGACTGGTGAGGCTGGTGTGTGTGACAGACACACACACACACCTAGAGAGGCAGACAGAGGGCAAGGCTGGTACTATGAGAGGGTTTAACTGTGGTCATGCCATGGGTGCAAGTGGCTCTGCTTGGGAGATGCAGATGTATGTGACAAAATAGAATGGAATAATTTACTCCTTTCATGTGTGATTGTGACTGGTGTATGCGGCCATGGGTAAGAGGAACTTGACACAGTGGGGATATTTTGTGTCTGTGTCCAGTGTGGGCATGGGCTTGAGAGAGTATAGCCAACGTGTGCTTATCTTCTAGGTGTGTGATAGTATGGGATTCAAGCACTATATGTATCAAGGTATCTGGGTGAACTCTTCTGGAATTGTTAGTGATGTTAAAATGACACTGAGCTGCGACTGCTGTTTCCAGTGAAGGTGTCACTGTGTAACTGAGGAATGGCTCAGTGGAATGAGGGGAGGGTCAGGTGGGGTTGTCAGGAGAAACTATCACCACAAGGGCCATGGTGGCAGCATTGCAATTGTGTGGCTGTAGCTTTGTGATCAAAATGAGGTTGTCACCTGCTTTTGTCCTAGTGGCCAGTCCCTCTACCTAGGTTCTGCACTGCATCCTCACCCACTGACCCAAAGACTTAGTTCTTTAAATGACCTCATGTCTTGATCTTCAGCTTCCCCCTCTCCAGCAGACCTTCCATCAGCAGTCATGACAGCAGCAAGCCATTCTCACCTGTCGTCCTTCCTATGGGGAGTCTTGATGGCCACTGCCTCCTTGGTTCACAATATCCACTCCTCCCTCCCTCCCTCCCTCCCTCTCTGGGCATTTCACACCCCATCTGTTCAATGTTTATGGCTAACATAACTTCCATCATCTCTGTTATGGGTTCAGTTGTGTCCTCCAAAAATTTATATGTTGAAATCCAAACTCCTAGTACCTCAAAATGTGCCTTAATTGGGAATAGGGTCCTTGCCGATGTAATTAATTAAGATGAGGTCAGTGGGTGTGGTGGCACACACCTATAATTCTACAACTTGGGAGGCTGAGGAAGGAGGATCACAAGTTTGAGATCAACCTGGCAACTTAGGGAGACCCTGTCTCAATATAAAACAAAAAGGGTTGAGGGTGTAGGTCAGAGGCAGAGCACTTGCCTAACATGCTCAAGGCAATGGGTTAAACTGCCCTACCAAAAAATGGGAATGGGGCTTCAGAGTTCCCCTTCTGCAGTTCTTGCTGCACACCCCCTCCCCGCCTTTATTGGTATCGGAGATTGAATTCAGGGGCACTTAACCACTGAGCCACATCCCCAGCCCCTTCTGTCTTTTCTGCACTGTGAGGTCAAGTAGGTGGCACTCTCTCTCTATATATATATATTTTAATATTTATTTTTTTAGGTGCAGATGGACACAACACAATGCCTTTACTTTTTTTATGTGGTGCTGAGGATCAAACCCGGATCCCGCCCATGCTAGGAGAGCACTCTACCACTGAGCCACAATCCCAGCCCCTTTATGTGGTGCTGAGGATTGAACCCAGGGCCTCATATGCTAGGCGAGCACTCTACCACTGAGCCACAACACCAGCCCCAGGCACTATATTTGAAGAACAGACCATCACCAGACACTGAACATGTTGGCACTTTGATCTTGGATTTTTCAGCCTCCAGAATTGTGAGAAATAAATTTCTGTGGCTTATAAATTTCCCCAGTTTGTGGTATTTTGTTATAGCAGCCCATAGAGACTAAGACAAACCTACGTGAAAATGGAGATAGAGATGCAGGTAATGCTTCTACAAGCCAAGGAACACTAAGGATTGTGGGCAAACCACCAGAAGCTAGGGGAAAGGCATGCATGGAACAGATCCTCACAGACTTCAGGAGGATCAACTGTGTTGACATCTTGATCTTGACTTCTAGCATCCAAAAGTGTTAAGACAGTAGTTTCTGTTGTTTATAATACTTTGTTCTAGCAACCCTGTAAACTAATGCATCATCTAAATGCTAATGACTAGCAAATCTCTAATTTCCATTTGTAAGTAGGAACCTACTAATTTGGGCTGGGGATGTGGCTCAAGCGGTAGTGTGCTCGCCTGGCATGCGTGTGGCCCAGGTTCGATCCTTAGCACCACATACAAACAAAGATGTTGTGTCCGCTGAAAACTAAAAAAATAAATGTTAAAATTCTCTCTCTCTCTTTTAAAAAAAAAGAACCTACTAATTTGAGAGGTCAGTGCCATTGAAATAAAATTTAATGTTATTCACAGTTACCCTAGAGATGAGAGGCAAGGCAAGCCATGCTTGGCTGCAAGGAGAAGCACCAGTGCCTCAGGAGGCAGGCAGAAGCAAGAAGGCAAAGGCCTCAGCCTTTATTGGGGTCTTCGTGGGAAAGGCAAGGAAGGGTAGGGGGATGTTTAGGATTAGCTAGTTTGAATAGTTCTGGAGAGCTTCAGAATGCTGGGCTTATCCCTAGTTGTGTGGCACCAGGTCCTGGGGTGATTTAGGGTAAGGGAAGTATTGGTTTGGAGTGTGAGAGTTAAATAAAGGAAGTGGCTCAGAGTATGGGCTCTGGATCACAGGGGAAATATAACAACCCTGGCCACTAGTTAGACCCTGAGATTAGTTGATGCCAAATAGAAAAATACAGAACCTAAGAAAACACAGAACAACTACCAGCACCTCAACTCTACATGTCTGAGTCTGAATGCATCCTTTTTCTCCTCAAACCTTTCCCTCTCATGGCTTCTCCATCCCAGGGCAAACATCCCTGCCTCTGTGTAGTTGCAAACCTGGGAGGGTCATCCATATTTCTCCTTCTGCCCCATCTCCAACTACTAGCACATCCTATCTTGAAGATTTATTTTTATGCTTTTTTTTTAATGGTACTGGGGATTGAACTGAAGAGCACTTTACCACTGAGATACACCCTCATCCCCTTTTAAAAATTTTTATTTTGGGGCTGGGGATGTGGCTCAAGTGGTAGCGCGCTCGCCTGGCATTCGTGCGGCCCGGGTTCGATCCTCAGCACCACATACAAACAAAGATGTTGTGTCCGCCGAGAACTAATAAATAAATATTAAAAAAAAATTTATTTTGAGACAGATTCTCACTAAGTCGCTTAGGACCTTGCTAAGTTGCTGAGGCTGGGGAACTTGTGATCCTCCTGCCTCAGCCTTCTGAGTTGCTGGGATTTACAGGTGTGTGTCCCTGCACCTGTCTATCTTGAAGATTTTCACTCCTCTCCCTGGCTGTCCTCAAGTCTAGGCAGCCATCTTCTGTTACTGGAGTGTGGGTAACAGCCTCCCCATTGGCCTCTCTGTTTCTGTTTTTTTTTCTGCTTGTTTTCCTTCTTCCCCAACCTGAGTAGCCTAAGGGATTCTTTAAAAACATAACTCTGATCTCATCAATCAACCCTTTTTAAACTCCTTTGATGGCTTTCCTCTGCCTTTAAGATAAACTCTAACTTCTTTCTGCAGCTGCTAACCACCTGGTCCTTGGCCACCCTTGTGCTCAGCTACACCAAATATCTTTTGGCTCCCTTAAGAAGTCTCTCACTTATCCTGGAGCTAGCACTCCCACCTCCCACTTGCCTGGGTAACTCCTATTCATTTTTTTGTCCCCTCCCCAATGAAGCTTGGGCACCCTCCTCAGTGCCACTATGGCTTCAAGTACTTCCTTTTTCTAGCATCACTCCCTGTAGTAGAGGTTCAACCCTGAGGACATATTTGAATCGCATTGATACCTGAGATGTTCTTCAGATCAACTCTATCAGAGGTGGGATATGGGCACTGACAGTTTATACAACTCACAAGTGATTCTCATCTGCAATCAAGGTAGAAAACCATAGCTCTTCTATGTTCCTTATTACTCTATCCCAATGAAGACAGGATCAGAATCCTTGGGATATCTATCTCCAGTGCCTGGTACAGAGTGAATGATGAATAAAGTATCTTTTATATGACTACTATTGGCAGGGATTGTATGAGACAACAGAGTGACACTGCAGGAATGACATTAACCTGGGATTTGGATTGCCACCACTGAGCATCAGAATCCGGAGCGCGTAACAGTTTGGGGTTGTCACAGTTGGACAGTGGTTGTACCCTGTGTATGAAGGTCACTGTGAATATACTCTGCATGGCAGGGCAGAATATCCCACAAGAATGGCTGTGCCCAGAGTGTGATTGAGTAATTGGAGAGTTCTGACCAGGATGTTTGATTTTGCTGTTGCAGGGGAAGTTTGAGGAAGGAGCCGGAGATGGCTCACAAGATGGCAGCCGTGGGAGAGGCTGCTTGTCCTTGAGCTGCACGCTTGTAACCGCGAAGGGGACTTGGGAGGTAAGGAAGAGGGGGCCGGAGGCCATTGGCAAGTCATTGGTGCTGCCTCAGTGAGGGAAGCTACGCAGCTCACTCAGCGCCCTGGCACCGTCTCTCGTCGCTCCATTCCCAGCACAGGCGGGAGGCGGGTCTTTGAGACCGACCAATGGTGTGAAAGGGGCGGGGCCGACGCCGAACTGCGAGCGGAAGTGTCAAGGTTCAGGATCTGGAACCGGTCGGGAGCTTGGGAGTTGGGAGCTCCCTTCCCAAGATGCTGAGTTCCTCCCTGAGCTCCCAGAACGGCACATGGACAGAGACATTCTCTCTGCTTTTGGCTCTTGGCGTTGCCCTCTACTTGGGCTACTATTGGGCGTGTGTGCTCCAGGTGGGTGCGAGCCCAGCGCTCTGAACGGTGGGTTTGGGGTACTCGGGTGTAGGGAGCCACTTCCAACCGGAATTCGAGCCTTTTGTGAAAACTTTGATGGTTAGGTCTCGTGCCTCAGGTGAAATTTGCCTTTGTCACTTAATGGAGAGTCAGTTCTTTGCCTCCCTAGATTCTCTGCATTCTCCCAGGCCAGCTGATCCGGCTGGGCACCATGTGGTCAGGCATTTGGGGAAAGGCAGGGTGAAAGACATCCTGAAGTGTCAAAAGAGACATGCACACTCCGCTTTCCTTTTTAGGTGGTCTAGCAGTTTTCTCATTAGCAGCACTGAATGACGGAAACAGGCCTGTGGTTTGTAGGCAATCCCAGGACCACCTCCATCAGCCCAGTAAAGGCTCCCTTCCTTTGAGGGCTGTCAGACCTGATGGATAACCTTAACTATGTACATTCAGCCCTGTATTAAGTTCTCCACATATAGTGTGATGAAAAAGTATAAAGAGGCTGATTTTGATCAATTTGGGGATTTTCTTACCGAAATTTGATAAGTACAGAAAAATCTTTTGATCTTCATTAAAAATCTGTTTCAGCTAGCTGAGTCTCAACAAGAAACCTATTGACTCAAGTCCTTAAAAGAGGCCTATAGGAGCCTGGTGTGGTGGTGCTCACCTGTAATCCCAGTGGCTTAGGAGGCTGAGGCAGGAGAATCACAAATTCCAGGCCAGTCTCAGCAAATTAGTGAGGCCCTAAGAAATTTAGTGAGACCCTGACTCAAATTAAAAAATAAAAAGGGGGGCTGGGGATGTGGCTCAAGCGGTAGCGCGCTCGCCTGGCATGCGTGCAGCCCGGGTTCGATCCTCAGCACCACATACCAACAAAGATGTTGTGTCCGCCGAGAACTAAAAAAATAAATATTAAAAATTCTCTCTCTCTCTCTCTCTCCTCTCTCACTCTCTCTTTAAAAAAAAATAAAAATAAAATAAAAAGGATTGGGGATGTGGCTCAGTGGGAAAGGTCTTGTGCCTCATTTGGGTTCAATCCCCAATAACACCCCCCACACACACACACACAAATGTAAATAAAAGGCCTATAGGAGCTGGGCCCTGTGGCTCTTGCACCTGTTGTCACAGCTGTTGGGGCTAGGACTGAGGCAGGAGGATTGCTTTAGCTCAAGAGTTCAGACCAGCCTGAGCAACATTTCAAGACACTATAAGTTTGGGCTGGATGTGTAGATCAGTGGTAGAGTGTGTGTTCTTAGCATGCTTGAGGCCCTGGACTTGATCCTCACCATGGATAATAATAATAAGCCTTCCTTAATAAAAACAGTTTAAAATCCCACAGTTTCACAATACTGTTAAGCCTCACCTTATACAGCAGATTTGGAAAGGAAAGATGGTCAGATCAGACCTGTCCTGAATAAAACATTTTTCTTTCTTTCTTTCTTTCTTTCTTTCTTTCTTTCTTTCTTTCTTTCTTTTTTAAAGAGAGAGAGAGGTAGAGAGAGAGAATTCTTAATATTTATTACTTAGTTATCAGCTGGTACAACATCTTTGTATGTGGTGCTGAGGATCGAACCCGGGCCGCACGCATGCCAGGCGAGCACGCCACCGCTTGAACCACATCCCCAGCTCAATAAAACATTTTTCTTTGCTTGCATCCAGCCACACAGCAGAGTCCCTACTCTACACTCCAAACCCTTTCTTGACTTCCAGATACTGATGCAAGGAAAGTACCATTCTGGAGAGCCCGAGGACATGGAATTTAGGCTGTCCAGCATGGTAATGGATTAGTACTGATTTATCCACAGCAGCCAATGGCATATTACTAGGATTGAGTCAAGAAACATTTTGCTAGAGATCAAGAGGCTAACTCACATAAGTCAAGCCTGTAAACTAATTTGTTGGTCTTGTTCTCTACTACTGAGCTGTGTGAGGATTTAATAAGTTGATAGCAACTCAAAATCTTGGCAATTAGGAGGTAATATAGTACAGTGACTAAATGGCTCAGTTCTAGAGTCAGAAAATCTTGGATCTGAATCTTCAGCTCTGACACAAAGCTGTTGTTTGATCCAGGCGCATGCCTATAATCCCAGCAGCTCAGGAGGCTGAGGCAGGAGAACCGAGAGTTCAAAGACAGCCTCAGCAAAATTGAGGCACTAAGCAACTCAGTGAGACCCTGTCTCTAAATAAAAATACAAAACAGGGCTGGGGATGTGGCTCAGTGGTCAAGTGCCCCAAGTTTGACTTCTGACAAGTTATTTGACTTTCAGACTGTTCACAGAGAGGGATCATAGAGCTTAAAGAACCATTATGACAATCATAAAATAAAATCATGTAAAGTGCTTATTAGCACAATGCCTAGAACATAATGAGCACTCCAGATTTTACCTACAAGTATTACTGATACCATAATTATTAATTCTGCCTTGCCTCTTGATTGCTATGTGACTGGGTAAACCAGATGACCTTTGAGAATCATAACTTCTTCACTTATATCTTATCTCATAAGGTTGGTTTAAACTAGTGCATCTAGCACCCTGTGAGTCATTACTTTTATTCCAGGGTTTAAGGAGCAGGGTCCAAGTCATATCTCCCAAAAGTCACACTATTAACTTGACCTCTCTGGTTTATCTTATCATTTGCCCAGTCCCTTTTGAGCATCTGGATTGTAAGAAAAGAGAGGAATCCGAGCAAGTTCCTCCGAAATGCAATTTCTGTTACTGAGGCTGAGGCCTTTTGCCTGTTCCACATACTCCTTCTTAAGCTTTCTATGTGGCTGGGCCTTCATTCACTTGAGGCCTATTCTGAACCAAGCAGGGAAAGCGAAAGTTAGGTCAGTACCCACTAATCTCATCTGCCCTTGTTATCCCATTGCTGTGCCCTTTGTCCTGGCTGGCATGAATAAAAATATTTGTTTACATGAAGACTGTTCTTTCTGTAAAGAAAGGTCTAATAGTAGGTGCCCTGTAGAAAGAAGCCCTTCAACAGTGAGCAGAGACATTAGGAACAACAGGAATATGCAGATGAGGTACTAAAATCCAGAGGGGCCTGTGACCAGAGGGCACCTCAGGAAGAAGACAGCAAAGACTGCCAATGGTGCTACATTTTTTCAGCCCCTACTCACAACCCCAGCTCTTCCTGCAGGGGATCAGCTTTATATTACCTGCTGTCTCCCAAGTGGGTTGGGAGCAGGGATAGGCTGAGCGAGGCAGTCAGCACTCAGCTGCAGCAGCTCTCAGTTTAGGGTCAATTTGGGAGAGATGACACTCCAGGACTTGGGTTCTGTGGAATTCTGGCTGACCGTTCATGGCCATTTGTGACTAAGATGTGGTAGATATGTCACTTGACAAAGCAGGGTCCTCTAGGCTGATCTCTGGGGAGAAGGGTTACTCACCTCCTGGTGCTAGGTGCCTCACAAGCTTGGGGCAAAAATCAAGGAAGATTTTGCTATGTGATTACAGAGGCCTCACCTGGTGGCTGGACCCCAGTTTCTGGCCTTCCTGGAGCAACACTGTCCAATCACTAAGGAAATTTTCTACCCCACACTGTGGTGTTTTGAGGGACGGCTACAAACCATCTTTCGAGTCCTCCTACAGTCTCAGCCCCTAGTCCCTTACCAGAGGTAAGAAGGGACAGAATGGGGTGGACATGAAGCTGCAAGTCCCTAGGGGAAACCTATCTACCTCTTTTAAAGTGAAGGTAATCTTTGCTCCATTTACCTCGGTGTGTTGAGGGCACAGTGAGATTGAGTAAATGGAAGGGCTCTCTGATTGCACACCACAAGGTAATATTCAATCTCATGCCCCATTCTGGTCAGTCTTATTTTTTACATAAGCATACCTTCAAATGATGCTAGTGGGAAACTTTTGGACGTGTAGGTGAGGCAGGGGATGAACTTTTGAAGCACATCAAATCCCTAGTAGTATCTTTGTGTGCCCATCTCTTCCAAACCACAGTGAAGTCCTCCAAACTCCAGATGGAGGCCAGTTCATGCTAGACTGGGCAGAGCAGCCCACCAGCAGTCACTACTCTGATCCTGCCACCCAGCCCATTGTGTTGCTGCTTCCTGGCATCAGTGGCAGTAGCCAAGAGACATACATTTTACACCTGGCAAGCCAAGCTTTAAGGGACGGCTACAGGTAAGGATGGGCACAGTTCAGGAGTTGGGGAGCCTGAGAAATTGTAATAGGGAGAAGTCAGTCCAATCCTGATGGAGAGCTTTAGGAAGGGAGTCTTAACAGGGGTCTCTTTGAAGACTATCAAAAGGGGAGGGGATCAAAAGGGGAAGGTCTGGTTGATGTACCTATGTATGCCCCCAGAGCTGTCGTATTTAATAACCGGGGCTGCCGTGGGGAAGAACTGCTGGTGAGTACCCTCCTTCCCCATGATGGCTCTGTATCTACTCCCTTTTGAGACACTTGGCCCTGGGGCCCTACCCTCCTGCCTACCTACCCTTCCTCCCTTTCCCCACCACCTCCTAAGCCCTTCCATTTTGCTACCTTCTAGTCTCCTCCCTCCCTGTCCAATAATCCCATTTGCCCTTAGACCCACAGGGCATATTGTGCCAGCAATACTGAAGATCTAGAGACAGTTGTGAACCTCATAAAGCGCCGCTACCCCCAAGCTCCATTGCTGGCTGTGGGCATCTCTTTTGGAGGGTAATGGTTGCCTGGGCTTAAGTCAAAGGCCCAGTCTTCCCTTCTTTCCACCTCCATGTCCTTTCTTTCTCCATCCCAACTCACTCGTGCAAACCTTCTTTCATGGCCCCTTGTCCAATCCTGCAGGATACTAGTGCTGAACTACCTGGCACGAACTGGGAAGGCTGCGGGATTGGTGGCAGGACTGACTCTATCTGCATGCTGGGATTCCTTTGAGACCTCTCACTCCTTGGAGACCCCCCTCAACTCACTGCTCTTCAATGGGCCCCTCACTGCTGGGCTCTGCCAGTTTGTGAACAGGTAGGGAGGGTAGGAGGGAGCAGAAGAGAGGGCAGGACAGCAGCTGTGCCAGGCTTTCCCAATACTTGGTCAGTTCTTACCTAGGCTTTCTCATGTGTGAGATAGTACAATAGGCTAAAGGCTTTGGGCCATAAGCAGGAGTCAAGATAAACCCTGATTATACTCTTTTCCAGAAATAGAAGGACAATTGAAAACGTGGTGGATGTAGACTTTGTGCTACAGGTATAATCTTTCAACCATCCTCAGCCCCAATATTACTCTACCACTGTCTTCCTCTTCTGTTATCTTAGCCCCTCCTGCCCCTACCACATAGGCCCGCACAATCCGCCAGCTTGATGAGCGCTACACATCTATAGCCTTTGGGTATAAAGACTGTGATGACTATTACCAAGCATCAAGCCCAAGAACCAAGGTCAATGCCATCCAGATCCCTGTGCTCTGCCTCAATGCAGCAGATGACCCCTTCTCCCCAGTCCATGGTGAGTAGCTTGAATCATGAAACCTTAACCTCAGAGAAAGTAGACCATGAGGTACAGGTGGAAAAACTGGGTTCTCATTAAATACCAGGTCCCTAACCTCTTTTCTGACTCCCTCCCAGCCTTACCCCTACAGGCTGCCCAGCGCTCTCCCCAGGTTGCACTGCTCATCACAGCTCGGGGTGGCCACATCGGTTTCATGGAAGGGCTGCTGCCTTGGCAGCACTGCTACATGAACCGCCTCTTGCATCAGTACGCCAGCGCCATCTTCCAGCATCCAGCAGAGCTGACTGACCTAAAGGCACTCCCACCTTCTGGGGACATAAAGAGCTGACAAGAGTACATTTGGGATCTCAGTTCAATCTTCCCTTGTTTATTAAATATCAACTCTTCTTGCCTACTGGGCTGAGGTTCATTTTTCCCTTTCTTCAAGGCCGGGGTAGACCATCCAGGAACTTACTGCTTGTTTAGCCTGGTTGGCTTGGCACTACCCACCTGAACTCAGAGGTTGCTACCTGAGTCTTCTTTTTGCCCTTTCCTGCCTTAACAGTAGGTGCCAGGCCAGTCCTTGTCTCAACAAAGACCAGAGTTATTATTTGAAGGCTGTGAGGGGAGGAGAAACAGATTGTTTCTTTAAGAAGGACGGCAGTACCTCCAGGGTCTTCAGCATCTTCACATGTTCCTGGAGGAGGACAAGCTCAACACTGGAGCCTCTGGTAGACAGAGGGAAGGAGGCAGGTAGTATTTATGGTCCAGGCTTTAGACATTAGTGTCTTGGGTGGACCCACAGGTGATGAATCCAGGGCTCCCAGGACCCAGAATCACACAGGGCCACAACCAAGCTTTAACAGAAGGGCAAGCAGGGCCCATCAGTCTCATCAGAGGCAGCTTCAACTATGGATCCAAATGGAGTAATAAGAGTCCAGGCCTCTAGTCTGCTCTTGAAGGTGGCAATGTCCAGGCCCCTGATTCCCAGGGGCTAAAGAAGCTAAAGGAAACCTGGAAAGGCACTCTGGAGCAGCAGGATGGTCACAACAATAAGCCCGACACATAACAGGAGCAGCAGCCACACAGGAACACTCCCTGTGGGTGGAGGTGAGAGAAATGAGCAAAGGGGCTTCAGAGACTGAAGACCAAAACCTTCAACCTGTTAAGGAGGAGGCAGATGGATGGCTATAAACAAAGCAAACAAGCAGCTATTCTCCATGGGTGAGTTTCTGCTACAGCTAAAGGTGGGATAGGAACCCAAACACCCAATGACTCACGCCTTGAGGGCAACAGGTGCAACTGGCAACGACTGTCCACAGCCACAGAGAACAGGGCAGTTTCATGGGACCCGAGAAGTTCTGGACCACGACCCTTCTCAGGTAGGAAGGCCACATCTGTAACCACAATGCCATGGGCCTCCCTCATGTAATAGAGGCGCTGAAGACAGGAAGAAAAATAGTGAGGGAAAGCCCAGTTAGAAGCGTTCCCTCTGGGAGACATTCTGCCCACCCCCACCAGGCTTCCCCTATGGATGGGCCAGATCCCTTCTGGCACTCAGGGTAGAGTAGCCAACAGTCTTCCCATAGGGCTATGCCAATGTCCACCCTTTACCTGAAGAGAGAAAGCTATGTAGATGGCTACAGAGCCAGTGACCGTACCCAGGCCTAGGAAGGTGCCCGATTCACTGTAACAAACAACAAAAGGCTCATTATCTTCAGGAACTCAGGCAGGACTGTTCCCAAACTCCCCCAGGACCCCTCTGCCCAGCCAAGCCACCACTGTCTCATACCTGACACTGAGGCAGGAGATGACTTCATTGCCACAGGGCTTGGTACGAAGAGGCAAGAAGGAAGAACCATCCCAGGCTGTGAGGTAGCAAGGTGGGGGCTGGCGCAGCCGCTTGTGGGGGATCTGCACTGTGAAGAGCCGCAGCCCAGAAGGCTGGTCTGGAACCTGCCCAAACCTAGGAGCCAGGCAAAGGACTATTCAGCTCCTGGGTCTTCCTCTTCAGAGGTTTGTGCACTCCTGTCCCTAATCATGCTGGATGTTAACACCTGGCAAGGCCACAGTTCCTCCTCCTCTCATCCTGTCCTCCAGTCTTCCCTCTCCCCCACCATAGCTAGGCTATGCCTCTTTTAGCCACCGTCAGGGTCTTCATACCTGCAAGCCTGGTAGCGGTAAGGCGTGTTAGAAAAGGTGGGTCCATTTTCTTGCCAGTGCAGCTGCATCAGTAGCTGATCTTTCTGCCACACAGAGGCCTTAAGGTCCCAGCCTACAGTTACCAACTAGTTAGGAATAAAGATTCCAGAGATGGCTAGTTAGGGATCTACTTCCTGTGCAAACAGTATAAGCACTTCCTTACTCCTTTCTACATCCCCTTCCCACACTCTACCTCACCTTGCCATCAGGCCCCAAAGCCAGGTCTTCAATATCCCCTTCATGGGCTTTGAACTCCAGAACTTTCTCCAGGCTGGGTACCTGCAGCCAAGCCACCAACCTGATTAGGCCAGATAGCAAGAGCACTATGATCCTCACCCCTCTTCTTCAATGGCCACTCACAAGTTTCCCAGAACTCATTCAGATATTTACAATTTTGGTCTTGTTGCAACTACCATTCATCTTCCCTAAACCCCCAAAGTCACACCTTCCAGACACGAACGAAGCCATCTGTTCCTCCAGTGGCAAGCAGGGTGTTATCATGGTTGAAACACACAACTTTCTGCAGTGGATCAGAGCCGAAGTCTGTCTGCACTGCCTGCAAATTCTCAACCTTGAGCTCTCCCCCCTCAGGATGGGTTTCAGCTCCTGATTTCTTCTCTGCTGGGGTTGCCCCCTTCCTTTGTCGAAGCCCTTGCTCCTTGGAACCTGCAACACAAACAGCTTGCCAGGATCCAGCCCTCTGTATTAAATAGAATTGGTCGCTCTCTATATGGCAAGGATTTCTACAGCTTCTAGCTGCTAACATGACCTTATTTGCAGTTTCACTTCTTTAAAGACAAAGATGAAAATGATCTTATTCATTTAACCCTTTTCCCAAAGCTCCTCACCTGCCTTCTCTGCCTTGTTGTCTTTCTGCTTATGGACCCGGAAACGCAGGAGCTGACAGTGGGCATCCTGCCCTGCAGCAAGGATATCACCCGCCAGTGCCAAGTTCATGGTAGCCCGTGTCTCCGTGTCATGGGAGTGCAGCAGGGAAGCGCTTAGGCGCCCATTAATTTGTTCTAGCTGCAGAAAGTGCTATGAGAGAGGGAACAAGGATGGGCAAAGTTCAGGGGTGCCCGGAGCACATGCAAGGCAAACTTCTCTTAGTTCTTACCCTTTTTGATCACTGCACTTTCTAGTTCACAGGGTTTTTTCGCGCTGTTTATCTTTTTTTTTGGGGGGGGGGGCCTTCCAAATTTGTATAGCAAGCAGGCTGGGATAATTATCTCCAGTTTACAGATAAACAGGGTGGAACTCCAAAAAGTGAAGGAACCGGGGCTGGGGATATAGCTCAGTTGGTAGGGTGCTTGCCTCGCAGGCACAAGACCTTGGGTTCACACACACACACAAACACAGAGGGAACCTAGGTAGCCTAAGGGCCAACAGCAGCGCTGGAGCCTGCTACAGGGCAGATCAACAAGAAAAAGACCGGATAAGACCCCTGGAGCTGTTCGCAAGGTGTAGCTTAGGCATTCCTGCCTACCCGGCGGGTGTGTAGCTTTTACTCCTCCTTCCGAGTCTCTCAACCGCCTGCTGAGTAAAATTCTCGGTTGAAATTCGCACGGGGGTTCCCGGTATGCCGGGTTTTCCCACCGTAAATGGGCAGGACCCGAAGCTGGGGTGCGGGCCACCCCTGCGGCCCCGGAATTGTCCCCAGCCCGCGGTGTGACCCGGTCCTACTGGCCTCGCGCTCTCACCACTCCATTCTTTATGCCGGTCTTGGCAGCGCCTCCTCCGCCCGCAGCGATGAGCAGGCCCGCGCTGGGGTCGACCTGAAGCGCGTACAACGGGAACGGGGCCCGGTAAAGCTCTGGAGCCCGGCGCCGGCCCATCCCGCCCGCCGCGCGTTCACTGTCAGCCCCGAGGCACCGAGGACATGCCGCGTCCGGACTTCGGCTACTTCCCCGGCCGCTGCTGAACTTAGATCGGTCGCTGGTGGGAGGACTCCCGATCCCTTTCACACCCGCCGGGTTGCGACAACTCTAACCACCCACCAGCAGCTATCTCCACTCGGGTCTGACTCTAGCTCGAAGGCGCGCACTGCGCAGGCGCCCCTACCCGCGGCTTTCTCTGCGCAGGCGCACAACGTCGGTACGCGTCAGCACTAGCGGGCCGCTGGGCTACAGCAGCGGAATTCCGACACGGATCGGGTTCACAGCTTGCGGTGACCACAGACCCGCCATCTTTGTTCTGGGCGCGGGAAGCAGCGGAGGCGGACCTGGAAGAGGCTACCGAGGGTCAATAAGCCTTTAATAAACAAATCCTCGAATTACGACTCTTCACCTGAGGAGTGATCCACCGACTCATACATGCAGCCTTTATCTATTACACCAGGGAGGACGTGATTAGTCCAAGCGCACAGGCTGGAGACCGCCTGCGGCTCTTGCCTCTTATTTGAGGCGAGATGGACTTGAAACGAACCTGGCTTCAAATCCCAGATTCACTTACCTCCTAATGTGTGGAAAGTGTTCTCCATCCTTACCTTGTCCTATGGTTGGCAGAGTCTTCGATTCCCTTTCTCTGGGCTTCTCATTTGCACTTCTGCAGTGAAGGTGTACCCTAACTGACTTGGGGACAGCTTGGTTCCCTGGAAGGTGTCTTCCTTGCCTGACACCCCACCCTTCTGAGAGTGCCTTCGTTTTTTCATCTATGTCAGGATCCCTGTGCTCCCCTGCGAATGAGCTTTAGGAATGCCCTTCCCGGCCAAGAGAAATGGGCAGTTGCATCCTCATCTCTGAGCCCCAAGTGGAATGGGCTTGGTGACTTCATCTGTGGGGATACCAGTGTCTGGTTCCACAGAGTTGAATTAAAAGTGTGAAGGGCCTGACCTAGCCCTTGTGCATCTCAGGACCTAGGGACATTTGGGTCCCTTCCCCACCTGGGATAGGACACCCGTTGTCCTTGGCCCTTCTATTTCTTTTGACATCCCTGCTTCCTACCCTGGCCTTGTAGGGAACTGGCACCCCTGTAGCTGCAGCCACCCATTCTTTGAGCTCAGGACACAAATATAAGTTTCTCAGGGTCAGGCTTTATTGGATACACTGAAGGCTGAATGGGGCTTTAGGTGCCTTGCGTCCTCTTCAGCCAGGAGACAGCAAACTCCATAAGGGGTTTCCAGGGTTCAGGGCAGGAGAACAGACCTGACCTCCAGTCAACCAGCCCTTCAGGGTGTCTCGGGGGCTCCCCGAGATCTGGGACCTGGTGGGGAGGGTGGGGGTTTGAGGGGGTGCTCCAGGGAGCCTCCGCAGTTCTGGAACTAGGATTGTGACTTTTGGAGAACAGGCTCTGGAGAGGAAGGCCTCTTTGGGGCAGGAGGCAGCTTGGGCTTCAGGGAAGCAGTGGCCTGTTTTGGTGCCTGAGGTGGAGGCCCCGAACACCGGGTGGATCTTGGAGATGGGAGGCCTGCAGACCTGTGGCTCCCGGCCTGCGAGGGTGTGCCTGGGACTGAATTTGCCTGATTCTGAGCCGCTGCGGCTCTGAGCCACTGAGCTGCTGGGGTCTGGGCTGCTGGTGCTTGATGCGGAGGAGCCTGAGTGGCCTTGCCCTGAAGCCCTACTTCTTCCCGCCTTTTTTCTGGCAACAGATGCAAGGCCCTGGCCTGGCCCTGAGGCAGGCGGAGGCCAAAGCCGATGCCTATGCGGAGTGGCCCAGATTCCTGGCCCTGTGCACAGGGCAGTAGCTGGGGGAATGCAAGCAGCCGGGGTCCAGTCCTGTACTTGGTTTTGGGGCAAGAGGGACCGCGGAGTCGCAGGCACACCAGGCATACGGGATACTCCACAACTGGGGCCTGGCCTGTTTTGCCTAGCCACAGGCGCTGCAGAAGCAGAAGCCGCAGGTCGTGGGCGATGCGGCGGTGCCCCAGGTGGACCACGAGGGCCTGGGCCAGGGCCCCTGGGTCCCTGAACTCTGCAGGGTCCTTCTCGCTTGCCACGCATCCTCCCACCACCCCAGGGGACTTGGTTTCCCTGTACTGAGGCCAGTGCCATGTCTGCTTGTTAGAGTGGACCCCTGGAGAAGGTAGGCTGGGGGAAGTGAGTGTGGAGCTAGGTAGGTCTTGCTGGCAGGAAGGAGTCTGATAACCGGAGCGGGGAGAGTTGTGTGGCTGGGAAGGAGAGGAGGAGCGGGTCAGAGGAGGAGATGGGTAGAGCTGTTGGTTGGAGGGGGAGGAGGACTGTGGAAAGGCAATAGTGCCGTAGCTCTGGTGAAAGAAAGTGGGGGAACTTGGGAGGGGAGAGGAGTAGGGGTGTGGAGCAAAGTCAGAATTTGACTCAGAAGAGTAGGAATGGAGGCCAGGACTAGGGGACAGTGGAGAAGGGGAGAAAGGGAGATAGGACTGTGTGGAAGAGGAGAAAGGTGGGTAGGGAGAGAGAGGCTGTAGGTTTCGGGTAGAGGAGTCCACAAGTTGAGAAAGGCCCTGCGGGGGGCGCCCAGGGGGCACTGCGTTCTGTAGCAGCACCTGGTCCTTATTTTGAGGCAACATTGCCTTGAATCCAACAGGGACTGGGGCCACAAGACCAAGGACAGAGACCTAGCAGAATCAGGACAAGGGTCTCTGAGGCTAGTTGTGGCTGAGAATCAAGGAAGCCTTCTGTGCGCAGTGTGGCTCCGGCCTGATGTTGCTGTGGGCATTGGCAGCAGGAGGAGACACTGAGCCCTCTGGCACCAGGCTCTCGAGGTGCTCAGCGGGGAGCCTAGGTTTAAGCTTGGCTTCTCACTTCTTTGCAGTCAGCCATTGACGAGGGATGTATGGGATTGAGAAATCAGAGCTGCCTTTTGGGAACTGAGGGACAGCGGTGACTCTCTGGATGGAGCAGAGGAAGACACAGCTCATAGGATCTGCAGAGAAGGAGACAGAGCCCATGATATGGGGTATTGGTCCATTTCTGGCTCTGCATCTGGTGAAAGAAAGTTGCAGGGCCAAGCTTCAGGCTGGACTTACCAAGACCCTAAGTCTTTGTCACCTTTAGAGTTGGAAGAACTGACAAAATACTCCCAGGGAGGTAAGAAATTGGGAGGAAAAGATGAGGGAGGAGAGAGAGAGGGGTGGAGTTGGAGAAGGAGACTTTGGGGATGGGAACTGAGTGGAGGGTATTCTGGTTCTCTTGAGTTCTTACCAATGAGGATTCCTCTGAGCTGTTTCACAAGACACTTCAGCAAAGAGGGGACCTGGGAGAGAGAGAAGAGTTATCAAATGGTGAAAGGGCAATACACCTTCCTCTGCCTCCAGCATCTGTCACCTTAAACTCACCCAGAATTCTGTCTGAATGTTGCCCTCAGTCCTCCTTCAGCCAGGCAGAGGTCTTCTGGTTACAGGGTTTTGTCCTCCTAATCCTGACTCAGAGATTCTGTAAGCATCCTGGTTTCCTGACAATCTGGTTCTCCTGACCGCTGGTCGCCCCTAATGCTGATGTCCTTTAGCTGAGCCTGGCCCTGGCTGAGATGGCTTACCACGCCCAGCAGCAGCAGCACTGGGGCCAGCTGGTAAAAGCCTCTGGGAGACTGAGACTTTGTCTAAGGGGCGGCGTTGCCGCCCCCAATGGGAGCTAGAGGCCCCACTCCCTAGGGATAATTCTGCCTGGTATCAAATGCCTATGTCACAAAGGTCAGATGCTGACGTCATAGAATCCTCTCCTCAAAACTCTGGGCTCTTCTCTCTCAGAGATCATGCAAAGGCTGACCCCTGACAAAAAGTGTTAAGCAGGCAAAATTTTTTGGTGTACTCAGTTTCCCCTTTACACTCCACCCCCGAAACCCCTCCCTGCCCATATACTTTACCCCTTTCGCCACTTCCTCGATTAATTGTTCTCCCCACCTAGAAACTATCTGATTAATTGTTCTCCCCACCTAGAGACTATCTGGGAGGAGCCCTCCCTTCTACTTTCTATTTTCCTTTGCTTTCTGAGGAGTGGCTCATACTCCATATCTTTCCCCCTCTAGGATCTACTTATTCTATGTTTTAAAAACCATTTCAGGGCTGGGGTTGTGGCTCAGTGATAGAGAATTTGCTTCGCACATGTGAGGCACTGGGTTCAATCTTCAGCACTGCATAAAAACAAACATTTGAAGATATTGTGTACACATGTAACTTTCTCATTTGAAGATATTGTGTACACATATAACTAAAAAATCATTTAAAAATATTTAATTTATACCTTTATTTAGATGTAATTCACATAGTATCCATCCATTTAACACATGCAATTCAGTGTATTCTAGCATAGTCTCAGGATTTTACAACCATTGTCACAATCTAATTTTAGAACATCTTTATTCCCCACCCCCAAAGAAATCCCATATCCATTAATAGTCACTCACTATTTCTTTTTTTTTTTTAAAGAGAGAGTGAGAGAGGAGAGAGAGAGAGAGAGAGAGAGAGAGAGAGAGAGAGAGAATTTTTAATATTTATTTTTTAGTTCTCTGCGGACACAACATCTTTGTTGGTATGTGGTGCTGAGGATCGAACCCAGGCCGCACTCATGCCAGGCGAGCGCGCTACCGCTTGAGCCACATCCCCAGCCCAACACTCACTATTTCTTACTGTCCTCAGCTCCTGGAAGCCCCAAATCTACTTTCTGTTCCTATGGATTTGCATATTCAAGACATTTTACATAAGCAAACTTTTCTGTCTGGCTTCTTTCGTTTAGCATGTTTGAAAGGTTTGTTTATGTTGTATTATGTGTAATTACTTTATTTCTTTTATTGTCAAATAATATTTCTTTGAATGGATAGATCATACATTGTTTGTATACATTTGTTGTTTCTACTCTAGCAATCACAAATAATACTGCTATAAATATTCTTGTAAAAATTTTGTGTGGACAGGTATTTTTGTTTTTTTGAGTCTATAACTAGAAACAAAATGACTGAGTCAGATGGTGAAGCTGTATTTAACATTATGAGGAAAGGTACCTAACCATCTTCCAAAATGACTGTGATATTTTTTGATCCCACCAGCAAAGTATGAATGATCTAATATCAACATACATTATTGCCTGTCCTTTTGATTTTAGCAATCCAAGTGGGTGTGAAGTGGTATCATATTATGGTTTTGATTTGCATTTTCCTAATGACTAATCTTATTTTTTCATGTGCTTCTGGGCTATTTATATTCAAATATTTTGCTTATTTTTAGGGTTTTTTTTTGTCCTATTGTTGAATTATAAGGTTCTTCTATATTCTGTATATAGGTCCCTTATCGGATATACAATTTACAATTATTTTTTCTAATTCTGTGAGTCCTTTTTACTTTCTTAATGGGTTATCTTTTTACTTTCTCATTTGATGAATTTTTTTTTATTTTGGTTTATTATTTTTATATTTTGTGGTACCTGAAATTAAACCCAGAAATTAAATATGCTAGGCAAGCATTCTACCACTGAATCACCCAGCCACTCACAAAAATTTTAAAATTTGATGAAGTCTAATTTATCTATTTTGTTTTTCGTTCTTGCCATTGGGGTCTTATCTAAGAAACCATCACTTAACCCAAGGTTAAGTGATTTGCTTTGTTTTCTTCTAAGCTTTTTATAATTTTAGTTCTCACATTTAGGTCTTGACAAAGATTCTTTGATTGGCCAAATTTTAGTCAGGCTTCTGAATCTTCTAGTCTCATCTGTTCACTTCCTTATAAAATCCAACTTTAGCAAAGAACCTTGCTAAATCAGTTTAGCTAGACTCTCCCCTCTCCTTGATATCTGATTATCCTGAATATTTGGTCACTTGAATATCTCCTCACCTTCCATCATACTCCAGGTGATGTCTAGTCATCCTGGCCGGTCTTCATCAAGAATCCTGTTAGGATGGTTTAGCCAGAATTCCCTATTTCTGATGTTTCCTCTTAGTAATTTTCCCTCTGCTTACCCCACACTGTGCTTTGATTATAAATCACCACTTGCTGTATTGGAAGTTGAGTCCCAAATACTTTCTCCACTGCAAGTCCTCATTACAATGGTGTCTATACCTGTAACAGTGGTCCTGATTAAAGTCTTCCTTTCTGTGTTTTAACAGTATCATTGAATATTTTTTTTCTTTAACAGTCTATGACCCATTTGAATTAATTGCTTTATATAATGAAAGGTAGGGGTCCAACTTCATTCTTTTGCAAGTGGATATTCAGTTGTTCAAACACTATTTGTTGAAAATATTATTCTCTCCCCATTGAATGTCTTGGCATACTTGTCAAATATTAGTTGACTATTAAATTAGTTTCTTGGTGTACCTGTACCAATTTACTTGATATTCGGTGGCTTAAACAACAAATTCATTATTTTACAATTCTGTAGATTATAAGTCTAACATGGGTCTCATTGGGCTAAAATTGCAATGGCGGGTCTGCATTCCATTCTGGCAGCTCTAAGGGAGAATCCATTTTCTTGTCTGCTGTGGCTTCTAGAGTTTGCCCATTGCAATGGTTTAAATAAATATGTAAAAGGATGTCCTCCAAATGTTCATGTGCTGGAATCTTGGTTCCCAGTTTGGCAGTATTGAGGTGGTAAGACTTTTAAGAGGTGGTACCTCTTAAAAAGGTAATTAGGTCATGGGGGAAAGGAATTTATACTGGTCTTGTGGAATGAGTTAGTTCTTACCAGAGTAGGTTGTCATAAAAAGACTAAGCTTGACCCCCGAATTTCTGTAGGCTTCCTGTCTTACCATGTATTTTCTTCTGCATGTGTTTTTACCATTATGATTTTATCTTCCATGAGCCCCTTACCAGACACCAAACGGATGGGATCACCCAATCTTGGACTTACAGCCTCCAAAACTGGGAGCTCAATATTCCTCTTTTCTCTATGAGGTATCCAGATTCAGGTATTTTGTTATTGCCACAGAAAGTGAACTAAGACACCCACATTCCTTGATTTGTGGTTCCCCTCTCACATCTTCAAAACCAGCACTATATATCTATGTTTGTTCTTTTATAGTCACATCTTCCTCTAACTCAAACTCTTCTGCCTCTCTCTTCAACGTTTAAGGACTCTTGTAATTACAATGGGCAAAGCCAGATTATGAGGGATAATTTTGTGTGTATGTATGTATGTGTGGTACTGGGAATTGAATCCAGGGGTGCTTTACCACTGAGCTATCACCAGCTCTTTTTATTTTTATTTTGAGAAAGGGTCTTGCTAAGATGCTGAGGCTGGCCTCAAACTTGAGACACTCTTGCCTCAACCTCCCGAGTTGCTGGGATTACAGGCATGGGTCACTGGCATAGCAGAAGGATAAGCTCTTATAAGTCAGTTTATTAGCAACCCTAATTTTTCCTTCCCACATAACCGAATATATTCACAGGTTCTAGGGATAAAAACTTGGAACTTTTTGGGTGGTAGTGGTGGGGCTATTATTCTGCTTAAATCTAGGGGTTTATTTCTGGACTCTCAATTAAATTTCACTGATCCTTTTTGTGGTACTGGACACTGAACCCAAGATCTCAAACATGTAAGGCAAACATTCTACCACTAAATTACTTGGCCCTTTTTAAATTTTCATTTTGAGACAGGGTCTTGCTGAATTGCCCAATCTGGCCTGGAATGTGAGCCTTCTGCTTCAACCTCCAGAATAGCTAGGATTACAAGCATGTATCACAGAACCTTGCTCTATCGATCTTTGTGTCTGTCTTTAAGCCAGTATTTCACTGTCTTAATTCCTGTAGCTTTGTGGTAGGTTTTGAAATTGGGAAATGTGAGTCTTCTAACTTTGCTCTTCTTTTTCAAGATTGTTTTATCTATTATGGATCCCTTGCATTTCCATAATAATTTAAGAATCAACACATCAATTTCCACACACACACACACACACACACACACACGAAACAAAAAACTAACAAAACCCAGCTGGGATCTTGGTAGCTATACAATGAATCTGTATATTTCTTTGGGGAATATTGCTATAAGAACAATGTTAATTGTTCTAATTTGTGAATATGAGATGTCTTTCCAATTTTTTACATCTTTAATTTCTTTTGATGTTTTATAGTTTTCAGTGTACAGATCTTGAACTTTTGTTAAATTTTTTTCTAAGTATGCTATTATTATTATTTTTTAAATATTTATTTCTTTAGTTTTAGGTGGACACAGTATCTTTATTTTACATTTATGTGGTGCTGAGAATCGAACCCACTGCCTCACACATGCTAGGTGAGCGTGCTACCACTTGAGCCACATCCCCAGCCCATAAGTATGCTATTATTGTTGTTATTATTTTCTTTCATTTTTTGGGGGGTGGGTAGGTACCAGGGATTGAACTCAGGGCACTCAGCCACTGAACCACATCCCCAGCCTATTTTGTATTTCACCTTGCCGTTGCTCAGGCTGGCTTTGAACTCACAATCCTCCTGTCTCAGTCTCCCGAGCTGCTGGGATTACAGGCGTGCACCACCATGTCCAGCTATTATTTTCTTTTTACATTATTATAAGTGAAATAATTTTCTTAATTTCATGTTTTGGATTGTTTATTGATAGCACGTAGAAATATAATTTATTTTTGTATATTGATTTTGTATTGCTGATCTTGTTTATTAGTTTGAATGATTTTTAAAAATAGATTCCTTGTGGTTTTATAGATATAGAACCATGTTATCTGTGAAAATTGCTGAAAGATTGAAGGGTTAATGTCATTAATAAAAATTCTTTTTTTTTTTTTTGGTACTGGGGATCGAACCTAAGGGTACTTAAGCACTGAACCATATCCCCAGCCCTTTTTTAGGGTCTCACTGAATTGCTTAGTGCCTTGCTAGGTTATTGAGGCTGGCTTTGAACTTGTGATCCTCCTGCCTCAGCCTCCCAAACTGCTAGGAATACAGGTGTATACCACCATGCCTGACTTAAATAAAAATTCTTAATACTACTTCTTCTCCACTTTGTAGTAAATCTGAATTCAGACTATCCTGGAGAAGACCACACTACCTGGTTTCCAATGCCAAGGTTTGCCCTCAACGGGAATATGTATGTAAGTGAGGCAGTGATCATGGTGCCCAAGTTAAAGGAGGCTTTGCTGATATGGGTATTTCTAATGGTCTCTTTGCATGTAGTCCTTGAAGCTTTCTCATCCAGGGCAATTTCTCATAGTAGAATTAGGAATGGCATGGCTTGTGTAAAATGGGAGAGGGGCACTTATGAGAGGGTGGGTGGTAGGGAAAGCAAGCTGGGCAAAATTTCAGTCACATCAGTTTTAAGAAGGAAAGAATATGGAATTGGAGGCCTGGGCTTGGGATCTGGAAGGTTACCTGGGACTTGGGACTTTTAGTGCTAAAACCAAAATAGTTCCAGATAAAACTAGGACAATTGGTCACCCTAAAACTTGAGCCCTTTTGGAAAGCATTTATGCTCTAGGGATATGAGGACCTCAATTTGAAAATTATTCATGTCCATGACATAATAAATATTTGTTGTCTTTAGTGATAGGAATGTCTTTTATTATCAATAATGAGCCCTTTCAACCACACCTGAATGTGTGACTGTTGGTCAGCCTAGAGATAGCATCAGGAGGGTGGTTTGTAGCCAGAGGAAACAACCATGTGATTCATAGGGTGATTTTCAGCTCTACTTTCTGATCTCTGGGAAGGAGAGAGGGACTTGAGATGCATTCATTCACCAATGGCCAATAATTTAATCCACTATACCTATACAATGAAATCTTCCGACCTAAACACTGGGGTTCAGAGAATTTCTGGGCTGGTGAACGCATTGAGATGCTGGGAGGATGGTGTTCCCAGACACAGCATGGAAGTGTGCATCTCTTCCATTTTGCAGTTCCTGAAATGTGTCCTTTATGATAAACTGGAAAACAAATAAAATGTTTTCCTGAGTTCTTTGAGCTGTTATTATCAATTTATCCAACTTGTGGAAGTTTTATATTTATAGCCTGTTATCCAGAATAACAGGTAGCCTGGGACTTGAAACTAGCATCTGATGTGGGGGCAGTCTTATGGGACTTTGGGCCCCCTTAACTTGTATGATCTGATGCAAACTCAGGTAGATGGTGTCAGAATTGAATTGAATTTTTGGACACCTGGTTGGTGTCTAGAGAACTGAAGAAACTGTACAGAGAACATCATACATTTGGTATCAGAAACATTGGAAGGAATAGAACCTCTTGTCCCAGTGAAAAATGTCTGGGGTAACTCCAGTTCACACCAACTACTGCTTCCCTTGTTTCATATTATTTACTATTTGTGTTGTAAAATTTTGTTGATCAAGTGAATGGAAGTTCTCTCAGCATTTGGCATGCAGGTTGTAAATGTGAGATTATAATGCAGTTGTTTCATTTTGCTAGTTGTTTCCTGTTGATGTTATCTATCACATACTCTTCTCACCCCACACCCATCTTGAGGTTTAAGAACACTGTGTTCTATTTCTTTTAAATTCTGTGTAGCACACTCTACCCAGAAACCTGCAAATGACTGAGGACTGATGAGTGGATGGGTTCATTGATAGTAGTCTAAGAGTATTTGACCACTGCCACTTTTCATTTTCTTTTCCTTTCTTTTCTGTTTGAGTTGAACATTATGATATGGTGGGGAGGGGAAAGTAGGGGCGGGTCCCAGAGTCTTTTTGGAGAAATGATATATATAAGACAGGTGCCTGGGCTGGGGATGTGGCTCAAGTGGTAGGGCGCTCACCTGGCATGCATGCGGTCCGGGTTGGATCCTCAGCACCACATACAAACAAAGATGTTGTGTCCACCAAAAACTAAAAAATAAACATTAAAATCTCTCTCTCTCTCTCTCTCTCTCTCTCTCTCTCTCTCTCTCTCTCAAAAAAAAGACAGGTGCCAGACAACTACAGATAGGTAAATATTAAGAAAGGCAAAACCGATCAATTCTAGAATTTTAAACCAGCAAATGTCTAGTTGCTTTTCCCAAAATTTTCTATGAGATTATTAAACTGTGCACAAGCTCTTAGAAAACAAATGAGTAATCACAATGGCCAGAGTGGATTCAAGTAAAACAACTGGAGAGAACATGCAGCCATATAGAAGTGGCATATATGCTGTGTCTTGGGGGAAGGCAGTTGTCTTAATTCACCTTGTGCTGCTGACAGAATGCTCGAGACTGGTTTATTTATAAAAAACAGAACAACAGAGCAAAGGTATTTGTTATTTCTTCCTTATTTTGTTTTGGAGGGAGGGTACTGGGGGTTGAACCCAGGGTTACTTTACCTCTGAGCTACATCCCAAGCTTTTCCTTTTTTTGGGGGGGGATAGAATCTCATTAAGTTGCTGAGGTTGGCCTGGAACTTGCAATCCTCCTGCCTCAGCCACCCCAGTTGCTGGGATTGCAGATGTATGGTACTGTGCCTGGAAGAAAACAGAGTTATTTCCTATAGTCCTGGAGCTGGGAAGGTCCAAGGCAAGGGTCTGTCATCTGGCAAGGGCTTTCTTGATGCATTATCCCATGGCAAAAGGTGGAAGGGTAACAGTGCATATGTGCATGAGAGAGGGAAAGAAGGAAAGGAAGAGAAAAAGAGAGAGAGCGCACAAGTACCCAAAACAAGGCTGAGCTTACTTTTATAACAAGCCCACTCCATGATAATGACATTAATCTATTCATGAGGGCTCTGCTGACCACCTAATCGCCACTTAAAAGTCTCACCTCATACACTGTTGCATTGGGCATTAAGTTCCCAATGTATAAACCTTGGGGCCACATTCAAACCATAGCAGCAGTTTTATCTGACCATTCACCTTCCAGGATTAGAAATGTGCTCTTGGTCATGCTGACTAAAACTCAATAGCCTGAGGTAAGTGCCAGAATGCCAATTGATAAATTGACCTCTAAAGGAGACACAGACAGGAAATAATTAGCAGATTTTTCTCCCTATAGTTATTTGGGAAGTTAAAATGTAATCAGCATTTGCGTGTGTGTGTGCGCGTGCGCGCGCGCGCGCGCGCGCGCGTGCGCGCGCAATCATGCATGCATGCATTCAACTCAGGGTGCTTAATCACTGAGCCCAATCCCCAGCCCATTTTTTAAATTATTTTGAGATAGGATCTCACTAAATTGCTTAGGGCTTCACTAAGTTGCTGAGACTGGCTTTGAACTTGCGATCCTCCTGCCTCAGCCTCCCACGCCATTGGGATTACAGGTATGCACCACCACGCCTGGCTAGCATCCACATTTTTTATTTACCATGTGAATCACAGTTCCAGGAACTGACTTGCTGCCTTCAATATATCAGTGTTTTCATATCGTATAGCTAGAGCTATCTGGGAGACAGAATGATACTTCATGCAGGTTCCTAGAACAAGAGAAGCTGAGGAAGTAATAAGCTAATAACACTAAGTGAAAGTGTTTATTCTATTTGTCTCAACGGAAATAACACAAATCCCATTGGAGAGCTCTCATGAATAGTGCTGGGATGAGTATCACCAGTTTTGCTTCTGTGACTCTTCTTCCTCTTCCCAAGTTGACTGACACATTCTCTTTTTTTTTAATATTTATTTTTTAGTTGTAGTTGGACACAATATCACTTATTTATTTTTATGTGGTGCTGAGGATCGAACCCAGGGTCCTGCACATGTGAGGTGAACGCTCTATCACTGAGCTACAACTGCAGCCCCACCCCCAACACATTCTTTTGAATCAGCCACTCTGGAGCCTTGCTGTGTGGAAACTGAAATGTGCACACTTGAAATCTATCACAATGAGTTGCTTTTGCAGCTCATCATTGTCATGTAACTTATCCCCAGCTGCTGGTAGGCACTTAAACATGGTCCTTAAGTATTTACCATATAAAGCTCCCCACATTTCTTTTATTTCATACTTTGTAAATGAGTTTTTTAGCCTGAGGATTATAATAATCTTTATGTACTTTTATCTTATCAAGTTTTTTGACAGAATATCATGGTGTGATTGTGAACAAGAAGGATGAACATGGGCCAGTGGGTCAAACTCTTTTTCAAAGGGACCTCCACTTAAATAGTGGCTGAGGGTTTTTTGTACCAAACATAGATGACCACTCCTGGAAGATTGGATCCAAGTTCTGGGGTGGAGATGATCCTGTCTGGCATACCTTCATCTCCACTCCTCAGTGGACAGTCAATCCCACACCTAAATAGGACATGTTCCTGCCTCTTCCTTAGCTTGTCGTGGTGGAGGCTGATGGTGCAGGACTGAAACAACCAAGAAGGAGTGGGGTACTATGGCACACACCTGTGATCCCAGCAACTCCTGAGGATGAAGCAGGAAGATCTCAAGTTTGAGGCCAGTCTCAGTAACTGTGTCAAAGAGAAAAAAGGGACCGGGGATGTAGCTCAGTGGTAAAGTTGCCCTGGGTTCATTTCCAGTATCAATGAAATGAAGAAGAAGAACCCAAAAGAAGGAAGCTTGCTATCATTGCTAGAGGCCACAGTGAAAGCCAGAAGATCCAGCTTCCCATGAGTTGGACCACACCTGAACCTTCCTCTCATGAAGTAGCTATGCCTGCCAACTTGAGAAGAGAATGCATGATACCAAAGCTGTGCTTTCACTGCTCTGCTGCCTGTGTTCTCCAGGAAGCTCACTCAGTCCAGTTGAGAGAATGTACCCTGATGTATTCACACCCTGGAGACTAGAGGCAAAGCCCCAGGCTGAGACAAAGTTCTTACAGAGAACTTTATATCAAAGACCACTTCCCAGAGCCACCCACACACAGGCATCATGTGGCATTATGCCAGTAGAGAGAGTCAGGCACAGCATGGACCTGAGCTGTGCCCAGAGAGGATGTTCAGTACACAGAGCCCTTCACGATAAGCTCCCTGAGACCTGTCTGCCTTCTCTGCTGATTACAGCAGCACTGAAGATGTTAGAATGCTAGAAATGGCCTCTGTACCTCTCGGCATGGGAACCATTAGCTCTGTACATCAGTCTCACCCTATCCTGGTTCACTTGGGGATTTACGGACACTGTTTTTCACTATGTAGGTTTTCCTTTCTACTCTAGCATCTTTACTGTGGATGATGTGAAAGGTTGAGAAGTTCCCGTTTCACTGACTATGAACTTACTGTCCTCCCAGGAACTGAACCCTCATGGTGGAGGACCTCTCTGAGGGTGTCCAGGCCACCTAGCACTGGGAGTGCACTTGGGCACTAGAAGATCTCTTTTCCTGTGGCTGCAGGTGTGACTTTAATATTGCCTTTCTTCTTATACTTTGTCCTACTAGGCTCAGCAAAGTAGGAACCAGATCTCCCTCCTTTCCTAATGGGTAAGTTCCCTTAGAGGAAAGATGCCACACCAGTTTGCCATCTGGTGAGGGTTTTGATGGCTTCCTTTATAAGTCTGTCCTCAGCACTAACTGGATTACATTTCCAGTGAGCTCTGAATGGAAGCTGGGAGAGTTTTCTGAGAAAAAGAACACTGCACTGCGGCTGAGAGAACTTGCCACTCATTCTACAGCTTCTTATTCCATGGTTGGTTAGAAAGCAAGAGTCAGACCCCCAAACTAGTGCAGTTTTCAGTGAGTGGCTTTTAAAAACTGATTTGAGGGTCTTGGCAAGGGCACTACTGTTGACTATCTGCTTGTTTCAAAGGTTGGCATCTGATGTCTTTGGAGTGGTTTTTGCTCCTTCTCTCCAAATGCCAGCCTTCTGTCCCTGAGATCCTGGTGGGCAGTTCTCCCATGATTAGAGTTCTCCCATGATTACAATCCAAAGAGGTTCTGTGCTTCTTATAGACATCCTTACTCCTTAATGATTGCCATGTTAGTTTCATATGGCCCCTAATTTCAATAGCAAAAGGTTACACACTAGGCAGGATTTTTGTGCCTCTGACAAAGTGTGCAACTACCGTACAGCATTCTGGAGATGTTTCATGTCAGTCTTTTCTTCTTTCTTTTTTTGGGCAATGCTGGAGTCTTAATCTTGCTGGTCCTTCCACAGAACTGCTGGTCCAGGGGAGTACTTAGAACTTCAGGTTTCCCCGGAGGCCTAGGGCCATGCCCATTCTGTGGGTAGTGTTGTCGGTAGATACACAAACTGTGCCACCAGTCTGGTCCTGCACTGTCACTCCATGGCTCAGAGCCCACACTGTTCTCTTCTGGTACTGGGACTTGTACAAGTTTCATAGAATAAAAGTCCTGCTGGATAGAACTTTTGGCTTTTCTCATTTTCTTGGAGATATATTCCAAAGTATATTATGTACATTAAAGTGTTGGAGTTTCTAAATAAAATGGATAAATTCATAGAAAAATATAAAATACTAAATACTCTTAAGAAGAAATAAGGACTTAAATCAAATTAGAAATTAGAAAAGTGGAAGCTAAAATCTCTTCCCCTACTTGCCAAAGAAAAAAACCCAGGCCCAGTGGTTTTGCAGGTAAGTTTTACCAAACTTTCAAAGAATAGATGATTCCTATATTATGTAAAAAGTTCTCCCAGAAAATGAAAAAAAGAACAAGAGCTACTCGGCTCATTGTATTGAAGTTAATGTAATCTTGACTCCAAACAAAATAAGTATAAATAAAATTATAATCTCATTTCCTTTATGAAATAGTTGCAAAAAATCCTAAACAACATATTAACTAATGAATTATCAGTGTATTTTTAAGTGAATTACAATTGGGTGGGACTTGTAACAGGAATTAAAGCAAGAATTATCATGAAAAAATCTAATAATATAACATATGAATAGGGGAAATAATTATTGTCTCAATACAGAAAAAGCCTTTGATAAATTTTTTTTAAGAGAGATTGTGAGAGAGGAGAGAGAGAGAGAGAGAGAGAGAGAGAGAGAGAGAGAGAGAATTTTTTAATATTTATTTTTTAGTTCTCGGCGGACACAACATCTTTGTTGGTATGTGGTGCTGAGGATCGAACCCGGGCCGCACGCATGCCAGGCGAGCGCGCTACCACTTGAGCCACATCCCCAGCCCCCCTTTGATAATTTTTTATGCCTATTTGTAATTTAAAAAATATATTGACAAACAAGGAGAAGAGTATACTTACTTAAGCTGGTTATATACCAAAAACCTACAGTAAAGATTCTGCTTAATGGAGAAATTGTAGACACATTTCACTTAAGATTGGGTGGAGAATAAAACACTGCCTAGGGGCCTAGGGTTGTGGCTCAGTGGTAGAGCACTTGCCTAGCATGCATGAGGCACTGGGTTCTGAGTTTGATCCTCAGCACCACATAAAAAAAAAAAATAAATAAATAAAGATATTATGTCCACCTACAATTAAAAAACAAATATTAAAAAAACACTGCCTACCATCACTATCTATGGTTAACAGTACTGGAAGCACTGTCAATGCTCTAAAGAAAGAAAAAGAAACTAGAAGCATAAATTCTAGAAAGGGGGAGATAAATGGTCATTATTTTATCTACTTGGAAAAACCAACGGATTCAACAGAACATTAAGATGAAAAAGAAAGTTCAGCAAAGTTGCTGGATTCAAGATAAATGTTAAAAAATTTAATAGCATTTCTCTATAGCAGCCATAATCAACTAAAAATATAAGAATAAGGTAGCATTTGTAATAGCAACAAAAGCTGTGGGCAATTTTTTGGTTTACTTAAGAATACACAGATGTTCATGGAGTAAATTATGAAACTAATAGGAGAGGATGGAAATAAAGGGAGAGAACAAGGAGGAAGCTACAGGGCCCTTCATAACCTCGTTTTGGGTGTTCCACTGGTGCTGTGCTGGTTCTGTTTGTTGGCAGCAATTCCTTTGTCTGGCTCTTGCTTAGGTGGGAGGGATTAGACTCTGCAGGTAGAAGAGGAGACTTTGCACACATATTTTCAAACACCACTCCTCCTAACAAAAGAATGTACATCAAACACTGGAAAGACTGCATATGACAGGGGAGAATAATGAGAATGCAATAGAAGGGAATGGAAGGAAGGACAAGAGGGAGGAAGGCTGACTTTTGTATACCAAAAACAACAGTGTGCCATGAATTGATGTAGATGTTTAATTTTCTGCCCTGGAATGAAAAAAAAAATTAGTGTTCATCTTTTCAGTCTCCTTACTATACATTTACATAGCACATAACCTTAACACACATCTTTTGGTTTCTGGTGGTTTTTTTAACAGGCTAGGATCTTTTTATTTTATTATAAGTTATTTATATGCAGTGCTGAGAATCGAACCCAGTGCCTTGCACATGCCTATAACCCCAGTCCCCAGGCTGGGATCTTATTATACATATTGATCTACTATTAGGTTTTCTCATTTAACCTTGTATCCTAGAGAGTTTTTTCATGTCACTGTAAATACAGAGGTTTGTCTGATTTGTTTTATTACTACACATTATTCCATAGTGTGGATACACCAGGAATATAATTGATCAATTTCCTACTGATGGACATTCAGGTTAGTTTTACTTATCTTTCTTTTTTCCTTTCTCTCTGTTGGCTGAATGGGTCTTTCACTATATGAGCATCCAAATTTGTACTTTACTTATTTTGTCTCCCCTGGACTTCAAGACTAAGGGACCAGGAACATGCAAGATGGATTCTGCTGTAGGCAGAGTTTGTTACTTGAGGACAGGCAGGGCCACTGTGGCAGATTTTCTATGGTTCAGCAACTCAACCAGGGTCCTAGTCTTTGCCTTCAAAGACCTCATGTTTAGCAAAAGGCAGACGTGTGAGTGACCCATGGGAAGCAGAACAGCATACAGGGAGGGGAAGCCTCCTGTCTCACTAACTGTGCCCGTTTTTCATCCTAGCCCACCACTCACTGGATTTGACACTGGGCAAGTTATTTCACCTCCCCAAAATCTTAGTTTCCCTACATCTAAAATGACTATTTTTTTTTTTCTCACAGGGCTCTGATAAACAAGAGGATACATATAACGTTCCTGGCACATAGTGATCTGTGAACATTGAGTTTTCAGGAAACTAGCCAATCAGGTGGAGACACAGGTTCTCTGAGGTTTTAAGTCCTCATAAATGAAGAGCAGAGCCCTGAAGAATGGGCAGCATTCCCCTGGCAGAGCTGGAGGAAAGCATTTTAGTGCACAGAAAGGTAGAAGTGAAAGTCCTGAGTTGGAAATGGGAGGCGTGTTTGGGGGTGGGGAGTAGTGTCCTGTGGCTGGCTGGAGGGACACATTCATTAACCAGAGGAGGAAAGGCCTTTCTAGGATGTATGCAGGTGGTCTTCTGGCACAGAGGACAGAAATCCAGGACACCTCCAGGGACTTGTGCCTCAAAGCTGAAGCTGCAGATCCACCACAAGACCACCGTTGGGGTCAGCCATGACCCCAACCTCATCCCTTCCCTCATCCTCCTGCCTTCTTCAGCATGGGCCTCCTCCCAGGCTTGGCCACTCCCAGCATTCAGCACCCCCACCCCTCAGCAGGGTTGGGAGGCAGGCGGAGGATTTTCGCGGGGGCTGTGCTGGGTGGGCAGTTTTCCCAGAAGAAGGAGTGAAGCTGGACTGAGTTGGCGCCAGCTTCCTCAGATGTAGACATCGCTGGCTGAATGGCCAGCCTGCCCCAGCGAGCTTGAACTCAAGGACTCCCTCAGGCACTGTGTTCCTGCTCTGAGGGCTGCAGTCCTATACCTCAGGGGAGTGGCATGCCACAGAGGGAGGCCAGAGGGGCACCAGCAATGCCAGGATTGGGGCATAGCCGGGTTAAGGCCAAAGCACGGTTGCTGCCAGGCACCAACAGGAAGAGGAGCCGCCTTAGCAGGACAAGGCAGGACCTGTGGGAAGAGCCCAGCTGGAGTGACCAAAGATGGTGCAGATCTTCCCCTACCCCTCGAGGGGCCAGAGCTAGAAGCCCGGCTCGTGGCAGGGTAAGGAAATCCTGGTCCAATAGAGGGAGCCCGGGGGAGGCAGGGGTTAGAAGGCAATGAACCTCACTCCATGTTATTGTTCCTGCCCAAGAGTAAGGACATGAGCCCCTGAGACTCCTCAGAGCCCTGTGGGGTTGATTGGAATGAATCAGAGCTGGTCTTAACCAGAGCATAGCTCAGAGAGTTCCCTTCACTTCTCTGAAGGAAACTGAGGCCCGGAGGAGGGATGTAAATTACCCAATGTCCACAAACAGCAGTCAGCAGCAGGGATGGGACCTGGTTAGTTTGTTGTGACCCCTGGTTTGTCATCCTTACCCCTTTACCACAGCAGCCTCTTCATCTCAAGACCTGACTGGGTCAAGGGTCAGCCCTACTGAGAAGGGTGTGGCTCTGTGCTCCCCCTGGGCCCAAGGGCACCCCAATAAGCAGGATTCAAATTGGGGAGTAATGGAGAGAACCCTGGACGCTTGGGTTCTGAGTCAAGCTTTGCCACCTGCTGCCATCTGACCCTAGCCCAGGCCTTCCCACAGCTATAAAACAGGGCGGGGCAGAGAACCACAAAGGTGGGCTGAGGTCTATCAGTTTTTGCTGTTCAGCACCCACTACTGCAGTAGGACACCCGACTTCTAGAATACTTTTGAAGCCAGGGTTGATGGGGGTTCGGGCCAGACCTACTCACTGGGGCCCTCTGTGCAGAGTGAGGCCAGTCCCGAGAATGCAGCACGGGAGCAGAGCCGAGTAAGGACGCTGCGCCAGGCCTTCCTGGCCCTGCAGGCTGCTCTGCCTGCCGTGCCGCCTGACACCAAGCTCTCCAAGTTGGATGTGCTGGTGCTGGCCACCAGCTACATTGCTCATCTCACCCGCACTCTTGGCCATGAGCTGCCCAGCCCTGCCTGGCCACCCTTCCTGCGTGGACTCCGCCACTTGCACCCTCTCAAGGTATGTCATAGGCCCAGGGACATGGCTGGGGAGATCTCTGCCCAGGACCCTGAGGCAGGGTAGAGTAAAGGCGGGGGCACTGGATTGGGGCCCCTGCTGTGGGCAAAGCTGACATCAGGGTCAGTTTTTCCTGCTGTTGCAGAGGGAAAAGACTCAAGACTGGCTCTTGGGGTGGGACCAACCCTGTATTTCTCATGGGGTGGTGACTGGGAATGTGGTTCCTCCAAGAAGAAGGAAAGACTCTGGGGGTTCTTAGTGTCAAAGGGAAAAAGGAGCATGTCCTAGGGCCGGGGCTTGGGGAAGCAAATGGCACCCAGGAAAGTCCTTGATCATCATGCGGCTTTACACCTTGCACAGTACTGACCTCAGTGTCCTCTGAACTCCTATTGCAGGAGAGAGCCACTCTTTGGGACAATCAAGTGGGGGGGCAATAGTGCAGCATGCACTATTTGCCATACTGCCACCTAGCTTTCCTGAACCTCAGCTTTATTCTATGTGAAATAGAAGCTAACAGGAGCTTGCCTTCTCCTCTTGAATACAAAATAAGATTATGAATGATAAGTATAATTAATGATAATCGCCATTGCCATGACAGACAACATGGCTGAGGTGCTAAAGCTATGCCAGGAGCTAGGCTAAGTGCTCTAGCATGCTCTTATCTCTTGACCTGTGCAAGAACAAAATGAAGATTACAGATGAGGAAGCAGAGGAAGGGCAAGAGACTGGGTGTGGTTTGAGTCCAAGGGAGTCTAATTCCAGACACCTTGCTCACAGTCCCTGAGCAGGCCCCAGGATGGCACTGTAAGGAGCCGTTTGAGAAGCACACTTTGCTCTCTGAGGAAAACATCGTAAGGGGTCAACTTTATTTTTATGGAGGATACTTTCCACCCTCTCTCCCCTAAATATCATGGTCCTGAAATATCTTGAAACTTGAGGTCTTTCTTTCTTTCTTGCAAATCTAGCTAACCTGCAAGATTCAGAAACAAAATGGTACAACTCCAAAATGCTAAAGGTGGCACCTGGTGCAGGGTTCTGAGATGACAACAGGATCCTTCACTGTAAAATGGTGACCAAGTTAAGGCCTTTGCATGTAGTAGATAAATATATTAAAGAATGAAGACCTGGTTAGGTCTAGAACTCTGGCAGATTGGTGAGGAAGGGAGGTGAGCCAGGGAGAAGCACCCTGTGTCCCTAGTGGGAAGGTCTGTTAGAGAGGAGGGGCTGAGTCAACATGGAGTTTTTTTAGGACTGCTTGCTCCTGCTGAAAGAAGTGAAAATGCCTGGAGGACCCCAGTTGAGAGGGAGTTCTTCCTGCCCACCAGAGGGGGCCCTTGATCTCCTTAGCCAGCTCCTCCTGTGTCTCTTGGCCAGACTCAAGGTATCTGGAAAATGTGTGGGATCCCTGGCATCAGAGCTGTGATGCCTGGGGGAAGGCATGAGGCAGGGGTGCTAGGGAAGGAGAAGCTTCAGGTGTTAAGGATTCTGGACAATGAAGGGCAGCAGAGTCACTCACCACCCATCCTGTGTCTTACAGAAGTGGCCCATGCGATCTCGTCTCTATGCTGGAGGTCTGGGATGCTCTGGCCTCGACTTCACCACAGCCATTGCCTCCTGCCAAAGAATGAGGGATGAAGAGATGGGGTCTCAAGTCTCTGGAGAGGCAGATGTTCTCCTTCTTACCAGGCCACCCTCACCAGCTCTTGGTGACAAATGACTACTATCACACTCATCCTGTTCTCCTAGACCATGCTTAGGAACCTGAGTTTTCTACCAGCGCCTACCCATCTTCTCTCTAACTCTCAGCCATTGGATTTGACTCTGGCTCAGCTTCCAAGATCTAGTCTGCAGACTAAGTGAAGCAGCGGTGGAGAGTTCCCAGGGAGCACAGAATAGAGAGCCTCACCCTTGGCTCTTCTGTGGCAGCTACAAGGAAGTGGGCGAAGAATGGGTTTGACTTGGTTCAAAGTCAAGTGAGGCACCACCCCTCCTTTCTCTCCCCTAAGGCTCCTACAAATCCTCTGCACACAGGTAGAAGACAAAAATCATGGCGCAGGTGCAGAAGGAGGGGCCAAGATGGCAGCTGCCACAGGTGCTGATGGGAAAGCCAGGGGGCTTCATAGGTTCTTGGTAGCTTTAAGTGTGAAAAGACCTAGGCCCGTGTCACATAGCCAGAGGGAAAACAGAAGAAAGAAATATGCTTTTTTATATGGCACTGTGAGATGATTCCCAACGTCAAAGAGGCAGTGAGGAATTTAGGATTCTTGTCTCTGGATGCTGTGTCTCTCCAGCTGCCCCTCATCACTACATTTTCTCCCTCTCTGGGTTTTGCATCCTTCCACTGTTTCTGTTTTGACATGAGTTATATCTACAGGTTAAGACATCAAGCTTACATTGCTTACGTTCCAGTTTCTGGAGAAAGTTTTAGATAGTCCCAGCTGTTTAGTTTGAGAAGATCTTATCCCAGAGGCAACTCTGTCTTAACGGAACCAGGCAACCATTCAAGGCCCTGCCTATGCAGGATGCTGATATGCCCATTTAAATCCTCAAAGGACCTTAAAAAAAGAATGTGTATCAACCCCCTTTCCAGGGGTCGATCCTTACAGTCTCCTCTTTCCATTATGTCAGAAACCTTACCTCAAAGGAAAACAAGACAGGTCCAGGGTCAGCGGGTTCCCAGTGCTGTTATTGTCTGAGGTTTCATTGACTCTGGAGTTATTTCTACAGTCTGCAAATTAGCTCCCTAGGCCAGATTCTCCCACAGCCATCATCCCACCAGGCTGTCCCTAAGTCCTGTCTTGAGATGCCAGAAATGTGATAGCTCTGTAATAGAATTCATCACTGGTCCCGAAGAAATAATTTGAAGACTAATCACAGAGTCTACATACAGAGATGAACTTTCTAGGTCAGATGAAGCTTCAAAGCCAGCACCTGAAGTGCAGGCAGGGAAGGAACCAACTTTTTGATAAATTTCAGCATGTAGGCAGACTTAAGTCCCAACAGGGTATGGTTAGTCGAAAGCCATCACTGTCCTCATGAGTGTAAAGGTCTGGGGCAGCTGGGAAGAACTGGGGTCAGTCCTCCACAGAGCTGGCTGGGAGCAGGGAATATCGGGCAGGAGTGACTCAGCAAGCTGGGGTGGAGGTAGGAAAGGAGACACAGTACGTCCCAGCCTGAGCCACATGGGAAGTGGGAGCAGCTGGACTGTGGCGGGGAGCCATGGGAGGAGGCCTCAGCCAAGGCTGAACACATAAATTTGCCTGGAACCCTGTCTCTGCTGAGAATCCTGCAGAGCTTGTGCAGAGCTGCTTCTGGGCAGTTAGACCCGGCCAGGCAGGGCAGAGACCAGGTGTGGGAGGGCGAGAGCAGTGTTCTTCACAAGACCATAAAAGTCCAGCTTGAGTGTTCTATTTTTAAAGCTGAATAGCAGCATCTCCCTGGTTGAGTTGGAGGGGGTAAGAAAGGTCTCCAATGAATTTCCTCCTGAAGAGTGGCACACAGTCTCTTTCTGGGCATGAAGGAACTGGCTTTGGAGTTTTATTCTGGGGTTCTCTGAGACCCTGGAACTTCTAATAACTGAGTAGACTTTGATCTGGAGTTTTCCCTGCCCCCACCTGGCTCGGACTCAAGCCTTTGCCTCATATTATCAGACTCTGGGTGACCATGTCACCCTGGTATAGAAGACAAAGAGGGCAAAGGGATGAACCTGGTGAGTCTGAAGAAGGGCAGGTTCCATCAGGACAGTTTCTAAGGCTGTCTCAAGCCCTTTCTAGGCAAAGTTGTTTTCCTTAGTGCCCAGGACAATCCTTTGTGGTCTTGGGGTCATCTTCCTCAGCTGGACACCCAACACAGTCAGGCCAGGGAGCCAAAGGAATGCTCAGAGGATGACTGTCCTTGCCCTCCTTGATGAGATGATGCTGGCCTTGAGGAATATCAGGTTGCAGACCAGAATCCATGAACCACCCAGAACCAGGTGTAGCCCCTTTGCCTCTGCAGCAGAGCAGGTGGTGTTTATTCTAGAAGCTAGGGAGCATGGGTGAATGAAGTGCTGGAGGCAGCAGAGGCAGCTGAGATCCAGGTCCAGAAGATTTTGTTCCCTAACAGCAAAGGTATGCAGGAAAGAAGCTGCTATGTTCTAATAAAACCCACTTGTTTAAGTATTATTTATGGCTGCCTTCCTGATACCAAAGCAGAGTTGACTAACGGAGACAGACTGAAAAGCCTAAAATATTTACTCTCTGGCCCTTACAGAAACAGACTGCTGACCTCTGCTCTATCAGGTATCAAAGGTATCAGGGGTATTCAAAATCTGTTCTGGAAACCTTGGGGGGCCAAATATATTTTTATAATATAAGATGCTATTTACCGGCTGGTGTTGTGGCTCAGTGGTAGAGCACTTGTCTGGCATGTGTGAGGCACTGGGTTCAATTCTCAGCCCCACATATAAATAAGTAAAGGTCCATCAACAACTAAAAAACAAAATTTAAATAAAGGATGCTGTTTACCATTTTTTACTCTTATTCTGTCATGGTGTAGTGGAATTTTCCAGAAGCTATACAACATGTGATATTGCAACAGATGGAATGGAGAGACATATAGGAGAATCCAGCTATTAAGAAAGACATTAAAGATATTTGCAAAAATATAAAACAATACCACTCTTCTCACTAAATATTTCCAACAAGGAAAATAATTATATTTCATTAAAATGTTATATATGTATATTGACATAGAATGGATTAATGGTCATGTTATTTTAAAATAAATATTTTTAACTCTCTATTTTAATTTCTAACATGGTAACTATCAACAGGTACAGAATTAAAAAAAAAAAAAGCTCTTTGTTTGGGGTTTTACTTTCTTGAGAGTGCAAAGGAGTCCTGAGACCAAAAGTTACAGAATCTGGGCTCTAGAATAAACTGATGACAGTTAAGAAAGCTCTCTCCCAGGCCCTATATCCTGAACCATCACAGCCCTACCTTCTGGCCACAGCAGACACAGTAGATTGGTCCTGTCCTTAGAAAGGCAGAGGTCTCTGGGCACAGGGAGCAGTTGGTGGTGAGAACAGAAGCTGGTGGCCTGTGAGTCCCCACAGGGAAGTCTCTTGGAGAACAATAGTAGGGCTGCTGCCCTGGTGGGCTGAGCCATCCTGAGCCATCTCCTCCTTGTCTCTGCTGTCCCACAGTACCCCATTCATTTTCTTCTCCAGAAACAGGTCACAGTCCATGGGGACATCCTGGGAACATGCAGAGCAAAGGCAGTGGAGCTGGTAAGAGTGGGCAAGGGTGGTGAAGGGACACATGTAGGAAAGCGAGAGACCCTGCTTGGGTCCCTGTTAAAAGGGAGCCCAGCCAGGCCAGTGGGGGAGCAGGGGAGGAGAGGGAGGAGCACAGTGCAGAGCAGGAGTGGGATAGGGCAGCAGAAAGGCCAGGCTGAGCTGAGCTGATCCCTGAGCCAGCCCAGCCTTGTGGAAGGGCAGCTGCTGGGGACAGTCCCTGTTTAGGCACATGACTAGAAAAAGGAACACTGGAGAGAGGGGATAGAAAAGGGGATAGGAGGGGACCTGGGAGGCAAGTGGCATCTGCAGACAAGAGAAGGAAGTAGGTCATGTGACAATGGGTCCCACCTGGCTGTGGCTTCTGCAGCAAAGCCGCTTCTGACAGGACAAGGGCAGGAGGGAGAGAAATCTCAGCAGCACACAGTAATGGTCCAAGATCCAGGGGTTGGCCCTGCGTGCCCCAAAAGGCAAAAGAACTTGTGAGTGACCTCTGGGGAATGTTCCAAGTCCTCAAAGCAAGTCTGTGGCTGTCCCTTCAGCAGAGGTCTCAGCCCTCTCCCACCTCTGGGACCTCTGCTGGGAAGCCTGGCTGTTACCTATAGCCAAGGGCTCTGAAGGGCAGAGTCCTTCCTCCCCGACTTCAGAGTTCTTGAAAGCCCCCCAGTCCCTCCTCACTGGTGATCCCCACCCTCAATGGTAAGCAGACCCCCCTCAAGCTCCCACATCAGCAAGTGGCCTCAAAAAAAAAAAAAAACAACAAACACTATTGTTCCTGCTTTGTTGAGGGGCCCTCAGTGAGATAAGACAGAAGAAATAAAAGAATAGGTAGAAAGGAAACCTAAAAGAAAGGCAAGGACATATAATTTGAATTTAAAGTTCCATATATTTTCCAGACCTGGCACTTCCCAAAGCAGTCTCTCTATCTATATCATCCTGAGAATGACCAGACCACCAGAAGCCCCCTCAAGATCACCAGACTGATGTCATTCCCATGTCTTCCCATATGATTTCTCACCAGGTTTATTTTCTTTCTTTCTTTCTTTCTTTCTTTCTTTCTTTCTTTCTTTCTTTCTTTCTTTCTTTCTTCTTTCTTTCTTTCTTTCTTTCTTTCTCTTTCTTTCCTTCTTCCTTCCTTTTCTTTTCTTTTCTTTTCTTTCTTTCTTTCTAATATTTTTTAGTTGTAGATGGATATAATACCTTTACATTATTATTATTATTATTATTATTATTATTATTATTATTATTTTAATAATCAAACCCAGTGCCTCACATATGCTAGGCAAGCACTCTACTACTGAGCTCTTCAACCCCAGCCCCCAGGTTTTCTTTAAAAGGGGAGTTGGTGATGGCCCACGTTTTCCCTTGAATGTCTGTTCCTTGCTTTCCTAAATAAACCTGTGCTTCCATTGACATGGGCTGAAATTTCATCACATGTGTCAAAGACCCCACTTGTCCTGAATTGAGTTTCTTGCTCTCCGGGAACTCTGAGGGACCCTCTCCTGAAGCTATCTCTTCTCCCAGGACATAGGGAGTAAACATCTCTCTCTTCTTGGTTGAGCCTGGGTTTCATCCTTTTTCCTGCTGTCACATCCAGGCTGGCTTGGGAAGGTGAGGATGCTGCCTCCTTGTGGGACCCGAGTCCCTGACCCAGCAGGTGATCAGCTGCCTGGCAGTGAAACAGAGGACCAGAGCCAGCTCCAAGGTTAGGAGTACCCTCCAGATGATACTATGACCAGCCAGTTAGGTTATCAATGGGGACAGAAGCTGTAACTCAAAACCAGCCTCATTAACTACACTGACAAGTTATGAAGGGACGGAGACAACTGTTTTTTTTTTTAACTTAAAAAAACTACAAAAAAAAAAATTTCCAGGAATCAAAATAGAAATAGTTAAGGATGATAGGAGGTGAAAAAAACAAGTTGCATATATCAAGCTGGCCTAAATAACTTGACAGTTGTATTGAAGCTTTGGTGGTTCAAAACCTCTGGGTTGGGTCCAAGTTGGATGAAAGTAAATTCCATATCCACATCCCAGAAACCACAGCTAACTTCATGGTGACTAGCTGAGCCCCTGGAACTCTTGAGATCCTTTTGAAAATACAGGTACCCTCTTCTCATACACCCTTTGAAATGGGATGTTGTGAGGGAGCCACCAAAATGACACAACAGGTGAGTATAAAACCATTAAAATCTTAATACACCCTGAGAAGTACAGCCAGAAGTTGAAACAAAACTCATTCATAACACTGAAGTGTAGGGATAGATGCTCCTCGACTTATGATGGGATTACATCTAGACTAAATTAATCAGAAGGTGAAAATCTCATAAACTGAAAATATATTGAATACACCTAGTCTACCAGATATCACGCATAGAGTAGCAGTTGTTCCCCTTGGAAATTGTATGATTGACTGGGAGATGTGACAAACTGTGGAACCTCATACCACTAGCCAAAGAAAAGATCAAAATTCAAATATGGTTTCTACTGAATTTGTATTTCTTTCATACCACTGCTAAATGGAATCATCATAAGTCGGGCATCATCTGTAATCAAAAAGGCATATATCAGCAAAATGTATTAAAAGGGCTGGGGTGTAGCTCAGGGGTACATTGCTTGCCTTGCATGTGCAAGGCCCTGGGTTCACTCCCCAACACAGAAAAAAAATCCTTTAGAATATATTAACCCCCCCAACATACACTCAGAGCAATAAGAGATCTAAAATCAAACAGTAAATGGGCTAGAAATGTAACCAAGCATCCTTCTAAAAAGAACTCCAAATGGCAAAAGATGCTCAATTTCATTAGTAGTTAGAAAAATGCAAATTGAAATCACCAGATTCCACAAAACACCCACCAGAACATTTAATGTCTGTATCTATTAAATCCAGTAAGTTCACTCCAAAGTATGAAACCCCCCAAAATGAGTGCACAATTCATCAAAAATATATACAAGAATGCTCATAATAGCATTGATTATAATAGCCCAAACTAGAGTTCTGTGTTAGCTTCCCATGGCTGCTGGGGCTAGGATTCTGCTAACCACTTTCTGCTTTGCTAGCGGACACCTGGCTAAGTTCCGCCAACAGAGGGCGCTAGAGGAAGCCTTTCAGACAAGAGGAGGAGGAGGAGGAGGGACTGCTTGCCAGAGCTTCCAGAGCCTGAAGTGTCAGGGAGGTGACAGCTCTTCGTCCCTGCAGTTGCACTTCCAGTTTTTTCTCATGCTCAGAACCAGTGTTTATTGTGCCCCTTACAGATGCCGGCAACAGCTGTTACCGCACTCTTTCCTCTGAAGTCTGGGTTCCACCTCTGCAGGGCCCCTCCTCCAAAGTTTTAGGTTCCAGTAACTGTCACCTCATCCCCTTACTAACTCTACTTGCACTTGCTTCCTTAATCTGCCACCTCTGTTTCCTTGGCATTTTCCTTTTGCCTTTTCAGTTCTTATAATAAACTACCTCTGTTAAAGTAACTGGTGCAGTTTCTATGTTCCTATTTGGACCATGATGGTTAGAAGAACCAGGTTAAGATTTTGTGGAAATCTGACCTGCCTCCTGACCAGAAAAACATGAAATATTGCTCCCCTTTTAAACAGGGAAACTGACCACTGCAATAAAGTCTACAGAGTCCGTACAGCCTTGCTTGGCTTGTTGTCCAGTGTCTTGGCATAGTTACATAAATAAACCAGGGTCACAGGGAGTGGAGCATGGTGGGTGTGACTGGCTGCCATGCGAACAACTGGGGTCACACCATCTTTATGAATGTTATCTGGCTGAACACTCCTCCATACACACACACTCCTATGAAGGTCCATGGGGGGAAAACAGCATCTTTTCTAAAGTTTTCATGATCCTAAGTTGTTACAGTAACTGGATCAAGAACACCCAACTCCAGAGGCCCCTTGCCATTACAATGGCCACCATTGTATATGTGTATTTAGTAACACCATCGTAAGGGTTGATTCATTCATCAGATTATAAATTCGTACAGAGATTGCCTCAGCAAACTAACAAGAAAGTTGTGCAATTGGAAGGCAAAAAGTTTTGTAATATGCAAGGAAAATTATATACCATGAAGGATGTCGGTGGGGGGGAGTGGGGGAGAGGGTGGAGTAGGTTTATAATAATTCACAACGATTGGTATATAATTTTCCTAACCCAGTTAAATACATCCCTCCATAGTTCCCACCATTTAAATCTGTGTCTAAATAAAGCAAAAGTACAAAAACTGCTTATTTTAAGTTCTATTTTTATTTACACTCAGAACCAGAATGTTATCTTAAGATTTCCCTTAATGTATAAATTTTAGATTGTGCCAATTTAATCTAGAGGTACTAGATAGGGCAAAAATGAACAGAAGTTTTCTCTGAGTCCCTTCAGATGACATGTTTTATCAGCCCAGTTGTATTCTGTGAGCCAGTTTTCTGATTTAAAAAGAGAGAGTGTGTGTGAGACTCCTTTAGCTCCCTGAAGGCACTAAGAAATTCTATTCAGGCTGGAACTTGGTGGTCTCTATTCCTGGGCAGAGTGGCCTTTATTATCCAGAAGAGCCCGCTGCTGGATGTCTCATCTTTGTGTTGTCAAATGTATTCAGCAGGCATTCGAAACTGAGGCAGTGGTGCAGGTGGTCATCTCCAGATTCTAAGTGGATGTCCCCTTGGGTCCTGGCTGTATGGCCTGACTGTCATATCCCTCTCAGGAAAAACAAGTGTTAGGTGCTCCTTCTTTGCTTTAAGGATTCATGTGAATTTCTCTGAAGTGACGTGGCACTGAACTCCATGCTACTGACACTGTTAAATTAGTCGTTAGTCTTATGAGGTTAAGTCATGCCAGAAACTTGGGAGTTAAAAGTAGATCAGTCCTCATGACCGTGAAGTTAAGATAACACACCAGGAGACGAGAGGTTGGAAAGTCAGCTCAGCCTTCCAAGACTGTGTGGTCAGCAAATATACCAGGAAGCCAGGACCAAGGAAAACACAGCAATTAACCCAGTTATGGATCAGGTCCACTAAGACAAAAGGATAGCCTGCCCTGCTGTGAGACGATATTAGCCTTCTCTAAAACAATATTAGGATTTCCCCCCAAGAACAAAAGGCAAGCATACGTGTAGAACAGTCACTGAGGTATCGTATAGTTACTTTACCCTATTAGCATAGTGAAACTCACACCCGAGGTAGAGTCTGAGATAATAATGGGACGCACAGGACTTGAAGAGGCAGCAGAAAGAAGAGCGCAGATGTGGCTGAAACTCTATCTCCGCCTGCGGCAACAGGGAGAGACCTTGTCCTGGCCTACCTTAGAAGCACTCTAAGGCTACACTTTCTGTCCTTTGTTTGAGCCAGCCTGGGATTTCTGTCCCCCACAAGTAGGCTCCTTTGTGCTCAAGCTTAGGAATAAAATGTCTTGTTCCTGCGCCAATGTGACTTTATCTGATTCTTCCAATGGAAAGCCAACAGCCCATAACATTGCCAACACCTCTTACATGGGAAAGGGGAATCAAGTCTCTCCTGCTTGCTAAGGGTGTGGCAGAGGCCCTGTCGGTAGCTACCCATTCAAAGGTAGCTACAGTCCTCAGAGATGATAGCTGGGTACCACTTACACTCGTCAGTGGACTCCATTAAAGATAGACGAAAATGCAGGGGCGGGAAGATACTGTGTGAATGCACCCTTGACCCACCGCCCTTCCCAACGCCCTCACAGGAGTCATGAAACACCCACAGCGAGTATTTTAACAGAGCTTCAGGCCATGATTTCTCTTGGGATCCACAGAGGCAAGACCATGTGGAACTTTCTGCTTTATGACCCTGGACATGAACACCAGGATCATGGTGGAGAGAAGTCTTCTCCTGAAGCTTGGGATAAAGACTGTCAACTTGAGGAGCCCTGCAGGAACTCACCTGTCAGGCCCAGTGGATCCTCTTGACGAGGAACCCAGGCCTGCCCCACCAGTTGTTGAGTCTTGGAAGCATCACTCCATGGTAACAGATAGACACGGAGAGGGGCTGCTCCAGAAGACACACCCTTTCTGCACACACGCACTCAGTGTGGCCTCCTTCTTCTAGTGGAGGGTCAAGGGTGGGCATATTTGTGGCTGCAGTCTACTAGGAGAAAATGGGCATCTTCTAATTCCTGGTGTGTCACCTTGGTCCAAGAGACCCTGGCAGCCTGTCCTGAATGGGAACACCCAACCATTATTGGTTAAAGAAAACTACATAAATGACTCAATACTCTGAAGAAGGGAAACTAAGCCAAATAGTGGTTTCTAATGACATAGAGCCAAGGCAAGTAACAGACTCAATAAAAAGTAGTACCAGCAACTGGCACACTAAAAGGACTTTCCTCCCCTGCACCAAACCATTTTATAGCAATAATAGCTCACCACTATCTCCCCACTAAGCCCACAGGGGTGTTTGAAAGGGGCTAACTACACCCCACATCTAGGCTTAAGCCCTCGATTCACTTTATTCTGAGGGAGACAAACCTAGGATTTTGTGGTCATGGAATTAAAAGGTCCCCATCTTATTCTCCACTGCTGCTTTCCAAGCATTTCTTCTACCTCCAATTTCAAAAGCACCAGGAGCATCTCCCCCACTTTTTTTTTCAATGCTGGGGAAGGAACCCAGGGCTTTTTGCATGCCAGATGAACACTCTACCACTGAGCTACAACCCCATCCTGGTACCAACGGCTTTAAAGTTTCTACCAACTGATCCATCCCGCAATATTCTTTTTTGGGTGGTAACTTCTACTAATCATTCTCTGTCCTTCACTGAAGACTTGAGCAACAAAAGTGTCCTCTATTGTTACCGTTTCCATGTCTCTGCCCTCTCACTCCAGGTCCCATCTCCACCTCACTTCTAAAACTGCATTGGTGAGATCATTGACGGCTGCCTTTTCCCCAAATCTCATGTTGATTTTGTTCTCTCTCTCTCTCTCTCTCTTTCTTTCTCTCTGTATTGGGGAGTGAACTCAGGGTGCTTTACCACTGAGCCACATCCCCAGCCATTTTTATTTTGAGATAGGGTCTCAACAAAGTTGCTTAGGGTCTTCCTAAGTTGCTGAGGCTGGTCTTGAACTCACGATCCTCCTGCCTCAGACTCCCGAATCACTGGAATTACAGGTGCAAACCACTGCTCCCAGTGATTTCTGTGGTCTCATTATGCTGACTTTTTTTTTGTTCTGTTTTGTTTTGTTTTTTCTTTTTAGCATCATTTACTCTTGACCACTGATCCTTCTTAAAATGCTCCCATTCTTTAGGCTCCTCACTGGTTGTTCCTTCTGAGTCTTCTTCCTGGCTCCTCCTCTACTTCTATTCTACTTCTAAATGTGAAAATAGCATAGAGAAACTGAATAAGGAGAAATTCATGATAAGCAAAGGCAAAAGGCAGATGACAACTGTATGATGGTATTTGCAGCTCAGGTCAGGGACACAGAGGGAATCTCCCTAATATTTGAAGAGCTCCTAAAAATAATCAGAAAACCACCAATAACCTGATAGAAAAATGGAGAGACACAGAGATTAGGAAAAGGATTCAAATGGCCATTAAACAATACAAAGAGGCCAGCTTATTCATCAAAAAGAGAAATATAGATCAAAATAACACTGAAATACCATTTTCACTTGTCATATGGTTAAAGATCCAAAATTTGACAACATGCTCTGTGGGAAAAGGTCTCAACTATTGCTGTGAAATTATCATGAACAGATCTCTGAGATATTTTTAAATGAATTAGGAGAACAAAATAGTGTGCATAATATGCTACAAGAACATATGTGCTTTCTTCTATTTGCATAAAGACCCACACATAATAATGAAAAGCAGCTGCTTGTCAGAGTGGGAACTGTAATGGATAAAGGATAAGGTGAATATTAATCTTTTAAGTGTATGATTGTTGCTTATTGGGCTTTGAGCTATATGAGGGTATAAATGAGAATCAAATAACTGTGATCTAAAGAGTTTCTTGGTTTAAAAAAAATGTGCCTTATCTTTAGAAAGAGTTAGCAGGATGTGTGGATCCTAGGCCCAGTGTTGCATGGATCAGAGATGATCATCACAGTGTAGAAGGATGTTTATGATGACAGGCTACAGCATCTCCAGACATACACTGATTTATTTGAATACTTTACCTTGGATGCATGATTTGGCTACGTACTGACTCAAAGTTTGCCAGAGCATCAGTGAACCAGTTACCTTCTTTCACCGCCACCTTCATGGAAGTAATGGCATTAATTGGATGCTTTTAGCTGCTGAAAGAAAACACCCCAAATCAAATGACTTACACAACAAAGACAGCCATTATCTCACATGACATGGCAAAGTGGAGGCCAGGTGGTCCAAGGTTGGCTCAGAGCCTTGATAAGGTCATCACAAGTCCAGATCCAACAAGTTCATCTTTCTGCCTTGCTTTCCTCCACATGTTGATGATGTTTCTCGTTGCGGTTTCAGGCTGGCTGCAGCAATTCCAGACAATTCATGAAGACATGATTTCATCCACATCAAAGAAAAGGGGTGTTTCTTCCTATGCATTTTTTTATTAGAATAAAACAAAAACTTCCTAATACATCCTTCTGATTTATATTTAAATGATAGTTTATATGATTATTAGTCATATTATTAATTACAATAATTTGATGCTGCTAGGGAACCAACACAGGGCCTTTGATGCTAAGCAGGCAATCTACCTCTGAGCTACATTCCAAACAAATTTGTTCGTTAAGACAATAGTTATTCTATATTAATAATTCTTTGACAAAAGGAAGAATCAGGCAAATTAAGATTAAAAAACCACATGGCACTAGGCTGGGGCTAAAGCTTGGTGGCAGAGTGCTTACCTGGCATGCATGAGGCACTGGGTTCAATCCTCAGCACCACATAAAAATAAACAAGTAAAATAAAGGCATTTTGTCCATCTACAACTACAAAAAAAAAATTTAAAGAAAAAACCACCTGGCACTGTGGCACATGCCTGTAATCCTAGCAGCTCAGGAGAATCACAAGTGCAAAGTCGGCTTCAGCAATTAATGAGGCCTTACACAACTTAGCAAGGCCCTGTCTCAAAATAAAAAAATAAAAAGAGTTGGGAATGTGGCTCAGTGATAGAGCTCAGTGGTTGAGCGCCTCTGGGTTTGTTTGATCCTTGGTACAACACACACACACACACACACACACACACAAAACCCTCTTTGGCAAACAACAATATCCAGATACTTAAGTAGCTGAGCTATGTATCCAAGATTGAAAGCCATTTTATAAGATAATTCATTAGCAAGGCTTAGAGATTGATAGTTGTATTCCACAAAGGATAATATGAAACTGTTGGAGCCCAAATGTCTGTAAGAAAATTCCCACAAGTAACAATGAAAAGGCACTTTTATGATTGCAAAAAGAAAACAGGAAGATAAGAAGACATTGCCAAGTACGAAGTTCACAAAGTTTGGAAAAGGGGTGTCCAGAACACAGATCTGCTCAGCTCATGACTAGGTAAATAGCACAATTTCTGGGGTGATGAAGCAGCCCAGATTTTCTGTATTTTCACAATGAGTCATCCCAAGAGCAGCACTATAACTTTTTTTTAAAAAAAATTGATGAAATTAACATGACATAAAAATTTATCATTTTAGCTGGGTGCAGTGGCACACACTGATAGTCCCAGGTACTTTGGGGCTAAGGCACGAGGATTGCAAGTTCAAGGCCAGTCTCAGCAAGGAAGGTCCTAAGCAACTCAGCAAGACCCTATCTAAAAATAAAAAAAATTAAAAGGGCTGGGGATGTGGCTCAGTGGTAAAGCACCCAAGGTTCAATCCCCTGAATATATATATATATATATATATATATATATATATATATATGTGTGTGTGTGTGTGTGTGTGTGTGTGTGTGTGTGTGTATTTTAAATCATCATTTTAGCGACTTTAAAGTGTACAATTCAGGGGCTTGCATTACATTCACAATGTTTTGCAACCGTCACCACTCTCTTCCCAGAATATTTTCATCCCCCATAAAGAAGACTTTGCCAGCCACAGTGGCACATGCCTGTAATCCCAGCAGCTCCAGAGGCTGAGGCAAGAGGATGGAGAGTTCAAAGCCAGCCTCAGCAAAAGTGAGATGGTAAGCAACTCAGTGAGACTCTGTCTCTAAATAAAATACAAAATAGTGTTGGGGATATGGCTCAGTGGTAGAAAAAGAAAGAAAGGAAGAGAAACTTTTTTTAATATTTATTTTTTGGTTGTAGTTGGAAACAAATACCTTTATTTTATTTATTTTTGTATGGTGCTGAGGATTGAACTCAGGGCCTTGCACATGCTAAGTGAGTGCTCCTTCACTGAGCCACAATCTCAGCCCAAGAAAGAGAAACTTTTAACCAACTGGATGTTGTAATTCCAGCTACTTGGGAGGCTGAGGCAGGAGGATCACAAGTTCAACACCAGTCTGGGCAATTTAGTGAGACTCTGTCTCATAATAAAATAGAGTCTTGTGCATATAAGGGCTGGAATGTAGTTCAATGATAGTGCACTTGCCTACCATATGGGAGGCACTGGATTTAATTGTTAGTACAAAACAAAAACAAAACAAGGGGGGCTGTAGCTGTAGCTCAGTGGTAGAGTGTTTGCCTAGCACGTGTGAGGCACTGGGATCCATCCTTGCATAATATAAAAATTAACAAATAAAATAAAGGCACATTATCCATCTATATCTACAAAAATAAATTAATTAATAAATTAAAAAAAAAAAAACGCAAAACAACAACCAAACAAAAAAGGCCTTTAACCAGAAAGTGACTTCATTCCCCATTCCCTACAGCACCTGGCACTGATCTATCTTCTGTCCATGTGGTTTTGCCTCTACTGGATATTTCATATAAATGGAATCATACTATATGTGAACATTAGTATCCAGTTTGTTTCACTAAGCATGAAGTTTTCAAGGCTCATCCATGTTGAAGCACCTGTGAGTATTTAATTCCTCGTCACTGCCAAATAATATATCATTTTACGGACTTATCACATTTTGTTTATTCATCAGTTGGTGGACATTTGGGTTGTTTTCATTTGTTGGCTATTATGAATAGGACTGTGGTGAACATTGCTGTTTTATTTGAATATCTGTTCTCAATTCTTTTAAGTACACATCAAGGAGTAGAATTGATGGGCTATATGATAGTCTGTGTTTAACTTCTAGAGGAACTGCCAAAATGTTTTCTACAGTGTTTGAACCATTTTACATTTTCACCAGCAATATATGAGGGGTCCAATTTTTTTAGTTTCTCACCAATTAGTGTTATTTTTTTATTTTGAGTTGTTGTTTTATATATGGCCACCATAGTAGGTGTTAAGTGGTATTTCTCTCTCTCTCTCTCTCTCTCTCTCTCTCTCTCTCTCTCTCTCTCTCTCTCTCTCTCTCTCTCGGTGTGTGTGTGTGTTTGAGATGGAGTCTTGCTGTCTTGCCCAGGCTAGCTTGAACTCATGATCTTCCTGCCTCAGTTTCCCCAGTACCTGGGATTACAGGCAGGTGCCACCATACCTGGCTTCATTGTGAACTTGGTTAGCATTTCCCTAATGACTAATGATATTGAACATCTTTTCATGTCTTTGTGGGCATTTACATATCTTCTTCGGAGAAATGTCTGTTCAAATCTTTTGCCTGTTTTTTCATTGAGTTATTTGTCTTTTTATTGTCATGGTACAAAAGGTCTCTACATATTCTGGATACTAACTCTTTTCAGAAATATGATTTGCAAACATTTTGGCTCATTCTGTGGTTTTGTTTCACTTTCTTGAAAGAGTCCTTTGATGTAAAAAACATTTTAAATTTTGATAAAGTTCAATTATCTGTTTTTTCTTTTGTATCTTGTGCTTTTAGAGTCTAAGCATCCATTGTCAAATCCAAGGACATCAATCCCAATGTTTTCTTTGAAGGTTTTATAGTTTTAGTTCTTACTTTTAGATCTTTGAGCTCTTTTGAGTTAGTTTTTGTATATATTATGATGTAAGAACCCACTTTTTTTCATGTGGCCATGCAGTTGTGTTCATTTTTTGATTCTCAATTTAATTCCATGGGTCTGTGTTTATTTTATGCATTTTATACATTCCATACTGTTTTGATTATTGTAACTGTGTAGTTAAGTTTTGAAGTTGGGAAGTGTGTCTTACAAATTTGTTCATACTTTTCAAAATTATTTTACTATAACTAAAATTATTTTACTGCTATTTCATGTGAATTTTAGAATAATCTTGTCAACTTCTACAAAAGTCAGTTGGGATTTTTTTTCCCTGTGGTACTGGGGATTCAATCTGGGGCCTTGCACATGCTAGCAAGTGCTCTACCACTGAGTAATCTTGTTGAATTTTTTTTTAATTAAAAAACATTTTTTTAAGTTGTTGATGGAACTTAACTTTATTTATTTATTTATATGTGTTGCTGAGAATTGAACCCAGTGCCTCACAATACTAGGCAAGCACTCTACCACTGAACCACAACCCCAGTCCCAGTTTGGAACTTTAATAGTGGGAGCATTGACCATGTATATCAATTGGGGAATAGTGCCATCTTATCAATACTAAGTCTTCCAAATTTATCTCCTGTTCCAATACGTGAACAAGAGATAAATTTCCATTCACTTACATTGCCTTTAATTTCTTTTGATAAACTTTGTAGTTTTAGTGTACAAGTCTTGCCTCATTTTAGTTAAACTTATTCCTGAGTATTTTATTCTTCTTAATACTATCATAATTAAAATTGATTTCTTGCAGGCTGAGGTTGTGGCTTAGTGGTGAAGTGCTTGCCTAGCATGTGCAAGGCACTGGGTTCCATCCTCGACACCACATGAAAATGAATAAATAAAATAAAGGTATAAAAAATGTTGTACTTGGGGACTGGGGATGTGGCTCAAGCACTAGCGAGCTGGCCTGGCATGCGTACGGCCTGGGTTTGATCCTCAGCACCACATACAAACAAAGATGTTGTGTCCGCCGAAAACTAACAAATACAAGACAGTTTACTGAGAGCATCTTCGGTTAATCTCTATCCCTCGCTCCACCTCACAGGTCATTCACAACCTCCATGTTTGCACATTTTGCACGAGATAAACTCATTGTCATTATGTTGCCAGGAAGATTACCATCAGCAAAATATTTGGGAAATGTGTTGTAACATCCTGTACCTGGGTTGCCAAACAGCCATTGCACCAGATTGTTTTTCGTGGCACTCTGGATAGACTTTAAACACCCTTTCAATATTTAAAAAGCAAAACAAAATAATAAAAACAACTCTTCCAATTAGTTTTTCTTGAAATAGAGAGTCCTGCCAGGATGAGAACACACACATAATATTGTTGTAACTGTACATGCAGGACTCAGTAACCATAAGGGTGCATTTCAAAACTTTTGGATACATTTTTTTTTGGAATAGCACTCAGATTTTTTAGCTGCTGTACTTTTTAGCTGTTGTATTTTATCACATATAATACCTCTTTGTTTTCATACGATCTTTGGTGCTTCAGCTTCTCAAATTGAGCAGTGGTTAATTGCAGGGTTTGTTAAGCTGTCAAAATTGACATTTGGCGCCATATCTAGCATGCAAATAAGAATCCTTATACCTCGATCACATTCTTTCCATCTGTGATTTCATACTTCCACGAGGTGAGGAGGTAAAAACAAATCAGAAGGTGTTCTCCTGTTGGCAGTTTGTTTGTGAGTCCCTCCGCCCTACCATCAAAGACTTTACAAGAAATCTATAGATCGAGGTCCTCTCTGAATTATAGATGCAAAAATCATCAATAAATGTTAGCAAACTAAACCTAGCTGCTCACACACAAAAAATATTTTATATCAAGACTAAATGGGATTTATCCCAAGATTTCAACTGTGGTTCAACATATAAAACACAGCACCTCTCCAGGCGCTCCCTGAGGGTTAATCCTCCCTGTCTTGCTAAATAACCTATCACTCCCCACACACTTTCATTTTCCAAAGCTGCTGAATTTTTTGACTTCTGTCATCATTTCTCTCTCCTCTTTAACCTTATGGGTCTGTGGTGTTTTTATTTCTTTATTGTTATTACAGTGGGGATTTGAGAAGGAACAAATAAATACATATTCAATCTTTCATGTTTATAAGCTCTTTCATAAGCTCTTCTTTAGCCAAGTCTACCACCTAAACATAGGTTAGGAAATGTATACTATTTTCTCATAAATAAATACTAACAGTTTATCTCTGGGGCAAGGAACTCTGGCCAGAAAATACAGGCACTTACCAGACACAATGAGTACTTCCATACAAACCATCAAATTTTTCTCTCTCCCTGATGACATACTTAAAAGAGTTGTCACATGGTTTCTGATCTGTTAGATAGAATTTCCAGGGCTGCTTGGGCTGTGGGCCAGAGTTCATGGGTCTGACCATGGTTTTACCTGTGGGCTACTGGGGCAGGGGCAGCTTACTAACAGCGGTTATCTGGTGACTTGGCAAAAGAGTTGTGAGTTGACGTATATCTATTGAGTGGCATCCCAATTTTCAAATTTATAATTAGAACATAAACATACCTTTTGATTACTTATATCATAATCAACCCCTTACATGAAAACAATGTTGAAACAGTACTGAGTCCATAGGGAACATTCTCATTCTCCCTCATCATTTCTAAGGCACCTTGATCTTCAGACCCAAGTAGTCTTTGAAAAGGCAGTAGTACCCATCTTCCACAGAGAGAGGCTGCAGGGTTCAATCTTCTTCAGGTACTGCAACAAAGCCAAAGAACACTAAGTGGTGGGTTCTAAAACTCTGGATCACACAAATGCAAATTGCGGGTTGTAACATGTCCTATACACACTTTTTTTTCTTTTTTCTTTTTTTTTTTTTTTTTTTTTTTTTTGAGTAGCAGGCATGAGTTTATTGAAGGGGTAAGAAAAGGGAAAAGAGGACCTTCTCCAGGAAGAAAGTGAGTCCTCTCAGAGAGAAAGATGGTGTAGGCAACCTTTCCTGCCCTCCAGTTTTATTGGGGGGGGGGGGTTCCAGGGCAGTTTCCAGAGAATCCTGTCCACCTCTTGACTTTGGATTGAGAGCAGGATGACATCAAACTTTGAAGTCCCTACCACATATGACAACTCTAGGTCACTTTGGCCCATGCTAATTTGTAACTTGTGTTCTTTTTACCTGTATTTGAGGTCTTGCATTTCTCCTGTAGATACCTGGTTGTTTGTTGAGGATGTAACACATCCTGTGGACTTAAGACAGGTGGGGCTGAAGGTAAATTGCCTTTTAAAATTTTTTTTTTGGTTGTTGATGGTCCTTTATTTATTTATATGTGGTGCTGAGAATCAAACCCAGTGCCTCACACATGGTAGGCAGGCGCTCTACCACTGAACTGCAACACCAGCCCCGTAAATTGCTTTTTAAGAGGCCCAGAGAGAGTTAGAAGCGATGGTAATGAGGGTGCCTAGGAGCTGCACCCACTATCTAGAGAGAGGATAGTGGGGGGCTCACTGAGTGGGAGTTTTAAAAGAAATTGAGTGCCCTTGTTTTAGCCTCAATTTCCTGCCCCCTTGAACGGTTTGTCACTCTCTGAATAGTCCTCAGCAAGCTTTATTTGTGGGGTCTTGATGTTTTCATTGTCAGGGCAATTGGAGGTTGCCACGTCATTTCTGAGATAAGGGAGAGTCCAGGCCAGCTGGTATGGTGTGACCTAATCCTGAAACAATAGTTTTTCTTACAGGGATGTAATGAATTGTGGCTGGAGGAGGTTGCGACATTCTGACCCCATCCTCCAGGGGCTTGCCTATCAGATAAGGCTTCCAGTGGTTTTCAGTTACCTAACATCCATCCCCAAAAGACTTGGTCCTTAAAGTTTCTTAGGGTTATCAGGTTGCTTCCTGCTGAGAGAGGGTGAAGTTGCAGGGAGTGACCTAAAGCCCTTGTTTTCTGTGAGATGGAACATGGACAGTTAAGGGTATTAAGTGTCTGCAGTCCAGGGGTCCATGGTGGCAGTGGGTAGGTGACTGGATGAGGCATACAGAGGCGTACATAGGGCAGGGGTCATGTTAAAACAACAATAAACAAGACAGCAGAGCATTATTTAAAAAAACATTTAGTATAAAAGCAATTAGTATTTCAGTCAGTCTCTAAAAACCTTGAAGACAATAATTCAGGAAAGCTTAAGGTAGCTGGGTATAGTAGTGCATACCAATAATACCAGAGGCTGGGAAGGCTGAGGCAGGAGGATCATGAATTCAAAGCCAGCCTCAGCAATTTAGTGAGGCTCTAAGCAACTCATCAAGACCTATCTCTAAACAAAATATAAAATAAGGGCTGATGATGTGGCTCAGTGGTTAAGTGCCCCTGGGTTCAATCCCTGGTACAAAAAAAAAATGTAAGGTTGGGTCCATCATATCATTGATTTGTGAATGGAGACCATCTAAGGCTTAAAAAACTTACGCAAAGTTGTTAGAAATTCATTCACATTTATTTATTTTTTGTTTTGTTTTGTTTTTTGGTGGTAGGGATAGAACCCAAGGACACTGAGCCATATCCCCTGCACACACACACACACACACACACACCCATTTTTTAGCCATTTGATTTAGTAAAATAACTTTTTAAATTAGCATTATCTAAGTTTAATAGAGGGATCCCTTTAGCCGTGTCATCTAGGCCTCTCTTGGTAAAGTCAATTAGGGCTTCCATGTGCCACATTTCATCTTTTAGACTAAACTGAGGGATAAGTATCTGGGCTAGAAATTCATATCAGCAAAAAACAGATCATATCTGCTATGTAGAAGGTTAGGAAGACTTGTAGTCTTGAGACCAGGCTCATATGGACTAGGGGCAAATTTGTGACTCTGGCATTCTTTTGTGACTGTCATTATTAGGCACTCCTATAGAAGAACGCTCACACATCTTATGTTTGAAAACTCTGTCACTGTTCTTTTAGCCAGCTGACCCTGAGAAAACCGGTTTTATTCTGTAATATAAAACAATGCCTACCAGCCCACAAACATGGTACTGGCCACCCCCATGCTTAGTGACCATTCTGGGTTGTACAAACCAGAGCTTTCTTGACTGAAGCTGTAGAATATCGTAGGAAGCTTGTTCCAGACCATGCTGATTATTTTTAGGCATGACAACCTTCTTGCTAATGGAGCTCTGATTGTCAAATATGGGCTGGCAGTGGGCTTGGTGAAGGTGGGTGTGTTCCCCAGTAGGGTTGCCAGATTTAGCAATAAAAATGCAGGATGCCCAATTAAAACTAAATTAGATAAACAATCAATAGGCAGCCCTACTCCCCAGGCACCAAGGAAGAGCTATGATTAAGCCAGACATGAAAACCCTTTCTCCTTGTCAGTGATTGATTTGGGAATTGGCTTAAAACACAGTTCTGACCAATGGGAACTTAGAGGACACCTACTGAGGCTTCTGGGAAATATTTTCCTTGCTGATTAAAAACAAGAGGGGGAGAGAGGGTGGCTAGAGCAGTGTGGGAAGTTCTTTGTACTTCCTGCCTTTAATGACATCTTGTGAAGATGTGGTGCTAGGGAACAGCAGAGGTCACTTTGTCACTAGGAGGGGGAAATCATGAGGCAGAGACTGAGCCAGAACTCTGAACTTCTGAAGGAGGCAGATATGGAATCCTCTTCTCCAGATGCTCTGTTCTGTGAAATTTCAAAAGTCTTCACTGCATGAACCACTTTCATTTGAGTGTTCTGTTTATGCTGTTGGAAGTAACTGAAAGGCTCACTTATAATCGCAATGACTCAGGAGGCTGAGGCAGGAGAATCACAATAAGACTAGCCTAGGCAACTTAGTGAGATCCTATCTCAAAAATTTAAAAAATTTAAAAAGCTTGGGGCTGGGGATGTGGCTCAAGTGGTAGCGTGCTCGCCTAGCATGTGTGAGGCACTGGGTTCGATTCTTAGTACCACAAAAATATAAAATAAAGATATTGTGTCCATCTAAAAAACTGAAAAATAAATATTTAAAAACAATTTAAAAAGCTTGGGGATGTGGCTCAGTGGTAAAGAGTTTCTGGGTTCAACCGACAGTACCAACAACAACCAAAAAAAAAAAAAAAAAAAGAATAAGAGAAAGAAAAGTCTAAAAATCTAAATTATTCAGCTGTGACAAGATTTTGAAGCTCACTCAACAGGTGTAAAATGATTATGGCTATCAGACCCAGAACTCAGCCAAAGAACTTAATCCTACTCAGATAGACAAAATTATTTTATAATAAGACCTACTGGCCTTATAGAGGTCTTTCTCAACTTCTCACATCTTAAGAAACACAGAAAACCAGGCATGGTGGCACACGCCTGTAATCCTAGCAACTCTGGAGGTTGAGGCAAGAGGATTGTGAGTTCCAAAACAGACCTGGCAACTTAGCAAAACCCTGTCTCAAAATAATAAATAAAAATGGGCTGGGGATTTAGCCCAGTGACAGGATGTCCTTGGGTTCAATCTCCAGTACTGAAACAAGCAAACAAAAAAGGCAGAAACCCTGCATAAACTTGGTGGGGCAGGGGTCAGTAAAGACTGATTCTTGCCTTCTCTGCCCTCAATGTCACTGATTTCTTTAGAGAGCTAAACTGGCAGCACAGGAAGTGCTAGCTAGGCAGCCTATTTTGTGGGACAAATGGATGTTGTTTCACAATCGTGGGTGTGAGAAGGAAAGCCTTTAGCCAGAAGTTGGGGTTAGTTACCCTTAAATATTATTAGTATCTATGGCAACTTTTGATCTTAGTGTAGATCATACCCACAGTTTGTTGGTTTTATTTCTAAACATTCTAAAATGAGTAAAAGTTATCACATGTTTAATAGCACAATTTTAATGTATGGCTAATGTTTTTATTTTAAAGTGTTGTGTATAGATTATATATATACACATGGCATATGTAGAACTCAGATCAAAAGGTCTCATTTCTGGGGCTGGGGTTGTGGCTCAGCGGTAAAGTTCTCACCTAGCATGTGCGAGGCCATGGGTTTCATCCTTAGCGCCACATACAAATAAAATAAAGGTATTGTGTCCAACTACAACTAAAAAGTAAATATTTATAAAGTCTCATTTCAATCTTAGTCTCTCTTTCTCCTTCTCTAGAAGCAATCATGGTTATCAGTTTCTTATGTATCCTTCCAGAGTTTTATAGGTTATGGGTATGTATGTAAACATGTATGGCTCTACTTTTTAATTTTTATGCGGGGCTGAGGGTTGATAAGTGTTCCACCACTGAGCCACATCCCCAGCTCTACAGCTTTATTTTTAATACAAATTAGAGAATATAAAACACACTGGTCACATCTAGGAGATCCTACCACATCATTATGTTTTAAATAATCTTTTTCTGGGAAAGGGATGCATAGTATTCTGATGAGTGGATGTGCTATAATGTGGCCCATCTCCAATTGATAGACAGTATACTGGACATGAGTCACGTTGAACACTTCTAATGTTGGTGGGAAAACTGACTCTCTATTCTCCTTTGAATCTCCACTGATGAGTTTCACACATGCCATCTCTAAACCAGAAGTGGACCCCAGAGGAAATGGGCTCAGTGCAGGGCACCCATTTTGTTGGCAAGGGTGGAGCGAGCACAAGCTTATGGCTTTGGGATTCACAGGAACTGCAAAGAAAGTTCCTGCTGCAGAAGACTCTTTGGTAGTGCTGGCACCAGCAACAGTCACAGTTGCAGGAAAGTTCTGGGAGGTGGTGCCTATGGCAGTGTGTTGTACTTGGCCCCAGGGCAGTGTTCTGGGTGTTTTACTGGTCTGCTATTTCAATATGTGGTTTGTGGCTTTATTTACGAGGTTTAGCATTGTGCCTATTCTTTTTTTTTTTTTTTTTTACAGCTCCTAATTTTTTATTTTTATTTTTTTTTTGTTTTTTTTTATTGGTTGTTCACAACATTACAAAGCTCTTGACATATCATATTTCATACATTAGATTGAAGTGGGTTATGAACCCCCAATTTTACCCCAAATGCAGATTGCAGAATCACATTGGTTACACATCCACAATTTTACATAATGCCCTATTAGTAATTGTTGTATTCTGCTACCTTTCCTATCCCCTACTATCCCCCCTCCCTTCCCCTCCCATCTTCTCTCTCTACCCCATCTACTGTAATTCATTTCTCTCCTTGTTTATTTTCCCATTCCCCTCACAACCTCTTATATGTAATTTTGTATAGCAATGAGGGTCTCCCTTCATTTCCATGCAATTTCCCTTTTCTCTCCCTTTCCCTCCCATCTCATGTCTCTGTTTAATGTTAATCTTTTCTTCCTACTCTTCCTCCCTGCTCTGTTCTTAGTTGCTCTCATTATATCAAAGAAGACATTTGGTATTTGTATTTTAGGGATTGGCTAGCTTCACTAAGCATAATCTGCTCTAGTGCCATCCATTTCCCTGCAAATTCTATGATTTTGTCATTTTTTATTGCTGCATAGTACTCCATTGTGTATAGATGCCACATTTTTTTTATCCATTCATCTATTGAAGGGCATCTGGGTTAGTTCCACAGTCTAGCTATTGTGAATTGTGCTGCTATGAACATCGATGTGGCAGTATCCCTGTAGCATGCTCTTTTAAGGTCTTCAGGGAATAGTCCGAGAAGGGCAATAGCAGGGTCAAATGGTGGATCCATTCCCAGCTTTCCCAGGAATCTCCAAACTGCTTTCCAAATTGGCCACACCAATTTGCAGTCCCACCAGCAATGTACAAGTGTACCCTTTTCTCCACATCCTCGCCAGCACTTGTTGTTGTTTGACTTCATAGTGGCTGCCAATCTTACTGGAGTGAGATGGTATCTTAGGGTGGTTTTGATTTGCATTTCTCTGACTGCTAGAGATGGTGAGCATTTTTTCATGTACTTGTTGATTGATTGTATGTCTTCCTCTGAGAAGTGTCTGTTCAGGTCCTTGGCCCATTTGTTGATTGGGTTATTTGTTATTGTCTAATTATTTATTGTCTTATTGTCTAATTTTTTGAGTTCTTTGTATACTCTGGATATTAGGGCTCTATCTGAAGTGTGAGGAGTAAAAATTTGTTCCCAGGATGTAGGCTCCCTATTTACCTCTCTTATTGTTTCTCTTGCTGAGAAAAAACTTTTAAGTTTAATTAAGTCCCATTTGTTGATTCTTGTTATTAACTCTTGTGCTATGGGTGTCCTATTAAGGAATTTGGAGCCCGACCCCACAATATGTAGATCGGAGCCAACTTTTTCTTCTATCAGACGCAGAGTCTCTGATTTGATATCAAGCTCCTTGATCCATTTTGAGTTAACTTTTGTGCATGGCGAGAGAAAGGGATTCAGTTTCATTTTGTTGCATATGGATTTCCAGTTTTCCCAACACCATTTGTTGAAGATGCTATCCTTCCTCCATTGCATGCTTTTAGCCCCTTTATCAAATATAAGATAGTTGTAACTTTGTGGATTAGTCTCTGTGTCCTCTATTCTATACCATTGGTCCACCTGCCTGTTTTGGTACCAGTACCATGCTGTTTTTGTCACTATTGCTCTGTAATATAGTTTGAAATCTGGTATCGCTATACCGCCTGATTCACACTTCCTGCTTAGAATTGCTTTTGCTATTCTGGGTCTTTAATTTTTCCATATGAATTTCATGATTGCTTTATCTATTTCTACAAGAAATGCCGTTGGGATTTTGATTGGCATTGCATTAAACCTATAGAGAACTTTTGGTAATACTGCCATTTTGATGATGTTAGTTCTGCCTATCCATGAACAGGGTATATTTTTCCATCTTCTAAGATCTTCTTCTACTTCTCTCTTTAGGGTTCTGTAGTTTTCATTGTATAAATCTTTCACCTCTTTTGTTAGGTTGATTCCCAAGTATTTTATTTTTTTTGAGGATATTGTGAATGGAGTGTTTTTCCTCATTTCCGTTTCAGAAGTTTTGTCGCTGATATACAGAAATGCCTTTGATTTATGTGTGTTGATTTTATATCCTGCCACTTTGCTGAATTCATTTATTAGTTCTAGTAGTTTCTTTGTAGACCCTTTTGGGTCTTCTAGGTATAGAATCATGTCATATGCAAATAGTGATAATTTAAGTTCTTCTTTTCCAATTTTTATGCCTTTAATTTCTTTCATCTGTCTAATTGCTCTGGCCAGTGTTTCGAGAACTATATTGAATAGAAGTGGTGATAGGGGGCATCCCTGTCTTGTTCCGGATTTTAGAGGGAATGCCTTCAACTTTTGTCCATTCAGAATGATGCTAGCCTGAGGCTTAGCATAGATAGCTTTTACAATGTCAAGGTAAGTTCCTGTTATCCCTAGTTTTTCTAATGTTTTGAACATAAAGGGATGCTGTACTTTGTCGAATGCTTTCTCTGCATCTATCGAGATGATCATATGGTTCTTATCTTTAAGTCTATTGATATGGTGAATAACATTTATTGATTTCCGTATGTTGAACCATCCTTGCATCCCAGGGATGAATCCTACTTGATCATGGTGCACAATTTTTTTTGATGTGTTTTTGTATTCGATTCGCCAGAATTTTATTGAGGATTTTTGCATCTAGGTTCATTAGAGATATTGGTCTGTAGTTTTCTTTCTTTGAGGTGTCTTTGTCTGGTTTCGGAATCAGGGTGATGTTAGCCTCATAGAATGAATTTGGAAGAGCTCCCTCTTTTTCTATTTCCTGAAATAACTTGAAAAGTATTGGTATTAATTCTTCTTTAAAGGTTTTGTAAAACTCCGCTGTATACCCATCCGGTCCTGGGCTTTTCTTGGTTGGTAGTCTTTTGATGGCTTCTTCAATTTCATTCATTGATATTGGTCTGTTCAAATTGTGTGTATCCTCCTGACTCAGTTTGGGCAAATCATATGACTTAAGAAATTCATCGATGTCTTCACTATCTTCTATTTTATTGGAATATAGGTTTTCAAAATAATTTCTAATTGTCTTCTGTATTTCTGTAGCATCTGTTGTGATATTGCCTTTTTCATCCTGTATGTTAGTAATTTGAGTTCTCTCTCTTCTTCTCTTCGTTAGCATGGCTAAAGGTCTGTCGATCTTATTTATTTTTTCAAAGAACCAACTTTTAGTTTTGTTAATTTTTTCAATAGTTTCTCTTGTTTCAATTTCATTGATTTCCGCTCTGATTTTAATTATTTCTTGCCTTCTGCTACATTTGCTGTTGTTTTGCTCTTCCTTTTCTAGGGCTTTGAGATGAAGTGTGAGCTCATTTATTTGTTGGTTTTTTCTTTTTTTGAGGAATGACCACCAGGCGATGAATTTTCCTCTTAAAACTGCTTTCATTGTGTCCCATAGATTCCGATATGTTGTGTCTGTATTTTCATTTATCTCTAAGAATTTTTTGATTTCCTCCTTTATGTCTTCTGTAACCCATTGATCATTCAGTAACATATTGTTCATTTTCCATGTGATGTAGGATTTTTCCTTCCTTCTTTTATCATTGATTTCCAGTTTCATTCCATTATGATCAGATAAAATGCATGGTATTATCTCCACCCCTTTATATTTACTGAGGATTGCCCTATGGCATAATATATGGTCTATTTTTGAGAAGGATCCATGTGCTGCTGAGAAAAAAGTATATCCATTTGATGATGGTTAATATATTCTATATATGTCAGTTAAGTCTAGGTTATTGATTGTGATATTGAGTTCTATAGTTTCTTTATTCAACTTTTGTTTGGAGGATCTGTCCAATGGTGAGAGAGGTGTGTTGAAGTCACCCATAATTATTGTGTTGTGGTCTATTTGATTCTTGAACTTGAGGAGAATTTGTTTTATGAATGTCGCAGCACCATTATTTGGTGCATAAATATTGATAATTGTTATGTCTTGTTGGTGAATGGTTCCTTTTAACAGTATATAATGTCCTTCTTTATCCCTTTTGATTAACTTAGTCTTGAAGTCAATTTTATTTGATATGAGGATGGCCACCCCTGCTTGCTTACGAGGACCGTGTGCGTGGTATATTTTTTCCCATCCTTTCACCTTCAGCCTGTGTATGTCTTTTCCAATCAGATGTGTCTCCTGGAGGCAGCATATTGTTGGATTTGTTTTTTTAATCCATGATACCAGCCTATGTCGCTTTATTGGAGAGTTTAAGCCATTAACATTCAGAGTTACTATTGATATATGGTTTGTACTTCCATCCATGTTTGATTGTTTATCCTTTTTTTAAAAAATTTAGTTTGTTTCTCCATGATTATCTTTCCCCTCGCCCTCTGTCTTTAGTGAGGCACTTCCCACTGATGGTTTTGGTTATTGTTTTTAATTTCTTCCTCGTGTAGTGTTTTGCTCAAAATGCTATGCGATGCTGGTTTTCTGGCTGCAAATTCTTTTAACTTTTGTTTATCATGAAAGATTTTTATTTCGTTGTCATACCTGAAGCTTAATTTTGCTGGATACAGAATTCTTGGTTGGCATCCATTGTCTTTCAGTGTTTGAAATACATTGTTCCATGACCTTCTTGCTTTCAGTGTCTATGATGAAAAATCCGTTGTTAACCTTATTGGTTTACCCCTGAATGTAATCTGTCTCTTTTCTCTTGTAGCTTTTAATATTTTCTCTTTGTTCTGTATATTGGATATCTTCATAACAATGTGTCTTGGCATTGGTCTACTGTGATTTTGTGTGCTCGGTGTCCTGTATGCATCTTCAATTTGTATATCTGTTTCCTTTTTTATTTCTGGAAAGTTTTCTGTAATTATTTCATTCAGCAGGTTACTCATTCCCTTGGTTTGAATTTCTGTACCTTCTTCTATCCCAATGACTCGTAAGTTTGGTTTTTTTATGTTATCCCATAACTCTTGGATATTTTTCTCGTGATTTTTTACCAGCCTTTCTGAGTTGGCTAGACTCTTTTCAAGATGATATATTTTGTCTTCATTATCTGATGTTCTGGCTTCTACTTGCTCCACTCTGTTAGTGATACTCTCAATTGAGTTTTTAATTTGGTTTATCGTTTCCTTCATTTCTAGAATTATTGTTTGATTATTTTTTATAATCTCTATCTCCTGATAAAGATACTTAACTTCTTCTTTTATCTGTTTATGTAATTCATTCTCAATGTGTTCTTTCGCTGCTTGAATTTGCTGTCTTGTATCCTCTTTAAGGTTCCATTCCATCTGTATAAGGTGTTCCTTGAGTTCTTTATATGACCATTTTTCTGATGACTCTAGGTCCTCCTGAATATTTAGGCTGTCCTGCATTGTTTGTACTCCTTTTCTTCCTTGCTTTTTGAAGCTGCTCATGTTACTTCTTGTTCTGTTTGACTGATGAGTTACTGTTTACTCCTATAAATTTATTTGATGCTTGGGAGGAAAGGTATTAGAAGGGAAGGGAAGAAATCACTAAAGAGAATGAGAGTAAGCAGGTAGAATTCAAGGAAGGGGGGATAAGAAAAATGAAAAGACAAAAGAAGAAAAATATAGGAAATAAAAAAAGAAGAAAAATTTAAAATAAATAATAATAAAAAAAAATTAAAATTAGAATTAGAAGAAAAAAATTTAAAAAAATTGTAAAAAAATTTTAAAAAAACAACAAGAAAGAAAAATGAAAATGAAAGAAAAACCCAAATCAAAAAAAAAAGAGAAAAGAAAAAAAGGAAAAAAAACAACTAATAAATGCAGTCTTAGAGTTTGATTAACTTCTCTTCCAGTAGGTGGCGCTGTGCCCACCAGGCCAAGTTTCTCCTGTCAATACGCAGGAACCAATCACTGTGCAGCAGCTCCTCCCAGACTGGGCGAGTCTCCAATCCTGAGTGCCTAGGGCCTCCTCTTGTGTCTAGTCACTTCCCACTTTTCCTCTAGCCAGGCCCCTCTCACGGGTGCCGCTTATCACAATACTGGCTACACGCCAGGTCTGCTGCTCCCGGGAGCCCTGTTTTCATGAACGACTGGGCACACTCTTCCAGTTTGCCATTCCCTCAGACCCTAAGTTTGTAGAGCTTGGGGCTGAGAATCCTCAGCGAATTTTACTTGCCCTCCGGTAGCCACTCCCCCGGTAGCTGGTGCAAGAGACCTCAGCAGTCAGCCCTGGTGGGAGCGGTAGTTCCGCGCCACCTCTGATTCCCTCCGGCTGGCTGTCGCACTCACGGGAGAGCTGGGAGGGGCCCTTACGGGAGAGCTGGGAGGGGCCCTTAAGGTTTCCCCGATGTGTGGAGAGGGAAGGCTAGGGGATTACACACCTGTAGCCACTGAAGGACCCCAGCCCCATAACCTAAGGCCCGATTATGAAAAGTAGAAAGTATGCAGTAAACAGGTCTTTCAGCCGCAGGTTTCAATGAAGTTATCTCCTCCGCCGCAGTCTGATGACATCAGTTCTCTGCCATAGTGGTGTCTCTTGCAAATAGCGACAGTTCGTTTCCCTTTGCCGGGCGACCAATGCAACGGGTGGGTCCTTACTGTCTCTCCCAAGCCCCCTTTCAAACCTGTGGCCACTACTTATGAAGGCTCGGTAGGCATTTACCTCCGTAGGATGAGAAGGGCTGACCAGTTGTTTCAGCCGGATGGATTAGTGCTGAGTCATAGCTGTTTGTCTGCGGGAAGCAGGCGAATGGGAGCTTGAATGCGGGCTCAGTGTGTGTTCTGAGAGGCACAGACTGTTTGCCCCAGATCCACGTCAGCTCAGCATTGCCTAGTGATCCTGAGCAAACAGATTTAGGTTATTTACGACTCCCTATGCCCGCACAGCTGAAGAGGTCAGAGACTTGATCTCCCCGCGCCCGCCGCCATGTTGGAATCCCGCATTGTGCCTATTCTTCAGCCTTTCCAACAATCGTCTTTATAGTAGATAACTTTCAACTCATTAATCAGAGCCACTTCTGCTGCTTGCAAACAAGAGCCCAGCCTAAGATAAGCATTTTCTTTTCCTTCTAATTTGTTATTTCTGTTTGCAGAAAAAAAAACTATAATGATTATCCATAAATATCTTGGTGTCTGTGTTGGGAAGTTCTACGGCATACAATGCTAAAAATTGAATTGCTGCATCAAAAATAATGTGATTTTGATGGCTATTGCCAAGTTGGCTTCAATGAAGTATTACCAATTTACACTCCTGTCAAAAATGTATTCCAGACCCTGGTCAAACTTTTTAAAAATTTTGCCAATCTGAGAGGTGAAAATTAAATCTCACGGTGGTTTTATTTGCACTTATCTTATTAAAGGTTGAACTTTTCTTTGTCGGTACTGAGGATGGAACTCAGGGGTACTTTACCACTGAGCTACATCCCCAGCCATTTTTATTTTATATTTTGAGAAAGAGTATCACTGAATGGTTAAGGGTCTTGCTAAATTGCTGTGGCTGGCCTTGATCCTCCTGCCTTAGCTTCCTGGGTCACTGGGATTACAGGTATGTGCCACCAGGCCTAGCTAGGGAGTAAAGTTTTCATATATTAAAAGACATTTGGGAGCAGGGTTTGTACCTTAGTGATAGAGCGCTTGCCTTGCATGTGTTAGGCACAAGGTTCAATCCTCAGCACCACATAAAAATAAATGAATAAAATAAAAGTATGATGTCTGTCTACAAGTAAAAAAATATTAAAGACATTTGCATTTTCTATGAACTGTTATTTCCATTAATAAAAATAGTCTATTCTTTAGTTTTTGTGTAGTCAAATTTAGAAATCACTTATTTTATGACTTCTGAGCTTTAAGCTTAGAAAGGACTTCTCTATTCAGTGATTATTAAGTAAAAATCACTTAGATTTTCTTCTACTACATTTTTGCTTAATGATTTTTTCAATTTTTAATATTTAATAAAATTTGTATGAATTTTCACAAATGTAACTACCACCACAGACAAGACACAGAATAATTCCAAAAACCCAAAGAATGTCCTTGTAGTTAAACCCTCCCTCAACCCAAGCAAGCCCCTGACAACTGACTTATGTGTAACTATATTTCTGCCTTTCTTATGTCAAATAAATTATACAGTATATAGCCTTTGATACTGGCCTTTTGCTTAGAATGATATATTTGAGATTAATCCATGCTCTGTGTGTCAATATTTTGTTCCTAAGCCCAGTACAGCGGCATGTGCCTGTAGTTCCAGCTACTTGAGAAACAGAGGCAGGAGCCTGACTTGAGCCCTGGAGTTCAAGGCCAGCCTGAGAAACATAGTGAGACCCCATCTTAAACAATTTTTTATTGTTGAGTAGTATTCCATTGTGTGTATGCCACTGTTTGTTTGTCTAATCACCCATTGAAATAGACATCTGGATTATTTCAGTTATTGGTGGTTATGAACAATGCTATAATAAATATTTGCATACAGGTTTTGAGTGAACATCAGTTTTCATTTCTGTATTGCAAATACCCAGAAGTGATACTGCTGGGCCACATGGAATGTAACCGCCAAACGGTTTCCAGCATTATGCTTGGACACCAGCAATCCTCCAATCCTCTTTAGCACTGGTATGGTTAGTACTTTTATTTTATTTATTTATTTTTTTAGAGAGAGAGAGAGAGAGAGAGAGAGAGAGAGAGAGAGAGAATTTTAATATTTATTTTTCAGTTCTCGGCGGACACAACATCTTTGTTGGTATGTGGTGCTGAGGATCGAACCCGGGCCGCACGCATGCCAGGCGAGCGCGCTACCGCTTGAGCCACATCCCCAGCCCAGTACTTTTAATTTTAGTCATTCTAATAAGTATATCATATTTTGGTTTTAATTTGCATTTACCTACTGACTAAAGAAATTGAGTTTCTTTCTTTTCTTTTTCTTTCAATGCTGGGAATTGAACTTACAGCATTACACATGAAGTAATGTACTTCCTGCCTTTAATGACATCTTGTGAAGATATGGTGCTAGGGAACAGCAGAGGTCACTTTGTCACTAGGAGCGGGAAATCATGAGGCAGAGACTGAGCCAGAACTCTGAACTTCTGAAGGAGGCAGATATGGAATCCTCTTCTCCAGATGCTCTGTCCTGTGAAATTTCAAAAGTCCTCACTTCATTTGAGTGTTCTGTTTATGCTGCAAATATCTACCTGCATCCATCCATATATATATATATATATATATATATATATATATATATATTTTTTTTTTTTTTTTTTTTTAAGTAAGATATCAGTTCAGATCATTTGCCCATTTCAAAAATTCGGTTGTGCTGGGCACAGTGGCACATGCCTGTAGTCCCAGGGGCTCAGGAGGCTGAGGCAGGAGGATCGTGAGTTCAAAGTCAGCCTCAGCAAAGGCAAGGCTCTAAGCAACTCAGTAAGACCCTGTCTCTAAATAAAATATAAAAAATAGGGCTGGGGATATTGCTCAGTCGAGTGCTCCCGAGTTCAATCTCTAGACCCCCCCCCAAAAAAAATTCAGTTGATAATTTTCTTACTGTTGGGTTTCAAGAGCTCTTTGTATACTGTGAACACAAATCTTTTGACACACAATTTGCAGAGATTTTATCTTCAACTGTGATTTTGCTTTTTATTCTCCAAGGAGTGTCCTTTACAAAACAAAAGTTTTGCATTTTAATGAAGTTTAATTTATCCGTTTAAAAAATTTATATATTGTACTTTTGGTGCCATATCTAAGAACTCTGCCTAACCCAGGTCGTAAAAAGCATACTCCTATGTTTTCTTCTAAGAATTTTACATTAAGATTCATCAGTTATTTTTTCTATAATTTGTGAAGTATAGATCAAAGTTACATTTTTTTATATAAGGATGTTCAATTCTTCCAGTACTGTTATTGAAAAGATTGCCCATAGAATTGCCATTGTACCTTTGTAAAAAAAAAAATCAGTTGAACATGTGTGGGGATATATTTCTGGATTTTCTATTCTGTTCCATTGATTTATGTGTCTATCTTTTTGTTAATTCTACACTGTATCTTAATAGATTGTCTTAAAATTAGCTAGTGTGGATCCTTAAACTTTATTATTTTCAAAATTATTTCAGCTATTCTAGTTCTTTTATTTTTGAATATAAATTTCAAAATCAGCTTTTCTCTATCTACAAAAATCTTGTTGGCATTTTTATTGGTATTGTAAATATAGTACAAGAGTATCTGGGGATTTATAGTCAACAGACCAGGTGAGGGAAAGACAGAATTAATAAGAGGAACTTGGTCAGGTGTCAGAAGCTGGGAGAAAGAGGAACTTGACAGAATATCAAGGGTGGGGGATTTTTGCTGTATTAGCTTAGCAGAATTCTTGCTAAAACTGAGCTCAGATGGCCGAAGATGAGGCCTAAAGAAAAGTGTCCAGAGGAGCCTAACTAAAGTATGGACAAGGAGGAAGCCTCTCATGGGAATATTTAAATCATGACGAGATACTGTCACATACCTATTAGAAGAGCTAAACAATGAGACACCATTACACACCTATTAGAATAGCTAAATTCCAAAACACCAAAAACAATGGTTAAGATGTGGAAAAACCAAAACTTTTTCATTACTGATGGGAATGCAAAACGGTACTTTGGAAAACAGTTTGGCAATTTCTTACAAAATTAAATGTCCTCCAATCATATAATTCAGTAATCACCCTCCCTGGTATTTAACCAAATGAGTTGAAAACATCTTTACACAAAAACCTATACTTATTTTTAAGGTACTGGGGATAACCCAGGGGTGCTTTACCACTAAACTACATTTCCAGTCCTTTTTTTTTTCCCCCCTTTTTTATTTTGAGACAGAGTCTTACTAAGGTTCCAGTCCTTTTTTTTCCCCCTTTTTTATTTTGAGACAGAGTCTTACTAAGGTTCCAGGCTGGCCTAGAACCTAAGATCCCCCTGCCTCAGCTTCTCGAGTAGTAGGGATTCCAGATATGTACCACCATGTCTGGCTGCACACAACTACTTATAGCAACTTTATTTATAATTGCCAAAACTCAGAAACGGCCAATATATCCCATAGCAAAAGATGGATAAATGCACTATAGTAATCCAAACAATGGACTATTATTCAATGATAAAGAGAAATGTGTTATCAAGCCACAGAAAGACATGGAGGAAATTTGAAAGCATATTGTTAAGTGAAAGAAGTCAATCTGAAAAGACCACATAGTGACGATTCCAATGACATGACATTCTGGAAAAGACAAAACTATGGAGACAGAAGATTAGTGATTCTATACAGGGAGCAGTAGAGCATATCTATAATTCCAGCGACTGAGGTGGGAGGATTATCAGTCCAATCAGCCTCAACAATTTAGTGAGTCCCTGTCTCAAAATAAAAAATAAAAAAGGCTGGGGATGGAGTTCAGAGGTAGAGCATTCCTCCATTCCATCTCTGATACTACATGCAAAAAAAGATCTAGTAATGGCAGACACCTGGCAAAACCCACAGCATATATAACACAAAGAGTGGATCCTAACATAAACAAAACAAGACCATGATGAGATTTAGTCAATAATCTAGTTCATAATAATATATCAAACACCTATTGGTCAGTTATTACATATGTACCACATTAATACAGGGTACAAACAATAGAAAAATCGTGCTCAGGGAGGAAGCAAGTCCAGCAACTCTGTACTTTCTGACCAATTTTTTTTTTTTTTTGGAAAACTAAAACTGCTCTAAAAATAAAAATAAAATATAAAAAACAAATCTCACAGTTAGAACTACTTCACACCCGCTAAGATGGAAAAGATGAACAACAATGACCACAATATGGAGGAAACAGAAAGTCCCTTACGTTGCTGGTGGGAATGTAAAATTTGCAGCCACTATGGAAAACATCTTGGTAATGATCCAGAACAGATGGACTGAGTGGTGGGAACATAAGGTTAAGGTAATAATTCTATGAATTAGGCCCACTGTGCCGACCTCCACATGCATTTTTTTTTAAAGCAATTTACCTGCAGCCCGACTTGGCTTAAGTTGACAGGATATGTTACATTCCTCCCCAAACTAGGTTATCTTTGGGAGGAATGCAGGCCCAAATGGGAAATGCTGATAAAAACGTAAGTTACCCTTAAGGGGGGCACTTTTGTGACCCTTACACAAGCCAGATTGCAGAACTCATAGGCATAAGGATAATTCCCCCCCCTAACCATAAAATCTGTAAGAACAGGTTTCAGTTAGAAACTGAAAGAGGGCATCTCTATGACTGCCTAAGTTTTACAGCAGACAGATATCCAAAATGACCTAGAATTGTCTCCACAAACAGTGTAGACTTGAAAGTCTGCTGTCATCCTGTTGTCAATCAAAAGTCAAGAGGTGGACATGGGTGGGACTCTTTGGAAATTTCCCTGTGACCCCAACAAAATCTGGAGGGCAGGAAGGGTATTACAAAGCTCTGGCCTCCCAGGAAACTGAGGCAATATAGAGACCCCCCCCCCTTGAAACTCCGATTCTTGTGGTCAAATCAGAAAGATTTCAGACATGTCATTCAGAGTAACAAGAATGAGTTTTATTGAAGGGATAGGAAAAGGGAAAGGGGACACTCTTAAGGGAGAGAATGGGTCCTCTCAGGGAGGAGAGGGACAATGCATTTCTTCTGCACTGCAGTTTTACTGGGGATCCCAGAGAAGTTTCCAGAAATTCCTGGCCAGGTCCACCTCTTGAATTTTGACTGATGGCAGGATGACTTTTGATTTTCAAGTCCCACTGCCATGACAACTCTAGGTCATCTTGGCCCCTCTGACCTGTTCTAATTGGAATTTTTTTTCCTAATTGTGTTCTTACAGATTTTATGGTTAGAAAGAATTATCTATAAAAAAAAAATTCTCTCTCTGAGTTTCAGGATCTGGTCACAAAAGTCTCCTTCGGGAGATTTGGGTTCCCCTTATTGGCATTATTTGGGGCCTGTATTTCTCCTGCAGATAACACGTAGTTTGCTGAGGAATGTGACATATCCTGTCTGCTTAGGCCAGGCAGGATTGCAAGTAAATTGCTTCTTGGAAAAGAAAGCATGTGGAGGTCAGCACAGCGGGCCCACATTATAGAATTATTCTCTTAACCTCATGTTCCCACCATTCGTACCTGACTGTTCCCTAACAGGAGCACACTGTCGGTCTCTCTTCTCTGAGAGGACCCATTCTTTCTCTTGAGAGTATTCTCTTTTCCCCTTTTCCTACCCTATCTAAAAAAAAAAAAATCATGCCTATTACTCTGAGTGACATGTCTGAAATCTTTCTGGAATGATTGTAAGAATCAGGGTTTGAAGAGGGGGTCTCTATGACTGCCTAAGCTTTACAGCGGACAGATATCCTGTAACAGATATCCTATAACAGTGATTCCTCAAAAAAGGCTAAATATAGAGTTACCATGTAACCCAGCAATCACAATCCCAGAAGAAATGGAAACATGTCCACACAATAACTTGTACACAAATATTATTTGCAGCATTATTCATTCACAATAGCCAAAAGGTGGAAATACTCCAAAAGTCCAGCAAGTAATGAATGGATAAACAAAATGTGGTAGTTCATACACTGGGCTACTATTTGGCGATATAAAGGAATGAAGCAATGGTGCATGCTACAGTATGCAAGATCTCAAAAACTATACTAAGTGGAACAAGTCAGGCAAAGAGAATTATGTAGCATATGATTCCATTTCTATGACATGTTCAGAATAGCAAATCCATAGTCAGAAAATAGAGCCCCACACCTATAGTGTCACTGGAGACCATATTGGGAGCACCCTGCCTTTGCCCAGTTAGGGTGCTCAGCAGAGGCCTGGTGGGGAGTCTAAACTTATCCTCTTCCCCAAAGTAACCAGGTATCTTTCCAGGGTGTCAACATGGGCTCTGTGGGGACCCTGGACTTCCACTCCCACCTGATAACTGCAAGGTGATTACAATACATGTACAACCAGCAAACACAGTTTTGAGGGAGGAAAAAACAAAAAGACAACTGGTTCTTGGCAAGTATGCAATTCAAGAATGGAAGACATTGTGTATAATTGCTTTAGGGTTGGGATTTTAGTGGGCTTTAGCCCTCGGCCAGTACATTTTTCAGAGTCCATAAGGTAGAGGTTGCTTGCTACTGCATTTCTGCATGTAAAAATGCAAGTTAAAGGGCTTTTAGCATCTGCTTTCTACTTGAAAGTGACCTGCCTATCTAAAGAACACTGGAGAGCCTGCTATAAGCACCATCCATACTGTGGATATTGGGGACCCCTAGTGGACAACTTAAAGTGTGGGCTCTTCAAAAATCCCTGTCCCGATCAAATGGTATTCCCAAAGGAGACCAAACAGAAAGCCACTCACAGTGGACACCCCCATCACCCAGGAGTAGTAGTTTCTATGCTATTGCCACCCAAGACAAACAAATTAATCTATAAACTTATTGCAATTCTAACCAAATCTTTAAAAAAGATTTAAAAATTGGAATCTGAGAACTCTGATTCTCTCATGGAAGAGAAAATGTTGGGGGGGGGGATGTATAATTCAATGGAAGAGCACATTCTCTGCATGCTAGAGGCCCTGAGAGGCCAAAATACCCACACACATTAGTCCTCTTGGCAAGAATCGTGCCCTTAACTTGTTTATTTACCACAATGTCAATAGTGTCCTGGGTAACTGTAGCCTTTCAGTCTAGCCATGGCAACATTCATTGGTTGTTCCTTTTTGAGAACGTCCTTTTCCTCCTTGTCCACACCATCACCTTTCCTGTAGATTCCTACGTACAAAGGAATAAACTCCATGTTTTGTAAAAGGTCTAGAGAACAAATATACAAAATATACAAAATTTTGGAAGATGGTTCCTGCTGGGAGTCTACTAACAATCTCTTCAATTGACAAAGGATAGGAACCAGGCAATTTACAGAAGAGTCTAAATCAAAAAAGGAAATGAGGGAGGGGACAGGAGAAAAGAAAAGAGAGAAAGAGAGAGAGAGAGAGAGAGAGAGAGAGAGAGAGAGAGAGAGAGAGATTGATTCTCAAACTCAATGGTAATAAAAAAAATTAAATGAATTTTCCCCCCATCAGATTGTCAAGTTAAAATGTTGCTTGTCTAGTGCTATAGTTACAGTATATTTCTTTTCTCTCCTCACTGCCCCTGTACCAGTGATGAAACCAGAGGTGCTTTACCACTGAATTACATCCCCGGGGCCTTTTATTTTATTTTGAAACTGGGTCTTGCTATGTTGCTGAGGCTGGCCTTATAATTATGATCCTCCTGCCTCAGCCTCCCAACAAGCAGGGATTACAAGTATGCATCACCACACCTGGCTTTGCTTTTTCTTCTTAATAATATTTTGGAAATGAGAGGTATGCCAATATTATCATGATATTTGTAGGTTTAAAATATTGTATAATGAGATATGTACAAGGCATAATTTTAGCCAGGTACAGTGGTTCATGCCTATAATTCAAGTAGCTCAGGAGGTTGAAGAAGGAGGATCGAAAGTTTGAGGTCAGACTCAGCAATTTAGCAAGGTTCTAAGCAACTTTGTGGGACCCTGTCTTAAAATAAAAAATAAAAAAGGTTGAGGAGGTAGCTCAGTGGTAAAACATCTCTAGGTTCAATCCTTAGAACCCACCCCTCCCCATATGAAAGGAAGGAAGGAAGGAAGGAAGGAAGGAAGGAAGGAAGGAAGGAAGGAAGGAAGGAAGAAAAAAAATCCAAAAACAAATGCAGTGTTTCAAGTGAACCTTTAGGATATCTCCATACAGATAAGAACTAGGACTTTGAAAACATATTCAAAGTTCCTTCCAGATCACCTCAGCCACCCTTTTCTCTGAAGGAAACCCTGTTTTAACTTTAGGTTAATCATTCCCTTATTTTTCTTTATGGTTTTACCACCTTTGACAGGGCAATATATATATTTTTTCTGTGTAAAACTTTATGCAACACTGGAATCACAGTGTTTTCTTCTGTGACTTGCTTTGTTTTGATCCACTCTTTGTCTTGGGGATGTGTGTAGTTGGGGTTAATTTTTTTGTCACTGCTGCATAGAGTTCCTGTAAGGACATCGTACTAGTTTTTGTGGATTTCTGGGTTGTCTCCAGTTCAGAGCTATTGTTTCCTTATGAACACTCTTGTACATCTCCTGGTTTAGGACAGTAGTTCTCAAAGTGTGGTCCATGAATCTATAGGAGTCCCTGACTCTTTATCAGGGCTACTGAAGTAAAAATTATTTTCTTATATAATAATACTAAGACATATTTGCCTCTTTTTAATCTGTGAACAGTTGCATTTATGGCATACAAGTGACATGGGTACCACTGCAGCTACCTTAGCACCAACCAAGTCAATGGCTCCAAATTGTGTTTCAAGTCATTTTTGAACGATCTGATAAATATGCAATTGTAACCTGTTTGTTTTAATTGGCATAGAGTGTACTGATGAGATTGAATACCTTGTCTCATCTTTCTAGACCACTTGGATTTCTTCTTTTGTAAAATATTAATTCAAATATTTCCCATAGTTTTCTTTGGTGACTTGTCTTTTCCATATTGATTGCTAGGAGTTCTTGATGTTGCATGTTATTTGCCTCAGTTATATATGTTTCAAATACATTTTTCCTACTTTGGGTATGCTGTCTTTTTTTCCCCCATCTTTTCTTTTTTTCATTACTGGGGATTGAACCACTGAGCTACATACCCAGCCCTTTTTAGTTTATTTTGATACAGGTCTTGCCAGGGCTGGCCTTGGCAATCTTCCTGCCTCAGCCTCCTGAATAGCTAGCTTGGTTTCATTCTTTTTTTATATATTTATTTTTCAGTTTTCGGTGGACACAACATCTTTATTTTATTTTTATGTGGTGCTGAGGATTGAACCCAGCGCCCCGCACATGCCAGGTGAGCAGTTACCTCTTGAGCCACATCCCCAACCCCGGTTTCATTCTTTTAATGTTGTCTTTCATTTAAATAATTTTTAATTTTTAATATAGTCCAATTTATCATTTTCCCCCTCAGTAGTAGGGATTGAACTCAGGGGCACTCTACCACTGAGCTACATCCCAGTTTATTTTTTATTTTGAGACAGGGTCTCACTAAGTTTCTGAGGCTGGCCTTAAACTTGTGATCCTCCTGCCTTCTGAGTCACTAGGATTACAGGTGTGCGCCATCATGCCTGGTTCATCATGCTTTTCATGACAACTAACATATCAACTACAATGTGGAATAGAAATTGAAATAGCAGGGCTGGGGATGTGGCTCAAGCGGTAGCGCGCTTGCCTGGCAAGGATCGGGTTCGATCCCCAGCACCACATACTAACAAAAGATGTTGTGTCCGCCGAGAACTAAAAAAAATAAATAAATATTAAAATTCTCTCTCTCTCTCTCTCTCTTAAAAAAATGTCTAAGAGGGTATATACCAATATGATAACAAAGGTTTTTTAAAAAAAAAAGAAATTGAAATAGCAGACATTCTTCCAGCATTTCATCACTAGGCTTTTTTCTTCCACTGCTTCCCTTTTTCAAAAACTTTGAATTAGTAATAGTAGTTAAACAATTAAATTATTCTATATTTTACTTTTATTATAGTTTTAAAATGTTTGCTATTGCTTTTTTCTTTCTTCTTCTTTATTATTATTATTATTATTATTATTATTATTATTATTATTTGAGATAGGGTTTCACAAAATTGCTTAGGGCCTCACAATGTTACTGAGACTGGCCTCAAGCTTGAGAGCCTCCTACCTCAGCCTCCCAAGTTGCTGGCATTAGAGGCATGCACCACTGCACCTGGCTTCTATAGCTTTTTCCACTATCAAATTAGAGAAGCCCTTTTCCTATTACACAAATGCTAAAGCACGTGAAGCATCTTTTTTGGCATCTATTGAGATGGATACAAGATTTTCATTTTCATCTGTTAACGACAAGGCTTATATTATTTGAGTGTTTGTTGTTAAACCAACCTCTCCTTTCTGATTAATATATCCTCAAAAAACAATGTAACTAATTAATGTATTATCAATTGGGAATAATATTTTGTCCTTTTTATATATAGTGCTAGATTCCACCCATCAATATTTGATGATTTTGACCAGGCATGGTGGCACACACCTATAATCCCATCTATTTAGGAAACTGAATCAAGAGGATTGCAATTTCAAGGTTGGCCTGGGCAACTTATCAAGATCCTGTCCCAAAATAAAAATAATTAAGGTCTGGGGATATAGCTCAGAGGAAGAGCTTGCCTAGCATGCAAAAGGCCCTTGGTTTAATCCTCAGTACCACATACACAAAATATATATGTGTATGTATGATTTATAGATATGTATTTATAGATATGATTTGTATATTATATTAAATATATTATAATATGCTTATATTATATTTATGTATTAAGTATGTATTTATGTATATAAATCATATATGTGTATGATTTTTGCATGTGTGCTAATGATTGAGATTACCTGTGCTTTTCCTTTTTAATACTATCTCTGTCTGGTATTATGTTGATGCTCTTTTTTTTTTTTAAGAATTAACCTTTTTAATATTTTTAGTTGTAGATGGACACAATACCTTTATTATTTATTTATTTTTATGTGGTGCTGAGGATAGAAGCCATTGCCTCACACATGCTAGGCAAGTGCTCTACCACTGAGCTACAACCCCAGCCCATAGGTTTATGTTCTTATAAAAACACATACTAAAATTTTTTTGCTTTATATGCTTGTTGCTGTTTTTTGGGAAATGTATTCAGAAAGGCTTCTTCTATACTCTGGAATCATATGTGTAAATTTAGAATTGTGTATTCCTTGAAGAATGAGTCAAACTCAATGGTGAAACCTGTGAGCCTGATGTTTTCTTTTTCTTTCTTTTTTAAAATATTTTTTTTAGTTGTCAATGGACCTTTATTTATTTATTTTTATATGATGCTGAGAATTAAACCTGGTGCCTCACACATACTAGGGAAGCACTCTACCACTGAGCCACAACCCCAGCCCAAGCCTGGGGTTTTCTTCATAAGGTATTTCTTACTACTGTTTCTCTTTCTTTAATGGGAATAGGACTATTCAGATACTCTCATTTCTCTACCTATAATTATGTATCCTTTGTGTTTCAAGAATGAATTATTCAGTCCTTTCTTGGTTTTTGCCAGTTGGTGAATTTCATCATTCTTTTCAAAGTACCACATTTTGACTTATTGACCAAAGCAAATTTAGGCTATAAATTGACAAGAGGGCCAATTTGTGATTTTCCAGAGATTCAGCCCACTTCCCACCCCATCTGCTCTGTTTGAGTCTAAAGGAACACTCCTTTCAGTCCCTGGGGCCTGAAGGTATCACACTTTTGGGTCCTCCATGCCCCCCCCCCAAAAAAAAAGGAAAAAGAAAAAAGCTTCGTGGAGAGAAGTTCTATCTGTCTGCACATGCCTAGATGTCATTGCTGTCAAAATTGAAGCTGACAAAACTAAAGCTTACTTTTACCCAAATCTGCAAATATACTAAGGACAAAAGCAGTCTCAGGGACCTGCTTACCTCTCTGGATTCCTGCCTTGTCTAGACTTTGGCCCCAAAAATCTGTAATCTCTTAGTCGCTAGGTGATGACTTAAAGAGGTTTTTGTGGAGTTGAAGATTGAACCCAGGATTTCACACATGCTAGGCAAGCTCTCTACCACTGACCTATATGCCCCACCTTAAGAAGATTAAAAAAATTTTATTTGGCATTTTAATTAATTTCAACAGGAGCTTTAATCCAGATATTTAACTAATCTGGTTGTTTGATACACAAATACAGCAGAAGTCTTCTTTGTTTAAAACAACACAAAACACTATCTTTGATTAATGCATTTAACTCACTGCTCACTGCTTTATGCCTCCAACCCTATTTTGTATGACATTATTGCTCCTATTTCTACAGTCTTTTTACCATTTGAGTGGCACATTTTTTCTATCCTTTATTTTCAATAATTCTATGCCACTAAATTCTTTTAAGAATTTCTTTTAAAATACTAAGTAGCATGGGCACAGTGGCACACACCTGTAATCTCAGCGACTCAGGAGATTCAGTCAGGATGATTGCAAGTTCAAGGTCAGCCTCAGCAATTTAGTGAGACTCTGTCTCAAAATAAAAATAAAAAGGACTGGGGATGTAGCTCAGTTAAAGCACCCCTGGATTCAATTCCCCATACCTAAGTAAATAAATAAAATAACAAGTAGCTTGATTTATTTTTTTTTAAATCAAACATCTATGACTTTTATGGCTTAATTTTATATATTCATAATTAATGGGGCTAGGGATTTGCTTAGATTTATTCTTATCCTATCATTCAGGATTTTTATTTAGCATGCTTTCCCCTCTACTCCTTTTCTACTTTTGTCTGAAGTAATCAAGGATTTTCTTTTTCCACATAGTTTATTTTTTACTCTAATACTGTGATGGTAATACATTGTATATCCATTATATTATTAGTTATCTTTTTTTAAAAATACTAGGAATTGAACCCAGGGGTATTGAACCACTGAGCCACATCCAAAGTCCTCTTTAAAATATTTTTAGATGTTTATGAACCTTTATTTTATTAATGTATTTATATGAGGTGCTGAGAATTGAACCCAGAACCTCACACATGCTAGGCAAGTGCTCTACCCTGAGCCATAACTCAGCTCCCCTTTTTATTTTTTTATTTTGAGACAGGGCCTCATTAAGTTGCTTGGGGTAGTTATCTTCCAAATATTCAATGTACACTTTAATTTTTCTGTTACTGTAGTTATCTGATCTGAATTGTGTTCTCTAAAAAAGAAAAAAGAGGATCTTAGCTCACTTTGCTTCCTTTTGTCCCTTTCTCTCCCATAATCCCCTAATATCATCTTGAATTTTAGTTCCAGATTATAATTTTATTGGTTAAATGGTTTGTCATCCTAATCGTTCACTTTTTTAAAAAAAGTTTTTAGCTATAAATGGACCTTTATTTTATTTATTTATATATGGTGCTGAGAATCAAACCCAGTAACTCACACATGCTAGGCAAGCACTCTACCACTGAGCCACAACCCCAGCCCCTAATAGTTCATTTTTGATGAATTCATGTTTCTTCTCTCTGGAATAGCTCCCCTAGTAATTCTTTCAAAAAAAATGGGTATAATTGAAAACTTTATGAGTCCTTGTTTGTTTGTTTGTTTTAGAACTCGGGATTAAACCCAGGGGAAACTTTACCACTGACCTACACAACCAGTCCTTTTTATTTTTTGAGACAGGGTCTCCTTAAATTGCTGAGACTGGGCTTGAACTTGCCATTCTCTTGCCTTAGCCTCCCAAATCACTGGGATACAGGTGTGGGTTACCACATCCGTCTTTATGAGTCCTTTTGAACCTGAAAATATATTTAATGCTCATTTTGGGATATCCATGTCAAATTTTAGTTTGACAATTTTCTCATTGACAATTAATCCAAACAGTTTATTGCTGAGCTAGAGCTTCTTCCAGTGGCTCAGTGACATACTCGAATGATTGGAAGGATTTTCCTCTGACTGGCAAAAATGGCCAAACGGACTCAAGACCCTCCCACCATCACCCTGACATGGAGTAGGCTGCTTCCATGTTCTATCAGACATAGAGGAAGCAAAGTGGCCTACTGGGACTGCAGGTTGATGGGCCCTTTATTTCCCACGAGAAGGGGAACAGCCAGAAGTGGCTCCTCAGAGGATGTGGCCACTTTAATAGAAAATCCATGACTGCCCCAGAATTGTGGGACTGTTCGTGTTTGGAAATGGAAAAGGAACAAGTTGCATACCTGCAAGCTGGGAAGGACACTGATCACCACAGCATTTTTCAAACATGGGGTTGCAACAATTAGTAGGTGATGCACAAAATCAATTTTTTGTATATTTCCTACCAAGAACAACTTTATCCCATGTAATAGCAATAGAACTGGGAAAATCACAAAATTAATATCACTTCCATCTCATCCTCCGCTCCCATTTAAATTTCACCTATTGTCCTAATGATGTCCTTTATAGCAAAAGAATGAACTTCGGAATCGTATTGCATTTGTCATATCATTTGAGTCTCCAGCCTAAAATATTTCAATCTGTCATTGACTTTGACTTTCATGGCCTTCATACTTTTCACGATTACAAGCCAGTTATCTTACAGAATGTCTTTCAGTTCAGTTTTGTATCTGATGTTTTCTCATGATCAGGTTGGGGTTATACACCTTTGATGGGAATACCTCAGGATAGTACATTCTTCCCATTGCATCTTATCAGATGGCACATGACTGTCATTTGCCCCACAATTAATAATGCTCATTTTGATTACTTAATTAAGATGATATCTGCCAGGCTTTTTCACTGCAAAAATGTTTCTTTTCCCCTTGTAACAATAAGTATTTTGTACAGAGGAAGGTATTTAAAATTATGTAAAGATATTATTCTTCCTCTAACTTCTGATTTATTCACTTCCTTTTGTCAATATTAACTCATGATATCTGTTTGGTAGTCAATGGGTTATAATCCAATACTATAATTGTGATGCTCACATTGTCCCAGATTTAGCCAGCTGGCTTCTATGTCTTTTTGAGATGATTTTATCAACCCTTGAGAAGTACTTTGCTTTCTTACACAAGGTGTTCCTGGAACATCTTGTGCTTTGGCCCCAGCCCTAAAATCATCTATTTCTCTCAGAAGCCCTGGATTTTTTTTTAGAGGACAATGACATTTAGAAGCCAAAATCTAGGCACAAAATACTTATTATTATTGAAGTGCTACTGCTCCCAGGCCCTCTGGGCAGAGCTAATTCTGTCTCTATTTATTTCCTAGAGATATGTTGAAAATCATGAATATATGCTAATATCTCCTATTCTAATTCACAACACAGAATTCATCCTTCCTTTTCATACATATAACACCCATCTCTGATAGCCTGTGTTATCCTTAATATATTTATTTGACACACTGCTCTGAAGCCAAAGCCCCATCAGAGTCTCTTGCACAGAAACCTTACTCTTGCCCCAACCTGACCCCTGTGTGGATCACTTCATCACCCATCCTACGCTGATACCCACCTCCAGGAAATCTCCAGGATGGATGACCTCCTCACCCTACTTGGGCTCCCACCTATCCACAGCTCTTCTTCTCATATAGACCTCCTCCTCATTGCCCTCAGGCTCCAGCAACCCAGGTTGGGCTACTCACATGTATAGATGCCCTCTTCATTCTGTTTAGGTTCTGATTCTTCATGTCACACACACACACACACACACACACACACACACACACACACACTTGTTCAGGCTATGAAAACCTGGCTCCCTCCTTGCTCCACCCTAATTGACACCCCACATCAGATCTCTACCCTATGGAGATGCCCTTTGCATTTCCACTGAGTTCATGCTCATCCCACTCGGGCTCCCAACCCACATGGCCTCTCCTCATCCCCACCCTGTGGCCTCCAGGCTAATCTGCCCCTTCAGGTGGATGCTCTTCTCCCTTGCTCAGACTGTGATTTCCCAACCTGGGCCAATCCCATGTGTGCACTCCCTCCTCACTCAAGTTCTGATATCCCACACCAAACAGCCCCCACCATGAAAGCTTACCTTCCTCTACTCATATAATGGACTGGATTATTTAGGAAGGTGAGGTGCTCAGAAAATATTAACTACACCCTATGGGTATTTTTTTCATGAAATTCTAGTTTTAGTAATGTACACAGTATGTGTTGAAAGGAAAGTGACCATGACACTTGGAGCGACCAAGAGATCTTTATTGTTGATAGTGTCATTAACAGAGAAGGAAGAAAAAAGAAAGAGAGAGAAAGAAATCGAGTGAAAGAGAGCAGGGAAAAAGAGAGGGAGAGAGAAAAGCAAGAGAGAGATTGGGGGAGAGCAAAGCATAAGAGAGAGAAAGCAAGAGAAGAAAGAGAGAGAGAGGGAGAGGGGATGAGAGAGAGTAAAAGAGAGGGAGAGACAACAAAGTGAGAGAGGGAGAAAGAGAGATAAAGAGAGAAGGAGGGTGAGAGAGAGGGGGCGGGTGACAGAGAAGAAAGGGGGGGAGGGGGAGTTTTTATAGCCAAAATCTAATGGGGTCTTTGAGTCTGCAAGCTGCCTTCTTGGCTACAATGATTGGATCATAGAGTAATTGCTAAGGGTGCCATCTTCTGCCATCAGGAAGACCGGGTAGGGGCCAGATGTGGGTTTCCCTTGCACCAGACAGGTGGAGTCGAGTGTTCAGCCTTGAGTGGGGTTGAGTGTTCAGATTTGAGGCAAACAAGTAGCCAGACACATAAGAAACCAGACAGATGAGGGTTGAGTGTTCAGCCCACCCTGCAGCTAACATTTGTTCAGCCTGCCCTGCAGCCCTGAGGTTCCTCCCACTAGACCCCAACTCTTAAAGTTGCCACCACCTTCCAAGAGCACCATGCTGAGTATCAAGCTTTAAACACATGGGATTTTGGAGGACATTCTAGATTCAAACTAAAGCAATGCATGTATTGGATGATGATGTAAAATATATTTCTTCCCATGGGCCTCAATCCAAGAAGTTTAAAAGCTGTGGCCCTAGAAAAATTCTAGAATGATGGTGCTACTGGCCTCCCCAATTAATGTCTCACTGTACTCCAGATTGCTGTCTCCAGAGAGACCCCATTGTTTGTGTAAACACCCTGACCAAAAGGATGCTGCTTTCACAGCAATAGTACAACTTGTTGGGCCACTGAAAGTCAAAAACCCAAATTCTAGCTGTCTCAACCACTTTACCAGTCAAGCCATTCAGTTACTTTATACATTAAAAATACAAAAAAAAAATTAAAGTGAATTTAAAAATCAGTGAAAATGCAGATGATGGGTTGAGGGTATGGATGATGGACGAGTGTTTACCTAATATGCATGAGGTTCTGGTGTTATGGTTTGGATGTGAGGTGTCCCCCAAAAGCTCATGTGTGAGACAATGCTAGAAGGTTCAGAGGAGAAATGACCAGAATGTGGGAGTTCTAACCCAACCAGTTAATTAATCCCTGATGGGATTAACTGAGTGGCAACTAGAGGCAGGTAGGAGTGGCTGGAGGAGGTGGTTAATTGGGGGCATGGCTACAGGGCATATTTTGTATTTGGAGCCAGAGTCTCTCTCTCTGCTTTTTGATCACCATGATGTGAGCTGCTTCCCTCTGGCACACCTCCACCATAATTTTCTGCCTCACCACAAGCTCTGAGGGTTGCAGCTGGCCTTTTCTGGACCGAGACCTCTGAAACCATGAGCCCTCAAATAAACTTTTCCTCCCGTATAATTGTGCTGGTCAGATCCTTTAGCAACAGCAGCAAAAAAGCTGACTAAAACAGCTGGGTTCAGTCTTCTACACCATACACACACATACACACACACACACACACACACACACACACATACACACATATACACACACAAATGCAGATGAGATTTGCTTTTCTCTCAAAGCATAAAATCAGGTAGTATATGAAAGTGCATTGAAAAATACAATAATTACTATAATAACCAATATTTAAGGATTGCATATATACCTCTGTATAAAAGTGCATGCAATTTTTTTTCCTTCAATGCAGTACTGGGGATTATCCCCAAGGCTTTGCACATGCTAAGCAAAACACTCCACCGCTGAGCTATACCCCAAAGCCCTAATATATTTTTAAATGGAAACAATTTTTAAATATTTTTTTAGTTGGACACAATACCTTTATTTATTTATTTATTTTTATATGATGCTGGGGATCGAACCCAGCACCTTGCACATGCTAGAGACAGGTTTTCACTACATTGTCCAGGCAGGTCTCAAACTTATATCCTCCTGCCTCAGCCTCCTCAGTGGCTGGGATTACAGGCCTATACCACCATACTTGGATAAACCAGTGTTTGATCCCAGGTCTATTACACTCCATTCTCAAAAGCATTAAATGGCACTTGTAAAATGCTATGTGAAGAAAAGAAGTTTATGGCATTAGAAGGAAAGGAGCATATTTGCTCTCTGAACTTTGAATTATTTGTATGGAGAACTGTACCTGTTGCCATCCCTCCCCCCATAATAGTTCTTGAAAATTTGTGGGACTATTTCCTCTTCTGTGCAAATATAACTAAACACAAGACTCTGAGGCTAAATGGGGCAACTCTGAGATGCCAATAGTGGCATCTGGTTCAGGGTCCTGGAGTGACATAGCAGTATCCTTAGCTATAAAATGGCCACTATGTTAAGGCCCTTTTGTAGTAAATGATGAATATATTGAAGAATGAACAAAGGAGCAGCAGTTAGTTCTAGATCTCTGGCAGATTGGTGGGAAGGGGTAGTAAGCCAGGGAGCAGTGCCCTCAAGCCCCCAGTGGGAGGGGCTACCGGAGAGGAGGGCAGACCTAGGGGTCTCTGTCAATTTGGTGTTCTCTAGGACTCCCTGCTGGGAGGATGGACAATCCTTAGAACATTTGGATTTGGAGGGATGCGGGCAGAAGTGCTTGGGGTTTGAGATTAGGCAAGAGAGGGCTCAGGGTTCTGAGTTCAAAAGACTGACTATGGGTATTTCTTCCCAGACCTATTTCCTGAAAGAATGGTCAATGTGAATTTTTCTTTATACTAAGCCCTAGGCTTGGGGTTAGGGATATGTGCCCTGCTCTTGACTGTTCCATAACTCCTGGATTGGCCAAGAAATGAGATTCAGAGGCCAGGCCTCAAGAATACAGATGGGGCTGGGGATGTGGCTCAAGTGGTAGCGAGCTCACCTGGCATGCATGTGGCCCAGGTTCGATCCTCAGCACCACATACAAAGAAAGATTAAAAAAATTCTCTCTCTTTAAAAAAAAAAAAAAGAATCCACAGGTGATCTTATCTCACTAGTTCTTGGTATACACAATCAAGTTGCTCTCTCCTATGGCTTGAGCCAGAAATCTCCCATTTCTGCTTTGCATAGACATTTTCACATAGCTTTTTCTCAGCATAAGACCTTGCTCCAGAGGCAGCTCAGCCAGGGCACTTGAAGCAGGAAACAAGGCTTGAATTGGAAAACCCTGGTTTGATAAATTAGATGCAAATATTTTATCATTTTATATAGGGGACTTGCACAATCCAGGACCTTGGTATCTGAGGGGGTTCTTGGAACCAGTTCTCATGGATACTGACAAATTACATACCTAGTCACCTGGCCTCTGAGTAGACTCTTTCTACCCTAATTTGGCAAATCAAACTCTAGGGATCTTATTCTCTCCATTCCCCCTGAAGCCCCATCCAGGCATGTCTGAAATAGTGTCAATGGTCATATCTTGGACCTGACCATTACAGCCATTTCTCAGGTCTGGAGTACCCACAGTCCATATTGAATAGGAATTTATATATTTTTGCAGTGCTGGGGATTAAACCCACACATGCTAGATAGCTCTATCACTGAGCTACATCCCATCACTGAATAGGAACTTTTATTTTCAATTCCAGAGTGTCATGGATTGGGGAAACAATGAGCAGAAGGTTTTAGGTTCATTGGTGCTCTAATTGGATCTGGACAGAGTAGCTGTGGCTGGGGTCTGGGTTTGAGCATGATGAGCCTGTTCTCCCACAGGGCTGGCCAGAGCAGCAGTGGAAAGAAAACTAAAGTGGAAAGAGAAAGTTGGGATATAACCAGCACTGTGGCATATGCCTATAGTCCCAGTTGCTCAGGAGGCAGAAGCAAGATCAGGTGTGCCCAGGAGTATGGAGCCAACCTTGGCAACACAGCAAGACTCTGTCTCTTAAAAAATAAGGCTGGGGTGGAGACAGGAAGATAGAATATCTAGCACAGGATATGAGAATAGCTGGATCATGTCTGGGAGCCATAAGGTGGCCTCAGTGGGAGCTGAATCCTCAGATCTGCCTGGGACATCTCTGCTGAGGTAATCTGGAGAGCTTCTCAGCAACAGAGATTGTTTGGCAAAGGACAAAAAGGGCAACAGGTGACAGCCTAAGCCACAAGAAGTAAAGCCTTAAGGAGTAAGTACATCTTCCACCCTGAGGAGTGTTGAGAGCCACAGCCAAAGGGGCCCCAGCAAACTTCCAGCTGCCAGCAAACTTCCAGCTGCCGCCTGATGATTGGCTCACAGCGGCCCCAGCAACATCTAGCCCATTGGCTTCTCTGCGGTGATGTTCATTGGGCCGTTTCCCCGCCCTTCAGACTGCAAAGCTGATGATTGGCTCACAGCGGCCCCAGCAACATCTAGCTGATTGGCTCCTCTGTGGTGATGTTCATTGGGCTGTTTCCCTGCCCTTTCAGACCACGGAGCTGCTCATTGGGGGACTTCCTTTGGCTCCGCCCACACAACCCAGCCAATTGGCCCCAAGAGCAGGAGGATTGTGGGAGGTGGTGAGGCTTGTGTGGGTGAGAGGCTTGTGGGAAGCCGGTGGTGGCAGTTGGGCTCTGAGGGTTTTTTCCTGAGGAGCTGTTTTGTTTGGTGTTTGTAGTTCTAAAAATAAAGTTCGTTTCTTTTGACAAGTGGCTCCTGAATTGTGCCCAGCCAGACTCCGGCAGAGGAGCGCAATGCCGCCCCAACAGATGTGGAACTGCAGAAACTCCAGGAAGTTTCAGTGGAAGTGTCAGTGGAAGGCCCCTCTGTCCCTTCCACTGACAAAGACATCTATGCACAGGAGGGGCTCTTCTTCTCCAGGGACTGGGTGGATAGTTGAAGACAGAACAGAAGCCAAGACTCTAGATGCAACAGCAATTTTTATTCCCTAGGAACAAAGATACACGAGGAAGAAACTCCAAAAGAAAATAGGAGTATCAATGACAGAATGATACCAGGGAGCCTGGCTCTGGAGATAAGGATAGCATATTCCACAGAGGACCTGGTTACGGCCCTGGTTCCTTGGATCCATATTTGCCCATCCCCAAAAGCCCATTTCAGTGTTTTAGGGTGGGTCAGTGATGTGGAAAACCTGCCTACTGTACACAAAGCAGATGAACACACCTGCCTATTCAGAGAGGCTCAGGGACATCAAAACCTCTCAAGTACAAATTAGGCACACAAGAACGAGGAGCCTGGGAGTCACAGACAACCTGAAAGGGATCACAGGGCCCACCGTGGCTGACAGAATCGGTGCCCACATGGAATAATAAGGGAACAGTTGTCCTTTAAGGAGCTTTGAGCTATGCGGAGCTGGTGGAGCTGGTCAATCTTGTCAAATTGGGCCCCAGGAAAATTTTCCCCAGAAGTATGGTCTCTAACTTCTCCAAAGGATACTGGCTATGCTGAATCAGAAGCCATATCCCTTTCCCAGAGGATTTGCTCCTATGCTCATTATTGCACTATCCTTCCCCCTGCAGCCTGGTCCTCTAGAGAACAGACTGGCAAAGGATGAGGAGAAACTCTGCCCTCCTCTCACCCACCTGGAATGGGACAATTTCCATGGCAGGTGAGAACCTTTAAGAACAAGATCCTTTGGTATAGACAAAGTCACCCAGTCCCATCCCTGCACTATAGTGTACTCTGACTGCTGGCTGGCAGTGGGGATCTGTCCCCATCATAGAGAGGTCTCTTGGAGAACAAAAGTGGGGCTGCTGCCCTGGTGGGATGAGCCATCCTGAGCCATCTCCTTCTTGTCTCTGCTGTCCCACAGCACCCCATTCATTTTCTTCTCCGGAAACAGGTCACAGTCCGTGGGGACATCCTGGGAACATGCAGAGCAAAGGCAGTGGAGCTGGTAAGAGTGGGCAAGAGTGGTGAAGGGACACATGTAGGAAAGCGAGAGACCCTGCTTGGGTCCCTGTTAAAAGGGAGCCCAGCCAGGCCAGTGGGGGAGCAGGGGAGGAGAAGGAGGAGCACAGTGCAGAGCAGGAGTGGGATAGGGCAGCAGAAAGGCCAGGCTGAGCTGAGCTGATCCTTTTGCTCCCCGAGCCAGCTTGGCCTTGTGGAAGGGCAGCTGCTGGGGACAGTCCCTGTTTAGGCACATGATTAGAAAAAGGAGTGCTGGAGACAGGAGACAGAAAAGGGGATAGGAGGGGACTTGGAAGGCAAGTGGCATCTGTGTGCAAGAGAAGGAAGTAGGTCATGTGACAATGGGTCCCACCTGGCTGTGGCTTCTGCAGCAAAGCCGCTTCTGACAGGACAAGGGCAGGAGGGAGAGAAGTCTTGGCAGCACAGGGTAAATGGTCCGAGGGTTCAGGGGCCGGCCCCGCATTCCCCCTGAAGGCAAAGGAACTTCTGAGTGACTTCTGGGGAACCCTCCAGGGCAGCAAGTCCTTGGCTGTCCCTTCAGCAGAAGTCTCAGCCCCCTCCCACCTCTGGGACCTCTGCTGGGAAGCCTGGCTGTTACCTACAGCCAAGGGCTCTGAGGGGCAGAGTCCTCAGGAGCCCCCTTGCCCCTCCTCATTTTTCTGCACAGCAATACCAGATCCTTACCAGTGAGCAGACTGACAGTCAGGCCCACCACAATAACTGTGGTAGAGTTGTGAGCGCTGTACCATAAATAAGACAGAGAATAGAATCGCTGCAGCCCTGTGGGCCTGGAGAGAACAGAGGGGGGAGGACAATTAGCAACTGGTTGAAAGGGCATTCTTAGACACCTCATTCTATCCACCTGCAACAACACTTCCCAAGACAACACTTCCCTAAGTCCTCTGGTGGCCAATCCCTTAGCAAGGCCTGTTTAAGATCCTTAAAACTGAGTTTCTGCCCTCAAGGAGAAGGACAGCAAGCCCAGCCTCACTTAGAGAGGGTGGTTGAGGTCATCAGGGTGGTCACAGTAGTGGTGGTCAGATTGGTGGGCAGGCTGAACATGGACCCATTAAGTGAAGGTGCAGTGCTAGAGCTCATGCTGGTCACTATGCTCCCAACGCCGATCCAGAAGGCCATGATGAGTCCCGCCAACAGGCCCACAATGGCACCCTGCCCGAAGACACAGCACACTTACTTGTCACAAGGCCAAACCTTCACAGTCTCCAGCCCCCCATCCTGAAAGCCCTGCCAACCCAGTCCACAGGCCCATCCCATGAACATGACTGTGGACCCAGATACATCACTCACAGGAGGGTTGGCACAAGGAAAGAACATCCCAAGGCAGAAGAGTCCAAGCAGTGGCCCCCCGACCATGCCAAAGATGCTGATTGCTGCCTGGGGAGGAGAGAGTTGAGGAAAAATGAGAAAAGAACACACCACCCACAATCAAAGACCCCAGGCTCACTGAGCAAGCACAACTACCCATCACTGCCTCATAGCCCCACTCATCAGCTGTCTATCTCCTCCCCCTGGAACAGAGGGCAGAGATGACTGCAGGTATGTGCTCTGGATTCCCACTTCTCTGACCTGACAATATCCCAGAAGTAACCTGAGAGCTTTTTGCCACTTGAGAGTCTAAAGTGGCAAAAAGCTAAAGGTGGTCCATCAAAGGGGATTTCTGACACCTGCTCCTTAAGCCATGCCCTGCTGAAAATTTCCTGTTTCAATCAATCCCTTTTCTTCCTTACAAAGTATTTTCTTCTCTCCATAGTCATTACCTGCAGCACAGATCCCAAATGGGAAGAAATATAGGCCATTCCAAGACAAAGTATCCCATAGCCAAAGGCTGGGGAAAAGCACAAGGGAGAAAATAAGCAGATGTGAGCAAACACAATAAAAAGAGAGAAAAACAATACAACTACCCAACCAAGCCACCACTCCTGGAGCCCTGGAAAGAGGGCACATATTCCTCATGCCCCAGCTCCAGGTCCCTCTGCCCATTCTCAGTGCTATGTGACTCAGAAACCTCCCCCAGGAAACGCTCTGAGATATATAAAACCATGGGGTGAAGGCTGTGGGCTTCACCAGGCAACTGGTGTGCCCAGGATAAAATAGGTGCTGACAGTAGTCAGGGTGTATCTCAGAAAGAACAAAACTGACAATATGGGAAGTGTAACCCCACCAAGGCTTCTGGAAAGCACGATGGCCCGGGCCTCGCAGAACTCAGGGAACCAAGGTTGAATCAGGTCTTCCATCGTAACAGTTGCCAATGAATTAAAAGCAGAGGATATGGTGCTAGAAAAAAGAGAATGAGGAACAGCACTGTGCCCAGGAGCCAAGATAGGCAGAACTAACAAGGGACTCTACAGAGAGAACAGGGCCCAAAAGGTGACAGAGATGACATATGCAACCTAGAACCATCCTCACAGTTGGAACTCGGGATACTTCAGAGGAGGTCTGGAAGGCAAGGACTCTGTCCCTTGTTGATTTTTCTTTTCTTTTTTTTTTTTTTTTTTGGCAGCACTGGGGACTGAACCTAGGATCACCCATGTGGTAGGCCAAGTGCTCTACTACTGAGCCCCAGACACTGTCCTTTTCGGATGTAGGTAAAGTTTTTGTTGAAGTCAATCGATTCCTGACATTATAAAAAGAACTCTTAATCAAAACAGAGCATCATCTGCAGAGGCTGTGGTCTTATACAGTTGGACTATATCTTGTCATCCATAATGGATGGCACAGTGAGAAACTCAATGGGATCCCTCCTCCACCTGTCCCCTTGGAGTAGGAGCACCACACCTGGGGCAAGTGGTCAAAGGCGATACCTGAGGGAGCCACTGAAGAGGCAGGCAACAAAGAGCCCAGGCAGGCCTGGCAGACCTTTCAGGATGTCTATCACAAAGTAGAGGACGAACTGCAAGCAGAGCAGAGTACATGGACCTCCTCAGAAGGGTGCCTTCCCCAGGTGGGCTGTGCACCGAAACCCCTCTGCACATGCCCCAGCAAGTCCCCAGAGCCTGGTGCATCAGGATAGGGAGTCAGATACACAGGCATCTGCTACTATAAGTGACCTCCCCCAAGTCAACAGAAAAGGGGCCCTGAAGAGAGAGAGACACATGGCAGCACAAGTCCCAGTTCTGCCTCTGACTAGCAGTGTGATGTCAGCACACTGCCTATCTCACCAAGGCGATTTCTCCTCTATAAAATGACACTTCTGGAAGGCTTACATAAGACCAGGCATATGACAACTCCTGGCAGAGCATGTTGTGCATAGTGAGGGACAGGTTAAAAGTAACCTTCTCCCCACGCCCCCACCCCAGCAGGATGAGCACTAATTAGGTGATGACTAGGGCTGGCATCTGACCCTCTAGACTATTGGAACCTCAGAGTTAGAGAGGACTTTTCCTCCATCTCCCATCCAGGCCCTGGGGCTTTTCTGTAGCTACTCAAACTATCTGCTTGGATGCCAGGTCTGGCCTCTCATGGGCACAGGAGGGAGCTGGAGAGGCCTTCTCACTTGGTCAGGAGCTGCCTGAGACTGCTGGGTACTCATGGGATTCTCCTGGTAATAGGCGAACATGACCAGGCCGATGAGGCAGCTCATGCAGAGGACCAGCTGCTGGCAGGGGAACACCGCATAGCAGGAGCTGCAAAAAGTCAATACCAAGGGGTAAGGCTGGGTTAATAGGCACCATCAGGCACACCCTCCTGAGCCTTCAGAGATGTCTACTTCCTGGCTCCAATGGATGCATGTGCACCCTGCCATCCTGCCCCACCTCATGCATCTCCAGGGAACCCCCTCCTCTACTGCTTCCTGACCCCGCACTCACAGCACAGCAGCCTTCTCTGTGCGGGAACTGAGGTAGCGCTGCACCTGAGCCTGGTTCACACCATATAAAGAGAGCATCATAAAGACTCCCCCAAAGGCCAAGGTCCAGAAGGTGTGCCGCACAAAGGGGTCAGGATCCAGCCTGCAACAGATGCCACCCAGCCACCATGTCAGAGCCCCAGACACCAACTTGGCTTTCCTGTCCTCCTAGAAAGAGAGGCAAGTGGACAGCAGAGCAAAGTGCCACTGCTATGCTAAGAGAATGACTTAAGACAAGGACCTGGATAGACTCAAGAGATAACACAGCAAGCTGGAGGGAGAGTTCCCTCTTTCCAACCCCAGCCTCGTCCCAGGTAGTCATCCTGGTACCATCCTGACCCTCCACAAACACCAGTAGGGCACCTGTGATCACCGTTCCTCTCTGTAGTGCCAGTTTCCTGCCCATGCAGTGTTGCACCTGAGCTTCCCAGCATGCCCTTTGCTTATGATGCCCAGATACTAGGTTTTAGGATGGGCTTGGATCCCAGATACTGCAGACTGCAGTCAGGACAAAGTGTGTACTTACTCAATCCCAGAGATACGGCCATGCTGGGAAGCCACATCCCACACATGCCCCAAGCCTCCTACTTTGTTCGACCCCACAATGATGACTGCCAGCTGCCCTAAGAACATGACCAGTGTCTGGAACACATCTGTCCAGATGACAGCCTTCAGTCCACCCTGCAGAGAAAAGACAGCACACCTGCCAAATATATCTTCCACATCATCCACAGGAAGGACACAACCAGCAAGGAGGCTACACAACTTTCCGGCAGTAATCACTGGGACTCTACTGGCATCATTCCCATCCTCACTCCTACCTCCCATCCTAAATCTCATCTTCCGTCACCCCAACTTATCTGTAGATTTCATCCCATCTCCTCACCTATATTCTTATCTCATTCCTTTTTTTTTTTTTTTTTTTAGTTGTAGATGAACACAAGACATTTATTTATTTATTTATTTTTATGTGGTGCTAAGGATAGAACCCAGTGCCTCACACTTGGGAGGCAAGCACTCTGCGACTGAGCTAAAATCCCAGCCCCTCATCCCTTCTTTATCTCTCAGGCCTTACTGCACTTACCAATGCAGTATAGATGTTGCAGACAATGCCCAGGGTCAGCACAGACAGCCACAGATCAAAGCCAGTCACTGTAAGCAGATATAAGTCACACTCATATCTCTGGAAGTGGGTTTCCCAAGACAGAAGCCGGAAAAGCCCTGGTGAATGCAGCTATGCTAAGTCATAGAGATGAAGCAATTAGTCATTAAAGACAAAATAAACCATTCTCAATGGGGAAAAATGTTTGCAGAGCTCCCCCAAAAGGTGTTGATTAACCAAGTCAGGCGAGGCATAGTAATGTTTGATCAGCTTTCAAGTAAGGTGAACCAATCCTGCTTCTACCTGATAGAAGCCAACCCAAGGGCCCATGCAATGATTTAACTCCCTGTCCAAAGTTAGGTTCTTATGGCACATTGCCCTTCTTTGACCCTCCCAAAGGTGTTTTCCCAGACTGCCACTGCTGGAAGCCAGGGGCCTGACTCCTCACCTGCATTGAGGGCCAAAGATGGAGCATAGAGCACGACCCCCATGTAGATCACCTGTTGGGTATGCGAAAGGATGCGATGGGGAGAGGAGATGCAGGTGGGATGAGAGAAGGATGGACCTCAGCTCCAATTTCTCCAAGATTTCCCTTTTCCTAGTTCAATTCCCTCTCCCTTCTCCTCCCAATGTCTGGCTTAATATCACCCAGGTACCTATGGTAGCATTGGACAGAATGGGCAGCAGGGGGCTGCTGATGGCTTCTATGACATTAACCCCTCACAGGAATTTCAATCCTGCCAGTCTGAGAGCAGGGAAAACTCCATATCCCTCAACGTGCCTAAATTCAGCTCTCTACATGCCCCGGGCTCAATTTCTATCACATTCCACCTACCATCTGAAAAATGAAGGTCACAGTTCCACAAACCCGCACTGCTTTATTGAATCGGAGCTCCAAGTACTAGGTAGGAATACACAGAAAGAAACGTATGGCATTCCTCCCAACTCTGCCCTCCACAACACATACCCCTTCCCTCAAAGACCCAGGAGGGAACATCTAACGCATGTCTACTCTAAGCCTTCCTCAGCAAGGCACTCCCCGGACTCCCAGCCCCACCAGGACTCCATCCAGGAAGAACTGAGAAACTCAGGGGAATTCTCTGCCATCTTCCTTGGATGGCGGTGATCTAGGGCCCTAGATCACCTCATGTATGTCCTGTCCTCTTCTCCATTCATATCTCTGGAGGTCCCCATGCCTCCCCCGACCTTCCCTGCTCACCTCATAGGCACTGGTGAGATTCAAACGGTAGAAGATGGGGATGAAGATGTGAGCAGGTATCAGCAGCCCTAGGAAGTAGGAGCAACCCAAGAACCAATACTGGGTCCCAAATCGGTAGATCTCAGATGGAACTCCCAGGATGGCAACAGCTGACTGGAAGGTGGCTAGCAGGGACAGCGCCACGGGAAAGCAGCTCATTTTGCGATCTGCCATCAGCAGTTGGCCAACGGTATGGCGGCCCCAGCCACGAAAAGCATGGTAGAGACCAATGGCCAGGGAGAGAAGCAACAGCAGAACAAATACCACATAGTCCACAAAGGAGAAGGTAGATGTGGCCACGCTTGGGTGCGAGGTTGAGAGGAGGGGGGCTGCGGTGCTCATCGTTACACTCATCCTCGCAGTGTCTGTGGTCTGCAGCCAGGTGCTGCTCCTGGGTTCTGGGCTGCCACTCAGGCAGCTTACAAGCTGGCTCCCAGCCACGGTTATCACAGTCCTCCTCTTCCACCCAGTGACATGGTCCAGGGTGAGCTGCAAGGAGTCAACTTCTAGTCAAGCCTATTTTGTTCCATACCTGTTAGACTTGCACCAGACAGTGTGGCGATAACTACCTGTGAAGGCCTGGGATGGGCTGGTTAGGGGAAATCGGAAAGGGAGGAAGCAGCAGAGTAAGAGAGCCAGGAGACAATAATTTGGCTAGGACCTCTGGGTGTGCAAAGCTGTGAAATTCAATAATATTCTTGGGCCTCCACCTAAGTAGCAAAAAGAAAAATCAACTCTAGCTCCAGTTTCTTTTCAGAATTAATATAAACTTTGCCTTGTAGGCAAAGACCCAGTCACCATAATGTACTAAGCTAGTAGAGCCCAGCCTGGCGCCACAGCCCTGCAGGGAAAAAGAAATGGAGAACAATGACAGCAGGGCTTCCCCTGTACCCCTTGCCTCAGGCTTACCTCCCATGATTCCCAGAATCACCCTTCTAACAGCACCACTTCTCAGCACTGCTCAACAGTGAGCTTGCCTCCATGGCAGCCCAAACTCCATTCTAATCACTCTGTGCCCTTTCCTTTCTCTCCAACACTACTCAATCAACCTGATACCCAATTTCTCAGACCCTCCACCTGCCCTATCAAGGTCAATAACAGATCTGGAAAGAATGATGGGATTCCAAAGTGAGAGGCAAGGTGCCAGGGCACTGTGCTGGAACCAAGGATTGAAGATTATGATTCCAGAACCACTGTGGACAAAAGCTAACCAGCTGGGGAGAATGTTCGCACACTGCTGTAGGCAGACACCTACCTGGAGAAGTAATCCCTGTTCTGTGGCAGAGCTGGGCAGAGGTGGAGTGTCTGGCTCTATAAAGTGGCTAAGAAGAGACCAGGAATGAGGCGTGGGGAAAAGCTCAAAAGCTATTTGTTCTGGTCCATCCATGCAGGGAACCAATCACTGTGAACCAAATGGCCCTATCACCCCAACTCAGAAGTTCCAAAATGGGAAGCAGTGAGCTCATATTCAATAGCATTCCTAGATGGATTAGGCTTTCGGCCTAAGTCACTCTTGGCACCCTGTGTGCTGGAGGAAGCTAGAAAGGAGGAACTGAGAGAAAATGAGAAAGTTGCTTTTCTAACTCCCACACAAAAAATAGTAATCCTCCAAGAACACACAGAGAAGCAAAGATGGAATTGCAGAATTTCAGCATTTAAAGAAATCTTAGGTGATCACTATTATATCCTCCTCATTTCACAGATAAGCAAAGGCCCAGATTATTCAAGTGAACTTTTCATAAGCACAGCCAATTGTTGTCAGAGGCCAGATCAGAACCAGGATCTAATAATTCCCCATCCATTCTGCTCTCCATAAATATCATCTTGTCTTCAGAACAAATGCCCTAGGAGTACTTATTGGTATGGAGGAAAAAACACCAGAGTGTCATGTATTTAGATAGCCTAACATGACGACAGTTAACATTTTCTAAACATCTGCTATGTAGCCCAGAAGTGTGCTAAGTGCTTTGCTCTCATTAGTAACACTAAATAATGAAGTTATAATGGCTGATGCTGGGGCTGGGGATGTGGCTCAAGCGGTAGCGCACTCGCCTGGCATGCGTGCGGCCTGGGTTCGATCCTCAGCACCACATACCAACAAAGATGTTGTGTCCGCCGAGAACTAAATATTAAAAATTCTCTCTCTCTCCCCCCTCTCTCACTCTCTCTTAAAAAAAAAAAAGGCTGATGCTTTCAAAATACCATTTCTCAGGTTAAGACAGGAATTTTTCACTAGGTAATTGAAACAAATAATTTGCTTAAGGTTATGCAGTATGATACAAAACAAGGGAGAAAAAAATAGTGTTGGCTAAAGGAAGAGTATTGTCTGTAACTATGACAGGTGAGTCACCAGAAAAGATCTGTCCTTACTACTCCAAGAAAGGGCAGGAGCTGAGTGTTAACTATAGTCAATCATTCAAGACACATAGTTTACATTTCAACTAATCTAGAGATAGATTAATATAAACTGTGTCTTCTGGTCCTGCCCACTGGAGGGAAGATCAGGCCAACCTTTAGCTCTCCAGAATTCTTGGGCATATGAGCCTGGTTAGCAAGGAATAGACTGAATCTGAACTTGGAACCTCCTGGGACCAATGAAAAGAAGAAAGAGCTGGCAATTATTGGGTCACATGTTTACAGTCACGTATGCTAGTGTCTAGAACAAAGTTCTGAGCAGGTCACTCTGGTTTAATCTAAAGATGCCCAGGGCTTTTTTATGTTGCAACATCTTGAGTTTTCTTATTCCTCTTTGACAATTTTTACTGCTAATGATAGAGATGATGGGAACTACTAGAAAGAGAAGTCTGCTATGTGCAACAAAGAACATGCAGAACTAAATGGTTAATGGCACTGATAGGCAGGTGGTTACAGAAAGGACTGGGACACCATACTGCTGAGGTAAACTGATAGGCTTCCTAATAAAATTCTATTTGCCTGAAGTACAGAGAACCCTCCTGGATGGCTAAAGAGAGCCAGGAAAGACAGAAGAAAAAAAAAACAACCAACAACAACAACCCAGTAACAAAGCCTTCATCGAACACAGTATAATTCTAGGAACAGAGCAGTGGCTTTCTAAAAACCCTACACTGATAAAATCCAATGGACTTGCCAGAGAGTTGGAGTCAAAAGGAGGAACCAAGTTGTTTCACTAAAACTTCAACATACCAAGGTACAAATAGCTCATGGGGCCCCTTTTAAAAAAGCCTTGCTCACTTTGGTCACACATTGCACTGGAATGCTTTGACTCCTACAAAATGTAAAGGACCCACTGTAGGATCAACTTCTCCAAAAACATTCTCTCAAAATTTGTCTTGTGTCTAAAATTCCTCAAGGTCTGAAAAGCTTGGGGCTTCTTATCAAAATGCCAAGATCGGATTTTAACATCTTGGAAAATGTGCCTGCCATCCAAATGTAAAATGCAAGGTATAGGTACCTAGTAATAGATACCTGGGAGAACACGAAGGGAAGGCTCTGCTGGCTACTCGAGATGAGTTCTGGTTGGCTTCAATGAGCTTTTATTGGGGGGGGGGGGGGCAGGGGGGACGCTAATCAAAGCAAAAACTGTTTCTCCAAAAGCAGGCGTCCCCTGGCACCCTTCAGTCAGAACACCGGCTACCCTGGGACACTGCTGCCTTGCCTTACCTCCGTTCTTCAGCCAGGGCTAGGAAGGTCTCTTCTTTCTTTCCGAACTCAGCATCGCTCCCTGTCTTTGGAAAGGAAAAAAGAGAGAGAGAGAGAGAAGGGCACGTCTGTGTTGCCCCAACCTCCTCGCTATGCTCTGGGACGCCGTGCGGTCTCAGGACTGAGGTGAAGGCGACTTGGCACCCGGGGCGTTCCCAGGCTCGTGTCCTCCCGCCCGTATTTGCCCTTCGCCCTCCGCTGCTCCATCACCCTTACCCTCTTTCTTTCCCGGCTTTCCCCTGCCCTCCACACGTGCCGAGCTCACCTCTTAACTGCTCGCACTTCAGATCTCCAGTCCCCACGCTTAGGGACAGTCCGCTCCGCCCCTACCAGTCCCTCCTCGCCCGCCCAGAAACTGTTCTGCCCAGCCTCTTCGCCCCCGCCCACTCCGGCCCGGCCCAGCCCACCTGCCGGGTCTCCACACGTGGATTGCTGGAGGGCTGGTCCCGCAGCTCCCAGGCCGGGTGACAGCGGGGCCCCGCCCCCTGCCCGCCCCAGCCGCTGTGCCGCCATGTTTACTGAGGGCGGATGGAGAGGCCCGAATCAATGCGGAGGCGCAACCTTGGCATCTGGACTAGCAGAACGCGGGCCGGAGGGAGTCTGCAGTCGGCTCAGGGGAGCTGAGCGGCTACAGGGGCGTATGCCAAAGCGGGAATTGAAAAGGCGAGTGGGTCTGTCCACCCCGAATGAGCACTGGAGCGCACCGAAACTAGCACGGACCGCGTAGAGATGCCCGCCCTTCGGCGACTGGACCTGTCCGACTAAGCCACGCCCCGAGGCGATTGCACTAGAAGGGTTAGATCACGCACCTTTAGAGGGCGTGGCGCTCCGGAGGCGGGGCCCCGCGCTGCTCTCGCGAGCTGTCTAGGAGGTCGGAGAGGGCGGAAAATGGCGCCTATCGTTCCTAGTAGTAGTGCAAGCCTGGTTTCCAGGGCTATGGCCCTGCTCCTCGCTCTGGGCGTGGAAAGGGCTCTGGCGCTACCCCAGGTACAGAAGCAAATTGAAGCCGGGCTGAAGTAGGGTTTGTTGACCCTCTGTGTGTCGCGCTTGCCCGCGGTTCTCCCCTCCTTCTGCCGTCTCAAGCTCGGATTTCCTCCTCGAGACCTCCAGATCCTAGTCCCAGGAATACCCCAGACGGATCCTACTCCCGAGTACTCACAGTACTCACGTTGCCCAGGCCTCCGGCGCCCTCGCCCTGCCCACATTCAAAGACCTATGAAATTCGACCTCCTCTCTCCTCAGCCTTTGAATAATTTTAAATTCTTCGTGCGGATGAGTCCTATGACTCTTTTGCAAGCTGTCCAGTCACGAATGCCGTCCGTGGTGCGGTGATAGGACTATTCTTTCTGTAATGCTTGACGAGTTCTTTGTGTTCCTGCAGTCCTTTTACGCTCGGCTAAACTGGGGCTGCCAAGATTCGAAGTCTCTGGAGAGACCATAGTAAAAACCTTGTGTAGTAATCCTCAAAGATAAAAGATCTTTCCTGTGTGAAGACTGGTACTGAAAATCTGACGCACTCGTTCAGCTCCCAGCTTTAGGAGAAGAAATGGCATCTCCTAGTCCAGCCTGATAAAAAGATATGACATGAGCCATCTCCCCTGCGTTAGAGGAATTCTGGAGAGGTGTACTGGCAGTGAATTATTGATCCTTGTTTGTTCTCTTGGCTTTTCTTTCTACAACCCTAATAAGGTTTCTTTCTCTTCTGCAGATATGTACCCAGTGTCCGGGGAGTGTGCAAAATTCGTCAAACGTGGCCCTTTACTGTAAGCAGACTCCGGAGCTAATGCTGCACGCCCGCTGCTGCCTGAATCAAAAGGGCACCATCTTTGGGTGAGGGAGTAGAAGACATCCTTGGATACCGGAAAAGAGTTTCAGACCTAAATCTACAATCCTTGCCAGATTGGGTTTTGAGATAAATATTGGTGCCTAACCGGAGGCATCTAAACCATGATCCTCAAACTTTTAAATTTGTTATAGCGATTTTGGCTTCCTGGATGAAACTGCTTAAAAGTCATAGTTTGGGCCTTTTTAAAAATAGGCTTTTATGCTGGGCTCAGTGGTGAATGTCTGTCATCCCAGCGGCTCAGGAGGCTGAGACAGGAGGATCATAGCCAGACTCAGCAAAAAGCAAGACACTAAGCAACTAAATGATACCCTGTCTCTAGCTAAAATATAAAAAGGCGGGGGGGGGGGGGGGTGCTGCTGATGTGGCTCAATGGTTAAGTCCCTTTGGTACCAAAAAAGGGCTTTTATGGCACCATTTTGAAAAGAGCTTTGTTCTTTTGTTTATTATCAAGACTTGGGTTATTTACTGTGTGTCTGGAAGAGATTCTCCCCTTATTCTCCAAGACACTGGCTTTTTTTCCTTTTCTGATTAATTCATTTTTTCTTTAGGACAAATTCCTCTTCCTGGCCCTTTTTTCAGGTTAACCCCTCAAATTCACTCCTTGGCCTGGCTGCCTTTTTCCCTTTACACTTTTTTTTTTTTTCGGGGGGGGGGATCTGCCTATTCTTTTTTCTTTTTTTTTTAGGGGAGGGTATGGGGGATTGAACTCAGGGGCACTCGACCACTAAGCACATCTCCAGCCCTATTTTTTATTTTATTTAGAGACAGGATGTCACAGAGTTGCTTAGGGCCATGCTAAATTGCTGAGGCTGGCTTTGAACTCTTGATCCTCCTGCCTCAGCCTCCCAATGTGTGGGGATTATAGATATGTGCCATCCTGCCCAAGAATCTGTCTATTCCTAATGGCTTCAACTATAACCATCATGCAAATCTCTCCCCAAATTAGGTATCTTTTAGTGACCTTTGACTTCTTCAAGCTCCAGGTACATGTGGGTATCTCTAACCTATTAAACATTTCTTCCTGGGTACACTCTAAACTTCAAATTGGAAAATGACATGCCTTGCTCTTGTTCTCTTCTTTCCCTAATCTACCTAAATACTTCCTGTGTTAAACTTTCTGAAAGCCAATTTTTTTCATTATCGTTATCTTGCTTTCATATTGTATGTGTAACTATTTCTTGCCCACAGGATACAGTTGAAATCACGAACTACCATAACTAGTCCCAACCTGTTTTTCCAACATTTAAATTACTTGCCCACTCAAACCCTCCATAAGGTCTAGCTCCAGCCAGACTTGCCTCCTCCCCAAAGGCATTCCATTTTTGTTAGTTTCTTCATGCCTCTTTCCATAACTAAAATTGCATTCCTCCACCAAGTTAGGACATAGCAATACTTAAATTCCAACATCCTTTGTGAATGCTCCCTACTACCACATCCCAGAGTAATATCTTTTCCCTTGTAACACTTAGTGTTTATACCATTCAAATTTCTGTATATGGTCTCCTATGATTTCTTTCATATTGTAATTTAATGTATTCATTTTTAGTGTTTTTTTTTTTAAGTTATACTCTTGTTCCCCTACTACATTGTAATCCACTTGAAGACTAAGATACTGTGTTATATATATTTTGTCCTCTCCTAATTTTTGCAGTTTGTAGTTACTCAGTAAATTTTCCCCCCGGTACTGGTGATTGAACCCAGGGGAGCTGTGTCACTACGTTTCATCCCCAATCCTGCTTATTTTACACATCTCATTAAATTATACCTGTTGGCCTCAAGCTTGTGGTACTCCTGCCTCAGTCTCTCAAGATGCTGGGATTACAGGTGTTCACCACTGCACATGGCACTCAGTAAGTGTTTGTAAAATAAAGGACTGGAAAGTAATAGATAGTGAAGAAAAAATAGCATGTCATGGAGTTTAATGCCCAGGAGTTTAGAATCCGTCTGTAATAGAAGTTGCACTTGGAAAAAAACTGTATGTGATACATTTTTTTAATTTAAATGTCTTCTGTGGATCTGAGAATCAATATAAGATTCACTAATCTAAACAAGAACAAAATTTCTTCCAATATTTGCACAGTGCATAGAAAAAAGTATTAGAACAGTTTGGTCCAATAGAATATTCTGTGATAATGGAAATGTTCTAATCTGTACTAAACAAAACATAGCCACTAAGGTGGTTATTTCACATGCACTTTGAAATGTGACTAATGTAAATGAAACACTGAATTTTTAGACTAAATTAAATTAACTACATATAGCTAATATTGATTGTGTCAGATAATGCATGATTGAAATGTCCACTACAACACCTAGTCTATGGCTCTAAACAATTGTATTCAATTACCATTAGCTGAAAGGGAGACTGCATAATCAAATACAAACCTTGCCTTGGATTAAAAAAAAAAGATACATAGTTATTCCAATTATTTTATTTCCTCAGATTGGATCTCCAGAACTGTTCTTTGGAGGATCCTGGGCCAAACTTTCCTCAAGCATATACTGCTGTTATCATGTAAGTGGTTAGGTTCCCTCTTGCCCAAAAGGTGAATATGATAAAGTGTTGATAGGAAAATCTTTGGGGATGGACCCTTTAGAAAGTAAATGAATATTAATATTGGATAATCAGGAAAAAGATATTTTCCTGAACAGTATGTACTTTGCAGAGACCTTCAGGCAAACCCTCTCAAGGATAACTTGGCCAACACCTTCCGTGGCTTTATCCAGCTCCAGACTCTGTGAGTAACAGGATAGGGCAAATGCTACAAATTCAACAACTTTGGGCTGCATTTTCTTTTTCTTCTTTCTTTTATTTTATTATTTTTGGTGTTGGGGATTGAATCTATGGCTCTTGCATGTTAAGCATTTGCTCTACCTCAGAGTTACGCCCTCAGCCCCTCAGGTTGCATGTTATGATCACCTATGTTGTCTTCAGGGTACTGCCACAAGGTATAAGCTGTCCTGGGGGTAATGATGCCTGGAAACAAGTTATCTCTTATAAAGACAACAAGATCTGCCAAGGGCAAAGGAACCTTTGCAATAGCACTGGAGACCCAGGTATGCTGTCTTATCTCCACCCTTCTGAGCATTTCCTTTCCTCCCTTATATTATCTGTTTTAGATCAGAAATATAATAATACTTACGTTGTCTTTTGTTTGAAGATCTGAGGCTTTAACTCTTTGGAAAGAAAAGATCTTAAATATTATTATGTTCTGATTATTTGTATTCTGAGAACTAAGTTAAAGCACATATTTTGGAATAAACCTGATTCCATTCAGTGATGTTCTCCTTTCTTTCTGACTTCCAGAAATGTGTCCCGAGAATGGATCTTGTGCAGTTGATGGTCCTGGTCTCTTGCAGTGTGTTTGTGCTGATGGCTTCCACGGATACAAGTGTATGCGCCAGGTGAGGATTTGAACTTCTTTTTTTTTTTTAAAGAGAGAGTGAGAGAGGGGAGAGAGAGAGAGAGAATTTTTAATATTTATTTTTTAGTTCTCGGCGGACACAACATCTTTGTTGGTATGTGGTGCTGAGGATCAAACCCGGCCGCACGCATGCCAGGCGAGCGCGCTACCCCTTGAGCCACATCCCCAGCCCCTTGACCTTCTTATTAGTAATAAAAGGAATGCATAGGGCAGGAACCTCTCTGAAAGGAAAGCCACAAGAAGCTGATGCCAGTTACCTAGAGAAGAGGAGCTATAGGGGAATTGCCCAGAATGAACTAGGTGTTAGGAGGTAGTTCTCTGTGCAATGAATGCTGTGTAATTTTTTTTTTTTTTTTTTTTGGTTAATCACAGGGCTCCTTCTCACTATTTATGTTCTTTGGGATTCTGGGATCCACCACACTATCCCTCTCCATTTTGCTTTGGGGAACCCAGCGCCGAAAAGCCAAGACTTCATGAACTACACAGGGCTTCCTACTGACCTAAGATCATCCTGATGTATATAGCCCAGCAAGGAAGATTTGTTAACTTGACGGGCATCATTGACCAACGGACCTTCCTAAGTCTGAGGCTGCATTTGGAAGGAAAAAGAAAAATTGCACTATGCCAGTGTTGGACACTCTTGAGTCAGGAATGAACCAGTACCAGTTCCCATTTGTGCTGTTGACTACAATAAACATTAAAAAAAAAAAGAAGAAGAAGAACTTTTCCCCTTTTTCTTTCTTCTCTTTTTTCTTTTTTACATTTTAGGGAAAGGCGGCTAGTCTTTCGTGTTTCTTGCTTGGGGGGACAGCTTCGTGGAGGCCGGGTTTTTCAGGTCTCGCTAGTTTGGCGCAGCGGAGACGACGCGGGCGCACCTCGAGCCCCGCCCCGAACGTGCCCGGCCCCGCCCCTCACGCTGCCTGCTGCTCGCGCCGCCGCAGTCGTGCAGTCGCGGAGCGCGCCCAGGGCTCTTACCTCGCGGCGCCCGCCTTCTCTCTAGCGCTCTGTGCTGCTAGCCACGTGGACCGACTCCGGCGCGCCGCCCTCGCGTGGTTCCAGTGGGGCGTGCAGCGCCTCCTGCGTCTCTGGGTTCACCCCTGCCTCAGCTCGGTTCCCATGGCGGCCCTGGTGTTGGAGGACGGGTCAGTGCTGCGGGGCCGGCCCTTCGGGGCCGCTGTGTCGACTGCCGGGGAAGTGGGTAAGCAAGCCCGGGCGGGCTGCCGACCGCATCCCCTCAGATGCCCTTCTACCCAACCCGCGGTGCCCAGGCCCCACCTACACACTCCCTCATCCCCGCCGGTGCCACGGCCCCGGCCCTTTCACCCCTCACCACCAAGGCAGCCTCCACGAGGGTAACCTCCGCTCTGGCGGTGTTGTGAAGGGTGCCCTTGCCCGAGTCCAGCTGTGCCTCTTTTTGCAGTGTTTCAAACCGGCATGGTCGGCTACCCCGAAGCTCTCACTGACCCTTCCTACAAAGCACAAATCTTAGTGCTGACATATCCTCTGATCGGCAACTATGGCATCCCCCCAGATGAAGTGGATGAGTTCGGCCTCCGAAAGGTAGCCACGCCCAATCCTTTCTCTCTACATTTCTTTTCAAATCTGTAGTTGTTAACTGTTGGTGAAATGACGACATTGACACCCTGCTAGGCATCCTGGAAAGAACAAAGATACCCGTTGAAGCGGTAAATACTAAGACAACTGTAGGTAGGGGTTGTTAAGTACCTGGAGAAGCGCAAAGTGCAATATTTTGTCTGTAGTGAAGGCATGGATCCAGGAAAGTGGCAAAGGGATTGGGAGAACAGTTGTCCAAATAGCTAAGAATGCAGAAATAAAAGTCCTGCAGATAGGTTGTAGTGAGTGTGGAGGGCTTGAAGCCAAACCAATTTGAGCTTAATTTTTTAAGGAACCAGCAAAGGATTTATAACAGTAGAATCATGTGAGGAGAACTGGGCTCCGGCATTACATAAATTAGTAGGAGATTGGAAAGGGTCATTCCCTTCTGGGTGACAGTGGGTACTAGTTTACCTACAAAACCAGTGACATTGATTATTATCCTTTAGACTTCTTACATTGCCTTTTCTCATTTTCTACTTTTCAAGTGTTTTTATTCTAAATTATAAAATTGAGTCTCCTGCTAGAGTGAGATTTCCCTAGTCTTTCTCCTTGGAATTTGGAAACTAAGTTGCCCTCTGAGAGTTCAAGTAAAAAAAAAAAAAAAAAAAAAGAACCAACACATAGCAGTTAGGTAATAGTGGAAGTCACCATAGCCTAGATTCATTATTCCTCAAAACTTACTTTGGCCTGATTCTAGGCTTGCTGAGCCTTTGATTCTTGATTTACTCTCCTGGCAAAAGGGAGCACTGAATAAGAGATACTCTCATTGTTATTCCTGAAAAGAACCCTTCTTCATTATAAACCTTTAAACACACTGCATTCTAGTTTATAATGCAATATCTTGTGAATTTGATTAACATATGTCAGTCATCAACTTTATCAGCTGTGGACACACCGACAAAATTGAGTTTATAAAACTGCAAAATTGAGATCCTGATAGGGTCAGTGGAAGTGAGGCCTCCTAAAACCTTAGCCCAACACTGATACTTTTGTGGCACATGTGCTGTAAATGGACTTGCACATGTGTGGATTAAATCCATCTTCCTTTAAACCCTTCACCATTGAGCTGAATGTGATATAAGTGTGCTACTCCCTCCCACAGAAACTTTGTTTTATTATTATTTATTGAGTAACAAAGTTGTGTTATACTTTTTTTAAATGATAATCCCTAATAAAGTGGGAAAAGAATATGATATGTCTAGTATTGTACTGTGCAACTTATTACTATTTTTATCACACTATATAATTAACATTTATATGTGGTTTCTGGCTCCTTAAGTCAGAAATTAACATCATGAAGATAGGAACCTCTTCTTTTTGTACTCCTTGCTTTTCCCCAGCATCTATTAAAATGCTTGCACATAGTGAACATTTAGTAAATGTTTGTTAACTGATACTGTGTGGTCAGACACATACATATTCACAATACAATGTAAATGGCAAGAAGGGAAGGTGGTAGGTGAAATCTTAGAAGGAGGCATAAGCTATAGTGGGTGAATGGGAATTCCTTCACAGAAAAGAGGATTTGTGAACTCAATTTTGGATAAGGGAAAAGCAAATTGTCATTTTCAGCAATCAGGCATGCTGAGCCTGTGTATTCAGTATTTTCTATAGTGCACAGCAAAGTTGGTAAAGGAACTATCTGTGCAAAACCATAAAATACTAGGTATATTGAAGGAATGACAGATTAGCTAGTGTGGTCAAGTAGAAGGTCTATGGCCAGACAGTGGGGGCAAATGCTTTCAGGAGATAGTTAGCCCCAAGCTCTTCACCTTCTCCTCTTTTCATCTGTAGTGGTTTGAATCCTCGGAGATCCATGTGGCAGGACTGGTGGTGGGAGAGTGCTGCCCCACACCTAGCCACTGGAGCGCCACCTGCACCCTGCATGAGTGGCTGAAGCAGCATGGCATTCCTGGCCTGCAAGGTATGGTGACAGGCCACTGGTGTGTCACAACAGAGCATAGTGTGCCTAGATGGAAAGAATCAGAAGGTTTCTGAAGTCTTTCAGAACCAAGGTCTAAGGTGACAGAAAGTGTCAAAAGTTTAGATTGGCATTTGGGGCTTGGGGAAGAAACTGAGCTATCACTCAAATGGAAAATTTCCATTATACAAAGGAAAGAATAGTATAATGAATTCCATAATCATTCACTCAAGAATGATCTTATTTCATCACCACTGTTACCATCCCTAGGTTATTTTATTTTTTATTTTTTAATTTTTTTTAAAGAGAGAGTGAAAGAGGAGAGAGAGAGAATTTTTTAATATTTATTATTTTTTAGTTCTTGGCAGACACAACATCTTTGTTGGTATGTGGTGCTGAGGATCGAACCCGGGCCACACGCATGCCAGGCGAGCGCACTACCGCTTGAGCCACATCCCCAGCCCCATCCCTAGGTTATTTTAAAGCAAATCTCAAACATCGTATCACTTTTTTAAAACTTACACACACACACACACACATATATTTTAGTTGTAGGTGGACACAATACCTATATTTTATTTTTATGTGGTGCTGAGGATTGAACCCAGTGCCTCATGTGTGCTAGGCAAGTGCTCTACCACTGAGCCACAACCCCAGTCCTCAAACATCATTTTATCTACAGTAGTTTAATGTCTACGAGAAAGAATTTTTTTTTAAAGTGACTAATGCTGTTATATTTTTTAAAAATTTATTCCTTATATGCAGATAATGTTGAAATTTTCCTCAGTTACCTAATTTCTTTTAACTATTTGTTTATTTGAATTTGGCTCTAAACAAAGTTCATATGCTACATTTGGTTGCTATTACTTAAATGTAATCTATGGACCTTTAACCTATTTGAGGAAAACAGGTCATTTTTCCCTAGGAATATCCCATAGTTTGTTGGCTATATTCTTATAGTGAAAGTTAGCATGTCCTTTTTCCTTGTGGAATTAACTTTCTGTAATTGGATTGATCTAGAATTGTGATTCAATTCAGATATGATATTCAGGGCACAAATACTTCATGGTAGTGTCCTTTGATCAGGAGTGGTTTTTTGTTGTTGTTGTTGTTGTTTTTTAATGTAAATGGAGGGCTGGGGATGTGGCTCAAGCGGTAGCACGCTCGCCTGGCATGCGTGCGGCCCGGGTTCGATCCTCAGCACCACATACCAACAAAGATGTTGTGTCCGCCGAGAACTAAAAAATAATAAATATTAAAAAATTCTCTCTCCTCTTTCACTCTCTCTTTAAAAAAAAATATTTAATGTAAATGGACACAATACCTTTATTTATTTATTTTTATGTGGTACTGAGGTGCTAAGCAGGCATCCTACCACTGAGCTACAACCCCAGCTGTTTGACCAGGATTTTCATGCCCATAAAATAGTGGTGTATGACTTAGATCTCTGGAATGAAAGTGCTCCTGGATGACTTAGTTGGGGGAGTGTGATCTCTGAGACTATGCTATTTTTACAGGAGTGGACACTCGGGAGCTGACTAAGAAGTTGCGGGAACAAGGGTCTCTGCTTGGGAAGTTGATCCAGGATGGAACTGAGCCTTCAGCCCTGCAATTCTTGGACCCCAATGCCCGGCCCCTGGTGCCAGAGGTCTCCATTAAGGTACAAAGGGACAGCAGAATTTTGTAAGTGGAAGCATGTTGGTTATTTTCTGCCCACAACTGGGATAAACATGTGAGGGTGAATCAGGGGTCCTCAAAGGTAGGGGTTGGTGGGGGCATACCTTATACCTGCTGATCATAGCGGCCAACTGTTGTTGCTCTTTATTCCTTAGACTCCGCAGATATTCAATGCAGGGGGCACCCCTCGGATCCTTGCTTTGGACTGTGGCCTCAAATATAATCAGATTCGATGTCTTTGCCGGCGTGGGGCTGAGGTCACTGTGGTTCCATGGGATCATAAATTAGACAGCCAACGTGAGTAGCTGCGGCCTGCCCAGGGCTTCAGACCAGGAGCTTGGGTGGAAGATCAATCCATCAGTCTAGTTGCTAGGAGCAACTTTTACTCCTGTAAAAATAGCATAGTCTCAGTGAAAAAGACCAGGGCTTCTGTTCATATGGTAAGAGCTGTGGTTTGTCTCTTCTGGTTGAAATCCTATGTTCAATAATATCTTTTCTGCCCACTGCAGAGTATGATGGTCTTTTCCTAAGCAATGGCCCTGGTGATCCTGCCTCCTATCCCAGTGTGGTAGCCACACTGAGCCGTGTCTTATCTGAGCCTAATCCCCGACCTGTGTTTGGGATCTGCCTGGGACACCAACTGTTGGCCTTAGCCATTGGGGCTAAGACCTACAAGATGAGGTGAGACTTGTGAGAAGAGGAAGGTGACACACTTGTAACATGAGGGGGGCGTGGGGTACATTGGGGACTGGAAGAGAATCAGAGAGTATTAGTATATGAACAAGAGTAGGGCTAGCAAGTAATGAGGTCCAGGAGAGCTAGGTTTGGCACAGAAGGAAAGAGAGTGAAAAGGGCCTGTGACTTGACATGCTTCTATCTCCAGATATGGGAATCGAGGCCATAACCAGCCCTGCTTGTTGGTGGGCTCTGGACGCTGCTTTCTGACATCCCAGAACCATGGGTTTGCTGTGGAAACAGACTCCCTGCCTGTAGGCTGGGCTCCTCTCTTCACCAATGCCAATGATGGTTCTAATGAAGGCATTGTACACGACAACCTGCCATTCTTCAGGTGAGCCTGTATAGTCTTGCCAGGGTAACTGGCAAGTGTGTGGCTTTGAAGCCCTAGGGTCTTTGAAGATGGGGAAAGTAAAGCCCAGCAGTAGAACTGAGTCCCCTCTATCCACTACCCACCTCTGAGGCTGCTGATGTCATGCTAGTGATAAAGCATCCAATCTCTTCAACAGTGTCCAGTTTCACCCAGAGCACCAAGCCGGTCCTTCAGATATGGAATTACTTTTTGATATCTTTCTGGAAACTGTGAAAGAGGCTGCAGCTGGCAACCCTAGAGGCCAGACAGGTAAGCACTCTGAGTAGAATTGGATTGTGGACCTAAACATAAGATCAACATGCCCCAGAAATACTTGTTGGAGTTTGGGAGTGGTGAGAAGATAAGCAGGCTCAGACAGTTTGTGTCACCTCTGTTAGGAACTCCAGAGTCATGAGTCCTGGGTTCTGATGGTCCTCTCTCTGTCATTAGATGCATGATTTGTTCTGAACTCTTCTGAAAGTGAAGGGACTAATCCAGATGGTGTCTTGGGTCCCACTTAGCTGTGCCATTCCTTGACTTTATTTGTTTCTACAGTTCGAGAACGGCTGGCCGAGCGCCTCTGTCCAGCTGGGCTTCCTGCCCCTGGCTCTGGTCTTCCACCACCACGAAAAGTTCTGATCCTAGGCTCAGGGGGCCTCTCCATTGGCCAAGCTGGGGAGTTTGACTATTCAGGCTCTCAGGTAAGTCGTAGTCATCTGTACCCTTCAGTGTATGTGACCTGCAAATGTGAGTAGAGTCTTAAGGACTGAAGTAATGTTGATTATAGGGAGGAAGTCTGAGGATATACAGAAAGAAGGAGGTGGTGAAGGAAAGAAATCAGTTATTAGGGAACTAAGATTATAAGGAGGGGAAGAAGAGTAGAAATGCTGGCCAAAGACTGTTTCAAGACTTGCTTCTATAATAGAAGCTGATGGGTCATTCTTGTCCTCTTAGGCAATTAAGGCCCTGAAGGAAGAGAACATCCAGACATTGCTGATCAACCCCAACATTGCCACAGTGCAGACCTCTCAGGGGCTGGCCGACAAGGTCTATTTTCTTCCCATAACTCCTCACTATGTAACCCAGGTATGATGGGGGTAAGACTAGACTGAGGTGGGGACTCTTGGTGGATGGGAGGTTTTATGGTCACTCTGGGTTCCTAAGCTGCTTTGAGTCACTCTCTACCCCTAAGGTCTAAAGGCCTATGACTCCTCTTTCTTGCCTCAGGTGATACGTAATGAACGGCCAGATGGTGTGTTGCTGACTTTTGGGGGCCAGACAGCCTTGAATTGTGGTGTGGAACTGACAAAGGCTGGAGTGTTATCTCGATATGGGGTCCGGGTCCTGGGCACACCTGTGGAGACCATTGAGCTGACTGAGGATCGACGTGCCTTTGCAGCCAGGATGGCAGAGATTGGAGAGCATGTGGCCCCCAGTGAGGCAGCAAATTCTCTTGAACAGGTTCGAGAGCTGGTTGGGTAGTAGAGTAGTGTAATTTTCTTTTATGTCTTATTTTCTCTGGCTCTGGGCAACCTGTGGGAAGCAGAAAATAACCTATGAATTCATCTCTTCCATTCATTGCAGGCACAAGCAGCCGCTGAGCGACTGGGCTACCCTGTGCTGGTGCGTGCAGCCTTTGCCCTGGGGGGCCTAGGCTCCGGCTTTGCCTCCACCAAGGAGGAGCTCTCAGCTCTTGTGGCTCCTGCTTTTGCCCATACAAGCCAGGTGCTGGTGGACAAGTCCCTGAAGGGATGGAAGGAGATTGAGTATGAGGTGGTGAGAGACGCCTATGGCAACTGTGTGACGGTGAGTGATTGGGGAGGGAGGGTTGGCTCAGGCAGTCTGAGCTTTTGGAAGAGCAGAGACCAGGGCTGAGATCTCTGAGAGGTCTGTGTCCCTCAGATCCAGGTTAGGCATAGCCCCAGAGATGTAGCCTCCTATCTCCTGATTCCCTTGGGCAATGACATTTGTGGCATTCCCCTTCCCAGGTGTGTAATATGGAGAACTTAGACCCATTGGGCATCCACACTGGTGAGTCCATAGTGGTGGCTCCTAGCCAGACACTGAATGACAGAGAGTACCAGCTCCTGCGACGGACAGCTATCAAGGTGACCCAGCACCTGGGGATTGTTGGAGAGTGCAATGTACAGTATGCCTTGAATCCAGAGTCTGAACAGGTGAGGCTGAGGCCCTGGAGCTGACATTGCATCTGTTATCTCCTCTTCTTTCTGCAATCTTTGGGCCTCGTAGTTAAGAGGTTTTCTGGCCCTGTAGACCCTGAGAGCCAGGATCAACTTTAGTAGGTTGAGCCTTAGGGAGGGCCCTTTGTTCTCTGTCCTTATGAAAAAGCTATTCTCTCTCCTTTGTGAGATCTCTTCTAGACAGGGATTTCCAGGCTGGGTACCCAGTAACTTTTTCTCTGTTCTCCCTCATTGCAGTATTACATCATTGAAGTGAATGCCAGGCTATCTCGCAGCTCTGCTCTGGCCAGTAAGGCCACAGGCTATCCACTAGCCTATGTGGCAGCCAAGCTAGCTTTGGGCATCCCCCTGCCTGAACTCAGGTATGAGGTAGGGGGAATCTGAGTGTTAAGAGGGGGCAGGGAGGCTGGGCACAGTGGTACACGCCTATAATCCAGAGGCTTGGGAGGCTGAGGCAGGAGGATTACAAGTTCAAAGCCAGCCTTAGCAACTTAACAAAGCCCTGAGCAATTCAGTGAGACCCGTCTCTAAATAAAATATTTTTTTTAGAAAGGGCTGGACTTGTGGGTCAATGGTAAAAGCACCTCTGGGGTCAATCCGTGTTACCAAAAATGGGTCAGGGGAGCTGAAGAAAATATTCATTGGGCAAGGACTACAAAAAGGATATTGGTCTGGATGTGTGGGTCAGAGCTATCTGGAAGCTCATCCTGTCCTGTATACTTTTCTCTGTCTGGCAACCCTACTTGCTGGTCCCCAGGAACTCTGTAACAGGGGGAACAGCAGCCTTTGAACCCAGTCTGGACTACTGTGTGGTGAAGATTCCTCGCTGGGACCTCAGCAAGTTCCTGCGTGTCAGCACAAAGATTGGGAGCTGCATGAAGAGCGTTGGTGAGAGTCATACCCTGGTCACCCCGACAAGGTCCACTAGGACCAAATGTTAGAGTTCCCTAGCCTGGCCTAAAAGTTCCCTGGTGCCTTTTTTAGCAGCAACTTAGAAATGTGGTTTCTGAGAGCTCATAGGGACACTTCAAACTAAAATAGTCCTCATCAGGAGCAGGGTCAAAGTCACCTGGAAATGTGTTGGAAGGCAGACTTGGCCAGGGTACAAGCGGCAGATTGTCTCATCTCTCTTATTTAACAAATGAGGAAACTGAGGTGCCCCTGGGAGTAAAGTGACTTGGCTGAGGACCCACAAAGGAGTAGTGGGCAGAACCAAGAGTGAAAACTAGATCGGCTTCCTAGTTGCATACCCTGTGTTCACTGCATCACCTGTCACCTGGGAGACTCAAGTTCATGAAACCATGGATAGCATTTCATCCTCATGGCATTTTATTCACTGTTAGTTTAAATACTTAAATTTCAGGAGAACAATTACTGCTGTTTTCTTGTGAACCTTTCTAAATCTGAGTCAGCCCAGTTGCAGGTGTTCTTAGCCTATCTCCTACCTTGGCACTCTGTGCCTCAGTCACTAAATGAAATGTTTTTTAAAATAATGGTAAGATTAGAGCAAGGGGCTGGGGCTGTAGCTCAGTGGTAGAGCACCTGACTTGCACGTGTGAGGCAATGGGTTCGATCCTCAGCACCACATAAAAAAACAAACAAGTAAATAAAGATATGTTTAAAAAAAAAAAAGATTAGAGCAAGCCATGAGAAATCTTAATTATAATAGGGAGCTTTATCAATGAGTATGAATGGGTGTAACAGTCATTCACCACCCAGTAGTGGAGTTTAGTTGCCTTAAACTGTTCTCTAAAACATTTCAACCAAGACAAGAGTATGTATGTATGAGACCAAGTGTCACCAGCTCAGTAAATAAGAGCATTTCGTTGTGCTCCAGACTTCCATTTAGAGCACTAGTGGCCTTTAAACAAGTCTGGGCTCAGATATTATTTCAGAATTTTTAGAAATCCTACAAGACTGCCAAGTTGTTCCTTCTGGAGATGAGTTTCTGTTAAATGAAAATTATAATAAACATGGGAATGAAGCCATAATTAAATTATGGCTAAGAGAAGTAAATTGAAAATAGGACAATTGAAGAATGATTCCTAGCTGAAATTATGTAATAAGTGTTTTACATCTATTCAAGTATTCTTTGGTAACTTTTTTATAGGATTTATTGTACAAGTAAGATACATGAATCCTTGAAAAATGAAAGATTATTTAACCAGAAAAAAAAAATCATCTGTGATCTTGTCAGAGTTGGATTAATTTGGATATATATATATATATATATATATATATATATATATATATATACACATCCAAATTTTATATATATGTGTATGCATATTTTATATATATATGTGTGTTTGTGTGTCTGTCTGTCTCCAAGTTATATAATTTCAGAAATTTTGTAGGTATTCCTGTATGAATGTGCAAAGTTTAACAAATTCCAAAATAAAAGGTTCTATAACCACAGTACAAAGGAATTAAAATCTTATTCCACATGCCTATAATCCTATCAGCTTGGAGACTGAGAAGAAGATCACAAGTTCAAAGCCAGCCTCAGCAATTTAGTGAGGCCCTAAGCAACTCAGTCAACTCAGTGAGACCCTATCTCAAAATAAAATATTAAAAAGGGCTAAGGATATGACTCAGTAGTTAAGCACTCCTGGGTTCAATCCCCATTACCAAAAAAAGAAAAGAAATTCTACTTCATTTGCACCACTATCAGCATCTTAGTGTTTTAAAATTTTGTGGAGAGGTGGTACCAGGGTTCAAACGCAAGGGCACTTGGCCACTGAGCCACGTCCCAACCCCCTTTTATATTTTATTTAGAGTTAGGGTCTTACTAAGTTGCTTAGCACTTCACTTTTGCTGAGGCTGGCTTTGAACTCAAAATTCTCCTGCCTCAGCTTCCTAAGCCACTGGAATTACAGGTGTGTGCCACTGCAACTGGCAAACTTTTTAAGAAACATTTAGGATTGTAAACCAGGTGCAATTGCACATGCCTATAATCCCAGTGGCTTGAAAGGCTGAGGCAGGAGGAACCCAGTTTGAGGCCAATTTTGGCAACTAAGCAAGATCCTGTCTCAAAAAATATAAAAGGCTAGGATATAGCTCAGTGATAGATCACCCCTGAGCTCAGTCCTCAATAGTGAAAAGAAAAGAAAGAAAAAAATGATAAGAGGGCATGAGCAGAACTTTATAGAAGAGGAAATCATAAGCAGACCTGGGGAGAAAAAGTTTCCTTTCACTACTTAATAGAAATCTTGTTCAAAAGAGATATTCTTTTTTATTTAATGAGCAAAAACCAACTAAAATAATTATGTCCACTTTTCAGAAGCTTGGTTAAACTCAATTGTAAAGTACAAACTTTTATAAAGTAATTAGTATTTACCAAGGGCCTTTACCCTTACCCTTGCACTTCTCGAAATTTATTAAAAGAAGCTAATCGAAAACGTCACAGCCTCATTTGTAACAATCAGCACTTAAAAGCTAAATGTCCATCAGTAAGTTGGCAGTTAAATTATGGCAAATCACACAGAAGTTAGGTGTCTGTGAGGTCACACAGCTATGTGGGAAAATATTTATGAGAAAAAAAGGGTGGGCATTATGTATGTACTATAATCATGTATAAAATATACATATGAAAAAAGTCCAGGAGGAAAAATTCTAGAATACTTTTTAAAATGTAACTGTCTCTAGAGGGATTCAAATAGTAATGATGTCATCTTCCTGTTACCCAAACCTTTTAAAGGTCTAAAGGTTGAGGCAGATTCCAGATGGTGTCATTACAGTATAAATAAAACAAGCTGAATAACTGGGCAGCTGTCAGTGGTTCAGGCCAGTGGGATAAACTATAACATGTCGCAGTATCTACATGCCCATTTTAGGCGTATCAATTCCATATTTACTCATAAGCACAAAGCTTATCCATGAAAATGGCAGGAAGAAAAGCTTAAAGTTTTTAGGTTTCTTAATAGTGAAATATCATGAATCCAACTACCCTGGGGCTTACCTTGAGAACCTCCCAGAGGTTTGACTAAACCATAAGTATGCTGGGCAGTGCCCTGCCCCTAAGCCCTCAGTTTTTTCATCTTGTTCCTCCAGGTGAAGTTATGGGCATTGGACGTTCATTTGAGGAGGCCTTCCAGAAGGCCCTGCGCATGGTGGATGAGAACTGTGTGGGCTTTGATCACACAGTGAAGCCAGTCAGCGATGTGGTAAGCAGCTTACCTCCTCAGGAACACCCTAGCATGGACTCTGCTCGTTATGGGAGGATGTATTATTAGACTTGTTTTTATAGGTGAGGTTATAAAAATTGCTCATGCAGTGAGAGGCAGAGCCAGGATTTGTATCCAGGATTTTGTAGATTCCAAGCCTATGCCATGGTGTTCAGCTTCTTTTTCCTAATACCAACTCAAGCACTCAGGCTTTCAGAGGTGCTGACATGAGTAGGTTGGGAATTTGTTTTTGATTAATTGATTGAGATAAGGTCTCGCTGTATTACCTAGACTGGTCTCAAACTTTGGGGCTCAAATGATTCTCCCCTTACCCTCCTGAGAAACTGGCATGCACCACCACGTCTGGTTGATTGGGAATATTTTTGGTTAGCATTCCGATCTCTCCTGCCTCTGCACAGTTCCATATCTATCTGTATTCTCCCCATCAGGAGTTGGAGACGCCAACAGATAAGCGGATCTTTGTGGTGGCTGCTGCTCTATGGGCTGGTTACTCAGTGGAGCGCCTGTATGAGCTCACACGCATTGACCGCTGGTTTCTGCACCGAATGAAGAGGATTGTCACCCATGCCCAGCTGTTGGAACAACACCGTGGACAGCCTTTGCCTCCAGACCTGCTATACCAGGCCAAGTGCCTTGGCTTCTCCGACAAACAGATTGCCCTTGCCGTCCTGAGGTCAGAGATTGTGGTGAGGGGCTTGGGCTGAGAAGTGTGGGCAGAGCCTTTGTACCAGGAAGGGCCCTTGGGGAGCTTTGGAGGCTCTGGCCTTTTTCCCTGGGATATTTTCCTCTTTGATCTCTGCCCTAGGAACTTACCTCTCTGTCAGTCTGTATCCTACTCCCAGGGACTGAGTTTCCCACCCTTCTTCAGCACAGAGTTGGCTGTTCGCAAGCTGCGTCAAGAACTAGGGATCTGCCCAGCAGTGAAACAGATTGACACAGTTGCAGCCGAATGGCCAGCACAAACAAATTACCTGTACCTGACATACTGGGGTAAAACCCATGACCTCACCTTTCGAACACCTCATGTCCTGGTCCTGGGCTCTGGCGTCTACCGTATCGGCTCCAGCGTTGAATTTGACTGGTGTGCTGTAGGTTGCATCCAGCAGCTCCGAAAGGTCTGAGATTTTGTGTTGCTTATTAGTTTTTCTGCTGTCTGCTCAATTTGGGTGGTTGCCTGTCATCTCTCACCTAATCCTGACTCTTCCTATTATTTGCTATACCTTTCTTCTGTCAGAGAGCTTTGGGTTGGGGCCTTGCTTAGTCCATCCAGTACTTGAGTCCCTTCCCCAACTCTTTGCCTGCTTCCCCCCAATGCAGCTGTGCTGTACAACTGTTTCACAGGAAGCTGAGCTGGCTGGCACTCTCCAGTGGGGGCTTTGGCTTAGTTTCTCCATGCTCTTCCTGCCTCCTAATTGCTAAGTGAATTCCCCACCCTGTGGCAGATGGGGTATAAGACCATCATGGTGAACTACAACCCAGAGACAGTCAGCACCGACTATGACATGTGCGACCGACTCTACTTTGATGAGATTTCTTTCGAGGTAAGGGGAATGAGGGCTGCCCTATACCTGGGAGGCCAGGGTCAAGAAAGAATGACTGACCCAATATTCTGTGGCACTTATTGGGAGTGAAGGGAGCTGTGAGCAAGAAGGCTCAGCTTCCTGACCCTCTTTGTGGCCACTGTCTATAGGTGGTGATGGACATCTATGAGCTAGAGAACCCTGAAGGTGTGATACTGTCCATGGGTGGGCAGCTGCCCAACAACATGGCCATGGCTTTGCATCGGCAGCAGTGCCGGGTGCTGGGCACCTCCCCTGAAGCCATCGACTCAGCAGAGAACCGATTTAAGTTCTCCCGGCTCCTAGACACTATTGGTATCAGCCAGCCTCAGTGGAGGGAGCTCAGTGACCTAGAGGTAGGCCCGGGTAAAGGGGCCTATAGGCTGGATGGTGTTTGTAGGTGAATGTGACCAACCCTGCTAAACTCCCTGTCCCTCTTAGTCTGCTCGTCAGTTCTGCCAGACCGTGGGGTACCCCTGTGTGGTGCGCCCCTCCTATGTTCTGAGTGGTGCTGCTATGAATGTAGCCTACACTGATGGGGACCTGGAGCGCTTCCTGAGCAGCGCAGCAGCTGTCTCTAAGGAACACCCTGTAGTCATCTCTAAGTTCATCCAGGAAGCCAAGGTAAGAAGCTGCAAAGAAATCTGGGGACAGACTCGGGGCCCTAAGGAGACTTCCCTCTGGTCCTGCAGAGTCATAGAAACAATGGGTTGGGAAGGATGGGTCACATCTTGGGCCTGTTAAAGAAAGGGAGCATCGCCCTAAGCAATTTAGCAAGGCCCTGTCTCAAAATAAATATAAAAAAAGGGATGGGGATGTGGCTCAGGGGTCCCTATGTTCAATCCCTGATACTGGGGGGAAAAAAAGTAGAGGGAGCATCCAAGGGAAAGGGCAAGTCTTAGGATGGCTCGTGCCCTACATCACACTGCCTATGTCCCCCACTAGGAGATTGACGTGGATGCTGTGGCCTGTGATGGTGTGGTGGAAGCCATTGCCATCTCTGAGCATGTGGAGAATGCAGGTGTGCATTCAGGAGATGCCACACTGGTTACCCCACCACAAGACATCACCACCAAAACTCTGGAGCGGATCAAAGCCATTGTGCATGCAGTAGGCCAGGAGCTGCAAGTCACAGGACCCTTTAATCTTCAGCTCATTGCCAAGGTAATAAGGCAAAAGGAAGGGACTAAAGGGCTCTGCAGCTCCTCTATGTTCTGTACCGTCCTGTGGTGCGTCTGTCTGTCCTCACCCAAGTAGACAGGAGAATTGCAGGAAAGAGCTCAGTGTTATCAGAGTTAGTGACAGTTGTTCAGGTTCATTACTCACAGAAAGAAGAGGGGAAGAGTCAAAGTTCATACAGTAGCTTCAGAATGCCCACCTGTGCAGGCCTGACCAGTGTTTCTCTGCTCCAGGACGACCAGCTAAAAGTTATTGAATGCAACGTGCGAGTCTCACGATCCTTCCCCTTCGTCTCCAAGACACTAGGTGTTGACCTAGTGGCCTTGGCCACACGGGTCATCATGGGGGAAAAGGTGGAACCTGTAGGGCTCATGACTGGCTCTGGAGTCGTGGGAGTAAAGGTAAGGAGGATTGAAACCCTTGAGCAGAGAGCTCAATCAGCAGATAAACTGCCACCTACTTAGGCATTGCCAGATGGTGGGGTCATAGATGGTTTTTGTCCCTTTGGAGCTTACTCTCCAGGAATGGGAGGTAAAGGAAGTTGGGTCCAAAAATAGCTTTATTGTGGGACAGTCAGATAAACCCACATTATCAAGGTATAAACCAAATGTGCAAGATGGTTAGATACAGAAGAAGCAACTTCCAAGAGGGCTGACCTGGAAGGCTTAGAAGAAGCATTTGAACTGAGTCTCGAGGATTATGAGGATTTTTGACTTTCAGAGTTTTTTGGGAAAATATCCCAAGATCATTGAACAGATGGAACAGGAACAGTTAGAGAAGCTTTAGGGCGTGTGGAGCATAGCATCAGGGAAGGCCAGCATCACTGTAGGTACAATAAGGAGCAAGGACTATGTTTGTCCCTCTCCAAGGGACAACCCAGCCCTCTCTTTCATCTGCTCTCTCAGGTACCTCAATTCTCCTTCTCCCGCTTGGCTGGTGCTGACGTGGTGTTGGGCGTGGAGATGACCAGTACTGGGGAGGTGGCTTGCTTCGGGGAGAGCCGTTGTGAGGCCTACCTCAAGGCTATGCTAAGCACTGGCTTTAAGATCCCCAAGAAGAATATTCTGCTGACCATTGGCAGCTATAAGGTACCAGAATTACAGAGGGTCATCCCAGGAGTTGGAAATGGAAGACAGAAAGACATTCCCACTTCATGTCTCTGCTTGATTTCAGAACAAAAGTGAGCTGCTCCCAACTGTGCGTCTGCTTGAGAGCCTGGGCTACAGCCTCTATGCCAGCCTGGGTACAGCTGACTTCTACACAGAGCATGGTGTCAAGGTACAACTCCTGCCACCACCCCATACTTCCCTCCTGTGGCCCCAGGCTTGCCTCTCTCTCTTCCTCTGCTTCTGTGATCATGTCATGTTATTAACATGTGTTTCATGTATAACAAGTAGGGTATACAGGAAAACAAAAAGAAAAAAGTCCTTTGTAGTTTTTTGCACTGTTAATATTCTGGCATATTTTTTTGCCAAGGCTTGCCTGTGTATGTTCCCACAAGCTCGTATTGTTTATGGTCCTTGGTAACCTGTCTCATTCCACATACCTTTCCCGTCAAGAAAGATACCTTGCAAATAGCAAATAGAGGTAGCCCTGGTCCCCACTGGGGGTCCTTAATTCCTTGTTATGAACTCCTAGGTCAGCTCCCCTAGTTTTAGGCTGGCCTTCCTGACCCCTGCCATGTTCAGGTTGGCCCTGATCTTAACTCTGGGCCTGCAGGTGACAGCTGTGGACTGGCACTTTGAAGAGGCTGTGGATGGTGAGTGCCCACCACAGCGGAGCATCCTGGAGCAGCTGGCTGAGAATCATTTTGAGCTAGTGATTAATCTGTCCATGCGTGGGGCTGGGGGCCGGCGTCTCTCTTCTTTCGTTACCAAGGGCTACCGTACCCGGCGCCTGGCTGCTGACTTCTCTGTGCCCCTCATCATTGACATCAAGTGCACCAAACTCTTTGTGGAGGTAGCTGAAATGGGGTGCTGGGAGGGAACCTGCTTCTCCTTTGCATGACGTAGGGAGGGAATGGTGAGCACATCCTCAGTACTGGAAAAGGTCAGTGTGAAACAGCATTGCTCTGAGAATGCTTTGTGACTACAGAGGGAGGAGCCTTGGTTTTAGGAAAGCCTGGTCCCTACCCACTACCCCTGGGTCCCCCTTCCATTAAATCAATGTTAACCATGCTCCCCACTTGCAGGCCCTAGGCCAGATTGGGCCAGCCCCACCTTTAAAAGTGCACGTTGATTGTATGACCTCCCAGAAGCTTGTGCGATTACCTGGTAAGTACATCTCTTGGGACACTTGTAGCTGGCACAGAGCCCCTTGGGGTCTAAAGGTGGCTATGGGTCCACTCTGCCCTGAACTGTATAGACAGTAAAGGCCTCAGAATCTGTCTCACTCTGAGCCCTTCCTTCCTTAATCCAAGATGCCCTGGACTGAGGAACTTATATCATTTGCTTTTAATTTTCCCACTATGCCAACTCATTTATGTCCTTCCTATTTCTGAATCTCCCTCTAATATTGCTGTGCCCATGTTTTCCCAGGACTTATTGACGTTCATGTGCACCTGCGAGAACCAGGTGGGACACACAAGGAAGATTTTGCCTCTGGCACAGCTGCTGCTCTGGCTGGTGGTGTCACTATGGTGTGTGCCATGCCTAATACCCGGCCCCCCATTGTTGATGCCCCTGCTCTGGCCCTGGCCCAGAAGGTGAGCCACTACACCCCTGCTTCCTTGAGCCCTTTGCCTTCTTCTTTCCCTGTGGGGCCAGGTGTGATGCTAGGCTGGCCTGTGGGCATGGGTGTCAGTAGCTTTCTTCTCATGTGAATCCCCTGCAGTTGGCAGAAGCTGGTGCCCGCTGTGATTTTGCCCTTTTCCTTGGAGCCTCATCTGAAAATGCAGGGACCCTGGGTACTGTGGCAGGGTCTGCAGCAGGGCTGAAGCTCTATCTCAATGAGACCTTCTCTGAGCTGCGGCTGGACAGTGTGGCCCAGTGGATGGAGGTAGGGAGTACACCTGTGGCAGAAGACCACCAAATGGTATCCCTTGGCTTGAGGACCCCAAAAGCGCTGGGCTCTGAGCAAAGAATCAAAGGCTCTGCACTCTCCCTCATTAGTTCTTTCTGCCCTCAGCACTTCGAGACCTGGCCATCCCACCTTCCCATTGTGGCTCATGCAGAGCGGCAAAGTGTCGCTGCCATCCTCATGGTGGCTCAGCTGACCCAGCGCCCAGTGCACATATGTCACGTGGCACGGAAGGAGGAGGTGAGAGTGCACCTGAGGTCCTGGTTCCCTGTTGTTTTCCCAGTAACTCTAAAGGTCAGGGTAGTCCTTGTGGAGCAGGAGAGGATGGGAGGAGGGCCTTGATCTAGCACCCTGGGCACAGTTGGCTCATAATGCTCTGAGGAGAGTTGCCAGCCATGAGAACTTCGAAGGACAAACATGCGGGACCTCCTCCGTATCTCCTCTCTCTCTCTAGATCCTCCTGATTAAAGCCGCAAAGGCACAAGGACTGCCAGTGACCTGTGAGGTAGCACCCCACCACCTGTTCCTTAGCCGTGATGACTTGGAACGTCTGGGGCCTGGGAAGGGAGAAGTCCGGCCCGAGCTTGGCTCTCGCCAGGACGTGGAGGCCCTGTGGGAGAACATGGCTATCATTGACTGCTTTGCTTCAGATCATGGTGAGAAGGCCCAGCCTACTCCTCCTTTGCCCAGCAGGACTTGTGTCCCAGGTCAAGCTATGGGGCAGCCCTAGCAAGAAAATGTAAGGGGGCTAGACTCTGAACTCCATAAAAACAGGATCTTTATCTGTGTAGGACCCCAGCCTCTAATTTACTGCCTGGTCCGTGGTAGGTGCTTGACAAATAGTTGACCCAGAGAATAAGTGTGAGTCTATTGTAAATGAGAGAATACATGGGCACAGGTGTGGGAGGACAGTGTTCCCAATTCCCAGGGGAAAAGAAAAAAAAGGCATTGAGGTTGGTAATCCAAGACTACTGGAAGTACAGCCCTGGGGTGTGAATCCCCAGGTATTGAGGTGACTCCCTGCCTCCTCAGAAGGTAACCTCTTTCTTTCTCCAGCCCCCCACACGTTGGAGGAGAAGTGTGGGCCCCAGCCTCCACCTGGCTTCCCTGGGCTAGAGACCATGCTGCCATTGCTGCTGACAGCTGTGAGCGAGGGCCGCCTCAGTCTAGATGACCTGCTACAGCGATTGCATCACAATCCTCGGAGGATCTTCCACCTACCCCAACAGGAGGACACCTATGTGGAGGTGTGCGGGCGAGGGCCCCAAGCAAGTGGGGGACTCTAGCCCTTGGTCTGTTCTCTGGTATGACCTCTCCTTCTTGTAACCACATCCTCTGGGCAGGTGGATTTGGAGCATGAGTGGACAATTCCCAGCCACATGCCCTTCTCCAAGGCCCGCTGGACACCCTTTGAAGGGCAGAAAGTGAAGGGCACCATCCGCCGTGTGGTCTTGCGAGGGGAGGTTGCTTATATCGATGGGCAGGTGCGTGTGTGGCCCCTACCCGATCTCAGTAATGACCTCTGTGGTTTTCGTTTTCTTCCCTGTGCAGCACATCTACACAGTCCCACTGCCCCCTGCAGCTGACCCTGCATCAGCTGCTTGCTGATGTCCACCTTTAGAATCCCAGTCATGGTGCTCTCTGTTCCTTTCTCATGCCCCACCCCTGCCTTCTGTCTGCAGGTGCTGGTGCCCCCGGGCTATGGACAGGATGTACGGAAGTGGCCTCAGGGGGCTGTCCCTCAGCCCCCACCCTCTGCCCCTGCCACCAGTGAGATAACCACGGTATCACACTGCTCCTGGGCTGGGGCTTGTGGGGTGCCCAAGGGTAGGACCAGCAGTTTGAACATTTTCATTGGTGGTCAAGGGCTCTACACTTGACCACTAAAATGCCTCCTGCAAAACAAAGTTGACTATTAGGAGGCTGCCTGTGAGTGTCACAAACCCACTGCTCATCCAGCCAAGGTTCTGTCTAGAACCCTGCTGCGGGGTTAACACACACCTCTAAGAAGCCAGTTTGTCACCTGTTGACAAAACACCAGAAGGATGGGGCCAAGGGGAGATGGCATGGCGAACAATGCACACACACACAAGGAACAGCTCTTCCTGTGGGACTGTGAACTGTGATTAGATTCATTACCTTTCAAAACACTGAGCCCATGTCACCATTCCAGACACCTGAAAGACCACGCCGAGGCATCCCAGGGCTTCCTGATGGTCGCTTCCATCTGCCACCTCGAATCCACCGAGCCTCCGACCCTGGTCTGCCAGGTAAGAGAGGGCTTCCTGTGGCACAGGAGAAAGGCCACTCTGACTAAAGTGTGTAGGGACGGGCTTCTCCTGCATTCTGTGTCCAAGATCAGGACTCAGTCTCCCAGGAACTGGTTCAGGCCCCTCCTCCCAGCATTTGCCTGTCCTTCTCTCCATCCCTTTGTCCTAGTTGTTCCTCATTTGCCTAAGTAAATCACCACAGCTTGAGGTAAACCTCCCACAGTTGCTTCTCACAGCCCTTTTTTTTTGTTATGGGCAGCTGTGTTCCTGCGCCCGGGAGCTGGGATCCCACAGGGCAGCAGAGTATGGGGTAAATCCTGGTTGCTGATTGGTGTGAGCCTGGCCATTCCTCTGCCTAGGATCCCTGTGCCAAGGGGGAAGGCCCTGGGAGGGCACCACTATTCCCATACAACAGAACCCCAGAGCTGCTGCACCCTCTCACCCTCCCCTAACCTGCTGTAGCTACTGTCGTGTGAGGTGGTTTAACACAGGTGCTGTGAGGCAAAGTTCCTGGGAAAATTGGTGCGCTCTAGGCCACAGCTGAAAATTGGCATCTGTCCTGTTGCCCTCTTTACAGCTGAGGAGCCAAAGGAGAAGCCCTCTCGGAAGGCAGCTGAGCCAGGTAAGACTCCACTCTTGGCACACACTCATCTTGGGGACACTCCACTCTGGCCTGGGTAGGAGGAACCCTCTGACCAGCTTCTTCTGCCCCGTCCCTCACTGCAGAGCTGATGGGAACCCCTGATGGCACCTGCTACCCTCCACCACCAGTACCTAGACAGGCGTCACCCCAGAACCTGGGGACCCCTGGCCTGCTGCACCCCCAGACCTCACCCCTGCTGCACTCATTAGTGGGCCAACATATCCTGTCTGTCAAGCAGTTCACCAAGGATCAGGTGCCTGGGGGAGGGAGGGCAGGGACACCCAGAGCTTTGAGGATTTGGAAAGTTGGGGCCAGGACCTCCAGGGGCTGCTCAGCGCCTTTCCCTCTGACTTGGGGTTTTTCTTAGATGTCGCATCTGTTCAATGTGGCGCACACACTGCGTATGATGGTACAGAAAGAGCGGAGCCTCGACATCCTCAAGGTTGGGATCAGGGTTGTGGGCTGAGGGTCCCCGCCACTATCTGTCATTAGCCCCCGTTGGGGATGGGATATGCAGTGGTCAGAGGGGATCTTCCTGTCCCTGCCATCAGGTTCTTTTGTGTGCCTCCAGTCCCTGCACTGGCATCAGCTCGGCCCTCTGTTCTGGGAGGGCCTGATGCTCTAGACCTGATCTCAGCAGGTAGTTAGTTGACATGGGGACCTGAGCACTAGAGCATCAGACCACACTTGGGGTCATCTGGTCTGTGCCAAGTGGTTATGGGAGAAAGCTGTGGCCTTTCCTCTTCTGCTGAGTTATTCACACTCAGTGATGCTTTTTGGAGGCAGAATGCTTAGCTCAGAGACACACTAGCGGTAGAAATGTCAAGACTGTGACAGGTCACAGGGGAGGTTTAGGTAAAGAAGGATCCCCTCAACTCTCTTTGATATAAACTGGAGAAGTGAGCTCTGTCTTGTTCCCCAAGATAAATGTGCACACATGCCTTCCTCATCCTCTCCCCAGGGAAAGGTCATGGCCTCCATGTTCTATGAAGTGAGCACGCGGACCAGCAGCTCTTTTGCAGCGGCCATGGCCCGACTCGGGGGTTCTATGCTCAGCTTCTCAGAAGCCACATCCTCCGTCCAGAAGGGCGAATCCCTGGTTGACTCGGTGCAGACTATGAGTTGTTACGCTGATGTCGTCGTGCTTCGGCACCCCCAGCCTGGAGCAGTGGAGGTGAGGCCAGCTGAGATGGGTTGGTTAGGCTGAACCCAAGGACATGGGGTCCCTTCTGCTTCTGTTTCATGTCTTATTTGGGCCATATGGGTGAGGGGACCCAGGAAGAGAGGGCTGGATTGGGGAGGGGCCTCTGAGTTGCAGAAGGCAGGATTCTCCTTCCTCGTTCCATTCTTACAGCTGGCAGCCAAGCATTGCCGGAGGCCAGTGATCAACGCTGGAGATGGGGTTGGAGAGCATCCCACCCAGGCCCTGCTGGACATCTTCACCATCCGGGAAGAGCTAGGGACGGTCAATGGCATGACGGTGAGGGCAGTGACAGGGATTGGAGCCCTGCCAGGGGAGGTTCTGGAGAGAAAAGCAGTGGTTTCTCTAGTCCGGGCTATACTATACCCTGGAGATAGGCTTTGAAGTGGTGGCAGTGGTCCTCAATCTGGGTCCCTCTGGTGATGGTGTTCCTCTTCTAGATCACCATGGTGGGTGACCTGAAACATGGACGCACAGTGCATTCCCTGGCCTGCCTGCTCACTCAATACCGTGTCAGCCTGCGCTACGTGGCACCTCCCAGCCTGCGTATGCCATCCAATGTGTGGGCTTTTGTGGCCTCCCGTGGCACCAAGCAGGTGAGACTCTCACAGTCCAGCAAGCTTAGGGACCTGGGTTGAGTAGTCAGAACCCAGCTCTGCATTCCCCATGGCTCTGCCTTCCCCTCCAGGAAGAGTTTGAGAGCATCGAAGAGGCACTGCCTGACACTGACGTGCTCTACATGACTCGGATCCAGAAGGAGCGATTTGGCTCTACCCAGGAGTATGAAGCTGTGAGTGCCGGGCTTGAAGAAGAAACAGGGCTGGAGCTTGGGAGGGCTGGGCATGGGCTGGGGCAGGGCCATTAAGCCTCAGGTCCCTTAGTTGATGTAGCTGCATGTGGGTATAGAAGGGACACTGGAGGAGCCCAAATTGTGTCCTCTATAGCCATCACTGCCCTGAAGTGCTAACAGGGACCCCATCTGCCTTGCAGTGCTTTGGCCAGTTCATCCTCACTCCCCACATCATGACTCGGGCCAAGAAGAAGATGGTGGTGATGCACCCAATGCCCCGCGTCAATGAGATAAGGTGATGTGGAATCAAAACTGGAGACTGCCTGGGGTTGGCTGTGGGAGGGGCGCTAGTCCTGAGCAGGCCTTCTGTGAGCTGCACAGTAACTCTTCTCCTTCTCTTGCAGCATGGAGGTGGACTCAGACCCCCGAGCAGCCTACTTCCGCCAGGCTGAGAATGGCATGTACATCCGCATGGCTCTGTTAGCCACTGTGCTGGGCCGTTTCTAGGCCCCAGTTTCCTTGGCCTCTTGTCTTCAGGCCCAGCTGCTGGGCAAGGAATCCCAGTGCCCCCCACGGGGGCAGCACACTTAGCAAACGTAGCTCACATTCACATATGCACACACGTGGTTACCAACTTCAGGCTCTAGACTGGAGGTCTCTGGCACAGGGTGCATCCTCAGATACCGGGACCCTGTCTGCCACATCTCCATTCTTGCACCGCATATCTGTACAGTTACTTTTCTACTGACTAATAAATAGCCAAGCTGCTTCAGTTCCTGCTTCTTCATGAGTTATCACAGGCTTTAACATTCTCTGCTAAAGCCACATTCTCTGTGTGGTAGGATGAGAGACCCACAAGTCCTGACAAACAGCAGTGCCATCTTCCTGAATGCTGGGTGAATACAGCTCACCATAAAAGTAAGGCTCTGCATTGGGGCTGGACCGATGCGGTTAATTAATTTTATCTTTCAGGCCCTTACTTTTCCCTCCTGTTTTTGACCAGTCCTCTCCTTCAGTGGGTAAGGCACCCATTTCATCCTCAAAACCTCACCCTGGAGTTCTCTGACTGTTAGGAGCGCCCCTCCTTCCATCCCTGGGAGCCTCTGTCTGATGTTGGCTAGAAGGGCAGAGCCTTGGAGGCCTGAGGAACATTTGGCTGGAGACCCTGGGGTAGGGCACGGGGTGAAGTAGCCTATGTATCTACAGGTGAAGTCTTGTGTGGAACAGCCATTACATCCCATGCAGTTTAGTAGCATTAGAGGAGTCTCATTACTTGTTGCAACAGACTAACTTGGCACACTCTGGGCCCAAGGCACCATGCACAGTGGGAATACAAGGTAAACAGTTCTCACCTTCAATTTTTAACCTCTTGTTGAGGCACTCCATGAATCTATAGGTTAATTTGCTTCACCTTGGCACATGGTGGTCCAAACTCTTCCCAGGCTCTACAGGAAGAGCCTACTTCACCCAGAGCTATTAGCATGTTACAGAGATAAGAAAAGGGAAGGGCCCCATTTTTTGAAAACTTGGTATAAGCAGGAATTTCACACATAGTCTCATACCAGCCTTCCAACTATTTTTCAGATGTGGAGATGGGCTCAGAGAAATTGGTGGATAGCTTCTCAGACCACTGGCCACCAGACTGCTTGACTTGAAACCCACCTTTCTATTGAAAAGGAAAAGGTTTCTGACTTTAATGCCATCCAAACAGAAGTTTGCAGGGATCAATATGGATAGCAGTCAAAGGCCCATTGGAGTCGGGGGTGGAACTGATTCTGAGGAGGAAGGGATTCTGATGAGTGAACAAAAGGACAAAGGAGCAAGAACCATATGTACAACACAGTTTGCCATACAGTGAGGAGATGGACCACGTGCAGCAGAGGATTCCTGCTGTGTGATGTTTGGAAGCTTAGAGTCTAACGACAGACCTGTGAGGTTTGAGTGTTGATTCCAACAGATAAAGAATTAATAATCTGGCTGATGTTTGAAGAAGGGTAGGGCTAGATGTGATGCTGCGTCCTCCAGAGAGCTGGGATCTCCAGTTCCGCTAACGTGAACCCTTTCCAGTCACTGAATCCTGTTCAGCCAGTTCCTTGGGTAACTGGGGGACTTGAGTTAGTAAATAGTATCATTTATAGAACTCTTCTTTCCAGAGCTTCAGTCTCCTGCTTAAACTATTCTCATAAGTCAGAATATTTTCCCAGTCTTGTCACAGATTTCTGCAGACCTGGGATCCTTGTCCCCAAGTGGAAGCCTTGTCTGCTGCCAGGCGGCATGCTCATTCTCAGTGGCTAAGTGGTGGGAGGTGTTCCTGCCTTTCTCCTTTCTTTGGCTTCCCTAATCATAACACAGCTCTAAGTTGAATAAACTTTCCCCTACAACCAGAAGTCAGGTCTTAATACATTGGGAAAGAGAGTGAAAGAAGATATCAGCAAAGAACAAAAACAGCCCTTTAATAATAAAACAAAATTCTCATGTCTGAGCTTGTTCCACATCCACTGAAAACCATCCCCACGTGTTCCATGTGATTGTCATTAACCATAGGCTTTAGTTTCTGTTCGCCTTTCCTCCCAAGATGCTCAATACTGAAGAGATTTGACCTATTTAATTTTTTGAAAACAGTTAACAGTTCTAATTATGTGTCAAGCACTATTTAAGCATCTTAAAAATATTAATATGACACTTGCATGAACCCTGTAAATCTGCCCCCACCCTCCTGAATAAAGTCCAAACTAATGTTTACTTGTTACCACTGCAAAGTCATCCTCTCTCCAACTCCTCTGCAATCCTTGGGATGGAATAAATCTCAAAATAGTTGGTCCACCCATGTCTGATTCCTGACTGATCACTAACTGTAAATGTGGACAACTGGGTGTACCTTAGAGTTTTAATTTGAAAGGGTAGAAATGGAAATTCCCAGTATAAAACTGATAGATGTCTAATTCTGGAACAATATCCTAGGCACTGTGGGGAGACACTGGTAGAGCAAGGAATGAGGGCCAGGGTGAAATGAGTGCTCAGGGAAGACTGGCAGCAACACCTGAGAGGTGGAGGCAGGGAGCCATTCCACCATCAGGGAGGGTGATCAGGAATTGGTTGCAGTAAATGCAAATGGTAGGTGAAGAGGGTCAGGGTTGAGACAGGAATGATGTCACAAAATACTAAGGGGGAAGAGAGAAATGATCAGAGGGCTAACCGTCTGATTTTCAGAAATGTGAAGGAATGCTAGAGACCTCCAGGAGGCCCCAAATTCAAGTGTGAGGTAAAACAAAGGCTGAGGCAAGGACACTCACAGCAGACATCAGCTCAGTGCTTGTGGTGGGACAGTAGGTGCCAGGTCTCATGGGGGCCTGGTTACTGATGGACTAGTTTAGAAGCTGAAATCACTTGCTAAGAAACAAGGAAAAAAGAGGTGTTGGGACTGGGACCCGAATGAGCCTTAAAAAGGATGTAAACCTGAGATGAGTCCAAAGGAGATTAAGAGTTGCCAGGTGGCAGGGCTCAGGAGGAATGCAGGCCCCGCAAATTTCTAGTGGCGGTAGGCATGTCACCCACCATGGAAGACCTTAGAAATACAAATTATTGCCTCTTTGAGAGACACCAGCATAGTTACTAACACATTTTGGCAAATGCACCCAGGGAAGTCAGTGGCTTGTTGGCCCATTGGTGGTTGCTGAGGACAAAGAAGACATTTGTGGCTTTGTATTGACTTGGCAGCTGGGGATGGGTCATTGGCTCCATGCCCATCTTGTTCACCATCCCTCCATCCATTCATTCATTTACCAACAGTCATCACTGAGTGTATGCTCAGCACTAGACTGTGAGCCGGGGGCTGTGGAGGCAAGCCCAAGGTCAACTTGACTTCCTTAAAGGAGAGCACCACTTGCAGGGCATTCACCCAGCCAGCACTGCCACTGTGCCTCCCAGAAATACTGTGTGGCTCAGTTTTGGTCAGCGTCTGAAAACTTTATTTTGGTAAGTTTTGCTGCCCCTTTTATTTTGCAGTTTTGGTTCCCTTTTGTTTGTTCCCAGGTTTTGGGCTGCAATGATAGCCTACCATGGGGTCAAAAGAAATCAGAGACTGGGATCAGAGGTTAGGGCTAATTGGGTCCTATCTGCTGAATGAACTTCCCCGGCCTCAGGATGCTGCTGTAGCCAGAGCGCAGGTGAGCAGGGCTGGAGCAGTGCATAGGAAGTGGTAGCAAAAGGAGAGAGGGGCTGGGGGTGGGGGCTGAAGGAAGGAGGTACAGGTCCTGGCAACTGGGCCCCTCCTTCCTACCCACTCTCCCCATATGCTTTTTATCACCAGATCTGGCCACAGGTCCACTGTCTTGGGATTATGTGTGACCACAGCTGCATTTGGGCCCTCAGACTTTGCCCCACTGGGGCCAGGAACTGCCCAGCACCAGTTGAAAGGTATTGACCAGGTGCTGATGGGTCAGCCCTGAGGTACAGACAATGAGGTCCTGGGAACTCCCTGAGTTTGAAGGAAGGAAAGTTGGGGGTGTAAAGTCCTTCAACTATGAAAGAAATGCTCCACAGAGGTGGGAGAATCTGCCAGGAAGAGGACAGGGAACCTTTCTACCCTTCCCATAGTGACTCTGCTCCAGAGATTCCCTCCAGACTTCTGGTTGCCTCTGCTGCTATGGGCCTCAGGGGGGCAATGCTCCCACTGACAGTCTGGGTCTGGACACCAGGGTGGGCTGCAGGACCCTCTTTCAGATTGGTCAGCACTGAAGTCCCTAAAGGGGCTGGATGTGGATATTGCTTTGCCAGTTAACCCGGGCTTCCAAAGAGCAGGCTGCTCCCTGCTCTTCCAGGTCTTTAGCTTGCATGTCTCAGACACGGCCCTCCCTGGGCCTTCCCAGTGAATTGTCTAGAGAAGAGAGCAGAGCCTGTCCCTCCACCAGCTGGGTGGCCCCAGTCTGTCTCTGCAGCTTCTCAGATCCATGATCTCCTCTCTGGCTAGTCCATCTGGCCCCTTGGTCTCCAGTCTCTTTTTAAAGAGTCTCCCAACTGTGCTTTCAGTGTGACAAACCCTGCTCTCTCCTCCTCTCCACCTCATTCCTGTTCAGCTCCCTTTCCTCCAGTCTCTCTGCCTGCAAGCGGGCCCTTGCCTCCCCAGTTACTCAGCTGTGTAAAGAGCCGCCAGGGCTGATGGATGGGTACTCCCTCCTTATTCTCCCGCTGGCCTCCCCTCATCCAGCCCCTCCCCTCACCTCTCCCACTACCTCCTATTGTATGTTATTTTATCACCAGGGAATGGCATCCCGAGGAAAGGACTTCTAGATAAGCAAAGTGGAGAAGGTGGGTTGAGAATGATGAGGAGGGATGGAGCATCCCCGCAGATAAGGATTCCTCCCAAGGGAGGGAGTGCCAGTGAATAAGGAGGCCAGTTTTCTGGTCCTCCTGTCCTTCCCTGTCCGTGACAGTGATGCCTGAAGGGCAGAGAGGCAGAATAGCAAGGAAAAAGGATTGGGGACTTTCAGCAGCCAGAACAAAGTTTGAATCTCAGTTTTGACCCTGTTTAGCTACATGATCATGGACAGTAAGCCTCAGTTTCTCCATCTGTAAGGTGTGAATACTACCTACTCACAGCGCCCTGCACAAAGTATAAACTCAGTAAATGTTGGTTCTTGCCCCTGCAGTTAGCATGCTGGGTCACCCTATTCCCTTGAAATTTCCCCCCTCATCTTGGATTCCAACCCAAAGCAACCTTTATACTGGGCACATTTCCAGCCACAGTATCAGGGAATCTTTATCTTACCATTAGGAAAGGGGAAATGCAGAGAGGTTAACTGTGTCAAGAATCAGCAGAGGCAACCAGAGCAGAAAAACTCGGTCCCAAAGCCCCAGGGGCTGGGCATGCCAGCGAAGAGGTGGCTGGGAAGCTGAGAAAAGGTTGTAGAAAATTCACCTGGGAATGAACTTCAATAGCCTAGGGTGGCTCAGGATCCCGGGATCTACTCCTGCCCACCACTGGCTGTGTGAGCCTGGGAAGTCCTTTCCTTCTCTGAGCCTCATCTTGCAGGGTATGGGGCAGCCAATGAATGGTATGCCTGGGTCTCTTTCTGCCCTACATATTCTGTTTCCTCACCTGCACTGGTGGGCACCTAGGACAGCTCCGGAGTAAAGCTCTTCACAGGGTGATCATCTTGCCCTCTTCTTTCCCGCCCTCCTTTCCTCTTCTCCATTTCCTCACTCTTCCCCACCCCCATCCTGTCACTTGGGGCCCATAATCAATGAGACATAAAATGAGAAAGTGTCAGGAACTAGCAAAGCGTGGTGAGCAGCTGGGGAATCTCCCATAGCCTGCCTGAGTGGGTGGACCCCCAGCTTTTGCCCCAGCCCAGCCTCCACACCCTGCCCAGCCACTGGGCCAGCTGCCAGGGGCCCAGCCTGGGGCCTATTTTCAAAGAGTCGAAAAGCTTCATCTAAAAAAACATCATGAAATCCGTGTGTATTGACATGGAAAAAGGTGTCAGGATTTAGATGCTTCTCACCCCCATTTATGTTATCACATAAACACATCAGTATGCACAAAAATGTGGATGGACGGACCCCTGCTGACTAGCAGATACCTCTGGGAGTAAGATCAAAACACTCACCTACTTCAGATACTGCCTTTGCTGGACCTTTAAAACAAGCATATATTACTTTTATAATAAAAGTATTTCCATTATGGGGAAAAATCTTCACAGAAACATGTATGGGCTAATGAAAATGCCCAGTCTAAAAGCATAGATACTGGTTTTGTGTGTGTGGCACTAGGATAGAATCCAGGGATGCTCCAGTACTAAATCATATCCCCAGCCCTTTTTATTTTGAGACAAAAGTCTGGCTAAGTTGCCCAGCTGGCCTCAAACTTGGGGTCTTCCTATCTTAGTTTCCCAAGTAGTTAGGATTATAGGTACACCCTATTGAGTTGCTTTTTTTTTTAAGAGATGATCAATATTTTCTTAGTGTGGCTGGTCTGTAAGACTAAATCTTCAGAAATTTGTAATTTTTAAAAGTACTTTTTAGTTGTAGATGGACACAAAATCTTTATTTATTTATTTTTATGTGGTGCTGAGGATCGAACCCAGTGCCTCACATATGCGAGGCAAGCGCTCTACCACTGAGCTATAGTCCCAGCCCAGAAATTTGTAATTTTTAAGACAAAGGAGACTAAATATAAAAGAGGCCCTTGATGTGAAGGCTGGTTTATGACAACCAAGCCCACAGCAAACTGGAAAAGAATATTTCTTGGCAAAATTTACCAATATAGAAAAGCTTGTGCATAGGAAGAAAAGAGGAAGGAGAAAAGGTTGAAGGAAAGGGACAAGAGGGAGGGGACAATTTTTGTCCAACGAAGACCAAAATGTTCTTTTTCAGGCTCATGTATTTCCCAGGTTGTTCTCAGAAAGAACAGGGACTCTTTGCTCTGTTGTGGAAAGCTTACTGAAGACAGCAACCCCGGATACCCCATGTCTCTTCCATGGACAGGGAGATCTTAGTGCCTGAAACGTAGGAAGAATGTCCTCCTCCAAAGTCACTGATGATGTGGCTGTGTCAGAGGCAACAGGAGCTGTCACTTCTCCCCACCCCTGCATTCTGGCCATGGTTGCTCCTGTCACCCTCTTGCTGTCCCAGAGATGTGCATCCACACAAAGCCCACACCTGGGCTCAGGATTGCCACCCTCCACATAAGTACTTTACACAGCATAAGGACCAAGTCCACTGAGCTCTGTGGTCCAACTCCCCTCCCGCAAAGGCACCCAGCTTCCCTGCAACCAGCCTGAAGGAATCCTGCCTCCTGGAGCCTTTAAGCATGAACAGTTCCCCAGAATCCTTGCTTCACTCCTAGCCTGCAAGCTTTCTCCTGCCACCAAGCCCAGGCATATGGGGACTCTCTCCCTGAACCAAGGACCACGCTGGAGCATGCTGTGAAACAGAGAAAGGGAGGAAAGAGGCTGGTGTATCTCTGCCTCTTTCTGAATGAGGGTGGAGGGCTAGGAAGGGACATGAGGGCCATGGGAGGTCACTCCAGCTGCGGAGTCTGTCAGTTGATTCCCACGCTGAGTCACACGGGGCTGGAGGATGCAGTCAGACACAAGTTTATTGGTGGAGCTGCAGCAAGAGTCCTCCCTCCCCTGGGAGAGCCAGCCGGGGGCACAGCACCAACAGAGGGATGGACAGACAGACTCCCAGACAGACCCATGGGTGGAGCAGACTCATAGAGACCATAGCACAGCCACACAGGCAGAGACACCAAGGCCACAGCACCAAGGAACACACACACAGACAAAACCACAGGGCTAAGACACATGGAGAAAGTGCAGGCTTTGGGACCCCTGCATAGACAGAGCGAGGGCCACATGGGGAGGGGGCCCCTGCTGACCTCCCCAGGCATAGGCACACCAAGAGCACAGAGAGGCAGATGACCCAGCCACACAGCCAGACAGGCTGCCACACAGACACATGGATTGCACAGAAAGGACATGCGCGGCTCTCCAGGCTGTGGGGAGCAGGGACTGTGGGGGCTTCTTACATCCCCCTGCCTCTGACCTGCTTCCAGCTGTTCAGCCTGACTCCCACCCAACACTCCCCCCCACACACTTTGGTCTTGCTCACTGGGGCTGGAGCTGGGGCGTTTGGCAGGTGGAAGAGGGAGAGAGGAAAAGGTATGGGCCCAGCTCCATTCCTTCTCCGTGACCAGGGAGGCAGGTGCTGAGAGTCCAGGACTTAGCCTGGGCCTGGCAGTGGGGTGAGGGTGGGGCTGTGGCTCAGGCTTGGGGTGGCTCCTGGCAGCGTGGACACCGGGCCATCTCAGATCTGTACCGCTCTACCTGCAGGGTACAGCTGGAGATTCCAAACCGGGAGTAGAGCCGGGATGATGCTTCTTTCAGGACAGCCTCAGGGTCAGCCGTGGAGTCTGTGGGAGAGAGATAAGAGGCAGCCTCAGTCCCCAGGGAGTCAGAACCAGGCAGGCTGCGATAAGGACAGAGTGAAGGGGGCCTGAGGGCTGCATAGCCTGAAAGCTAGGCATGAATGGCGCACTTGCTTTTCTTTCTGTATTGTATGAATAGCATAAAATCATCAAAGAAAATGTCAGAAAGACTCACCCTAATAGACCATGGTTAACACACTAAACTGTTCCTACTATTCTATTTTCTTCTACCTTTGAGTATTAACATACAGCTAGATGTTTCATCAACCACACTACCCGGCTTTCCAGGACAATTCAGATGTTAAACATTCTGTCTCATTGTCCTGCTAGAGTTACCATCAAGTATCCCACAAGTTATGATATTTTTGGCATCTAAATTGCATGCCTCTGATTGCTTCTTGCATCTGGAAGAAACTCAAAAATTCTTTGTCAGCTCATGAGTCACTGTATATATTTTTAATAGTTGAATCATAATGTAGATATAATTTTATATTCAGCTTTTTTCTCAGCATTATACCATAAACATTTTTCCTAGTTGCCATACAGACTTCATAATTGTCATTTTTAATAGTGATGTGATATCCCACTGAGTGGCATAAGTTAACTGTGCCCCATCACTAGACCTATAGATACTAGTGGTTTTTTTTTAAATGATTGTTGGTTTCTAATACTACCTCAGAAAGGGTGAAACCTCCCCCAGAACACAGTGTCAAGGCCTCCTTCTTTCTAGTGTGTGTGTGACAGAGAGAAAGAAAGATCAAGAATAAAACAATCCCCAGTAATTCAGCCTACTGTCACATGTTGAGGGCCAGAGGATGGTTCCAGGAAGGTAATGGTTGGGGCCAGTGTAGACTCACCAATGGCCAGGTGTGCAGAGGCAACATGGTAAGTAAGTGTCAAGGCCCACAGGTGCAGCTCATGGGTTGCGCGGACTCCTGGCACCGACAGCAGTGTATCTCTTACAGGTTCAAACCCCACACCGCTGGGGGCACCTGCAACCAGCACCATAATGTCTTACTGCTAGGGCTGCTCTTGCCCAGAGGCAGTCCCCCCAGACTCCGCCTCCCTGATCCTATATCCACCGGCCATGTGGACCTCCATGATCTGCCCTGTGTTCCAATCCTTCTTTCCCTAATAGGTCTCATGACTCAGCCTTTGTACACTCCTTCAGAGAAAAGAGGGGCGGCCCAGTGCTGGGGTTTTGTCAGAGAGGCCTCTGGGGTGGGAAGCAGTAGCTTTGGATTCACCTTCCATGAGGATGTGAAGAACATCTCGGAGGGTGGGGGCGGTGGATCCAAGGGCACAGATGGAGAAGAAGAAAGTGCTGATGGGGTCAGCCGCCTTGTACTGAGGCTATGGAGAAAGAGATCCTTAAGCCCAGGAAACAGGGACCTCTAGAGGAAGGTCTTGGGGGAATCAGACAAATAAGAGGTGAGAGGGGAGCCCTGCAGAGGGGAAACAGGAATGTGACCCAGGGCAAGAAAAGGCTGGGAGCTGGGAGCCTGAAGGAGGCTGTCAGAGGCTGAGGGTTTCTGAAGGAGGGGCTGGGACTTGGAGTGAGAAGGAGGGCTGGGGTAGGCCTCCACAGGTGGTACCTTGAAGTAGATGAGGACAGAGGCAGCCAGTACCCCGAAGCTCTGCACGAGGTCCCCCAACACATGCACGAAGGCCGCCCGGACGCTGGTGTTCCCCATGGACAGGGGGTCACCAGGCCCTTCTTCCAGCGGTGCATACTCTGCCCCGCTAGAACTGTGGCTGTGGGAAGGCCCAGCCTGGTGCAGCACAAAGGCCATTCTGAGGGGAAAGCAGAGCAGCTCAGCACAGGCATCCTCTCTGACCTCCTCTGCCCCGCTTCCATGCCACCTCCTCCCACCGCCCCAGGAGCCCAATCTACCTGTGTTCCCAGCCCCAGGAAGAAACCAGCATTGCCTAAGAGAGATAAATAATGCAGCCTGGGGGAAACAATACTGGACTTGGTGCCAGAGACATAGATTCAAATCCTAGCCTTACTAGTTAATTAGCTGTATGACCTGGACAAGTTACCTAGACCCCCACCAGAATCTTTTACACTCATGGAAAACAAGGAATAATACTACCAACTTCAAAGGGTGATTTGAGGTTTAATTGAGATTATACCGATGAAAAAACCCCCAAAGGGGCCAGTACACAGCAGGCCCTTTACAAATGTCTGTTCACTCTGAATTATAGGTCTCTGCCCTGGCCCCTTTTCTAGCTGACCCAAAGCAGACAGTGGAGAACCGTGTGTGGAAGAGCCAGCTCTCTCATCCTGGAAGAAGAGCCCTCGCCCTGAGTCCCACATAGTGCCTGCTCCACACTGGAACGTACATCATATTGGCACAGACTGCAATGCTGGCGGTCAGCAGCATGGGCTCTGCCTCGATGTGGTAGTCACTGTGCAGCAGGCGGAGGAAGGCCAGGTACAGGAGGACACCAGTGACCATCCAGAGGGAGACCACAGAGGCCAAAGCCCCCAGAGTCTCTGCAGGGGGAGACAAGCTGTCAGAGACATGCTCAGGACCCTGAGAGGTGCTTTCTGCAACATTTAGGGGCATTGGGTCATGCAGGGCCTTACCTGAGCGGTGCCAGCCAAAGGTCATGGTGCGGGACGCTGGCCGGGCAGAGAGCCAAAGGGAGAAGAGGCTGCCCATCATGCTACCCACATCTGCCAGCAAGTGGACGGCATCAGTCATAATGGCCAGGCTGTGTGCCAAATACCCACCTGCAAGGGCAAAATTATGTGAAGTCTAGTTCCCTTTAGGAAGTATCACATAGTTTGTGCTCACAGACACAGAAAATAAATAGAGGAGAACACACAAAAATGAAAACTGGGGGGCTGGGGGTGCAGCTTAGTCGTAGAGCACTCGCCTAGCACATCCAGGGTACTGGGTTGGATCCTCAGCACCACATAAAAATAAAATAAAGGCATTGTGTCCAACTACAACTAAAACAAAATAAAAGAAAACTGGGTTTTTTGGGTGTGATTAAGGGCAGGTTTTTTATTTATTCTTTTCATGCATCCATGTTTTCAGGTTTTTCTACAATGATATTCTATTTTAATAAAAAGACACAGCTTTTTTAAATACCAGCCAACACGGAGAGGTCAGCCCTGGCCTGCCAGCACTGCCCTCACTCACCCTGAACCCCCCTTGAAGTTTTGTCTTTAATACCACCCCTCTTCCCGCCTCCTGAGTCCTGGGCACACCCCTCCCACCCCTCCACCTACCGCCTCTCCACTCAGGAATCCCTGGACTGGCACAGGTTGGAGAGCTGCTCCCCACTTACCCACCACCTCCCCAGTCATGAAGACGACACACACAGCACAGGCGGCGTACAGCTGCTTCCGCGCCCGCATTCTCTCAGGCGTGAGGCCGGGCGGTGGCATGGAGTCCCTGTGGCAGTGGTGGAAGGGCATCTCCACAGGCTTGGGCTCCTCAGGGAGGGGCTCCGAGGGCTCTGTGAAGAGACTGAGAGGGCAACACCATTCCACCTGGAGTCTGGCCCCTGTCAGGCTGACCTGCTCATTCCCAGGTCCTCATCCCCCGTGCTGGCCTCAGCAAATGCTGACCATCTCCCACACTTTCCCTAGGCCGGGTCATGCCCTAAGCTTTGTGGACAGACGGAGGCCATTAAATAGTTTAGACCCTGACCTCCCTTTTCCTTCCATATACAGAGCCACAGAATTTCACAGCTGGAAGGCATCTTACAGATGAATGGTCCCATCTAACAATTTAATAAAGAAATGAGAAGTGTGAGGCTCAGAGCAGGAAGGGACTGATGGGGGCCCCACAGTTGGCTGGTGGTAGAGTTGACAGTAGAACCCAACCAAATTAATTTGCTATGATAGGCAATACCAGGAAGACACAATGAATGGGACATCCTTCCTGGTCTCTGGGAGGTCTTGATGAGCAAGATGAATGTGCACTTAGACACTATGATACAGCCCAGGGCGGCTATTGGCAGCAGAGCACCTCTCAGGTGAGTTCTAGTGAGGAAGGCAGCGAAACAACTGACGGAGGCAACATGAAGAGGCTCTTGAAGAATGGGAAGGATTTTGATAGAGTGAATGTGCCAGGCAAAGGCAACATGAAGGGACACTGGTGTGATAATGTGGAGCAGGACTCAGCACATGAACATGGCTCTCCCAGCCCTCTTCCTGGTGCTTCCACTCCCAGAGCCTGCCCTCCCTATCTAGATACTCAGCAAAAGTGCTGTCCTTTCAGAGAGGAGTAGAATATTGAGACCCAAAACATCTGAGATTCCCAGCTCAGAAAACTGATGGCTCCAGAGCTGAGGCTGTCATAGGAAGAAGAGCTGCAGCCTGCTACGGCTGGAGATGCTGGTATGGGAGCACTGGTTTGGAGTCTGCCACAGGTTAACTGGACTTCAGTCTAACCATAAGCACCTAGAGGCCCTCTTAGCTACATGGCACCATGGCCTATCTTGACAAGTGAATGGGGACAGAGGCCTCCCTGGAGGGTGCCAGAGGCTGAGCTTGGGCTATTTTAGGTCTTTTCTGACCCAATTCTCACCCCATCACTATCCAAACTGAACCCCAGCAAGGACAGAACCATCCACAGAATAAAGAACCTAAACAAATGAACAAAACACCCATGACAATCTAAAATAGTTGTGGAGGTGTGATAAGAATACCCATGAGGGAAAATGATGGCTCCAAACAGAAACTCATCACAGAGGTGCAGTGGAAAGGGTGCCTGGGACCTGCTGGCTGAAGAAAGCTCCGCAAGTAGGTGAACCAAGGTTTGAGGGAAGCTGAGGGCATTTGATGCTTGTGGGGAAAATCCAAGTGCTGGTAGGAAAATTTATCTCCTGGATATCAAAAGCCCCTTCCAAGACATAGAACTTGGGTATACATGTTTCTGGGTATTTTCAGAGGGAGTGGGGAGATGAGAGTGGCTTTGAAGTCCATCCTTACTCTTTTTATGAGGTGTGCCAGGCAGTGCATACATATAGAAGTCCAGTCTGGTGGGAGAGACAGATGTGTAACAAGTAGCTTCTAGGCAGGGAGAGGCTATCGAGGTGAGGTTATGAACAAAGGACTTTGGGGCACTGTTGGGAGTGACCACCTCTAATGGGGGTGGAGAGAACTTCACAGGGGAAGACATGAGCCCTAGGTGGAGGAGGGTTCTCCTGACACAACCATGACAAGGTTTGCAGCTTGCAGTTTAAGTGTGAGACGAAAGGGGAAAGGAAATGATGGCTTCAAAGGAACATAAAGGGAGATGTGCTGATTTACTGAACAAATATCTTCCTGCAGAGATGACTTTGCAGATGGGATGGAGAGAGGAGAAGAGGTGGAGGGGTCGAGCACAGACCAGGCCTGAGACTCTGGGTGCAGTGTGAGAGCATGGGCAGGTAGATAGGAAGAGCCTCTTTTTGAAAACCCTGCAGGATTTGGTGACTAATGGTCATATGAGAATGGAGATGGGCTGGGAGTCAGAGTCACAGAGACTGGGTGGCTTTAGGGGCAGTGGGCAGGGCGCCTTCTCTGGCCTCATAAGGCACAGCACAACCAATCATCAAGGTAGTTATCCATCAACAGGCTGCTCCCTTTTGTTCTGCATGAATTGGGAATGAAACAGACCTCCTAGTCGGGATGCCAGGGGTATGTGTGGGCCCGGATAGCTACATTCTGTTGAGTGGGTAAAAGCTGTTCCCTCTCCTGGCCATCAAAGCCCTCAACAAACAAATTAAATCTAGTGGGGAAGGCAGGGTGATGTGAGCAAGGGAGCAGGAGCTGATGCAAAGTCAAAAGGATACCTGAGAGATGACAGGGTCATAGCTGGAGCCCCTACAGCGGCCCACCTCTGCAGTCCCCTGCAGGAAGTCTTCCCTCTCTTCTGCTCACCCATTCCCTCAATCACCCAGGTTTAAGGTCCCCTCCCAAGGAAAGTGCTAGAAACACACAAAAGCACCTCATCAAAGACAAAGGGAGCGGGGCGGGAGAGAAACAGAAAGATTAGGAGAGACAGAGAGAAAGATTAGGAAGAGAAAAACCTGGAGACCATGCCAAATTCTGGAGACAAACAGACGGTCAGCCACCAGACAAAATGGCTAGCAGAAGTGACCATGAAAGGCCTAGCGCTGCCGCCGAGGGGTAAGGCGGATGGAGCCGGCGGGCTCCGGGCGCGGGAGGCTGGCAGGGTGCGGAGGCGGTTCTCCAGCCGCCCCCGGCCCGCTGTCCCGGCCGCTCCGCGCGCCTCATTTCACACCTCGCCGCCCCCGGCCCCGTCTGTGCCGAGCCGGGAATACCCCCAGCCGCCCTTACCGCACCTGCTCCTTCCTAGCCGCCCCCTCTCTTCCCCGCGGCCGCTAGCTCCCCAGGAGCCGGGAAGACCCGCCACCGAGCCGGGCTCATCTTCGGGCCCGGGTGCCCACAACTGGCCGCGGCTGGAGGGGGCGCCCCTAGCCCGGGCGTGCGGAGAGATGGGCTCGGGGCCTAGACATGGAGCTCCGAACCCTGGGTGGTGAGGTGTTCCCGCCGCCAGGGCCCGGGGCAATGCGGACATCGGGGCACCTGGCGTGGACTCTGGCCCGACGGAGCGACAGACGCTCCCAGGGAAGTCAGACGCGGCGGGGGCGGCAGGGGGGCGGGAGGAATGCCGACTGGGGACCAGCTTCGCGGGAGCGGGAGAAAATGGAATGGCCGGGAGGAGACACAGCGGGCTGCAGGCCGGAGGGGATCGGGCTGCTAGGGAGGGCTGGCTGGGGCCAGGGGCTCTGTGCGCCCGAAGGGAACGAAGCCCCGCGCCGCGAAGCCGAGGGAGCTGCTGTACGCTTGGGTGGCCGGCCGAGCCCGCACCGAAGGAGACAACGAAATGGACAGAATGGCAGGAGGATGGAGCCCCCGGGCCGAGGGCCAGCCCTGGTCTATCCTACCTCTTCAAACGCAGGCCGCCGCCGGCGCCGCCACGGTCCCGGGGGCTCACGAGGCGAGTGGTCTCTGAGCCTCCAGTGGCGGAAGAAGGCTCCATGTCCAGCTGCTCCGACCGTCTAGGCCCCACCGAAGGAGGGAGAGGCGGGGCCGGCCTCGCGCTGTGTCCGAGCAGCCCGCGGACCCCCGGACTCCCCCCAGGGCCGCGAGGCCACCAGAGTGGAGGGAACTGCGGAGACTATAGTGCGCGGAGTCCGAACTGCAGATCCCGCGGCAGCTAGAGCCCCGCCCCGCGTGGGGCTATCTCCTAAAGCCCCGCCTCCAGGCTCCCCGTCCCCTCTCCCACGCCTAAACCCCGCCCCCTAAGCCCCGCCCTCATACCCAAAGCCCTATTTTCCCGCGCCAGAGCCAGGTGGGGACACGCGGAGCGCCCTGCCACCCCAGTTCTAGAGAACGTTCAATCTGCACAGCCCCACCCTTTAAGTGGACCGGTTCCGCCCCTGCCCCAACTCCCACCCAGCCGTTCCAAGACAAGCTCCTCAGGCTTAGGGACCTCCCAAGGACCAACTTTAGCCCAAGGAAACCCACCCTTGCAGGCCTGCTTGGAGTGTCGCCCTGCCACCCAGTAAGTGGCTCCAGTTTCCGCGCGTAGACAGAAACAAGGGCCAAATCTATCTCTAGAGAACCAAGAAGAATGTGGGGTGAGCAAAGACACATCCCAGAGAACCTCAAGAACACTGGCAAGAAAACCCACTGTGGAATCTCTGGGGTAGGAATTCACAGCAAAATCTCAGTTGAGCACTGTTCCGCTAATAGTTTACTTTTACACAGGACCTTGAGTGACAAAAAGCTTCCTTCTGTCCATTATTATCCCTACTTTTTTTTAGATAAGTAAATTGGGTCCCCCAAAAATGTCCAAGACCATGCAGTACATAAATAAAGGTCCCTGAATGAAACCTCATTCTCTTTCTCTCCCAGATCGGGCTAGGGCGCCCCACTGGAACTGAAGAGTGTGAGTCACAGTGCTTTCACTGAGAGGCTGAGACAGCAGGAGTAGTACCATCTTTCTGGGGTCACAAGCCACTGGTTATGGAGGCAGGTTGCAGTCAGCTTGTGATTCCTTATCTCCATAAGTGGAGCACCTTCTGGGGCATTATCTCATTTGGGGAGCATTAAAACCTAGTATAAGGAGTGACTTACGGCAAAGTAGATGGCCGAGGCTAGAGTTGAAGCTTCAAATGCTCAATGCTTTCTGCCCCTCGCACTTGCCGCCCCTGTAGAATGAAAACGGGGTGGAAACTGGATTGTGCACTCTAAGCTGCGACAGTCTGTGAAGAGGAGGGTCCGTGGGAGGAGGGGAGAGAATAAGCAGGGATGAGGAAGCACTGAGTGTGGAAATGGTTAGTGAAGGAGGGCGGGCAAGGAACTCATCAACCGCATCTTTCAGAACATACTGGGCGTCCTGAACTAATAGACACCTACCCTCGACATTATTGTTAAAAAAAAAAAAAATGAGACCCTGTGTGCACTTAAAAAAACAAAAAACCCTGGAGCACGTGCCAGCTGGAGTGACTGGAAGTGATGGGGTTAACCCGGGAGAGCTTCGCGGAGGAGGTGAGGCTTAAAACGGATTAGGCAAACTGGGCGGCGAGCTGGCTGTTCCGGCGGGGAAGAATGCCTCTCGGCTCTTGCCAAGGTTTGCGGGTGGAGGGTGCTAAGGGATCGCACTGAGCGGCGCAACCCAGCAGAAAAAGAGAACCGAGGGTCTGCGCTCGCCCTCCCCACCGCTCCTCCACCCACGCCGCGCTCCGCGCCGCTGCCAGCCTTTCCCTGTAGCCAGTACCCGCACCGGCGCCTCACGTACGACCAAGGCTGGGCCAAGACCCGCTAGGGGCAAGCGAGCCAGGGAAGCGCCGGGTCGGTGGGCGGGGCTCTCCAATCTCCCTAGGGACTAGAGGTTGAAGGGACCTCAGCTCTCTGCTCAGGTCACAGGAGGGCAAACTGGGGTAGTGAGGTGAAACCACCGACCAAGGTCACCTTTGTTGGCCTGTGTCAGAGCCACAGTGCCGCTCATGCCCCTGCCCGGTTGTGCCAGGGCCCCGACTCGTCCCCGGGCGCCGTCGGTTTTCTAAACTCGCCACCCAGCCTGGGGCTTCCCCAATTCTGAAAATCCTGGAGCTGGGATGATCAGGAGCTCCACCGCACTCCAAGGCGTGGTGCACTCGCCTCGTCCCCAGCTGCCCGGGTAGCCTAGCTCTAGAATGGGGAGAAACCGCGGGGCCTACACGGGGACCCAGCTCCTTGGCCCGCCTCGCTGATGACGACAACAGGGGACGTGACAACAATGGCTTCCTCCGGGATTTCCCTTCCTGGATATCCACCGGCGCGCGGAAAGCAGTCCCGACTGCCCGGGAGGGGATGCAGACATAGGCACGTGCCCGCCCCACCACCCGGTGGGATACAAGCTGGCGGGGAGAGAGAGGGGGGCCTCGGAGCGAGTGGATGACAGGCTGGCTGGATGTCTGGCTGCTGAACGTGACGCCTCCGCAAGCCTAGGGAGCCGGCGGTGGGAATACCAACAGTTGCCTTCGCTTGAGAATCTGTGTAAGAAAAGCTTGGCGGCAAGAGTGGTGCTTGCACCTGTTTACCCAAGAGTCATCAAGTGGCCCTATTTCCAAATTTTGCAAAGGTCCTCTTGAACGCCAAGCCTGAGGGAATCATGCTGCACCTGGATAGGAATTTGGGATTTTCTTCAGGAGTTGGAAGGTCAGCCTACGATGGAGTCCTGTATGGAACTGTTGGTTTTTTGTTTGGTTTGGTTAGGTTTGGTACAGGGGATTGAACAGTAGGGGTGCTTTACCAGGAACTACATCCCCTGTACTTTTTATTTTTTCATTTTGAGACAGGGTCTTGTTAAATGACCAAGGCTAGCCTTGAACTTGGATCAACCTGCCTCAACTGCTAGTGGCTAGGATTGTAGGTAGGCACCACTGCCTCTGGATGGAACTATGGTCTTTTAAGAACTATTCATTCAACATTTATTCAACACTTATTCCCTGCCACATATCCTGCTAGCTTAGCTGGAGATGGGTGGTAAACAAAATAGAGTTCCTCCCCTCCTCATTCTAACTTTACTGCAAAAGAGCTGTCCTCTGGAGTTCTTTGTACCCACATGCTTTTACTGCTCTGCTTTGGTAACAGTCATTAGGCAGAACTTGGTCCCAAAGACATGATGGAAGCAGGAAGCCCTGGATGTTCCTAGGGTAGGTCCCCTGAAGGGGTCCTCTGGTGGAACAGGTCAGAAGATACTACAGGGGGACCCATGCTAAAAGTCCATGCTAGATCATTCATATTGGAAGAGGAGAGTGAAGCCCAGTGCACCCCAGTGTTGAGGTTAAGTTAGCCTAGGGACATTAGGCAAAATTTGGAATCTAAGCATGAGCAAAAACTAACACTTGCAAGAGCCAATCCAAGCTGGAGAGGACAGGCTAAGGCAACCTGGAGATCCAACTTCTACTCCATTCTCCACTCAGATGTCACTTCCAAAGAAGCCTTTCCTGACTTCCCCCAGGCTAGGGATGTACTTCTCTGGTTCTCTCAGCACCCACCGAGCTTATCTGACCATAGTAATCACATTGTCAAAACCATTTGCTTGACTATCTTCTCACTAGAGAGAGGTTAAGCTCCCTGAAGGGAAGAGGGTGTCTTTCTCATGCTGGATCCCCAAAGCCCCAATAGTGGCAGTACACAGTCCTTAATTAAGCCTCCCCGAAGAGAATGAGCTGGTCATCAAGGAGGAAGAAGGATGGAGGAAGCTGACTTTTAGTTGACAACAGAGAAGATAAGAAAGGGCTGCAGCTTAAGGATTCCTGGCCCCCAACTGGGTTAGTTCTCATGTACTTCTATTGCACACTACGTTTTTCTTTCCTAGCATTTATCACCCTATACTTAAATTTCTACTTGAAAATGATGTGTTTCTTCACTTGGCTTCCAGGATACCATAATCTGGTTTTCCTCCTACTTTGCTGACTGCTTATTTTCAGTCTCTTTTACTGGTTCCTCCTCATCTCAATCTTGCAATGTTGGATTGGCCCAGGAATTGGCCAGCCTTTTCTCTTATCTTTCTGCACTTATTTCTACCATCTATCACCCAATCTTAAGCCTTTAAGTACTATTCAATAATAACAAAAAGCAGGGGTTGTTGAAGTTGGATGTAAGATATATGAGGAATCATGGTACTATTCTATTTTTGTATGTGAAATTATTTTTTAAAGATTAAAATATAAATGGCTCTATAGATGATAATTCCTAGGTATCTCACTTGGACTTCAAATTCCTATGCCCAAATGTCAGTTTGACATTCTCTCCTGAATGTCTTAACAGCAAGCATCTCCAGATTCATTAATCTAAAGCTGAGCTCTTGATCACCATTCCATCCCAAACCTCTTTTCTTTAGCCCTCACATGTCAGAACATGGCAACTCCATCCTCCATGTGTATAGGTTAGCAACTTTAGGGTTATCTTTGACTCTTCTATTTTATTATCCCACATTCAATTTGTCAGCAAATTCTGCTCCTACCCTTGTCCAAACCACTACCATCTGCCTTCTTGATTGTCATATTAGCCTGCTAGGTGGTCCCCCTGTTTCCTCTAGTCTTATTGCCCTGTATCCTTTTCTCAATGTAGTAGCTAGGCAACATATGTCAGATTTTGCTAATCCCCATCTTGTTCAGAGAACCAGCCAAAGTCCTTCTAATGTCCTACAAGGCTCTACACTGATCTCAGTTCATACTCATTACTATCACTCTCCAGTCACTCCGGCCTTTCTGTGAGTCCTATAACCCTGCAACACACCAGATAACCTCCTGCCCTAGGGCCTTTGCATTTGCTCATCTCTACCTCTACTGGATTCAGTCAAATGTATTTATAATCTACCTCTTCACTGGCTTCAGGTTTTGTAGCAAATATCACCATCTCGGATCCCCTCTGCCTGTTCTTTTAAAAACTGCAACCCCTCCCTCATCACAAACTTTCTCCATCTCCATTCCCTGCTTTATTTTTTCTCCATAGCCATTATTACCATCTTATACCCTATTTTTAAAATTTATTTTGTTTGCTATTTTCTTCTATCAGAATATAAGGTCCATGGTGGCAGAAATTTTTTTGTGTATCCCCAGCACCTAGAAGAGTATCTGGCACATATTGGCACCTACTAAATTTTTGTTGAAAGTCGTAATGAAGATGGGCACAGTGGCACATGACTATAATCCTAGTGGCTCGGGAGGCAGGAGCCAGCCTCAGCAAAAGTGAGGTGCTGAGCAACTCAATGAGACCCTGACTCTAAATAAAATACAAAAAAAGGGCTGGGGATGTGGCTCAATGGTCAAGTTCTCCTGAGTTTAACCATTGGTCTCCCCAACCCTCAAAAAAAAAAAAAAAGGTCTAATGAATGTCTCAGTAGGCTATAATCTATTAAATCAGAAAAAGATTTTGAATGCTTATCAATATATAGCTTTGCTTAATAAATATTTGTTGAGAAAGCTATATTATTAAGGAAGAGGACATTTTACAAGGGGACATGGTATAAGAGCAATGGTACAGAGGTAAGGAAGAAATATTTGGGGTGGGAGGAGATGTCATTTGGATTATTGTAGAAAGTTCACTTTAGGATGATAGAAGAGAGTGAGCTTGGAAACATAAGTCGCTATCAAGTTATAGAGTTCATTGACAGATTTCAAAGGCTGCTTTGCATCCTGTAGGCTACAAGAAGAGTGGCTTTGAGGAAAGGACTACTTAAAATCACTAATCTGACGAGGCCATAGTGGCATGTACCTGTAATCCCAGCCACTAGGGGAGGCTGAGGCAGGAGGGTCATAAGTTTGAGAGCCAGTCTCTGTCTCAACATTAAAAAAAAAAAAAAAAAAAAAAACAAGGGCTGGAAATGTAGCTCAATGGTAAAGCACCTTTGGGTTCAATCCCCAGTACAGAGGGGAAAAAAAAAAGAACAGGAGTCTGGTAGCAGGATTCCAGATAAGACTGGACTGGGGAAACAGGAGGGGAGGACCACATCTGTTATGATTTGGAACTCCCTTTAAGATTTCAAAAGGGAAATCTTAAAGCTGTGAGAGCTGACAAGAAGGGACAAATAAAAGAGCCATTTTGAAAAAAAAAAAAAAAAAACTAATCAAACCTTTATAACCTGGATTTGGGGAAAACAAATCCACAGCCCAGTGATGCTTGCGTTTTGAGTTTCATTATCTTGGAAGTAGCGATAACTTTAACAGAAACAGAGAAACTAAAAGTAACTACCCATTTACATCATAATGATGAGTTGAGATTTTAGAGTGTGGTTGTGAGGCGAGTGGATGACATTGAGGCGTAGCTTAACAGCTGAAGCCAGGGTATAGACTGGACCTCTGAAGAAGAGAAGAGAGAGCACACACAGACCAAGCATGCAGAATCTCTGCAGTCAACTGTAAGAGAAGGAAAAGGTGCCAGGAAGCGACCAGGAAACTCATATGAGACGTAGGAGAGCCAGAATAACGCAGACCCACAAAATGAGAAGGCAGGAAAGTGATGGGGTTAAACAGGAAGGACAGAGTGATCTAAGGCCAAAGTCTCCTCCCCAAACCTAGCCTGATGATTTTCACTTCACTTAGCCATTCTACCTGAAACTCTAGTTATTCCTCTTGTGTTAGTAAGAATCAAGAGGGTGAGGTATGAGTTGCTTTTCTCGCTATAATATAAATTCTAGTATTGCTTCTGATTGCTTTCCACCTAACCTTTAGGGATGAGATCATCTATGCAGCAATGTTATTTATTAGAAGCACTGAAAGGAAAGGAAGTGAGAGAATTAATTTTGGAGTTCTGGTTGCTTGGGGAGGACTATGGAGATCATTCTGGATAGCCAGAGGATAGCACTGGGTAGGGGAATAAGAAAATGAGGTTCTAGAGGGCTGGGAGAAGGATGCAGAAAGAATGTGGAAAAACATCAGTGAAAATTTGCAAATCATAGAGGAAGGGCTTACTTTTTCCCTTCTTCCTAAAGACAAAGTAAAAAGCAGCATCTCTATTTTGGGCAGGGCAGGTATTGGGAATGGAAGCTCTCTGCTACTGAGCTACCAGTTGTTTTTACTTTGCTAAGCTGTCTAGGCTGGCCCTGAATTTGACAATCCTCCTGTCTTAGTCTCCCAAGCAACTTGGATTACAGGCATATGCCACTGTGCACAGCAACTTCTCTCTATAAAATTGGGAGGATACCACACAGAAAGAATTATTTCAATAATAATAGTGATAATTATTATACTGCAGAATTCCCATATACCAGGCTCTGTTCAAATTAAGAACCTGGTAACAACCCTAAGAGGTAAGCACTGTTATCTCCATCTTACAGGTGAGGCAGATGTGCTATTATCCTGGCCTCAGGTCTGCAGCTTCTAGGGTTGTACATTGGAGAGGACAGAGAAATGAAGCAGCTTCTTTAGCTAGAAGCCTTCCACCTCCCAAAACTAAGCTGGGAGGTTTCTGTCACATGGAGAACACAAGCCTTCCTGTGAGGGTAGGGAAAGAGGGACATTCCCTGACATCACCCATGAGAGGACATGAATATCATCTACGGCTTTGGTCTGTCTCTAGCCATAGATTTTAAACTGGAAGGGAGTTGGTGTGTATAAGGAACAATCATGGTATAGACACTGAACTTGGAGTCAGGAAACTTAGGTCTGGACTTCACAGGTGACCTTGAGCACTTGTAAGTTCCTTTGGACTGCACTGGCCTCAATTATAAAAATAAAGGCAGTGGGGTAGAGTTAAATCTCTGAGGTCCTTTCCAGCTTAAAAACTGTGTAATTTCCAGAACCTGGTTGTTGGGTGTGACAAATTATGATCTCTCTCTCCCACCGCATATGTTCCAGAGCGTGGTGTTTTGGGTATAAATATGCCAATGTCTGCTGTCTGTACGTGTGTGTTCCAGCTATATGACTACAACTTTTTGTTTGTGGGTAAACAAGGGATGCTTCGTGGTTTTCTTCAGGAAAGACCAAATGGCTCTGGGAGGCAGAAAACTCTACGATCAGTGATTCAAGTCATGGTGAGAAGGCAAATGATTCCAGAAAAGGTTTGAATCTGTAATGATTCATTGTCAGTTATTTTTGTTTTTCTATTATTTTTGCAACCAAATACAATTAAATCTTGACGTCAGTCCTGTAAGATGGCACAGGTTTTTGTAGAAGAAGCAAACGAAACTCAGGGATTAAGGAACTTGTTCAAGATTACACAGCTCATTAGAGCCAGACCAGAACTGAGATCTCATACTGCTGAAGCCTGGCTTGTGTGTTCTTCTCAATACTATGTGGGGTGTGAGAAGACAGGCTATGTACAGGACACAGTTGGAGGGGCCGTGGTTTTTAGAAGGCAGAGTGGAGGATGCTCCAGCCAGTAAGCTGCAAAGTGGATGCCAGGCTGACTTGCCTGCTATGTTCCCACTCTGCACTTACTGGCTGTAGCATCCTTTCATTCAGAGCAGAGCCTCACATGACTTAAAGATAAAAGCCATTTTTAGGAGCCATGAACTGGATTAATTAGAATGGCAGAGGGCAAGGATGAGAAGCATTAACTTTCTAGAGTTGACTAACTTTCTCCCAGGGCTCACGTCTATAAAATAGGGATGTGGTCATACCCTCACACAGAGTTGTAAGGATCAAAGGCAATGATTGGGTTGAAGTGCCTCTGAAAAGTCACATATACATTTGCTCTTTCATTCAACCAATCAACATTGATTGAGCACCTACAATATCCCAGGGATTGTTAGGAACTGGAGGAATATATATATATATATATATATATATATATATATATATATATTATACATATAAGCAGCTCAGAATCACATTACATATTATCTCTCTTCTCATCCTCGTTTTGTCTCTTCTTGTATAGGACCAGATAATGGGAGATGGGCCCCGTTGTCCTACCCAATCCCCCAGCTTCTGTCCCAGAGAATTGCAGCTATGGCTAAGCCTCCAGGTTTAAATTCCATTGGCAGAGAAATCCCTCAGCTGTAGCTCATTCAACAAATCATCCCTTCATTTCCTGTGAGCCAGGCATGGTTATAGGTGCTGGGGATACATGGTAAATGAACAAAGTCCTGTCCCTTGTAGAGCTGTCAACTGGAAAGTTGGGCCTTAAATCAACACCCAAATAAATATATACTCAAATCATAGTGAAGGGGGCATGAGGTGGGGAGGGAGGAACAGAACCCAGTTTAAAGGCCTCTCTTTGGAGGCATGAGAATAGTCTGTGGAGGAGCCCTCTGGGCAGAGGAAACAGCTCTCTAGGTCAGAGGCCCCTGAAGTAGGAAGGAACACAGTGTCTTCAAAGATGTGACAGGAAAAAAGTGGGGCAGAGCCCACAGCAAGCAGGATGGTGGTTCTCCATGAGACTGGAGTGAGAGGTAGGGGCAGGCCACGCTGGGTCTTGGGGACAGAGGTGCGGAATCCTCTGTAAGGGTACTCTGCTTTGAATGCCTTCTGCTCTCTCTTCCCAGTGCAGTGAAGAAATGAGTTGGCTTGTTCAGTTCGATTTTACTGGCCTTTGCTTCTGATGGACAGTTAGAGATTACTTGGAGAAATCTGGCATAGCACTAACCACCAAAAATAGTCAACGTTAGGTCCTCCTCATTTGCCAAGTCACCTTGAAACTCATCTGATCCAGAGCCAATGGAACTGGATGGGTGTAAAGGATTTCACCCCCACTCCTTGTACTGATCACAGATCTATAGCAATAAATTCACTAATTCACTGTCATTGTGCCTGCTGCATAGGGATTCAGTTTGCTTAGATGACTGATGTCAATGGGGGTAGTTTATTGACTTACCCCTTAAAAACCTAGAAGAGGAGGTAAATACGTGCAAATAACTGTAATAAATAGAAGAATGTAATAAAAGCCACAAGAGTAGTAAGGGGCAGGTATTACGGAAATAATAAGACTCTTTCAGTTACATGTTATAGGAGTCACTATGCTCTCCTCTGCAAAGGAAACCAACACCACAAACACTGCCTCCCTTAGGGGATCACAGGACATGAAGCCAGAGAGAGACAGGGGCTCACTGCCCTGCAAGTGGTGATGCAAAATGGTACTTTTGGTGCTTGTCTGGGAAGAAAGTTAGCAATATAGAATAAGAGCTTCGAAAAATATTCTATTTGACCCAAAAATTTCATTTCCAGGAATCTATCCTTAGACAAAAATCAGATTTGTTCAAAGATTTATGCATAATTACATTATGGTACATCATCATGATGGAGTAGTATCTGAATAAAGTTTCAGAAGCAGAGTGGTGACTTTTGGCAAGGCTCAAGATATCATTTTAAAGAGATGTGCCAACGAATCGTTACAATGTAATAGGATAAATGTTTTGACAGATGACGATGAAATGGGAACAACTGGGGGTGAGAAGAAAGAAGTGTCTCAGGAACTGACTTTCGAGGTGACTCTCAAATGCTGTGGAGGGGGTTCCAGGTGGAAGGGAAAGGATCAAGTGGCCACCCCCACATTCTGAGGAATGGGATTGTAATACACTTCTTGAGAAGGCTTGCAGCAGCCATACCTCTCATCCGCTGCCTCGCCAAGCCCGTTGTCTTCCTGTAAGTGAGTTGGAGCACCAGGGTGGCCATCAGGATGGGTGACGCCCTCCCACTGGAGGAGGGATGCGGCAGCAGACTGGGTCGCCGGGGGCTGGAAGCAACGCTCAGCCCAGGGCCTGCGGGTCAGGCCTCCCACGAGCGAAATAAGTCTCACGGCCAACGCGGCCTCTCTGTGTAGCTCTTCCTGCAGCGGCAAAAACCACCCGCAGTCTACTACCCAGCGCGCAAGCGCAGTGGGCCGAGGAACCGGCGGTGTGCAGTTTCACACCTAGAAAGATGGAGGGTGAATGAGGCCTACCTGGTTTAAGAGCCCTACTGGGAGGTAAAGGGCCAAACCCAGCAGGGAGAGGGCACAGAGCTGGAGCTCCCCTTCTGCTTGGTTCTCCCTGCCGAAGGTCTCCCAGGCCTACGCCCTGCTCTCTTTGGTCCTGTCCCTGGCTCCCTCAGTCGGCCTCCCCCGCAGCAACCCCTTTCGGATCCCCTCTCTAGCCCCTGAGGCATCCTTCTGCTCTGTCCCCTACCTGGTTTCTAAGGGGCAGGGATGGGGTGGTTTGAGGGCCAGTGGCTGCGGGTGGGGGCGGGGGAGGACAGAAGTCCCTGGCCTACCTGCAAGCCCCGCCCTCTGACCCTGCATTGGGACCCCTGCCCGCCTTAAACAGTGGAGGATTTGGTCTGAATTGTTTCTTCCTTGGCTGTTGTGGATCTTCCTGATTCTGGACCCAATCTTTAAAGGGGCTGGGGCCACCCTGGTCTTTCAAACCTAGTCATCATGAACTTGGACATGAGTGGGGCTGTTTACTTAAGATAATAGGAGCTCTAGACAAAATCAGGTCCTTCCATGGCTTCCTCTACTTGCTTATGCCTCTCTAGTCTGTGGGGTCGCTGGAGGTCTGGGTAGATGGGGGATCCTGAGAAATGTAAGGGGACGATGTCTTCTCTTTAAAATTCCTTTCTGGTCACCTGCACTCTCCTGGTAGTCAGAGTATCAGCTCACTAGTGTCTTATTCTTGTCCTTTTGGCCCAGAGTATGGCTCATGTGGATGAAGCAGCCCGCAGGTTGTCCCAAACTGGGACAAGTCTCTATGCAGTGCTGGAGCTTAAGAAGGGTGCCTCACCTGAAGAGATCAAAAAGGCCTACAGGTTCAGACCCCAGCTCTTTATTGAACCTAGAGATTTCCTCCACTTAATCCCTGTTCTTTCTACCTTGATTTCTGACCCATTTGTAAACCCCCCCCAAGAAGTCTTTTTAAAAAAATATTTTTATTAGTTGTTGATGAAATTTTTATTTTATTTAATTATTTGTATATGGTGCTGAGAATCGAACCCAGTGCCTCACACATGCTAGACAAGCACTCTACCACTGAGCCACAATCCCAGCCTCCCCAAGAAATCTTTATTTGAGGGACAAAGGAGGCTATCAGCCTCTTTAACATGATATGAGAAAACTTTTAGACCTTGACTACTTACCTCCATCCTTCATACCACATCTCATGCATTCCTCTGCACTAGCTAGAGACCTATCCCTGCCATTCATCCTAACCTTCCCTTCCCAGCCATTCCCTATCTCCTCCCTACCCTCCTTTTGGGTATTGCCTGGGTAGGAGACTGGCCTTGCAGTATCATCCAGACAAGAATCCAGGGAACCCTCAAGCAGCAGAAGTCTTCAAAGAGATCAACACAGCCCATGCTATACTGAGCGACCCTAAGAAGCGGAAAATCTATGACAAGCATGGCTCATTGGGAATATACCTGTATGATCACTATGGGGAAGAAGGAGTCACATACTATTTTACACTGAATAGTTGTTGGTTCAAGGTACACAATTTCTTCCTAGTCTCTGACCCTCTTCTCAGACAAAAGTTTCTATTGTCTCATTTTCTGGGTGTGAGGAGGAAGGAAGGAGGGGAGCTTGAGTGAAATACAGAAGAACTGCTGGATTGAGGGCCACCTTCTACCTTTTAGACACTTGTCCTCCTCTGTGCACTGCTCACTTGTTGTTGTTGCTGCTGCTGCTGCTGTTTTTGCTGTGGAGCCCTACAACCACCTTCTGAGGAGACGAGTAAGAGGAAATATCAACAGAATGTCCGTACTCAACCTAGGAGAGCAGGTGAGGACCACAGGCTGGGACTGAGGTCAGATCTGGATCAGGAATGAAAGAAATGGTTGGGGGTAAGAAAGACCTGTGAAAATGGCAGGTCAGCCTCTAAATATGGCAGTTTCAAGTCTGGAATTGAGGCAAAGTGAAGAAAGGGAAGGCATTTGATATTTTTCTGTGGACCTCATGCCACAGACTGACAGCTTGAATATAATGTTGGCCTCTCCTGACTGTTAAGCTAAGGAATGAGGTGGGAGAACAATAGCTGAGGACAGGTTCGAGGTTGCAGTTTATTGTATCTGCTCAAAAGAAAGATGAGCTGAGGTTGTAACTCTTGTGCAAAATGAAGAATGATATGTCTGAGATGATTCCTACCCCAAATTGTTAAAACTTTAAAATGGTGGATTGGCTGAGGTTTACACCAGTGCCACCTTGTGATGCTAATGAGTAACTGCAAGGTAATGGTTTTCTCATCTGTATATTAAAAAATCGTTAATAGGAGGGCACAGTGGAGCACCTCTATAATCCCAGCAGCTCAGGAGGCTGAGGCAGGAAGATCGCAAGTTCAAAGCCAGCCTCAGCAAAAGATAGGTGCTAAGCAATTCAGTGAGATCCTGTCTCTAAATAAAATATAAAATAAGGCTGGGGTTGTGGCTCAGTGGTCAAGTGCCCCTGAGTTCAATCCCCTGTACCAAAAAAAAAAAAAAAAAAAAAAACCCAAAAAATGTTTACCTGTATAAATATGTGTGTAATTCCATCATAGGAGCAAGAAATAGCTCTTCAGATGATGACGATAGTGATGATTAATAAAATATGAAGAAGATTGAGGTATGTACACTGAAAAGCAGCAATAATTAAAGAAGAGAAGCGTATAAGCTAACTTGAGATGAGTCCTTGGTGGAAAGTTTATATTTTTATAGCATGGGCTCCAGGTGTTTATATCCTTACATAGAGGGTTTGCTTTAAATTCTGCATGATTTTTCTTTGTGATTAATAAGGTGCCAACTTCTTCTGCCATTAGGTGCTGGCCCAATTGAGGGTGCCCTCTGCTACCCAGTCCACTGGACATTGAAGAGAGGAGCAAGTATCCCTGTCCTGATGTTGACCCCAATTTGACTCCTCTTATAAGAACCTCTACATTAAAAGCATTGATAATGTCCATCCCAGTAAGAACACCATCGCTGCCCTCTGTGGTACCACTAACTCTGGCCATATGGGGTCTCTCAGCTACTCCTCATTTTAGCCCTAGTCCTACTTTTAATCTGTGAGAGAGCAGCCCTCCCTTCCCTACCTGTATGAGGTCTCAGGCAGTGATGGCAGAATTTCCTGAGGATTTTTTCCCCGGTGTATGCCTTGGCATTTAAGCCAATGTCAGGCAGGATCCTGAACCACTTGCAGCATCTCCACCAAGATTCTGATAGTAGAGCATGGTGGGTCCTATTCCTGGAGCTGCTGCACCAGTTAATCCTCCTTTGCTGCAACTCGTAGCATCAATCAGCCTCATTTCTAAGCCAATACATTTCTCTGAGGCTGGTGCCCATACCATGGGTGTTGCAGCCTCATCTATGCCACCAAAAGTCAACTTGGGAAACACATGGGTGCATTTGAGACTTATGGGTAGCCATCCCACCACAGATTCTCCTTGACATCACTTACCAGCACAGCAGCCATTGTTAGCCCTGGTTCATGGAGTTGACTGCAGTCCCCATGACAGTGCCTGCTTGCCTCTGTCCTTCACCAAATCTTGTGCATCTTATACATTTTGTTCTTAAATCAGGGACTGAAACATGATGTGCTTTACAATTGTTCCTTCCCCACTCTTGCCTCTTTGTCATCCTCTCCACATCATTTATTTCTCATCCATGCAGGGTCAGGGGCGAGGCACTTCTCTTCTCTTCTCTCCCTTACTGGGGAATATCAGTAAGGGAATATTAGTAAATAAAAGAACTTTTGTGCAATCCCAGTGCATGTGTTGGGCCCGAAAAAAGACAAGTTGTGCTGTAATAGAGAAAACAGCCAATTGCTGAAAAAGACAAGACCGGTGCTTGCATCTGGGATGAGCCCGGCTTGGGAAGTAGAGTCCAGGACAGCGGTGGAGTTGGGGCCAAAGTTTCCCAGAACCTAGTGACTCCGACTTCGTCAGAGCTCTAAGATTTCCCCGGATACTGATTCCCTGGTGCCCAAAATAGGTCCCTGGCATTTGAATCTCCCAGCTTCTCCCAGTTTCCAAGCAAATTTGGTCTTTGGAGTGGCCTTAGTGACGTGTTTGTGGACCAGAATCACACTTCTCCAGGGGCATGCTCATATGACCTGGAGCAGCAGCCACCTCTAGCCTCTGTAGCTGCTTTCCTAGGGTGACATAAAAAAAGGGCTGGGCAAGAACAATCACAGGCCTGAAGTTTGGGACAAGAGGCTATCTCCCTAGTCTCTGGTGCCTCTCTTCTGAATCACACAGTCTTGTGGAGGAGTGCCAGGGTCACTGGCTAAGCCTGAGGAGAAGACTGTAGATCCAGCCAGGTCTTTCCTCCCACCCTGAGCCATGTGTGGTGCTTCTCCCACAACCTGATTTAGAGACTGCCACTGACTGTATGAAGAGGCCATGCCAGAGCATAAGGGTCCAGGGCTCACAGGAGCCTTCACAGCGAGAGCCAGTGAGGAACCCACACCTTTGCTGGTCACTACGTATCAGTAGTGACACTTGCCCTGGTTGTTGCTGCAGGGAGTCACCCATTCCTGAGTGAGTCAGGGTCACTTACTCGGCTGACAGCTGTGGCTCGCCTTACATGAGCTAAATTGGGAGTTGGAATGTCACACAGATGCCCCTTGTCTCCCCACCCCCACGATAATATTAATCTCCTCTCTGGGGAGCAAGGGACAAACAGTGCTGCCCAGAGTGAACCAGAGTGGTTTGGGGAACAAAAGGAGAATCACCCAGGGAGGGAAGGATAAAGCTACATGTGCCTGGCAAGGACACCAAGCAAAGAGCAGACGTGTCTGGAGACAGCCAGGGCAGGACGAGTTTCAGAGGAAGGGACAGAAGATAGAGCAGCACTATTTTAAGAGGGAGCACCAGAAGGGAGCCTAAGAACCCACAGATAGTCTGAGGTGAACAAGGAGGGTCCAGAGGCAGTAGAGAAGGCCAGGACCAGGGCCGCAGCCAGGGCCAGCAGAGCACTGAGGGGATGAACTTCACCGTGGGCTTCAAGCCGCTGCTCGGGGATGCGCACAGCATGGACAGCCTGGAGAAGCAGCTCATCTGCCCCATCTGCCTGGAGATGTTCTCCAAGCCCGTGGTGATCCTGCCCTGCCAGCACAACCTGTGCCGCAAGTGCGCCAATGATGTCTTCCAGGTGGGCTCAGGGCAGGGGTGGTGAGGAACCCCAGAGGGTGCTGGGCAGAGTGCTCTGGGAGGTGGGTGGGGCCACAGTGGCTAGGAGCAGAAGAGCTGGGGTCCTAGGATCCCAAAGTAAGCATGAGTCAGCATTTGCCCTGCAGGCTGGCAAGCATAGCCTGTGCCACAGTGGCTAGAAGGCTGGCATCCACAGGGGACAGCGTGCCCAGCACAAACTGGGTGGAGGTGGTCTCACACTGGCCTCTGTGGGAGCCGCACTATACTCTGCATTCAGTTTGGGGTTTCAGATTTCGAGATCCTTGTGGAAACTCCAGAGAAGAAATCAATGAAATGCTGAAACATTCAGAATGAAATAATAAATCCTGTGACGAAGCCCCAAATGACACCAGAATTACAGTAAAGCCCAAGGCATCAGTTTTGGGGGACAAAGTTTGACCTAATGACAGGATACTGGGATTTCTCCCCAACTTCAGCTCACACCTGTGACCCTTCTAGACTGTTCAGTAAAGAGGCCCAGAGGCTAACAGCTATTGAGGTCAAGACTTACCACACAGACAGAAGGCAGAGAAGAAATTCCCCAAAGTGCAGCCAGTTTTGGTTCATCTTTGGTCATAGAGCATAGTTGAGCAAAGTCACAGATATCATTTTGGTACTGATTTCAAAAATAAAAGCAGCATATACCAGAATGGTTTATAAATGGAGGTTCAAGTACAGATCAGAGGTTGGGGAGAGTGATGGGCAGTTTGTGTGTGTGTGTGTGTGTGTGTGTGTGTGTAGATGCGTGGGTACACCCAAAACCTTGAAAATGAAATGAAAATTCTTATCTAGATAAGAGCCATTTGGCTTAGTATGCATTTCAGTGATAAAAGCATCATAAATAAGTATTCTTCAATATTGTTAGTATGAGGAAATGTGCCAAGCACACAAGTAATTTATTTCTTTTTCTTTTTTTCTGTGTGTGTATATTGTGAGTTGAATTCAGGGCCTCAAGCATGCTCTATCATTGAGCTACACTCAACCCCAACACAAATGATTTTTTTTTTGTATCAGAGATTGAACTCAGGGGTACTTAACCACTGAGCCACACACACACAGCCCTTTTTATTTATTCATTTATTTTTATTTATTTTTTGAGACAGGTTCTCATTAAGTTGCATAGGGCCTCCCTAAGTTGCTGAGGCTGCTCTCAAACTTGCAACCCTCTTTTCTCAGCCTCCCAAGTTGTTGAGATCACAGGTGTGTGAAGTGATTTTTTTTTGTAATTTATTTTTTAATTTTAGATGGACACAATATATTTTTTATTTTTATATGGTAGCTGAGGATCAAACCCAGTGCCCCATGCATGCTAGGCGAGCGCTCTACCTCTGAGCCACAACCCCAGCCCAACCCAAGTGATTTTTAACTTAACTAAGAAAATACTTATCTTTTAGGTTCCTTGGGGCAGATGTTTGGGGAAAAAAATGGAATAACTAAACCAGGCCATCACACATTATTGCCATCTCCACTGGGTGTCCACCAACCTGAAGTTTCTCCTGCTATCTTCCTGCTGAGACCCCTTCCCATCTCCTTTTATTCTGAGTGTTCAAATGTGGCTCCAGAGCCATGCCTTTCCCTCTCTGGGGGCCTAGACTGAATGCTATGCCCCCTCACCCCAGGCTTCAAGTCTTGTCCACAACCTTGGTATTTCCTTTGGTCTAACTAACTCTCTGAACATTCTTCAGGCTGAGATGCCTGGGAAGGAATTGCAGAAAGACTTTGCCACCCTTTCTTAGGAATTTATAGTGAAATATCCTCTCTTCTAATGAACCTGAAATATATAAATGAAAGAGAAGTTTGCAAAGTTAAGTTAACATGTCCTCTAAAAAACTGGCCAGCATGTTAAAATACAAATCATACAGTGTTATCTGACAGTAGGACCCATGAAAAGAACCTGTATACAGAGGCAAGAAGAAGTTGAAGTGTCCCCCATTATTAGAGACAATCCTATGTATACAGGAGCACTGTTTGGGTTCCGAGAAGCTCTAGAATACTGATATGGGCCCAGAGAGACTCGGAGATGGTCTGGGTCAAACCCTATGCAATATCAGGACACATTGGTTTGCTTCTGTAGTCCCAGCTACTTGGGAGGCTGAGGTGGGAGAATTGCTTGAGCCTAAGAGTATGAGGCCAGCTTGGAAAACACAGCAAGACAGTGGCTCAAAACCAAACAACCAAACAACCAACAAGCAAGCAAACAAAACTTGTGCTGACTCTTTGGGAAGTAACATGATTCCCAGGACTCAGGAATGGTTCTATGGGTCTGGAGTGGTATACAGCATTGGAAGTGCAGAGCACCCCTGGACCCTCCACAGAGAGCAGAGAACATCTGCCTTCCTTGCTGCTTTATTTGGGAGGGCTTGGGGGAGGCTGACCCAGTTACCCAGCTGCAACTATGTATATGCCTCCTGGCAGAACTCAGCAGATCTCTGTCTGAAAGATGAGCATATTTAGTTTTTTCACACATTGCCTCCACATTTTGACAACTCCAGGCATAATCAGATTGTTTTCTAAGTATGGCGACAAGAATAGGACTTTGAGTTCCTCTATCTTCAAACCACTTAGGAAGAAAACCTTTAGAACATTGCCTAGAAAGTTAACAGTTATGAAAGTGACACCAGTACACCATATTTAAACTTTCATATGTACATTTCTTCCAAGCACCATAGGAGTTTATATCATGAAAAATGAATCTGCTACTTACCTTAGCCCCTCAGTTCTCTTCACCAGGTAGAAGCAACCATTACCAACTTTCTTGGGAATCCTTCCAGGAAATGTTCACACTTAGGTCCATGTTTGCACATATAAACATACTTACACTGGACTAATGGCCTTGTTCACTTTGCCATGCTTGTTCCATAACCACACATTCAGCTCTCTGCTTTCCTCTTTTTTTAATATTTTTTTTAGTTGCAGATGGATACCTTTATTTATTTGTTTATTCATTTTTTATGTGGTGCCAGGGATCAAAGCCAGTGCCTCGTGCAGGCTAGGCAAGTGCTCTACCACTGAGCCCCAGCCCCAGCCCTCTGCTTTCCTCTTGAATAGTGGTCTAATGTTCCATTGCAATGAGTGGACCACAGTCTATCTAATCCATCCTCTAGAGCCTGTAGATGGTTTTCAGTTTTTGCTGGGCTAAAAACTTCTATGATGGACAACAAATAGGAATTGAGGGGAAATGTGACCTTGTAAAATGAGGTTTGCTAGACAGCCAGGAAGAAAACTTTGAATAAAATATTTAGTTGAAAATGTTGAACAGGATTAAGGATTTGGGAGAAAATCAGCCATAATCCCCCTTTAACCAATCTAATTTTCTTCTTCTCCTCCTTCTCCTTCTCCTTCTTCTTCCATATTACTTTCAAGTCCTTATCCCCACACATATTTTCACATAGTTGCCATTATAATGTGACTACTTCTCTTTAGAGCTGTAACACATCTCTCTTTCTCTCTGAACTGAAACAGAAAACAGTAAAATATGACATTAACGCTCTCTAATTTCTCCCTCCCTCTTTCTCTGCACTTGCACCCACTCAGCTACTGAGAATTTTGACTACAGCAAAGCTGTTGGTGTGGAAATTTGACACAAACATCTTCCCATGTGTTTCTGTATTTGTAAACCCTATTCGCATCTGAACTACTTTAAAGCAAGCCTTCGGTTTATTTTTGTATCTGCCCCCACTTTACTGTGGGCACTTACTTGTTTGAGCTGCAACCTGTTGTAGCTCAGCAGAAGGTCTTGTAAGAAGGTTGCAGCTTTTATGGAGGAGGTTCTGCTACAGAGGGACTTGCAGAGAGGAATAGCAATGAAGAGACCTCCTTCTCCAGAAAAGGGTGGTCCGACAGAGAGGAGACCTTGGTTTCACTCCAGTCCTATTCCAGCTATCAGTTAATTGTCTGGACCTGGTGTCACCAGGTAGAAGCTTCCAGTGAAAATCCCAGCAGCCTGTCTCCTGGATCCCACGTACCTGCTGCCCAGGTCACTAGAACTTCTTAGCTCTGCCTTGGGCAGGTCTCTTGTATGAGAAACTGGTTCACCAAAATTTTGTAGTTGCGTTAACCCACTAGCAGTGCTCTAACTTCTGTAGGGAAGAAGCTTGGTTTCATGGGAACAAAAACCTAGACTGAGGTTTAGCACTCCTGGCACCACTGTCATTGGCATTTTGACACATGACACAAAGCAAGAGGCTAGCTGGGCACAGTGGCATACACCTGCAATCCCTGCTACACAGGAAACTGAAGCAGGAGGATTATAAGTTCAAGGTCAGCCTGGGCAATGTAGTGAGACCCTGTCTCAAAATAAAAAGGGCTTGGGCTGGGGTTATGGCTCAGTGGTAGAGCACTTGCCTAGCATGTATGAGGCACTGGGTTCAATTCTCAGTACTGCATATAAATAAATGAGTAAAATAAAGGTTCATCAACATCTATTTTTTTTAAATAAAATAAAAAGGGCTCAGTGGTAGAGTACCCCTGGGTTCGATGTCCAGTACAAAATACAAACAAAGAATAGCCTGTTTACACATCTTTAGATTAAAAGGGTATTTTAAAATGATTTTAACAACCCTTGTAATCCTACCAATCTGCTTTCACAAATTCAAGAAATATGATTTTTTAAAGGATTTTCCATTCTGTACCCAGCATTCCCACTTGGCCTCCTCTTCTGCTTCTCTGTGGTCCGTTTGGTAGCAGGGCTCAGTTTGTCACCCTGTGAAGGGGCAAGGGCTCTTCCCTAGATTCTGTCAGTCATGGCTAGCCCTCTTCTCAAAATCCCTGTTAAAGCTGCTGCTCAGCTTTTACTGAAACCTGGATTCTTCCAAGGCTTTGCAACTTTTCTACAAATGTCTGGACTTCTGCCCACCACATTCCTGTAGTTTCTCCAGTGTGTTCTGAGGTCTGACTCACAGAACCTGCCTGGTCCACCATTCCTCACTGGCAGATCCTTGCATTGGCCTTGCATCCTGGGCCTGTGTCCCACATTAGCCTCTCCCTGGTCAGGTAGAGAAGAGGGAAAACATTCTGCAATAAGTATGGATTTCCCAAAGTAGTAGCAGTTACAGAGATCTTCCTAGATGGAACATTTCTACCAGAGGTTATGGAACCTACAATAGAAGGCACCATGCAGCCTACAAGAGACAGCTAATGGCATGGATGCCAGCTAAAGCCTGAACAGAGCCAGAATTAAATCCACTTGTTTCTTATGGGGGGTGGTGGTGTTAGGGATTAAACCCAAGTTATTATGCATGGTAAGCACATGCTATGCTGCTGAGTTGCACCCCCATCCCTGTTCCATTCCATTTTATCCTTCACAGTGAAGAACAAACAGTTATTTCATGCCCTGTGGTTCTGTGTGATCTTTATTTTTAAGGTCTAGATTAGGATTGTTACTATTTCCTTTGTGTTTACACAGTGATTTATAATTTATAGAGTACCTTTGCAGACAAGATTCCATTTGAATTAGATAGAATGGATCAGAGAGAGAACACAGGAAGCAGGTTATGGTCACACAAACAAAGAGATAGGGTAGGGACATAAATCTAAGTGTTGAGTTCTGTTTCCTAGAGTGATAGAATTTCCTCTAAACATCACATTGTTGGCACATAAAAATTTTACTTCCTGGGGCTGACTCTCTTGTCTAAAGGTAATATTTAAGAAAAGAACATACATACAATAAAGCTTATCAGTTATATTTTGCCTTGAAATAGGAAAATAAACAGAAGCAGAATGTAAGATTTTGCTAACTGGAAATTAGTTGGCAGAGAGATTTTTAGCCCAGAGTAGAGACTGTCGACTATGAAGATATAGTAAGGAGATTATCATCACTACCCTAGAGCCCAAGATTCCTATTTGTGATGAGAAAAAGAAAGACTTATAGTCAGAACAGAGAGTAATTTCTTTTTCTTGCCATGGAACTATTCGTCAGTCTATGAAATCTACGGATCCATTCCAAGACCGATGTTTTTAAATGCATATATATAATATGGTGTTTATACGGGAAACCAGTTGCATTAGAATGCAGAAGCACCCTCAACAAGGGTGATATTGCTGCTAAAGAGGCAAAACAATCTTATGCTTGTTATGTATAAAGCACACAAAAAAACATGCAGTATATAAGCAGTGGATCTGTGGTGTAGACATTTAATGGGGCAAGGGGAGCTATTAGGAGAAAAATGCCTAGCTGTTTGAGGTGGGACACCCCCATAATCCCAGCAACTCAGGAGGTTGAGGCAGGAGAATCACAAGTTTGAGACCAGCCTCAGCAACTTAGCAAGGCCCCAAGCAACTTAGTGATAACCTGTCTCAAAAAAATAAACAGAAAGGACTGGGGATGTGGCTCAGTGGTTAAGCACCATGAATTCAATCTTTGGTATTTTAAAAAAATGTCTAAACAGAATCTTAGAGAGGGCAATAAAGAAGGAGGTTTGGAAGCAGGTGCAGTGGCAGATACCTATAATCCCCAGCAATTCTGGAAGCTCAGATGAGAGGATCACCAAGTTCAAGGCCAGCCTCTGCAAATTAGTGAGGCCATAAGCAACTTAGCAAGACTCTATCTCAAAATAAAAAATAAAAAAAGCTGGAATGTGGCTCACTGGTAATGTGTCCCTGGGTTCAATCCCAATACAAAAAAAAAAAAAAAAAAAAGGAGGAGGAGGAAGAGGAGGTTTGGGAATTACTAAATTGTTTATGTGCTTCTTTTTAAAAATTGTTTTTAATTGTTGATGGACCTTTTTATTTTTATTTATTTGTATGTGGTGCTGAGAATCGAACCCAGTGCCTCATGCATGCTAGGCAAGCATACTACCGCTGAGCCACAACCCCAGCCCCTGACATATGTGCTTCTTGATGAACCCATTAAATAATGAGATTTAGCAGTGGCCTAATAACTACTGTAACTTAGAATTAGTGTAAGTGTAAACTGTTTTTTGAGATTTCAGCAACAACTGTAACATGATATGAAAACAACTGTGATATCTGTTGGTGACAAAGTCACAGGTGCTGCTAAAACTCCTGTTTTGCGCCTGCATTCATCACTGAGGGAAATGCTCCGTTTCTGCTAAAGATTAATGAAAATAAAGATGTAATTCTTCTCCCACCCAAGTTCATAAACTCCCTGAACTCCATGGATCTTTTGGTGTCTGTGGCGCCCAAGTTAAGTACACCTGTGTTGGGGACATCAATGTCTTCCCAAGTACCCTGGCTTGCAATTCCAATTCCAGAGTTGTCTTTGACTCCCTCCTCTCCCCAACACCCCAAATCCAAGTGACTGACCAGTCCCACTGATCCCATCTCTGGTCTCCCTCACCCCTCTAATGCTGCCATCCCTCTAGTCAGCCCTGTGGCTGACCTTGACCATGGCACTTGCTTCCTAGCTGATCCTTGCCTTTAGCCTCTCTCTGTCTCATCTATCCACATTACTTCTGTTTGATTAATATTTACCACCTTTTCACTCCCAACTTAGAAACCCAGCCTACAAAATCAAGTTCACGTCCTCACCCTGTTCAAAGTTTTCCATGATAAACCCATCTTTCCAGCTTCCCGCATGCTCCTCTGTTTGTAACATGAACTTCTACAGTCCCTCTGCTCCTGAAACTCTTTCCAACCTACCATCTCCTGCTGTCTACCCTGATTTCAAGTACGTTACAAGTGGCATCTTCTCTTCATACTAATATCCTTCTAGTTGTGTCCCCTGAAGTGTTTTGTCCTGTTGGCACCGTTATATGGCATTCTAGTGCCCCCTTTTATTTGTGTCATGTCTGAGCATATCATTTTTTGTTAAAGGAAGGAATTTTTTTAAATACCTTTATTCTATTTATTCATTTGTATGTGGTGCTGAGGTTTGAACCAAGGGCCTCATATGTGCTAGGTAAGCACTCTACAGTTGAGCTATTGCCCCAGCCCTGAGCTTTGCATTTTTTAAATTAAGGGAGACTCCACCCCAAATCCTCATAGAAAATTTTGAAATCATAAAAAAGAAAAAAGGGAGAAGGATGAGACCCACAACACTACTACTCAATAACAATTACTTCAAAACTATTTAATTTTTGTTTTATGTACTTAGTCATTTGTAGCATATACAGAGAAACTTGGGAAATGCCAATGAATACCAAGAAGAAAAAATTGAATCACATGTAAATTTATACTGTATATATAGATTTGTATCTTTATTTTAATTTTTTTAATTTAATTTTTTTAAATTTTTGGGTACTTGAACCCAGGGGCACTTAACCACATCTCAGTACTTGACTATTCTATGTACATCATATAAGATAAATTCCACAACAGTTGTCCTTTTGTATCTGGTTTATTCGCTTAGCAGAATATCTTCAGGGCTGGTCCATGTTGTAGGCTGGATCCTGATTACTTTTCTCTCTTCATTTCTGCTATAATCCATATGGCTTTTAATGGCATCATCCATTCTACTGTGCCAGATGTGGGAGGATTCTCTGTTAAAAATGTCGTTTGATTCCTCTCCTTAATTCTGTTAGCTCTGTTTAACTCTCCAGCTGCCATCACTTAGATCTCTTCTTCAATTAAATAGACTAAGTTTTCTTCATTTCTTTACAAACATTAGGATGAAGTTGTATTGATCCTTGAGAATGTCTTCTTCTGGAAGAGTCCTTTGTCCTTTGGGCTCCTCTTTGAATAGGGGGTTGTTTTATCTGCCTCCCCCCCCCCCCCCCGTGAATTCTTTTTTTTTTTTTTTAAGTGAGAGTGAGACTGAGCTGGGGATGTGGCTCAAGCGGTAGCGCGCTCGCCTGGCATGCTTGCGGTCCGGGTTCGATCCTTGGCACCACATACAAACAAAGATGTTGTGTCCGCCGAAAACTAAAAAATAAATATTAAAAAACTCTCTCACTCTCTCTTTAAAAAAAATAAAGTGAGAGACAGATAATTTTTTAATATTTATTTATTTATTTTTAGTTTTCTTTGTTTGTACGTGGTGCTGAGGATCAAACCTGGGCCCACGCATGCCAGGCGAGCGCACTACCGCTTGAGCCACATCCCCAGCCCAACCCTGTGAATTCTTGACTCACCCTGAGTGTTTACCTTGTTTCTTTTGCTGTTTCAAATGCAAACTGGCTGGCTGGCCGGATGTTGTCATCAGTTTGCAATCTCTGTTTAGTCATTTAGCTTCTCTGGTGAATAGAGGATATGACCTGAATTAATAGGTAGCTGAGGTCCCATTTTGGCTATGTTGTCTCAGCATGTTTTTCACAGGGAATCCAGTGAACTGTCTCCCATGGAGGTATGCACAGATCCCTGGGAAGTGGTCTCCCCCATGAGACCTTTCCTTTTCTTCTCACAGACAAGCAGGTCATTCTGGTTGAAATCTCTGCCCTTACATGCAACACGGTACCCAAGGTTTTGATTTGATGGGTCATCTTCTGTTTATATAACTTAAATAAGTATGCTTAAATAACTTCAATCCACAGTTGCATAGATGATTTTCATCTTGTGATTTCTTTCCTCTGTGAAGGACAGCTATTTAATTCTTCAGAGTTCCAGAGTGCCTGAGTTCAAATGTCATCTCTGCCACCTTTAGCTGATATCCACATGCAGTTTATCTCACTTCTCTGGGCCACAGTTTTCCCATCTTTGAAATGGGGCTAGTAGTAATACCTGCTTCAGAAAGTTGATATGAGAGCAAATCTGACATAAAGTAAGTCCTCAATAGTTGTTAGTCACTGTCATTACATTTCTTGTAGGGGTAAATGGGTGAATGTTCATCTTTTCACTATCTTTACAAGAAGCTCCACAGGATGAAATTCAATAATGTCGGAAAAGTCCAGGGCACGGTGCTTGACACATACAAATCCTCAAAACAATGGTAGAATGTTAAGTAATGAGTCTCCTGCACCTGTGTCCCAGGGAGAGGACAGGTACAGGGAGGAATGGAGGTGGAGAAGAGAAGACATCCCGGAGTTTGCCTTTGCTCTAGGCTAGATGGAGGTCCCTTTTCCTCTCTTCCAACACTTAGTGAGCACCCCTATATCCCACCATGTGAAAATCAATTGTGAGTAAGATCTTTCCAGGAGCTTGCAGCCTTATTGTTCTTTCAATACCTCCTTACCCACTTGGATTCTAAATATTGATAGGTAATTTTATTAGGCAGACAAAAGTCTGTGATCATACTCTTTAACACATTCCCTAAATTAAACCCAACAATAGTCATATAATCCTAGTTACTGAGAAGGACAGATGCACAATTCCAGCTTGGATAATCTCAAATTCCAGGCTTATGATAGCTAAAGTGTTAATTTCTTATGACTCTCAAGAAATTCTAAGAAAAATGTTGGATGCATAGCACATGTCAGTTACTCTTCCCAAGCTAAGCTGCCCACTTCACATATTTGGGCCATGTTTCCTGCCTAGGACCCTTGCCACCGAAGGAGCAAACAAGTCTCCTGACTTGGGTACACCTTGTGTGTGATGGGGTGCTGCTGTGCACACCAAAGAGTCCTTCCAAACTGGTCTTCCAGTGGTGTGTTAGGATTTAGAGAGTTCCAAGGAACACATTTGTATGAAATACATCTAAAAATGCAAAGTCAAAGGTGATTATTTTCTCCATTTCTCTCTAGGAGTGAATGGCCTTCCAGCTTTTCAGGTTGAAGTGCTGGGGGTGTAGCTCAGTGGCAGAGCATTTGTCTGGCATGCACAAGGCTCTGGATTCAATCCCCAGAACCAAAACAAACAAATAAAGTCAGGCATGCTGGTACATGACTGCAATCCCAGTTATTCAGTAGGCTGAGGCAGGAGGATTGCAAGTTGGAGGGCAGCCTGGGCAACTTAGCAAGACCCTGTCTGAAAATACAAAAAAATAAATAAAAAAGACTGGAGGTGTGGTTCAGTGGTAGAGAACCCTGGGTTTAATTCTGAGTACCAGGGGAAGAAAAAAATAGAATAAATAACAGTGGCTTGAAGAAGGAAACATATGGATGGGCAGTCTAGGACTGCTTCGTCAGAGACCTGCTTCTTGATTTTTTTAATATTTATTTTTTAGTTATAGGTGGACACAATATCCTTATTTCATTTTTATGTGGTGCTAAGGATTGAACCCAGGGCCTCACATGTGCTAGGCAAGCGCTCTACACTGAGCAACCCCATCCCTGCTTCTTGATTTTGTTGTCATTCTCAACCTGTATCTACTACCTCATGGCTCAAGATAGCTGCTTCAACTTGACCCATCCCATCTTCATTCCAGGCAGCAGGGAAGAAGAGGGAAAGTAGGACATGCACCTCCCATTAAAGAAACTTCCTAAAAATTATACCAAACATTTCTACTTACCTCCTAGAACACAGTCACTGGCCACATCCAGCTGGAAGGGAGGCTTGGATATGCAGACTTTATATCACTTATCTTGCTAAAACTCAGGGGCTCTATTGAAGAAGAGGTGAATATGGGGGAACAATGTGCAATCTCTGCCAGTCTTTCATCTCTACTTCTCTCCACAGATTGATTCTTTTCTCCTTCCTGTAGACTGGCCTACTCTATTCATAGTTTCTGACCATCACACTTTCTGGGATGGCCACAGTGTACACTCTTAGCTCCACCCACAAGCCTTCTTGGTTCCAAAGCAGCACATGATGTAGCTAGCTCGGTCCCAGGGTCTTAATTCCAAGTTTCTGGGAGAACATTTGATTGGTCCTCAGCTCTGAGCCAGTCACCTCTGGTGGGCATGGCAGGGCACTCCCTTTTAGAATGGGATGGAGCAATTCTCTGGTAAGCCTGCTTTCCCTATGATCATGCCCCTTGCACTAGGTGCAAGTTGTCTGCTTGTCCTCAGGGCAAGGGTGCATTGTTGTTGTTGTTGTTGTTGTTATTATTATTATTATTATTATTATTATTATTATTATTATTCTTTTGGTTCTGGGGATTAAACCCATGGGCACTTTACCACTGAGCTATATCCCTAGTCCCTTTTATTTTTTTATTTTGAGATAGGATCTCACTAAATTGCTGAGGATCTTGCTAAATTGCCCCAACTTGTCACACTCTCACCTCAGCCTCCTGAGTCACTGGGATTACAGGTGTGCTCCACCTCACCTGGCTAAGGGTGCATTTTCTTCACATACTTAACCCAGAACATAGCAACTACTTGGCATACTCCATATATAATGTAAAATGAATAATCCAATTTAGTTTTTAACTACACAGGTTGAATGCTTGACAAATTTACAGAGTAAAAAAATAAAAAAGTGCCAGGGGCAGCCCAAGAACCAGGACTCCTGACTCCCAATGCCTGAAGGGACCTTCCAGAATGACCTGGTTAATTATGGTTTCTCTGCCTCATTGTTCAGCACTTGCATTGTGTGCACTCCTGCCTAAGACTGCAGAGACTCTCCCCAGACATGGCCCAGAGGGTCCTAGTCTAGGGAACACTGGCTGCATGGCTCAGCCTTCCTACCAAAGCTTTGAGCTGAGCCCCTCTGCAGAGATCTCATCCTCACCCGGCCTTAGCCAAAGCTGCAGGGATGTTCAAGGAGCTGGGCTGAGTAATGAGATAAAGGCCAGAAACCAGCTTCTGGGCCACCTTTCCCTGAGCTGCTTCCAGGGGAAGCCCAGCCATAGTAAAAAAGAGCTAATGCCTCCCCAACCACAACTGTCCTACTCCCCAGCCCCCAAGACCCTTCTTCCTTCCTCCTCCAAGTTCCTGCACCCTCACTGTCCTGTTCTCTTGTGCCACCTATTTTCACAGGCCTCGAACCCTCTATGGCAATCCCGGGGCTCCACTGCTGTGTCTTCAGGAGGCCGTTTCCGGTGCCCATCTTGCAGGCATGAGGTGGTCCTGGATCGACACGGTGTGTATGGCCTGCAGCGAAACCTGCTAGTGGAGAACATTATAGACATTTATAAGCAGGAGTCTTCCCGGTAAGCTGTTAGGGACTCTTGCCTCTCACCTCTCACAAGATCAGGGCCAGGGACTCTGCCAAGGAACCCATCAGGGCCAGAAGGGAGGGAAGGGAACAATCAACTGCCTCTTCAGTTTAGAGAGGAGAGGCCTGGATCCACAGAGGGGAGGGACTTGGCCCAGATCATGCTGGGATGGCAGACTCTGATTCCCTGGTAGTACTTCTCCTTCACCCTCTCCTCTTGGGGTGGGGCTGGGAGTCTACCAGCAAGACTCTTGACCTTGCCAACCCTCCATGACTTCCTGTCCTATGGGACAGTCTTGCCCCCAGGAATAGAGACTTGTCTTGGATCCAGATCCCCTCTACCTCTTAGCCGCATCCCCTCCCCAAATTGACATGGAAACCACTCACCCACCCACAGCACGAGCTGCAGGGAGGTAATGGCAGTTGAGTGGAGACTCAACACTCTGGGCTTACCTCCCTGGCCCCTGACCCTCACTGCCACCCTGCTTGCTCCCCTCAAGGCCACTGCACTCCAAGGCTGAGCAGCACCTCATGTGTGAGGAACACGAGGAGGAGAAGATCAATATCTACTGCTTGAGCTGTGAAGTGCCTACCTGCTCTCTCTGCAAGGTCTTTGGTGCCCACAAGGACTGTGAGGTGGCTCCACTGCCCACCATTTACAAACGCCAGAAGGTATCAAGCAGGGAGGGGAGTTCGAGTGGGAGCTTAGGACAGGGTCAGCCTTTTCGCTCCACTTGCTTGTGCAGTCTAGCGGATCAGGCTAATGGCGCAGTTCTAGGCCTGACCCTGCTTGGCCCGGAGTAAGTTACTTGACCTCTCTGGACCTCACTTTCCTCAATTATAAAACAGAAAGTGGAAATACCTACTTTTGAGAGCTGTTATAAGCATAATATTAGATAATGGATGAAAACAGATTTCAGTGTGGTGGACTAGATAATGCTCAAGGTCCCCTCCCTATCACACAACTAATTTCTGCATAAAGCATAATTTTAAAATTAGATTGGTTGGCACATAGGAAGTGAAAGGAACCTCCAAGTGGAGTGGGGCAGGGTAAGGAGGAGAGAGCCAGATGAAAACAGAGCCCTTGGCAGCCAGCAAAGACACCATTTCCCAGAGGGTCGATGCCGGCAGTGTCACTGAGCTTGACAGAAGAGGCGATGCCTTCAAATCTCTAAAAGGTGGGGGAGCTGCCTCTAAGACTCCCAAGACCCCAGGTTAAACTGAAACCCTGGAGCTAACATCATCAGCTGCGCCACCTGGCCTTTGACAGGAGCAAATGCAAATTCTGCCTGGAGGAAAATATCCTCAATTTAGCACTTAGGTTTTGTTGATTAAGATCAACAAAATATTAGTTTAAAATTGAAGATACACAGAAGAATGTACTCCATGAGTGAAGTCAGCAGAAACAAAAATTATAATTCGGATGCTTGAGGAATTCAGATATTGGAATTATTTTTATAAAATATTTCTTAGTTGTTAATGGACCTTTATCTTATATGTGGTACTGAGAATCGAACCCAGTGCCTCACACATGCTAGGCAAGTGCTCTGCCACTGAACTACAACCCCAGGCCCAGATGTTGGAATTATTAAAGAATAAAAAGTCACTATGAATAAATGCTTTTTAAAAGATGGGATATTTTTTAAAAGCAATTATAGAACATTAAAAGTGACCACGCGTATCTGACAAAGCACCAAATAGAACTTTTATAAATTAAGTTACAATTATTTAAATAAAACATTCAATGGATGAATTGAATGAAATTTCTCTGAAGAGAGAATTAATGAATATGATAAAAGGACTGAAAAAAACGACTATAATGTAGCACTGGGAGGTGAGAAGGTTGAGGATGAGAAGGCTTAGCATAAGTCTTATCAGATTCCCAGGATGAGATAATAAAGAGACTAGAGAAGAGGCAATATTATCTGAATGGATATCACAGAATTTTTTCAGAACTAATGGAAGACAAAAATCTACAGATTAAGCACCAAGTCAGTGCCTGGCACATGGCAATATTAGGAGAATGTTTATTCCTTTTTCATTTGGTGGTGGGACTCTCCTCTCTACCTTCTTCCAGATTTCATAGAATGCGTCTCCATACTTCTTAAATAGTTTCAAGCCTCCTAGATCTTTGATGTAGAGAGTTCAGTCTTCTAGGCAGCTCTGGCTGGGGGTGACAGGGGTATGACTGCAGGACAGGTTCTCCAGCTCTAAGAGCTGACCTTTGTGTGTGGTAGAGTGAGCTCAGCGATGGCATTGCAATGCTGGTGGCAGGAAACGACCGTGTGCAAGCAGTGATCACACAGATGGAGGAGGTGTGCCAGACCATTGAGGTGAGCCTGGGCTAGGGAGGGAGGAGAGGATGGAAAGTGGCTGGCCTGGAGACCTCAAGCTCCAAAGATAGTTTTTCCTCTCTGATTGCTGGTCAAATTGGCAAGAAAGATTCTGGGCTCCTGGAAGTGGTGGAGTGTGCTTAGGCTGCTGGATTGAATCCCAGATCTGCTGCTCACTAGCTCTGTGACTTTGGCCCAGTTATTTAACTTATCTGTGCTTTGGTTTTGTTTTTAATTGCATAAAATAGTGACGATGATAATGATATACTGGCTGTCTCATTGGGTCTTTTTTTTTCTAATTGTGCTGGGGATTGAACCCAGGGACTTGTGCATGCAAAGCAAGCACTCTACCAATTGAGCTATATCCCCAGCCCCTGACTGGCACTTTTGTGAATTAAATGGAATAACGCCAATCAAAACCAAGGCCAGGGATATAGATAGCACCCAGGGAAGCTACTTTGAGATGTCATGTTATCTAAAAGATCTGGGTTGGATACTGGCCATGCCCCTAACTCAGGTATAGCCATGGTCAGGTCACTTTAATTCTTGGCTCTCTGTGAGTTCCGTTAAGTGGGGAGCAGACGAATATCCAGCTCTCTCAGCTATAGGTCCCAGCCACACCTTCCCTCATGCTCGGGGTCTTTCAGGACAACAGCCGCAGGCAGAAGCAGTTGCTAAACCAGAGGTTCGAGACCCTGTGCGCGGTGCTGGAGGAGCGTAAGGGCGAGCTCCTGCAAGCGCTGGCTCGGGAGCAGGAAGAGAAGCTGCAGCGCGTCCGCGGCCTCATCCGTCAGTATGGAGATCACCTAGAGGCTTCCTCTAAACTGGTGGAGTCAGCCATCCAGTCCATGGAGGAGCCGCAGATGGCACTATACCTGCAGGTTGGCCCCGGGGGAAGGCGGCAGCCCGGCACAGTGGCTGAAGTCAGGGGGGCATTGGCACCTGGAAACCCAAATTCAGGTCTTATCTCTTGTACCTATTTGCCCCCACGAGCCTGGCCAGGTCACTCCCTCTGCCGTTGCTTTCTCCTAACGACTTGTGACATGCACTAAACGACTTGTGATATGCTCTAAACGACTTGTGATATGCATTCCCACCTACCCTACAGGACTGTGGTAAGAATCAGAAACAGGGCTTTGCCGGGGCTAGCCCAGCACTTACTCTCACCCTCTTTTTTCTTCCCTGCAGCAGGCCAAGGAGCTGATCAATAAGTAAGTAGGCTCCGCGGGAAGGGAAAGGAAGTGGCCGAGCGGATTCCTCTGGCACTGGGAGGGGCTGAGTGTACCTGGGCGTTGCCCGCTGAGCAGCTGTGGCCACCGCAGGGTCGGGACAATGTCGAAAGTGGAGCTAGCGGGACGGCCGGAGCCAGGCTACGAAAGCATGGAGCAATTTTCTGTGAGCGTGGAGCACGTGGCCGAAATGCTGAGGACCATCGACTTCCAGCCGGGTGAGGGAGCCAGGGAGGGAAGGAGGGACTGCCCTTCCAGAACCTCAGTATGGGGGTGAAGTAATATGATGTCCAGAACAGCAAGGACTCCACCTCAATGGCTTTCTTTCCTCCCAGGCGCCGCTGGGGAAGAAGAGGATGAGGAAGTGGCGCTGGACGGGGACGAGGGCAGTGCAGGACCAGAGGAAGAGCGACTGGACGGGTCAGAAGGTGAGAGTGGCGCAGAGGGGCTTGGTGCGTGGTCTGGCTGGCACTCTCATGTTCCGTCCTCGGGTGATTGCCTTCCCAGCCACATCAGGGCTCACCGACAGCCCCCAATAAAGTGCCATCTAATCCCAGTGCTACAAAAGAGCGCGCCCTAGCGTGCAGAAAATAACGCTCTTTCCTCCGATTCATTCTGGGGCTCTACGAGATCGGGTTGAGTTTGCAAGAAACCAACCCGGTGACTGGCGAAAGGCGAAAGGCAGTGAGCCGAGCTTCGGGGCTACCATTGTTCTTTGAGTCACCCGCCCATCGAGCTTTCTTTGCCTGGCACAGGGCTGCACTGACCCGATCCCTAGTCGAGAGCCCACGCGCACGGAACCTGGCGCCAGCGTCCTGGAGTATCTGTACAGAGACCACCGCCGCCACCCACTTTGGCGCCAGGCGCCAGGGGAAGGCCTCAATAAAGGAATTTTGCGTCCCAGATGCGTATCTCGTTTCGCTGCCTACTCCCCCATTCAGGGCTCCAGATGCGACTTCGCCACCAACGCGCCCTTCCCCGCCTGAGATCACTTGGGGGGCAAAAATGAAATGAACCTCTATTTGAGCACCTCCCTGATGCCCGACGCGGACTCGTGAGCCCAATGACCTGGGGAGAGGGTCGAGGGTAGCGTGGAGGTTGCGGGACCTCTGAATTTAGGAATTTGGGAGAGGGGGAGGTAATAGGACCCCTAGAGACTAGACTGAAAACAGTTCTCCCTGACCTTCTCCCCATCAAGATTGGGGCCTCTCCTGCCTCTCCCACGGATTCCCTGCTGTGCTTGCCCGAGCCCCCACGACAGGAGTCAAAGGCTCTTAAGCACTTTTATTAAAAAATAGACAAGCAGAGGTGCTCAGAGCGTCTCTGGGCCACTCTGCATCGCGGGACTGGGTTAGTTCCGGTCGCGCACCTTTCAGCCTCGGGGTGGGGGAAGGGGTCAAGGTTTTCGCAGTCCGGGACTGGGCGGATCACTTGCCCACAGAGTCGAATATGATGCGGTTTTGCTCCGCACGCTCACGTTGACTCTGCGTCCGGGCCAGCTCCAGCAGGGTCCGCAGCAGGTGGAATGTGAGGTCGATGGACAGTGGAGGGTCGTCGCGTCGCGGCCGCTCGCCTGCAGCCCGGGATCCCCATCGGGTGAGCCCAGTGCGGCGCGGGAAGCGCTCTGCCAGTAGCAAGAGAAGAGCGCGAGCCCCACCACCCTGGTTCCGCGCCCCGGCGCTCCATCGAAGACTCGGGTCCTGGACCTCGGTCCCAGCTGCAGCCTCCGGGCTCCACTGGCTGCCCCCGGGACGCAGCTGGGCCAGAAGCAGCAGCGCCACCAGCAGTGCCGCGCGTCCCGCTTGCTTCATGGTGCCACCGGCCCTAGACACACGAGTTGCGCAGGGTGAGGTGCGCCTGAGACAGCCGCAGGTGGTGTGACCCTTATCAGCGCATGCCCAGCATCCCCGCCAGGACCCTCCAGCTTCTGCCCAGTGCCCCAAGTCTGCCTCCCAGCCCCAGCCGCTGCGCCAATCCAGTTCCACCCCTCTCTCCCTTCTTCCCCGCCTCCCTGAGGGCCGCGGTTGGTGGGCTGAGCACTGAGTCTTGGTGCTCAGGGAATCTAGACGGTCGCTCCCTTCACTCACAGGTTATCGGAGAGTGTCTGCCTGATGCAAGACGGAGCTCCAGTCTCTGTCCCTCGGGCTGGACTGAGGGCTCCTTGGGGAGCACAGGGTCTGTCCCGGGACTGCCGCCAGCCTTATATAGCGCTAGGACAGCTCCGACTGACGTCAGCCAAGAACATGAACTGATTGTAGAAGCAATGACAGCAACTTTGAGTCCAGAGGTTTCGAGCCCCCAGAGCGGTACATTTCTTGACATTTGACTTAGTGTCCCTAGGGCTAGCACTGGAAGCAGCATTAGAATTGGAAGAGTGAGAAGCCGGCTCCTGAAGTCTGGGCCATGAAGATTGCTCTACGACCGGAGTCCTTTTCCCGGTCTAGGACAGACAGCAGAGACTAGAGCTGGTCGCCACATCAGACTAACCTGGGTTCTTGGCCTCTGGCACACAGAAGGGAGGTGGGACCGTGGCGCTGTCTATGGTGCTGACCCTGCCTTTAGATGCGAAGAAACTGGCAAGAAGCCTGGGGGAGAACTCTGGGATGCTCAGATCCAGTCCCTAGCCCATTATCAGGTTGTAGACTGGGGGAATCCAGAACCTGTGCTAGCACTCAGCCAACACTATAGGCAGCCCGCCACAACTTAAGTATCCCCAGACTCTTGACCTTTTTTTTTAATTATTTTTTTTATGACTCTTGACCTTATTACAGCCCTGCAATCTAAATTTTACAGCTGTCTGAGCACCAAATATGAGGATTTCTGGCTGGGCCATTTGTTTCTGAGTTTCTTCAAAGTGGAAGCTTAACAAATACCAGTTTTTCTCCCAGAAATCATAACAGCAGTATTATGCCTTTGCCCCTGTAGTTAAGATCAGTAGGCAGGAAATAAGAAAATTGGGTTCAAGTTTTTATTCTGCCACTCTTTAGACAGGTTACCTCACTTCCACAGACCTTAGCATCTGCATTTGTAAAAGAAGACTTGGAGGATGTAGGCTTCTTTCCATCAATAGCTATTTTTATAGTTTTCTCCTAGGTCTTACTCCTGACCTCTGCACGTTCCAGATTATGTATTTAAAACATTTACTGAAACACAATAAAGAGTTTGAAGGGATCCCAAAGAGCACTAGGGTTGGGAAGGGCTATAGTAACAGACATGTAAATGAAAAGTTGGCATGAGTGGGAATAAGACTATGTCATGTGCCATAAACAATGTTTCAGTCAATGACAGACCACATACATAACGGTGACCCTATAAAATTGTAATGGAGTTGGAAACTCCTATCCTACCACCTAGTGACATGGTAACTGTTGTAACATCACAGCACAATGCATTAATCCTATGTTTGTAGTGATGCTGGTGGGAACAAACCTACTGCATCACCAGTTGCTTTAAAGTATAGCATGTATGACTTATGTGCAGCACATAAAACTTGATAATAATAATAAAGACAATATTACTGGTTTATGTATTTACTCTACTTTATCATTATTTTATGACTCAAAGTTTTTCTTGTTGGTGTCTTTTTGGTACCAGGGATTTAACCCAGGGGTGCTTAACCACTGAATCACATTCCCAGCCCTTTTTATTTTTTGACACGATTGCTTGTTAAAGTTGGCCTTGAACTCCTGCCTCAGCCTCCTGAGTTGTTGGGATTACAGGAATACACCACAGAACCTGGCTTTTCATTATTTTAGAGTCTTCTCTAATTTAGGAAAAAAACCTTTATGTGGTGTTAGACAGGTAGCAATCCTCATACACCTCATATTTACCATGTCTCTTCTCTGCATCAAGAGTCCACATCAAGTGACTGATCTATACCACCTAGGTTTGTGTAAGTATACTCAATGATGTTTGCATGACAATGAAATTGCCTAATGATAGTTCTCAGAACGTACTGTTGATAAGCATTGCATGAATGTATTATAAAGGGCTAGTGATTTTCGAAGCAGTTTACAGTTTAAAATGAAATTTCCCATTTCAGAGTGCTCATCTCATCAAGTTCTGACCAGCACTTCCACCCCCGTGGACATTGATATGCCCATTTTGAGGAGACTGTCTGACAATCCCGGGATCATGGTGAATCACTGCAGGTGGCAATGATGAAGCAAGGCAGGCTAGAACTGATGTGCTTTCCACGACAGGTAGGAGTTCCAAATGACAGCAACACACTGGACAACAGCCAACCTAGGAACAGGAATGCATTGTGAAGAGGGAGACTAGGAAGCATGGAAGGGGGAGCAATGGAATAGGATAGAGAGAGTGCAAAGGAAAAGGAGGCAGCATTCTGAGAATTTCCAGATTTGAGTCTTCTTCCTCCAGCCCCTATGGAGGGACTACGTGGCGCAGACCAGAACTAGCTCAGATTCTCATTCTCTCCCAGGGCCCTGAATTCCAGATGAAGGTCTCAACAGTTAAGAACCCAGCAGTTCTTGTCAGGCACAAGTCTGTTATTCATAACCTGTCCAGGCCCCTTCAAAATACATTCATCTGTCCATCTTGTACCAACTGAGGAGATTCCACCTTCCAAAAAATTTGCTACCTGTGTATAAAATAGAACCTTTTCTTGTTTGCTTTTTGTAGTGTCAGGGATCAAACCCTTGTGCACACTAGCCAAATGCTCTACTACTAAGCTACATCACAAGCCTTTTAAATTTTTTTATTTTGAGACAGGGTCTTTTTAAGTTGCCCAGGCTGGCCTCAAGCTTGCAACCCTCCTGCCTCAGCCTTCCCAGTCACTAGGACCTTCTTTATTTTAACTTGACTTTGCTCTAGTTTCAAAGACTACTGCAAAGGACACTTATGTTTAGGAATTGGTTTGTAAGTAGGTATTCCTTTAGCTATGCTATTCATGAAAAACTTGACCATGTCTTCTCGGAAGAGTTTCAGAGTTTTCTGTTTCCAAGATACCTCACCTGCAAGCATTTTTAACAACTCATTTTGAGTTCCACACTATTTTTTATTGTCTCTCAGCAATGACCTTTATTATTAAAGCAAAATAATGCTTTGCAGTAAACTAACCTGGCAAAGCCTTTAGGTCTACCTTTCTGTCTAACCTAGGATGCAGCACCCCAGTGAGGCACTGTCTCTGCAGATATGCCATCAAAGGTGGAGAGCTCAGGTGGGATGGAGACAAGAGTTGTAGAAGCAGGATCCTCCATAGCGAGATGATAGAAGGTCAGTGGGGGACACTCTGGAACAGTTTCTGTAAAGGGCCAAAGGTTATGAATAAAATGCTTGGAAGTCTGAAGAGTTATGACCAGAGCAAAGTATACTGGTGGAGGTCTAAAGGAGGTGAAGGTTGAAATGAGAATCATTTTTTTTTCCAATTGTTGGTAACATGGATCTTCCCTGAAGGGTGGGGTGGGGGTCTGTCATACCTGTAATGCAGGGGGACTAGGTAGAAGTTGGCTAACTGCACAGCAGGCCAGAGCTACAAAAAGAGAAGGCAAAAGTTGAATGGCTCCCTCCCCAATGGGACTTCCAGACTCACTGCCTCACCTGGCCCTGCCCTGATTGCTGCACACAAGAAAAGACTGGAAGTTAGTGTTTCTCTGAGCATAGGGCCCGAAGGGGGAATGAATAATCCCAAGGGAAGGATTCCTATGCCAGGAGAACCCCAATCCCAGGGCATTTCTGGACTTAAGGGAGCAGGAAAACAGACAGAAGGGGTCCGTTCTTACATAGTAGTTGGTGAGGAGGGCATCAGGATAATCCTGAGGAGACAAAGAAGGAACAAATTCACACTTGCACCTCTAAGTGGCTGCCACCCCCCCCCAACATGAATATCATACACAAACTTCTGTCCCAAGAGCACACCTCTAGCCCCACACCCCCTTCCTCTCCTGGCTCTCCCTGCCTCCACGTTTTCCTGGGGTTGCCAGCCTACTAGCCACAGACTCACTTACCCTCCGTAATTTGGCCCAATTATCCTGGGCTGACAGTCCATTGAGTGTCCCCATCAATGGGAGGAAGCAGCCTAAAAAACATGGGGCAAACCCCCCCTAGGGAAGAGAAATTAAAGCTCTGTGAGTAACCCATGTCCTAACCCAGCTCGGCCTTCCAAACACCCTTTTCTTTCACTCACCTGATCCAACAACATCTTCTTTAGCGCATCCACCTTGGTGGTGCCAGGGATGAGCCGGTCCAACACCTTGTACCAGCCTCCTAGTACAGGGGCCTGGAAGTCAACCCCAGTTGGGGCCACAGGATGCAGTGAAGGGGCACTTGATTTTTATGCCATAATGTTCTTCCCCCAAGTATCAGAAACCAAATCTCAGGGGAAGCATACACTGAGACACTATGAGGGCTGCAGGCTGACCTAGGTGTGACAGGCCAAGGGAAACTACAGGATGGCAAAGAACTAGACCTCTAGTGAGTTCAGTGCAGCCTTGCTGTGGGCAGAACTTACCACAAAGCCACAGCCCAGGGACACCATGGTTAGGGTTCGGCCTGTCTGGTGTTCCTGCAGACCCCGCCTCTCCACCAGCTGCTGTGAGATAATGTCACCTAGGCCCATCAGGGACCCTGTGCAGGGTACACAGATGTTGTCAGGATAGCTCCAAAAATTTAAGTCTGCTGACAGAATGAGGCTCTGGCACTCTGAGCCCCAGGACTTCATTCTGGGCAAATGACTAGCCCCACCTGCTACCACAAAACCATCTGTTCTTCAAGGATGGTGACACCTCATATATATCCTGAGTAGGCCAGAACCCAAGAACTCTGCACTGAGAGGTAAAGGGAGGTCAAGTCAGGAAATAGCAGATAGAAGAAAGAGAATTTAAGGTCCTAGGACTGAAAATCATAGACAGAATTAAAAGGGCCTACTAGATCATTTCTTTTCCTTTCTTTCTCTTTTGGTACCAGGGATTGAACTCAAGGGCACTTAACCACTGAGCCACATCCCTAGTCCTTTTTTTAAAAAATATTTTTTAGTTGTATTTTGTTCATTTATTTTTATGTGGTGCTGAGGATCAAACCCAGTGCCTTGCATGTGTGAGGCAAATGCTCTACCGCTGAGCCACAACCTCAGCTCCGTATCCCTAGTCCTTTTTATTTTTATTTTGAGACAGGATCTCACTGGGTTGCTTACAGACTCATTAAGTTGCTGAGGCTGGCTTTGAACCTCTGATCCTCCTGTCTCAGCTTCCTGAGTCACTGGGATTACAGGAATGTACTACCACGTCCAGCCTAAAAGATCATTTAATCCAAACTCCTTATTTTATTTAATACTTATCATTTGCTAAATTTAAACTGAGTTAAAGTAACATTAATTTATTGTGTAAAGTTATTTTCATCTATATTTTTTATTTTAAAGTAAGTATTAGCAAAATGCAACATTGGAATATAAAATAAAAGCCACCCACCTCACGGTCACCTAATAAAACCCATCTGATCCCAAATCCATTATTTTAGAGGTAAAGAATCAAAGGTCTACAGTCTCAAATAACCTGTAACTGAAGAGGCAAGCCAGAACGAGGAGGCTTGACTCCTAGACATATGTTCTTTCTAGGACACTGTACTACAAATAGATCATGTATAGAATAATAAAGAACCCTGTTTCTTTCTCCCTCTGCCCAATGCAAGACTTAGCCCACAGCCTTCACCTTGGTCTTGGGATCTCTATTTGCAGAACACAGCAAGGATAACTCTTTTCTAAGACATTAGTGCTCAAATGGTCCTGGGTGGGAAAATGATTGAACTGAAAGAGTTCCCAACAAGAAAGAGTCCTGGCCACCTTAGCACTGTCAAATCCAGACTTCCCCATTTGTACCCTCAGACTGAGTTGGCAATGGGTAGTAGAGCCATTTCTCCTCAGGCCTCTGCTTCTGCTTCCCCCTTAATTATACAGACACTCAGATCCATGCAGCCCCAGTGAGACATCCACACTCAAAAACCAAGACAGAATCATCATTGTTTACAGAGTCCCCATCAGTTATGATGGTTTCTAGCAAACACACACTTATAGGGGCCGCTTGGGATTGACCATCTGACCTCCAGCTTGCCCAACTCTCTCACTGAGTAATGAAAGTCCCCTCCAGCCACAAAGCCACCACTGTCTCTATGCCCTCAATTAGCACTGGGCAAACACATCCTGCAACCCTGTTCCTTGGCCTGGAACTGGCTCTGACGTCCATGCTGGCTGCGTGCTCAAGGCACTGCTCTTCTCTACCACCCTCTGCATAGCCCTGCCCTAGTAGCCTGGTCAGAGGCAACAGGGGAAAGCTGGGGGCTAGGGCTGGGGACAGGCATCCCTAGATGATCTGGGCTGCTGACCCCTGAATAGCTCTGGTCCCCAAGGTACAAACTATTTCAGATCAAGGCACCCCTGAAACTTTCAGTCATTCTTCCCAGAATACTGGTAGACATAACCTCCTCACGGGCAAGCACAAAATCCTAGACACTTTTGTTTTCTTATTCCTCACCATACTTAACAGAATCCCTGGCAATTGTACAGAAATAAATAAAGGAAAAACGTCAAAAGCATGATCCCAAACAACAGGACTGCTCTGGGAAAGGGCATGAAGAATGTTGGAATCAAGGTGTAAAAACCACAGGGAAGTGAGGGCTTGCTCCCTGCTCTCAAGTAGTTAGCATTTAATTCACTATGTCTTCCCCCAATGTGGGGGCACTGGCTGTGCTCCCAGGAAGGACAGGGAGCTTCTGCAGCCATGCATAAAGGAAGAAGTGACCTTGGGAAGACCAAAGGCACTTCTTCAATGAAGGCACTAACAGTCTGACAGTGTACTTTGGCCAGATGGTTACAGATAACAATGAATGATCACATAAATCTCACAAAAGGTCTGGAGGTAGACGGTCACGCATCCAACTAAGATTTGTGACTTAGTAAGGAGCAGAATTGGGACAAATCCAGGCCAGGAGAGCAAGAAGGCCAGCATTCCAAGTAGAAGCTGAGACAGGCTTGGAGGTCAATGGGCAGCCATGGGCTCCTGTGGCTGCTCCTCTGCAGTGGTTCCTGTCCAAGCAAGGTCCCAAAGAGTTTACATATAAGAAATGCTTCCTAAATGAATGCATTTCCTGTTCTTACTCTCCAGTATTCAGCACCTTTGTTCCCTGTCACCTTGTGGGGAGGGCAGGCAGCAATGCTCCTGGGGAAAAAAATAGTTAAAGAGAGGTATATATTTCTACTCTTCATGACTTGCTGACAGTCATCTGACAAGCTAAAGGCAGAGTTGGAATGAAAGTCCAAGTTCCTGAGCCCATAATCATGGAAGCCCACAGCCATTGAGAAATATGGATTCTAGGCCCCAAACTGTTCACATCAAGCCCGAGGGACTACCAAGCGACATGGCAACAACAGGAATGAGTAGGCACTATGGCTGTACAGCCCCTGCCAGGTCTTTCAAATAGAACAGCACCCAGAAATTCATCCTCTGCCCACAGATGATCAGGGACTTGGACCTACCTACAGCAACTCCAGGATAGTCTAAGGCTTTGGTCCAAACAAAGAGAAAGACCTACATTTATGGCTCAAGTGACCCTTTGAGCAGGAAGGAGTCAGATATTCAGATTCCTCATTTCATCCTTCCCAACCCAAAGCCCAAACAGACCCCAAAACCCCAGGCTCTGGGAGACCCGAGACATATTTTGCTAGTTTTGAGCTTCTATGATCTGGCTCCCTGCTCCTTGGTCTTGGGATTTGGGACTAGAGGGCTGCAGGCACATAATGCCCAGAGCCCTGATGGGGCAGGGCAAGGGGCTGCTGGGCCGTGATGCCCAAATGCCAGAGCTGGGCACAGAGCCCAGCCTACAGATGCTGGTGCAGGTGTGACATCATGCCCTTGGGTAAGTGCCAGTTCTCATGCCGTCACTCCCTGCTATAACCAGGGGAAGGAGGTAGGAGAGCCTATCTCTGGGCATAGATCTACTTGGACCCATCCCCTGCCCATTAGTAAAAAAGTTCCAACTTCCACACCTTCTTCCAAGGTATATTTTGTTCCTCCACTGGCTTTTGTGTGGAATCCTATGTACAAGAAAATAAAGCACTAATGGAAGATGAGAAGACAGAGGAACAGGAAGTAGCTTCTTGGAGTGAGAGAAGGTGTGCCCTCGAGCACAGGAGGCTGGGTTGGCAGACAGACACTACTGGCAGGGGGCCAGCAGTACTGCCTACTCAAAAGCTTCCTTAACTACCTCCCTGGCTGGGGTAGGGACTTGACCCTGGGTAGGACAGAGTATATCCTCTGGAATGGGTCTGAGGGCTCTCCTCACACCTGGCCTTAGCCCATCCTTCTGCTGGAAAACAAGACAAAGTGGATGGTTCTGATGCTTGCCAGATGTCTAAGCTCAGACCAGCTGGGACAGCACTCAGCATCCTAAGGACCCCATAGTCTCAAGTGCAGGGCAGTGCAGTAGGTAGTACTCTAGGTTCTAATGACAGCCCTACAGTGACCATATAAGACCTCAGCACATGTCACTCCCTACTCTTGCCTTAATTTCCTCTTCTGTAATACTGTGGGTAGGAATGGTCTTTAAGGCCTGTTGAGCTCTCACATCCTGGCTTAAGTCAGACTTCAGGGAAACCAGGGTCTACAGGAGCTCAGATGCTCTCATAGTAGTACTAGGGTAGCCGAAGATGAACAGAACTGGGCCTCGGGCCCACTGGAGACTAGAAGGGCCCTCAAGAAAAGAAGGGATAAGGCTGACTCAGACTCTACAGAACATGCAGCCAACCTTTCCCTAGGCTGCCCTGTTCCTGACTCTGGCTTGGCCAAAACTGGTGTATTAGACACTTCCGTTGAACTATTTCAGATCTTGGCTCACTTATCTCTTGGTCCAGCCATTACTGTAGTACAACCTAACAGACCCTTGCTTTGGGCCCATGCCATACCTGGGGACTCACTGTTAATGTCTTCAGTGACTATGCTTGTGTAACCTGGTAGTGGAAGGGGAGCTAACACTTCCTAAGGTGACACTTTGGCCAATGTGAGATTGGAGATAGGGAATGAAGTTCTCTTCTTTTCTCCAAAAATGACTATTCATCCAGACAGTCCTAAGAAGCATTTCAAAGAGGTTCTTAGTTCCAAGAGATTGAGCCACAGTGAACAGAATAGTGGACAATTTAACCATACATCCTTATTCTGGTTCTCCCTCTTTTCCTCTGTGGGATTACTTCCTACTCCCCAACAAAGTACCTGCACATAAGTTTTCTGCTCTGCTTTTTGGAAAACCAAGGCTAACATACTATTCATGAACAGATTTATGGCAACTGGGACAAACTCAACCCATTATAAAAAGAATGGCTTGTTGTGCTTGGGTTGACTCATAGAAAGGGTCAAATCCCTTGAGCCTTGAAGTCTGTTGTGGATTTTTAAAAGAATTTCCACATTGATAATCCTTACACTGACCCTGTGAAGTCCTAAATCCCTTAAGAAAAAGAAAAAAAAAACAACTCTGTGTTAAGGGCTAACTTTATATAGATTAACTCAAGTTCTAAATGAGGAAACTGAGGCCCAGTGAAGTTTATTGGCTTGTGCTGATTAAAGCAGTTATAAAGTACTATGGTTCTGATTTTCATATCTTGGTCTTTTTAACTCCAATTCTGAAATCTGTTTTCCAGTGTGATGAGCTAGTCCATGGGACCTTAGGAACTAATTGTGCTGGGGTCCAAAAATGGCTCAGTGAGCTAAACCATCTTCATTTATAATTTGGTCCCAATATACCTAGCAGCAGGGATAGACTGAAAGTTTGGAGAAATTTAAGAAAAGTGCTAGGAAGCTTCAGATTGTTTCAGGAATGAGTTGTCAGCATAGATTCAGGAAGATTGAGGGTGTGAAGCCAAAGGACTCTAATATCAAAAGACCAGACCCTTGTTCCACCACATTTTTGCATTTGGGACCCTTTTCAGATTAGCTCCTGTCCTTGTCAGCTGCAAATTCACTGGGTATGGAAACACAAAGGCTATCATTCCCTCCCTCTCTATTCTTGATGACCACAAGGGGGGATCTTCTATCTGGCAGTTATGGGCCCTGAGGGAATTTGAGGCTGGGCAAAGGGCCGAGCGTGTCAGTTCCCATCACAGCCACACAGTCCAGCATGAGTCACCACAAACGCAGCCAGGTGAGTCATGCAGGCTGATGGACACTCTGAGGACAGGACAAGAGGTCTTTGGGCACAGGAGGCTGAAGAGAGGCCCAAGGAGGGGCAAAAGAGTCCATCCATCTCTTGGTCAGTCACACAGAGAAGTTGCAAATTTTTATTTGAGTAACAGGATACCAGTTCCATCTTAGCTTTCAGTAGTGCCCTATCCCTTCTAAAACTCTTTCTTCTCAGAATCCCACAGTCCTCACATAGGCAAGGCCTCATCTTACCCTGATCACTCTTTGCACTGCCTGATAATTTTCCCTTCTAAAGCTTATCTCTGAGTTATCTCCTTGCATTAGCTAATCTGCAGAAAGAAGATAGTAACAAATGTAGGGATATCCTTGGGTTACCTTCATGAAGTTGCTATCTAATCACTGGATTAGAGTAAAAAATCCTTTGTTAGAACGGTGTTTGGGGATATACACATAGGTAATAAATAGTAAGAAAAGCAAAAGAATGATATAAACAAAACTCAGAGTTCTCATGGAATATGTGAAATAGGGAGAGTGCCACAGGAGATGCCAAAGCTGAGTACTGATACAGGAGTGATCAGTTTTAGTACAATGTAAACTTCAAATATATATATTTATTCTGGCGCATATTTCACAATAAAAATGCTAAGAAAAATAAACTGGAGTCTTGATATCAGCACTTACTGGGTATGTAATCTAATCTGGAGTCAAGTAATTCTAACTCTGAGCTTTGTGGAGCCCCTGTGGTACGATGCATATGAAAGTGCTTTGCATTCTATAAAATGTTAAAGGAGGGGCTGGGATTGTGGCTCAGCTGTAGAGAGCTTGCCTAGCACGCGGGAGGCCTTGGGTTCGATCCTCAGCACCACATAAAAATAAATAAAATAAAGATATTGTGTCCAGTTACAACCAAAAAATAAATAATAAAAAAAATTTTAAAAATGTTAAAGGAGTGTTTTAGTTTTCCAAGCGGGTTTTCCTGTAGCAATGCTTTTATCCTTGAGATCAACTGCTCAGCTTTTTGAGAACTTTCGTATCCTACTTTACAGGTAAGCCAATTATACATAACCCGTTACAATAGCTTTGGGGACTCGTACCGACAGAACAGATTGAGATGAGAGTCAACACTTCCGGGAGGCTAAACAGAAGCAGGAAATAAGGGCAATACCTTGGAACGCACCCTTCTCCCTAATCAGCCTGCTCTGTTCCCACTTTGGTTCCCAGACACTCACCAGCCGTCAGGACCTGGACTTTCCACGGGTGAGCAGCCAGGGCCCTTTGGTACGCCCGCCAGAGTGCCATGCCTTCTGTCAAGTCAAGAGGAAAGGGTCACTCCCACTGCCCTACCCACGATGAGAAAGACACCTGACATTTCCCACGCACCCACTCCCTCTTTCCACTTCTGATACATCGGGAAGGGGCAGAGGCTTCCGGAGGGATGATTCCTGACAGTGTCGCCTTAGACAAGTGGAGAAGAGGCAGACTGTGCAGCTATGGACACCTAGTGGCAGCCAGCCCTAGTTCTGAAACAGGGCTGGGTGGGTGTCTCCAGCCCCAGCCGAAACACTCAGAACAGGCTTTTTCCAGCTTTCACTTTGAGCCAGGGTCCTCCAAAAAGGAGACCCGACAGACTCCAGATTCAGACTTAATTGAATTTGCCCGCATTTCTCCCGGGTGCAATTCCAACTGAAAACAGGACCCATCGTTGCCTGAGCTTGGAATGGTCACGTGCCCTATGGGGCACTGCAGGTGCGCGGCGCTGGGAACCAGCGACTGTAGATCACCAGCCACTCACCTGAACCCTAGCTCTGCGCGCCGCAGGGCCTCCCGCGTGACCTGAGACGGCAACTTCCGCCGCAAGCACCGCCCCTTCCGCTTGGCGTCCTGTGAGCCCTTGCAGCAGGCGCAGGACTGGAATGTCACCGGGCCTCGGAATCCCATGGAGAGCATCTCTGCTGGGTCACCCACTCTGTGAGCAACCCCCTCCGGGGGACAGCGCCGAGCGTTAGCATGGGGTTCGCCAGCCATTCTGCCCACGAGGTTCGACCTCTGCCTCGTCTCTCAAGCCCCGGCTTCTATGGGGTCTAGAGGGACCCCACTTTACCGCCCACAGGGCTTCCGCAGAGCTGGCCAAGGTCCTGACGTCCTTCTTAAATCTCAGGAGTGGTATTTTGGAAACAAGTATAGTTCAGTGCGAACGTGCGTTATTTTTTGTCTCTAGATTCTTCATTAGCCTAGCTCCTGAGTGGGGAGAACTAGAACTTGTTCAGATTTGTCGTCTTCATAACTAGTTGAGTGTTTTGATCACAAAGTCCCTTTTGGAAATGCTGCGTAAGGATGACTTCCATGGAAAGCACGGGAATTACAGAACTTCTGGAATGAATTTAGGTACTAACACGCCTTGATCTTTACTAGACTTGCACTTCAGTTTCATCATCTGTAAGAATGATGGGGTTACACTGTTTTTCAAACTGGGATCCTCAGTTCTAGGGGATGTTTGTGGAGTGGGGGATGGGAGGAAGATTATCACTAGATTCTTCTACCTAAAATGTTTTGTTCTTCAAAATACATACTTCTAGAAAGTTATTTTTAACAAACGGATTCATGACTATTTGGAAACCAATAGGGAAGGTGATCTTTTAATCCCCTTCCAGCTCTAACATTCTAAGATTTTGTGAAAGTAGTGTAGAATTCTTCCTAGGGTGGTGGGAATTTCTACAGTATGCCTGGCAGGGAATTCAGCAGGCTGTGCCTTTGCTTATCTCCAGGTAGCTCACATTTCAGGAGGCAGACTTGCAAACTCTCTACCTGCCTACCTCCAGGCCCGGTTTACTCAATTCCTATGATTAAAGCAGGGGAATCCTCTCTCAAACACTGGAGAAACAGAGTAAGGATGCAAGAAAACTCAATGTTACAAACATTTGACTAAAAGTTTCCTATATACAAAAACACCATGGTAGAGTGAGCTTACACTAGCAAATTTAATAGGAGACTAAATATGGTAGTTTGGGAAGTTATATTCTCAAGTCAGACTGTCTGAGTCAAAATCTCAGCACAAGTACTTTGTAGTTACATGTCTTGTTCAGATTGCTTAACCTCAGAAACTAATTTTTAAGTAAAACAGCAATACCAGACTGGGGTTGTAGCTCAGCAGTAGAGCACTTAGCTAGCATGTGTGAAGCACTGGATTTGACCCTCAGCACCACATAATAAAGCCATTAAAAACAAAAACAACAACAAAAACCAAACAACAACAAAACAGCAATACCTACCTTACAGGACAGAAATATGCCAAGTACCCAAAATATGAGTGCTTAACATTTATCTTTTTTCCTCCTTTCTTGGAAACACATGGGAAGAATGGTTTTTTTGTTTTGTGTTTTTTTTTTTTTTTTTTTTTGGTTTTAAACGGAAACTCCTTATAGTGAGGGTGAAATTTCAACTTTTTTTTCCCCAAGCCGTACTGGGGATTGAACCCAGGGCCTTGCACATTGCTTAACTCTTGCTCCACCCCCAGAGCTACACCCCTGAGTCAGGATCTTGAAAGATGAATAGATTAAGTTGGAGACAGAAATGACAGTACTAGAGAAGGCAATAATGTGAACAAAAACACGAAGATAGAAAGGTGCAGGAATGGAGTATAAACTATATATATTGAAAGGATAGGTTAGAAGTTAAGTGGCCTGGAGACAGTATTTATGGGAAAGAAAAAGATCAAGACCTGAAAGCATCATTCTTATTTTCTTTTGGAGGTTGAGATTAGGGCTGACACTCAACAGCAGGAGCAACTATGGCTGGCACCAACCTACAACCTAACTATATGTATCACCAGGTCCACACATTTTCTATTACTGGAAATAGAAAAGGGGCTGCTGAATAGCATCAAGAGGTTGCTCTGTAGAGCAAAGCTTCTCTTAGTGCAAGGCACTTTTCTGTCAGCTCAAAAAGCAAAACTGGTACAACTTGAGTTGGGTTACAATAGGATGGTGCACATTTGGTGCCTCTGCACTGATGTGAGTTATGACTCCTTGGCTGCTAAGGAACCTGGGTTTTCTGTTTTTCTTTTGATTAGGACAGGGACTGAATTACTCACTTGATTGCCTTCTTAAAGGTTTTCTGATATATGATAAATTGACTAAATTAAACAGGAAGAAATTTGTTCCCAGATATATGACCAGTTTGGAGCATCAGAGGTCTTTGTTTCAGGCAGACACTAAGCTCTACTCCCTCCACCAGGCTTCCCCCTCCCCATTCCTTTAGGTCATCTAACTACTTCCCTCCATCTACTTCCCTCCAAACCACAGCCATTATTCCTATGCATCTTAAGTCTATGGTTTTCCTATTTTACCTTGCAGGGATCAATTTGTGCTTAGGAGGCAATATCATAGTCACTACAAGTCTACAGTATCCCACAAGAGGACTCAATATCAAGATAATACATTACTGTACTTATTATGTTCTAAACACTTCCTATACGTAATGTTTAAATAAACGTTTTTAATAAGTCAACAACGTGACCATATCATGAAGGATCAAGAATCATGACGTGTAAAAGAATGGTTGAAATAACTGAAGATATTTAATCTAGAGGAAAAATACTAGGGAAACACATGATAGCTATTGTTAAATACTTAAAAGGGCAATCACAAGAAGAATGTCTAGATTTCCTAATACCCATAAGTAAAATTAATAAGAGGTATACTCTGACTTGATATAAAGGAAGATTTTTAAAACACGACTGTCTAGGAGTGTTCAAGTAGGGTCAAGTGACCAATGATCAGGAATATTTCATAAGCAGGAGCAAGTAAGAGCTAAGCCACTGTTCTACTGGTAGGGTGTTTGTGGTGTTCTCCAGTTAAAGAGGTACTACGAGCAGCTTCAGTCCAATAAATTACTGTCACTCCTCTTGGGCTTGTGTGTTGGTTACTCTAAAGAGGAAGTTTGGGAAGGCAGTAACATTGGATCCTCGAAGACAGACAGAAGCCTTCATGCAGATAAGTCTTTGTGACTCTCCAAACACCCACTCACAAGTGGTCTCAAAAACACCCAGTACCTTTACTTAGCTTTACCCACTTCACAATATGCTCAATATGAGCAATTGGACTCCCAAGCCTATGTTAGGCCTGAGTGTTACTTGTGAGCCATAGTTTTAGGCTTAAAAGCCTTTGTGGGGGGAGAGCCCCCCTGCCCGCAGGGGACTGTGACCATAGAAGTCAGTAGAAGGAGAGGGATCTAAGGAGTCCTGGGGAAGCAGGCCTAAAGGTCCAGTCCTAGTGCCATCACTGTCCAGGAAGGCCCCAGTTCCTATGGCTCTGCGCATGGAGGCCATTTGTTCTTGGCAGATTTCATTCCAAGGGTCCTGTGTGGACTAAGACTAAGGATTGGACAGAAGGCGATGACTGGCTGGAGGGAAGCTGGGCCCTTTAGTTGGGGAGGATGATTGGAACATAGCACTGAAGTGTGCTCGGCTTTCAAGCTGCATACGGTGGCCCAGTGGGGAGGTGAGTCCACGGACAAAATGGATCCGAACCAGCCCTGACTGCCCCCCAGATACCAGCCATCCATAGGAGTCCAAGTTTGGGCTGAAACGTACCTATATGAATAGAAAACAAAAGAGAGAGGCTCACAGGTGATGTTTTAGGGCAACTCTTAGCTCTGTAAGAAAAAAAAAAAGTCACAATCTGAGAAGGCAGGACTATAATGGGGTGAGAGAGGTAGGAATAAGAAGCCAATGAATGAGGTATGTCTACTATATTCCAGAGGAGGTTGCCAAAGCTACTTCTCATTAACCATCTATATTGCCTTTTTATTTCCCATTTCATTGATCATAGACCCAAAGTTGGGGAAGAATGAGTGGAGGGTGGGGAAGATGAGACAAGGTTCTTACCTTATGAATAGCCTCGAGCTGCAACCTATCCAGGCACAGCTGAGAATGCCCTTCTCCTTCCTGCATGCGCAGCATCGGTTCTCTATGGAGCAAATTGTGGAAGGAACCCTGGGGATGGAAGTGGAACAGGAGAGAGAAAGCAAGCAGCTCCTTAATTTTGCATGTTTGTAATGGAACTCCTTAGGATTTCTTATTATACAAGGACTAAAGTTTTCTACCTTTTCTAATACTACACCCTGTTTTCCTGGACTTGACTTACCAAATCTGTGTCTTGAAAGAGCAAATAGTGATGGTTGACAGTTTCAGCATAAGTTCGAGCTGTGGGAGGATTGGGGACCCCAGATAAAGCAGAAGAGTGGTCTTGACCTTCAGGACTGTCCTGATATGGCATCAGATCAGCTTTATATATAGGCTAAAAAGGAGACCATAAGATTAAGTTCTATAATGCTGAAGACAGAGCTGGCAGCAGTGGCACATGCCCATAATCCAGCTACTCAGGAGGCTGAGGCAGGAGGACTACCAAATTTGAGGCTAACCTGATCAACTTGAAGAGACCCTGTTCAAAATCTTAAAAATTTAAAAAAGGGCTGTGAAGTAGTTCAGTGGTAGAGTGCTTATTTAGCATGTGTGAGGGCCTGGGCTCAATTCCCTGTACCAAAAAAAACAAAACCCCCCCAAAATCTGAAGACAGAACAAAAGTAGAGGAAATTGGTTTGAGGCAGGAAAGTCTTAATAATGGAAAAAAGTAGTATGTTTAAATATATGCTCAGCTGCAATAGAATAAAAAAGATTGGGGCTGGGGTTGTGGCTCAGTGGTAGAGCGCTCGCCTAGCATGTGCGAGGCCCTGGGTTCGATCCTCAGCACCACATAAAAATAAATAAACAAAATAAAGATATTGTGTCCAACTACAATTAAATAATAAATATATATATATTTTTTAAAAAAGATTGTACATAATTCTGTGCCAAGACTTTCAGGGACAAATGTCAGGGCTTGGAGACTAAGTACTAATTTGTATTCTACAAGGAATTGGGAGGGCAAGTGGTTAAGATCCAACAGATGGTGTAGCTGTTAGATGTTCATATACGTACAAATCTTCGCTCTGCAGGTCGCTTGACATTTATTGGGTTCGATGCCATATCAGGCAATATAGCTGCAATGAGCTCCCCAGATATATCTCCTGCAGCTATTGTCCCAAGCCAGTCAGATCCTGAAAGACTCTAATAAGAAGAGACAAATTTCATTAACTTACTCATTTCTATGAACTGATAATAAGTCTACAGTCAGAGGACAGAGAGAATGCAGAAACAAAACTGAGTTTACCATAACCCATGTCCCTAATGATACAGTTGCCATATATCTGAATTCTCCTTCTCCCCAAAACCACTGTCACTTCCTGACTACCACTAAGGAATAATAATAATGACTATCCTTCTGTGTAATGAAGACTGCAGAAGACAGGCTCACCCAAACAGTGCCTTTTCGAGGAGCTGTGAAGTAGGCCTTGAAGCCAAGATAACCAGCATCAATATAATGAATTCCACAAAGTCCATAACTGTATGAGAAAGAGAAATAAAATAAAACCTTCCTTTTTTAAGATTAGATTAATATCTTCTCAATTCCTTCCCAAAATCAAACTGCCTCAGCAAACCAGCTCAACGTATCTCTCCCCACAACAATCTGGCATGCCATGCAGCCCAACCCTTAGGGTCTGGCCCCAGAGTTCTTCCTATCTCCATCTTGCCGTACGAGGCATAGCAGTTGTCCTGAGCCACAGTGACACCATTGTAGGGGACCAGCCAGGCTAGCTCTGTACTCAAGAAGCGCTTGATAGAATTGATTGGTTCATAAGGTCGTCGAAGGTCCCAGAATTTGATTTTCCGATCACTTCCCGCGGAGACTAGGAAATGACTGTAAAGATGGGAGAAAATCAAAGCTAAACAAACCTGGAAGAGTTAGCCTGCCACAGTTTTCATCTTCCCCCTCCACAGATCTTCTATTCTATACCTGTTAGCTTTGCACCACTGAAGTGTACGTACAGCTTGGTCATGGGCTAGGAAACACTGGAAGGGGTAGAGCTTTAAGGAGCCATCAGAGAGCCGTATCCGCTGAAGGGGCGAGTTAGTGGGAAGGTTCCAGAAAACCACCATGCCTGAAGTAGGAATAGAATGTGTAGGCATTAAAGGCACTTTCTCACTGCTTTGTTCTAATTTCTTTCTCTGGGGTCCTAGGACCCTGGTCCTCTAACCTCAGATGCAAACTGCAATGGAAGAATGTAAGGATCATGATAAGCTATTCAATACTCCCTCTATGGTTTAAAGACTCAGTCTGACATTTTTGTTACAATTCTCATCAACAAAAAGTAATAGCATAGCCTGGAATCTGCAGTTGAAAGATAGGCTCAATGTTCTTAATAATCTCTACTGCCTATTAAATCAAAGTAAAGAGGGGTTTTTTTTTGTTGTTGTAACTAGACACAATATCTTTATTTTATTTATTTATTTTTTATGTGGTGCTGAGGATCGAACCCAGGGCCTCCCACGTGCTAGGCAAGCACTCTACTGCTGAGCCACAATCCCAGCCCCAAGAGATTTTCTTTAAAAGAAGCATAAATACTTTAGGAAAGGGTTGGTATATTAGAGCTCAGGGGTCAAATACAGCCGGCTGCCTGCCTGTTTTCCCTAACAGTTTTTTTTAATATTTTTATTTTTTAGTTGTAGTAGTTGCACACAATATCTTTATTTATTTATTTATTTTTATGTGGTACTGAGGATTGAACCCAGGGCCTTATATGTGGTAAGCGAGCGCTCTACCGCTGAGTCACAATACTAGCCCCTTCCCTAACAGTTTTACTATAACAGTCCCACCCATTAATATACCCAATGTCTATGGCTGATTCCATGTCATAATTTGCAGAGTTGAGTTTCTATCAATGGTCAGCCTGTTTACAAAGCCTAAAATTATTACGACCTGAGTCTTTACAGAAAATATCTGCCAGCCAGGCATGGTGGTGCATGCCTGTAATCCCAGCAACTTGGGAGGCTGAGGCAGGAGGACAGCAAGTTCAAGGCCAGCCTTAGCAACTTAGCAGCCAAGAGCCTATCTCAAAATAAAAGATAAAGAGCTAGGAATGTAGCTCAGTGGCAGAGTGCCCTGGGTTCAATCCCCAGGAGATATATATATATATATATATATATAAAACATATATATGTATATATACACATATATGCATATATATACGTTTACATATATACATATATGTATATATGAAAATTATCTGCCAACTCTGGTCTAAAACAAGAATAGACAAGGAGACAAAAGCAACAAAATGTGGAGGAAAAGAAAACAAATAGACAAACAGAAACTAATTTGGCAGACCCCAAATAAGCTGACCCTTGACAATGCTGGCAAGAGAGAAGGTACTCAAAAGTATAACTCTGATAAAAATAAAAGATAAAGAAATAAAAATCGTGAAAATAAAAACTGGGAAAAATATTGGTAATTAAAATCAATTTTATATGTAAACTCAGGGGATGTAGCACCCATGAATCTTTCTCAAGAAAAAATTGACAGTGATTTATAGGTAAGTAATAAAAATAATTCAATAATGACAGGGAGACAATCATTAAATCACTTAGGAATTAAGATACAGAATAGCATGAAACAAATTCATTAACAACTTAAGAATACTTTCACAGAAGAAAAACAGAAGATGGAAAGAGGGATAGTAAAGGAAGTTCAGTGCTAATTTTCTTATCTTCCTAGAAGAAAGTATACTGAGGATGTCTGAATAGGAAATTGTTATTTAGAAACAGCTAATAATTCCAACTTAATGTTATTCATCATCTTTTTTCTTCTTTTTTATTTTTATTTTTTTGGTACTGAGGATTGACCCCAGGGTGCTTAACCACTGAGCCACATCCTCAGCCCTTTTTACATTTTACTTTGAGACTTGCTAAACTGCTGAGGCTGGCTTTGAACTCTCCATCTTCCTACCTCAGACCTCCAAGTTGCTGGGATTACAGCTATGTGCCACTGTGCCCAGTATTTTTTTTTTTATTATTTTTAATCTTAAAAATAACTTTGAGGAACTAATGTCTCCTGTGGTGAAGAAAGATTTATTAGGAGTTAGCTAATCTTTCAGCTCAATTTCAGTCTTTTTTTTTTTAATAAACTGTAGTTAAATTTAATACCTTTAAATTTAAAGTAGCTTATATAGTATGAGCTCATTTTTTATAAAATCGTCTTTCTTTTAATCTTTGTATATGCATAAAGAACTGTATGAAATTATGTTCATCTACTCTTAAATTCTATTAAAAAAATGTATCTCTTTTTTTACATTTCTTGAATATTTGTAATTATATATAAAATGCCCAGTTCTGAACCAAAAAGCAAGCATATATGACAAATTTAAAGAGCAATAGCATGCATGTGCGTGCGCACGCACGCGCGCTCTCTCTCTCTCTCTCTCTATATATATATATATATATATATATTTTTTTTTTTTTTACCATTATAATATCCAGCAGCCAGGTGGTGGTGGGGCCTGGTGGGCATCCAGGCCAGGCTAAGGCACTGACCACACTCAGAGGGATCTGAAGCTTGCATAGATCCCACCTGAAGGGTTGCCACACATTGTACCTGAAGGGACAGAAGAGAATGGGATTAGGGTTAGGGGTAAATCAGTGTTTAATTTAGCAGGAGGGGGTACTTTTCAGAAACGGGACACACTGTGGAATTAATAAGATAAGGCTTTAAGAAGATGGAGTTTCAGCTAAGGTAGCAGGTTCCTCACTCACCTTATAGATGGCGGGCTTCATCGCATCTGTGAGGGAAGAAAAGCAGTAGCTGATGCTTTGGATCCACAAGTCTGAGCTTCTACTCAAGCCTTGCTCTGAGATCAGGACCCCACGCTTTGGACAATGACCTTCCCGCATCATTTATTCAGAAATTTCTTTTCCCACCATCAACTTTCTGACCCTACCTCCATCTGCCCCCATCTTCTTTCTTTCTTTCTTTACAGTTGACAGTACCCTTCCTCCTATCAAAACCATAATCCTTCCATTCTGGTCTCATCCTCTCTCACCATTTCCAGAACTTTACTCATTTGGTTATTCTTCCTTTCTTCTGCATTATCCACTTGCTCTCCACCTACTGGGTCATTCCCACATTCCCATGTAAATGCCCTATAGCCTCTTCTATAAATAAATAGACAATACTTTCTTTTACCCTTTAATCACCCCAGCCAGCACTCTCAATTTTTTGTTCCCCTTCATAGTCAAATTTCCTAAAGGAACTGTCTACAATGACTGTCTTCATTTCCTCACTTTATATTTCCTCCTCAACCCACTTCTCTACCAGACCAACAAATATGGGACCTTCTCAGGGCTCAAACCTAGGTGCCTTCTTCTTTAAATACTCAGTACTATTGAAATACAAATAGAAGCTATCTTTCCTTGACCTATTCCTCTGCTTTCTCAGCTTTAACTCTAATTCTTTCCCTCTCCTCACAGTCAAAACCAGGCTGTGCATGTGTATGTGTAGGAAGTGGGTGGTAGTGGTGAGGGCAGGAGGGATGAAGTCAGAGGGGAGATGAGCCCCATCTGTCAGCCTCAGCTTTTAGCAGCTCTTTACACAGCCAATTAGGGGATGAAGCAAAAGGGGAATAGCCTAAGGGTAAAGAAGAATAGCTTAGAGGGGAAGATAGGAGCTAATGTGCTAAAAGACTGCAGTTATGAGCCTGAAAAAGGAAAAGCAAGCTCAAGAACAAACGAGAAATCACAGTGGGGGTTTGGACATGACTAAGACTTTGTGCTAGAGACTGAACCCAGAGGAGTTTCAGGGGAAGTGCCCTATGAAGCTCTGGCCATTGCTACTGCAGCCCCATTCTCCTTGCTGAATTACTTACCTGGGGGTTGCTGAGCCAGCAGGGCCTCAGGATGCGGCAGACTGAATAGCAGCACCTTCCCATCTGAGCAGGCAAGAGCCAAGAGACCCAACCGAGGCAGGAGAGGAGCCTAGAGGGCAAGACCAGATCTGTGCTGAGGCTTGGTGCCTTCAGGCGCCTCTCAGAAAACTTTTGAGGTTCTGGTCCCTGAGATACGACACAGAGTTGCTGGAAAAACACTGTCTACCACACTCCAACCTTCTTTCCTCCGATGCTGAGAACTCCCAGAGTCCCTATTTCCTAGCTTCAAGTCCCATGGCCAACTCATAGTCAACTGGGAAGTACCTTTCGAAGGGTGCCTGGAAGTTCCCATGCTCCACTGGGGCAGAATTTGAGGTCCCAGATACAGCCGTGATCACAAGCAATCCCATAGACAAAGTGGGCCCTGTTGCCAGGACTGGAAAGAGAAAGCACGTGGGGACAGTAGGTAGGAAGGAGGGGCCTAAGGATGCCAGAGCTGTTTGAGCCCAATTCAAGCCCTCCCTCCATCCTTCTCTCTCCCTCATATACCCACCCATGGCAGTGTCCCAGCCCCACCTCACCAGCTTTCTTGCTGCAAAGTCCCAAGGCCCCAGAGCTGCAGCAACCCAGGGCCTGAATGAAGCTGACTCAGTGGGTGTGTCTCGTTCATATCAGGGCTTGAGAAAAGGGCAACATATTGCGAAGCTGCTGACCCCTCTGGCACTGGGCACCAGTCCAGAGCCCAAAGTGGTCCCCCTGTGAAGAAGGACACATCCCAGCGCTCTGGATGTGCTGTGATTGAGCTAAATCTAGAGAAAAGTCAAAGAGACAATGGAGAAAAAAGTTAATAAAAGGTAATGACAACAGAATGGGAGCTCTACCTGGAGTATGACCTGGCTTAAGCAAGGACCTGAAAGTCAAGAAATCTACAGGTAAGCACAGTACTTAGCTATCACTTGTACCTCCCTCCCTTCTTTCCCAAACTCTTTTTTTTTTTTAAAGAGAGAGAGAGAGAGAGATGAGAGAGAAAGAGAGATGAGAATTTTTCAATATTTATTTTGTAATTTTCAGTGGACACAACATCTTTGTTTGTATGTGGTGCTAAGGATCGAACCCGGGCCGCACGCACGCCAGGCGAGCGCGCTACCACTTGAGCCACATCTCCAGCCCTTTCCCAAACTCTTTATAGATCTAGCTCATCTTCAAAGATGAGAGGCTGTTGATTCTGGTTTACTGCAATGTTCTGTCAAGGACTGAATACTTGTGACCTTGTAAGCTGGCTTGACTCTGAGTCTCCTTAGCTTCTCTCAGTCTGGCTGGCAGTACTGAGCACTAGAAATTAGACAAGACTGACCAGCTCCAGCCAGAACCTCTATTCTTGGGACCAAGTAGACCAACTTCAGGGAAAGTGAAGGGCTAATGTGTCATCCCTTTCAAAAATTCATCTTCCCTGTTTCCCAAGAATCAGAAAAAAGGTTGAGCTGCAATCATCACCTGTTTATTCGGTACAGTGTGCCATCCTCAGGAAGCCCTTCACGTTGTACAGAAAATAGCGGAGACTTCTCCTCCTGGGGCAAGTACGGAGCTGCCTCACTGGGGAAAGACAAAGAAAAGAACCTGAATTTGGATGAGTTTCACCCATCCCAGGATTCCCACCATAAACCTAGAATCCTCACTCTTCTGTCTCCAGTCATGTCACTCCTCCTAGGCTTCAGAAATGTCACTTCAACTTACAGTTCAGATAACAAGTGCCACTTCCAGGCTAGAGGAATCCATTCAGCAAACTCCCAGAATGAATGTTTCTGTTCTCGGCTGGTGAGAGAGAGAAGTATCAGTGGAGGAAGAGAGAGATTCTCTAGTAGCAACTCTAACACAACTTTCTTAGGATCAGAAATGATCTGTTGTCTGTACTGTCCAATATGCTAGCTGCTAGGGGCAAGTGGCTACTGGGTCCTTGAAATGTGTCCAGTGCAACTAAGAATTGTAACTTTCCAATTCATTCTGTTTATTTATTTATTTATTTTTTGTGTGTGGTGCTGGGATCTAACCCAGGGCTTCATGCATGCTAAGCAAGGATTCTACCACTGAATTACACTCCTGGCCCCTCATTTCATTTTAATTGAAGAGCTCTAGAGCTCTTGCCTTTGTAGTAGTGCTTTTTGGTAATGAATATCATCACCATGCTCTGCCCATTAATGCTTCTATCTTTTTAGATCATCTTTGCATTCCTGTCACCCCTCCCCCCACAGCCTCTGTCCCCAAGTCTCACAGGTCCTTGGTGAGATGGAGGCACTTCCAAACAGGGGCCATGATGTAATTGGGTAAGCCATTGGGAGCCACTCCCCGGCAGTGTGGCTTCTGCTTCTGAGGATGAAATGGGAGAAAAATTAAAGGGAGAGAATTTTCTAAGCTAGAAAAAGTCCCAGAAGGCAACTTTCTTTCCTAATTTTTGCTTTCCTGGCATTAAATACCCTACAACCACTGCCCTATCAGCATCTTAAAAGATTTGTGTTTCAACCATTAAAGGAACTTCTCCACTTCTGCTCCTACTCCTCTATTAGAACTGCATGTTCTGCTGTCTATTGTCTGTTCATCTTCCTTACCATCTCCAAGGCATTTGGATTCAGAGGACTCCCATATACTTCTTAAAACCTTTGCTCCATGGGATAGTCACCCCCTATTCCCTCCACCTCTCTAATATATTTTTTTAGGCTCTTCCTCCTCTGATGGAACTGGTCATTGAGGGTATTCTCTATATACATACTCTTGGAAACTCATCTCATGTTCCAGGGCTTAGATTCACCTTTATGTCTAATTATAAAGTTTACATCTCAGTACTAACATAAAATTGGCTCAGACCCAAGTTTTCTATAAGTTCTAGATCTATATGATATTGGGGTAAGCCATATTAGCCTGCAGCAAAAGAAAAATCAGTAATCAGTTAACAAAGTTCTTGCCTTTCCACATATACAACTGGATACTCTTGAGGCCACTGAGTTGTACATTTTTCAGTGGTTAAAATGTTAAGTTTTATCTTATGTATATTTTACCACAATTAAAAAACAAACAAAACTCAGCATTGTTGTTGGCTCCTACCAATTTTAGTCCTATTATCCTCTCTAGTTTGATCTCCCTTAAAATTTTATCCAGGCCCTATCCTTCAGCTGCAATATATTTATGGGAAAACCATTATTTCTGACAAGTTTGTATTCACCCTTTAAGACCCACCTCATTATCATTCTTCTATGAAACCTAAACAGTTCATCACCCTCCCACTACATGCCTAAATCATTTTGTTCACTCCTGGTATAGCACGCACTGTCGCACTGTACTGCAAACCTTGTGAGACAGGGCTCTCATTCATGTCTATGCTTCCTAGCAGATAATATTCAGTTAAAAATAAACAATCTTGCTTACTATACCCCTTGCCCTATAATCTTCCTAATAGCTCAAAGGACTTCCTAATAGTCCCTTTTCTTACCTGTCTTGGCCAACATAATTACTATCCTTTTAGGTATCTGGCTAACCCCTTAAAAATCCTATTCTCCCATTCGCTTTCTTGTCCATTCAGGTTACCCCTGAAGTGGATCCTCGTGGGTTGCTTCGGGGTGCCACAGGCTCGGGGTCAGATGAACTCTCGCTTGGAGCCTCACTTTCTTCCCCCTCTTCAGCCTCAACCTGGAGCACAAAGTCTTCATCCTGTGCAGCAGTATTCTCTTCTCCACCTTGACAGATTGCCTGCTGCTGGCTCTTCTTCGGTTTGGTAGGGCTGCTCACTTTGGGGCTCTTAGGACAGGAAACTGAAGCAGGCAGGGCAGAAGAGAGTTCTTCAGCCAGTTCCTGAAGATACAGAAGTGCCCTGTGGGATAGGGCAGAGTCAAAGCCATTCTTGTAAACACTTAACTGAGAACCCAGAAATCCAGACCTGGTTGATTCTTTTTTTTTTTTTTTTTTAAAGAGAGAGTGAGAGAGGAGAGAGAGAGAGAGAGAGAGAGAGAGAGAGAGAGAGAAGAGAATTTTTTTTAATATTTATTTTTTTAGTTTTCGGCGGACACAACATCTTTGTTGGTATGTGGTGCTGAGGATCGAACACGGACCGCACGCACACCAGGTGAGCGCGCTACCGTTTGAGCCACATCCCCAGCCCCTGGTTGATTCTTATCTCACTGGATCCTCCCAGTAACACTATGAGGCTGCTATTAATTTCCCTTTCCATGTTGACAGATGAAGAAACAGTAACTCAGGAAAATTAAGTGACTTGGCAGAAAAAAGTCAGATAACAAATGTAGAATCTTAACTCAGATCTTCCAAGCCCAAATCCAGTGCACTTTTCATCTACTACAGTCAAAGAACATTTAGGGCAAGGGGAAAGAAAGGAAGGGCACATAAATAATGAAATAAGCTGGATGGTAAACAGCAATGAAGAACTGGGTGAAGTCTGTGAAAAAAAATGTGATGGAGTACAAGGTACAGAAAGAAGCCTCTTGAATTAAAAAAAAAAAAAAGAAAGAAAGAAAGAAAGAAATCAGAAAAAAAAAAGTTGCTGTGCTGAGAGCTAAAGGATTGCCCTTGGGCTGGGGTTGTGGCTCAGTGGTAGAGCGCTCGCCTAGCACATGCGAGGCCCTGGGTTCGATCCTCAGCATAAATAAATAAAATAAAGGTAGTGTGTCCAACTACAGCTAAAAAATAAATTAAAAAAAAAAAAAAGGATTGTTCCCATATCCCCAGAGTGTAGGTACCACCCCTGCTTACCTGATACCTACTCATAGTCTTCCCATCTCTCCAACATCTGTCCCATTCCCATCCCTTCAATCACTACCCCCCTCCACCAAGCTGTTCTTCACAATCCTTACACTTGGGCAGCCCTTCGGCGGGGTCGTTCCCCAGAAGGGGTCTCAAAGTCCTCAGGAGGCCTCTTTGAAGGTGGAGACTCTGGCTGATCTAGGCCTTTTGACAACTTCAGCAGTAGCAGGTCTCCTTTGGACTTCTGACTTCTTTTCTTAGGCATGGGGGCAGATAGAGGGTTGGATTGATCTAAGAGACCAGGAACCAGAGGGGCTGATGGAAGTTTACGCTGTTGGGGCCTTTTGGGGCCTTTTCGTGTCCTACTACCTCTCTTCCGGGCAGGCTTTGAGGCCCTAGGCTTTGAGACCTTTGACATCTCTGAAGAAAGATCTGTAGAGAAGAATATGGGTTTGTGAGATGAGACCAGAACTCAAACCTCTTTGGAATAGATTATACTGCACTCAGATTTGTAAAATCCTGTGAGCTCAAGCTGTTTTCTTTCATCTTAAGCTAAGTATAGGGAGATGAAAAGATGAAAGGAAAAGGTACACACCTTGCTGTTCCAGTCTGGAGAGGCTCTCTGGCTCTGGAGGAAGACTCCTCTCATCAGGAGAATCCTCAAATCCAGGCAAAGAGGGAGGTAATGACATCTCTATGGAAGCCTCCACACTGGTTGTTTCTGAGGCCTTGACATCAAGCTGGTTTAGCACTTCTCGTCCAGGAGAGTCTACCACAGTCATGCTTCCCACGGGGCCGGCCTCCCCCAAGGCAACACAGCCGACCCCATAGGTATCCATCAGCACCCCCCAAAATGGCTGCACCTACATACAGAGACACACCAATGAGCAAAACGCAAAAACTGTTTGTATAGTCTCAGATTTTTCTCTTTTCCTGCCCTTTATTCCCTTATCCCACAACCAGAAACCCAAGCTCCCTGATCATTCATTCATTCAACAATAATTACTAATCATCTTCTATGGCAGACACTGGTTATATGACAAGACAGACAAGGTCCCTGACCTCATGGAACTTTCATTCTGGTGAAGCAAACAATAAACAGTCTACCATTTATCAAATGCTTACTATGTGCCATACATAAGAGCTTTATATACGTTATTTAATTTAAAGCTCATACATTTTTTTGTAAGAACACTGCAGTGAATGCACAATTAATTAACCCCTCACCTTGAAAGCCAATAAAATGAAATATACATGCCCCACCAACCTCATGCCCAAATAGCAAGAAAATAATGATTATGCATCTAGGGAAGGGTAACAACTTTCTATAACAGACTACCAAGAATAGCTGCCACTCCAGGCACAGAGATACATACCTATAGTCCCAGCTACTTGGGAGGTTGAGACAGGAGGATCACTTCAGCCCTGGAGTTCAGGGCTGGCCTGGGCAACAGAGCAAGACCTGTGTTTCATAAAACAAAACAAACAAAAAGTGAAAAGGATAGCAGCCAGACACTATAAAACTTGGACCAAACTGAAGGATGATGCCTAGAGCTAACATCCATTTCTGTGAATACTAGTGAAGGTACAAATTCATTTGAGAATAAATAACAGTTCTCTGGAGTCTGGTTATCAATCTTTCACTTGAAATGGAGAAGGGGGCTAGATTAGGAAACAATTAAGGAACATCCTATTACATTAAAAGACCATTTCCACATCAAAGAATGAACTAAAACTAAATTTTCATAAATATTTTCTTTGAGCCCAGAAAATCAGATGTGCAACCATGGCCCAAAGTAGGCTAATAGAGGGAGGTAATGACACTGACCACCAAACCAAAAACGTGAGCAACACAGAACTTTGCAGAGGTCCAGTTTTTTGGCAAGAATAACTTGCTTGCCTGTGACAAAAGGAGACATATAGTTTAGCTACATATGGACCTATGGATAGTCCTAAATGATGTACCTAAATGATGAAGAATTCATCACCAGTGGAAAGTACAATATACAAAATAAAGTTCCTATTTGTCTCCTTTGAATAAGATAGTTTAAACAGATTGTAAACTGTAACAATAGCTAACCCTCTAACTCAGCTGGTGAGAATACAAGGTAACATCATGTTCCAAAGATACTTTATAACAGTGTCAAGATACATACATACAGTGAGAATCAACTCATGTTGTAAACAGAAGCCCTGACAGAACTAACCCATTCAAAATAATTAGCAAAAAGGATCCAACTGAGACCTATGCACAGATCCTACATTAAGAATTAAAACAAAGAAACACACACACACACAAAAAACACAAATAAAGGTGAAAAGTACTCTTTTGAAGAACTGCTCAGGCAAACAAAACAATTTCCAACAAAAACTTCCATACTTTGAAAAAAAAAAAAAAACCCATAAGACTATGGAATCCAAGAAAAGAAATCAAAGAAGAGATAAAAAAAAAAAAAAAAACGGAAATGTAAAAAGTAACCTGGCAACCAGGCGTCGTGGTGCAGGCCTGTAATCCCAGTGGCTCGAGAGGCTGAGGCAGGAGGATCATGAGTTCAAAGCCAGCCTCAGCAACGATGAGGTGCTAAGCAACTCAATGAGACCCTGTCTCCAAATAAAATACAAAATAGGGCTGAGGATGTGGCTCAGTGCTCAAGTGTCCCTGAGTTCAATCCCCGATTCACCCCACCCCAAAAAGTGTTTCATTTGTAGAACTAAAAACAGAGTATAGTGGGCTGGGGATGTGGCTCAAGCAGTAGCACGATCGCCTGGCATGCGTGTGGCCCGGGTTCGATCCTCAGCACCACATACAAACAAAGATGTTGTGTCCGCCGAAAACTAAAAATAAATAAATAAATATTAAAATTCTCTCTAAAAATAAAAATAAAAAATAAATACAGACTATAGCATACAAATACACATTTTTAAAATAAATAAATTATATACATATAAACTTTAAAATATAGATAGATATATCTTGGTTGTACTAGGGTTTGAACTCAGGGGTTCTCTATCACTGAGCTACATCCCTGCCCTTTTGTATTTTTGTTTTATTCGGAGACAAGATCTCATTAAGTGCTGAGGCAGAATCAGACTTGTGATCCTCCTGCCTCAGCTTCCCAAGTTGCTGGGATGAGGGTATCTGGCTCATAGTGTAATATATTGCTTCCAAAATACTTTGCCACAGAAAGCTCAATTCGTGTGTGTGTGTGTGTGTGTGTGTGTGTGTGTGTGTTTGCTGGGATTTGAATCCAGGGCCTTGTGCAGCAAGGTAAGCACTCTACCAACTGAGCTATATCCCCAACCCAGGAACCTCAAATTTTTTTTTAAGATCACACAATAAAACACTGAAGACCATGCAAAAAAAGAACAGAAGGGGAGGGGGGGCATGTTGGCAGGAAGAAGAAACAAAGATGACAGAAGCAAAATTTTTAAAAAACACATGCATCATGATAATAAATATGTATCAGTAAGTTCATCCATTGAAGAATAAAGATTCAAATTGATTTAAAAAGCCTAATAACTATATGCTTTACATGACACATCCCAAACAAAAGAAGTCAAAAAGGTGAAAGTAAAATGATAAAATTAAAATATAAAAATAAATAAATAAAATAAAACATATAAGGCAACTGGGCATGGTGGTGCACACCTGTAATCCCAGAGACTCAGGAGGCTGAGCAAGATCACAAGTTTGAGGCCAGTCTCAGTAACTTAGGGAGACCCTGTCTCAAATAAAAATCAAAAGGTCTAGGAATATAGCTCAGTGATAAAGTGCCTTGGTTTAACCCCCAGTACCAAAATAAAATACAATAAAAAATATGTGTGAGCCAGGTGCAGTGGCGCACACCTGTAATCCTAGCAGCTTGGGAGGCTGAGGCAGGAGGATCATGAGTTTAAAGCCAGCCTCAGCAAAAGTAAGGTGCTAAGCAGCTCAGTGAGACCCTGTTAATTAAATAAAATACAGAACAGGGCTAGGGATGTGGCTCAGTGGTTGAGTGCCCCTGAGTTTAATCCCTGGTATCTACCACACACACACACACACACACACACACACACAAATCTGTGTATGTATGTATATATATAAGTGTGTTTACATATACATTATGCAGGGCAAATGTAAGCATAGAGAAAACAGGAGTTTTGACGGTTAAATTCAATGGAAAAATATTAAATGGAAGAGAAAGTGGAATACTTTATAATGAACATAAATTCAAATCATATAAAAAGATAAAAATGTTACAAACATTAAATAATGTAACATTCAAATATATAAATCAAAATCTTCAGAAACACACTAACAGCTTCTTTTAATTATTGAACAATCAAGTAGATAAGGACAGATAAAGATGAATAAAATAACCATTGACCTTTATATTGCTAAGGTTCAATTGCAAAGAACAGAATTCTTAGGCTGGGGCTGTAGCTCAGTGGTAGAGCGCTTGCCTAGCATGTGTGAGGTACTGGGTTTGATCCTCAGCACCACATAAAAATAAACAAATAAAACAAAAATATTCTGTCCATCTACAATTACAAAAAATAAAGATAAAAAATAAAAAAAGAACAGAATTCTCTCTAATCTTTTCAAGCAGAAAAGGATTCAGTATAATCTATCAGTGTCTTCTCAATACCTCTCCCAGTGCCACTTCTATACCAACAGTCTATTAAGTGGCTCACCTACAGCCGCAGCAGCAACACCTACCCTAGATTTATTGAGTCAGAAACTCTGGATGGGGCCAGCACTTTGAGTTTTAACAAGTGCTTTAGGGGATTCTGATGCATGTGCATTTCCAAATCCCTTGCATAAGTGACCACTGGGACAGATGGGGAAAAACACTAAGGAACAGAAATGCTTGTCAAATTGGAAAGTTGTTTTTACAGCTTTGGGTTAAAAAAACCAGACAGCCTTCCCTATGCCATGATGGGGAGCCACCTGCTGAACCAAAGCACTTGCTACAGCTGATGGTACCACAGACAAGCTGGCTCTACAATAACGAGAAAGTGACTAAATGAAGAAGCCACTTCTGTCTCACCCAGAACCAAGCACTGCCACAATCTGCACCAGCAAAATGCATGCCTCCTTAGCCTGCCTCTCCCCCCTCTAAACTCAGGTCCAAATCCAAGCTCTCCAAGGACACATTTGTTTTGCAAATGATGAATCATATTCAGAATCTTGAATGCAAAAAAACTATAGGGGCTGGGGATGTGGCTCAAGCGGTAGCGCGCTCGCCTGGCATGCGTGCGGCCCGGGTTCGATCCTCAGCACCACATACCAACAAAGATGTTGTGTCCGCCGAGAACTAAAAAATAAATATTAAAAATTCTTTCTCTCTCTCTCTCTCTCTCTCTCTCTCTCTCTCCTCTCTCACTCTCTCTAAAAAAAAATGTTAAAAAAAAAAAAAAAAACAAAAAACTATAGGAAATACATTTCTAGGTTTCCAGGCTCTCAAGTGGAAGTTGTTCATTCTCTCTGATCCCATTTACTTCAAGGTAGAAAGCAGGATCGGTGTCTTCTCAATTCCTCTCCCAGTGCCACTTCTATACCAACAGTCTTCCCTCTCCTTTGAAACTCAAAACATTCAGCTCAACCACTGTTACTCCACTATCATACCCTGAACTTCATCAGTACTCCATATCTCTTAACCTTCAGAATCATCAAGATATCCCACTGGTGTGTGTGGGGTGGTCACAATCTCCCATCATTATACTAGACTACTATTACAATACCTATTCTTCAACTCTATCAAGACACTATCCCTTATCTCTCCAGTTTCTCCCTAGGTCTGCCAGATCCAATCTAGCTTAAATCCCTTCATTTCAATCAGATTCTTATTGATATTAAGAATTTTGTTTCTTTTTGTCTTTTTATCCCATAGAATTAGAAAAATTTAAGCCCTGGATGAGCCAAATCATCCTTTTTTCTCCATTTGTACACCTCAGGCATTGGGTATTGGCAACCCCACTATTTCTCATCAATTTCCGTATGTACTCTCCTCAATTCTGATTCCCTGGTTTTCTGCAGATGATGTTGCTTCTGATTTCTGAACAAACATCAGATGGAAAATACTTCCATGTCCTAAGTAATCTAATACTTCCTACACCTGATGTGCTCATCCTATTTGTGTTCTAGCCCTATTTCTCCACCCCCAAAGGAAACTTGAGTTAGTTTATCCTCTTCCTTTCCACTGGTTCCTTCTAAACAGTGTTTAGGGATGTTTATGACTCTCAACTTACCACACACAAAAAGCTATCTTCAAAACATATTCCTCCCAACTAATATCCCTCACCTCCCTCTCTCAAACTTTTTTTTTTTGGGGGGGGGGGGCAGGGAGTACAAGGGATGGAACTCAGGGGCACTCAACTACTGAGCCACATCCCCAGTCCTATTTTGTATTTTATTTAGAGATAGGGTTTCACTAAGTTGCTTAGCACCTCACTGTTGCTGAGGCTGGCTTTGAACTTGTGATCCTCCTGTCTCAGCCTCCCAAGCTGCTGGAATTACAGGCATGCGCCACCATGCCCAGCTTCAGCCAAACCTTTTTTTTTTTTTTAAACATATTTTTTAGTTGTTAATTGACTTTTATTTTATTTGCTTATTTATATGTGGTGCTGGGAATTGAACGCAGTGCCTCACACCTACAAGGCAAGCACTCTACCACTGAGCTACAACTCCAGCCCCTAGCCAAACTTTTTAAGTTGACTGTCCTTGGTACTTTAATTTCCCTGCTTTATCCTAAGTAGGCTATTGCCCCTAGCTCATCACTAAAGCAAAAATTGTCAATAATTATTGTATCATTCATCCAGTGAACACTTCTTAGCCTCTTTAACTTGACCTCAGCAGCACTGACTACTTAACATTTCTTTCTTGAAACAGTTTCCTTCCCTCTTCTTTTTCTCCTCCCCCAGCCCTTCTTTTCTTTCCTTTTCCAGTCTTGCTGAGTTGCCAAGCTGACCACCTGGCAGCCAACTCCTAGGCTCAAACAATCCTCCTGCCTCAGTCTCCTGAGTATATGAGGTTACTGGCATGTACCACAATGCCAGGCCACCAGTCTCTTTTTCTTTGAAACAATTCAAGTACAGCTACCTTCCAGATTTTTACACATTTTCCTCAATCTTTTAAAGTTGCTTCATTCACACCTGTTTGGAAGCTTTTTTGTTTGTTTGCCAACTCACGTCTTTTGTTTTTCCAAAATATTCAATTAGGCTGATTTCTTTTTTAGAATTGTTTTTTTTAAAACATTTATTTTTTTAGAAGTAATTGAAAAAAAAAAGAAGTAATTGAACACAATACCTTTATTTTATTTATTTTTATGTGGTGCTGAGGATCCAACCCAGGGCCTCCAACGTGCTAGAGTACTCTACTGCTAAGCCACAAACCCAGTCCCTAGAATTGGTTTTTTATAAAACGTAATTGATACAAAATACTTATAAATTATATGTGTAAAATATAAAGAATAGCAACAAAGCAAACACCTATGTATCTACCATGTTTCAACTTAGTTTTAATAGAAACAATAACTTTTTCATACTAAAATTTCTTTAAAAGCCTGGTGTGATAGTGGCAGAGGCCTGTAACTGAGAGGCTGAGGCAGGAGGATGGCAAGTTCAAAGCCAGCCTCAGCAAGAGCAAGGCTAAGAAACTCAGTGAGACCCTGTCTCTAGATAAAATACAAAATAGGGCTGGGATGTGGCTCAGTAGTTGAGTTCCCTTGAATTCAATATCCCAGTACCAAAAAAAAAAAAAAAAAAATTAAAAGTCAAATATATTCAACATTTTTTTTTAAGAGAGAGTGAGAGAGGAGAGAGAGAGAGAGAGAGAGAGAGAGAGAGAGAGAGATCATTTGACATTTTAAATAAAACCAATACAATGACTCTTGATAAGCATATAATTACGGGCAGCAAAGTAAGTAGGCAGTCAGGAGAAAAGTCCACAAGCTTCAGCGTGCCTTAGGCATCTGTCTCTAAACTTTAGAGAGGAAATGGAATGAGAGTTACCAAAGGAAACTAGTTAAATGAAGGGCAGTTTTTTTTTAATATTTATTTTTTAGATATAGGTGGACACAATATCTCTATTTTATTTTTATGTGGTGCTGAGGATCGAACCCAGTGCCTCACGCATGCTAGGCGAACGCTCTACCTCTGAGCCACAACCCCAGCCCCTGAAGGACAGTTTTTAAAAAATAACAAAATAAGCCAGGCATGGTGGTACATGCCTATAAAATCCGACTGGCTCAGGAGGCTGAGGCAGGAGGATTTTAGGTTCAAAGCCAGTCTCAGCAACTTAGCGAGGCACTTAACAACTCAGCAAGACCCAGTCTCTAAATATAAAAAATGGCTGAGGTTGTGGCTCAGTGGTTGAGCACCCCTGGCTTTAATCCTCATTAAAAACAAAAACAAACAAAAAAAACACCTATTTATACCTTAAAGATTTTCCATATGAATACATACACACTGATCTTTTTTTTTGGTTTTTGGTACTGGAGCTTGGGATTGAACTCAGGGGCACTCAACCACTGAGCCATATCCCCAGCTCTTTTTTTTTTTTTTTTGTAATTTAGATATTAAAATATTAATTTAGGGCTGGATTTGTGGCTCAGTAGTGGAGCGCTTGCCTAGTAAGTATGAGGCACTGGATTTGATCCTCAGCACCACATAAAAATAAAACAAAAAATAAATAAAGGCATGCTGTCCATCTACAAATACCAAAAACAGAAAAAGAAAAATTATTTTTTTTTTAAAAAAGCTAACATTTGAAAAAAAAAGGAGAACCCACTTATATCCCACTACCAACTGTATATCACACCCTTGCCAATCCCCCCCCCCCCAGTACTGGGGATTGTACCAGCCCACTTACCACCTAGCTACATCTCCAGCCCACTTTATTTCTGATACAGGGTCTTGCTAAGTTGCCAAGGCTGTCCCTGAACTTGTGATTCTAATGCCTTGGTCTCCCCAGTTGCTGGGATTACAGGCATGAGCCACCATGATTAGCTTTGCCAATCTTCTTAGTGTTTGACAATCTGATAAGTTAAAGAATTCTTCCTTCTTGTAATTATTTGCATTGTTCTGATAATAACTGAGGTTAGCAACTGGTTATTTTTGGTTTTGGAACTGAAAATTAAACCCAGGATTTTGCACATGCTAGGCAAGTACTCTAGCTACCAATAAACAATGCCCTTTTTATTTTATTTCATTTTGAGACAGAGTCTCACTAAGTTGCCCAGGCTGGCCTTGAACTTTCAATCCTCCTGCCTCCACATTCTGAGTAGCTGGGATTATAGTCATGTGCAACTATATCTAGTTAGCAACTTATTTTTACATGTTGGACATCTATATCTTTTATGAATCATCTATACATATAAATTTGCATATATTCCTATAGGGTTGTCTTTTCCTTATTTATCTGTGAGGTGTTATTTATGTTGCGAATGTGTTCCTCCTGTATAATTTTTACTTTTAACTCTGTTTACATTACTTGCTTAACTGGTTTTCAGATTTTGTGTGTTAAACTCCTCAATCATCTCTTTTATAATTTTTTAAAATATTTTTATTTTGGGGGGTGTAAATGGACACAACACAATGCCTTTATTTTTATGGGGTGCTGAGGATCGAACCTGGGTCCCACCTGTGCTAGGGGAGCACTCTACCAACGAGCCACAATCCCAACCCGATCTCTTTTATGATTTCTTTTTGTGTCTTTAAAAGGCATTTCCTACCTCACTGATATATTTTCTTCTAATTATTTGTCTAGTTTTGGATGTTACATGTGTCTTCTTAGTCCATCCAGAATTTTCATATAAAGGTGATAGGAGTATGAAACATTTATACTTTAAAGTTTCACAACAAAAAAGAGTTTTGCCAATCTCATTCACTACTGTATCTGCAACTTGGTGGGGTAAATGCAATAATTGACCCTTAACCTCTGTCAATTGAATGACTGACTCCTCAACATTCTTCAGTTCTCATGAAGGCAGCAGTAGTGTGTAGTGTATTTTCCATTTATTATTTTACAATACAAATTTTGGACACACGGTAAAGGAAGAGATGTTTAGTCAATTCATAGTACAGTTTTTGCATCCCAACCTGTCTGGTTTTCTTGCTGCTCCAGGCTGCCAAGCTGACCTTCCTTCCCCCCAGAGGAAAAAATAATTAGATAATACTGTACCTCAAGTATGGAAATTAAAACATACTAGTTTAATACACTGTTTCCCAAAGTATTCTTATGGTGCAACTGGTGGCATGCAAGATGATTTTAATGGTATGCAAATTAACATTTTTTTAACTTGCATAGAAAACTGTAGCCCACGATTTCAGTACGTATTTAAAGTTTAAAAATAAACCAATTTAAATAAAACTATTATGAAAACAACAGTACAGCTGTCAAGGATGTCAAAAACAGTGATGTTGGCAAAGGAATGACTTCAATTTGAGTAAAAATACGCTGGGGCCAAGAGGCTTGGTCATATTTTACACTCCTCCAACAAAGTGAATTACTTATGGTGGGCTAAAGTCACCACCTGTGTTCCCCCCAGCAGATTGCCAACTTGCCACAAGATAAAAGAACTAGATAGGGAAACATAACTGGCCCTTGGCTGCGCCAATGGGGTTACAGCGCGCGGGGCACAACCCCCGGGGTTAGAAGAGCCTCCTCGATCAAGAGGCTGAGATACCGCAGGAAGAAGCGACTGATTGCAGCCACCATAGAGGCCGCCTACCATCCCGAGCCCTGGCCGTAGCAGTAGCTTTCGCCACCTGCCTGTGCGGGAGGAGAACCCTGATTTCCCTAAGACTTGAGGACTACTGTAGGTCCGCTAGTCCAATGGACGCGATGTAAGAAAGCAGAGGCTGGGACACAGGCTGCAGCGTTACGCACAAAGCGTGAGGAAAGGGCAAGACCCGGGGCTTGCAGAGATGGGGATGCTCGATGGCCACAGTGGGCAAGGAGGTAGGTACGATGGCTTTCTGTAAGAACGCAGAGACCGGAGGGCGCGCTGCCGTGCGCAGGGGGAGAGTAGAGTCAGGACTTCGTCCTTAATACCCTAGTGCTACCGCAAAAGAAGGGGAGGAGTAATCGCTGGGTCCCCCACACACCCCGCTGCGGTACACTCACCCCGCCAAAGTCCTTCCGGAAGTCCAAGTTCGAAGATGGCGCCGCCTGTCTGGTCGCGGTTTTATGACGAATCTCTTAGCGGCTCTCCCTCGCTACTACCCCCACCCCCCGCCCAGGCTCAAGGTAAACACGCGCGCTCAGCCAGGAGTTGGTGCCGGGCTAGGCTTTTCCTTAGACTTTGAGTTCCATAATGCAGCGCGCTGGTCGCCGAGTCCTCGGCGTGGGCGGGACTCCAGTGCGTCTTCCGCCGCGCAGGGCCGCTGCAGAGCCTTCTGGGAATTGCAGGGACAAGGGCCTGCTCGGCGCCTGCGCAGCCGGGCGGGCTCCCACGCCGCCGAGCTTCGCGCCCGAGCACTGTATCCGCCCCTTCCGCACAGACTAACAGGCCTGTGACGCGAAGCACCCGGCTGCGACTGAGAGTCCAACTGCAACCCTACACCGTCGGAGGCTGGACAGAAATGCGGAGATCAAGAGACCCTCGCCCCCGGCCGCCAGCGGATGAGTCTGGTTTCTACCACTAGTGAAGTCAGGGATGCACCCGAGACAGGAAGAAAATGAAAGGGGGCAAGGAAAGAGGACAATAAGGAGTAAGAGCAGTAGAAAAGTCAGGCCTGGGACAGGGACGCAGCTCGGTCTTGTTCAGAGGCTTTGCCTTACTCCCTCATTGAGTGTGTAATGCCGTGGAAAAGGGTGTGCATCAAGTTTCTGTCCTTTCCAAAGGTATTTAAAGCCGCATAAATTTAACAGATCTCCACACACCCTCTAGGAGAGAGCGCAGGAGATATCGACATGGACAGGAAGAAGTGGAGTCAGCCAAACTTTCTCTTCCCAAATAATATCGCCAATTAAATTTCCTTCCTTGCACAAAACATTTAGGAAAAGTATGGGAGAAGCTGGGCACCATTGCTAATGCCTGTTGTCCCAGCTACTCTTGAGGTCAAAGAGGAGGATCGCTTGATCTAGGAATTTGGGGCCATTCTGGGCAAAGTAGCAAAACTGGTCTTATTAAAGAAACAAAAAATACTGCAGGTGTTAACTAAGATCTAAATAAGGAGACGTCTCATCCGTTCCACTCCTGTTTCACTCCCTTAGAGGCCAACAGTCTTGAATGGGTGTCTTCTTTCTCTTAGGTGTTAGCTATCTCTTAAACCCTGTGTGATGGACAGCTCTGTTTCTAATATTTAATTCTATAATGAACAAATCTGTCTTTAAATCCTTGCTGCCTCAGATTTGGCTATCTTTGACTTAAACCATTGTGAAATCTTTTTAAAATGAATAATTTATTTTTAGAACAAAACAGTCATATGGCTAAAAATTCAAGATACAAAAGGGTATAAAGTGTCTTCAAACTGTCTCCAGCCACACAGGCATTTCTTATTATCTGTCCAAAGCGTTTTACTTTTATATGTATCTTCCCCCCTTTTTTCATTCAAACAGCAACTAACTACCACATTGTCCTGTATTTTCTTTTAACTGAGTGTATTTTATATGTGGGAGGCCAACCTTAGGGGTGACTGAGTTACATTCCCCAGCTGGGTGCTGAGGCGCTCAGTCACAGAAATGGGTGTGCCTTGCTACAGCCCCATGGGTGAAGCTATGCTCATCTGTTCCTTTGTAATATAACCCCTTGCCCTGTTTAGGATAGAATCTTCCATGGAAGTGCCTTGTGTGTGTCCCCTCCTCTTACTGTGCCCTTGGGTGTGGCCTACCCAGGTGTCAGTCAACCTGCTGACAGTGGACATCATGAAGATAGACTCAGCCTCCTGAAACCTGACCCCTTGCCTCATTTGAATAGCTTCTGCTCAATAAAAGGGGTCAGCGCGTGTTCTTCCTTGCTCTCTCTTTCTGCGGACCCTTAAGGTCAGAGGAGCCTTCACAGCAACCCCAAAGAAAAAGGTATTTGTGTCTCTTGTATGGTTATTTCGTGCAGCCCAGTTAGCCCAGTTTAACTAGAGTGACCCCTGAGCCTTTTAGTGGTGAGAACAGAAACCCAGCATTTTATAGATCTATTTCTGTACATTAAAACCTTCTGCATTCTTTATTACTGCCCAGGATTTAATTTTTTGAATGTAATATGGTTTAATTAGTACATTACTGATTCTAAGGGATATTTAGGTGGCTTCCAATCTTTTGCTGTTATTAACAATGCTGCTATAAATAACTTTGTATCTAAGTTACTTCAAACACTCAAGTATATGAGTAGGATGAATTCCTAGAAGTGAAATTGCTGGATCAGTTTATTTTATTTATTTGTTTGGTACCAGGGAGTGAATCCAGGGGTGCTTAACCACTGAGCAATATGCCCAGTCTGTTATTTTGAGGCAATCTCACTAAGTTATTGTGGCTAGCTTTGAATTTGAGCTCCTCCTGCCTCAGCCTCTTGAACTGCTGGGATTACAGGTGTGTGCCATGGCAACTGGCTTTATTTATTTATTTATTTAAATATTTTTTAGTTGTCAAAGGATCTTTTATTTATGTATATGTGGTGCTGAGGATCGAACCCAGGGCCTCATACATGCCAGGCAAGTGCTCTACCACTAAGCCACGACTCCAGCCTGGCTTTATTTTTTTGTGCTCTGCTGGCCCTCAAACCCAGTATCTCATGCTATGCAAGAGCTGTGCCACTGAGCTACACCCCCAACCCTGAAAAACAATATTTTTTGTTTTCTTTTTTTTTTTTGTAAGTTGTGTATGGACTTATTTTTTTTAAGTTGTTTTTAGATGGTGTTAGCATTGAACATACTAGGCAAGCACTCTATCACTGAGGTACAACTAGAGCCCCTGAAAAACAATCTTAACTAATATGTTTATTTCTCTAATCTCTACTATCTTTCTAAAGCATAAAACTGACCCTGCTTAATTTTGATGACTGATTTCACACTGATCTTGAAAAGAAAAAAGAAAGAAAACGGGAAGCCCCCCCCAAAAAAATCAAGACATGCTCATTGTAAACCATTGGCAGTAACTAGTGACCAATTCCTGAAAATTGGCAAATAAAAAGAAAAACTTAAGTATTTATCCTGCGTTTCCAGTATGAACTGTAGTTCAGAATAACTAACTGATGAGAGGTAGTTCTTTATAGATTATCATCCAGTAAACAAGCAAAGAATGATAGAATAATCACCATTTTGTGCCGCAGTCTGGCTGGGCACAATTCAGGAGCCACTTGTCAAAAGAAACTAACTTATTTTTAGAACTACAAACGCCAAACAAAACAGCTCCTCAGGAAAAAACCCTCAGAGCCCAACTGCCACCACCGGCTTCCCCAAGCCTCTCACCCCCACACAAACCTCACCACCTCCCACAATCCTCCTGCTCTTGAGGCTGATTGGCTGGGTCGCATGGGCGGAGCCAAAGAAGTCCCCTAATGAGCAGCTCCGTGGAGGAGCCAATCAGCTAGATGTTGCTGGGGCCGCTGTGAACCAATCATCAGCTGGCAGTCTGAAGGGCGGGGAAACAGCCCAATGAACATCACCACAGAGGAGCCAATCAGCTAGATGTTGCTGGGGCCGCTGTAAGCCAATCATCAGCCGGCAGCTGGAAGTTTGCTGGCAGCTGGAAGTTTGCTGGGGCCCCTTTGGCTGTGGCTCTCAACATCTCCCCCTCTCTGTTTAAACAACAAGCATGTGGCTTAGGGACCGTGCCTGCCTTAGGTTGTCCAATACTACATATGGTCCTTACCCGTCTTCGGATGAGCTGACCTCAGGGCATCAGCCTCCTGTCTTAGGTTGGTACCATTGTAATTGGATCTTACCCGTCATTGACTACCGGTCCAGTATACAGCCACACCTGTGGAGAGGTCTTTGTCATGACAAGCAGAAGGGAGGAAGATACACCAAGCCAATTGACGGCTCTTGTTGGAAAAATTGTACAACCGATGACATCATCAGTAAAAATACTCCAACACTACCACAAGTCACTGCACCAACAGGTAGTTCACAATGCATACAAGTGACACATAGTTTAGGCAAGTTCTGCAAGCAGTTCAGTGATGGCTATTGCAGAAACTGTAGATTAGTTTTATCTTTGTCTTCACTGGCACTGGGATGAAGATAGGAATTCTAGCAATAATGGCTAAAGAAAAAATCATGTAACATTCCAGAAGGCACTAAAAGAAAACAATTTTCTTAACAATTTACATTATCTTGAAGAGAAAAGAAAACAATTTTCTTAACAATTTACATTATCTTGAAGAGAATTATTAAATATAATGAAAAGGAAAGGTGAAAGTAAACAAACAGATCTGTTAACCTTTTTTGTTTACATGTTAAAACAATTCTTAACGGTTATTTACCCAATTTAAATTAAACCATTTAAATCATGTGAATAAAAAAAATATTTGGATCCATTTTTTCATGAGCGCTCATCATATATGATATATGGACATACGTACATTCAAACATATAACACAAAACACAAGTGTGCACACATAATATAATACATACAACACATAACATAATAGTAAAGGCCTTATAACTTTTTACAGGTGAAATCTCCATTGCAATGTTTAAAAACTCTATAGTCAAAAAAAAAAATAGAACTGATCAGCAAAACATTAACCTAGGTCTGTATGAGCTCAAAAAACAAAATAGAACTTCATGATATGGGAAAGGGCAATAATAAAATAGATATTGAAAAAAGCATCCTGGTTCTGTCGCAGATGTAAGGATAGCCAAATTGGAGTTTTGGATATCAGCTGTTATGGATTTGAGCCAAATCATCTTCTTTTTGGTCTGTAGAAATCGCTTTAGTTAATCTCTCTGGAATCCAAATCGGCTGCTGTTCTCCCTGTGGAAATACACAAACAGGCCCCCGACTCCAGACAATCACTGGGTCAGGACTTTAGTTAATCTCTCCAGAATCCAAATCGGCTGCTGTTCTTCCTGTGGAAACACACAAACAGACCCCCGACTCCAGACAATTACTGGGTCAGGACCTTTCCATTGTCCTGTTAGAATATCTTTCCAAAGTACCTTGGGCTTATGTACATTTTTTTGGACACATATGCCTTTCTGCAGCACTAAGTCCTGATGAATCCAAATTTAAAAAGTTTAGAGTAAAAAGGGTTATTTTAAGTTTATCTTTGGGGAATATATACCCCTTCCTAATTCCTTCTTTTTGCTTTAATAAGTACATTTTAATAGTTTGATGAGCTCTTTCAACTATGCCTTGTCCCTGTGGATTGTATGGGATTCCTGTTATATGAGTAATGCCAAATGATGAGCAAAATTGTTTAAAAGAGGTAGAAGTATAACCAGGGGCATTATCTGTTTTTAACTGTTTTGGAATGCCCACAGTGGCAAAATTTTGTGAGCAATGAGCTATAACATCTTTAGTTTTTTCTCCAGCATGAAGGGAGCCCATCAAAAATCCAGAAGAAGTATCAACTGTAACATGCAAATATTTTAATTTTCCAAATTCTGGCAAGTGTGTGACGTCCATCTGCCAAATATGGTTAGGTATCAATCCTCTAGGATTGACTCCAAGATTAACTTGTGGTAAAAAGGTCACACAATTTTGACATTATTTTATTATTTGTCTAGCTTGTTCCTTAGTTATTTTAAAACGCTTTTGTAAAGTATTAGCATTGACATGGAACCTTTTATGAAAATTTATAGCTTCTTCTAGTGTAGAGAAAATATGTATGTCATGTGTAGTTTTATCTGCTAAATCATTGCCCGAACTAAGGGCTCCAGGCAATCCTGTATGTGCCCTGATATGTCCAATAAAGAATGGATCTTTTCTGTCCCAGATTAAACTTTGTATAGTGGAAAACAAAGAGAAAACAGTAGAAGAAGGGGAAATCCTACCAGCATCTTCAAGGGATACTATAGCATTAACTATATACTGACTATCAGAAAATAAATACAGAATCTTTAAACATCACAAAAGCTTGTAATACTGCATTAAGCTCTACCTTTTGTCATGAGCTATGTAATGCTTTAAATAATCAATAATAATAAAAAAAAAGCTCTACCTTTTGAGCTGATTGTTTGGGTACTAAAAATGTAAAAGTTTGATCAGGTGTAACTATTGCTGCTGTACCATTATTTGACCCATCAGTGAATATATTTGGAGCATTCATGATAGGTGTTTTTCTTGTCATTTTTGGAAAAATTACAGGATGCAATGACCAAAAAGACAATAAAGGATTAGATGGTAAGTGGTTATCAAATGAAACATTAGATTTGCACATGATTATTGCCCAAGTATTTAACTCATTAGCTAATTCATCAATTTGATTCATAATATATGGAGTAATAATTTTATTGGGAGAAATTCCAAATACTCCCTTTGCTGTTTTTATTCCTTTGAGTATTAATTTTCCTACAGCCTCAGGATACCTAGTAAGAATAGTGTTAGGAGAATAAGATAAATGTATCCATAATAATGGACCTTCTTGCCAAAATACTCCTGTAGGAATATTTTTTGTTGGTAGTACAATAAATAATAAAGGCAAACATCAATTCTATCCAAATGCATATTTTCCATATATGTTTCAATGAATTTTAATGCCTTTCTTGCTTCAGGCGTTAACATTCGGGGTGAATTTGGATCTGATGGACCTTTTAGGATATCAAATAAAGGTCCCAATTCTCCTGTTGGAATACCTAGATAAGGCCTTATCCAATTTATGTCTCCTAATAACTTTTGAAAGTCATTAAGTGATTTGAGTTGATCTACTCGTATTTGAATTTTTGGTGGACGGACCATGGTTGAGGATAATAGAACTCCTAAATAATTAATTGGAAAATTTAATTGTAATTTATCTATTGCTATCTCTAGATTATAATTTTTTAATAAATTTGTAAGTGTGGCATAACATTCTAGCAATGTGTTTTTAGCTTTGTGTGCTAATAATACATCATCCATATAGTGAAATATTTGTAGTTCAGGATTTTGATTTCTAAGTGGCTGGATTACTTTGTTAACATAAATTTGACACATAGTTGGGCTGTTAGCCATCCCTTGAGGGAGTACTTTCCATTCATATCTCTGATCAGGACCTTCATGATTTAGTGCAGGGATAGTAAATGCAAAACGTGGACTATCCTCAGGATGAATTGGAATTGAAAAAAAACCAATCTTTAATATCTATAACTAAAACATACCAAGTTTTTGGCAACGCAGACAATTGAGGAATCCCCGATTGAGCAGGTCTCATAATGACCATTTCATTATTAATGGCTCTTAAATCTTGCAATAATCTCCATTTACCAGATTTCTTTTTGATGACAAAAATGGGAGTATTATGGGGGGATACAGAAGGTTGTATATGTCCTTCCGCTAATTGTTGTTTGACCAGATCATGGGCTACTTGTATCTTTTCTTTAGTCAAGGGCCACTGAGGAACCCATACTGGTCTTTCTGATTTCCATGTAATTTTTATTGTCTCAGTGGCCCTTTGTGAAAATCCAACCCATGTCTGTCTGTTCCTTGATCTATTTGTATTGGTGCTGCTATACCTTGTTCTTGTTTTTCTAATCTTTTTCCTTTCCTAAAACCTTGTCTAGCCATAATAGTGGATGCATTTTGATTGATATTATTTGTTAATGTCAAACCTAATTGATCTAAGACATCTCATCCCCATAAATTTACGGGAAGATGATCCAATACATATGGCTGTATAGTTCCTTCACATCCTTCAGGATCCTTCCAATCTAATACCATTGCGCTTCTATCGGGATTAGTCGCCACTCCTAGGCCTCAAAGCGTTTGAGTGGCTTGTTGTAATGGCCAATGTTTTGGCCATTCTTGACGAGAGATGATGCTAAGGTCTGCACCTGTATCCAGTAGCCCATTAAATTCATGTCCTTGAATATTTAGTTTTAGCATGGGGCGAGAATCTAAATTTAAAGAAAGCAAAGCCCAATCTACACCTGTGGAGCCTAATCCCTTGGACCTCTTTCTACAGCATGACTGGAAAATTTATCATGTAGGCTTGGTATTATTAGTAACTGTGCTATTCTATCTCCTGGTGAAATTACTGATATACCCTTTGGAGAACTGGCTATAATTTTTAATTCACCTTCATAATCGGGATCAATTACCTCGGGACTTATCAAAAGTCCTTTTAGAGTAGAAGAGCTGCGTCCCAATAATAAGCCTACTGTTCCTTTGGGAAGAGATCCTTTTACCCCTGTGGGAATGATTTGAACTCCCATCTCTGGAGTTAGTACTGATCTGGCGGAGGCGCAGATGTCCAACCCTGTGCTCCCTCTGGTTTGTCTGATGAGGGATCTGATGGACAATGTGTCCTGGTCACTACCCTGATGGGGTTGCTGGGTTCCTCCAGTGCTCTGTATATTTGTGGTTTGGGGCCCCGGAGCATTGGGGCCCCCTGTCCATTTTTTGGCAACGGAGCCCGATGCCTTTCTCCACGATATCGTGGATAAACACTTGGTCCTTGTTCGTTTTTTGATAGTGGAGTACCCTCTATGGTGGTTTGAGAACGCAATTCATTAGCCCAATGTAATGGAGTACCCTCTATGGTGGTTTGAGAACGGCATTCATTAGCCCAATGTCTCCCTCTACGGCATCGTGGGCAAATACCCGGTATTCTACTCCTTTGATACCTAGTTTTGTTAAACCCTCCTCCTATGGGGCAATTCCTTTTAAAATGTCCTGTTTGTTGACAATTGTAGCATGTTCTTGGCCTGGCATATAAAGCCTGTTTTACTGCAGCTGCCACAATTTGCCCTTGTTCATTATTGCCTCTGGCATCTAAAGCCTGTTTTACTGCAGCTGCCATGACTTGCTCTTGTTCATTAATGTCTCTACATAATTTAATATATGTGTTTAAATCTTCCTGTTTCCATGGTCTAATGATATCTCTGCACCAACGATTTGCTTGGTCATAAGCCAGTTGTTTTATTAATGGCATTGCTTGTTCTGTATTCCCAAAAACTCTGGTAGCTGTTTGAATAAGCCTATCTACAAATTCAGTGTAAGGTTCATTAGCTCCTTGTATTATCTTAGATAATTGACCTTGTAAACCTCCATGTCCTTGTAAAGTCTTCCATGCCTTAACTGCATCTATAGCAATTTGTAAATATACACCAGGATCATATGCAATTTGTTGCTGCCGATCCTCATAAGGTCCCTTTCCTAACAACATATCTAGATTTCTCTGAGGATAACCAGCTGCTGCATTTCGCCTAGCCGTCTCCTTGCAAAATTCCTCACTGGCAACCTTCCATAACAGGTATTGTCCTCCATTTAGCACAGCTTTACAAATATTAGCCCAATCTGCTGGCGTCATGTTTAAGTTGGTAATGGATTCGACCAAGCTTACAGTGAAGGGTGCTTGAGGACCATAGGTTGTTACAGCCTCTTTTAGCTCCTTCAGTGTTTTGAAATTTAAACCCTGGTAAATTCGCTGCCCTCCTACCTCAAATACAGGGCATACTTGAGATCCTGTCTCAGGATCCCAACTATCAACTGCGGGGGTTGGGAGTCTCCTAGCATATGGAGGTGGTGCTGTTGATTGGACACTAATGCCCTCTGGTGATAGAATGCTGTTAGTAGCAGTCTCCTGTAGAGGTGGTGCTGTTGGTTGGACACTTACGCTCTCTGATAGAAAGGTGTTATTAGCAGTCTCCTGTTGTAACTTTTCCCCTGATGGCTTTTTCTGCTCTAAACTTCCTTCCTCTGTCTCACTAGCTCGAAAGACCTTCTCTTTTACTTGAATCTTTTCCTCTTTCTGACTAACTTGAGAGACCTTCTCTTTTACTTGAATCAATATGTCTTCTCCTTCCTCTACCTTTGTCTGAACTGAAGGCTTTGGACTAAGCAAACCAGATACGAACGTCCACAATGGCAATGTGCCAACTGGCAGAGTCCCTGGGTTGTTCTTTTCTATTCTTTTTAAATCTTCACCATGATGGTTCCATTGTGATATATCTAACAACTCCTCCTTAAAAAGCCATGGGCTACATTTTTGTATTATATCAACGTATGCCCTGACTGCTCTTGATTTTACTGGGAAGCCTCCTTCCTCTAATAATTTACTTAACAGTCTTTCGGTTTGTTTTTTACTAATTTCTGATCCCGTATTTCTACTATAATACAACCCAACAAGATGACGCCAAACAAAACCGAGACAGAATGCAATAAAAATGGAACAATAATTCATTATATCAGCCTTTCTATCCTCCTGAAATGTGTATCCATCCTTTCTCCCTATCTGTTCCTCAGACGCAAATAGTTTTTCCTCAGATGTGAGCGGTTTTTCTTCCGTCTCACTCATCTCCAGGGACAGGCAAGTTAAAACAAAAATGTAGCAAAACAAAAGAGGAAACTTAGAATGGCTACCCATCCTCTCGCCCTGCCCTCAGGGGCGAGCAGTTTACTTACCCTCAGTCGCTCCCCGTGCGAGCCACCAAATGCCGCAGTCTGGCTGGGCACAATTCAGGAGCCACTTGTCAAAAGAAACTAACTTTATTTTTAGAACTACAAATGCCAAACAAAACAGCTCCTCAGGAAAAAACCCTCAGAGCTCAACTGCCACCACCGGCTTCCCCAAGCCTCTCACCCCCACACAAACCTCACCACCTCCCACAATCCTCCTGCTCTTGAGGCTGATTGGCTGGGTCGCATGGGCAGAGCCAAAGAAGTCCCCTAATGAGCAGCTCCGTGGAGGAGCCAATCAGCTAGATGTTGCTGGGGCCGCTGTGAGCCAATCATCAGCTGGCAGTCTGAAGGGCGGGGAAACAGCCCAATGAACATCACCACAGAGGAGCCAATCAGCTAGATGTTGCTGGGGCCGCTGTGAGCCAATCATCAGCCGGCAGCTGGAAGTTTGCTGGCAGCTGGAAGTTTGCTGGGGCCCCTTTGGCTGTGGCTCTCAACAATTTTGCATCTCCCAAAGAAATTATTCAGGCAACAATCATCAGTGGATGAAACCACTAAATGAAAGGTTTGGGGAAAGCTTTAAAATGCCTGGACCCAATCATCACTGAACATGAAACAACCATTGTTTGCTTCCTGATGAGATACAATATAAAGCATACAGAACCACTTATTACTCTCCTTACCCAAAAAGTTGAAATAGAAACACAGAGCAGAGAATAAATTAATACATGAAAGAAAACAAATACAGAATGTGGAACATTTTATAATGATAATTGACTGGGTTTCTATAAGTCAATACCATGAGAAAAGCAGGACTTTTTTTTTTTTTTTTTTTTTAATACTACAGATTGAACCCAGGGCCCTATACATACTAAGCATGCTCTCTACCACTGAGCTACAACCCAATCTTTTTGTTGTTGGTCGTACCTTTTATTTTTATGTCATGCTGAGGATCAAACCCAGTGCCTCAAATGTGCTAGGCAAGAGTTCTACCACTGATTGAACCCAGGGCCTCATGCAAGCTAGGCAAGCCTTCTAGCATGGATCTGTATCCCCAACCCTTTTTATTTTATCCTGAGATAGTCTTAAGTTACCCAGGCTGGTCCTGAACTTGTGATCTTCCTACCTCAGCCTCCCAAGTCTCTGGGATTACTGACATGAACCATTGCACCTGACTCGGTCTCCTTTTGTGATGCTTGAAAATTTTTAATAAAACATGCACACAAATGGAAAACTTTCCATTTTGAAGCTAAGCAGTGATTCAACTCAGTTTAGCCTCAATTTGGAGCGCTGTCATGCTTAAGCCTGTTCTAACCTCCTTACACTACTTGACTCTTTTAAATTGGCAACTTGTTATAAGGCCAGTTTTTGTGTTCAAGCAATCTCCTCCGTTAATTTGCCTTCGATTGTTTTCCAAATGGGAAATGACTTAACCTTTCAAGGATTGGGTCGAATGTTACTTGTCAAGTCTTCACCAACTTTGCTAAACCAAATGGCATCATATTTTGGTGTTTCCAAGGAATTTTGTTCATACTACTAGAATTTATCTCATACTGTAGATATGATTTGACTATCTTCCTACATCATAAAAGTTAAGTCTTTGGATTCAGACTGCCTATGATCACATCCTGGTTTAGCTGTTTGCTAGCTGTACTACCCTGGACAAGTAACTTTCTATGCCTTAGCTGTGTTGCCTCCTATTTTCTCAACTATAAAATATCATTTATTTCTTGGCAATATATTGATTTTTCTGAGTAGGTGATAAAGGACTCAGAGCAATTTCTGATACACATTGAGTACTTAACAAATACTAACTTATGGGCTGGGGATGTGGCTCAAGTGGTAGCACGTTCACCTGGCATACGTGCGGCCCAGGTTCGATCCTCAGCACCACATACAAACAAAGATGTTGTGTCCACCGAAATCTAAAGAATATTAAAAAAAAAAAAAAATTCTCTCTCTCTCCCTCTCTCTCTAAAAAAAAAAAAAAAAAGAAAAGAAAAGAAAGAAAAACAAATACTAACATTACTAAGGTTAGGACTCTTATTTGTCCATGTGTTTCTCTTAATACCTAGTTCGTTGTCTGACATGAGATGCTCAATATTAATGACTAAAGATCCGGATAGGTTTTGATCTCCATAAGGACCCTCACCTTGGCCTCAAATCACTGGCAGTCACCTGAGAGGGTCTCTACAAAGGCCTAAAGTTATCAGCAGGCACAGATTCTTAAACTTAAGTGGTGGAAACACTAAAAAAAATACAAAGGAGCAGAGTTGTTGAATGTAGGGCATATACTGTTTATTGAGCCAGTGTTTCCCCCTCATTGGTCACTGCTCTTGACTCGTAGGACAACAGGAACAGAACTGCAAGGGATCATGCCCAGCTCTGTGATCACCAGATCCACAAGCTCTGGGGGAGTCACATCATAGACCAAATTCAGCAGCCGTAGAGATGGGTGGTTCTGCCAGTTAGCCAGGGCCACATGTTCTCCCCGCTCACACTGCAGATCATCAGGGTCATCTGCAATGGGAAGTACACTCTTTTTATCCATTTAGGAAAGAAGTTGTGGTTTAGTTTCCCCTTTACCTCTTTTCTTGGGTGCTTGGAAGCTTCTCTTATGCCCTGCTTACCTAGCTCATTAGAGACGAAGGCATCAGTTTGCACACGCTCACAGAACTTGTATGTTTCACAGCAGACCAGCACTGGGACGTTATGGGCTCGAGCCACCAAGGCCAGCTGTGCTGTCCCTACCCGTGACATCACAGATCCGTTGGCCAGCAGTGCATGAGCTCCCAATAGCACCTTAGAAACCTTTTGTTTTGAACAGTAAGGAAAGGGAAGAGAAAAAAATGCCATGTTATATCAATGCAGAAAGTTCCCCCATTTCTGCCCAGGACAGTAACAAATCTTAATGCTTGCTGTTTTTGGAAAACACCTAACTATTGATCCACCAAGCCTCCTACAGGAAATCTAAACCTTAAGGTTAGTTTTGTTCTGTTGGTAGCTGCCAGGTTAATATAATGTTCTTGTAATAGCTACATTATACTAGAGCATACTACATTATACTAGAGTATCTAGTAAGTATAAACAGGGTTATATTATTTTTTTGGACATAATACCTTTATTTTATTTATTTATTTTTATGTGGTACTGAGGATAAAACCCAGTGCCTCATACATGCTAGGCAAGCGCTCTACCACTGAGCTACAACCCCAGACCTGGGCTGTGCTATTCTAATGTTTTTAAATAACTAAATCTAAAGAAGGTGGGATTATGTCTATTTATTACACCATTTTACCTCCAACCTTGGAGTCCCTTTCCTCTGCCCTCACCTCTGGGAGCACATAGGAGGCAGCAGGAATCAGCAGATAGGAGGCAGGGACCCCAGCACGGACCAGAGAACGTAACATGTGCCTTCCCTCTAACCAGGGCCGACTGTCCACCACTACCACCCGAAACCGCCGGCCATTAGACCAAGCCTCCTGAAGAATTCCTGATACCAGAGATGAGCTAGAAGGGATGCAGAAGAGATTCAGTTATAAAAAGTCACTAGTTTTCAAAGGCAAGAGGATAATCCTATCTTCCCACCATTCCACTCCCCAGTTTCTTAGTCATGGAGTTGGATCATACCATCCATATACCAGAATCACATCTCCATTATTGATTTTCTTGTAGGCAAAGCGTGAAATTGCTTGAGCTGCAAGCACAATCTTCTCTTGCACATACCGATCAATGGCTGCTCCAAGTTCTGACTTGGCCTAAGTGGAGTATGATGTTTAGAGAACAGGAAATGGATACTTTTCTTCCTCTAATTGTCATCTGGATGCTTGAATTTATGTATAACAATGGGCCTGAAGGGAGCCCACAGGTAGCACAAGTAAGAGATCCACCACCTCCTTAAGCCTTGCTTAGGGCAGGTGGCCTGTGCTGGCCTTCCTGAGTGTTCCAAACATGCTTCTAAATCATAACTACAGGTGCATGCCTCTCCCATTCCTCCTATTCATCACCTCTTCTTCCCGCTTGGAGCTGCTCACACTGGTGATTTCCTTGTTGAGGAACTTAATGGCGTTGTACATGCTTGCGGACAGGGGGCGGCACTGAGTCAGGAAGCTGCAACAATAACACCTCAGTTTGTGCAACTTGTTAAAACTTAAAAAGCTGTCACTTTTTTTTTTTTTTTGAAGATTCTTAGAAAATAAGACAGAACATAAAGTGAAACAGAGTAGAAAAGCAAGAGAAAGAAGACCTGCAAAGGCCTGGATGAAATGGGAGTGGACTTGTAGTGGTTATCCTTACCTGATATAAGGTTTTAGTTTATTCACAAGATCCCTTGAAAGCTCTTCATTGGGAGGTGTTGTGTAATCTTGAATGACCTATAGAGTATACAAACCAATCAGCATAGTGTTCCTCAATAAAGATCTCTGAAAGGGACGTTAGGGTAAGCTTCAGTGAGGAAAATGTTCTGAGTGTGGGAGTCATTCCCTTTTCATCTAAGAGATTACCTCGGGTGAGAGAAGCTGGGGTAGTTTGGGGGGGTCATAAGAGAACAGGATGGGCATACCTGCTGTAAGGCACGAAGCAGGGCAATACACCGGGCATTGGAGCCACTGACCAGGCCCTGGGAGTACTGCAGGCCGAGTCGCACCATGGCTGGGTGGATCACAGAGGATGGGATGCTGATGGGATGGCGGTGTCACATACTTTGCAAGGGAACTTGAGCACCTATTGCCCCCTTGCCCCCGATGAAAAGGAACTTTCTTCGCTAGTAGACTCCCCCATTTCCTCTAGAGTTTTGTCTTGAGTTCATATTTCCAAATATCCCATCTCAAACTTCCAGTCTTTTAATGACTGAGTTACTAAACCTCAGATTTAAATGTTATGACACAGGATCCTACCTCATATACTGGGTCAGGAAGTTTTGTCTGCTGTACTGGGGTAGGTGGGAGAAGAGACTGACTTTGGATCCATAATCCTTTCGTGTAGGAACCTTGACAAAATGGGAATAGGACCAATGGCCCAGAGTTTAAAACAATGTGATGAAGCTGGGAAGCAAGTGAACAATGACACTACTTTGATCCAAGTACCCATCCCTTCTCCAGGGTCTCACTTTGCCCGGAACAATTTTCCTCCCTCAGCCCTATCTACACATACCAACCTACTTCTTACCTGTTGCCGCTCTGTTTTTTTAACAAGCCTTCTCAGAAGTGTGGAGTCCTCAACCTGAGTGTGCTCTGGGAGACGCTTTACTCCTAAAAAATAATGGCTGTTTTCAAGATATAATAGGCCTCGAAATGGGTAATTTACTCTTAGGGCATAAGGCACATCAAGAAAAATAGGATATAGGGGCACGGAAAATAAAGTAGAAGAAGAAATAGGGAAAGGATGGGGTTGATGGAAGAATTTTGAACTTTGGGTACCAAGGTGAGAATGGGAGGGAGAAAAGTGTTTTACAAGGGGAAGCCTTAGCTAGCACAGAATTAGGAGCAAGAGATTTTGAAATGAGGGAAAAATACCTGAGGGGATTTCTCCAGCTGTGCTGGGACAGGTCTGAGGAGGTGGCCCTCCTTGTTCCCCTTTTCTTGCCTGTTTCAGGGCCCGCTCAGCCTCCTGTTTAGCTCGACGCTCAGCACGAAGTTCAGCCTTACTCCGACCAGCTGGAACTTTCTCCCCACGAGTGCCCCCCAACTGAATGCCAGTTCCTGGCAGTTCTCTGGTTGTGCCTACTAAAGGTAGAAGGAAGAAGTGCCCAAGCCCCAGACAGGTGATTTCTACCCTAACCAAAACTTCTCTTTTAATTTATCTGAACCTTTTCACTTTGCATTTGCTCAAACCAATTTTGTGTCCTATCACATCAACACCTCCCTCTAACCAGTTTCATACCCCAGCCCATTAAAAAAGACCTCGCACCTTGACACTGTGCTGTAGATACAGCACAGCCAGTTTCTGGTTCTGCCCCCTTGTCCTCCTTCCGTCTTTTCTTCTGCTGTTTCTTTTCCTTCCGAAGCTGCAGCTTCTCTTCTTGGGTCATCTCCCTCCCTGCTGCCTAAGACACAGACATAGGACATTGCTCTTCACCCAACAGTTCCAATGATGAACCAACACTCTTGGATATTTAGAAGATTCCTACAAGGTTAGGTACCTAAACCTCTCTCACATCCACAAGCTAACTTTTACAAGCTTACATCCCGTTCAGGGATGGAGGTTTCTCCTCAACTATCAGACTGAAATACCATTAGGCTCTGTAAAAATTTCGCTGGTTTAACTGAGAAACTGAACGGGATGGGAGATAGGGTAGAACGAAGCAGACAGTCCTGCGTAGCATTTGACAGGCAGCTTGGAAGGGCACCCTCACTTACCCCAGGTCGAGGCGAAAGTTCCGCCTTCATTCCGGATCCCGAGTCTGAATTAGAAAACAGGTCACAAAGTGAGCCAGAGAGGCTCCGAGAGGGTTTGGAGGGACTCGCACTCGGCGCAGCTGGCTGCTGGGTTGGCATGACCACGGCTCCGCCGCCAGGCGCGAGGCAATCCAGGGATCCGCGTGGGGACGCACTGCGCGGCAGGATCAAAGGACAGACGGGGTGGGAGGAAGGAGGAGTCACCCACCCTTCTCACGGGAACCAGCCGGGACGCAGCGTGGGGCTGCACCCGAGACTAAGCCAGAGGCCGGCGCGGCACCGGAACGGAACGGCAGGGCCCAAAGGAGCTCAGGGCCCAGCACTAGCCGTCCGGAGCTCGTCGGCTTGCGTACCAGTTGGTGCGCCCGGCCCTTCGCTCACCCTCGAGAACAGCCACAGCCACCGCAGCCATCGCGGACCGTCCTAGGCTCCGCCCACCGCAGTCACCGGGCTTGCTTCGTCTAGCTTCGCCTACACTGGGACTACAGCGCCACCTTGGCTGGAGGTTCCACCACCGACACCCACTGCGCACACTGCAGACGAACTACAATTTCCGGAGGTGCATCGGGTCCCGCCCCGGACTACGGGTCGTGATGAGGGCCGTCTCAATTTTGGGCTCCCGGTCCTGACAGGCTCCTTCTGCCTATAGACTACAGTTCCCAGAATGCTGGGGTCTCTACGCCCAGAGCCGACGTCCTACCGTCTTCCCACCACGGATCCCAGGCCCCCCAAAATGGCGAGTGAAGCCGCGGGGACGTACTGAGCAGCGGAGGCGAGCGTGGAGAGCCGCTGGGGCCCTCACAATCCGGACCCCGGAGGGGCCCTGCCATAGGGAACATGCACTTTTCCATTCCTGAAACCGAGTCCCGCAGCGGGGACAGCGGCGGCTCCGCCTACGTGGTGAGGAGCAGCCAGAGCTGGGCCGGGGCGGGGATAACGGGCCGGAGCTCTGGGAGCGGCCTCCAAGGCCTGGCAGCCACTCTTCGGGCCAGATCCAAGGTCGCTACCACACTGGGAGCGTTTGTCGTGTCTCAAATTCGTGTAGAAGTCGCCCAGCTCCGATAGGTCCTTTGTTCGACCAGTCGCCTCCCCTTGCTAGGTTGTGGCTGCTCTGGTGGGCGTCTCAGGCCTGTGGGGAGGGAGACTGTAGCACAAGTGCCCCAGTTTCCCCAGGCCCTTCTGCTTTCCCTGGGGAAAACAAACTAGCTAATCTTCAGGGGATCTCGGTGCGTTACTCTGAATGAGCTGTGCCGGACAACTTCCGGCTAGGGTTCTCGAGATGTTGCCAGGATTGCCACCCTAAAATGCCTGCCTACTTTTGCGTCCTCAGGCCTATAACATTCACGTGAACGGAGTCCTGCACTGTCGGGTGCGCTACAGCCAGCTCCTGGGGCTGCACGAGCAGGTGGGACTAGCACTCCTGCCTGAAGGCAGCTTCCAGCTCTTGCCTGCACATGGACATCAATATCTCCATTTTTTGCTTCATCCGGTTCCTCTTTAATCACTGCCAAAGGGAGGGTGAAGTGCTTTATCTTTTCGTCTGACATTTTCTGGGAACTCCCCAAGGAACTTCATGTTTGCCACAATAACTGCTCCTTCCTATACTTATCATCCTGCTTCCTGCTTTTCTGTACCTTCTTAACTGTTCTTTTAGCCTTTGCCTCTGCATGAAAAAACAGAACTCTCCCTGTCTACGAAAGCACATTCCTTCTGTCATCTGAGCTGCAATTTTAAATTCTTTTTCCTGCTTATACAGACCATTCACTGATTTCCTTGTGTGTTCCTTGGCTCATTTCAATGTGTATAGCTGTTCCAATTATTCTTATATGTGTGCTACGATGTATTTCTGCTTTCCTTACCAGATGGTGAACTCTGTATGTAACTCAGTAGAGTGGCCTGGTTCTACTGATAATTAATTGCACAACCCCAAGCAAGTTACCTAATTTCTTTGAACCTCAGTTTCTACAACTGAAACATGAATTTCTTGATCCATAAAGTGTCTTTAAGTCCTATGCTACTTTATGAACTTACTTAGTTATGGCATAACTATTTGTGCACATAAATGTCCCTGAAAAGTCCTCTGCTTCCTGTGAAGGTTCAATGAAGTCTTGTTAGATAATAGAGGGGCTCCCTTTAGGACCTTTTTCCACACAAACCCTCCCCACCGTATGAAGAGATTGACTTATACACACTAAGATAGAAAAGAACTAATATCTAAGGCAGCTCCATTGAGGTGCTAATTCTGCCAAAGGAATTATTTCCCAGTTGACCAGAGTAGATATGGTGAACTCTGTCTCAATAGCTTCCTTCATTTCTGTGTTTACAAAAGGGTTGTATCTCTTTCTCTATGTAGCTTCGGAAGGAGTATGGGGCCAATGTGCTTCCTGCATTCCCCCCAAAGAAGCTTTTCTCTCTGACACCTGCAGAGGTAGAACAGAGGAGAGAGCAGTTAGAGAAGTACATGCAAGCTGGTGAGTGATTGGAGGAACTTTAGACTATTTTGAGATTATAGGGAGAAACTAAAACAGCTGGCTCTGTAAAAGTCCTACATTAATTTCTACATGTGAGAAGCCTCTTGTCTGATCTGTTATTTAATATTAAGAGCAAAGTAGGGATTTTTAAGTGTATACTAGCAAAGCAATTTGGGCACTAACACCTATGAGAAATACAAGTATTACACTAAATAGTCTTAAGGCAGTTTAGTTTGGTGGGGAGAAATTAATTTCTATCTGATGTGCTTTAGATTAACATCATTGTTATTTCCCTAGTTCTATAGACTGGACTCAACTAGATGGCAGCCAAGGGTGGGGCAGGTGAAGAATTTATGCAAACATTGAGTGAGGTGAGGCCAGCTGGGGGATGTGGCAGGCCACCATCAGCCCAGGAAATGGGGTCGGGGGGGACCTACTAAGAAGAGGATTGGGGGAAGCCAATGAATCCTAAAATACTAGAACATCATTCTCTTGTTCCCACAGTTCGACAAGACCCACTGCTTGGGAGCAGTGAGACCTTTAATAGTTTCCTGCGTCGTGCACAACAGGTAAGGTTTTAAGTGAGACTAGATTTAAGGGAAAGATTTGCTGGAGGGCCATGTCATTTTAATGGTATGGTTGAGAGGAGTCATTCTGGAACTTTGATAATGGAATGGAGTGTCTGCTGTACCACTGAAGTCAAAGTCAAGGAAAGCTCAACCTATGTTTAAGCAGCTGAGAATGAAACACAAAAGGGGACTAGAAATAGAGAGTTGCAGACGGAACAGAGCTGGTCTGGGGACAGGTGTTAAAAAGGCAGAGCTTCCCAACCTCATGTATGCTCACACAGGAGACACAGCAGGTCCCCACAGAGGAGGTCTCCTTGGAAGTGCTGCTCAGCAATGGGCAGAAAGTTCTGGTCAGTGTGCTAACTTCAGATCAGACCGAGGATGTTTTGGAGGTAAGGTGCTTTTTCAGCACTGCCCCTGCACCATTTGCACCCCAGGTCCCGGGCTTGGGGAAGACTGGGACCAGCCAATAGGATGAGCTGTACTTCCTGTCCCCAGGCTGTAGCTGCAAAGCTGGATCTTCCAGATGACTTGATTGGATACTTTAGTCTCTTCCTTGTTCGAGAAAGAGAGGATGGAGCCTTTTCTTGTGAGTCTTTTTAGACTCTTCTACTTCATTGTGTTTCCAGTAGTGAGTTTCTGCCTCCCTGTCACCCCTTAGAATGGAACATTTTCTCACGGTGCTTCTTTCTTGTTTCCTTTTTTTTTTTTTTTTTTTTTTTTTTGAGGTTCATCACATTTTTCCTTTTTTTTTTTAATCCATAGTTGTACGGAAGTTGCAAGAATTTGAGCTGCCTTATGTGTCTGTTACCAGTCTTCGGAGTCAAGAGTATAAGATTGTGCTAAGGAAGAGGTCAGGGCTGGGCCTGAAAGTGGGGACAGTGCTGAGTGTGATTATTGGGCCATATGTGGAGACAGAATAATCCAGACAAGGGAGTAGTGCCATGTGTTTATACCAGGCCTCCCAAACTTCCTCTCACTATCTCACCATTAGCCTGAGAGTTCCATATTGCTCCTGTTTTGCCCCATTTTTCCATTCTATCTATTGCCTTACCCCAGCTTAGCCCCATTACCCCTTTCCACCCCTTGGCCTCACAGTTATTGGGACTCTGCCTATGATGACGATGTCATGGAGAACCGAGTTGGCCTGAACCTGCTGTATGCTCAGGTGAGCTTGGAGCTGCATCAGAACCCTTGCCCTGAAAATGACTCTAGTGTCCCACTTGCCTAAGAAAATATTTGTCTTTGTTCTCACTTCTTAGGGATATTCCTAGAATACTGTCAGGACTCTTGAAGCATCTCTAATTCTCCCTACTTTTATTATAAGTTGATAGGGTCAAGGTCTCACTTTAAAGAGGTCACTCAAGTGTGGGGCTAGGGTCAGACTCAACATTTCTAACTCTGGACACTTTCCAGGGGGGCCACTGACTGGAGCCCCCACCCCCATCCCTTGTTTCAACTGTAGACGGTGTCAGATATTGAGCGTGGGTGGATCCTAGTCACCAAAGAGCAGCATCGGCAGCTCAAATCTCTGCAAGAGAAGGTCTCCAAGAAGGAGGTGAGCTCTTCCTGGCTGTCCCTGCATGGGATTGCATACTCTGAGCCTCCACTCCCCCTTCTAATCCAGGACACATGCTGACATTTTTCAGTTCCTCCGGCTGGCTCAAACCCTGCGGCACTATGGCTACCTGCGCTTCGATGCCTGTGTGGCGGACTTCCCAGAGAAGGATTGTCCAGTGGTGGTGAGTGCAGGCAACAGTGAGCTCAGCCTCCAGCTCCGCCTGCCTGGCCAACAACTTCGCGAAGGCTCCTTCCGGGTCACCCGCATGCGATGCTGGCGGGTCACTTCCTCTGTGAGTAAGGTGGGAGGGAAGGCTTCCCTGGGTCGGGGTACAGCAAGCCTTCAGCTTCAAGGATGGGCTGCAGTGGTTTGGAAGAGGTAGCCTAATTCTCTTTCCTCTCCTAGGTGCCACTGCCTAGTGGAGGTACAAGCAGCCCAGGCCGGGGCCGGGGTGAGGTGCGCCTGGAACTGGCTTTTGAATACCTTATGAGCAAGGACCGGCTACAGTGGGTTACCATCACTAGCCCCCAGGTGTGAGACCACCCTCAGACCTCCTCTGGAGCCCCTTAGATAACCATCTAGGGCTTCCAGGACTCCATGTGAGTGGGAGCCCTTGTCTTAGGGTGCTGGGCTCAGGATGAACACCTTAGCCAACAAGCTCTCTGCTCTCAGGCTATTATGATGAGCATCTGCCTCCAATCAATGGTAGATGAACTGATGGTGAAGAAATCTGGGGGCAGTATCAGGAAGGTAAGCGGCAAGCAGGGACCAGGCAGCTGAGTGTGGGGACAGCGCTGAGTGTTATGCTCTCCCTACCTTTTGTCCCGAGGTTTCTCTTGAGGGGATATAATTAAGATTCTGACAGAAGTGATCCTGACTTCTGTGACCCTGATCAGCATATTGGATTTTTGTCCCCAGATGTTGCGCCGGCGGGTAGGGGGCACCCTGAGACGCTCAGATAGCCAGCAAGCAGTGAAATCCCCACCACTGCTCGTAAGTATCACCCCGGGTCATTACCCTGGCTTCCAGACTTGCCTTACCTCCCCCAGTGAATCTGATAACTCTGCCTCCTCTTCCCCAGGAGTCACCTGATGCCAGCCGGGAGTCCATGGTCAAACTCTCAGTGAGTTAACAGGGTTGGCGAGGTTGGTGTCTGTAGGAGTCCTCCAGGCTCAAGCCCTCTGACCCCACCCTGCCTTTGTTACAGAGTAAGCTGAGTGCTGTGAGCTTGCGGGGGATTGGCAGTCCCAGCACAGATGCCAGTGCCAGTGACGTTCACGGCAATTTCGCCTTCGAAGGCATTGGAGATGAGGATCTGTAATCTCCACTGCTTGGATGTCTACCCCAGAGGAATTTACAGAAATGTGCCCTGTGCCCCCAAGCTAGGGGGAGTTTTTTTCCTTTTCCTTTCCTCTCTCTCCTTTTCCTTCTTGGCCAGGGGCCTCCTAACCCATTTTCCCTCCCTGCCGGGCTGGCTGCACAAAGAACTGCCCTCTTTTTTCAGAGCAGGCCCTCGATGCCAAATTAACATTTAGTATTTTGCACAAAGTCCAAGGGACCATGGCTACCTGCCTTGGGGAGGAGCCAGAGCTCCCCTTGGTCTGCTTCTGGCTTCTTAGGGCCATGGGCAAGGGGATGGGCAGAGGTCTATGTATGGTCTGGCCCAGCTCCTCATTAAACTCAAGCCTGACTGCTGCCTACCTCTGGTTCCCTCTCACTGCCCCTGCTGCCCCCATTGCAGCACGGACTGCTGTGCAAAGGACAAGGCCAAAGTGCTTGCCATTGCCAATTCAGCATAGACATGGCTTTGTTAGTGTTTCCTTTATTATAAAGCACTGAAATAAGTTAAATAAACAGGTGGGAGGCTGGGCAGTCCCCAGCCAGTTCTTCCACAGCCCCTGAGAGCAGTGGAGGTGAATACAAGGCCCTTCTCACTGAGCTCATGAAGTGCATCAGTCAAGGCAAGGCCCCCTGGTCCATATGGGCCCCTACCCAGAGAGTTTGGGCTGGTCCATATAGTGCCTAGGTTAGTCTGTGGAGCCCCTGGCCAGCGGGGGAAAAAAGGAGAAGTTGGCTTCTGTTCCATCTGTATAAAACGCAGGAGGAGCAGGGCTAATCCATAGGGGCCCTGGGGAAGGACCTAGTTCAAGGTGAGTCTGTATGGAGAGCCCGGCTACCAGCAGTGCCCAGGGCTGTTGGACCCCGACTGCTCAAAACAGAGGGTGGGCTGTGAGGTGGTGCCCATCCCTCTGTGGCAGAGAGGCCAGGCCCTCCTGCCCCACCATGGCCATGCACCTTCTGGTGGCGCTTGTAGTTGTCCCAGTGGCCTGTGGTATAGGCGCAGGTGGCACAGCGGAAGGGTTTCTCGCCTGTGTGCCGCAGCATGTGGCGTTTGAGGTTCATGCTCTGGTTGCAGCTGTAGTTGCAAAGGCTACATCGAAAAGGTTTGTCGCCAGAGTGGATACGACCATGACGTTTGAGGTTGGCCAGGTTGCCACAGGCATAAGGACAGAGGGGGCACTTGTAGGGCTTCTCTCCTGTATGGACACGCTGGTGCCGTTTCAGGTTATCCAGATGAGCAGAGGCATAAGGGCATCGGGCGCAGCGGAAGGGCTTCTCACCACTGTGTGTCTTCATGTGCCGGGCCAGGTGATTGGGATAGTGAGTGGCAAAGGGGCAGAGGCTACAGGCAAAGCCTTTGTCACTGGGGCCCTGGGGCACCCCACTGGCACCCCCTCCAGCCTCTCCTCGCATGCAGCGCCCACACATGGCAGATCCCAGCCGACTACCCTCACCCTCCTCCAGCTCTTGTCCACAGCCCCGGCAGGTCCAAGGGAACAGCAGCTCTGGCAGTGGTTCTGATCCAGTCCCACACAGGCCCTCCCCTTCACCCCGCAGCTGCCCACAGTCTGGCAGGAAACTGGTACCACCTGGTGGCACATGGAGACTCAAATCTGGAAGGAGCAGAGCATCTGTGGGAACAATGAAATTTGAGCTATTAATCCAAGTACCACTAGTGCTCCCCACCACAGGATCTTTGGTCTCTGGCTTTTTACCTTCAGGTCGCCGGGGCACTGCTCCCTCCTGCTCTGTGGGACTGGGAGGCCGGGTTGGTCGTGGAGCACAGCAGCGGAAGCCACAGGTCGGGCAGGGAGGAGTGGGGGGCCCTGCATGGGTACGCTGATGCCGCCTCAGGTTGCCCAGGCTGCTGCAGGCAAAGGGGCAGTGGGGACAGCGGTAGGGCTTCTCGCCAGTGTGGGTGCGGGTATGTCGTGTCAGGTTGACGAGCTGGGCGGAGGCGTAGGGGCAGCGGCCACAGCGGAACGGCTTCTCCCCGCTGTGTGTCTGCATGTGCCGCTTCAGGTGGCTCGAGTAGTGGGACACGAAGGCGCAGAGGCGGCATGAGTACAGTAGCCGTGGGGGCAGCGGGGGCCCCCCACCCGGCCCTCCTGCCCCACAACACGGCCCCTCACCTGTCAGCCCCCCACACAGCTGGCAGGCTGGGCCTGGCCTCTCACCCCTGGCCTCCCCTGGACCCCTGGCTGGCTCCTCAACTTCACTCTCAGCACTTAATGCTCGGCCGCCCCCAGACTCGTCGTCGCTCAGCCCGTAGGGAAGCCCAGGCCTGGCCCCCAGAGAGTCTCCTGGCAAGAGATACATAAGAAAAAACATCAGCATGGGGTAGGACCAGCTCCAAACTCCCTTTTCCACCACCTATGGTCTCACTTGCTTTGATAATCCTTTTAGTTCTCTCCTAGGGATTAAGGTCTCCCTTATAATGCCTCCAGAAAATTCAAAATGAATTGTCTACCTCTGAGTCTGCACTAACCTAATGTCAGTAGAGTTAAATTGAATGGAAAGATCAAGGGCTCACAGTAGATTGCAAACTGAGATGATTAAATAATGTAATTAATCCTTGAATAAAAAAGTTAAAATAGGTCTCAGGCAGGACCTGGGACCTTTTTCTACTCTATTAACTTCAAGTACAGAGTTAATTATACAATAAAACCCTCCTCAGGAAAGAGGCAAAATTTGGAGAGAAGCACAAAGAAAGTAATGTGCATTACACTTAAGGGATAGGTTCTCTTTTACATGAGTTCCTTGAACGATTTTCAAAATATCCTTCATAAGTGAGTGGGTAATGTAATGTTAGAGTAGGGTGATGCTAAGATCACACAAGGAGGAAGGATATTTAAGGGCAGAAGCTATGAACTCAGTACAAAAGGAGCTGGAGCTGCAGGTGAAAACAAAGTTAAGAGCAGACCTAAGTACTAACTAAAATGATCAAAGAGAGGGCTTTCCCAAACCTCTTTACAGTACCCACACAAGGAATGGACTAGGGAGGATATTAAAAGAGTACTTACCACCTTCCTCAAACTATCTTTGACCAGTCTCCAGAATTTCTCATCAAAGTGATGGAACCATAAGTAAAGGAAGTAATAGCTCCAAACTAAAATCAGCCTTGGGTTGTGGCAGGAAATGGTGTTTTGGTCGCTGACACTAAACCCTACCTAACCTGTCTCCTAAAGGGCTACTGGCCCCAGCAGCTACTAGTCCTTAACCAACTCCCTAAAAAACCCACCTTCTGAGTCTCTCTCAAAGCCCATGAGCTGGTCGCTGTTGCCGTCACCTTCCTCCTCCTCTTCCTCCTCAAACTCCAGATCCTGGCCTAGTAGCAAATCACTTTCCAACACCAGTGCCCCGGGTCCTTCGTCGAGAGAGTCTTCTGTATCCACTAAAGAAGGGAGGGGGCTTATGGTTCCTCTCTCCCAAGTGGTGCCCATCGTCCGCACCCAGGGAGCCAGCCCTCCTGGACGGCGCTTCCCTTACTCGTTGACCCTCTTGGGTTCCCTTAGTACCTGAGTGGGAAGCTAAGAGCCCAGATCGCCCGCCCCATCCCTCAGGAGGCCCCCTCCACCCTGACCTGAGCCCACTCCAATGACCCCACCCCCGCTCCTCCCCCCAAAGCCCCTGACCCCTGACCTTTGACCCCCTCGCATTTCACGGGCTGCGGGTGGCTTTGCTTCCTTCGGGGCATCGTGACCGGCTCCAGCCCGACGCGCCTCCGGCCCCACGGCCGCCCGGCCCCGCCCCTCCCAGCTCGGCCCCTCTGCCCGCCCCTGCTCTCAGGGCCCTCGGGCCGCCCCCATGCAGAGGCGCAGGCCCTGGGCAGCCCCCGGCCCTGGCCCCGGCGCCCAGCTCAGGCCGCTCCCGCCGCCGCCGCCGCTTCCATTCATGGAGCCCCCTACCCCCCTCCGGAGACCAGCTGGTACCTCCGTACCCGCTTCCGCTTCCGCTGCCGCACAGCCGCACGGGAGGCGTAGTCCGTGGGACGCACAGTGGCGAGAATGGCCCGGCGTGACCGGGAAGTGATTGTGACGCGCCGCGGACCAGCCAATCAGCAGCCGCAGAAACCGGGCCGGCCAGCCGGGCAGGAGACGCCCTGCCTCTTCCCGGGAGGAACTGGGTAGTTATTCCGACTCCAGCAGGCTGTGGGGGCGCGTGACGTCAGACCGGCCTGCCAGGCAGGAGCTGGCTCCGTAGTTGACGCCCGGCCCCTGTTCCCCCTACCCATGCGCTCGACACACAAGCACGCGCGCAAACAGGGAGGAGCTCGCTAGATGCTCCTGGTGCGGCCATGTCTCAGGCCACGGCAGCAGAAAAAAAAGGACACCAAGGGCACAATTAGGTTTTGGCCTTTAGTCTGAAAAAGTGTTGATTGAAAGTGTACAACAGAGAGCGGGTGCAAGCGGCTGGGGGCCATGGCGCCGCCAATAAAAAAGAATGTCCTTAAATAAAGTGTTCACAGAGTAAAAACCAGAACCGCCAGTCCTTCCCTCCAACACAACATGAGCACAGGCACAGAACCGGTGATGAGCCCGAAGGAGCAAGGAGGCTGGGGAGGACAGCAGAGGCTCCCGGACTGCTGTGCGGAGGGAGAGCCCTCTTTGGAACAGGCTGGCCGAGGAAAGCTACCCAGCTCCCCCTGCACACCTCATACCCACTGCTAAGGCTAAAGGAAAAAGACAAAACTCAGTCTCAGGTCCGGAGGGCTCAGAAAACAGTCTAGATGGGCAGGGATCTAGATGACTGCTAGTCCCGCTTGGCCTTCTTCTTGTCGCTGTTGCCATTCTCTTCTGCTCCCTCAACAGACAGCACCTCCTCAAGTTTCCGCTTGCCACTCTCTGGCTGAAGCTCTGCTGTGTTTCGGGGCTTGAAGCAAATGATGATGCAGGTCATGTTGTCACACCCTGTACCATCCCCAGAAGTGTCTGGTGCCAGGCACTGATCCAGCAGCTACAAAAGGGATGGGGCAACTCAGCCACAGGATTTGAACACCTTCCTGGGAACCTACAATCCCACAAGAGGGCTGGCACTGCTAAGACAAGGTGCCAGAAGGAATGGAAAGGACAACAGATGTCATGAGGTATAAAGCTAAGTCAGGGACATGAGGGAAGGTAGAACTTTCTAGTCAGGATCTGGTGCCTATCAGTAATTAATAGTTCTCCCAGGGTCTAGTCTTAGCCCAAGTGAAAAAAAGAAAACCTTGGCTGTGCAGATTAGCACCTTCTCTTCTCCACCCTTAGACTCACCTCTTCCACGATAGATGACAATAACCGAAGCTCCCCATTTTCATCACGCTGGCTGATCTTTGATTGAATAAAGTCTACAACTTCCTGGCTGCTCATCACATTCCTGGGGTCAAAAACAATAGTCAAAATCTTCTTTGGTCCCACCAAGGCAGAGTAGAGGAGTGTGGACAGAGGCCAGGACCCAAACTAATGTCTACAACTAAAGAAATTCTCCTCAGCTCTGCCTTGTCTTGGTCTTGACTCACCAAGAGATCTCCTTACAGCAGCTCTGAACCCTACAGAAGTATCGCTGCAGAAAGAGCATGTGGAGGGCATTCTGCCAGTGCTCACCAGATTCCATCACAGGCAATGACCATGAATTCATGGTCATCTGTGAGAGTCAACACCTTGATGTCTGGAAGGGCTGAAATCATCTGTTCCTCAGGTGGCAGGTTCTTGTTTCTCTTGTAGAAATGGTCTCCTAAAGGAAAAAATGGGTTGGCTGGCATGTAATTTGAATACTTTCCACAAACTTGTGTTTTGAATGTTAAACCTTGTCATTGCCATTCATTGTTTTCATAGTTCTACAATCCAGTGAAATGGAGAACTGGGTTCTAGTTTTTCTAGTTCCAGCCTTATGGTTGCTGAACTCTTAATTCTCACTTTTTTTTTTCCATCATCCAGAAAGTAATCAAGATAATGATATCTCCCTTAGCTATTTCACAAAGAAAAATTTAAGGACAGAGGTAGAAGATGTGAAACTACTTTGAAAGATCCAATGGCTATGAAGATTAAATAAAGTTCCCTACTAGGTAGTCTCAGACTGAAAACAAAACCCCAGAAGTCTTTCCCCAGTTTCTTGGTCCTTACCAATAGCTCTGGAGAGGTTCAGGCCCCCATTGACTCGTCCATCCATGGTGACCTTGCCACCAGCATTCTTGATGCGTGCTAGTTCCACTTCATCCTCTGGTTTGTGATCATAGGACATGTCTAAAGCTTTGCCAGCCTCAGACACCACACAGCGAGAGTCTCCTGCATTGGCTACAATCAACTGCTTGCCTCTTATGAGAGCCACCACCGCTGTCGTGCCACTGTCAGAGCCAGGCTTAAGAGGAAGAAAGGAAGCATTATAGGAGCTTTAGAATGACAGTCCCTCCTTGGTGCACTCCTGGCCAGTCACCTATGCTATGGAGCTTTAATAAACAGGAGAAGCACCGATTTCATCTCTCCAGAGATAGCAACATGTTCCCTCCCCTTTTTTAGATAATTCTGCCCAAAAGATTTACTACCTAGTTCCCCTTGAAGAATAAATCCACTTGACCACAACTGAAGATAACAAAGACATCATCTCAAAATAAATATTAGAGGATCTGCATCTGCCTCTTGGCTTTTCCAGACTCACTGGTCCCCTCCCCACACACCTCCTCTTTGCCTTCCATCCCAGGCACCATCATTTCTTCTTCCTCCTCCTCCTCCTCCTCCTCTTCTTCATCATCATCATCCTCTTCAGCCTCCTCAGTGTCATCTTCTTCTTCCTCATTTTCTGCCTCCTCACTGCTGTAGCCATCCTCTTCTTCACTACATTCCTGCCAGGAGGAGGATCCCAGGCTGCTGAGACTGGGATGATGCCCTGCCCCCCTACCCCCACTCATACACAAAACACCAAGAGGCCCTAACTCAACACAGACCCTCAAAACACTGAAATATACAACTGTATGATCAAGCCAAATCATACAGTGGGGGAGAGAGGGCCCTCAGATGAATGTAACTGATATCCTGAAGTATACTCAAGCAGTCACCACCAAGAAGCCCTAGGAAAAGCCAGGGCTGCCAAAAAACACCTTCCAGGCAATGTGGCCAGAATATAAATTATCCAGAGAAGGAAACACCTAAATATCCAAAGTAACAACTACCTTCTTGTTCTCTCTAGGAGACAGACTCTGAAAGGCCAGAACTAGATCTTTCTGTTATAGTATCAACAAAGGAAGAGATAAGAGGGCTAATGGTTCGTGTAATGGTAGAGATGATGCCTTCAAGGGTAAAGCTTAGAATACAGTGGGTCTTGGGGGATGATGTCAAAATAAGAGAAGGAAGAGAGTTGAAAGCTACAATGGTAATTGAACAAGCCCTCTCTTCAACTTCATCATCTGCCTGCCCTCACAGGCCCTTACCTCACTGTCTTCCTCTTCCTCCTCCGCCTCATCTGACTCATCCTCACTGTCCTCAAAGAACTTGGACTTAGCAACTCGAGGCAGCTTGTCAGAGGCTGAAGAGCAGGAAGGCCCAGCCTCACCAGTGGGAGTGCCAGGCTCACCAACTTGGCCTGCCTCGGTCCCACGTTCGGAGTTGGAGGAAAGGCCTGTGTGGGCCTTGGCTGTGGGGCCATTTTCCTGTGATGGAGTTTCCCTAGATGGGTCCTCAGGTCCTGCCTCCCCATTGAGGCCCTGGGACCCTGGTTCCTCGCCTGTCCCAGCTCCAGATTTGCTGTGGGGAGGGCCCTTGTGACAGTTCTGCCCGTAGCGTGTCAGCAGTTCTTCAATAGTCATGGTAGCCTCTTCATGCAGCAATGCAGCCTCCTCATTGTCCACTGCAGGGAAGAGGCTATATCAGAGCCCCCATGCCAGACTTCTCATGGGATAAGTCTCTCTTACTACACCAAAGACATCCTCACAGCCTGAATTTCAACTTCCCCACAACCTCCCACTCCTGAGGCTCCTTTCACTTATCAGGTCTCAGAAGAACATCTCCTAGCTTCCTTCTCCTCCACAGACCTCTTTTGGTCTTTGTCTTTTACCTGCTTCTTAGTCAAGGGAATACTAGTTACTGTATTTCCCCTCTCATTTTCGTTTGTTATTGTTAAGCTGAAACCCCTACTATCCTGGCTGAGAACCCAATAAGCCCACGATGCTACTTTAGGCCTAGAGTCCAGGTTTAATTACTGGCTACTGGGGCTAATGATTACTCCAGTCTTAGAAAAAAGGTCACATAAATAACAACAGGAACCATGAAGACCCATCACAATGCCAAAAGATAATGTATATAAAAATGCTTAGAATTATGATACTAAGCACAACAAGATTAATTCTCTCCCTCTTTTTCAAAACCACATGGAGAACAGGAGAACACCATAGGGTTCGTCATTGTGAGGACTCCCCAGATCCCTAGGAAGCCATTCTCTCTCAGAATTGATAATAAAATGCTAATTTCCTCTCAAACAGAGTATGCCACACTCACCATCATCTTCATCAGCTACTTTTTCTTTTTCATCTTCATCCTCAGTGGGTCTCCCAGCAATCTGTGCCAACTCCTTAATGACTTCCTCAGTGGTCAATTTGGCATCAATAGCCAAGAAGGCATCTTCTAAAGCCTGAATATAAGCAAAATGGTATGAGGCAAGAACACACTGGGAGATACCCACAGACATATAAAATAATTCAGAGACCTGGGAATAAGAAGGCAGACTGAATAAGACCCAAGTGGGAAAAAACTTCCTTTAGGTAGACACATAATTCTTTAAATAAGCAACAGGTAGAAGTCAAAGAGAAAGGGAAAGCCAAGGGTTAGAAAACAAGGGAAAATCCATACAAGTGGCAAATGAACAGTGTAGGAAGACAGACCTTCTGTAGCTTGCCTTCCTTATAGGCCTTCTGATCTTTGATGATATCAGGAAGATATTTGGCACAGTACAAGGCAACTTCCTCCCCTAGAAGAAAGGTTAGGTTATCCAAAGTACTGCTTGCCAAACACAAAGTGATATAAGTCACACATGATGGCACTTGCCCATGATCAAACTACTTGGGAGGCTGAGGCAGAAGGATTGCAAGTTTGAGACCAGCTGGGGCAACTTTCAAGACCCTATCTCAAAATTTAAAAAAGGGATGTGGCTCAGTGGTATAGCACTTTCCTAGCATGTGCTGGGCTCTGGGTTCAATCCCCAGTACTACCACCAAAAAGAAAAAAAAAGTGAGCCAGGCACAGTGGCACACACCTGTAATCCCAGTGACTCAGGAGGCTGAGGCAGGAGGATCGCAAGTTCCAGGCCAACCTCAGCAACTTAGCAAGGCCCTGTCTCAAAATAAAAAATAAAAAGGACTAGAGATGTAGCTCAGTGCTAAAGTTCCCCTGGGTTCAATCCCCAGTACCAAAAAATTTACTTTAAAAAATATATATTTATATACCATACTAAAGTAAACTCCAAGGGTAGAGGGGAACCAACATCTTTGCAAATCTAAAACCCATTTGAAGAACAATGTTTGGGAAGTTCTGACACAGAAAATGAATTTCACCAACACTGCTGCTCTCAGGGGTACATTAATATAGCCCCTGTCTTTTCTTACCTGTACACTTAGTTCTTCAGTTAAAAAAAGATAAATGATAATTTAGGAAGAGGATATTTAGATGAATTCAAGAGTGGGTATATTATTAACCAAACAAATACCCTATGGGGGGAAAGGAAATGGCAGGGAAAAAAAAAAAAAAACAGGCAAGAAATGTTATCTCAGGGTCAGAAGCCTGGAAATAAAAAATATAAAAAGCTCTTCTTGCCAAGTCAAGTCTGCAAGTCTGGGAATTGGTGATCCTACAATGTTACCAATATGATCTGCTAAAGTTACCTCCATGTCCATCGTAGACAGAGAACATGGCTGTCTCACTATCCAATTCAGGTATACAGTTGTGAGCATCCTAGGAAAAGAACATAATCAACATGTCTCAAGATCAAGAACATTCTTCCTCATAAACCTCAGATCATAAAAATTGCCTTTACATCTTATATCATGAACCTGGCTAGCCTAAATGGCCTAGGAAGAAGGAAGATGTAATGATAAAATAAGAATACAAAAGAGAGATTGGGAAGGAGGAAAAGTATGGAAGGGGAAACAAAGGAAGGGAAACAGAATCAGATCACTATTTCTACAATCTAGCAGCCTCTGCCTAAGAGATCACAGTCCAAATAAGAGAATATTTAGCTCCTCTAACCAAGACCTAACCATTTTGGATTTGTGAGAATTATAGGAAGAATCAGGGAGAAAAAAAAAAAGAATATTTAAAGTTATTTCCAGACTCATTCTTTGAGAAATCAGTGACCTTCAAGGAAGAAAATATTAAGTCAGCAAAAACAGACAAGGCCTTACCAACCTGAAAAGTTTCTAAGAGAATCCTAAAACACTAAAAGTCAAATAACTAGAAATTAAAGTTATACACATACTTAAACACACACACACACACACACACACACACACACACACACACACACAGAGTTATCAAACTGTTTCGCTGGACACAGTGGCACAGGCCTATAATCCCAGCAATTCAAGAGGCTGAGTCAGGAGGATCACAAGTTTAAGGTCTGCCTCAGCAACTTAGCAAAACCGTGTCTCAAAAATTTTAAAAATGAAAAACTATACTATGTTTAGTCCTTGTCAACTAGAATTTATAACACCCCCTACCTTCAGCCTTTCCACCTCCTACCCTTGGGTATACCACCTAAAGAGAAGCTGGTAATGGCCTTGCCACACTAATGTTTTGTTGGAAGGCAAAGTTGGATCAAATTCTAAGATCTACATAAAAGTATGTGGCAGCTTACTTTGCCCCTTCCTGAAAACAATCCAACCAGGCTGGAATGTGGCTCAATGATGGAGTCTTGCCTAGCATGCATGAGGCCCTGGTTTAATCCCCAGCAACACTTAAAAAAAAAAAAAAAAAAAAGGTAAAGAGTTCACAACATATTGTGATAAAAAAAATTAAAGGGAGGCGGGAGGGAAAGGGAGAGAAAAAAGGGAAATCACATGGAAATGGAGGGAGACCCTCATTGTTATACAAAATTACATTTAAGAGTTTACGAGGGGAATGGGATAACAAACATGGAGGGAAATGAATTACAGTAGATGGGGTAGAGAGAGAAGATGGGAGGGGAGGGGAGGGGGGATAGTAAAGGATAGGAAAAGTAGCAGAATACAACAGTCACTATTATGGCAGTATGTAAAAATGTGATGTGTAACCGATGTGATTCTGCAATCTGTATTTGGGAAAAAATGGGAGTTCATAACCCAACTGATTCTAATTTATGAAATATGATTTGTCATGAGCTTTGTAAAGTTGTGAACATCCAATAAAAAAAAAAAAAAAAAAAAAAAAACTAAAATTGTCAAAAAAAAAAAAAATTAAAGGTATCCTGTATGTGTATATCAGCATGGAAGCTCATATATCAAACAATGGAAAATGAGATTTTGGTAATAATTATTATTTTCTACTTTTCAACATGTGTTTTCAGCTTTTTGTAAAATAAGCCACACTGTTTCACTATAAATAATCATAAAATGAACCTATGAACTGGCCTTGAATCACCATTCTACTACATACGATTGGTTATCCCCTAGTATCCATGACAGATTGATTTCAGGATCCCTTATGGATACCAGAATCTGTAGATGTGCAAGTCCTTTATACAAAATGGCACAGGGGATGGGGTTATGGTTCAGCAGTAGAGTGCTCACCTAGCACATGTGAGGCCCTGGATTCAATCCTCAGTAGCACATTAAATAAAATAAAGATATTGTGTCCAACTACAACTAAAAAATAAATATTAAAAAAATGGCACATAATTTGCATATAGCCCATACACAACCTCCTGTTTACTTTAAATCATTTCTACATTACCTATACTAACAATGTAAATGCTATGTAAATAGTTGTTACACATGTTTAGTACAACTACAATTTTTTTCTGAATATTTTTGATCTAAGATTGGTTGAATCCACAGATGTGGAACCCATGGATATGGAGGACAAACTATTCTGTATGATCTCTGGCCAGCTATCTGTGGTGTGCCTTAATTTTATTCTCTGTAATATAGAATAACAACACCTGCATTTCTTATGTTATCGTAGGATTGTTGTGAGGATGATCAAAAAAACATGTAAAAACCTTCTTAAACTGGAACTTGGCTTTTAAAATATATATCCTACTTTGAAATTTAGCACCTCATTCACAATTTTTTCTCTACCATTTTTCTCAAAGAGAAATGACCACAATCAAGATTCATCTTATATAGAGATTTTCTCACTTCCTAGAACTATTCCACATTACTCTCTCTTTTACTTCTTGGTGAGGTTTTATTTTTTAATTTTTAGTTGTAGAAGGCATAATACCCTTATTTTTATTTATTTTTATGTGGTGCAGAGGATCAAACTCAGTGCTTCACACATGCTAGGCAAGTGCTCTATCACTGAGCTATAACCCCAGCCCTCTTGGTGAGATTTTAATCTATATTCTCACTTGGAACAATTCCATCTTCTCAGAGCACTTCAATTTCCCTTCACATCTTTGTTTATGACCTTTACCCTTGGCTTTCTCTGTCTCTTTCTGAGCCAGAGCCAAGTACTTCAACACTGTCACTTAGCAATCTAGAATAACCCCACCAACTGCTTTCTTTACCCTTGAATCAGAAGGTATTAATCACTAAATATTACTACTCATAAAATGCATGAGATCATGTTGACTGTGACCACCACTTCCAGTCAACATTTTTTCTTATTCTGTAGTGACTCTTAGTACACTTAGTATACACAGCCAGTTGCAAACCTTTCCCACTCCACTGAAGTTCAATGGTATTATACTCCAGAACTACCTCATCTTCCCCATTCTACCTCAAAGCCACTTTGTAGATTTATCTAGTCTATCGTTTACCTCTGGCTCCTCTCTTCCTATATTAACATTTTATACCTCTAATCTAAATTTTTTTTCAGTCAAGATCTTACTTTATGAGAAGGTAATAATCATAACAGTAATCCAAATAGCCCTTTGGCCTTGGATTCTGGAAGAAACTGTAGTTATATATCTCCAATTGCCTTTTTCTACAGGAAATCTCTTCTCTACTTCAAAGTTCCTATAAACTCAGAACTCAAACCAGTTCTTTCTCTACAGCTCTTCTTCCTTCCAGTGGGTGGGGATAATACCTAATAACAGTTATCCTTAACTTCCTGGCTGTCTTTCACCATTCATCACTGAAACTTCTGAATTTTCCTTGATAGCTTTCATCACATAGTTTCTGAATTACTTTCCTTTAAGGCACTTAAGCATGTTCCTATCCATTTTATAAACTAATCTCTTAATTCCCAAACATTCCCCAACTACTCCTTTCTTGACACTGACACTCCCTTCCCTCCCCAGCAAAGTAGAAAGCAAGTCTACCTAGTCATTTCCTCCTATCCCTCCAAATGTTTTCTTCTTCCATTTTTCTATTATACTCTTTTCTTACATCACCACCTCCAAGAGACCTTTCCAAATCACACTAATGATCTAAATCCTTTTTGTATTTCTTGCCTCTCCCATAAATGAGCATTCAGTACATGCTACCCTGTATTGTCAGCTAATATTCCATGGGGGAGACAGGAGTCTTAAGTCCAAAACTGGATTTAAATCAACATGAAAACAAAGGGTATATTTTAAATCTATAACTCTGGGGCCCTTATACCACTGCAACACAGCAGACTTTCTATCTCTGCCCAGGATGGGGCCAGAGTTTAGGTATGGTTTGCTGCCCAGAAGTTCATACTGAAGGCTTAGACCCAGTATAGTGGTAACCTTAAAGAGGTGGAGTCTAGTGGAAAGTAATTCGGTCATGGGGCTCCATTCTTATGAACATTAATGCTGGCTTGCAGGAGTGGGTCAAATCTGGTGGGAGTATATTATTAGTTCCTACAAGATTGGGTTGTCATAAAAAGAGGGAGCCTCTCTGATCTCTTTATTCCTGTCTTGCCAAATGATCTCTTCTACTTGTGCTCCTGCAAGCTGCCTCACCAGAGCCAGGCAATTCAAGCACCATGGTCATTAACTCTATAAGTGTGAATTAAATAAACCTCTTTCTGTGTATGGAGAAGGGTATTAGGGATTGAACCCAGGGTGCATACTAAGCAAGTGCTCCACTATGAGTTACATCCCTAGCTGTCCTTTAAATTTTTATTTTGAGAAAGAATCTTGCTAAGTTGCCCAGGCTGGCCTTGAACTTGCAGTCCTCCTCTCAGCCTCCTGAGTAGGTAGGATTACAGCCAATGCACCTGGGTAGATCTTTCTTTATAAAGTATCCAACTCCAGGTATTTTTGTTGTAGCAACACAAAATGGACTAAAACAGATGATGAGTTCTCAACTGTCCTAGGACAACTACCTTAATGAGGCCCGCCCCTTCATTTCCTAGATATATCCTCACACAATAACCACTATGATGGTCTAGAAGAGACTCACCTGAGTCAAGGCTATTAGTCCTGGCCTTGATGAATCATATCCCACAGCCCTTCTAACCTCCTATGCAACCAACACATCCAGGTTATATTCCCTAATGCCAATCTCCTCAAGTTACAAAAAAAAAAAAATGCTCCTGTTTTCTCAGAATCAACCACTTTGATTTATGACACATACATTTATCTAATCTTTACATATCAAGATAAAAGACTTGAAGACAGTTAGAAAGGGAACTACGTTTTTGATTTAAAAAGTCTTCCAAAAAAAAGTTATGTGAGGGCTGGGTTTGTACTGTTCGGCCCTAAAAAAAAAACAAAACAAAACAAAACAAAACAACAACAACAACAATTGTTAGTGAGGATGTGGAAAAATTGGAACCTTTGGAAACTGTTGGTAGGAATGCAAATTGGAACAGCTCCTGCTGAAAACGTTGTGGCAACTCCTCAAAAAATTAAAAATAGAATTATATTATGATGCAGCAATTCCACTTCTGGGTAGTAACCCCCCCCCATTTGAAAATGATATCAAAAAGATTTTCTACACCCGTGTTCATAGCAGCTTTATTCACAGGAGCCAAAAAGCAAAGGCAGCCCAAGTGTCCAACAACAGATATGGACAAAATATGACATAGACACTTAATGGAAATTATACAGTCTTTGTTTTTTGGTACTAGGGATCGAACACGGGGTCCCTTAGCAACTGAGCAACATCCCCAGCCCTTTTTATATTTTATTTTGAAGCAGGGCCTCACTAAGTTGCTCAAGACCTTGCTAAATTGCTGATTCTGAAATTGTGATCCTCCTGCCTCGGCTCCTGAGCAACTAGGATTACAGGTGTGTGCCACTGCACCTGGCTCTCATTCAGTCCTAAAAAGGAAGGAAATTCTGCCACAGGCCACAACCTGGTCAAACCTTGAAGAGAGTATGCTATATGAAATCAACCAGCACACAAAGACAAATACTGTACAATTCCACTTATATGAGGCAGTTAGAAAGTCAAAATCACAGACACACAAAGTAGAATGATGGTTGCCAGTGGCTCAGGAAAATGGGAAAGGGGAATCATTTAATGCATATGGTTTCAGTCTTGCAAGATAAAAAGTTTTGGAGATTGGCTGCACAATATCAATGTACTTAACACTACTAAACTGCATATTTTTTTAAGTAATGAAGATGTAAATTTTGTTATGTATATTTTTACCACAATTTTTTAAAAACTAGCCAGGCCAGGTAATGCAAGCCAGTAATCTCAGCAACTCAGGAAGCTAAAGCAGGAGGATCATAAGTTCAAGGTTAACCTCAGCACCTTAGCAAGACCCTATCTTAAAATAATAAAAAGGGCTGGGGAAGAAGCTCTGTGGTAAAATGTCCCATGGGTTCAATCCCCAGGACCAAACAAATAAAACCTTTTAACAAAGAAAAGCCTACTCAGATAGCTTCATTGGTGAATTCTTCCAGATTAAAAATAATAATAATAATAATCATTAATATAGTTGGCTCTCTACATCTACAGGTTCCATATCCCTGGATTCAAATGACTGTGAATTAGAAAACTATTCAGAGAAAAAAAATTTCATCTGTACTGAATATATGTAGACTTACTATATTAGGTATTATAAGCAATTTAGAGGTGATATTTTGGTATCGACAGTAGCTCCTGGAATATATCCCTTTTGTGAATACCAAAGGACAACTATAGCAGTTCTTCCAAAACAGAAAAGGAGGCAACACTTCTCAATTCATTCTATGAGGCCAAATTATCCGATATCAAAACCAAACAAACAGGGCTGGGGATGTGGCTCAAGCGGTAGCACGCCCGTCTGGCATGCAGCGCGGCCCGGGTTCGATCCTCAGCACCACATACAAACAAAGATGTTGTGTCCGCCGATAACTAAAAAATAAATATTAAAATTCTCTCTCTCTCTCTCTCTCTCTCTCTCTCTCCCCTCACTCTCTTAAAAAAAAAAAAAAACATATCACAAGAAAACTGTAGACCAATATCTCTTATGAATATAAACACAGAAATTCTCAACAAAATAGTAGCAAACCAAATCCAGCAACACTTAAAAAGGATTACACACAATGACCAAGTGGAATATGTAAGGTTGGTTTAACATTCAAGAATTAATATATATCATATCAACAGAATAAATAACAAAGCCACATGATCTCTCTTTTTGGCAGTTCTGGGAATGGAACAACCCCCCCCCCCCCGCAAAACACACACACACACACACACACACACACACACACACACACAGGTACTCTACTGCTGAGCTATATCCCTAGCCCTTATCATTTTTCATTTTGAGGGTCTCATTAACTTTCAGAGGTGGCTCCAGAACTTGCAGCAATCCTGCCTCAACCTCCCTGAGTCACTAGGATTACCACATCATCATCTCAACAGGTAAAAAACATTTGACAAAATTCAATGCCCACTCATCACAGGAGAATAAAAGGGAATAAAAGAGGACTTTTTCAGCCTGTTAAAAATTGAGTTCATCTACAAAAGCCCATAGTTAACACACTAGCGAAAACTTTCCCCCTAAGATCAAGAATTTTATCAAGGATGTCAGACTTTCACCACTGTACTTGGCGGTCCTAACAAGGACAATTTGGAAAGAAACATAAAAAGCATTTATTTAGATTGAAAAGAAGTAAAAGTCTCTATTTGTAGATAACATGATCTTGCATAGAAAAAAAAAACAGGAAATCCTGTAAAATCAACTATTAGAATTAATAAATGGGCTGGGGATGTGGCTCAAGCGGTAGCGCGCTCGCCTGGCATGCGTGCGGCCCGGGTTCCATCCTCAGCACCACATACCAACGAGGATGTTGTGTCCGCCGAGAACTAAAAAATAAATATTAAAAAATTCTCTCTCTCTCTCTCTCACTCTCCTCTCTCACTCTCTCTTTAAAAAAAAAAAAAAAGACTCTGTCCCTAAATAAAATATTTAAAAAAAAAAAGAATTAATAAATAAGTTCAGCAAAGTTTCATAACATAAAATCAATATACAAAACTCAATTGTATATCTATCCAATAGCAATGAACAATCCAAGAGGTTAAAAAGCAAATTTATTTATATAATAGATCTGAAAAATCTAACCAAAAGATCAAAACACCAAGAAATAAATTTATATGGGCTGGAGTTGTAACTCAGTGGTAGTGTGCTTGCCTAGCATGTGTAAGGCCCTGGGTTCAATTCTCAGCACCACATATAGATAAGTAAATAAAATAAAGGTCTATCAGCAATTAAAAAATATTGTATTTTTTAATTTTTAAAAATATTTATTTATTTTTCTTTAGTTTTAGGTGGACTCATTATTTTGTTTTTATATGGTGCTAAGGATCGAACCCAGTGCCTCACGCATGCTAGGCGAGCACTCTATCACTGAGTCACAACCCTAGCCCAACTAAAAAATATTTTTAAAAAAGAAAGTTATATACATCACCACAAAAAGAGAGGGGTTAAATTTAACAAAAGAAATAAACATGAACTCTGAAAACTATAAAGCATTGCTGGAAAAAATTACAGATCTAAATAAATGAAAAAACAGTTCATGTTTATGAACTGTAAGACAATATTACTAAGACAATAATACTACCCCAATTGATCTACAGATTCAGTAGAGTACGTCAAAACTCCAGGTACCTTTTTGAAAAATTGACAAGCAAATACTATTGACATGAAAATGTAAGGAACCCAAAAAAGAAGAAACAAAAATAAATTTGGAAGACTCATACTTCCCAACTTCAAAACTTACTACAAAGACACAATGATCAAGGTTGTGTGGAATTTGCATAAAGCCATATAGATCAATAAAACTGAATTGGAAGTCCAGAAATAAGCCCTCATATATTTATAGTTGATTGATCTTTGACAATGATGCCTATAAAATCCAAAGAGGAAACAGAATAAGTCTTTTTACCAAACAATGCTGAGACAATTAGATATCCACGTGGGGGGCAGGGGGAGTTGGATCACTTACTTACGCCACACGCAAAAATTAAATCAAAACAAGATCATAGTTGTAAATGTAAGAACCAATAATACAAAACTGTTGGGAGAAAACCTAAGAATAAATTTTTGTGACTTTGGTTTAGGCAAAGCTTTTTAGATATATATACCAAAAGTACATAAGACAAGGTGGGGGGAACAGTTAAATTGGGCTACATCAAAATTTAAAACTTCTGTGCTTCAAAGGACACTATTGAGAAAATGAAAAGGCGATCCAAAAAATGGAAGAAATCTTTGCAAATCATACACTTGAGACTTGTAACCAGATATACTCTTACACCTCAATCCAATTAAAAATGAACAAAGACCTATAATCTCAGCAACTCGGGAGGCTGAGGCAGGAGGACCAAAAGTTCAAAGCCAGCCTCTGCAACTTAGCGAGTCCTTAAGCAACTCAGCGAGACCTATCTCTGAATAAAATATAAAAAAGGGCTGGGAATGTGGCTCCGTGGTTAAGCACCCCTGGATTCAATCTCTGGTACAAAAAAAAAAAAAAAAAAAAGGGACAAAAATCTAAATAGACATTTCTCCAAGGGAGCTATACAAATGGCCAATAGGCACACTAAAAAACAATGCTCAAACATCAAAACCACAATGAGATTTCACTTTATATGCACTAGAGTAGCTATTATAAAAAGACAAGTGTAAGTGAACATGGAAAAAATGGTACACTCATATATTACTGGTGGGAATATAAAATGGGGCCGGCCACTTTGGAAGTTTAGTAGTACCTCAAAATGTTAAATGTGTGGTTACTACATGGCTGTCAAAGGGGGAAAAAATGAATTTTTTCTCCTTATTTATTCTACAAGGCAAAATAACTGTGACCTCAAGGTTTTTCCCACTTACCAAGCAAGTAGTCCTTAGGCAGTAGACATTAGCTGAGTGTTCTCTAAATCACCTCAATTCTGACACTGTCTACCTAGATGGAGATGGCCATCAGATCCCACAGGGTGAGGGCACAGTCCTACAAAACTGCCCCTCACTCCTAAAACCAATCACAAACCCTAGGTTGTTTTACTTGTGCTTCAGATAAACTGGCAAAAAAAAAAATCTAATTTTCTACTCTCCCTTCCTTGGATTAAAATAATTTGCTAAAGTGGCTCACAGACCTCAAGGAAACACTTATATTTGCTGGTTTATTATGAAAGATAATACAAAGAACCCGTGGCACAGTGATGCACACCTATAATCCCAGCAACTTGGGAGGCTGAGGTAGGAAGATCACAAGTATGAAGTCTGCCTCAGCAACTTAGCAAGATCCTGTCTCAAAATAAGAAAGAAAAAGGACTGGGGACTAGCTCAGTGGTAAAAGCTCCTGGATTCAAGCCCCAGCATTAAAAAGAGAAAAAAAAGGGGCTGGGGTTGTGGCTCAGCGGTAGTGCACTCGCCTAACATGTGCAAGGCCCTGGGTTCGATCCTCAGCACCACATAAAAATAAATAAAATAAAGCTATTGTGTCCAACTACAACTAAAAAATATTTTTTAAAATAGAGAAAAAAATAGATGAAAATACGTATAAGACACTGATGTGGGAAGGTGAGCATGCCACCTTTAAGAATCTCACATTCAGGTACTCAGAAGCTCCCCAAAGCTCTCCTTTCAGTTTTTTTTTTTTGGTTGTTGTTGTTCTTTTTGAGAGAGAGAAAGAATTTTTTTTAATATTTATTTTTTAGTTTTCAGCGGACACATCTTTGTTTGTATGTGGTGCTGAGGATCGAACCCGGGCTGCACGCATGCCAGGCGAGCGTGCTACTGCTTGAGCCACATCCCCAGCCCTCCTTTCAGTTTTTAATGGAAGTTTCATTATATGGGCATTGTTGATTAAATCACTGGCCAAGGGTGCTTAACCTAAGTGGTAGCAGCTCTACCTAGAGGGTAATCACCAGTCAATTCATTAGCATATAAAGTCACTTTGGTGACTTTAAAGATTTTAATGGTTATATGTCAGGAGACAGGAAAAGACCAAATATATATTCCACAATATTGCACCCGGCAATTCCAGTCTTAGGTGTATACCCAAAAGAAATGAAGATATATTTTCACAAAAATTTACTCATGAATGTTCATAATATCATTAGTCCTAATGGCCAAAATGTGGAAATCCAAATGTCTCAACTGTCATATGGATTAAAAAAAATTATGTACACACATGCAGATACGATGGTGTATACCTATAATCCCAGCAGCTTGGGAGGCTGAAGCAGGAGAATCAAAAGTTCAAAGCCAGCCTCAGCAACTTAGGGAGGTCCTAAGCAACTTAGTGAGACCCTGTCTCTAAATTATATCTGTGGGGGGGGGGGGGGGGGAGGAGGACTGGGTATGTGGCTCAGTGGTTAAGCACCCCTGGATCCAATCCCAAGGAACCAAAAAAAAAAAAAAATTTTTTTTCACATGAACACACATACCCACACCCACACAGTAATATTATTCAGCAACAAAAAAAATGAAGTACTAATCAAATCATGAGACAACATTGACAACCCTTAAAAAAAAATGCTTAGTAAAAGCAGTCAAGTATTAAAAGTACATATTGCTGGGTGTGGAGACACAGGCCTATAATCCCAGCAGCTCAGGAGGGTGAGGCAGGAGGATAGCAAGTTTAAAACCAGCCTCAGCAACTTAGGGAGGTTCTAGGCAACTTAACGAATGGCACTGATTTCAATTCCTGGTACCAAAAAAATTAAAAAAGGCTAGGAACATGGCTCAGTGGTTAAGCACCCTTGGGGGTTCACTTCCCAATATCCAAAAATAAATTTTAAAATTAAATAAAAAACAATAAGGCACATATTTATCATTCCTTTTAGATAAATGTTTAGAATAGGTTAATCCACAACAGTCTACAGAAAGCCATCAAACATCACGGATGTTTTAGATTTACTTCCAAAGATTTGTTTCCAGAGAGCACAAATGTTAAGAGCAGTTTGGGGGGCTGGGGATGTGGCTCAAGCGGTAGCGCGCTCGCCTGGCATGCATGCGGCCCGGGTTCGATCCTTAGCACCACAGACAAATAAAGATGTTGTGTCCGCCGAAAACTAAAAAGAAATATTAAAAATTCTCTCTCTCTCTCTCGCTCTCTCTTTAAAAAAAAAAAAAAAAAAAAAAGAGCAGCTTGGGAAGCTGAGGCAGGAAGATCAAAGTTCAAAGACAGCCTCAGCAATTTAGGAGAGCCTGTCTCAAAAATAAAAAGGACTGGCGATGTAGCTCAGTGGCAAAGACCCTGGGTTCAATTCCAAGTACCAAAACCAAGAACAACAAAGACTCACTCCAACCCATATAAATTTTTGTTCTTTTTGTTAGATTTTGCAGATCTATTATATAAATAGATTTGTTTTTCTAACCTCTTGGATTGTTCATTGCTAATGGATAGATACACAATTGAGTTTTGTATATCAATTTTATTCCTGCAAACTTGTTGAACTTATTTATTAATTCTAATAGTTGATTTTACAAGATTTCTTTGGATTTTTTTTCTATGCAAGATCAAGAAGGGATGGAGAGAAGCAGAAAACACATAATGCCAGCTATGGATGGCTGCCTCAAGAAAAGGGGTAAAACAGTTCTAATACTGAATCTATGCATCAGTCAGAATATTAGAAACCTTTGTAAGGTGTACTGGTATGATAATTTTACCTTAACTAACTCATTAGGACCAATATATACAGTAAACAGACTTAATTAAGTCTTCTATAGGTTAAGTCTTCTATAGGAATTAAGTTTCTATAGGTTAGTAGGAAACGGAGCACACTGTATGTGTGTATGTATGTTTAAAACCATTGAGCTATATCCCCAACTCAAAAGTATACTTTCTGAAGAAAAAATTCACTTAAAAGGATACAAGTCATAGTTATTTTCTTGCAATAGCAAAGAAACTATGTTATACTTTAGGGAGAGAGAAAAGGAAGCCAAAACAGGATCTCAAATTACTTCAAAAGAACATAATTAGATATATTTAACTATTCAAACAAGAGTGGGTTCAGAAATATCAGAAGAAGATTCAATGCCATCAGTTAACCCTCAGAAGGAAGACTAGGATCCAAGAAATAGTCTAACAAGATCTCTCTCTACTCACCAGGAGAACCAAAAACAAATAGAAATGGCCAGCAGAGAAGCTGAAGCACAAAAACCCTGGGCACAGGACCTAGAAACAGAATATCCATGCAAACTCAATTCATAAGGAAAACTAGCGGGGTGGGAGGGAAAGAGCTCCAAAGAAATGGAAAAACCATTTCCATTCCACAGAAGGAAGTGGAAAACTTGAAGAAAAAGCCTTGCTGAGGATATTCATCTCGAATCTCAAACAGAAAATGCCATAGAAATGGAACTTGCAGACTTCCCACCCAAACCTCAGCCTTACATTTAGGCTTTCCCTTTTAAGCTATATCTGGACACTTCTAACTCAATTACATTTACCAAGCATCCATTTATACTGTGCTGGCTTGGAAATATGAATTTTATGCTTCAGTCTGTCACATATGATGTCTAGTAAGTGCACTACATCGGATTTTTTTTTTTTTTTTTTTTTTTTTGATCCTTTAGACTCTTTCCACCAAGGCACAAGTGTCCTAATCTTTCTGGGACTCAATTTCCTATCTGTAAAATGTGGCAACCAAACCAGATGGGAAGAACTATAGGATTCCCTCCATTCTTGAAATTTTATACCTAGTGACAGAACTATTATCAAAGTCTACTGTGGGTATAAAATTGGAGTCCAAGAACAAACCATTTAAGTCTACACTGTCATTCCAGAGCTAACCACAGGGAGGAGCGAGGGACTTGGAAAAATAATTCCCAAGGGAGTTGGTATTTGACTATTACCTGAAAACTAGTAAGTGAATAAACCCTCAATTCCAGAGAGAGCATTTCTCTAGCCCCTCTACCTAGACCTCACAATGCGCTCCACAAAGGTATAGATTGTCGTCTTTGTCCCCCTTCGTTTCTACCAGTTTTTCCTGTTCTTTGTAATTTGACATCCATTTCTCCAACACGACTCTTTTTTACGTTTCACTTTTCCAAAGTGAAGTTTTCTTAAAAAGAAAGAAAATTTGTTTTCAGTAGGTCGTGACGAAAAAAAATAATAAATAATTGAAAATCAAAGAAACTGAACTATAACAAATGCAGGCAAACGACAAGTACTGAATAAGTTTTAGAGAAATCCCGAGAAAAAGAAATTTCCCAAGAGTAATCAAAAAGTAAGTCTAGTGATTGACATTAATTTGTTTTCCAAAGGTCGTAAAAGGCACCCAAAACAGAGTACAAAAAAGTGACAAGTCTTGGAGGTCAAGCTGAGTGTCTTGAAATTAACGTGCGATGCCCAAGGCCAGGCGATTTAGGTGTTAATAATTAGAGACTTTTGCCCGGCTTCCTTTCACTGTCAAGTTCATCGCCCAAAGAGGCCTGCACATCACATATTTTAAAAATAAAAAAATAAAATCATTCCCATCTATTTGGCTCTTCCTGGAAAAAACAAACGAATAAAGAGTCCCTCTTTCCATCTTTACTCCAACACAAATCCTCACACCACTCATGAGCCTGGAAGGCTGGGCGGCACGAGAGGATGGCGCGAAGACATGGGAGAGAGGGCAGTTCAGTGGGCGGAAGGTGCCTCTCCCCACATGGCAGAGCCCTTGCCTCCACTGGCCACCGGTCCACGGTCCCCAAGCACGGAGGTCCCTCTCGGCCCCGACCTTACGCGCGCTACCGCTCCCCAAACTGCCGCGGCAGCAGACTCTCGACTGGAGACCCTTTCCCGAGGAGGACCCCATCTCCCCGACTCCCTTTCTCCGTCTGGTTCCCGCCGTGCAGCGGCCAGCCTATGGGCCCCTGCCGCCTCACCTCCATGGAGACGCGCCAGCCTTGCATGGCGGAGAAGCCATAGGGCAGCGGAAGGCGCGGGGCGCCGACCCCGTCCCCGGAACACTTCACTGTGTTGGGCTGGGAAAGGTAGGCACCCATGGCGGCGGCTGGCCGGCGGCCTCGGGGACAGGCGAATGGGGCGCGACCCGAGCCGGCGCTGGAGCCGGAGCCCCGGGGGCGCGCGTGGCAGAAGCGGGCCCGGCTGCGGGGCCGACGCAGGGTGCCGGTGAAAAGCGCGAGGCCGGCCAGGAGGCGGTAACGGGACGGGAGTAGTGAGGGAGCGGAAGCGGAAACGGCCCCGCTCCAGACCCCGCCCGGCCGGCGCGGCGCGGCGCGGCGCGGCGCTGCAGGCAGTCATTTCCTTAGCAACTCGCCCCGCCCGCGGGAACAACGGCCCTCCCAACCGTCGCTCCCGCGAGACTAGCGCGGCCACGCCCGCCAACGGCCGCGGCCCGCCTCCCGCGGTTAGGGGAGGGTGGCTTGTCTCGTCTAGCTGCCACCCTGTTGCCTCCCGCCTTGTTCCCTGGTCTTGGCCCCTTGGCGTTTTATGTGAAGCTTCTTTGTGTCTGATGCGGCGCTTCCGGTCCGTCCTGCAGCGTTATCAGCCTTGTGGTCCCCGCCCCTGCGCCCTCAGCCTCGGCAAACCCCGCCCGATTCGGTTCAATTAAAGTTGACTAGAATTTGTTCCGAGCTTACGCGGTTTTGGGCCAGGCCCTGTGTAAAGCCTTTATGAGAAGAATGTGAGTCTTCTGACAAAGGAAGATGAAGACCTCGATCTGTGACATAATTCGAGTTAATACAATATAAAAATATTTGGTGCAGACCTCTGGGTGAGAAGAGATCAAAGAAGGGAGGAGGATTGTTGCTTGGCGGATTAAAAAGATTGAGACCCCAGAGAAAGCGCCTCAAGATTGCCTTATGCCAAGGGGAAAGGGAGTAATGTTAGTGTTGAAGGAGTGAGGAAAGAATGTAGACTTCATTTGGGAGGAAGCTGACTAGCCTTTGGAGAAGGCTAGTAATATTAGAGAGGTCTAGAGATGGTCATAAGCGCCAAAATGGGTAACTTGGACTTCATTGTCATCCATGCGCAATCTTTTAGGATCGTTGGTCTAGTCTTTGTGCATAGCGTACACTGAAGAGAGAATCGGGACTGTAATTGGTTCAAGGGCTTTTAAACTGAGATGAGCTGGGACTGGGGTGCTGGCAGTTTGCTTCTGGAGTAGATAAAATGAAAGGAATAAATTAGATAATAATAAATCTAGCTGATAGTAGATTGGATTCAGGGGATGGAAGGGAAAGGAAAAATTCTCCAAACTATGAGAAGATCCATTTATTTAAAATACATAACTAATCATGGCCTCTCCCTCTTGCTCTTAGATAGTCTAGATTCCTTAATTACTAGCAAATCACTAGAATGGACCTTCTTAACATGGTTTTACAAGACCATTTATGCTTGAATGGATTCTATAGTATGTCTCTCCTATTTCCATTTCCCTACAACTCAGTGCTTCAGCACTTCTGCTGTGGGTGCCTTCAAACCCATGCTTTCTCTTCTTTGCTTTCACCCTTGGAACACACCTCTTCACTGACCCTACTTGGCCATCACTTTCTCCAGTAAGTCTTCTCTAATATCTCTGTATTAGTTTAGATCCCCACTTCTCTTTCCTGATAGATCAGACCATAGTGTCCCAGTATACCTAACACAGTTCTTGTATATTCTTAATAATAGTTGGGTGAGGTATGTATGCTGGAGATTGAACTCAGGGTCTCATGCATGCTAGGCAAATGCTCTACCACTGAACTACATCCCCAACCCATCAATAATATTTAAATATTTATTGAATTAATGAACAACACCAAGGTTTTGGCTCTGACAAAATTTGGAGGAGCCATTAACAGAAAATAGTGCAGTTGTGGATGAGTGTGTTTATTTCAGGAGAAAACAGTGGGTTCCGTTCAGGGTAACATATACAAATATTGAAAATATTAGATTGGGGCTGGGATTGTGGCTCAGTGGTAGAGTGCTCCCCTAGCATGGGTGGGACCCAGGTTCGATCCTCAGCACCACATAAAAATAAAGGCATTGTGTTAAAAGAAAATATTAGGTTGGAGTTAGGCCAGGAGAGTAAAGTTTTGTTTTATTTTGTATGTTTTGCCACAATCCCAGTACTTTTTGTTTTTTTAAGACAGGATCTCACTAAATTGCATAGGGCCTGGCTACAAAATCTTTACCGTTGGTTGTGATGTGCTGAGTCTGACCTCAAACTCGCAATCCTCCTGCCTCAGCCTCCCAAATAACTGGGATTAGAGAGAAAATATTTTAATGAAGCTTACAGGTTGTAATGAATGGGGATAAAATCTCTGACCTAAGCATGAAATTTCTCTGCTGCTGCTACTTTTTCTTTTTTGGTTTTTTATTTTCCCTAAGAATGGAATGTGGCATTGTGAAAACTGCATGAGTTTTGTCATGGATCACCTATGAGACCTCTTTAACAAATTACTTATTCCCTCTCAGGCTGAGTTCCTCATCTGTAAGACAACGTCTAATTATCAAAATGGCTTTAGAGATAAGAGCTTAATGTAAAGTACCCAGTTCTTCCTAAATGTCATATTGTTAGCAAAAGACTACCATTTATTAAGTAGCCATGTACACATGCTAAATATGGAGTAGAAATCACATCAGATTATTCTCTCAAAAAAATAGGAGACGGTTTGAAACAAAATGGAAGAAAAACAGACAAGAAAAAAGTGGAAAAGAAAATAATGATGAAAAGAAAAACTAAGCACTGGAAAAGTAGGGTGTCAGGAACTAAATAAATACTAAGGGGGCTCATGGAAAGCTGTGGAGGGAGACAAAAAGAATCAGATGATTATCCTCCTACCCCTAAACCCATTCATTTCTTCCTAAATCACTACAGAACACTTGCCAAAACACAAAAGATTTCATGTATTGAATGGGGTATGGGGGAAGGGGCACAAAATGAGACATTACACACAGATTGATAGTCCTTTAAAATAAGCTGCAAAAATCTGACTAATCAAATGTTCTTAAGGGGCTGATCTGAGCAAAAAAAAAAAAAAAAAGTATCTCTACAATATATACCATATTTGATCAACAGCAAAGAATGAAGACATGGGATTGATTTGTTGTGGGTAGGAAATAACCAATTTTAAGAATTTGGCAATTCCTACACGTATTCACAATATTATCTGAGTATCACTTTTGCTTTATTAAAATCACTAGATAGTTTAGTAGCCATTTCTTCAGACTGATTGTTCTATCAGGTAATTGACATACTAATCATTTTTAAAAACCTTTTTTGTCTGTTTCCATTTGCCTCTCATGAGAAAAAGGAGAAAAGAAGATGCTTTAAGGCAGTGTTTTTTTAAACATAAAGGACTGGGAATTTAGCTCAGAGGTAAAGCTCTTGCCTAATGTGTGAGAACCTGGGTTTCATCCCCAACACAACAACAATAAAAAAAAAAAGCAGAAAAGGAATCATGAAAACTTATAACATACATTTTCATATCCCTTGGAATTCAGGGGACCCCAATCTAGGCAATAGTGCCTTTAAAGCTAAAAGTTTTAGCTTTCAAGTATAAAGTGACACCAATTCAATTATAAATGGAAACAGAAACTCAGGATCACTCAAAAATAAAAAGTGTTAGTTCACATGATCCAAAATATACTGATGTGCTTATATTTTATTTATTTCTATTATACTTACATTTGTATTATAAAAATTAAAACATCAACCAGACATGAGGGTGCATGCCTATAATCCCAGCAACTCAGAAGGTTGAGGCAAGAAATTCAAGGCCAGCCTCAATAACTTAGCAGACCCTGTCTTAACATTAAAAAAAAAGGGGGGGGGTTGGAATGTAGCTCAGCAGTAAAAGGCTCCTGGGTTCAACCCCAGTACCACAGACACACAAAAGTTAAAAGCTTTTAAATTCTCATGGAAAATTCAAGGTGTCTTGAAAATACAAAACCCTCAGTGGGCAATAAAACAGATTGAGAAACATGACCTGCATATGAAAAATGTTATCCAAAGAGTGAGAAAAGGGTGAGAAGGTGAGATGGTGATTCTCCCTAGCTAACCCCAACTCCAGGCTTTTCTTGGGATTCCTACTTTTTGTTGTTGTCGATGGTGTTACTGGGCTGTGAGCCCAGGGTGTTGCAAATGCCAAGTATGTGATCTACAACGGAACTACATCCCCAGCTCTACTTCTGTTTTTGATCCTTCCTTCACATAGTTTCATAACTGATTACACTATTCGTAATATATTACCTTTGGAAATTCAGCAGTTTGGTTTGGTCTAGTTTAGTTGGTGGCATTGCTGGGGGTCAAGCCCCTGCACACTAAACACATGCTCTACCACTGAGCTATTCCTCCAGACCTCAGCAGTTTTTGTTTGTTTGTTTTATAACTTTTCCTCTGAGAAATAGCAATTTTGATACTGTATCCCTCCCTGGAATGATTAAAGGTGAAAGACTGATCACAGAGTCCATTTCTTAGGTTTAGGGCTAATCTTATCTTCCCCTTTGTATTTACAAATTTCAAAGAGATGGTGTATTGCATATATTTTTACATTTTCTGTATTAATTCTGTAACAGCTTTGAAAACCCTTTGAGAAGGAGAAAGACTGCCCCTCCCAGGGGTAGACAGTCCTTAGAGATAACAAAGAACTCATCCAGGAACATGCCTTTGATATACAATTTGACCAATCTGGAGCTAGACCTCCTTTATCTGGTCTTTACACCCCAGGAGCCAATATTCTTCCCTAATCATCCCAGGCAATTAGGCAGTACCCCAAATGCTTAGAACCAGTCCTATAAAATCTTTGCCTTGCCCTGCCTTGCCTTTCCCTTAGAACTGCAATAAAGGCTCTGGCCTATATTTTCCCCTTGCTACTGTCCTTCTACCTAACCAAACTGTGGCATTTTCCCTGTAAGACTGCATGGCATGTGGCACCTCCTCTCTAGTACCTGTGGGTATAGAAGACTTTGTTTTCTTGTGCCTCACCTGTGTCTCCTCTTGTGGTCACACCTGACTGACAGTCACCTAAAAGAACACAGAACAGGTATCCCAAAATTGAGACTTTGAACTCAGAGAAATGTTATATTTTATAGTTGCATTGTCATATTTCTAGAAGATGAGACATAAATCTTGAAGCAGTCTGTTTACTCAGGGAAATCATTAGAATGGACCCTGTAAAATATATAAAGGAAATACCTTTTTTAATATTTATTTTTTAGTTTTAGGTGGACACAATATCTTTATTTTTATGTGGTGCTGAGGATCAAACCCAGTGCCTCAAGCATGCTAGGCAAGCGCGCTACCACTTGAGCCACATCCCCTACCCCAAAAGGAAATATTATCCTAAAGAAAACCATAAAAGGATCATTAACCCACATTCACATATGTCATCTCAATATGCTGGAGTATTATCTATTTCAATAACATAAATTTTGTGCATAGCAGGATTGTGCCCTTGCGGGGAAACATCATTTTTTTTCCAAAATAGGGACAAAGACAGAAATGTTTTTTTAAAGTCTCAATTTTCTCTTAGGTATCCTATGTATTTGTTTTTTTAAAGAGAGAGTGAGAGAGGAGAGAGAGAGAGAGAGAGAGAGAGAGAGAGAGAGAGAGAGAGAGAGAGAGAGAATTTTTAATATTTATTTTTCAGTTTTTGGCGGACACAACATCTTTGTTGGTATGTGGTGCTGAGGATCGAACCCGGGCAGCACGCATGCCAGGCGAGCACGCTACCGCTTGAGCCACATCCCCAGCCCCCCTATGTATTTTTTATCCAAGTGTTGTGCACAGGAGATCACATGTTATCCGAGAGACTGAGAAAAGGGTGAGAAGGTGAGATGGTGGTTCTCCATAGCTAAACCCAACTCCCGAGGAGAGTGCCAACCTAATTCCCACACTTCATGCAAGAAGACAGACTGGCTTGGACCACTAGTCTCTCACAGGTGGCATGCTATAAAGTCAGATTATCCAAACACTGGAAAGTGTCAGCAATTCGTAGGATTGCATTGGCCAGGTCAAGGTAGAGATAAGTGTTCTCCCTAAGGAAAAGTATGGTCCCTTCATTAGACACTGTAGAGTGGAAATAAGCAAATTATGGACTGAAAAAAAAAAAAAAGTATCTTTCAGATGGTTGGCTTGTCACTGGCATTAGAATTCCAAGGTGTACCACAGTCTGGAGATTCCTGGTGGGAGTAGCAGGCAGGGTGAGCCAACTCTGTTATCAGGAATCTGAAGAACAGCCACTTCTAGTGGCAAAAGTGAGCTTTTCTTTGCTTGTTGTGTCTGGCCTCTATGTGTCCCTCTCCTCTCATCCCATACTAAGTAGGAATTGAACCTAAGGGTGCTTTACCACTAAGCTATCCCAGCGTGCGTTCTCTCTCTCTCTCTCTCTCTCTCTCTCTCTCTGAGACAGGGTCTTGCTAAATTGCCCAGGCTGGCCTCAAATTTGCAATCCTCCTATCTCAGTCTCCCAAATTGCTGAAACTATAGGCCTATGCCAGCCACCACACCTGGCATCTTTCTGTCTTGTTAAATGGAACAGCCTGAACTGAGTTGAGTTTTGGGGAATAAGGTGAGAAGATGGGGGCTCAGTGTTAGCATGTGCAAAGACTTGGATTCAGTCCCTACCACCAAAAAATTAAAAAGTGAGATCTATGTCCATTGGGGTAAGGAAGAGTTGGTATGAAGCCCAGAAGAATCAGTGGTCTGGAGCATGGCAAAAGTGAGAGTAATTTCCAGGGAGGATCTGTGGTCCACTTAACCATTTCCTAGGGACTCCTCATAATCTCTGAGTAAGAGTATTCCTTTGCTGTATAGGCCCGTGAGAACTGAGGGCTTATAGGCTGAATCTGGTGGATTGGCCCAAGAGAACCCTATTGTGTTACCTAGCAAAGTTCTGTTGTTTTTTAATGGTTGTCACTAGGGCAAAATGTCTTAAAACTGAGGGTCACAGTGGAAAAAAAAACTATAAAACATCTGGGGTTGTGGCTCAGTGGTAGAGCCCTTGTCTAGCATATGTGAGGTACTGGGTTCGATTTTCAGCACCGCATTTAAGTAAATAAAGTCCATTGACAACTAAAAAAAAAAAAAAAAATGACCTCTGAAGCCAATGACTTGGCTCTACAATCTGCTAAAGACTAAATAATAGTGATGGAAAACCTGTCAACTGGAATCCTGCTACCGGGTCTACCAAAATGGCTTCTTCTCCACTTCACATGTGGGTCTATCTCCTGGGCTTCTGTCAGTGATGGCAGACTGACCTGTGTTTTTAACCTTACTGGTTATAATTTAAAGTTATGTAATACAACAATGCAGCTACACTTTTAGAAAATCCAACATGAAAGTTTCTTTTAATGAGATTAATTTCTTAATATCTATTTATTCATTTGTTATTTTATTTATTTTTGCTGGTACCCAAGAGTGTTCTACCTTTGAGCTACATCTCCAGTACTTTTTATTTTTCATTATTTTTATTTATTTTTTTATTTTTTAAATTTTGAGACAAAGTCTTGATAAGTTGATGAGAGTTTTGTAAAGTTGCTGAAGTTGGCCTTGAGCTTGCAATCCTCCTGCTTTATCTTCCAAGTCACTGGGCACCCTATATCAGACCCTTCTTATTATTTTGAGACAGAGCCTCACTGAGTTACCTAAGATGGCCTCAAACTTGCAATCTTTCTGCATCAGCCTTCTAAGAAGCGGGAGTTACAAGTATGTGCCTCTCTGCCCAGCTATCTCTCACAGTGTGTGTGTGTGTGTGTGTGTGTGTGTGTATGTGTGTGTGTGTGTGTGTATACATACTATTAGTTGTAGATGGACACAGTACCTTTATTTATCTTTATGTGGTGCTGAGGATCGAATCCAGGGTCTCACACACATGCTAGGCAAGTGGTCTACCACTGAGCCACAATCCCAGCACCCCCCTCACAGTTTTAACATTCACATATACTGGGGCTGGGGATGTGGCTCAAGCGGTAGCGCGCTCGCCTGGCATGCGTGCTGCCCGGGTTCGATCCTCAGCACCACATACAAACAAAGATGTTGTGTCCACCGAGAACTAAAATAAATAAATAAATAAATAAATAAATTCTCTCTCTCTCCCTCTCCTCTCTTTATAAAAAAAAAAAAAAACATTCACATATACTATAAATATTATAAAATCTGGAGTTATCAGTGTTTGTATCTGCATCTTGAAAAGATCTCAGCTTTAACTACCTCTAATCTCTCTAATCTTATTATTATTTATAGATTTAATTTCAACTTTTTAAATTTTATTGTGCTAAAAGATAAATAACAAAATTTACTGTTTTGTTGTTGTTGTTTGTTTTTGTTTTTTTGGTACCAGGGATTGAACTCAGGGACTTGTCCACTGAGCCACATCCCCAGCTGTCGGGAGCCATTCTGACACGTGATTGGGTGACTCCCGTTAAGGGCCTGAGGCGCTTTGGCTGTGTCGAAGCTTTCCCGACCCTTTCCTGATGAGAGAGCCCATCCGTGTGGGGGTGTGCATGACCACTGACCCCGGAGACCCAATCACTGACCCTGACCTTGGAGTGCAGCCCCCCCTCAACCTTCATTGGATGGAATTCTCCCCTGAATCTCTTGTTCCCCAAATAAAAGGCTACTCCCAGGCGTGTTGGCTCTCTCTCTCTCCTGCTAGCCCAGAGTAATCCTCGCTGCCCTACTGGGCAGCTGGAGGCGGGAACCAGGGAGGTGAGCCGTCTCGGACCTAGCAATATAAATAAGGTAACTGGTTTGTGTGTTTTATTTTGATCTCTTCTAACTAACTTTATGCCTAGAACCTCATTAATGAAACCACTGCGCAGGACGCGTGGTAGACCCAGCCCTGTTTTGTATTTTATTTAGAGACAGGGTCTTACTGAGTCACTAAGAGCCTTATGTTTGCTGAGTTTCTTCTGGCTTTGAACTCACAATCCTCCTGCCTCAGCCTCCGGAGCCACTGGGATTACAGGCATGCACTACCGTGCCTGGCAAAATTCACTGTTTCAACCATTTTTAAGTGAATGGTTTAATGACCTGAAGCATATTCCAGTTGTAGTACAACCATTTCTGCCATCCATCTTCACACATCTTCAGAACACTTTCTTTCAAATGGGAATTCTGTACCCATTAAACAATAACAGACATTATTATTACTCTGTGTATATATGTGAATGCATGACCAATGTGATTCTGCAACCTGTATACTCAGAAAAATGAAATATTATATCCCATCTGATTCAAATGAAAGATATGTCAAAATCATTGTACTGTCATGTGTAACTAATTAAAACAAATAAAAAAAAAATAACAACTCTGATCCAGCCACAGTGACACACACCTGTGATCCCAGCAACATGGGTAGTCGAATCAGGAAAATTGCAAGTTCAAGGCCAGCCACGGCAATTTAGACCCTGTATAAACTTTTTAAAAATATTTACTTTTTTAGGTGTAGTTGGATGCAATACCTTTATTTAATTTATTTATTTTTATGTGGTGCCGAGGATCGAATCCAAGCCCTCACACGTGCTAGGCAAGCTCTACTGCTGAGCTACAACCCCAGCCCCAAGACCCTTATAAATTTTTTTTTAATTGTTTAAAGAGCTGGGGATGTAGTTCAGCAGTAAGGCAACCCTGGGTTCAATCCCTAGTTCAAAAAAGAAACAACAATGACAACAACAACAACAAAACCCAACCCAAACAATAACTTCATTTCTCACTCCCCCACTCCCACAAGCAACCACCACTATCTTTTCTTCCTCTTTTCCCTCTCTTTCTTCCTCCTTCCATCCTTTTTTTCTTTCTTGCTTTCTGTGCTGGGGATCAGACTCAGGACCCTGCATGCTAGGCAAATGCTCTACCACTGAACCACATCCCCAGCCCACCATGATACTTTTTATGAATTTTACTAATCTGGGTACCTCATATAAGTGAAATCATACAATATGTATCCTTTTGTATCTGGCTAGTTTCCACTTAGCATACATCTTTAAAGTTCATTTATATTGTCCATGTATAAGAATTTCATTCTTTTTTTAAGACTGAAGCCTGTGGAAGTTGATCACACTTGTAATTCCAGTGGCATGTTAGACTGAAACATTGAAGGATCATGAGTTCAGCGCCAGCCTCAGCAACTCAGGGAGGCCCTAAGGTACTCAATGAGACCCTGACTCTATAAATAAAATGTAAAAAAAGGGCTGGGGGTGTTGCTCAGTGGTTAAGTGCTCCTGGGTTTAATCCCTGGTACCAAAAACAAAAACAAAAAAAGAAAAGAAAGACTCTTTCTCTCTCTCTCTCTCTCTCCCTCTCTCCCCTACAAATACACACGTGTGCACTAATTTTTTCTTTTTTTTATTGGTGTTTTACAGTTTGTACATAATAGTGGGGTTCATTTTGACATAATCATAAATGCATATAGCATAGTTTGCTCATTTTCAATCCCCAGTACCTCCCCTTTCCCTTCCCTCAACCCTCCTGACCCCTTCCTCTGTTCTACTGGTCTTTCTTCTATTATTTAGTGTTTTTTTTTTTTTTTAATTGGTGCATCACAGTTATACATGAAAGAGGGAGTCATTGTGATGTATTCATACATGCATATAGCATATATTGGTCACTTTCATTCCTCAACTGCTCCATTACCTACCCCTTGTTTATATATTTTATGTATGACACATTTTGTTTATCCATTAATTTTTTGATGGCCATTTGGGATATGTCTACCTTTTGGCTATTGTGAATAACACTTCTGTGAACAATGGGATACAAATATCTGCTTGAATCCCTGCTTTCCATTGTTTTAGGTGCATAGCCAGAGTGGAATTATGTAGATCATATGATAAGCATGTTACTTCACCAACTCCTCTTAAAGAACTCATTTTTTTAAAATATACTCTCACTTATTTATTTTTATGTGGTGCGGAGGATTGAACCCAGGGTCTCGGACTTGCCAGGCGAGCGCTCTACCACTGAGCCTCAGCCCCAGCCCTAGTTCTCCCTTTTCAATCAATATTTGTTAAAATCTTTTCATTAATCTCTATATTCACAGTTATTTCTTTAACCATACATCATCTTCCCTTCCTAATAATAGTTCTTCCTCCCCTCGAGATCCCAATGTCTCTTGATATCTATCTCCCCACCCTCCTCACTCCCCCTACTCCCCTCACTCCCACCCTCACCCCATCCCCCATGCTGGGCACTGAAAGATTTTTCTCATTGTTTTCAACAATTTCATTATTATGTGCCTCAATGTGGTTTCCTTCTTTGTTTCTTCTGTTTGAGGTTCATTGAGATCCCTGAAACTGTGTGTTTCTCCGATTTAAAATTTTAAATTTCTATTTTGTGTGTGTATGCTTAGGATTGAACCCAGGACCTAGTGCATGTTAAGCATATACTCGGTCACTCAGTTACACCCTCAACCCCTCCAATTTTAAAGTTTTTGACTACTATTTCTTCAACTATATTTATGACCTTCTCATCACTATTTCTGAGACTATAGTTGCATGTAGGTTAGAAAGCTTGATATTGTAGCATTAATACTCCAGTGATTTTTTTCAGACTTTTTTTTTTAACCTCTGTGAGTTTCATTTTGGATAGTTTTCATTGTAATGTCTTTGAGTTTACTAATTTTCACTCTGTAATATCAAATCTTCTGTTAATTCCATTCAGTGTTATTTTCTTTCATTCTGTGTGTGTGCACATGTTGTGTGTATGCATGTGTACATGTATGGAGATGGGTCCCAGGGCCTCACAAATGCTAAGCATGTTCTCTACCATTGAACTACTCCCCAAGCCCTTTCATTTTTGATATATTAATCTCTAAAAGTTCAATATGTGTCTTTTTGTATCTTCCTTCTTTGTTGTTACCATGCTCATGCTTTCTTCTATCTTCTTGAATATAAAAATATGTAATAGCCATTTTTTAATCCCTTAGTTGTTTCTGGAATTTTATTTTGTTAATTTTCTCATCTGTATAATTTCTGGGTTGATTCCTTTTTTCTCCTTGTTATGTATTATATCTTCCTGTTCTTTGCTTGCCTACTAATTTTTTAAAAACATCTTTTTAGTTGTCGATGGACACAATAACTTTATTTTATTTATTTATTTTTTAAATGTGGTGCTGAGGATCAAACCCAGTGCCTCACACATGCAAGGCAAATGTTGCCACTGAGCTACAACCCCAGCCTCCTGCATAGTAATTTTTTTAATATTTATTTTTTAGTTTTCAGTGGACACACATCTTTATTTTATTTTTATGTGGTGCTGAGGATCGAACCCAGTGCCCCGCACATGCCAGGCGAGCGTGCTACCGTTTAAGCTACATCCCCAGCCCCTGCCTAGTAATTTTTTATTGAATAACAGATATTGTGAATTTTCCCTTTTTGCTCAGAAACAGTACAATCTTTTTAAGGCTTAGTTTTAAGTTTTGTTAGGATTTGTTAGGTTGATTCACACTAGAACAAATTTTACTCTTCTACATGGGCACTACCCTTCTGAGGACTCCATTTGATGTCCTATGCATTAGGAAGCCTCTGCTTTCTGGCCAATGGGAACACAAATTATTCCCTGGCTTTCATGCATTCTGGAAGAGTACTCCACCTACTCTTTTTTGTCCCAGACTTTGTAGTTTTCTCACATGTAGGTTTAGCTCAGTACTCACACAAAATCTTGAAAGGATTCTTCTGTGGGTCTTCATAGTTCTATCTCTGTATAGCTCCATCCGTTCTGGTAATTTTAGCCACCTGAACTCCAGAATTGATCTTCTCAACACAGTGAGTTTGTCAGGCTATGTTAGGGTTGTTAGGGTTCCCACTTTCAACACAATGGAAATGGTGGAGGGAGGGGAGAAAAGAAGGAAGGAAGAAAGGAAAGAAGGGGTTGATCCCAGGGACACTCTATCACTGAACTTCATACCTAGCTTTTTTTTTTTTTTTTTTGAGAAAGGGTGTTACTAAGATGCAGAGGCTGGCCTTGAACTTGCAATCCTCCTGCCTCAGTCTCTCAAGCCACTAGGATTACCTGCCTGTGCCACTTCACCCAGTTTACAACCTTATTTTTATCCTTGAAGTTGAGCAAATATTCCTTTCATGTGCTGCAGTGTGTGTCTTAGTCCATTTTCTATTGTTATAACTGGATACCCAAGACTGGGAAATTTGTAAAGAAAAGGTTTATTTCTTACAGTTCTGGAGGCTGAAAAGTCCAAGGTTGAGCAGCTGCATCTGGTGAGAACCTTCTTGCTAGAGCAGATTGTATGCTGAATCCTGAGGCGGTGTATTGCATCACATGGTGAGAGGCCTCATCCAAAAGAGGAAGCCAAATTGATTTTTAAGACAGATTCACTCTCAAAATAACCCATAATGAGGCATCATTACTTAAGCCCCTTTAATAATCTTACCTAGTGCCACCTCTTAATATTTCATAATGGGGATTAAATTTCAACATGAATTTTGATAGGGACATTTAAACCATAGCAGTGTATATTTGTTTTATTAGTCCTAAAGGCTTACTTTTAAAATTTAATAACTAATGTCTTTTGTCAAGTGCCCCTGAGTTTAATCTTGGGTACAAACAAAATAAAACAAAACAAACAAACAAACAAACAAAAAACCCCACAGATGTATTCATTTACATGGGGAACAGATAGATGAACTTGGTCTAAAATGAAGCTACCTACAGCTTTGTTTTCTTCTGGAGACTGTAGGGAAGAATCTGTTTCTTTGCTTTTTCCCACTTCAAGAGCTGCCTGCATTTCCTGGCATCACTTCAATCTCTTGCTTCAGTGGTCACATATTCTTTTTTTCTGTAGGCAAAATTACCCTTTTATATGAACATTGGTTGTTACTTTTATTTATTGATTTTATTTTTTTACCACTCAGCACTAAACCTAGAGGAGCTTTACCACTGAGCCACATCCCCAGCCCTATTTGTATTTTATTTAGAGACAGAGTCTTACTGAGTTGCTTAGCGACTTGCTTTGACCAAGGCTGGCTTTGCTTTGACCAAGGCTGGCTTTGAACTCATGATCTTTCTGCCTCAGCCTCCCAAGCTGCTGGGATTACAGGCATGTGCCACCATGCCCGGTTCCCAGTCCTTTTTATTTCTTATTTTGAGACAGAGTCTTGCTAAATTCTCAGGCTGGGATCCTCCTGTCTCAATCTCCCAAGTTTCTGGGAATATAGAAGTGTGCCACCACACTTTTGTTTGTTATTTTACTGCCTTCCATGGTCAAAACTAAATCAATATTTGTTTAATAAAATTATCATTATATTCAGGGCAAACTCTGATCATCCAGGATAATCTCCCTGATCTCAAAGGTATTAATTTAAACATGTGCAAATCTCTATAAGTAACATTTACAAATTTCAATGATGAAGGCATGGATATCTTTGGGGCTTATTTTCCAGCCCAACATACCTTCCCAGGTATTTTTTGTCCATGAGGTCAATCAATCCTTTATTCATCTTATGTATAGATGCTCCTCCACTTATGATGACATTGCATCCCAATAAAACAATTTTAAGTTGAAAATATTCATAAGTAGAAAATGCACTTAATACACCTGACCTACCAAACATCAGTTTACCAAAACTGCGTGTTGTCTGCTCTCATGATTGCATGGCTCACTGAACTGCCCAGCAGATCACTACCCTGGGAAAAAATAAAAATTCAAAACATGAAGTACTTTTTTACTAAATGTGTATTGTCATTTGGTACTTTTGGAAGAAAATATAAGGTGAGCCAGTGTAAGATGGAGACTATCTGTACTTCATATATCTGTTGTTGGATTTGTCAAGAAGTTACACAGATATATTTTCAAATAAATATGAGCTCTTTAAGGAACTTTGTCATATTTGTTTGTTATTGTACTGCCTTCCATGGTCAAAACTAAATCAATATTTGTTTAATAAAATTAAAATTTGCTCTTTGATTCAGGCCTGGCAGGACAGCTGTAAATTGTGAAATAATGGAGTCTTAGACTACTAATGATAAAATGAACTCCAAAGCCCTTTCCTTAAAGTATGAATCTGTTTTTTTCAGTGAACCATTTTAGATTTAGGAAAGTTGTCTTTATTACTACAACAAAGGTAAGTTAAGTATGTAAAGCAAATTAAAAGGTTTACATTCTGGGTTTTGTTTTGTTTTGGTTTTGGTTCTGGTGATTGAATCCAGGGCACTTTACCACTGAGTTACATCCCCAGTCCTTTTTATTTTTTATTTTGAGACAGGATCATTTGACTGCCGAGGCTGACCCTTGAACTTGTGATCCTTCTGCTCCAGTTTCCTAAATTGCTGGGATTATAGGCCTGTGCCACTGCACCTGGCTGCATTAGGATTTTTTTTTTTTTTTAAGAGATTGAGAGAGAGAGAGAGAGAGAGAGAGAGAGAGAGAGAGAGAGAGAGAGAGAGAGAGAGAGAGAATTTTATTATTTTTTAGTTTTCAGCAGACACAACATCTTTGTATGTGGTGCTGAGGATTTAACCTGGGCCGCACGCATGCCAGGCGAACGCGCTACCGCTTGAGCCACATCCCCAGCACTGCATTAGGATTTTTAGCCCAGAAAAAACTGTGGAATGACCTGATAATTATTTTAAACTTACAACATTCCTGTGAAGCAAGACAGGTATTACCTTTATGCCTATAAAATACAGAAAAAATAATAAATGAATTTGAGTCTAACATAATGGAACACAATTAGGGAAATCATATCATCTCAGTGAATTCTTAATTTAGATGGGATGTGTTTATGAGATTTTTTTTTCCTCTTCAGTGACCCTATTTATGTTTATCTTGGAATTTGGGTCAAAAAGAAAGAAGTTGGCTCAATTCTTTATTAAATATTATGATATGACTACCATAATAGAGCTAAACAAGTCCCCACTTAATAACTTAAAATATGAAGCTGAGAGGCCTAAAAGATGAGGCAGTGCCGTAAGGGATCATTCCTAGACAGGGATCAGGGGAGGAGTAGGTGATGGTTATGACCCTTCAAACTAATAGAGTCTGGCTACCCGTATCAAATAATTCGTAGACAGAAAGCCAAGTCTCTTCCCACTCCCACTCCTGAAATTCACAATTATTTGATCCAGGGAGGGTCTTGGGGATGTGTATGCTTTGGAGCACCTTAGATAATTCATAATTATTAAGAGATCTAGGTTTCTCTAAGTTGGATGTCCTATAGGAATATAAATGCCAAGCTTGGAGTAAGGAGCATTTTGATCATGTTTTCAATTTGAAGATACTTTTTTGAAAGAAAGGATCCACACCATATCCCTTGAGGGATGATTAGATGAAGATATAGTTATTGAGTCTCATATTAAAAAAGAAAATCTTAGGGGCCGGGGTTGTGGCTCAGGGGTAGAGTACTCGCCTGGCACCTGCAAGGGCCTGGGTTCGATCCTCAGCACCACATAAAAATGAATAAAATAAAGGTATTGTGTCCAAATACAACTAAAAAAACATATTAAAAAAAAGGAAAGCTTAAGTAACCACTTTTTCCAATTAACCTGATCTAGGGAAACCAAGACCCTGAAAGAGTCTGTATGGTTTTATTGGTGCATGTGATTTTCACACCACCAGATTTACTCATTATTAATTTAATGATTTGCAGTAAAAGACAGCTATTGTGATGTATACCTGTAATCCCAGTGACTTGGGAAGCTGAGGCAGGAGAATCTCAAGTTTAGCAATTTAGCAAGGCCCTCAAGCAACTTAAAAAAAAAAAAAAAGACTTCTACTGGGGATGTGGCTCAAGCGGTAGTGAGCTGGCCTGGCATGCGAGCGGCCCCGGGTTCAATCCTCAGCACCACATACAAAGATGTTGTGTCCGCCGAGAACTAAAAAATAAATATTAAAAAAAAAAATTCTCTCTCTCTCTCTTTAAAAAAAATAAATTAAAATTAAAAAAAGGGACAATAAAGCTTAGTGGTATAGTGCCCCTGGGTTCATTCTCCAGTACTGGGTGGGGTGGTGGGGAGGGGAGATTTTTGTAAATTCAAAGAGTTGTACAACTGGTGTGTCACAACGCAAGCTATAATCAACTTGGAAGATCAGACTATCAGGTCACCTGAGAAGCTTAGAATTAGAGGAAATAGAAATGTTTCAAGGAAAAAAGACAATTAGGTTGCATCAAACTAAAAAGCTTCTTACAACAAAGTAAACTAATAACAGAGTGAAAAAAAATCTTATGGAATAGGAGAAAATATTTGCAAACTTTACATCTGATAATATCCAAAACATAAGGAACTAAATTCAATAGCAAGAACACAAATAATCCAATTACAATGGGCAAAGGAACTAAATAGACATTTCTCAAAAGAAGATAGACAGATGGCTAATAGGTAGATGCAAAAAAAAATTCCACATCACTAATCATCAAGGAACTGCAAATCAAAACCACAATGAGATATCACTTTCCACCTATTAGAAGGTGATCATTTGTTATCAAAAAAGACAAAAGGCGAGAAGGAATCCTTGTACAATACTGTGGAAATGTAAATTGGAACAGTCATTATGGAAAACCGTTTGGAGAGCCTCAGAAAATTAAACAATAGAGCCAGGCACAGTAGTGCATGCCAGTAATCCCAGCAACTTGTGAGGCTGAGGCAGGCTGATCACAAGTACAAAGAGCCTCAGTAATTTAGCAAAGCCCAAAGTAACCTAGTGAGACCCTGTTTTAAAATACAGAATTAAAAGGTAAAGTGCCCCTGGGTTCAATCCCTGGTTCCAAAAATAAAGATAAAAATAGAACTACCATATGATCCAGAAATCCCACTGGATCTCAAAGAAATGTCTGCACTTCTGTGTTCATCGCAGCATTATTCACCATAGCTTGCTCCCAAGAATATAGAAATAGCTATGATATGTAATCAGCCTAGGTTTCCATTGGCAGATACATGGGTAAAGAAAATTATACATGGAGCTGGAATTGTGGCTCAGTAGTAGAGTGCTTGCCTAGCACCTGTGAGGGCCTGGGTTCAATCCTCAGCACCACATACAAAAATAAATAAGATAAAGGTATTATGTCCAACTACAACTAAAAAATATTTTTAAAAGAAAATTATATATGTATAGATAATAGAATATTAATACAGTCTTTAAAAAGAAAAAAATTCTGTCCCTTGTTACAATAAGAATAAATTTAGAGGGGGCTGGGGATGTGGCTCAAGCGATAGCGTCCTCACCTGGCATGCGTGCGGCCTGGGTTCGATCCTCAGCACCACATTCAAATAAACATGTTGTGTACACCGAAAACTAAAAAAAAAAATTAAATTAAAAAATAAATAAATTTAGAGGACATTATGCTAAGTAAAATAGGTAGGCTCAGAAAGAGCCTATCTATTTTGATGATCTCCTTTATTTGTGGATTCTAAAAAGCTCAAACTCCTAAAAGCAGAGAGTAGAATACTGATTGTCAGGGACTGGGGAGAAAAAATGGGAAATACTGGTCAAAGTGTAACAAAGACTCAGTTGTGCAGAATAAATAAGTTCTGGAGGTCAAATGTACAACATAGTGACTATAGATAATGATAGTGTATACTTGAAATTTGCTGAGAGTAGATCTTAAATGTCCATATGTGTGTGTGCATGCGTGAGCACACACACACACACGTAACTATGTAAGATGATGGAATATGCTAAATAGCTTGATTGTGATAGTCACTCCACAATGTATACATATATCAAAGCACCATATTTTACACCCAAATATCAATATTTGGAATTGAGATTGAATGCAAGGTCACACTATCACTGAGCTACATCCCCAGGTCCTCTACCTTTTAAATTTTATTTTAAGACAGGTTCTTGATAAATTGCCCAGGCTGGTCTCAAGGAATCCTCCCACCTCAGCCTCCCAAGTATCTGGGATTACAGGTGTGTGCCACTGTGCCCAACATACATTTTTGTCAATTATATCTCAATAAAGCCGGGAATATAGCTCAGTGATTAGAATGCTTGCCTTGTATGCATGAGGCCCTGGGTTCAATCTCTAGCACCACCCAAAAAAAAAAAAGGTTTGCTCCTTCGAAACACACACCACACACAGACACACTCACGGACACACTCACATACATACACAATCCAGGAATAAAGAAAGACAGTGCCTTGAGACTACCCACTTCCCCTCACCCCAGCTTTTTTTCTTTCTCCAGTACTGAGGATCAAACCAGGGCCTTATGAATATTAGGAAAGACCTCTACTACTGAGCTCTACCCCCACCCCCTATTTCAACATTAATTTAATTAACTGTTCCTTGGGCCAGGTGCAGTTGTGCATGCCTATAATCCCAGCTGCTCAGGAGGCTAAGGCAGGAGGATCATGAGTTCAAGGCCAGCCTCAGCAGCATTGAGGCACTAAGCAAATCAGTGAGACTTTGTCTCTAAATGGATTTAAAAAGTGGTGTATATACAAAGTGGAATATTATTCAGCCATAAAGAAGAATGAAATCCTGTCATTTGCAGCAAAATTGATGAAGCTGGTAGACGTTATGTTTAAATGAAGTAAGACAGACACAGAAAGACTAATACCACGTTTTCTCTCTTGTGTGGAAGCTAAAATAGTCAACATGAATGTGGAATAGTGAGTAGTAGAGGCTGGAAGGTTGTGTGTTGGGGGAGAGAGGTGGATCAAGGGAGGTTGGATTTGATCATTACATGCAGTATGTATGTATAGAAATATCACACTGAATCCCATTAATATATAGAATTAATAAACATTAATCAAAAATTAAAATGTAAGTGACATTCAATATTATCTTGGAACTTAGTCAATAGGCAACTACTGGAGATAAATATAATTTAGGTGATATATTAAAAACTCATCAATGGATATATTTTCTAAAGGATTGTAAAGAAAGAACAACAGATATAATTTTGGGCCTCTAAGGGGCTGGGGATGTGGCTCAAGCGGTAGCGTGCTCGCCTGGCTTGCGTGCGGCCCGGGTTCAATCCTCAACACCACATACAAACAAAGATGTTGTGTCCGCCAAAAAATAAAAATATTAAAAAAAAAATTGGGGCTGGGGATGTGGCTCAAGCGGTAGCGTGCTCGCCTCTCTCCTCTCTCACTCTCTCTTTAAAAAAAAAATTGGGGGGCCTCTTGATGGCTAGGAGGAGGAATAGAAGGTAAAGATAGGAGAAAAAATTTAGGATGAGAAGTCAAGGGCTGGGGCTATACTCAGTTGGTAAAGTGCTTGCCTTGCATGCAAAAGGCCCTGGGTTGGATCCTGCACGAAGAAAAAAAAAGGGTAAGAAGTCAACAGAGAAATGAAATAAATCATCATTATGAAAGGGAAGGGGACTGGGGATGTGGCTCAAGCGGTAGCGCGCTCGCCTGGCAGGCGTGTGACTTGGGTTCAATCCTCAGCACCACATACAAACAAAGATGTTGTGTCCGCCGAAAACTAAAAAATAAGTATTAAAAAAAATTTTAAAAATGAAAAGGAAGGGAAGAGAGAGTTTTAAGTCAGAACTATTTACTGGTTCCAAAGCTATGAAGATCATGGAGAATAAAGAATGAGAAAGAACTGGGCAAGGTGGTGCACACCTGTAATTCCAGCACCTTGGGAGAATGAGGCAGGAGGATTGCAAGTTCAAGGCCATCTTCTGAAATTTAGTAAGACTCTGTCTTAAAATTAAAAATTCAAAGAACTAATATGGCTCAGCTATAAAGCACCTCTGATTTCAATTCCCAATACAACATACACGCAAAAAAAAAAAAAAAGAATGAGAAATATATTTTGGAGTAGATCTAATAAATTAGAGTAAAATTTGAGGATCAATAGGATGAAATTCACATTGTAGGGAACTGGGAAAACAATAGGATTTTCCTAATATAAGTTCTTATAAGCCAGTGCAGAGGGGAATCAACTCAGTATAAAAATATGTAAAGAACTTAAAGAAAGAAGGAACTGAAGGAGGAAATATAGTTTCACAACAAAAACATGAAAAGATATTTCACTTCACTTATAATTAGCCACAACCCCAGCCCACATATTGTTATATTTTTAAAAAATTTTTTTTAGTTGTAAATGGACAGAATACCTTTATTTTTTTTTTTTATGTGATGCTGAGGATTGAATCCAGGACCTCACACATGTGTAGGCAAGTACTCTACCATTGAGCTACATCCCTAGCCCCTCACATTGTTATTGGACACCTTTTGAACAATTTGGCAATATCTATTCAAATTTAAGAAGTTCTTAGTTCATACCCTGTCCCCTCAGGAAGTGAAGATTTAATTTTGACCTTTTAATATCTCCTTTTAATCTTCCTCATTAACTTTCAAACAGGATGAAGTATTTTGGATGGGGGATTGGGGGTCCTGATTGGGTTGTTATTGATCTGATAAATGCACACATTCCAGACACACACACACACACACACACACACACACACACATTAACGAGCAGGGTGCTCAGTACAAGTCAGCATGTATTAGCTCTTTAATTTTGTCTTGTTTTTAGGTTATTTTTTAGAGCAGTTTTAAGTTCACAGCAAAATTGAGAGGAAGATACAGAGATTTCCCATCTACCCCTGCCCCTGAACATCCATAGTCTCTACCATTACCAATGGTCCTTATAAGAGGGTACATTTGTTCCAATTGATGAACCTATATTGACACATCATACTTAAAGTCCACAATTTACCTTTGGGTTCTCTTTTTCACATTCTATGGGTTTGGATAATATATAAGCGTATAACATCGTTATGGTATCATACACAGTATTTTAACTGCCCTTCAAATGTGTTCTGCATATCATACCTCCTCCTATCTCCAAATCTTTGGCAACCACTGATCTTTTTAATGTCTTCATAGTTTAGCGTCTTCTAGAATGTCACATGACTGGAATTACACAGTATTTAGCCTTTTCAGATTGACTTCTTTCACTTAGCAATATGTTGTAATTGGGGTTTCTCCATATCTTGATAGCTCATTTTGAAAAAAATCAGTGTATAATATTCCATTGTCTGGATATACCACAGTTTATTTTTCCACTCAACTACTGAAGGACATCTTCACTGCTTCTAACTTTGGGCAATTATGAATAAAGTTGCTATAAACATTCATGTACAGGCTTTGATGTGGACATAAATTTTATCTCTTTTGGGTAAATAATAAGGGGTACAATTGCTGGATCATGTGATAAGAGTATGTTTAACTTTTGGTTTTGATTTGGTGCTGGGGAATTGAACCCAGGGTATTGCATGTGCTAAGCAACACTCTACTGCTGACCTGTGCCACAAACCCTGAGTATTTGGTTTTGTAAAAAATCACCAAACTGAACATAGTTCAACTCCACATTATGTACAATCACAAAAATGGAAAGTTATACTCCATGTATGCATGATATGCCGAAATACATTCTACTTTTCACTAGGTATAAGTGAAAAGAACAAATAAAATATTTAAAAAATAATAATAAAAAAATCACCAAACTGTCTTTCAGTGTCTATCATTTTGCATTCCCACCACCATAAATGAGAGTTCTTATTGCTCCACTTCTCCACAATTTTTGGTGGTGTTAGAGTTCTGGATTTTGGTCATTCTAATATATATGTGTTCTTTTTTTTTAATATATATGTGTTCTTATCTTTTGACTCAGCAATTCCATTTGTAAGAATATACAAAAATAATTTTCACAAGCAGGCAAAGATGTATGTAGCAGAATATTTCACTGCAGCTTTATTTATAATAATAAATGTTGTAAATTACTCCAATATCCACTAGTAGCTATTAAATGTTGGCACATATGGGCAAAGGATTACTTTATTAGTAGAGTAAAAGTCTTGAAATACTTTTTACAGTATTTGAATTACACTGAAAAAAAGATGAAAATATAAATTGAAAAAGATGATGTAATATAAACTTGTTTTCATTTTATATTATATATATTAATATGTACATAGAAAAAGAAATGGAGAAAATATATATCAAAGTTTTAATCATTTTGAAGAATTAGTATTACAAAAGATTTCACTTTCTATAGTAATTGATTTATATGATTTTTGTGAGGATTAAATGAATTGATACATCATAAGGCAATTAAAACAGTGCCTAGCTCACAGAAGCTACTGTCTAAATATTATATTATACTGAAACATATATATTTGGTACTGGGGACTGAACCCAGGGGCACTTAACCACTGAACCACGTCCCCAGCTCTTTTTTATATTTTATTTAGAGACAGGGTCTCACTGAGTTGTTAAGTGCCTCACTAATCTGCTGAGGCTGGCTTTGAACTTGAGATCCTCCTGCCTCAGTCTCCAGAGTTCCTGGGATTACAAGTGTGCCTGGCTGGTAAATGCATTTTTAAGCCCATTCCTTGCTGTCCTCGCTGTTCCCAAGTCTGCTCTACTTGTTTCAGGAAAAAATTATGGCAGATTAACTTCAAGAACTACATCACTACACCATTATCATCAGGGATAGCACAGTTGAAATTCATGCAGGGAGGATGCAAAAGAGCAAAATACCCATGGTACATCTTTGTGGAATATATCAGTTTTACTGCAAGATTTGGAAGACATGAATTTACTTGATTTCCAGGGTGGAGACTTTCAACCCTGGAGATGAACTCTGAATTCAGCTGAGACAGTGGCAACAGAAAAGCCAAGAAAACATCAGGAAAGCCCAGAATTGTTTTTGAGAGCTATAAACATGTTTCCCTAATCATAGCTATCATCCTATAATGAATTTGAGGGAAATGAAGAATATGTCCCTTGTACTCCAGGTGCCTGAACTGGTCCACTGGGGCCCCTTGCTAGACATCACTCTCTAATGCATGAATGTAGAATTTTTTTTTCTTTCTTTTCTTTTTATTGGCAGTGGGGCTTTAACCCAGGAGCACTTTACTACTAAGTTATGTCCCCCAATCCTTTTTTTTTTTTTTTTTTTTTTTTTTCATTTTGAGACAGGGTCTGACTAAATTGCTGAGGTTGACCTGGAATTTGGTATCGTCCTGTGTCAGCCTCCAGAGTCGCTGGGATTACAAGTGTGTGCCACCATGCCTGGCTTGAATGCAGAATTTTAACATAATAGATTTAAGACAAACTTGAAATTCTGCAATGTTTGAAAATATATTCAAATTTTCTATTCATGAGATTTCTTGAGCTGTTAATGCCCTTATTGATACAAATGGCCACATGTCCATTTTGTTTATAACGTCATGTTTCCGATCTTTCTGGGAAAAAAATGCAAAAGAAGGTCCATAACTTTCATTATATTTATAAATAGACGTTTTGAGTCCTCTCAAAGGTAAAAGAAGGAGGAAAGATTATTATTATAATTTACTTTAGTTGTAGGTGGACACCGATACCTTCATTTTATTTTTGTGTGGTGTTGAGGATGGAACCCAACGCTTCACGCATGTCAGGAAAGTGCTCCACCACTGAGCCACAGCCACAGCCCAGGAAAGATTAATTTTTAAAATAAATACTTTGAGGTGAAGAAAAGAGAAATTGAGTGTTTGCCAGATTTCCTTTCTCCCGGTGAAGTACCATTAGAGATTCTCTTTAAGGACGTGAAATTTAGTGATTATGACATTCCCGAGTTCGGATGATTGATTCATCCTCCTCCCTTCATAATACATTTCTAATGGCAGAACCAACTTCCATTCCTCAGGCTCTGCGTTTAGTTTTCACAGATTAATGACTCACGCAGAATCTATCATCTTTTCATTCCATTTTCGCGCAGCTAATCTAAATTCTTTCCAAATAGCTTTTCAACGAAGACTTTGATAAATCTGTTTTGTATTCTAGGTTTATTCTCCACCCTCCGTATCAGGGATTGAAATTAGTGGCACTCTACCACTGAGCCACATCCCTAGCCCTTTTTGAGACAGGGTCTCCTAAATTGCCAAGGCTGGCCTCGAATTTGCGGTCTTCATGCCTCCGCCTCCCGAATAGGGCGTGGGGTACCACCCCAGGCTACATTTATCAATTTAATTTCTTAAATACCATAAGGCCTCTGATTCTTCGTCTTCTTTTGCATTTGTCAACTATCAATAAATAATTTCAAAGATAACTTCAATGAGTTCATTCTTGTGAGGACCAAATGAGATAACATCTGTGAGAACCTCTTGCAAAGTTTTGGCAAATAGTGTTATGCAGAGAGTTAACTATCAATTTTCAACGCTGTGATTTTTTTTAAAGCTTCCTGAAGAACTGGTGTCCAGTTGCACTGTCCCCAAATAGTGAAAGTGGGTGGGCTCTTCCCTCCAATGAAAGCTATATCTTTTGATCCTTTTGTCTTTTCGTGAGATTAGAACTGTCATGGCGCCTTCAAGAGGAAGAAGGCCTTCCCCTACTCCAGCACAATCACTGGGGGGCACCTGGACTGGGCGGAGGGGTGGACAGCGAAACAAGCTTCGGTAGGGACCGAAAACACCGAAACCTCGGCGAGGCTTCTGCGGGAGCGGCGCAAGGGGAGGAGACCCGGCTGAAGATCAACCTGCGAGCGACCGTCTGGGGCACCGCCCCCCACCGCCCCGTCCAATGGAAACCTGGCGGCGGTGCGGCACCGCCCATCTGTTGGTCCGGACGCCGCGAGGGCGGGGCCCGCAGTTCGGTTGCGCTGCGGAGCGCAGCTGTGAGGGAGTCGCTGTGATCCTGGGCCGCGGAACCCGAGCTGGAGCTGAAGCGCAGACTGCGGGCGCGGAGTCGGGAGGTGAGCGCCCGGGGAATGAGGCCCGGGAGGGAGGGGCTCGCGAGAGGACAGAGGGGTCGACCCCGAGCCTCAGGACGGCCGTGCTGCAGGCGGCCTTGCTCACTCGGCAGCCAGGCCCGGCTGGGCCCGGCCCTCCTGAGCGACCTCGGCCCCACTGTCGCTGCCCGCCCGCTCGTCTGCCCGCCCGGCCTCTCTGGTGTGGCGGAGGCGGCGGCCCAGAATTCTGCGGGCGCGAGTCGGGAGACCCCAGCGTTCGCTTGGAACTCCGGCTGCGAGAGGCGGGGCCGGCGGCGGGGGCGGGGGCGGGGGCGGCAGTCGCGGCCCCGCGGCCTGCGGAAGGAAGCGCGGAGTCCCGGCCTGGCCTGCTCGCTGGGCGGCGCGCCGATGGCGCGGGGGCGTGGCCTGCGGCCTGACGGCGATGCGGGGCCGGCCTTTGATGAGGTGGCCGCTGCGCGCTCCCCGGCCCTCCAGGCAGAACTCCCTCCCCGGCCCGCGCGCTTCCTGACCCTGGCGGGGCGACCTGTTGGAGTGTGAAATTCTGAGGGCCATCTTCCACCCTCGAGCTTGCTTTATTTCCGACCGGACGGTTCTGCGGGCCTCAGAGGTTTTCTGCAGTCTGCTCAGGGTGAGGACTGCTCGGGGTCTGTGACTGAGGGCGTTCGAGAAGTTGACGTACCGAGAGCTTGCAGTCTAGTTATGATAGGCCCCGGGAACAACTTTGCAGGACTGCCGACGCTGAGCGAAGTGAACGAACCGTGTGCCTCAGGGTGGCTGAAGGCGACCAGGAGAGCCTTGCGATCTTACTGAGCCTCTAGATACCCCTGAGCAGAACCCCCAGTGTTGCAAAGGTTTCTTTATCAATAGGAGGGGCACTGAAGGATCTTGGGCTCTGCCCTCGTGTTCCTTATAGGGGCAAGACTGGGAGGAAGGAGACAAGCACATTCTTGGGGCATCTATTTCTTTGATGACAGTTTGGTTTCTCCTCTGGTGAAACCCAAGTGGATTAGTTGTCTGTGCCCTGGGTCCAGAAGTTTCTTCAGATCCCATTGGCTACAGCCTTTCTGTATTAAAATTCCATTAGTATCTCCTATTGTAATCTAGTAATTTTACTAAAAGATAGACACATTCAGCTGCTTTAGGAAGTAACTGATACAGATGTTCTTACTGTTTTCTTATTTTCTGGGGAAGAAGAAAAACGATCTCTAGCCCAACTTTTCTAGTTGATTACTAAAACAACAGATACTATAGTAGCTTTCTAGGCTGACTGAGTTGAATCTCTCTAGGATAGGCAAGAACCTAGAAATTAATGTAAGAATATCTTGTCAGATTGTTTTTTTCTGTAGTGCTTTTTTGCTCCTTGGTATTCGCTAGAATTTCATCTTACAAAGTCTCCTGACTTGTGTTAAACTTCCTTGTACCTTGGGGGAGAGATGGACAGAAGTGAGAATCATTTTATCTTTATTTTATTTTTATGTGGTGCTGAGGATTGAACTCAGTGTCTCATGCATGCTAGGTGAGCACTCTACCACCTAGCCACAATCCCAGCCCTAAAAGATTGATGTTGATTGGAGGCTTCTGGCATTCTGAAATGACTTTGAGGTGCAGATGTACTTTCCAGGATATTACTTTCATACAGGACAGCAATCCCTTAAGCCCACAGATTCAACAGCCTTTGTTCTTAGAGGTGAAGAATAATATTCAGTGATTGTCCTGTGACTTTTTGCATGGGTAAATGACATTATCTTTTTCCTTCAAGTACTATACCCCTGAAGAAATGTTATATTGTATAACACTTTATCCTATAATAGTTAGGTCTTGAGCTTTTTAAATTTTTATTACTTTTAGTTGTAGATGGACACAATACATTTTATTTTATTGGTGGTGCTGAGGATTGAACCCAGTGCCTCACATGAGCCACAACCCCAGCCCTGTCTTGAGTTTTTTGTTCCCAAAAGAAATACCTATGTTAGATCCAGTGCCCAGAGAATGGACACTTCAGAACCTTTGAGCAATGTGAATGAAATGAAAACTAGAAGTTTAAAGTCTTAGATCTGCCTTGAATTTGTTGCTTCATAACTGTGGACATCTCATTTATTTTGTTCACTGTTGTATCTAAAGCACCTGCCCAGTGTGTGATCCACACTAAGTGCTTACTAAACATTTGTTGAATAATTTTTAAAAATGTTGCTAACCAATACCCATTTGCCATACTCTCACATCATAGGGAAGGTCAGGTCATCAGGGATTCAGTCACCACTGCCCTGGTGAGGTCATCAGGGATTAAGTCACCTGGCCTGAAGGTAGTCTCACCATGAGCCAGCAGGCTTGTTCTGTGTATAGGAGGGTTTGGATAGTGGATGCCAAGGTTAATTCAGCTGGCTAAATCAGCTAAGGGTTTCAGCTGGATATGTTGGCTGGGGGTGGTACAGGTTTAGCCTTAAGGATGGTTCAGTAGAACATTTTGAAGTCTGGAATCATCTGTTCTGAATATCACCTATGTATCCTGGTTCTTGAGCACAGGGCAAATAGGGATATATGGGGATTCAAAGGGAAGCCTGTTGGATGAATATTTGCTGAGAAGGAATGGAACATCTGATTCTGCTGTTCTTTTGGACCTTACTAAGTGGGATTATGCTGCCATAAGTCTTGTGTTTGTCACTCCTGAGTGAGTCATCTTCAACTAAGATAGCTCCCTTTCTGTAGACTGGAGTTAGAGTAGTTAATTTTTCAATGTTTAGATAGGAGTAATTCTGATTTTGGATTTAAAGGAGACAAGGGGAATTACTTGTTTTATATTTCTTTGATCCTGCAGATGAGATTATTAAGGTTATTAAATGTAGATCCATCTTTTTGTTTCTTTGGTACCAAGGATTGAACCCAGGAGCACTTAACCAACAAGACACATCCCCAGCCCTTTTTTTTTTTTTATTTTTTTTATTTTTTATTAGAGACAGGGCCTTGCTGAGTTGCCGAGGGTCTCACTGAGTTGCTTAGGGCCTTGCTAGGTTGCTGAGGCTGAGTTTGAATTCGTGGTCTTCCTGCTTCAGCTCCCAAGTCACTGGAATTACAGGCTTGCACCACCATGCCCACCTTGTAGATCTGTCTTGACCTTCTCTGCCTTCTCCCTTTGTCCTCAACCAACCAATGCAGGCCTGAGTGTTTGTTCCAGCATGTCGGAGGGGGAGTCCCAGACAGTACTCAGCAGTGGCTCGGACCCAAAAGTAGAATCCTCATCTTCAGCTCCTGGCCTGACATCAGTTTCGCCTCCTGTGACTTCCACAACTTCAGCTGCATCCCCAGAGGAAGAAGAAGAAAGTGAAGATGAATCTGAGATCTTGGAAGAGTCACCCTGTGGACGCTGGCAGAAGAGGAGAGAAGAGGTACGATGATAATGTTACTCTTGGGATTGTAAATTCTAAGAGAATAAGGACTGGTGGAGCAGTCTCAAAGGGGAGATCAAACTTTAACAGTTTGGGGATTAGGGGAGGATCATATGGAGTATTAAAATAGAGAAGTCATGGAGTAACTTGAATTTCTATTTGAATTGCTTCTCAGGTAAATCAGCGGAATGTGCCAGGTATCGACAGTGCATACCTGGCCATGGATACAGAGGAGGGTGTGGAGGTTGTGTGGAATGAGGTACAGTTCTCTGAGCGCAAGAACTACAAGCTGCAGGAGGTAGGTGATGGTGACAGGAAGCCACTGAATGGTGCTAAAGAGGAATAGATCTCAGGCAGCTGGCTATGAGGAGAGCATGTTGGGGTTAGACCATTTCTGGGGAGGAATGGGAACTGGCTTTTTAGAATTATTATAGTGATTTGTGAGCTCCATTATCCCATTGTCTCCCTTGTTCCAGGAAAAGGTCCGTGCCGTATTTGATAATCTGATTCAGTTGGAACATCTCAACATTGTTAAATTTCACAAGTATTGGGCTGACATTAAAGAGAACAAGGCCAGGGTAAGAATTTTTTCCTGGTATTTCCTGAGTTTAACTGCAAGATTCTAGCTACATTTATTGTTCTTTTTATGCTCAGTGATTGAAACTGAGTAGTTTTGAAACAACTGGAATCAGCTGCTGTGGTGGTGAGAGTAGGGCTTCAGCTTCCACCCATGCCTGTTATCTGGATATAGATGGAGCAAAAAGAGTGAATTTTTGCTTCCTTTATCCCATAGGTTTTATTGCTGAGTAGTTTTCATGGTGCTATTCAATCTAACTAAAGAAACAATGCTAAGAACAAAAGGAGAGAAAGTTGGGAAAAAATTACAAATTTAATATATATCCGTGTAAATATTTTCAGGTAAGAGATCATTTCTACTGTAAAGCCTTATAATGAGAGCTTTTCTTCCCCAGGTCATTTTTATCACTGAATACATGTCATCTGGGAGTCTTAAGCAATTTCTGAAGAAGACCAAAAAGAACCACAAGACCATGAATGAAAAAGTATGAAGGGAGGGCCAAGTTTTAGGCTGGTTGGGATTTTAAAAGATTGTATTAATTATAAATCTGATTATGGAGGTTATGGAAAGATGGAAAGACTGGTGGGAGGGTTAAGAGAGGGGGTTATTGCTGACCTTTCAACCAAATTCTCTTCCAGGCTTGGAAACGCTGGTGCACACAGATCCTTTCTGCTCTAAGGTAAGTAATATTTGCTTAGTTTCTTTCCCATATTTCCTAATGTAGTTCCTCCAGATTGTAGGGTACTACTCTGATGTTCTATTCTGCCTTTCCCCACTTTGACTGATATACTGTCAAGATTAGGCCCCCTACAAGTTTTGTAAAGGGTTTCTCTTATTGTCCTAACTGCAACACTGTCTCCTGCCTCTTTCTCTTAATGCTTATACATCTATTTAAATCATCAGGCATAATCCAGATTCAGAGTTTGGGGATTATCTTTATGGTGGTCAGCAGGAAACCTGGCCCTTGCTTCTCTTAACCCTTGGGTTCCCCTTGCCCTTAATTTCCCAGTGGCCCCTCTAACAGCCCAGTGCCCCCACAGCTACCTGCATTCCTGTGACCCCCCCATCATCCATGGGAACCTGACCTGTGACACCATCTTCATCCAGCACAACGGACTCATCAAGATTGGCTCTGGTGAGGGGAGGGAGAGGTTCTGGGCAGGGGAGCCTCGGGAATTTGGGAACTAGGGGGTAAGATGAAAAGAATGGGAGAGAACAGCAAAATTCTGAGGTGTGGGCTGGTGATAATAGATAGGATCTTGCTAGAGATACTACATAGAGAGCAGCTAATTAGTGGAGATGGGATAGAGTATATAATTTTGTACCTTTTTTGGAGGAAGATTTGGGTTAATACAGAAATATTGATAGGAGGTTGGGAAAAGGCAAGAAGTGGATGTGAGATCTGATTTGAGCCCCTGGGCCCAGACCCAACCAGAGGAGGTTCCGGGCTGTGCCTGCTGTGAGTGCTTTCATTTGCTGTGTATCTGTGTGCAGTGTACATTTCCGTGTGTTGTGTTTATGTATCCATTTGTCTGGGGCTTGGCTGCTCCATCGCTCACAACTTTTCTCTGTTTTCCTCCCTCCCGCTTACGGGCTGCTCTGTTCCCAACAGTCTTTCATAGGATTTTTGCTAATGGTGAGAGCTCCCTCTGCCCCACTTGGGGCTCTGTTTGTGCTCCCTTTGCTCCCTGTGCGGCTGCCCAGTGCATGCAGTCGTGGGAGCAAGGCCTGGTCCCCTATCTCCCCTGCCTAATTTTGCTTGCTTAGCTTCTGCCCTGTCAGCCTTCTACCTGCTTGCCCCTCCATAACCTGCTTGTTTCCTGTGGATTCTGCCTGGCTGGACACTTACTCCTAGATTCATATTCCCCCTCATCATCAGGCTGGTTCCCCAAATCATACTGTGCTCCCAGATTCTCTGTGACTTGTAATCATTGTTATGATTGGAGTGAGTCCAAATAAGGCCTGGCCCTGGTTCCTCGTGCAGCCCTGTAGCAGGCAGCGTTGAGAAAGAGAGTAGAACAGGGGTCTAAAAAGTTTTGGTGGACTCAAAGTAAAACTGATTCAAGGGTATTGATTTAATTCTGAGTTATTCTTGAGTTTCTGGCAAAGGTGGGTAAGAAGGAGGCTAGCCTCCTCAGTTATATTTATTGCTTCTTCACCATTTTTATCCAAGTTCGTAAGGTCTCCAATCCTCTCAGATTAGGAAGGGCTGCCTTTTGTTTTATGTTAAATTGAAAGGTGGATGAAAGAAATAAAACTGAATATTTTCATGGTAATCGGAGATTAGATAAATTTGGGACTATGGGAAGATGAACAGGTCACAAGTGAAAAATTTCCCTTAGATATGTTGCTTCTTGACTAGCCCAAAACTAGTGTCTGTTAATGTTATCTGAATCCTTTGTTGTTCCTGAGTTTGGATCCTCAGATATGAAGCAGTGGGCCTGAAAAAGGGGGAGGTAGGTAGAGTCCATGTATGGTCTGTAGTTCAGGATGAGAAAGGGGATAGGTTTGTGTCTGCTAAGGGTTAGAAAGGAGACTTCAAAAAAATTTGGCTTTTGGGGGCCTCTCTCTCTGGAGTGAGACTATGCTTTGTTGATGGTGGTCAGATTATGGGTATCTTCCATACTCCCAGTGGCTCCTGACACTATCAACAATCATGTGAAGACTTGTCGGGAAGAGCAGAAGAATCTACACTTCTTTGCACCGGAGTATGGAGGTGAGGCATCCTGGCTTCTCTGTCCTGTCCTCATGCCCTGGTGTTTTGCACCTTATAACCTCTGAAGTACAGTGGTAATACAACCAAAACTTATAGTCTACTTTACTAGCATACAATTATGTTTTAAAGGCCTATCTGCCACCCCTTGTCCTCAGTCCTCTGTTTCACTAAGTCCTTTCTGTTTTCCTAGAAGTCACTAATGTTACAACAGCAGTGGACATCTATTCCTTTGGCATGTGTGCACTGGAGGTGAGGAACTAAAGAGGGAGGGGGGCAAAAAGAAAGGGTGAAATTAGAAGACAGAAGAGGGAAATAGAGGACAAGGAAGATGCTGATCTTGAGGGAGTGACTGTGGGAGCACTGGGGTTCTTAGGTCTCTCCTTTTCCTTTGGATTCCTCCTCACTGCAGATGGCAGTGCTGGAGATTCAGGGCAATGGAGAATCCTCATATGTGCCACAAGAAGCCATCAGCAGTGCCATCCAGCTTCTAGAAGACTCATTACAGAGGGTAAGGCTCTTCAGGATTGCTGCCTTCTTAACTGACTTTCAGGTGTCTTCATATTTTTCTTCACTTAGACTCTTTGAGCAGGAAAACATAAAGCAGAAAAAGACAAAAATGTAAAATTTCCCTAAGAGGTGTCTACCTTGTTTTTGTATACATACAACGGGTTAGAGCTTAAGATGGTAATATTGGGGTTAAAAATTTTATGTTAATTGAAGTGTGTCTAAATGGAGGTAAACTAATTTGATGGTTACTGTACACAGTTGCTAAATTCTCTTGATATTTGAAAGCAAAATAATCACTTTAAATTAATCAAATCAGTCATTTGGGGATTTCATATTTATATAGTTTTAGTTAGAAGGTTCCTGGAAATAATGACCTATTGAAAGGACCTAAGGACTATGAATCGGTAGATAGACTGACTATAGTAAGTAGAAGCTGGACAAGAAAGTCCAAACAAGGGCTGGGGATGTGGCTCAAGCGGTAGCGCACTCGCCTGGCATGCGTGCGGCCCGGGTTCGATCCTCAGCGCCACATACAAACAAAGATGCTGTGTCCGCCGAAAAGTAAAAAATAAATATTAAAAATTCTCTCTCTTAAAAAAAAAAAAAAAAAAAGAAAGTCCAAGACTAGTTTGTAACTCATTAGAGGTAAGTATAATGGGGAACAGGAAAGAAAAGAAGAAAAACTAGAAGTCTTGAGTGCAGTGTGAAATAAGTTTCTAGTTCACATTGTGGTAGAATATTCAAGTGAAAAATGAGGTATCAGACCTTAATGGCGTTTAAGACTAAAAGTAAGAAAGGTTATGTCATGGGACCTCCAGGAGGTAAAAAAGGATTAGCATGGTTAAAGAAAGCATGGGAAATCCAGTGGATTTCAGTGATTGTAGTAGACAAAAAATTGTGATACTAGGCCTGGGAAATAAAGTGAATTTTACCACAATGGGTAAAATTTGGGAAGGGAAAAGTTGAAAAATATTTAAAAGATTGTGGTGCGAGAATAAAAACTAATTAAGACCAGAAAGACAGTGAATGATATCTTTTGATATACTATCTTATATTTTCAAACCCCTTTCAAGTACATTTGTCAGTGTTCTCTCCACAAGTGCTGAAACCTAGTGTGTGCAAAGCCTTGTTCTAAGTGTAATGAGAGCTTTAAAGATGAACTCGGTGGGCTGCTTGCCAGATGCCTGCTCCAGTTCTTATCCCTTTTTTTTAGGAGTTCATTCAGAAGTGCCTGCAGTCTGAGCCTGCATGCAGACCAACAGCCAGAGAACTTCTCTTCCACCCAGCACTATTTGAAGTGCCCTCACTCAAACTCCTTGCTGCCCATTGCATTGTGGGTCACCAACGTGAGTCCCCTTGACCCTTCTAGGAATTTTCTCCCAACTCTCACTGGCATGCTCTCTTTCTTCTATTTCCAAAGAGATTCTTTGGCCCTGTGCTTCCATTCCACTATTCATAACATTCTACTCCATCATGCCCTCCAGACATGATCCCAGAGAATGCTCTGGAGGAGATCACCAAAAACATGGATACCAGTGCTGTACTGGCTGAAATCCCTGCAGGTCCAGGAAGAGAAGCAGTTCAAACTTTGTGAGTAACCAACTGAGAGGGTCTAAAAGGGACAAATGGGTTACTACCACTCTGAGGATCTGTAAAATGCTCATTCTCAGGGAAAGGTTGAGTCTGCTGTTTTGCTTGTTCCCTTACTTCCATTACCTTTTTTTTCTTCTTTAGGTATTCCCAGTCACCAGCTCTGGAATTAGACAAATTCCTTGAAGATGTCAGGTAAGGGAAGAGTGAGGCAGGCTTCCTTAAGGAAGCAGGGGCAGGTGTCCTAAGGCACTCCAGAGCCCCATGTAACCTGTCTTTACCTCCTTCCAGGAATGGGATCTACCCTCTGACAGCCTTTGGGCTGCCTAGGCCCCAGCAGCCACAGCAGGAGGAGGTGACATCACCTGTAGTTCCCCCCTCTGTTAAGACTCCAACACCTGAGCCAGCCGAGGTGGAAACCCGCAAGGTGGGGGGCTATGTAGGTGTGAATGTGTCCATGGTCACTGGGGAAGAGGCAGCTCAAATAAGCCTTACCCATTAGAGAAAAAGTGTGTGTTTCTGTCCTCTGGTCATCATGTCGTGTGGCCTATGAAGGCTTCCAGGTGTGACTGCTTTCTATTCCAGTAATTGTCCTGTCTTATTGTGTCCTAGGTGGTGCTGATGCAGTGCAACATTGAATCAGTGGAAGAGGGAGTCAAACACCACGTAAGGCTCAAGGCCAGGACTGCACAGGACTGGGTGGGCAGAGGGTGGAGGAAGAGGAGCCTTATTTATTTATTTATTGGTCTTGTTCTCTAGTTAACACTTCTGCTGAAGCTGGAAGACAAACTGAACCGGCATCTGAGCTGTGATCTGATGCCAAGTGAGTCTCTCCTTTTGCTTGGAGGATGGAGGGCCTGTGAGCTTTATCTTTAAGGGACATATTCAGGGGTGGGAAGATGACAAGTCAGTAAAATATTGCTCCCACAGAATAACTGTCTTAGCCCCTAAAATTTGAAGAGCTCTGTGTCCCTTCCTACTATACTCAGCCCTCCTGTTTCTTTGTCAGATGAGAACATCCCAGAGTTGGCAGCTGAGCTGGTGCAGCTGGGCTTCATTAGTGAGGTGAGGTTCCTGCCTGCCTTCCTCTACCCTGGCTGTCTCCCTGACTTCTCTCATCTCAGCCTACCTCACTGAGCTCCTCTTCCCAGGCTGACCAGAGCCGACTGACTTCTCTACTGGAGGAGACCCTGAACAAGTTCAATTTTGCCAGGAACAACACCATCAACTCAGCCGCTGTCACTGTCTCCTCTTAGAGCTCACTCGGGCCAGGCCCTTATCTGAGCTGTGGCTGTCCCTAGACATGCTGCAGCCCTCCTGCCCCTCCCCCCAGTCAGTATTACCCTGTGAAGCCCCTTCAGTCCTTTATCATTCAGGAGGGCTTTGAGGGCTCCCTGGTTCTGAGCATCGTGCTCCCCTCCCCCCTTCTTCCTCCCCTCTGCACTTTGTTTACTTGTTTTGCACAGACGTGGGCCTGGGCCTTCTCAGCAGCCGCCTTCTAGCTGGGGGCTAGTAGCTGACCTGGTGGCTCCGCCCAGCCTGTGTGGGACAGGAGGCCCATGGGCACTGGGAGAGCCGAGTTCTACAATCCCGCTGGGGCGGATGGGCGGGAGAGAAAGGTGGTGCTGCAGTGGTGGCCCTGGGGGGCCATTCGATTCGCCTCAGTTGCTGCTGTAATAAAGTCTACTTTTTGCTAAAACTGTCGTGTGTTTGCGCCTCCCCTGGACAGTGCAGCAGATTGTGCCAGTCGCCCATTGGGCGGGCTTCAGGTGGAGGGGCGGGGCCCAGGTAGAGCTGCCTTGGGGCTGTGGAGGCTGGGCCTCAGGTGGGGGGCGGGGCTGAACTCACGGTTGGCGGGGCGGGGCCAGACCCAGGTAGAGCCGCCGGGCGGCTACGCGACCCACAGGATGAAGTGCTACCGCCTCTGCGTGTTTGGTAACTTCCGCCCCTCCCCTCCGTCCCCGAGACCCCTCAGCCTGTCATACAGGCGATAGCTGGCCCTACGTGCCACCTGTCCCTCCGGGTTCAGGTCTGCCCTCCCCCCTGCTTTACAGATGCAGCCCGCGGGCCCCGGCGGCTGATGCGCGTGGGCCTAGCGCTGATCCTGGTGGGCCACGTGAACCTGCTGCTGGGGGCCGTGCTGCACGGCACTGTCCTGAGGCACGTGGCCAACCCCCGTGGCGCTGTCACACCGGAGTACACCACCGCCAATGTCATCTCTGTGGGTTCAGGGCTGCTGGTGAGAGCCTGGGGGGGGGGGTCGGGGCGGGGTGGGGGGCGGGGAGGGAGCGACGTGCAGAGCGCCAGTGGGCCAAAGGCTTGGTATCTTCCGCAGAGTGTTTCCGTGGGACTTGTGGCTCTCTTGGCATCCAAGAACCTTGTTCGTTCACCACTGGTGAGAGGGGACTTCTGGAGCTTGAGAGGGGTAGGGCGGAGGAACTGTCAGCTTTTTCACTGTGAAGAAGGAGCCTCAAATAGAAAACTGTCTAGTTATTGGCAGACTTTGCTAGGCCTAGGCTGCTCACCATTATTAATCTTCTGCTCTGCTAGCACTGGGCCCTGCTGGCCCTGGCTCTAGTGAACTTGCTCTTGTCTGCTGCCTGCTCCATGGGCCTTCTCCTTGCTGTGTCACTCACTGTGGCCAATGGTGGTCGTAGACTTATTGCTGACTGCCATCCAGGACTGCTGGATCCTTCCATCCCACTGGACCAGGGGTCTGGTCACACGGACTGCCCCTTTGACCCCACAAGAATCTATGTGAGTGCTTTCTTGCCATTCACAAAGCCTTGGTCTTACCCGTTTAATTTCCTCATTTGCGGCTTATGTCACATTCCCTTTTAGCCCTCATCCTTGCTTTTTGCTTTTAGGATACAGCCTTGGCTCTCTGGATCCCTTCTCTGCTCATGTCTGCAGCTGAGGCTGCTCTGTCTGGTTACTGCTGTGTGGCAGCACTCACCCTGCATGGAATTGGGCCCTGCAGGAAGGAAGGGTTTCAGGGGCAGGTAAGGAAGAGAAACCGGAAGGGTTCATTCAATACAGCCAGTCTGTGTTACAAAGGAGTTGATGTATCATTCAGGGCCATGGTACAAACTCCACCCTCTCCTGCAGCTAGAGGAACTGACAGAGCTTGAACCTCCTAAATGTAAACAGCAGGAAAATGTGCAGCTACTAGATCAACATCAAGAACTCCAGGAGTCACAGAAAACCTGGGTTTAGGACAGGTAAAGGGCCCTGAGAGTGGGGGTCTGGGTTAGAAAGGGGACATGGAAGTGTTCTTGGGACCAGGGCTGGTTCTTTACTGTGCTGCTCCTCTCTCTGACCTGGATTGGTTCTTCCTTTATCAGACAGGTGATGTTCCAAGGCTCAGTCCACAAGTGTTTTCCACTAAACAAGGGGCCCTGACACCAGGATGGTATCGATAATTGTAATAAAAGAACGTCTCTTTTTTCTACTTGATTATAATTCTTTTTTTGGGGAAAGGGTACTGTGCTGGTGTTGGGGGTGATTCATCAAAGAATACAGTGGTATCAATTTCTTACAGAACTTTAATGAGGGAAAGGCTCAAACTCTTCCTCAGTTTTACCAGTCACTGAAAGGAAAAGCTGGTGCTGGGGAGCCCTCCACACCACTGACTGATGAATTTCAGCACATCCTGGCATACTGGGCTGTGGGAGGTCTGTGAGTAAAGAGAAAGAACATCACAGAAACTCATTAGAGCTGGTACAGAGGACATCAACTTCATCTCCGTGTCCTGGGGAGCAAATGCAGGGTCTGCACCTATCTTCTGAAAGAATCCCAGCCTTTCCCAGCCCCTCCAGTAATGCTGTTCTCCCTGCCCGCTTTCAAGTTTCCCTCTCTAACCTTAATAGCCATAAGAAACTTATTCCAGTTGTCCTTGTTAGCAGCCTTCCCTGGACGCTTAAATTCAATTTTGTTCCTCAGAATGGGGTAACCTGTGGGAGAAGAGAAAAAAAAGAACTAGAGTTTGAGAGAGATTGAAGAGGGTGGAAATAAAGAGAAGCCTGGGGATAAAGATGGCTATCATTTGTCTTAGGTGCCCTTTACTAAATTAAAGTGAAATGATGTTTTTTTTTTTTTTGGTTCCAGAGATTGAACTCAGGGGCACTCAACCATTCAGCCACATTCTCAGCCACATTTTATATTTTATTTAGAGACAGGGTCTTGCTGAGTTGCTAAACGCCTCGCCGTTTATAATTTATTTATATGTGGTGCTTTAAACTCGAAATCCTCCTGTCTTAGCCTCCAGAGCTGCTGGGATTATAGGTGTGCGCCACTGCGCCTGGCAAAATAAAGTTTCTTTTCTTTTTTTTTTTTTTTTTTTTTAAAGAGAGAGTGAGAGGGGCTGGGGATGTGGCTCAAGCGGTAACACGCTCGCCTGGCATGCGTGCGGCCCGGGTTCGATCCTCAGCACCACATACCAACAAAGATGTTGTGTCTGCTGAAAACTAAAAAAAATAAATAAATATTAAAATTCTTTAAAAAAAAAAAAAAGAGAGAGAGTGAGAGAGGGGGGAGAGAGAGAGAATTTTTTTTTAATATTTATTTTTTAGTTCTCGGCGGACACAACATCTTTGTTGGTATGTGGTGCTGAGGATCGAACCGGGGCCGCACGCATGCCAGGAGAGCGTGCTACCGCTTGAGCCACATCCCCAGCCCAAAAATAAAGTTTCTTGATCCTTCTACTTTCCCCTCCTTTCTACGTGCCATAGGATAAGGAGGTGCTGTGGGGTTCTATACCTGTGATAAGGCAGGGAAGTGCCCGAACTCCAGTGCTTGCTGCCACTAGGGAAGCCTCATAGGCACCACGCTCATCCCGAGGCAGAACCTGCTCCAGCCGCTGGTCCATTGAGACTGTGAGTACCCAGTCTCGAACCTCTTCTCTCTGGGCTTCCTGGTGGGGACAGAGGGAGCAAGTGCTTCACAGATGGTAGGGCAAATGGCTCAGGGGATGGGATTTCCCATACCCTCATCCTGTACACCAGCTTTTCAGCCATAAATGATCCTCCTTGAATTGAGGGACAATAATGAGAGCTGAGGTCCTTCTAAAGATGGCAACCCAAAGCTGTCCTCCTTTCTTCTATACCCTAGCTCTTTTTTATTTTTATTTTGAAACAGGTTCTTGCTAAGTTCCCCAGGATGGTCTCAGACTTGAGATCTTCCTGCCTCAGTTTTCCAAGTTGCTGGGATTATAGGTGTGTTGCTGGGATTACAGGTGTGCGCACCCCTGTAGCCTTTTTTTTTTTAAATATTTTTTGGTTGTCCATGGACCTTTATTTTATAATTTATTTATATGTGGTGCTGAGAATTGAACCAGTGCCTCACACATACTAGGCAAGCACTCTACCACTGAGCCACAACCCCTGCCCCTGTCCTGCCTTCTTAATGCACTCTTTTGTTGACACCTTCCCATTTTCCAACCTTGCACCCTTACCGGTATGTGCTGCTTGGCTGGTAGTGGCACCTCAAATGGAATGTCTGTATCCTGAAAATCAGAGTGGTCAAGGGCATCCAGAGTCCCTTCTTCGATTGCCTATGGCACAGTGGACACCATGACATAAGTACAGCTTGTGACAGGCAAAGCCTCCCAACCTCTGCACATGATTCCTTACATCGGTAAGATCCAAAAAGCGGTTGAGGAAGATGAAGGCCATGTTCTCCCAGCCAACTGCCTATGGCAAAAAAAAAAAAAAAAAAGCAAATGAGAAAGAGCAAGCTGAGCTTGGATGCCACTGGATACAGGGACACACTGCAAGCAGATATAGGAGACCTGTATCTACCCCACACTCAGCTTAGCTCAAGGGATATTCTCTATCTTCCGACTCTGTTCTAGCTTCAGCCCCACCCTTCCTTGTTCCAGCTCACCTGGGCAGCAATGCCTGCTTCATAGAAGGCCTTATCTGCAGGTAGTAGCTGGGTGTGACGCAAGAGTGAAACAGAAAGCCTGGCAGCCACAGTTTCCTAGACATTGAAAGCAAAGCTTTAGGATCTTGGCACTAGTGGCTGAGCTACCAGATGAATGATCCTGTAACTAATAGCCACAAAACTATAAAACTAATAATCAGTGTTAAACTGATCTGTATCTCAAGCTATTTGGCTCTTAGTTTCTTTCACTGGCACAACAGAACTGGGCCTAGATTATTTCTAAGCTTCCTTCCATTTCTAGAATTCTGTCATCCAACTACATGAAATAAATACACAGCAAATTATCAAAAATAAGTCAAAAGCATGTATACATGGTGGGGATGTAGCTCAGAGGTAGAATGCCCCTGGTTTAATCTTTAATTAATAAATGAATAAGTAAATAAATAAAATAACGTGTGCATTATATGGGTTGAATAAAGAAATCATGGAATTTGAAGGTTTAAACATACTAAAACTATACTGGAGATGTGGGTCAATGGTAGGGTGCTTGCCTAGCATGGGTCGGGTACTGGAGATCTAACAACAAAAAAAAATAATCTGAAGCTGTATGGGCCTCGAGCCCTAAGAAGGTCAAGACAGTATGGGAAGAATACCCACTTCAACAAAGGTTGAAGACTGATTTATATATAAGAGGGGAAGTCCAAGAATCTAAGCTCAGGAATCCAGAACTTGGATTCATTCAGCTTCTTAGGTTTGAAGATGCCTGCACCTCATCTCCCCGCACTGCATCTCACCAGCTGTTTGATGCTCTGGGCTGCAGAGCGAGTGGCGTAGTAATGAGCAATCAGCAGCATCGTTTCAAACTCCTCATGAGCTGGAGAGTTGGCCTCACTGGATTTCACCAGGTTTTCACACTAGGGAAGGAAGAGAGCGAGGCTGGCTCAGGGATCAGAGAAGGGCCAGTGTGACAGAGAAGTCACTGATGGCTACCTGGACAGAGGAGAGTAAAATACATCTTGAGAGTAACAGTTTATGGTTTATGTGCATGAAAGAAGAGACTGGGATGGGGACAGGTGGAGGAGTTTTTCTTTTTGGGCAGTATTAGGTAGGAATTGAACCCAGAGCCTTGCACATGTGAGGCAAGTGCTCTACCCATCACATCCCCAGCCCAAGAGAAGCCCTTTTACGCCATTGTGGACCCAACTTCCTCACCAGGTTAAAAAGGACATCCCGAAGATCGGCCCAGCTATGATAGGCCTCGGCACTGTTGGTCCCAGGAGAGCTGACCATGTCCGTGAAGATTCTTTTGTAGATGTTGAAGTTCTAGAGGTTGAGGGAGAAGGGGGATCAGAGTGTGGGGCTCAAGCAAGAGAGAAAGTCAGTGGAAGTGGAGCCAAATGGAGGAGAGTGTTTATGTGTGGGGTTTTTCTTGGGGGGGGGGGTGGAGTACCAGGGATCAAGCCCAGCCAGAGGTGCTCTACCACCGAGTTATATCCCCTGCCTTCTTTACTTTTTGAGACAGAATCTCACTAAATTGCTGAGGCTGGCTTGCCTCAAACTTCTGATCCTCTTGCCTCAGCCTTCCAAGTTGATAAGATTGTAGGTGTGCCACTGTGCCCAGCTGTTTGTGTAGAAGCAAAGGGACATTGATGAAGAAAAGTGCTGATTATCTTAAGAGAGAGAAAGTAACTACTTATAAGCTGGTACTCTTGAGTTTGGGAAAATACATGAATGAGAATGCAGTCATAATATTAATGGACTAATATTCTAGAGAGCTGTGTTTCTCTGATAGGAGGGCAGTGTTTATTCTCTGAGGAAAGTCAATAAGTAAGCCTTGGAGGAGTGTGCAGGACTCCTCTGAAAGACAGGTCCTTGGGTACAAAGAGCACAAATAGCTCACTGAATGTTTCTTCAAAGGGTAAGTCTTCTTGAGAGGTTACACATCAGGAGAGGTTGGATGGGGACTCTGGCCAGGATGTTCTCAAAGGGCAGAATCCTTTGAGAAGACAGTCCCTGAAGGGATGGGTAATTCTAGAGGAAGAAAGAATCCCCTGGTGGAAACATTTGCCTCAAGGAGAAGGCTGGTACCTGTGGATTAGCAGGAGCTCCATGTTGTACATAGAGAGCCAGTGCCTGGGCAGAGCCACCCTCCCGGATCAGGTGAGTTGCATACAAAGCCACGTATTTGTGCAAAATCTTGTAGTTCTGTCCAGGGATGGAGGAAAAGCACAGGTGAGGGTAGGGATTGGTAAGACAGGCAGGGAGGAGGTGGTAACTTAAAGCCATGGACTTGTTTAGGAGGCAATGGGCATATGCAACTCTGACTCCAATATCAGAATATGAAGCAGCATCAGACTGTACTCTCTGGTTCTGATTAGGATCTCTGGAGATTAGATTCTGGTAGAGGTGAGAGAGGCAGCTCTGGAGCTGGCAGAAAATCAAGGGAATATGTAGAGAGGAGCTGGAATGGGGAGGAGAGAGGATCACCTGCTTAGTAGCTGTTTCAATGCATTTGTCCCACTGGCCCTGCTCCACATACAGGTCCAAAGCAGCAATCACGTCCACACCTACCAGCTAGAGAATAATGCAAAAGATAGTTCAGAAGAGATGACCAGAGGGAGAAAAGAAAACTTCTCACCCACATTCTGCTTCTAATCTTTTTGTTGATTTTGCAACACTGGGGATTGAACTCAGGCCTCACACATGCTAGGCAAGTGCTCTACCACTGAGCTAACCCTCCAGCCCTGTTTCTGCATCTTGTCTCTCACTAACTCTTCAAGTCTCACCGAGTCCACTTTGCCCTGGTTCTTGAGGAATTCCTTATAATGCTGGTCCACATAGTCTTCATACCTGTGAAGATGGGAAATGGATAGAGATCTCAAGCTTCATTATCTTGGGATGAAACCCTCCCCCAAAGAATGTTTTCCCTGTGTTTACAAAAAAAAGTAAAACAATTTCCCAATGAGAAGGGGTCATGAGCTTACCGGGGATCTAACTCCTTGGCCACACGCTTAGCCTTGTTCCACTCTTCACCCTCAATGAAAGCATCAATTGCTTCCTTGACAAGGTCTAGGTTCAGATAGAGCTCTGCAGCCTAAACAGTGGGACATCAAAGTGGAGACCATCTTTCCCCTGGACTCCCTAGTTTCTTCTTGGTGAGCTCTCCCTCATTGCCCCAGAACATTGCTGCACCTGCCAGGGGGCAGGTGTGATGTCACCATTCCACTGATCTCTGTGGACCTGTTTCTTTTCAGTCCTAGCACTCTACTTACTGCATTGTGCTTTCCAATTCCAATCAGCTGGGGTCCTACTGCCCGAATTACTTCCAGACTGCGCTGGGGAGGCAGAAACTTGATGGAGAGTTCAGCTGCCTGAGTGGTTGAAAAGAAGATGGAAATGAGTAGGAGAAACAAACACTACTAGGGCTCCTTGGTCTCACCCCTTTCATACATTTTCCCCTCCAGATGCCAACTTTCTCTCTGTGTTCTCCTTCACCTTCTACCTTCTTGGGCAAAGCCTGGTTCATGACTTTTTGGTTGGCCATCAGTGGTCTAATCTGTTCTGTTCTGCCTACTGTAACTCTTCCAGACACTTCCTTTGCTGTCTGAGGTCACTGCATTTGGTGCTGGTACCTGTGATAAAGTGGTTTCTCAAGTTCTTTGTCACAAATAGAATCTTGGTATTATGGTATATAGGGAAATAACTTCTGAAATGAATAGTCCAGGCATTCGGCAATTATTTGTGTTGGGCTTTTACAAGTCTCAGTTTCTTTACTTACATGCACTAGATTTTGAAGATAGTACAAAAAAAAAAGAATTAAATCTCTTAACAATGTTAAGCTTGATGAGTATATGTTGAAGTGGCAATATTTTAGATAAATTTGGTGAAATAAAATATATTATAATTATTATTTTTTAACATGGCTTCTAGAAAATTTAAATTATATATGTGGCATACATTTGTGACTTACACATTTCCAGCAGACAGTGCTGGTCTAGATGATTTTGATGATTCCTTTCAACACTTAAAACTCAGTCATTCTATAAATCCAAGCATCCTAGAAGGCCACTCTCTTTTCAGTGTGAGATTGATATCTTTCCCAGATTTTAATTTCCACAAGATGCAGTTTAGCTACAGTCTACCCCCTGCTCTTTCCCTCACCTATTCTTGCCTTTTTTGGCCTGACAAACCCTTCAAAGTTTAAACAGTATTTCCCTCCCCCGCCATCCTCTGACTAATCTGAAGAAGGGCAAGTCATGCAAAAACCTCATAAACAGTGCTCCAGAGTAAAACACAACAGATATTTATAAATACTTGCAGATTAAAATTGGCTAGACTCTCATAACCCGTCATCAGCCATCTTTCTACTTCCTTTGTTCAAATTTCTAGGGGCTATTCAATGATAAGACCTCAGAAACCTAAGAGACATCTTGCAGGGACATCATAACACCAACATTGAATTTAGAGGGACAATCTCAACTGTCCATGACTCCCAGTACTATACTGCACTGTATCTGAGGTACAGTCTTTAAACTAAACGTGCATCCTGATTGTGATTATATGTGTGATGGTTATTTTATGTGTTACCTTGGTATACGCAGTGTCCATATCTGGTCAAACATTATTTTGGGTATTTCTATGAGGATTTTTTTTTTTTTTTTGCTGAATTTGTTGTTTTATAGACAGTAGAGTGTATTTTGTAGAGTGTACTTTGACATATTATACATACATGGAGTATAGTTTCCCATTCCTATCGTTGTATGTGATGTGGGGTTAACTGGTCATGTATTCATATATGAACATAAGAAAGTTATGTCCAATTCATCTACTGTGTATGAGGATGTTTTGGGATGAGGTTAACATTTACATTATAAAGCTGACTGCCCTTCCTAATGTGGAAGACCACAATGAAGTGAAGACCTGAACAGAACAAAAATCTTGGTCCTTCCCCATGTAAGAGAATTCCTCCTGTCTGGATGTCTTTGAACTGGGAAATTGGCTTTTTACTGTTTTCAGACTGGAATTTACACACGGACACTTTCTGCATCTGGAGTCCAGACACCTTCAAACAGGAACAACACCATCTGCTTTCCTGGGCTTCCAATGTGCCAGTTACCCTTCAGACTTGCCTACTTCCATAAAATTGTGTGAGCCCATATCTTATCTCTCTCTCACATACACACACCTATTGGTTGTTTCTCTAATATCATTTGTCTTAGAATTAGGGAAATGTACTGGACTGGCTTAATCTGCTGGAGGGTTCTTTTCAGGAGCTCTTGGGTAGAAGAGGCGGAACACATGTTTTTGTCATGGCCTCTCTCTCTGGCCATGAGTCTGGACTTGATTTTCCAGCTCTGGCCCACAGAGATCTCACCTTCCCTTAACTCCACTTTAATTCATATCCTTTAGTCTTTTCTCAGGTACAATATTAATTAATTGAGACATGTCTTCCTCTAACTTCTAATTTCTGGCTTTCAGAGCTCTGTCTTACACCCCCCTTTATCATCTTTATAGGTTCTGGCTCTAGCATACAGCAGGCCCTCAACAGATATCGGTTATCTGACTAAAAACAGACACAGGAGGATCAAGACGAATGTCTGAGAAGGTGAACTGAGCACAAAAGGACCCAGGGAAAGGAGAGCAGGAAGGTCTGGCGCCCTCACCTTCATCCAGCACTTCTCCATCAGGCTGCTGCTCCCAGAGTCCCGCACTTTGAGGTAGCAGTCGACTGCACGGCTATACTCTCCAGCCTGCTCCCATTGTCGAGCTTGTTCCACAAGTCCCTCCACGCCCCTGTGGAGATGAGGGGGCACGGTCTATCCTGTGCACCTCATGACCTCTATCCTCCAGCACTGCCAATGTTGCAGGGACCTCTGGCTTCATACCTGGTCCCCTTCTTTGTAGCTTCCCTTTCATATTCTTCCTGCAAGGCCTCCAACTGACCAGGTACATAGTCCTTGCAGATCCGAAGAGCATCACTCCATAGTCCAGCTTCCTACTCAGAATTTCAGGTATCAGGAGGGCAGAGGGAGGTATGGAAGCATCCTACTGCCACACAAAGACCCACTGATTTCCTGGCCCTCTCTTGTTATTGATTGTCTTCCCACTTCTCCAATCTTTTAGTACCAGGGCCAGCATGGCTCTCTATGGTCTCTCATACTCTCTCACCCTCCCTTCGTGGCCCCCAATCCAGTATCCCACCTTATAATAATTGAGGGCAAGGCCTGGTCTCTGGGCCCGAAGCAGCAGCCCTTCTGCTTTCTGAAAGTCCTTCTCTTCTAAGGCTCCCCGGGCCTGTCCTACAAGCACCTCCGCAACACTGTCTGGGTCATGGGCCTCGGCCACACGCTGAGCTGCTTCCCAATCCTGGTTGTGGACAAACCTGCCCCATGGGGAGACAAAAGAGATACTGAGTATAAGACTGAGGCCTTAATAGCAGGATACAAACAGCAGTGTCACTGAGGGGGAGTCAGATTTTTTGGTACTGTTTATTGGTCTGAATGAAGGTGAAGATGACCTGAAAGATCCTGGGGCTATGACTGGGAGAACAGGATAAGGAATTTATGGGGTAACTTACATGAGGACTGCCTCCTTGGGTTTACCAGCTCTGATGAATTCTGCTTCAGCCTCTTCAAACTTACCCTATGGAAAAAGAAAGGGTAGCCACATGTGATGAAAGGATGGCTGGCATTATAGGCAGCCAGGAGATAGGAGTTTGAACATCTGGCATCAGTGGCTAGGGGCAGAATAGAGTGGCAAAATCATATCCATGCCAGGTGTGGTGGTGCATGCCTGTAATTCCAGTGGCTTGGGAGGCTGAGGCAGGAGGATCCTAAGTTCAAAGCCAGCCTCAGCAACTCAGCAAGGCCCTAAGCAACTCAGCAAGACCTTGTCTCTAAATAAAATGTTTTAAAAAGGCTGAGGACGTGGCTCAGTGATTAAGTACCCCTGGGTTCAATCCCCAGTATAAAAAATAATAACATCCATACCTCATCCTCCAGGTACATAGCATATCTGAGATGAATCTCGGGGGTTTTATGCTTGAGTGCTAGCCGGGAAAGCTCAAAAGCAAACTCAAAGGAGCTGAAAAAGAAGGTACAGACAGGGTTTGCTTACTTAATACTTATAAAAAGCAAGAGAAAACAGAAAAAGACCAAGAATTGACAGGAGAAAAAGGGATAGCCTTTTAAATAATGGATATGAAGTGATAAGAGAATCATGGAGAGATATAAAAGAAGACAGGCTGGCAGCCCTATGATGATTACATCACTGTCACCATGGATCCAGAGGTACCTGGACAAGTCTATGCTTTCCCTGAGATCAGAAGGAGGGTGGGCAGACAAATAGGAAAGGCAGAGGCAAGGAGGGCTCCTGCTGCTCCACACCCTCTCCTGAGCCCCGTCACATTAGCAAAAAAAAAAAAAAAAAGCTTCTCCAAAGACAAGCAAGACTACCCTCAGTGATCTGATTCTGTTCCTGGCCTTTGTAACTTTTGCTTAAGAAAAGCTCATTTTGGGACTGGGGTTGTGGCTCAGTGGTAGAGTGTTTGCCTAGCATGTGTGAGGCACTGGGTTTGATTCTTAGCACTGCATATAAATAAACAAAATAAAGGTCCATTGGCAACTAAAAAATATTAAAAGGAAAGAAAGAAGCTCATTTTTCTGGACACCATGGCACAGGCCTATCTATAATCCCTGCAACTCGGGAGGCTGAGGCAGGAGGATCATGAGTTCAAAGCCAGCCTTAATACGTTAGTAAGTTCACAGCCAGCCTTAGCACGTTAGTAACTCAGTGAGACCCTGTCTCTAAATAAAATATAAAAAAGGGCTGGGGATGTGGCTCAGTGATTAAGTGCCTGTGGATTCACTCCCCAGTACTTAAAAAAAAAAAAAGAACAGACTCACACTTCCATTATCCAGAACTAAGTTACTGCTCAGTGCAGTCCCAGCTTTCCAAACTGCTCCCTTTCAACCGTTCTTAGAACAGCCAAAGATGAAACACTGAGTCCCCAGAAAATGGGAGCAGAGTTACTAATTTATTCTTATTGTTTTATTGTATCCTTCCAAGGATCTCTCCTTACCACATTTCTTCATTCTTGCCTCAGCTTTTGGAAATATTTCTCAGTTAAACATCTATTTTCTTTCTCTATGTAGGGGCTCTGATTGGGATGGGGCCAGTGGAGGATAAACTTCAGGCCTTACCAATTGTCAGCAGCATGGTCAATAGCAGCCTCCAGGAGTCCCAGCTTGTTAAGCAGTCTAACTGCAGCCTCTCCTCCCAGGCTCTTTGCCCAAAGGTAGGCCACATGTTTGTGGGCATTAGCTCCACCATGAGCCTTGGCCACCTGCAAAACAATGTCATTGGACAATCCCCCACTGCGGAGTATGCTCCCTTCTCATCTCTGACCTCCTGACCTCAGCTCTAATGAGGATAAGGTATATATTCTAAACCACCAACAAAAAAAGGTCTTTTAACTTGAGTTGAAATGCTTAGGGACCAAGGTTGGGCTTTAGGAAGTCCACAACCTTTAAAATTGTAAGTGAAATTTTGTGTATACAGATGTGAATATGTTTCTGGCAAAAGAGGTTCTGGTCTTCATTATAATTTCAAAGATGCTATGACCAGTTTAGAATTAGTCACTTGAAAGTGTAAAAGAGGAATGGTGGTACCCTGGTGTGTACTCCTTACCCGGTAGGCCTCTTCCCAAAGCCCACTGGAGCGGTACATGTTCACTGTTGCCTTCCATTCCTGGGCCTCAAGGTAGTGGTACTCAGCTTCCTGCAGTCGGCCTTCAGCCTCCAGCTCCTACAGGAAGATAGATCAGGATAGAGAGGAGGCAAGGAAGCCTGGCTGGAGAAGAGCTGGGCAGGACCAAGAGAAGGGCTCACCTTGCCTAGATGGAGGTGTGTGTCACTGAGTAGATCTGGGTGGTGCTTCCCTACCAGGCGGATCATGTCATCATACAACTTGTGTTTTTTGAACATGGTGATGGCAAGATCAGGCTCTTCCACTGTCACATACAGCCTGGGGACAGGAGATACACCAGTGGCCTCCTATACCTAGATGCCTGCTGCCATTGCTTTTGGGCAGAGGGCAAGCATCCTCAGATCCCATCATCCCTTTTTCTGGCTCTGATGCCTCACCTCTCAGCCTCACGGTACTTGCCCTGCTTCTCCATTTCCTGGGCTTGTGTGATGTACAGCACAGACACATCTTCTGGTCTCATGCACTTCATTGCTAGCTGTGCAGACATATAGATCCTGGGTAGCCTCAGGAGCCAATTCCCAAGGGAAGCAGGTCTTCGGGGGAACCTGTCTGCTCAGGAACTCTGAACTCTACCCGCAGTCACAAGAGTTTGGTTACCATTCATTCTAGTCAATTCAGGGAATTCCAAGTTCATAAGAAGCAGAAGCAAACTATATTCTGCTAAAATACATTTTGAGATCTTTTCAAGAGAGTTTGTGAGGCTTTGTACTGGGGAGCATGTGCTCCAAATTTTATGTTCCAACTGCCCCCACTGAGTTCTAGAGTACAGGCAAAAAACAAAGTTACAAGTGACCAAAGCTCAGATCCCAAATCCACCTGCTCTCTTATGAATTATACTCAGAGTCAGGAGCTTCTCCTCATCTCTTCTTTCCCCTTGATTAGGGAATAAAATTATCCAGACTATATTTTGGAACTCTTTCTCAACTTTCCAGGAACCTAGTGAAGGAGGGAGATCAAGTGAAAGAGACCTAGTGAAGGAAATCAGAGACCAAGGAATGAGGCAACATAATCACTAAGAAGCCTTCTTTCATCATGGATTTCACCCATTTTCTACCTTGTGGGCTTGCTCCCAGCGGCCAGCCTGGGTGTACATGTCTATGGCATCTTTGGTCCGGTCTCCCTTTGTATAGAGCTCCTCAGCAATCTGCAGTTGGAGAGGCAGATGCAAAAGATCAGAACAACAGAGTTAAAGCAGCTTTTACAAAGAAGAAACTAACTCCAGATGGGTTGATAGAAAGACTTGGATACTATCTTATAATAATAGAGAAGAAAGAATAAGTATAGATGAATTGTACCACCTACTATTTAGAAAAAAGACCAGCTCAAAGCAGTATGAGAACAATACAGTGGAATTTTAAAGGGCGTCACAATACTGCAATGCAAGGCAATTCTTTGTAGCTATGCTGAGTTATTCATAAAGAATACTCATGCTGGCACAGGAAGAGATCACCCTGTACATCTGGAAGGAAGGTCTGTGTCATGCTGGGATGAAACTGGGGAAGTGAATCATTTTTCTTCCTACTTATGATGGTAGTGCTGTTTGGGTCCCAGAAAGAAGGATTTGGCAAACTGGACTCTACTTCCTGTTCTGGGTGCTCCTCTTATTCCCCTATACTGCATTGCCTCAAGCTACAGAAAGGACTTTTCCTTACTTCATACTCCTGCAGAGATGCATAATGCTGGGCCACACGAGGATAGTATTTGGACGCAGTGTTTCGGTCCTGTAGATCTAATATATAAATTGCCTTCTTCCACTGGCGGGCACCCAGGGCAGCTTCAATTGCCTTAATGGAGCACCTGGCATAGTAGGGAAAGACATAAATATGTACGAGGAAAGAGGAAGGTGAATGGAAGTAAAGAGCCCCCTCATTTATTTGCAGTACTAAGCACTGAACCCAGTGGTACTTTACCACTGAGATACACTACCAGCCCTTTTTTTGTTTTTATTTTGAGATATGGTCTCATAAGTTGCCAAGGTTGGCCTTGAACTTGTAATTTTCCTGCCTCAGCCTCCTGAGTCACTGGGATTCAGGTGAGTGCCAATATATCCAGCTAAAGTGCCCCTTTAAGCACATGTCAATCTTTTTTCCCCCCTGCAGTGCTAGAGATCAAACTTTTGCACATGTTAGGCAAATCTTCTACCACTGAGCTACATCCCCAGTCTCCAATTACATTTTTAGATCTTTTCTTCTAGACTGTGGTATCCTCCCCTGCCCCAGTGCTTCTCACTTCAGGCCCAAATCTCTATTATACCTCCATGCTACCATACCTGGCTTCAATGTAATGATTAATGGCTGCATCAAGCTGCTTCTGTTGCACCAAGTGGTCCCCCCATGCCTCCTCTAGTCTCACCACCTCCACTGGGAAGTCCAATCGAGCCAGCTCTACCGCTGCCAGGGACAGAGACACACTGGGCTCAGAATTACAGGGATGGAACACAGAAAAATAGGACAGGGAAATGAAGCATGGAGAATGGGTAAGAAATGGAGAATTGAAGCCAGTAAAATTAATAGATACTCCAAAAGAGGTGCAGGAAACTGGGTGAGCACAAGTGTACAACAGTAAGGGACAGCTTATACCTTTCATGAATGCATTGCCTTTACAGTAGCACTCAAGGGCCCGCTGTGGATTTCGAATCTTCTCAAAGAGGTCACCTGCCTATTAACACATAGGAATGTGTTAATAGAAGGAATGCACCCCAAGACTCCTCTGGGTGGGAAATGTGTACACAGTGCAAATGATAAGGTCTAGGAAAAGGAAATCAGCCCTACCCTTTCATAGAGCTCCCCCTTGATGAGAGCTGTGGTGATGTGCTCCACCAACTCTGTGTTGGCCAGTAGCTCCTCCCGGGTCAGTACCAGCCGAGCAGCTTTGGCAGGGAGCCCAGCTTTGAGGTAGAGGCTGATGGCTGCTAGTCCATCCCCTTGGCTCTCCTGTAGTTCACCGGCTCGCTCCTCTTGCTGTGTGTCCATCAGCCACTGGTAGTAATCCCGGCGTAGCTTCTCCAGGGCTGGGTGTCCCTGGATATACACAGAGGAAAACCAAAAGTCACATCCCTCCTTCTTGCCCTTCTGCTTTTCTTGCCTCCCCAGTCCTTCTGTAAAAGTGGAAATCTTCCCAAGTCACCCATATCTTTATTTGGGGGGTAGGGAGGATGGGGTACTTTGCCACTGAGCTACATCCTCAGCCTTTTTTGAGGCAGCGTCTCTCTAAGATGATGAGGCTGGCCTCAAATCTGCAATCCTCTTGCCTTAACCTCCCAAATGGCTGGCATTACAGGCATGAGCCACTGCACCCAGTCCCATGGGCCACCAGTATCTCAACTTCTTACCCTGTCAGGTCCCAGCCCCAACACTATTCTAGTTCCTACAGTCTCCTTGACAAAAGGAGGTTTCTGAAATTGGTGGGACCAAATTCTGAACAACTGTAGAGAAGACAGAACAATACCTTAGCCTCAGCCACAGCGATACATTCATCCCAACGGTGAAGCTCCTGGTACATGTTCATAGCCTCCTCAACCGCATTCTAGGGGAACCAGGCAGAAGAAGGGACACCAGAAAGATATGAGGGTCAAAAACCAGTGTTCCCTGGTCAGCCTGTTTAAGATGCCTGGCCACGAGGACTAAGAGCCTCACCCTTTACTTATTGAATAAACAGAGATAGATTTCTCTTTCTCTCTCTTTGTTTTGTTTTTATTTGTTTGTTGTGGGGGTCAAACCTAGGACCTTGTGCTACTAAGCACATACTCTACCACTGAGCCACACTCCTAGCCCCAGAGTTAGATTTACTATGAAACTAAAAGAAACCTAAGTTTCTTGTTTTTACAGGACTCCTTATTTCCACAAAATCTTCAAAGGCAATTTTTCTTAAAGAGGGCTCCTCAAATTGTGTAAGTTGGGGCCTGACACTACTCTTGTACATAAGAATTGCAGAGAGAAGCTCTTGAATAGAGGGAACATTGTAGATTGTTTATAAAAGGAAGAAGAAATTGAAGACCTAAGGAGGAAGTCTGTGAGATTAAAGACTAAGACAAAAGAAGGAAATAAGGAAGGAGGGAAATTAATTCTATAACCCTCTAGAAGTTCTCCCTTAAACCTCTGGGGAATGCTAGTCAGTCAGTTCTCTTTCCTTCTCTGATTTTGCCTCCCCTTTCCCCCTTAGATTTTCTCTTCTGTCCTGTTCTTCTTTTCCTGTTACCTGTTCTAGAAAGATCATTTCAGCCAGTTTGTAGTTCTTCTCCAGCATGGCTAGACGTGCTCGGACCTGATAGAAATCTGTTCCTTCTCCACCCTGCAGGGAAAAAGAAGGTTTTGTCATTCTGTCTGTGTGGGTTGAGACAGGAAGGCAGGAAAGACACAGGATGATACATTTGAGGAGCAGTTCCAAAATGGTCCAATTGAGGGTAGAGGAGGGATGGACAGGGTGAAAGAAACTAGGGATAGCTAGAAAGTTAGGAATCACAGGAGTGAATATTAAGAAATCTCAGCTGGGAAACTAAATGAGTCAAGAGAATAATACTTGCATATTCCCTGGACACCTGATCTGCAATCTCATTGGTCTCATGCAGGAACCGGGCTTTTGCTACATGGCCCAAAGCAGAAAAGCACCTACAGCATGGAGGCAATAATATTAACAGTAATGTTATCACACAACTATCAGTAAGCCACTGGTTCAGCAAATACACACTGAGCATCTACTATGTGCCAGGCACTCTTCTTGTCACTGGAGGCCCAATGGGGGAATAAGGAAGATGAAGGCCCTACTCTCAAGAAACTTCCATTCTAGTATAGACAAATAATAGTAAGCAAAAAAACAAGGAAAACTTGAAAAGATGAAAAGTAAGAAACACCAGGGTGATTCTGTCATTAGTAACTGAGTGAATGATTGAAGTTGGTAGTCAGAGTCTGAGAAGCTAATTTTTGAGCTGATAATTGATTATGAGAAAGAGCTAGTCATGGCAAGATGGGGAAAAATAATTTCAGGCAGAAGGAATGACTAGTGAAAAGGTCCCTAAGAATAAACATGGATGCCAGACTAATGGGCAAGTAGCTAACAGGCACAAGAAGAAAGCAGAGGCTGAATATTTGCAGGGCCACAGAAGTCTGGTCTGGTTTTTTTGTTTTGTTTTGTTTTGTTCTTTATGGACAGCATCTTTATTTTATTTGTTTGTTTATTTATTTTAGAATTTTTTTGGTAGTTGTAGATGGACAGAATGCCTTTATTTTATTTATTTATTTTTTATGTGATGCTGAGGACTGAACCCATTGTCTCACAAGTGCTAGGCCAGTGCTCTGTACTGAGCTATAGCCCCAACCCCAGGAGCCTGGGTTTTATACTAAGTATTAACAGTAAGCTAGTGGAAGGTCACAAAAATGACTACAATCTAACTTTTTAAAAAATTTTTTATGGTACTGAGATTGAGTCCAGGGGTGCTCTATACATGAACTATATCCCCAATCCTTTTTTATTTTTATTTTTATTTTTTTTGAAGCAGGGTCTCACTAAGTTTCTGAGGCTGGCCTTGAACTTGTGATCCTTATGCCTCAGTCTTCCTAAGTTGTGGGATTAGAGGAATGTGCCATTATACCCAGCTAACTTATGTTTTAAAAACAAAATTACCTCATCTGCAGTAGAATCAGTGAATTGTAGGGGTACAAGACTAGTATCAGTGAGGCTCATTAAGAATCTTCATAATACTGCAGACAGAAAATGGCAGTGGTCTGCACTAGGGGCAGATAGTAGGGCTGGACCAGATATCAGATATATCAGGATATATTTTGAAGACTGAGTCCTTAAACTTGCTCAGAGTCTATGGGGGTAATGGGGGAAAAGGGATCAATGATGGTTCCTATCCAAAATAGCAGCTGACATTTATTGAGCACTTATAATACTATAAGCTCTTTGCAAGATTCTTTCATTTATTCTGCTGTTACCATTCTTCTTTGCCATTCTATGAGGTAAATATTATTATTATTTCTATTTGACATAGAGAAAAATAAAGCACAGGTTTTGAAAGGGTAAATAACCTCTCTAAGGTTACACAAGCTGGTAAGTGGAAGGGAGGTTTGAACTCAAGGAGGCTAGAATCTAAAGTCTTATTAACTCCTCTCCTAGAACATCAACATACATGGGACTGAAGGGTTTGAGTGTTAAAAACTCTTAAGGGGAATCTAGTTGCAAGAAGGGGAAGCAAAAATAATAAAAGGCATTCCCTTATGATCTAGGATAGGAGGGTGTTGGGAATAAATGCCCCACAGAAGGGCTCTCGTACTTGTTGGCAACAGAAAGAGAAGCAGTGCCTACACACTGGGCAGGAGCAGCCCATGGGTAAACTGCTCATGGGGTCAGTCCCTATGAACCCCATATCAGGCTAGCTGCCAGGCACCTCAGTTCTACACATCTGCATTACCTCTCAGCAATGTGTAGCTGCCTTGCCTCTAGGGCCAGTTTACTCAAGGTTTTCCACATTGCCTCTGTTTCTGGGGTCATTTCCAGGGTCTCCAAGAAGGCTGTTGCCCTGGAGAGAAAAGAAAACACAGGATAAGGAAGGAGGGCAGGATCTAGAAGACACAGAGGAATACTGGTGCTGGGGCATAGGGAGGGAAGAGGCCAGGTTATTATTCACCCTATTTACCCTTCTCAGACCCAGACTCTCCCACTACCACATTAGTTATCAGCAGCCTCTTACCGGGTGTAATTGCCATCATCAATTGCTGTTCCAAACTCAATAAGGCCCTCATCCAGCGTGTAGGCAACGGTAGTCACACCTTCTGTCACCATCACCTCTGTCTTTCCCCCGCCCCGCTCCAGACCTATAACATCTCCCTGTAAAAGATCATAGCCCCATCCCCCCAAATTCCAGGTTAGTGTTTCCACCAAATCAACTGCAGAACAGACCCACCCTCACCCAATTGTAGTGCTCACACGTGGAGGGAATTATACTTGTCCTTGTTTTCCTAATCTTTTAGTTTCTACCAATCAGATAAAAATGCCTTATCTATGCAGTATCAAAAGTATCAAAGTGCACTCACAGATGCAACAGCACCAAAGCAAAGTCTGGAGGTAAGACAAAGTATGGTATCTGCTTCTTTAGCAATACCACAGACTAGGTATTCTTTTTTATTTTTCGTACCAGAGATTGAACCTAGGGGTGCCTAACTATCCCCAGTTATTTTTCTTTTTATTTTTTATATTGAAACAGGGTCTTGCTAAGTTGCTTAGGGCCACTGTACATTGCTGATGTTGGCTTTGAACTTGCAATCCTCCTGTCTCAGCCTCCCAAGCCATTGGGACTATAGGTGTGTGCCATCATACCTGGCTTGAAATATACTTTTAATGGAATATAGTTTTTAATGGATTGTTGAGTTCACCTGAAGAAATCACTAAGAATATTCCCTACCTGTATCCTACCTAACCCTCTCAAAAAGAGATCAGACAGGAAAACAAAATTTGATATGATAAAAGTCTGAGCAGGAATAATGGAAACTGAGCAAGGGGGAAAGTGAAGTTGCCCTGAAGGCAAACACAGTATCAGGAAAATAAAACTAGAGCCCTTCAGTGGAACATGGAAGCTGAAAGAGACCTCTCCTTAAATGTGGGGTCCACTCTTTAGTGAAGGCAACAAAACCAAGTGTTCAGATAATTAACATGCTGATTCCTGCAAAAGCAAATGTGAATTATTTCTTGTAGAAAACATGTCCATGAGTCCAAAAACTTGTCTCAAAATCCCAAAAGATTACACTGAATACACGAGCTCACAACTAAAATATCACCAAAATACAAAAAAAAAAAATTATGAAAGAGCAAATGGTAATTAAATAGCAGTTTTAGACCTTCAAGAATTTTAGATATTAAAAATAGCAGTTATAGGGCTGGGAATGTGGCTCAAGCGGTAGCGCGCTCGTCTGGCATGCGTGCGGCCCGGGTTTGATCCTCAGCACCACATACCAACAAAGATGTTGTGTCCGCCGAGAACTAAGAAATAAATATTAAAAATTCTCTCTCTCTCTCTCTCTCCTCTCTCACTCTCTCTAAAAAAAAAAAAAAACTGTCTTTCTGTCTCTTAAAAAAATAGCAGTTATAGATAATGCATTGAAAATTTTTTTAAAAAGTTACAGATTATAAAATAATTATGAACTAAGTATGAAATGCTTAAAGACCTAAAAGACAGAATGGAAAATTAAGCAAGAAATATGAGACTAATGCTAGATATGGTGGTGCACACCTATAATCCCAGCAACTCAGGAGGCTGAGGCAGAAGCACTGCAAATTCAAAGCCAGTCTCAGCAATTTAGTGAGGCCCTAAAAAACTTAGATCCTTTCTCAAAATAAAAAACAAAAAGGGATGGGGATCTAGCTCAGTTATAAAGTGCCCATAGGTTCAATTCCCAGTTTTAAAAAATAGAAATAAGAGACTATCAAAATAGTAAGGCAGATTAGAGAACGAACCAAACAAAATTTTATGAAATATTTAACTTCTGAAGTAAAACTTCAATAGATGGTTTAAATAACAAATTAGACAAGAATGAAAAGTGCATTACAGAACTGAAAGGTGGGTAGGTCTTAAGAAATTATCCAGAATGTAGCATGGAGCTACATTCAGAAGAAAGGAACTATGAAAGAGAAGTTAAAAAAGCAAAAAAGATAGAATAAGAAGTCTAACATATGCTCAATAAGAGTGCTGATAAAGAGACTAGAGAAAGGGACAGAAGAAGCAGTGTTTGAAGAGATAATATCTAAGAAATTTCTAAGACTGATGGATAAAAATACAAATATTCACAAATACAGGAAGCACAATATATATCAAGCAGAATTAATTTTTAAATAATTTATATCTAGGTGACTCAGCAAGTAGAGCTTGTACTTAGCATGAACAAGACCCTGAATTCAATCCCCAGCACTGTGGGAAAAAAATTATATTTAGCTGGGTGTGGGGTGCATGCATGTAGTCATAGGTGGATCACTTGAGCCCAGGGATTTGAGGTTAGCCTGGGCAATATAATGAGACTCTGCCTCAAAAAAAGAGAGGAGCATGGTGGCACATGCCTGTAATCTCAGAAACTTGGGAGGCTGAAGCAAGAGGATCACAAATTCAAAGCGAGCCTCAGAAAATCAGAGAGGCCCTATCTCAAGATCAAAATAAAAAGAGTTGGGGAAATATCTCAATAGCAATGCATCAAATTCAATCCCCAGTAATACCCCCCCCACACACAAAATAATAATAAAATAAAATAATAAAAAGGGCTGGGGATTTACTCAGTGATACAGCACCTTAGGGTCTATCCCTACTACTGCAAAAAAAAAGACAGTAGGAGAGAAAAAATTTGTACCTAGAGACGCTGTAGTGAAACTTCAAAATACCTAAGAAAAATAAATAGAAGATTTTAAAAGCAACTAAAGAGGGGCTGGGGCTGTAGCTCAGTGGTGGAGCATTTGCCTACCATGTGTGAGGCACTGGATTTGATCCTCAGCACCACATAAAAATAAATAAATAAATAAATAAAAGTCCATCTACAACTTAAAAAAAAAAGCAACTAAAGAGAAAAAACAGATCACCTATGCAGAAAGGGCTGCTAATAAAGCTGTCAGAATGACAATGGAAGTCAATCATTGGGATAACATATAGAAAAGTTTAAGAAAACTTAGAACTGTCAACCTAGAGTTGGGTACTGAGTCCAAGTGTCTTTTCCGAATAAAAACGAAATAAAAACATTTTCAGATAATAAAAAACTGAGTACTTCTCATTTTTTAAAAATTTCTTGTCTTTTGCTAAAGAAATTTTCACAAATTTCTAAATGATATTCTTTAAGAAGAAAAATAATTCCAGAGGGCAGACTGGTACTGCAAAAAGAAAAGGTGAACACAAGAAACTGATACCAGGATGATAAATCTATATTCTACCTGTACAGATAATGTCTAATTTGGGGATAAAAAAAAAAAGATTAGAACTAAAATACTGGACAATAATTGCAAAAGCAGGATAGGTTGAAGTTAAAGCCTTTTAAAGTCCTTGCATTATTTTCAGGGGAGAGAGGGTTACATGCTGATTAATTTGAGACTTTATACTTTCAAGGGTAATTTCTATAGTACTAGGATGTATAATCCCCAAACCTCAAAGTGAAAAAAGCGTATTTTTTTTTAAAAAGACAAATTTTAGATTTCAGTCTGAAATGAGGCAACAAAGTAGAAAAACAGAGAGACAGAAAAAGAACCAAAACAAAGCATCAAGTCTCTATCCACACTCACACCATCATACATACTAGCCTAGCACAGGGTCCCATGTCTCTTTTCTATTCTCATAGATTCCTCTCAGATTTTGAAAGATTACTGTGTGTGTATGATGTTTTGATGGGACAGCAAAGAGAGTTTTACTTGCAATCTGAGATAGAAAGGAATTCTGATGACTTAAAACATTGAATGCACACTAAGGGAACAGCATAGAGCCACCCTTCCCACCAGGGATCTATCTTCCAGCCTAGAGAGAACTCAGTGAAATCCCAAGTCCACTATAATGAGGAACCGTATACCAAGGGTCTAATATAATATCAGGAAACTGAATAAGGATAGTTTTGGAAGCCAGTCCATTAATGGGGATACCTGCCAACTGCATCAGAGATTATGGATGGTGGGCAGAGAAAACCAAGTAATCTTTATAGTCTCCTCAGGGCTCTAATTAATAAGCCTGACATAATGTCTGAGGTTCCCTTAGTGTCAACATACCCTGACAGAGGACATGGTAACCCTCTCAGGTGCCTCAATGTTGTACCACACACACAAGCTGTTTCGGTTCTGGGCTACCAGCACATCACTCCCAGGAACCCACTGCACATAGGAGCAGAAGTTGAGGATCATTGTCTTAGTGCAGCTTTCAATATCATACAGATGCAACTGAAAAAGGAAGAGGCAGACAGCATAGTTAGAAGGGGCTATAGGGGAATCTTTTTCCCTTATGATAAAATGATCTGACCTACCAGTCAGGTACATGCTGAATTTCAAAGTTTATTGATCTACCCCTTAAAGTTTATGATGAATTTGTATATCTTGACTCTGGCCAAATAAGAGATGACCAAAACAGTAAAGATATACATCTAAGGAGTTAAAGTTAGGTGAAGATCAGATTTTCATTCTCAGAATAACTCTGGGCCAGAATTACCAAAAGGAAGGACACCAGACAAATTAGGTGATATGGAAATTTGTAATGTGACTTTCACTGAAATCAACAATCACTAGATTGTTTCTTTGACTCCAAGGTTGAATTCCTTGGTGATGTCATCCAAATATACATACACACATACATACACATACACACACACACATGCATGTGTGTGTGTGTGTATTTATATATTTTTTTAATTCCAGGGATCGAACCCAGGGGTGCTTAATCAATGAGTCACATTCCTTTATATTTTGAGACAGGGTCTCCCTGAGATGCTTAGGGCCTTGCTAAGTCACTAAGTTGCTGAAGCTGGCTTTGAACTTTCGATACTCCTGCCTCAGCTTCTACAGGCACTGGGATTATAGGTGTGCACAATTGCACCCTGCTGGTAACATCATATTGAGAGGAGAATCAATAAGGGATTAGGAGGAGACTCAAGCCAGCTTCAATGTCTTCAGGAATGTGTGGCTGAAGAGCACTGGAGCAGCAAATCTGGACAAAGATCAGCTAGGCACCAGGAGGAGGAAAGCAGACATGGAGGTTTCATGAAGACATAAACTTGTGACTAGTAAGAGAGAAATCAGCTCTCAAACTCCCCTCTTGATTTGGTTACCATCATAATACAGTCTCCTCGAGGGTAATACAGGACAGTCTGTGATTCTAAATACAGAGAATATTGATTCCTCTATACCTTTTGCTATGCTAATGGCAAACAGAACAAAGAAATTATGCCCCATCTTGCCCCCACCCAACCCTGGAAACAGCTTATCTCACACCCTCTATGGGCCAGCCAAGGCCTAAGGCCAAAGTAACCCTTCTCACACGAAGTTTCCGGTCCCTGAAGAGGAGTTTGTGCCCAGTTTCATTAAGTTCCAGCCAATCCACACGGCTCTCATGGCTGATGGTACCAATGTTATAACCACCAATCAGATCCACTATAGAGTAAAGGAGAGAGAGGTAAGAAAGATTCCGCATAGTAATATACCAGGCAAGAGGTAGTAGGTAAAGGTCTGGTCTTAAAATCATATGTTGGGCTTTAAGAATGTTACATCATGGCTGGGGCTGGGGCTCAGTGGTAACGCTTGCCTCGAATGTGTGAGGCACTGGGTTCCATCCTCAGTACCACATAAAAATAGATAAATAAAGGTATTAAGACATATATATATATATATATATATATACACACACACACACACACACACACACACATACATATATAGATACATACATATATGTGTGTGTGTGTGTGTGTTAAAAAGAGAGAATGTTACATCAGTCTACAGTGTGTCACAAGGAAATGGAAATAACCAATACAGTAAATTGTGCTAGGATGCTTGAAAAATTATCTTATCTAGTACTGTAGATGGTTTTGTTTCACTCTATAGTTAACTCAAAAGGTCCAGATCTATCAAAGAATGTGATTCCTCTCTGGAACTCCTACATTTTGCCTCATAAGATCAGAACTACTGTATAAGCAGTTTCTACTACTTATGAAATCCTCTGGAAGGCAGCACTGAGCACATTAAGGATGAGCCAGTTTTTGTATACCAGTGAGAGAAAGCTAATGAATGAAATGATGACCAGATTTGTGTGCCTATGGTGTAAGAGCTCTGAAGGGTAAAGAATGGGAAAAGCACACAGACAAAAGTAGGAGAAGCCTGTGACTAAAGTTAGGCTGCTCAGTGCAGAGGATTAATATTTTAGTTTTATCTGAGTATTACAAACAATATTAAAAAAAAAATGATCACATCTAAGGCAGACCACTCAGGGTTGGCTGAGACGTTTTCAGAGTCTCCTGATCAAAGCCATTCACATCTCCTACTGATATACATTATTAATGAGCAATGTGCCTGCTTTTGTTACATAAAAAGACCAAATGTCAGCTAATGTATATTAATGGGAAGATCAATTTAAAGGAAATTTTCTTTTAATTAAAAATCAAAATGATCAAGTCATGTTTTAATGCCCCAAATACAAGTAAATCATAGAATGCTAGAACTTCATGAACCCTGATATCGTATACAAATTATGTGTGTACATACATTTTTCTCACAGAGGGTCATTATTTTATTAAACACTCAAAGGGGCTTGTGACCCAAATATGTAATAGAAGAACTATGTTGTTCTACATACATTGACAATGAGAACTAAAGAGTGACTGGACTTCTATAAAGTCTCATAGCTTATTATTGTCACTAGAATATTGGGCCTCTTGAACTACATTATTGTTTCCATCATAGATATTTATATTTCTGAGCTCAGGAAGCTTATGTGAAATATTCATGAAATGTAAAACTACCTTATGAATAGGCCCACATGTATATGGAAACTTGATTTATGAGAGAAATGGCATTACAAATTAGTGGGTGAAAAATGGACTTTCAATAAATGGTTAAACATATGGAAAAAAACAAAATTAAATCTACCCACATTATACATAAAAATAAATTCCAGGTGGAAAGCAAAATTTAAAAATCTTAAAATACAGGAGGGAATAGGGAAGAATTTCTTAAATAGGACCTCAAAAATCACAAACTATTTTTTTAAAGTGATCAGATAGACTACATTAAAAGTGTCTGAGCGCTAAAACACTCAAAGGAGAAGAAAAACAAGCCACAGTGCAGACAAGATATCTGCAATGCAAATAACCATCAAGGGTTACATATGCATATTCAAAGAACTTAAAAATCATTAAGAGACAACTTGATTTTAAAAATGGATAAGGGATAGGAACTGGCAGTACACAGACAAAGAAATCCAAGTGATAAGTAAATAAATGAAATTAATAGAAGGAGATATTGTTTCATATACAGCAATGAGCCAAGTTATGAAGTCAGGCAATTTCAGTATTGGGGAAGAGACTGAACAATGGCAACTCTAATTGCTAGGGTGAGAATACATTGGTACAATCTATTTGGAGAGCAATTTGGAAATATTTAGTGAGTGAAGATACATCTCCTCTATGATTCAGCAATTCCATTCTAGGTATAGATCTTAAAGAAATGAATCACTGTAATAGTGAAAAATCAATAACTTAAATGCTCAACAATAAGAGAAGAGATAAAAGATATAAGGCAAATGTAACAAAATGTTAGGATTTGACAGAACTGGGTATGGGTAAATAAGTAATAATATCATTACTATTAATAGTTAACACTTTTATGTGCTTATTGTACATCAATCTGAGTATTTTTCATATGAAGTAGGCACTATTTTTGTCCCCATTATTGGATAAGGAAGTTGAGGGACAAAATGGTCAAGTAACTTAGGTAAGATAACACAGGTAGCAAGCAGAGAAGTGGGATGGTTTGATTCCAGAGCCCCATTCTTAAATATATATTGTATAGGTACGTTATCCTCAAATTATTGAGACATTTCATGACAAAAAAATATAAAGTAAGATTTATAATTGCAAAATATAAAAATATAAAGTAAGATTTATAATTGCAAACACTTGTGAAATGCAAAAAAAATTCTGTCATTATTAGTCACATGGCAAACTATACAAAAAAAAAAAAAAAAAAATAAGGACTTTTTCCAGTTCTAAAAAGTCTATGATTCTGGGGCTAGGATTGTGGCTCAGAGTGAGAGCGTTCACCTTGCACGCATGAGGCACTGGGTTCAGTCCTCAGCACCACATAAAAATAAAAATAAAGATATTTTGTCCACTATAACTAAAAAAATAAATATTAAAAGAAAGTCTATGATTCTGTAAAGGCTAAACAGGAAAACTTATAAATTTTCTAATAGTTCTTCTTTCCAATTTGCAGGGTCTAAGATATATCTCTAGAGAACACAATAGTTATATGGGCAGGTTTATGCAATAAGTACCCAATTGTGTACATCTAGACAAGGTATAGAGACACACAAATGGACTCAAACATTTCACACAATCTCTGTAAGAATGGGATTACATATTTACCTGGTGCCTTTGACTCCTGGATTCTCCACTGAATACAATCCTGTGATATGGAAGTGTAATACAAACATCTCTTTTGTTGTTAAAAGTATGACAGAATCTTACCTATAGCAATAGTCTTAATATCAACAAGATAAGCCAGTTTCTTATTATCTTCCATTCCTCGCTGGTGCCTCTCATTAATACGGACACTGAAACATAAGAGGTGAGGTAAAGCAAAATGGGCTTAGTTGGGGATTTTATTGAAGCCTTTGAAGTACCACATGGGATGGTTTTTAGAGTAACCCGAGGACACAGAATTTAGAAGTCCAAAAGAAATCCTTTTAGCTTGTAAGTATTCAAAGAACCTCATGAGATTACCTGATGAGGTGAGGGTTCATGAATTCAGTGCGTACAGAACCTAAGGTGTCATTACTCCCATATTCTACCAGGGTTAGCTCTCCAGCATTGAAGATCATGCAAACCTGGGAAGAATGGGAAAGGAAGCATGAAGAAAAACAGTGGAATTAGGTGTACTGTATTCACAGTGACTCCGACTTTTCTCCTTGCTATCTTACTATCCCTTGTCACTTGCCCTTCTTCTGACACAGGAGCTAGAAGGGGGCTAATCAAGATGGTAAAGTGAAATCAAGCTCTACTCACATTCTCATTTTCAAAGAAATATTTCTCATTGCCACCAGATCCCTGCCAGGCTACCTGTGAAGTGGAGGAGAAGACATAAGAATGTAGATAATTATCCAAGGTGAGGCTGAAAGAATGACAGGTGGGAAGCAGGGAGGTCAAATTTAGAGAGGCTTTGAAACCATGCAAAAGATGCTTTGTCAGATTTTGCTTTGGTACCTATGTTTCTGAGAAATGGCATAAAAACAGTCCAACTATGGAGATTCTTAATCACTCCAGAATTCTAAACCTCTCATTCCTGAAACCAGGTCCCCAGAATATTAGAGCTTCCTGAGGAGTTCCTACCCCAAGGGGCCTGGTCCCCAGGAGTAAAAAGCCAAGATGCCCCATTACCCACCCTTCCATTCTTGGTTCCTACCTCACTGAGGCGATTAGTGTTCAGGTCTCCCAGAAGCAGTGTGTCTGACGTGTGAGCCACCAAGTAACGCTCCTTTCCCAGGATTTTCACTTCTTCCACCTCATAGCCATAGTGTGACTTGAGTACCACCCGTGTTCCTGATGATAGGTTCTTCACAATCACCTTGGTAAGGGACAGGTCCGAGCTCCTTAGGCTTCCCCAGGCCAAAAGAAGTGTGAATGTGTTGTGGTCTTTGCCCACCTCCATAGTGCTGAACATAGCTAATACCTTGTTTCTTCACCTGGCCTAGGACATTGTTGGCAATGATGATACCTTACACTTACATAGAGCTTTAATATTCATGAAATGCTTTCATATATTATCTCTTTTGCTACTCATAATACATATAATTCTGAAAGTTCCATTGGGTAAAACCAATCACTATAGCATTTGTGGAAACTTTTATAAGAGTTCGAGAGTACTGTATTATATTCTCATGTAATAAGTTATAAGAGAGTACTGTATTACTTATTATCATTATTAGGTACTAGGACTTTAACCCATGGGCGCTTTACCACTGAGTCACATCCCCAGCCCTTTATAAATTTTTTTTAATAGTTGTGGATGGACATGACTTTATTTTGTTTATTTTTTTATGTGGTGCTGAGGATTGAACCCAGTGCCTCACACATGTGAAGCAAGCGCTCTGCCACCGAGCAACAGCCCCAGTCCTTATTTTTTATTTTGAGACAGAGTCTTGCTAAGTTGCTAAGGGAGTCTTCAAACTTGCAATCCTCCTGCCTCAGTCTCTTGAGTTGCTGAGATTATGAGTGTATGCCACTGTGTCCAGCATGTACTTTTTTTTAATATTATTTTTTGATACATGTCCTTTGCTATAATGATTTTTTTTTTGAAAGGATAAAGAATTGCTAACATTTTGGCACATACTATCACTCAGCCTTCATATATATTTAGTTAGTTGTAGATGGATGCAACACCTTTATTTATTTATTTTTTTATATGGTGCTTAGGTTCAAACCCAGTGCCTCACAAATGCCAACCAAAGTGCTCTACCCCTGAGCTACAACCAGCCTACAATGATCTCTTTAAGAGAAAATATCTTACAGATAATTATATTTATATTCTCAATGCCTAATGGTGCTAATACATAGGATAGAAAGAATAAAATGTTTCTAGAGACACTAGAAGAAAGAGGGAACCAGTGAATAATAAATGAAGGAAAGAACAGAGGTAAAGAGAAAAGTAGGCTGGGGAACTACAAATTAACTTGCAACAGCATATATGAGCATTCATGGGTCCTAAAACAACAGAGTTTACTTGCCCAGTTTATAGTGGATAGGCAGCAACATTTTAAACAAGGAAGATGGAACTGGCAATCTCTGTACTTCTTAAGCCTGGTGATTAAACCTCTTCTTACAATATGGTGGTGGGAGAACTATAGCAGGAAGGTTGCTAGTGAGTTTCCCTGACACATTCTATCCCTCAGAATAGCTCTGTCAGATGAGTGAAGCTTAAATTTGACACTGTGGTTGTGGCTAGCAGGCAGGGAAGTGTTAAAAAGGTGAAAGAGCCAAGCAAGATCTTGGTGTTCACCTGGCTAGGTCCCACATATGTTAACTCGAACTTGTTCTTGTAAATACTCCTTCGAAGACAGCAGTCAAACTGTTCCACCCCACCACAGAGTGTGCCCTAGAAAGGAAAGTGACAGCATAAAACGTAAGACACACAGTACACTGGCATGGAGAGGCTATCTAGAGACATCCCCTAAATCTATGCTTTAAAATCTAGAAAAGAGTTGTTACAAAAGGGTTGGTGTGTTTCAGAAGTCCAGAAGAAAAGAGGCAGCAAACACAGGCCTCGAGGACATCATACATGCATGGAATAATAAGGGAGAAATAAGCCCTGCCTACCAAACTCTGTCCTTTGGAGCCTCTGAAAAAGGATATATCTCCCTCTCTTGGCTTTAACACCAGATTTTTAGATTGGAATCAAAAGGAAAGACGAGATTCTCTAGTGCCAAGGGAGAGTGTTTTAGGGTAGGCAGGATTTTTTTTCCTAGTTTGGAGAAAGTCACCAATCCAGAAAGGGGCTACTAGTAACATACTGCACAAAGTCTTGAGCCATCCCGCTTCCAGGCCAAGGCAGTGACAGTGTACAAATTGGCAATCTCCTTGGGCTTGGCTTCTTCCCAGATGCTTCTTCGAGGGCTCCAGTTGAGTACCCGAAGTCTGAAATGAAGTATGTGATTTTTAGAAGAGATGAACATTGAGCAAAAGAGTGAAAATAAACTAGTAACTGAAGGAAATCAATCTTGCTATATCAGAGAAGAAAGGAAATCAGAGAATAGACAAGCTAGGCAGTCTACTGAGGGAGGACAAAAAAGTGGTAAAGGAAGTTGGCAAAATGTAATGGAATAAGAGATGGGAGTGCAGAAAACAACAGATGAGGGTAGGTAAGAAAAATGAACAATCAGTAGTACAAAAATATAAAAAGAGAAATGGAGAAATGGTAGGAGTAAGGGAAGAAAGAAAAGAATGTGAGGAGATACATACGATTGAAGGAGATAGAAACCGAGACTGAAAAAGCCAGGGTAAATCATGCTCCCAAGAAGTGATTGGTCCCAGACCCTAGCTGTTTATCTAATGTTAACATTCACTATGTTCATTGATTCATTTCTTCATTCACCAAACATTGACTGTATATCCTGCACTAGATGCTAATCTAAGCACTGGAGATAAGAGGGTAAGTAATAAGCCCTTCTCTCAAGGATTCTTCATTACAGCCACAGACACAAGCAATAAACTATAATATAATGTGATAAACTTTAAGCCAGTGGTCTGAAAGGAGCAATGGCAACACAAAGAAATAGGAAATGATTCTGCTGTAGAATCCCAGGAAGAGGCACAGAGACAAAACACAAGAATGGTACATTTAGAAGTGCCAGTATGCCAAGGCATGGTAGAAACAGGAAGGGGAAAGAGCATGATTTATAATCTGAGAATCTCCTTCAACATATACTTGATTCTGACTAGTCTCTTACTCTGGTTCAGAATAATTTGACTACAGCAGAGGGTTCACAGGAAAAGGAGGCAGAAGATGACATCAGAAAGCCGACCTACCTGTCATAACTTCCAAGCACAACGGACTGACCCCCAGGACTTGCTGCAGCTGTGGTGAACTCCCGCTCTTGAGGGTCACGGCTATAATCAAAAGTCTGCAGCACATGGCCTTCCTTTCCATAGGCCACAATCCTCCGATCACAGCCAGCAGCTACAATGCTGTTGGTGGCCCAAGCCAAGGCATAGGGTGGGCATGGGTGGTTAACCAACTTTCCCTAAGATAGAAGTAGAGGGTTCTGTCCTGAAAATTCCTCATTCTCAGTACCTCATAACCCACTTGACCATCCTACCCTGTAGAAATATTTCTTCCAACATTTTCCCACCCTAACACATCTTAATCCTGAAGATTCCACAAGTTACCTTTCTGTCTCACATATATACACACAACATATAAAGTTATGGCCTTGAGTTCTAGGCCATATTCACAAAATAGTGACATGCTGGAGATCTCTAATATGCACCTAGAAAAGCCATATAAGGGAGATGTCTTACACATTAACCAATATAGTCTAGGCCCACAGAGAGCATATGGTTCCTCCTTTTTTTAGGAGGGCTAAATTTAGTTATTATATGAGTAATTTATAGGGTAAATGATTCAAACAATACTGAATTATACAGAGCAAAACATCCATGTTGTCCTTTTCTAAACAGTTAACTTTTTTCTTATGAATTTATATATGTAAATGAGGATAATTTTCATTTTTCTTTCCCCTCAGAGTCTTTATTTCCCTTTGTCTTAAGGTTCTCCAGACCTGAATCATCCCTTCTTATAAATAATAAACTCCAGCTTTCTGAACATGATTCCTCTCTGTGGCCACATCCAACTCTTTCTCTCCCTGAGATCCTCAGATCTCTTCCTCCAGCCTCTTCCCCTACTGCTTCAATCTTAGTGCCTTAGATGTCCAGTCTCCTCTAGGAGGGATCCTGAAACTTCCTTTAGTCCTATTCCAGGGCATCCTTTATTTATACCTGTGACTCTCCGGAGCCTTCATCATCAAAGAAATACCTAACAATGGTACCATCTGCATGACCAGAGAGAATCCCTTTCCCAGAGCAACTAAAAAACAAAGAGAGAAAAGGAGTAAAGGTAAGAAGTAGAGGAAGAGGTTATTCTGTCTCTCCAAGAAAGTTCTCTTCTCTGTCAAACCCTATTCTATATGTGGTTCCATATTTCACACTATGATCTCCCAATCTAGACCTCCAACAGCTTTATCCTGACATTTCCAAGCTCTCATGATATTCTCTTTCTTACTCACTTTGTTGTCAGTGACACAACATAAGAATCTGTTCCATAGATAGTAGATGATTTATTAGTTTTAGTGTTTGCTAAACGAACCTGAAAATGGAAGAATGGATACAAGTCTGGTTAGGTAACTTTCAATTTCACCCAGGCCCTAAGAAAAAAAGCAAAATGCACAAAACTGGTCCCTATGTATTCTCTACCCCCAACACACAACTTGGTCTGAAGGGAGAAAATGAATCATATTTCTCTTTCCAGACCCATTATCTCCACCTACCACTTCTCTCGTGTCTCCCTTCTCTCCTTTACCTTGCCTTCAGCCAGTCCAAAGACAATGATGTATTCTGCAGGCCATTGCAGACAAGTAACAGCACTCTATGTGAAAGAAATGGTGAAAAGGGTAACCCTGTTTGTGTGGCTTAGCACAACCTGGCCACCCCACCACACACTACCATCCTAGTCTTCCACAGGGAAGGAAAGAAGGGGACACGACTGGGCTCATAGAAGGAAAGCAAACGAGCTGCCAGGCAACCTTCATCCTTGCAGTAGGAAAAGTCATATTGACATGTTATAAAATGCCAACTCCTGGTTACATTTACAAGCAGATATATCAATATGTTTTGCTCAAGTTAAGCTCCCAGGGACTGGTCTGAACTTTACCGTCTGGATGAACTTGTTGCAGATGACTTTCTTGTCACCCCTGCCAAATAAAATGAGAAAAACATTAAAAACCCCTTCGATACTGGGTGAAGTATCAAAGTGACCCACACCTGTAATCCCAGCAACTTGGAGGCCAAGGCAGGACAATCATAAGTTCAAAGCCACCCTCGGCAACTTAGTGAGGCCCTAAGCAACTTAGTGAGGCCCTAAGCAACTTAGCAAGACCTTGTCTCAAAATAAAAAATAAAAAGGGCTGGGGATTTGGCTCAGTGGTTAAGTGCCCCTGGGTTTGATCCTCAGTACCAAAACAAACAAACAAACAAACAAACAAAAAACAAAAAAACCCACCAAAAACCCACTTCCATATATAAATTGCCAAAAATGATGCTGAAGCAAGAAAGGAAAGACCAGATAACTTTCCTGGTCCTAGTGTATCCTGCCCCCCCTGGAGGAATTCTTAAAGGAGGCATGAGAGAGACCCTGAAAATCTCTGGAACAAAACAGCAAAGAAAAAAACATCACACTGGGTGTCAGGATCTCATGGGGGACTTCTGGTGACCTTAGACTCATTACTCAGGATAGGATTGCAGAACACACAGGACAGACAAAGGTACTGAAGCAATAGCAACAGACTCCAGAAAGTTTCTGCCTTCCATGCCTGGCTTTTGCTCCCCGTCCTCTCTATTCTTCCCCAACTGAGGCATTTTTCATGCCTTCCCTTTCTTTTCTGGGCCATCCCATGCCCCAATCTCTGCCCTCACCAGTCTTCTCCAATCTTGTAGACATAGATGATGTTGTCAGTTTGTCCTATGGCAATTTTAGTGGAATCAGGAGAAAAAGCCATGCCCTTTACCATATAGCTCTTCCTGCCATACTAAAAGTAAAAAGAAAAAGATAATGAGTATACATGAAAGAGATAAGGAGAAAATGTACATGTTTGCTCTAACAGGCTCGATTCATACTGAGAAAAAGAAGGGTAGGCCATTTCCTAAGCCGATGGCTAGGAGGTAGGTTAAGAAGTTTTCCAGGTTTGTAAAGCTACCTCAACGGGTTAAGGTACACACAAGTACTCTTCACCTTCATGTCAGCTGGTTTGGTGGAGAATTTATCTCTCCGCTCCCCATGTTCATCATACAGCAATACCACTCGGTCCACTGTGCAGACAGCAAATTTGGCATTGTTCTGGGACCAGGCCATGCAGGTCACCTTTGCAGCTCCATCCTGTAGAGCAAAGGGATAAAAAAAAGACACCAGGTGCTAGTCTAGAATGCCAAAAGTGTTTCCCATTCCCTTAGTTTTATTATGATTTTGTTCCATTTTCTTCCCATCACAGTGTTTTCCTTAAAATAAAAAGACACATATGTTCCATTCTGGTTTCCAAGGCCGTCAGATCCTGGACAATGTGCTTTTTTTTTTTTAATGGATACAATACCTTATTTTATTTTTATGTGGTACTGAGGATTGAACCCAGTGCCTCACTAGTGCTAGGTAAGCGCTCCACCACTGGGTTACACCCCCAGCCCCAGCAATGTGCTTTTAGACTCATAATACAAAACATTAAGTCACTTATACCAATATATCCCTGCAATGGCCTCCTTGTTCCCTTATATCCCAGGACTGATACTGAAATAAATTTAATTGGTCTAATAAGTTTTAGTCTTTAGCTACTTATTAAATTAATGTTTTTGAGCACCTACTGAGAAAAGTAAGACACACCCAGCCCTAGGATCTCATAAGATGATATGAAATGGAAAAGTCCCATAAGAGAAGTACATACAGAATGCAGTAATAATTTGGAGAAGCCCAAGATAATTTTATGCTGAAGTGGTCAAAATTAACTTTGAAGAATGAATGCAGTTGAAAGGGAAATTACCTGGAATAGAATGAAGAGCATGAGCAAAGGTGAATTCTGGATGAGAAAAAGTAATTTAGTTTAGATGAATAGAAGAGACAAGGCAGGAAACAGACTGAGGCCAGATCAGAATGGATCTTTGAGGCCAGGCTAAGGAGTTTGAGTTTATTTTGCAGTAAATGGAAAGACAGAGAAAGTTTTGGAATGGGAAGTTACATAATTAGAGTTGAGACTTAGGATGAGCAATGCCACTTTTCCCCTTCTTAACCACTCACTTCACAGAAGCTCAAGTTAGAAGTGATCAGCACCTAATGGATTATTCTTTTCATGTCTGACCCTCCCACCACCAGCTCTGGTCTTCTATTTTTCTATCCCTAAAGGTTTTCCTCCTTGAAATAAAAATTAAAATAGGGCTGGAGATATAGCTCAGTTGGTAGAGTGCTGAGCACAAGGGCCTGGGTTCAATCCCCAGCACCACAAACAAAATAACCTAACTTTGGGGCTGGGGTTGTGACTAAGCAGTAGAATGCTTGCCTAGCACATTTGAGGTTCTGGGTTTGATCCTCAGCACCACATAAAGATAAATAAAATAAAGGTATTGTGTCCAGCTACAACTAAAAACAAAATTAAAATAATAGCTTCAATCCTGTTGTGATTAATTACATGGAATCTAGACCTCTGGCTTAACACATTGTCAATTTTTACTCTTAACCCACTTACATCTGATATTAGGCTTTTTTGACCAAACCCCAAAGTAGAGCCAGAAAATGGTTACACCACCACCACCACCACTGTCATCCTCCAACTCTTCATTACATTAGGTTAGAAGTGCTGAGGACAATTCATCAACTTTGGCTGATTATCCTGCTCCATGGCTGTGCCTGATCCTGGGCATGTGGCCCTACCTGCATCATGACATCATCTTATTTTAAGAGATTGAAGGAGGAATCCATTTCCAATTTTTCCATTAGGACAAAGCAATTTTTAAACTATAGATTCTGGAGCAACTTACTGAGTAAGAAGTACAACTTTCTTTTTTTATAATTTCCTTTTTATTTTCCAAATGCCGCATTCTCTGTGAAGTACCATAATCAATTAATTCTCCTTCCTCTCTCTCCTCCTTCCTCTCTCCCTTCCTCCCCTGCCCCCTCTCTCCCTCTTCTTCCCTACTAGAGATCAAATCCTGGGGTTCTTTACCATTAAGCTATATCCCCAGCCCTTCTTTATTTTTGGTACTGGGGATTGAACCCAGAGATACTTCACACTGAACCACATCCCCAGCCCTTTTTATAATTTATTTACAAACAGGGTTTCACTAAATTGCTGAGGTTGGCTTTGAAATTGCAATCCTCCTGCTTCAGCCTCCAGAGCTGCTGGGTTTATAGGTGAGCACCACCACACCCAGCTCCTTATTTATATTTGACTCACTAGGTTGCCCAGTTTAACCCTGAACTTGTGATCTTCCTGATTTAGCCTCCCAAGTAGTTGGGATTACAGGTGTGCACCACCATGCCTGGCTAATTCTTTTTTCACATTTTGTATCCCACTGGACTGTTGTAGGATTAAGCGAGATAGAGAATAGAACAATAGCAGCTAACATTTGTGTGTGTGTGGGGGGGGGGTGCTGGGGATTGAACCCAGGGCCTTGTGCATGCAAGGCAATATATTTCCCAGCCCTAAGCAGCTAACTTTTAACAAGCACTTCCATAGAGTAGCATTTTAATAAGTGCTTCACACACATTATCTCATTTTACCTCACAATTTCAAGATAGATGCTGTTAACGCTACTTTTACAGATGGGAGAAATTGAGGCACAAAAAGGCTAAGTAATTTTCCCAAGTTTCTATACAGTTTGTAGGTGGCAGAACCAAGATTTAAATCTCTGTGTGTCTGACTATAATCACAATGCTAACATTTTTAGTTATGCTGCCTGGGTGTATATTGAGCACTCAATTATGACAGATATTCTTACTACTGGCCTTATGGTAGCCCTTTCAATTCCGAATGTTCTCTCTTGTGCATCAATTTGCACACTGCTTTTTTTTTTTTTTTTAATAGTTTGCAATGCTCTTTTGTGTATATTACTTCATTAACTCTCACCCAAGTCTCTAAGTTTGCTAGTATTGTAAGCTGGTGGAGTGCTCAGAAACTGCGTGATAAGGCCTAAAGTCAGAGGTCATACGGCTAGATTAGTGGTGGAACTGGGACTTGGATTCTGGTCTTTTAACTCCAAAACCCACCCTTTGTCCACCATGTTCAGGGTTCCTTCCCTAGTGCCCAGCCTCTATGAACTGGAGGCGACGAAACTTCATGATCAGAATGAAGGTTCAATCTTCCACCCTTCCCTCTTTCGGGTTTGCACCTAAAGCGCTTATTTCCTTCTGTGTAGAATTATGTTCGTGGCCTACACGTGCAGGTCTTCCTCTGGAATGAGGCTCTTGAAGGCAGGGGCAGCGATTCCTTAGAGCCCCAGCACCGAGCCTGCTGTACAACGGATTATGAAATGTACGGAAAACTACGGTGATTAGCGGTCCACCTCGCCTACTGAAGGCTGTACAGACCGAGCGGAGTCCGCATCATCGCTAGATCCTTTACAGTCTTCTGCGCACGGCAGGCGCTCATCATTATAAACTTCAGTGCCCCGACTTTTATCGGAACGCACTGCGTCCGGGGGAGGGAAGAGGCACGCAACTCCTCACCTGAGGGCTCAGCAGGGTCCTCAGGTGCTTCAGCTGCATGACGCACACCTGTCTCTCAGAAGCTACAGACAGCGACAACTCCAGCGGTTACCTGGACAACCCGCCAAGCAGCCGATGCGACTACGCTGACGCGTACGCGACCGGAGCGCCGCGCACGACGCAAGGTCACGAAATGAATTCTCGGCGAAGCAAATTGCGTGCGCAAGCGCAGTGAGCTTTTGGGCTGGTCCGAGAGGATTCTTGACGAATCCTCTCCTCAACCAATCCTGTTGCTGCATGCAAACCAAAGACCAAGTCCCACCCACAAGCCTTCAGCAAGTCCCCGGCTCGCAATCATCTTGCTCTTTGATGCATTTCAGCGTGGCTGAGAGTGTTCTCCTCAAATTCTCGGGGTGGGTGAGGCGGGCGGGTGGTGGTGGGGCGGGGGGGCGAATAGGACAAAGGGCATTTGATGGAACTAAACACAAATAAGTAACCCGACTTGCACAGGATGTGTCTGCGTGGTACTGGGCAAAATATGAATCATACATTATATTGTTAAAGCTCAAAGCTACTTTTAAATAGGATCGCATTATTCTATTTTATATATCAGGAGACTATTAGGGGTGTCCCTTGCTCAAGTTAACACAGCCAGTAAGGGGTGGGACTGGGACTCAACCCAGAAATGGAAGATTTAAATACTCTTTATATTCCTTCTGGAGTCTTAGCTCACTATCTCCATGCGAGGTCACTATAGCCTGTAACACTCCTGTCCCAAGAAATGATGGTTTCCAGAGTCTGAGGGAAGTGTTTTAGAACCAGTGGCCAGGGAAATGAAAGATGCCCTACTTGGGCACTGGATAATGGTGAGTTCAAGATTGCTGCTTATATAAGGATGTTTTATGTGTCAGACCAGAGCTCTCCTGATAGGTTAAAGCTTGCACACCTGGGGTTGGAGATTGGTTAAGTACAAAAGGTACTGATTTCTTGATCTTTGTTAGGATTAGGGTGCCTTTCAAAATTTTTGGTTTAATTTCTTGTAACATATCAGAGAGATCAAAATGCAGTAAAGGAGTTACTCATAAGCCTCCTGTGGAATGATACAAGGTTGAGTAGACTTATAACTCTCCTGAAAGTGTCACATGTTCTCTTCAGACATATTCTGGGTTCAGAAGCCTCTCCTCCACAGTGGTCACCTGTGTCAACAGGTATTTCTCTTACTCCCACCAACTCCTTCTTGGAAAATAGGGAAGAGTAGAGGATAGCCCCTATTTTCACAGGAAACAAATGCATCATAGAGCCAAAATTATAATTCTTTTGGCATGGAACCCCCCTCGATTTTATTTCTAAACTCCTCCTCTGAATATGGTGGCAGGTTGTGTAAATTTATGCATTACAATTATTACTGACTTTGAATGAACAAAGGTAGAGATGGAGATGAAAGGAAAGACAAAGGCAGGAAGAACAGGCAAAAGAATGTACAGGATAGGAGAATGCAACACAGAGGGATCCATTAGTGTAGCTGCTCTTTCATTAGTCCCCAAGATACTGCTCAGTCTTTTATAGGGTTGACAGAGGAGTCAACAGAATTATGATGTAGAGATGGGCCAGCGATGTAAGCAGTGAAGATGACAAGGCTACTGGCTCTGTCATATGACATAACTTAATTTCCATTGGCACAGGAAGAATTTTGTCTTTTCTAGTATTCTCCCTTCTCATTCAACAAAGCAAAGAAACTGGGGCTCTAGTTTTCTATGCCCCTTCTTCCTGGTCTCTCTGCACTCATTTCAGACCAGAGAATTAAAGCAAATGCCTCACAATACATCTGCCCCTGTCAAGTTGGTGATGGTGTGAGATGCCCATGTACAGTCAAATATAAGTGATGAGGTGTGGAGATTGTCTTCAGCGTACCATAGAATATAAACTCAGCTCCAGTTTGTTCAAGAACCTTTATTGGAAAAATGTCCAAGGAGTGAGGTCACCAGCAGCTGGAGGGGCTGCCAGGTGAGGGGGGAGCACCAGAGGCTCCATGGAAGACATTGGAGTAGTGCAGTGCAGCATCTGCCTCTAGTCCCAGGCGATTCCTGTTATTGGTTGGGGGAGGGCTAGTACCCACAGAAACACCCCTCTCTAAGGCCCAGAGGCAAGATGTGAGAGCAGCTGGGGATGCCAAGAGTCCTGATGCAGGTGAAATGGGGCCCCTATTTGGGACCTAATGGGAAAGGATTGAATAAATGACTCTCCCTGGGCCTGGGGTATAGGAGATGCTTCATCTGATATCCGCTCTCTAGGTCCGGAGGTGCAGACTCTAACCGACCTACCTTCTGTCCCTGCTCACGGTGGAAAGAGGATAGGCACCAGCTTGAGATCATGAGAGTGTGTTACCCTCTGGAGTCTTGGTTAGATCACCTTTATGTGCTCTCCCTGACCCCACCCCATCCCCATCCCCAGGTTGTTACTGCATCTTTCTTCTAGTTCTGTATCTTCACTCACACATCTTCACTCAAACGTCAATGGTGTTGATTGATGATGATTTTTTCTGTGAAAGAAAATGGCCTGGGTCTTTAATTTTCAGCAAGGTAGTAGATGCCATCCTTTCTCTTTGGCCTCCTCCATCCCAGACCTTCCATTCTCCCCTTTTTCCTGCCCCTCTTTGGTCTCATCCCTTTCCCTGGCTGCTTCTCTGGGCCCATATTATCCTTCCCACCTTCATTGGCCCAATATCACCTGTCTTGTTCCCACTGGCCTTCCCTGAGGACTCTGTTCTGGCCCCTTCCCCTTCTCCTTGGGGTTGTTGTTGGAGTCATTGTCCTTGATGATGTCATACTGACGGCAGAACAGCCCGATTACAGCTGAAACACAACAATACCATCTAAGCCTTGATGGCAGCCTCTCTACTCACAACCTTGAGAGTAACAACATACCCACACAACTTCTAGAAAATCTTTGGATTCCTGGTGTCCAGGCAGTCTTTGTCTCTGGGCTCTCAACAGCCTCCTCTCATTCTCTTTAAACTTGTCTTGATGATCCTCCCTCAAACAAGCATCTCCCCATGTAATTTTTCCCACTCCATTTTCTCCTAACAGAAAAACCTTCGCCACCTCCCCCCTTCACTGAGTCCCACACCCTAAGTACTTGGTCCTCCAACCAGCAGCTTACTCACCGGCCCACATGAGCAACACCACCACGATGATGACCACTTCACCTGTCTGCAGTGGTCGCTCTCCATCCAGCCCCTCCACTGTGATGTCACCTGAGAAGACAGGAAACAGACTCCAGAGTTACAGAGGATTCACTAAAACTGCAGAATGGAGATGCTGGGGATTAGAATCAGGTTGGACCCATCATAGTATGGCCCCTGGAGTTGTAAGGTAGCCTATCCCTGGGAGGAAGCCATTGATGTACAGGTGGTTAGAGACCAATAGTCAGGAGGGCTGCAGGTCAGGTACAGAACTCACTCAAGCAGGCTGCAGCTGAAATGACAGGAGGTTGGGTGAAAGGAAGCTTAGAAGCCCTTCCCCCAAAGAATTCATTAGCAGTGCGTCTATACCCAGTCCCCTGCCCACCTGCTTTTCCTTCCTTTCCTGGCAGTACAATGAATAAATCATCCCTCTATTCATCTAAGCTAGATGATTGCTTGCCTTGGGGAGCAAATATGAGATTATAAGTCAGGAAAAAAGCCAAAGAACTCATTAGCCCAGACCCTCACCTGGGCTGGAGCTGTTGGAGGGCAGTCGGTCAGAACCCTTGAGAGTTCGGAAGTGCACCCGGGGCCCTGGGGGGCTCTCTCCCCGAAGGCCAATGCTCCTGACCTGCACTGTGTAGTCGCTGTCTTCAGCCAGGCCCCAAAGGGCACAGGCCCTAGTGGTGGTGTTCACCTCCCGGATCACACGCTGCCCAGGGCCATTCTGCCGCTGCAGGGAGATGATGGGAGAGGAGGGCAGCCTCACCCCAGTTCCTGGCCACAGGGCTTAACCAGGGCCTCCGGGCTATCCAAGCACTCCAAGGGAGTAGGGTGAAAATGGCAGCTTGAGCCAAGAAACACCAGCTCCCAGATTCCCCGACCTCTGGGAGGGGAATTTAAAGGGTGGATATAATGAAGGAATGTGCAGAGATCCAAGGACACAGGTCGGGGAAGCAGAAGGGTGATTCATACTTGCTGGGAAATGGAGTAGCCAATGACGATGTTGCCTTCCGGGACGTCCCAGGACACAGTGGCCGAGTTGGCTCTGAGGTGAGTGACCGTCACATTCACAGGAGAGGGAGGTCGGTCTGTGGGTGCCCAGTGTTAACAGGTTAACAGGTTTCACTCACTCACAGCTCCGGTTGACCTCACCCCCATTGGTCTTTACTCACCTGCTCGCACAAAGCCCAGGTCACAGCTGACCAGCAGGAGGACCGTGGGGCTTAGATATGGGGAGAGAGGCATCAGCGAAGCCATGGTCCCCATAGTCCCTTGAGGGGGCACTGGAGCATCCGCTTAACATCCAGGCGGGGCTCCTGGAAGAGGCAGGAGTTGTGAGGGTCAGAGGCTGCCCAGAACGCATGGTGGGCAGCAGCTCTCCCAGGCTTCCCACGGCCCACAGCAGCCCGGTTTTCCGCTCGCCTTCCCCGCCCCCGCATAACCCGCGGCAACCCCAGTGCGCGGTTCTCCCTGCCCACACCCACCTCCGCGGGTCCTCGCGATCGGTCAGGCCTCCGGGGGCTGCTCGGTGCCCAGGGGGCGGCCCATCCTCCGACTCTGGCGTTGCCCCTACCCCATTCCGGCACTGGCCTTGCGAGGCCGGCAGCGCGAGGCCGAGTTGCCGGCAGAGGACAGTGGCGGAGTAGGCACGGCTGCCGGTCTGCGGACCCCAGAGTCCGCGCGGGTCGCGCGGTCTGTCCCAGAGCTGGGGGCGTTGCCGGCGCGGCCTGGCCGCTTGCCTGGGTCTCCGGTGCGGAGGGCAGTGCGGCTCCCTCCGCCGGTCCCTGCAGCGGGATGTGACCGTCCCGGCCGGCCAGCCAGCCGCCGCCTTCTGCAGAGCTGGCTCCGCGCGCTCCGCCGCAGCCCGTCCGGGACGTGCGGGCCCACCCCGCCCCGCCGGGGTTCTCGCCGCCGTCATCCCCCCTTCGGCCCCCCCACCCCGGTTCTCTCGGGGCTCCTCCCACGACCCTCCCAATGGCGGCCTCCCGGGCCCCCAATCCCTCCTCCCCGGACTCAAGCCGATGATCCGGCGGGGGCGCGGGAAGAGACGCAAGTGCGAGGGTCTTGGGCACCTGGAGAACCCCTCCTTCCCGGGGAGGAATTAGCCAAGTTGGGAGGAGGGATTCCACCTCCGGTGCGGGCGGGGACTGAGAAGAGGAGTGATGGAGATAATTGTTTCAACAATCTATTACTTGTAGACTGCGTCAGCTTTTTAAGTCTCATTCATAATATTATTTGATTCCCTTCGCTTTCTCATTCATTCTTTCATTTATTCGGCAAATATTTACGAAGTATCTCCTATGTGTTTGGCATTATGTTAAGACCCAGAGATGAAGAGATTGTTAAGAGTGCTGGTCTTAGAGGGAGAAGTAAAGAGCAAAGACTTATGGCTGGCTGGCTATCTCTTGTCTCTGTCTTCTCTGTCTCTGTCTTCTCTCTCAAATCTTCCTGCTCTTAGTTCTGCCACTTTCTGTGTGGTTTTAGAGAAATTGGTTAATCTGCATCTTAGTTTTTCCACATATAAAGCAAAGCATATGAAACCTAATGGGGTTGTTGTGAGGATCAAATGAGACAATATTGGGGAAAGATCTCTCTAAATCTTATAATACTATGTGAGTGTTTATTTTTGATTTGCACCCTGTTAGTTGTTTCATTCATTCAGGAAATGAAAGTCCCTAAATTATTTCACGCTTTGGCCTAGTATAATATCTGGAGATTTTAGGTGTATCAGTTCAGCCAACTGTGTGATTTTAAGCAACTAACTGCTAACTGAACTTCTCTGAGTCTGTTCCACGATTTGAAAAACAAGGGATGTCAAACAATATTGACCTTTTTTTTTTTCCTTTTCCCAGTCCTGGTGATTGAAGCCAGGGACACTACACCACTAAACTACACCCCAGCTCCCCCAGCCTCCCCCCATACTTTTTGACAGGGTCCTGCTAAGTTGCCAAAGCTGGTCTCCAATTTGTGATCCTCCTACTTCAGCCTTCAGAGCCACTGGGATTACAGGCATGCACCACCATGCCTGGCTTAATATTGATTTATTAGTGTTGATATATTCAATGAGATACTGTATGTAAAAAGTGCATGGCTCAGAGTAAATAAATGTTGGATAACATTGTATTTAGGGCAGAGTCTTTTGTTCTCGTTGCAGTATTTCTATTTCTGTAGCATTCCCCCCCCCCCCATACTCAGTTTGTGCACACCTGGGGCTCTGAAGCTTCTGTTGCTTTCCTTTCTGAGAGGAGAGGTAAAAATGGGCCAGTAGAGCAGGAAAGAACAACAGAGTGCTGAGCATGTGATCAAGCCATGGTCCAGGTCCTCTGACTTCTGCTGATCCAAGGACCCTGACCTCTGGCCTCTTGGGGCATCCAGAGATTGCCCAGAGATTCTCTCTGGACTGGGTATTGTCCTGCTCTCCCAAGCTTGAGGTCTTCCAAAGAAGAGAGCATTGTATCTAAAGGGCAAGAGTAATGAACCTCTGCTCTTCCTCTTCTGAAAATATAGAAGGGGCTGGCAAGTTTTGGGTGCATACAAAGAGGACCCCAGAAGCTCCCCCAGAGTGCTGAGAGCCTAGTAACCAGGAAAGAGTGGTGTAGCCAGAGATGCTGGGGGAGGTGCTCAGAGAGGCCAGGGTTCTTGGGTTAATCATCTCTGTGGCTCAGATAAAGCCCTGCCAATTGGAAGCAGAGTCATTGTGACCAGAGGGGTTTGTGTGGCTGAAGAGGCAGGCAGAACAGTGTGTCCATATTATAGGACCATGCCAGGCACAAAACGGTTTCAACACGTGATTGAGACCCCAGAGCCTGGCGAGTGGGAGGTAAGACCCTTCTTGATATTGGTCTTCTGCACTGACTCCTTTCCTTCCATCCTGGGTTTCTGCCCACTCCTTTTTCCTTCCTATTTTCCCTCCTGATCTTCCTTCCCTAATAGGCTCAAATAATCAAGAGAAGGCTAAGGTCCTGGTGTGTGAGTATTGGGTGTGTGTGTGTGGTTCAAACACTGTCTGCCGCTACTCCTACCTCCAGCGCAGCAGGCGTGAAGGAGGCATTGGCTTCCTGCCCCATCCTTATCCCCTTCCTCTCTAGTTGTCTGGGTATGAGGCAGCTGTGCCAATCACAGAGAAGTCAAACCCACTGACCAGGGACTTAGACAAAGCAGATGCCGAGAAAATTGTTCGATTGCTGGGGCAGTGTGATGCTGAGATCTTCCAGGAGGAGGGGCAAGCCATGCCCACATACCAGGTGACCCAGCCCCAGCCCCTGGACACAGTTGATAAAGATGCTAACCCCAGCCCCCTCTCAGCCTCTGCCCTCCCAGACAATGGCTCCTGATTTTGGAAACCCCGAGAACCCTCTCTTCTTCCATCCTGATCCACTGACCTCCCTTTCTTGGCTTCTGATTCCTGCCTCATCCCTGTAGAGACTATACAGTGAATCAGTTCTGACCACCATGGTGCAAGTGGCTGAGAAAGTTCAGGATGTGCTGAAGGTACTGATGATTTGTTTGTTCCCTGCCTACGCTATTCTGTTTCCCTCTTTCTCTTTCTTTGGTCTCCATTTCTTATTTTATGGATCTTAGTTGTCCATTCTTTCAGTCCTCCCTCTTGGATCCTTATTGTAATCTTATTAATCAATAATAATAATAATAATAATAATAATAACTATTAACTGCATAATACTTTATAATTGACCCTGCACTTTCACATCCATTATCCACACAAAGACTTGTGAAGTTGGTGTTACTGTCTGTTTACTTTCAGATGAAAAAGAAAAGACTTAGAATAATCACAGTAGTTTGCCCAAATGCTAATAATTATTGGATAATACTGCTTTTAAGTTTTTATTTGAATGACAAAGCTGCTCTCAGCCCCTTCTAGAATAAATTAGGGACTGAATAAATAGCTATGTCAGAGATGGGAGTCAAACTGAAGTTTCTTTCTCCAATCCAGTGTTCTTTTGACTACACCACATAGCCAATGTTGTGTTCAGTTTTGTGATGCAAGGAGGGATAAGGAGTCCCTTGAAGTCCTCTTCCATTAATGACAAAGAAAAGAAAGTGCTTCCCTATATTCCAGCTGGGTCCTGGCAATCTAGATATCTTTCCTTCCTCAGGAGCCAGAGGAGGCGCTGGTGGTACTTAGTGGAGGGGGCACCTCTGGCCGGATGGCATTCCTCATGTCAGTGAGTACCCTGTTCCCCAGTTTTCTTTCCTCTCTCTCCCTTCTGCAGATGATCCCCCAGGTCCATGAAGGTCATCATAGCTAAGTTTCTAGGTGGACCCTTCATTAGACTTGGGCTGCATGCCTCACTCTCTCCTCCAAAAGTTAGATCCCACCATGGAGTCCGATTTCTCCTGAGCCCATTGGAGACCCACCATTCTATTGGTAATGTCTCTACATCCCATGCATCCCTAAATAATCATCTCCAACTAGCATCTTTAACTGGCAGATTCCAAGTAGGAATGAGCTAAGCACTGGCCTAAGAGATAATTATACAGTTTTTACCCTCTAGGAGTTGAAAGTCCAAGTTACTTGTTCCTTCACTGTCTTTACTTCTTCACATATTCTCCCTGTTGACAGGTCTCCTTTAACCAGCTAATGAAAGGTCTAGGACAAAAACCTCTTTATACCTACCTCATTGCAGGGGGTGACAGGTAAGTCACTTTGGCCTATAAATGTTTCATTTGGCCTGAATATGTGTTATTTTAGAACCTGAATTTGAATGACTTTAGACAAAGATTATTTCCAAAATACCTCAGTCCCCAGCATTCTTTATCGCCTTACTTTTGGCCTACTTTACATACTTAGGTTACCTGACTGGCCTTTGTAGGTATTTGAGTGTTTCAACTCTATGGAGTGTCTATCATGGTGCCCAATAAACAGTAGGTGTTCATTCAATGATTGTTTTCCTTCATTCCCTTCTCTCAGCATAACTTGCCCTAAATAAGCCATAGACTTCTGCTTTACAACCAGTGCCTCTGACCTTAAGTCTGCCCTTATAGGTCTGTGGTGGCCTCTAGGGAAAGGACAGAAGACAGTGCCCTACACGGGATTGAGGAACTGAAGAAGGTCTGTGCTTCCTACTAATATTCAACCAGAGACCTCTGTCTGTTCCTTCTCATGGGGACATAAAAGCCCCAACATTCAGATCAAGTCTGTCCTGGCCCCGATAACTAATATTATTATTGGGTGGGCCCAGGAGTCCTCCCAGTTATTTAACTTGCTCATCTTCCTGCCTGCCCTAGGTGACTGCTGGGAAAAAAAGGGTGATCGTCATTGGCATTTCAGTGGGACTCTCTGTAAGTGTGAAGGCAGGTTGAGTGGATCAATTTTACAAGAAGAAAAGGGATGAGAATGGAATAGTATGGAAGGTAGACAATGTGGGTGCTAGAAAACAGAAAATTTGCACAAGGAATTTTAATTAGTTTTACTAATTTAGATCCAGTTGTATGAATGTGGGAAGAGGGAAAAGAGATCCTATCTCAGAATAACTGTGTATTGATCCATCATCAATCAAAATATATGGACTAGTCCAGGGGTCAGCAAACTATGCTGGCAGCCAATCTAACTGGCTGCCTGTTTTTGTAAACAGTTTAACTGGCACATAGCCACTTGTGTTTTCATATAGTTTACAGCCTCTTTTGTGCTATAGCACTAGGGACGACTAGTTGGACAGAGATCATAGGGCCCACATAGCCTAAAGTATTTATTCCCTGGCTCTTTTCAGAAAAATATGTCCCTTGGGCTAGTCCTTTGCTACATGAACTTTAGTCCTTGCACCACCAACATCATCACCTGGAATTTGTTAAAAAATTCAGGATCTCAGATTCAAGCCTAGACCCACTGAGTCCAAATCTGCATTTAACAAGATTCTCAAATAGTTTGTTTGAGAAGCACTGAACTAGGGACCCCAAGGTTCCTGTCAACTCCACAGCTCTCAATCAGAGAGAATTCAGTGAGCAGAAATCTAGATCCCAGCAGTGCATGCCATGGAGGAAGGCATACAAGGAGAAGAGGATACTGATTTCCAGAAGCTTGCAGTTTAGTTCAGTAATTTCCAAACTTTACAGAATAGAAAATTTCCTTAGAAAAACTTACTAAAAATGTAGGATCCTTAGGGTATCTGTTAAAAATGTGCCTCTGCTTTAAATTTAAATTTTTTTCTTTTTGTGATGCTAGGGATTAAACCCAGGGCCTTGTGCATGCTAGGCAAGCACCCTATCACTGAGCTACATCCCTAGCCCCCAATTTAGGATCCTCTTAATCGCTAGGAATCTCCCTTTTGAACAAGCATTCTGGGGGATTCTGATGCACAGGGGCCTTGGAGCAACACTCAGAGTAACCCCCTCCTCATGTCCTCCTCTCTCACCACCATCAGGCTCCCTTTGTGGCAGGCCAGATGGATTACTGCATGGACAACACAGATGTCTTCTTGCCTGTCCTGGTTGGTTTCAATCCAGTGAGCATGGCCAGGTGAGCCTTTTGTAATGACTGGCCAGCCCTGGGGGAGGTTGGGGCCGACATGCCAAAGTCTATAGTACAATCACAAAAGGAGGACAGATGGAATAGTTTTGTTTGCCAAATCTCAGAATACTAAAGTAAATATGGGGTACCCCTAAGTTTATGAAGTTTTTTTTGATTGGTTGATTGAATTATTCTCCCCTGGTTTCAGAGAGGATTGAAGGCAGTTTACAAAGGTTACATAACAAATACACAAGTTGGCATACATTCAAAAGAAGGATTGAAGAGTTAAGGAAAACAAGGGTGAGCAGAAAAATTGGGGTGAGGAGAATGCATACCACAAAGATCTGTGCTTTTATTTAGGGTGAGCACCAAGGGTCTTTTCAAAGTAGCAGATGCCAAGTGGCACCTACTCCTGTTTATTCAGCTCTCTTATTTGCATTCCCAATATCTCTCATCATTCCAGGCACCCTTTTGTTCCCCTCTGGCTGTTCAAATCCACCCCCCTCTTCTTTCCCTGAGAGCCCTGTGCTGTCAAACAACCTCCCTCCCATTTTGTCTGATATCAGAGAAAGTTAACCAATAGTGTGCAGATGTGGTTCTATACTTAGGGTGCCTGGGTAATAACAAATAAGAGGGAAGAAAATTCTTAGCCCCTTGTGTTAGAGATCTGATTTTATTGATTTGGAGGTAAAGCCCCAAAATGTCCATTTTAAAAAGTGTCCATGGAGATTCCACTGTACAGCCAGTTTTAGAGGAATCTGCTAAATAAACTCATGGAGTGGGCCACCCGATATGACTGAGGGCTTCCTGTCACTGAAAGGATCACAACATTGGCTTTTTGATTATTTTAGAGCAGCTTTGCATGTTTTGTGGTGATCTTGGGGAGGCAAATGAGTTGGGTACTTTTGGAGGTATTTTTCCAAGTTTCAGACTCTAGATTCGTAGTATAATTCCTACAAAAGGTGTAAATGAGTCTGAGATACTCCTAACCCTGATCCTTTTCATGGAGGACTCTCCTTCACCAAAAATATATCTGCTGCAGTGGATGCTAATTTCAGGTCCTGTGACTAAGTGAAATGAAGAATTTCAAACAATGTAGGCGTGGAGATCTTCCAGTTGTTCCTTAAATCAGTGACTCCCAAACTTGGCTGATCTTCAGAGTCATCTGAGAAGCTTTTAAAATATACTGATTTTTGGGTTCTGCTCCAGAACTATTGGTTCTGAATCTGAGGGTGAATATGATATCCAGAAACGGATAATTATTAAAAACAAAACTCCCCTGGTGATTTCAATATCCAGCCCAAGTCTAGGAGTTTGAATTTTAAACCACACGATATAGACATTATTTCACTTCTTTGCTTAAGTCTCCTCTTTCTTAAAGGTTCTAGGAAGTTTTAGAAATAGCCTGAGGATAAATGATTAATAAGAAATAACTTTATGCAATGGATATGAAATACGCAAAATTTGTCTGCTTTAGAAGTCACAAAACAGCTGCCAGAGACAGGAGGATCGCAAGTTCAAAGCCAGCCTCAGCAATTTAGCAAGACCCTAAAACCCTAAGCAATTTACAAAAGTCCCTGGGTTTAATCCCTGGTACAAAAAAAAAATGAAAAGAAGAGAAGGAGAGGAGGAGAGAAGGAGAGAAGGAGAAGAAGAGGAGTTATACAAAAGAAAAAATATATCAAAATAGTTCAAGAAGGGAGGGAATCTTTGCAGGGATTGATAAGGGGAAGTTAGGGATGCGATGTGCAGAAGTGACTTTTTAAGGTCCTGTCACAGTAGGTGATTCACAAATTGTTCCCTAGCAAGCAAATACAGGAGATACTCATTCTTTGACATTCTATGATTTGTAACTAAGCAGATAACAAGCCTGTAGCTCTCTTATCTCATTAACACATTGCTTTGTTCTTGATTAATTTATTCAAGGAATGCCTGCCAATTGTCAGGTGCTATGTATGCTTCATATCTTGCAGCTAGCCAAGCATGGTGTTGCTTGTCTTCTACCCCAGTGTCTTGGTTTGGCTGGAGAATCATAAGTTCAAACCTAGCCTGACTCTGTCTCCAAAACAAACAAACAAACAAAAAAAAAACCCAAAGAACAAAATTACAGTCTTATTGGCACACACCTGTAATCCCAGCAACTCCAGAGGCTGAAGCAGAAGGATCTCAAGTTCAAGGCCAGCGTCAGCAATTTTTCAAGGCCCTAAGCAACTAGCAAGGTCCTATTGCAAAACAAAAAATAATAAAAAATAGCTGGAGGGCTGGGGATATAGCTCAGTTGGTAGGGTGCTTGCCTCACATGTGCAAATCCTCAGCACCATCAAAAGAAAGAAAGAAAGAAAGAAAGAAAGAAAGAAAGAAAGAAAGAAAGAAAGAAAGAAAGAAAGAAAGAAAAGAAAAAGAAAAGGTGGTGGTGGGGGTTTGGAGATATGGCTTAGTGCTTAAGCAGCCCTGGGTATAAATTCCTAGCACCCCCCAAAAAACAAACAAACAAACAAATAGTATCTTGTAGCTTGGTTCCCTCACTATGGACTTATCCCTCCCTCCTCCCTTGGAAGGATTTCCAGAATGTATTTCCAGCAATGGGAAGGGCTGCTAAAGGACCCTAAGATAGAAGGCAATTCTGACATTTGGCGATGGGCATTCCCCTAGTGGGCCACAGAGAGCAAGGTTAGGGTGGCCATGGCTGTGGGGCTTATGGCAGTGGGGCTGATGCTAGGGCCAGGATATAAGGTTCTTGTCTCCTGCTAGAACTTTAAACTTGAGTATTAGCTTTGCTCTGCTAAAAACTTTGCTGAAAGTATTATTAATCCTATCCTTGGGGTTCAAGGACACACTACCCCATGAGCTCCAAAGCATATCTCTCTACAAAGTTGTTGACCTCTGACTGCAATCTTAATGTGGTCATTGACCCTGACTCCCAATGGAAGTCCTGCCTTTGGATCCTCACAGACAATTCTTCTACCTCTGTGTCTCTCTGGACTCCAGAAATGACCCCATTGAAGACTGGAGTTCAACATTCCGGCAAGTAGCAGAGCGGATGCAGAAAATGCAAGAGAAACAGGAAGCTTTTGTGCTGAATCCTGCCATAGGGGTACGGCCTCTCTCTCCTTTTTCTATGCCCTCCCTCAAGCATCTGGGAATTGCTGCTTAGGGCCTCTGATTTGTGGTTCAGTTCATCTTGCTCAAATTCCTGAGGTATTGTGTGTCATCTAGCATATTTTAAATGAAATCCTATTTTCATTTTGAAGTGTTTTATCTTTATTCCAACTCTGATTCTCAAATCAATAACTATTAAACACTTTAGTGATCTAGGGTAGCTTTTTTCCATCTGGGTATAGACAGCCTGGTCTAGCCATTGTTGTCTCATTTAGACTCTTTCATATATTTAAATTTCAAATATGGGATGCTGTTCCATTCCTGTCTTTCTGCATCCTCTCCAGGATGTAGCAGGCCTTAGCCTCTGGGCTCCTATTTAATTTTTGTTTTCCTCTTTTCTGGGTTGCGGATGCATCTTACTGGTACCATCTACCCTTATTCTGGCCTTAGCCAAAGCCTTGCCATTGCCTCCCTCTGCCTGTGGTGGGCACATTTATGACATTCTCCTTGATCTTCCTTGTGTGAGATAAGAAGAGGAAATTCCATACCACAGAAGCTTTCCACCACCTTCTCTCTTCCATGCTCATCTCTTTCCTCCACTCTACAGGCTCTCAATCTTCTTTTCTCAATCACTTCTTTTTAAATTATCTTTGCTGTAGTTTTTGGAATGCTGTGTTACAAATCGGTACTATTGCAATGGCTGCTTCATGGGTTTGTCCAAAGCATGGGAACTATGACATTTGGGTTGACAAACTACCACAAAACATGGTAGTTGAGTATTAGCTTTGCTCTGCTAAAAACTTTGCTGAAAGTATTATTAGTATTAAAGTGGGGAGAAAGTTTCAGAAAAAAACACTCTCTGAAAAAACCCTTGACTCAATTCAGAAGAGACCTCCTCCCTGAGAATCCTGAAGCACCACAAGGATGACCAGAGATAGCCTTTTCCCTCTTTATTTCAGTTAAGCCTACCCAAGCATTCCTCTCCACAACACACTGGAAGCCACCACTATTGAAAGCATGTTCAGGGACACTAACCAGAGTGCATCCCCAAGGTCTTTAACCAGGATACATGCTCAGAAGTCACTAACCAGAGTATATGCCCAAGGTTCAAACCAAGATACATGCCCAGGGGTCACTAACCAGAGTGTATGCCCAAAGTCATTAACCCGGGTACATATCCAGGGGTCACCTACCAGAGTTCATGCCCAAGGGTCACCAACCACATTCCATGCCCAGAGATCACCAACCATATTCTGTGTCCAGGGTCACTAACTGGTGGACTCCAGGTTCCTTCCTCTATCAATCCCTTCTGAGTATCATTGCCTCCTCAGCCTGAGGGTCTCAGCGGTTCCTCCCGGATGAAAGGCGGAAGTGCCACCAAGATCTTGCTGGAAACCCTGTTGTTAGCAGCTCATAAGACTGTGGACTGTGGCATTGCGGCATCTCAAAGGTATGAAGGATCTGGGCAAGAGATAGATCACAGTCAGCTGGATGGTGGAGGGGGAAATGGGAGGACCAGGTCCAGAGGTTATTAACTTGGGCATGATCCAGGTCATACGGGCTGGAGACCATCCCATTATGGCCTCCTTCCCTAGTCTCTAGTCTATCTCCCAGATGGTTCACTTACTTTCTCATCTACTCTCTGATCCCATCCTCCCCAAAAGCTCTCTTGATGCCCTTACTCCTCTCTCTGCTCTTTAGTTTTGTGCCCACCTCACCATGGACCAGCAGCTTTAGTTTTATGAGAATTGTGCCTTTCCCTAGATGGGGTGGGGAGTACCTAAATTTCTGAGATGTTGGGCCCTCCTGGGAACTGTTGACTTTTCTTCTAGATGCCTCCTGGAAATCCTCCGGACATTTGAGCGGGCTCATCAGGTGACCTACAGTCAGAGCTCCAAGATTGCCACCCTGATGAAGCAAGTCAGCACCAGGTATTTGGATTTGTGTTTGGAAGGGTCATCCTAGGAGCAGGGGAGAGTAGGGATCTGTGAGATATGCTAACATAGGGAGGTGAATGGATCTACCCGAAGGGTCATGGTTGACTCTTGTTTGTTTACGCCTATGCTCTTCCATATGTATTTCTGACCTCTGGTGATCACTCATGTCCTGATCTCTGATGCATTGTCAGCCTGGAGAAAAAAGGCCGAGTGCATTTGGTTGGCTGGCAGACCCTTGGCATCATTGCCATCATGGATGGAGTAGAGTGCATCCACACTTTTGGCGCTGGTGGGTTCCCAGTCCCAATATTCTTCCTGATTCCACCTGACTCCAACTAATTTGTCCACTATCCAGATATTTTCCTGCCAACCCATGGAGGATCTCACAGAGGTTCCTCAGTGTCCATCCTGCCCTACCTAAATAGGCATTTCAATCAAATTATTCGTCCTTTCCATCCCATCTCAGTCCCTGATCTCTCAACTCCCACCTCTGCTCATGACTATGGCCTCCCACATGGGTAACTCCTCACCCACACCCCACTTTCTGCTTTTCTCCTAGCTCCTAAAGCCTAGAGCCTTCCTTTCCTATAAACCCCATCACTTCTCTTTGTCATTAAACTTTCCAGATTTCCGAGATGTCCGTGGCTTTCTTATGGGTGATCATAGTGACATGTTTAACCAGAAGGCTGAGCTCACCAACCAGGTCAGAGGAAGACAGTTGGAGAAGTTGTGAATTTCACTGGTGTGCAGGGGGAGGGAGAATAGGGGAAGGTGAGGGTGGAAGTGAGAATACGATGGGATAAACTGTCCAGAGAAGGGAATATGGATTAGAGGTCACTAGGCTTTGAGGCAGCTTGGGGGGTGTGGACGGCTCTGGTTTTACTTCCTAAAACCTGGCTCCAGTCCACTGACTTGCTACATCATCTTGGGCAAAAACACTACCTTTTTGAACCTTGATTTTTACATCTGTAGTCCAAAGGGCTGCACTCGATGTCCTCTAAGTCCTCTTCAGTCTTGTGCTCTAGAGTGTTCTCATGGAAGGGACTCTCCCATCATCTTCTGCCCCAGGGTCCCCAGTTCTCCTTCTCTCAGGAGGACTTCCTGACTTCCATCCTGCCTTCTATCACGGAAATTGACACTGTGCTCTTCATTTTCACCCTGGATGGTAAGAGGGGAGGTGGGAGTGAAGGGGTGAAGGGCTGGAAGTGGTAGGGTAGCAGAGAAGCTGTCCTTTCTCTGGATCTTAGGACACCTGTTAAGAGGGAGGGATGGGGTGAGTGTCCTGACTGGAGCTCAGGGTGGCAGGAAGGAGACTAGCACATCTTTCAACTCTGATGCCCACCCCTAGACAACCTCATGGAGGTGCAGACACTGGTGGAGCAGGTGAAAGAGAAGACCATTAACATCCAGGCCCTGGCACACAGCACTGTGGGGCAGTCTCTGCCGGTGAGGCTCCAGCCTTGAGGAGGGGACGTTGGGTGGCAGTTATAGCCAGGCCTTCCTGGACATGCTACTCACTCCTGCTCCTCTCTGTTTACCTTCAGACCCCTCTGAAGAAGCTCTTTCCCTCCATCATCAGTATCACGTGGCCACTGCTGTTCTTTGAATATGAAGGGAACTTCATCCAGGTAAGGGGGATGAGAAAGTAATATCCACAATGAGGGGATAAAAGAGGGAAGGATTCCAGAAATTGAAAACCCAAAGCAGGAGGACAGAGATATCTAGCCCCCCTGCCAATTCAGCCAGGCAAGTTCTTGAGTTACCAGGTCACTAGACAGAGTTTCCAAGGCAAAGAGCTACTGGGTTCAGGTCCCTCTAGGAACAATCAAAACGGGCAGGATTACTTAACAGATGCTCATTTATCCTGCCTTCTATCACGGAAATTGACAGGTTAATTGTGGATACTCTAGTTATCATCACAATCTAAAAACCTTTAGGGCATGGCTTTTTGGCAAGATATTCTAAGCTGGACTTAGTGTATATATATTGCATTGATATGGTCCCCTGCTTGATAATGAAATTATAATAAAAAATTATAATCCAGGACAAACACCGATAATAATCATAGAAATAATAATCAGATTGTGTACTTTGCATTTTAGTTTAGAATGGACATCAGGAAAACTGGGTGCTAGTCCAGCTCTGCTGTGTAACCCAAGGAAAAAAGCAATTTTACATCGCTGGGTCTTAGTTTTCACACTCACTATCTGCCCACTCTCCATGGGGCAGACCCAAGACCTTGAAGGGTTGCCCTGGAGGGATGTGGTCTCTCATCCATTATTTGAACCGTCTCCTTCAGGAAGTTTCCCCACTTGACCAGACACAACTGGCTGCTGCCTCACTGGACGAAGAAGTCTGTGGAAAACTTTTTTCCCCTGAGCAGTTCTCATTCTAATGTACATCTTTGTCTTCTCCTGCAAGTGGTGTGCATTTGTTACCTCTCTGCTTCTTGTCATGCTTCCCACATTCATTGTCTCCTATGAGATTTGCCTGTCTTCTAAAAAGTCTTCTCTAATTGATCTCATGTCACCTTGGCCTTCCTTCATGTTCTGTACCTCTCCACACATCTAGGCTCCTTGATGGCATCATAATCCCTAATACACAAAGTGCAAAGTTTCTTGTTCCCTCACACCCTTTGAACATTGGGTTGCATATCTAAAGATATGTATTGGCCATTTGATCCTTTTCCTTTTAGTTCTTCCTCTCTTTCTAGTATATTCTCTCATTCTTTTTAGGAGTTGTTTATTTTCTTTCTGATTTATAAGGAGATGTATAGACCAAGTAACTTTTTTTTCTGTTTTATAGTTTTCCAGCTCGTTATGTTTCTTTGATTTCTATGTTTTTGATATGGAGATAAGTTATTTAAAATTTTCTGTACTCAAATCTATCCACTTTGTCTTTGTTAGTTTTTATCTTTCTCTAGATGTTGAGTTTACCTTTCTTTTTTTTTTTTTAAAGAGAGAGTGAGAGAGGAGAGAGAGAGAGAATTTTTAATATTTATTTATTTTTTTTTAAGAGAGAGTGAGAGAATTTTTAATATTTATTTATTTTTTAGTTCTCGGCGGACACAGCATCTTTGTTTGTATGTGGTGCTGAGGATCGAACCTCGGGCCGCACGCATGCCAGGCGAGCGCGCTACCGCTTGAGCCACATCCCCAGCCCCCGAGTTTACCTTTCTAAATGGATTGGAATTGTTTAAAAGAAGGAGGCTTCCATTAGGGCTTGTGAATCTTTAGTAGTAGAAATATTTTTTATGTAAACTACACTCGGATTTTTATTTTGAAAATTTCAAACTCGGAGAATAATTTGCAAGAATAGCTCAATGAGGGCTGGGGATGTGGCTCAAGCGGTAGCGCGCTCGCCTGGAATGCGTGCGGCCCGGGTTCGATCCTCAGCACCACATACCAACAGGGATGTTGTGTCCGCCGAGAACTAAGAAATAAATATTAAAAAAAAAAAAAATTCTCTCTCTCTCTCCTCTCTCACTCTCTAAAAAAAAAAAAAAAAATAGCTCAATGAACACTCTCACAGGCTTTTCCCTAGATTCACTAACTCCTCTGGCCACATTTGCTTTATCTCTTTTCCCTGAATCGTTTGAAACATAGCTGGAGCTATGAGGGAACGCCATCCCAGTTACTTTAGAATGTGTCCCCCAAGAACAAGGACATTTGCCATATAAATATGACACAATTATCCATTCAGGAAAATGACCATTATTGCACTTCTATTAACTCATATCCAAGCTATATTCAAATTTCCCCAATTATCACTGTATTGTTTTTATTTTCTGATTCCAGGATCCAATCAAGGATAATGCGTTGCCTTTATTAATCAGGTCTCTTTGGTTTCCTTTAATAGTCCTCAGTTTTTCTCTTTTTTGATTCTTATGACAACAACATTTTAGAAGTCTAGTTCAGGTATTTTCCAGAACATGCCTCATTTTGGATTTGCCCAGCTGTTTAGTCATTATATTCAAGTTGATAAGAGTACCCACAGGTGGGGTTGGGCCCTGTCACATCAGGAGCAACTGATATCAGTTTGTCCCTTTACTGGTGAGGCTATAGTTGATCATTTGGTTAGGAAGATGTTCATTAGATTTCTCTGCATCCTGTTGGTCAACAATCTTCACCCATAGTTTTAGCATCAACTGATGATTCTTGGTTGAACCAACTATTGTGGTTTTAAACTGGTGACTTTTTATTTCTATCCCTTCTAGGTATTTTCATTGGTTGGCATTGTTCTGTAAAGAAAACTTTCTCTTCACTATGCACCCCATCTGTGTGTGTTTAGTGTCATTTTGGACTCATAAATTTTTTGTTTGTTGTTGTTAAATGCATGTGTATGTGTGTCCATGTGTGTTGAGGTACTCAGGGCCACTGAGCTACATCCCCAGACCTTTTTATATTATTTTGAGACAAGGTCTTGCTAAGTTGCTCAGACTGGCCTCAATCTTGGGATCCTTCTGCCTCAGTCTCCCAAGAGGCTGGGATTATAGGTATGTCCCGCATTAAATGTGTCTTAATACATTCCTGTTGTTACCTGTTGGTTTGTGTGTGTGTGTGTGTATGTTTTATTTGGTTTTGATTTCGGTACCAGGTATTGAACTCAGGAGCGCTTTACCATTGAGCCACATCCTCAGCCCTTTTCATTTTTGAGACAGGTTCATGCTAAAATTGTTTAGAGCCTTGCTAAGTTACTAAGGCTCGAACTTGTGATCTTCCTGCCTCAGCCTCCCAAATTTCTGGAATTACAGGGGTGTGCCACCTCACCCAGCTCATTTCTCTCCTTTTTTTTTTTTTTAATTGGAGTGGGGAGCACTGGGGATTGAACTCAGGGGCACTCAATCACTGAGCCACATCTCCGACCCTATTTTGTATTTTATTTAGAGACAGGGTCTCACTGAGTTGCTTAGCACCTCAATTTTGCTGAGGCTGGCTTTGAACTTGAGATCTTCCTGCCTCGGCCTCCTGAGCCACCGGCTTTACAGGCACGTGCCACCTCACCCCGCTCATTTCTCTCTCTCTCTTTTTTTTAACTTATTTATTATTTATTTGGTTGTTGATGGTTTTTATTTTATTTATTTATATGTGGTGCTGAGAATCGAACCCAGTGCCTCATACATGCTATCCAAGTGCTCTGCCACAGAACCACAACCCTAGCCCATCATTTCTCTGTTTTTTTTTTTAATATTTATTTATTTTTTAGTTGTAGCTGTCAATACCTTTTATTTATTTATTTATTTATTTATTTATTTATATTTTTAAGAAATATTTATTTTTTAGTTGTAGTTGAATACAATATCTTTAATTAATTTATTTATTTTTATGTGGTACTAAGGATCAAACCCAGGGCCTTGTATGTGCTGGGCAAGTGCTCTACCACTGAGCCACAACCCCAGCCCCCATTCATTTCTCTTTTTAATGCTCAAAATTAGAGCTCATTCAGGTTGGTTCCCTGGGGCATGTTTATATCCATATTTGAACATTCTTTGTTGTGTTTATTTTTGCAAAACAAATACAAACCGCCACCAACAACAACCAAAAACCTTTCTTAAGCCAAGGGTGGCATATCTTTTATATCTTTCCTGTTTTGCTTAACAAGATATTCTGAAAATGATTCCATTGCAATTAAAGCTCTCTTTCTCGTTGGTGTTTAGCTTTTTGGTATGTGCCCATGTATAATAGTTTGCCCAGCCAATCTCCTGTGTAGGGCATTTAGGTTGTTTACAGTATTTTGCTACTGCGAACGATGATGCAATGAATGTGCATGTATTTTTGTAATCTTACAAGTCTTTGGGGGGATAAATTCCCAGAAGTATTAGAACTGGGTCAAAGGGTAAATACATATGTAATTTTGTTAGATACTGCAAAGTGATCCCCTATAGGACTGTACCATGTTGCTTCTCATGCCAGCAATGCTTCTTCCATGTAGCTTCTCTGAGAGTGTTAGTCAGATTTTCATCCCTGTGACCAAAAAACCTGACATAAACAACTTAAGTAAGGAAAGGTTTATTTTGACTCACAGTTTCAGAATTTTCAATCCAAGGTGAACTGGCTCCAAGGCAGAAATATGTGGAAGAATTTGGCAGAGGAAAGCTCATAGCAGGGGGAATCAGATAAAGAGACAGAGGGAAGAGTCAGGGGCAAGATATAGTCCCCAAGCATGCCTCTAGTGACCTGCTTCTTCCAGCCATGCACTGCCTGCCCACGGTTTCACCTCCTCCCAGTAGTTCATTCAAATTATTAATCCACCCAATGGATTAATCCACTGATGAGGTTAGAACCTTCATGAGCCAGTCATTTTCTAAAAGCCCTTCCTCTGAATATTGCTGTACTGAGGACCAAAACACAAGAATTTGGGGACTTTTCAGATCCAAACCATAACAGAGAGTACTGTCCAGATTTTGCCAATATGATAGTTAAGAAATATCATTTCTGTGTAGTTTTCATTTGTATTTCTTTTATTATGTGTGAAGCTAAGCACTTTTCACCTGGTTAAGGGACTTTTGTGAATCTTTTTTATTCCCTTTATGAATTGCATGTTAATGAATTTTACCTCTTTTTCTGGTGAGCTTTTAATCTTTTTGGAACCTGACTTTGAGTTCTTTATAAAGACATTAGCCTTTAAAAAAATTATTTTAGTTGTAATGGGCACAATACCTTTATTTTATTTGTTTATTTTTATGTGGTGCTGGGCATTGAACCCAGTGCCTCATGCATGCTAGGCAAGCACTCTACCACTGAGCTACAACCCCGGTCCCAAAGACATTAGCTTTTTTTTTGAAAAAAAAATATTTTTTTTTAGTTGTTAAGGTACCTTTTATTTTTTTATGTGTGATGTTGAGGTTCAAATGCAGTGCCTCACACATGCTAGGCAAGCGCTCCATCACTGAACTACAACTCCAGCCCAAAGACATTAGCCATTTATTCATGATATATGTTGTAAATATTTTCTCTAGGTTTTAACCATGCAAAAATCTTTAATTTGGGGGGAGGAGGCTGAGGTTGTGGATCAGTGGTAGAACACTTGCCTAGCATGTATGAGGCACTGGGTTTGATCCTCAGCACCACATAAAATAAATAAATAAAATAAAAGTATTGTGTTCATCTACAATTAAAACAATGTTTTAAAAATCTTTAATTTTTTTGAGGTTGACCTGATTAATCTTTATTTTAGTCTATCCTTTCCTGAATGACTTGGGATACTACCTGTATCACATACTCAATTTCCATATTAATTGGTCCATTTCTGGACTTTCTGTTTTGTTCCAGGGGTCAGTCTATTGATATGCTAGTATTATATATAATAGAGACTTAATAGTATGTTTGTTATCAACTAGGGATACTCCTCCCTTCATTACTATTTAAAGATTTTCCCAGTTATAATTCAGATTTACTGTACTTTATAAACTTTAAATGAATGTATATCTAAATTATGTAAAGTTTAAAATGTTTTTGTGTTAATCATAAAAATGGTTAGTGGTGCAAATGGCTAAGAACATAACTCACAGTTAGCTGACCTCTGTCCTACAGGGTAGTGTGATATGTAGCCATAGCATGAATGCTAAATAATAGCCAGCCTTGTGCTGATTGGTCAGAATGGTCAGATTTCTGTTTTTGTATTCAGTGTCCTTGGCAGTGTTTACAGTATACCCTCTTCCAGGATTTTGTGTGACTAGTTATTTCAGGGGTTCCAGAATAAAAAAGAAAAATTCATAGTGATGTCTTGTTTCCTCAGCCTTCTAGTATTGTGTGACTCCTCTCAACATGTTGGCTAGATCCCTGTTACAACAAATGCAGTAATAGATAAGGGCCACAGTGTGAACAAGATATCCGGGCTAAGGTCAAATAGCAGTTGATACTCACAGTACCTGTCCATACGTTTTAATTTTCAACATGCTTTCACATGCACTCTCTCATTCATCTAGGAGATAATTGTGGCAAAGTAGGAAATACCTTCATCATTGAATCACAAGACCTGGATTTAAGTCCTGATTCTGTTTCACTATCATATAAGCTTATCCAAGTTAGTTTATTTTTGACTTCTAGTTTCCTCATAGGTAGAAATGGGATAGAAATACCTATTCCAGCCAGGCACAGTGGTGCACACCTGTAATCCCAGCGACTTGGGAGGCTGAGGCAGGAGAATCAAGAGTTCAAAGCCAGCCTTAGCAAAAGCGAGGTGCTAAGCAACTCAGGGAGACCCTGTCTCTAAGTAAAATACAAAATAGGGCTGGGGATGTGGCTCAGTGGTCAAGTGCCCCCGGAATTCAATCCCCAGTCCCCCAACTCAAAATAAATAAATAAATAAATAGATAGATAAATAAATAAATAAATATCTATTTCGTAGAGATAATGTAAGGATTAAACGAAATTCATTTTTCAACAAACATGTATTTATTAGGAGCCATGTGTCAATCATTATCAAAAGGTCTGGGGCTCCGGAGCAGAATTAGACACCATCTCTGCCTTCAGGGAAACTGTGGCTTAGTGGATGAGTCCCAAGACTTATATCCTCCCTTTTCTGGTACTCAAGGAGCAAAAAGAAATTTTTGGCAAGAGCAAAACCTACTATGGAAGGACTCAGAAAAAATATTTGCCCAGGGTTTAAAAACACAAATGGGTACAGCTGTTAGGTTTGCTGAGATGTTCTGGTTTACACCCATTATCCTAGTATTTAAACCCTGTGCTGCTTAAACAAGTGATGTCTATCTTTTAGTTCCTGGTTTTCCACCCTTAGTTCTTGTCTAGTAATGCAGCCCTTTCTATCCTGCTGCTCTCCCATCTTCTAATTTTCCGTTTCCCCATGTGTCTGCCATTTTTAGAAGTTTCAGCGTGAGCTAAGCACCAAGTGGATACTGAATACAGTTGAGTACAGGGGCCCATGTTCTTCTTGGGAAGATCCTACAAAACTACATGTTGGACCTCCGCATTGGCAACTCCAAGCTGTTCTGGAGGGCACTGGCCATGCTGCAGGTAAAGTGATGGGGTGGGCCTGGACTTAAAACCTAGGCTGCCATTGGAAGGCATTTTGCAGAGGCAGAGAGATGTGTAGTGGTAAGGGCTGATTTTTCTGCTTTGTGCCTTTCCTCCTCCTTGTGTCAGATGCATCCCCTCCCCCCCCCCCCCGAGTGTGTGTGCACACATTGGTTCTTGTTTGTGAAACAAAAACTAGTAGGCAAGATTCTTTCAGCTACAAGTATGTAACACAAACCCCATTTATACTGGTGTAAACTAAACAAGGCAAATGATTGCTCCTATGGATGGAACAGTCTAGGGCAGCCAGATTCTCTGATGGTGGGACTGAGAAACTTCACCTCTTACCTCTACTTTCTTCTGTTGCTCTCATTCTGGGACAGATCTTCTCCAGTAGGTGGCAAATTGACCATAAGTAGTACCAGGCTGATATCCTTGCCAGTTTAGCAACCCCAGCAGGAAAAGACTCCATCTGTCCTGTGAGTCCCACAAATGCCTGGGGGAAGGCTCTCATTGGCTTGTCTTTGGTCCCCTGCACACCCCTGAACCAATCACTGCCCAACCTGATTCGTGTGCTTTCCCTACAACATGGTGATGGAGGAAAGGGTGGGAGGTGAGCTTCACAAAACTTGTGGCCTGAGCATGGGAAAACCATAGTTCTCCAGAGGAAAACAAGATGCAGATTCCAGAAGGAGGAGGAACAGATGCTGAGCAGCTAGCATGAGGGATGACCTTGAAAGTAAAGTTGCCAATTTTAGCAAATAAAAATTCAGGTCAACCAATTAAATTTGAATTTCAGATAAATAACGAACACTTTTTTTTTTTTAAGTATAAATGTTCCATGCAGTATTTGGAATGTATATGAATTTTTTTCCCATTATTTCACATACAACTGAATATCCTATATTTCTGTTTGCTAAATCTGGCAATCCAATGTGGAAAAAAAAATCAATATATCCAACATTTAATGAGCACCCATTGGGGTCCTGAAACAACCCATGGACCTACTGAAGTCCAATAGAACTTCAAAGAAGATGGGGTTGGTTTGCACTGTAGCAAGCAGAAGGCTTCATGGAAGAGGTGATATTTGATTTAGACTTGGTGGTTTTGACTTGGATAGTTGAAAGGCAGAACTGTATTCATATTAGTAAACACATTAGCCAAGGGTCAGAAGGAGGACTAGGTGTGCTATGTAGGGAACACAGATATGACTAGAGTGGAGAGTAACTTTACATAGTAATGAGGGATTACAAAGGAGCAGGAAGAGAAGGGATTGTGAAAAGTTAAAGCCATTCAGGAATTTGGACTTGCCAAATATACGTAGATCTGTGCTGTCCAAAACAATGGTCAGCAGCCACATATGGTTCTAGAACATTTGAAATGTGGCTAGTGTGAATTTTTAATTTTATATAAAAATTAAAGTAGTGAAATTTTTCTTTCTTTTTTGGTACTGGGAATTGAGACCAGGGTTGCTTAGCCACTGAACTACATCCCCAGTCACCCCCTTTTTTGTAAGTTTTATTTTGAGACAATGTTAGGGCCTTGCTGAGTTGCTGAAGTTGGTCTCCAAGTTTGGAACTCTCCTGTCTCAGCCTCCCAAGTTGCTGGGATTACAGGCGTGCACCACTGCACCCAGCTGAAAAAATTTTTTTCATTAAATGCAACATTATTGTGTTTGTAGGACTGAACCTCACTTTTTAGCCTTGCATATCAAACACTCAAATTGAGGTGTGTTGTAATTGTAAATAAATCTCATATTTCATGGGGCTGGGATTGTGACTCAGTGGCAGAGCACTTGCCTAACACGTGTGAAGCCCTGGGTTCAATCCTCAGCACCACATAAAAATAAGTAAATAAAATAAAGGTATTGTGTCCACCTACAACTAATTTTTTTTAATAATAAAAAATAAATTTCAAAGATTCATTACAAAAATATCATAAAATATCTCATTCATAGTTTTTAATATTGCTTATAAGGTTGAAATAACTTTAATATGTTGGGTTGAATAAAATGTGTCAACAATGATTTCACTCTTTTTTTTTTAACGTACCTATTGGAAAACTTAAAAGATTCATATGTGGCTTGCATTTTATTTCTGGCAGTGCTAAACTAACAGAATGATACTGACAAAATGGAAGCATTATTTACTGATAGCTAGACAGCAATGTGCAGGGTGGATTTTATTAGGAAAGAAACTGGAGGGAGGGACTTCAGTTTAAAATTGCCTACCTATGGGGTTGCTGGGATGTCGTCGCAGAACTAATTCATCATTAATTCCAGTTTAACCCAACCTCATGGCCCACCACCAACTTCTTTTTTGTTTTATTTTATTTTTTAAAATACATGGCAGCAGAATGTATTACAATTCTTATTATACATATAGAGCACAAATTTTCATATATTTGTATAAAGTATGTTCACACAAATTCACGTCTTTATACATGGACTTTTTTTCATTACAATTCTTATTACACATATATACCACAATTTTTCATCTCTGTAAAGTAGGTTGACACCCAATTCGTGTCTTCATACATGTATTTTGCATAATGATGTCCATCACATTCCACCATCCTTGCTAATCCCCTGCCTCCTTCCTTTCCCTCCCTTCCCTCTTCCCTATCTAGAATTCATCTATTCATCCATGTTCCCCCTCCCTACCTCATCATGAGTCAGCCTCCTTATATCAGAGAAAACATTTGGCGTTTGTTTTTTTGGGATTGGCTAACTTCACTTAGCATTATTTTCTCCAACGCTATCCATTTACCTGCAAATGCCAGGATTTTATTCTCTTTTATTGCTGAGTAAAATTCCATTGCGTATATATGCCACATTTTTTAATCCATTCATCCACTGAAGGGCATCTAGGTTGGCTCCACAGTTTAGCTATTGTGAATTGTGCTGCTATAAACATTGATGCACCACCAACTTCTTTAGCCCAGTTTTTCTTTACATTTGGGGATTTCAGGATTGCCCAAAGGGACAAATTCCCTGTAACCTCTATAGTCAATATTTAGGATCCTAGCCTCCCAATTCCCCAGTTCTTTCTTCTCTCCATTCTTAGTTCCCTTGGTCTTCTAGCCGACGCTGATCTTAACCACTTCTTCAACAGCAGTTCTCTGGGCAGTCCAAGGCCCGATGCATTGAGAGTCTCCTCCAAGCGATCCACTTTCCTCAGCCTCTTTCGGATGAAATTCGGGTTGCTCCCATCTCCTGCCACATCCAGGTTGCACAGGAGAAGGAACAGGTAGCCTGCCCTCTGCTGGTGACTCAACAAACACTTACTGAGTACTTTTAGTATGTCAGGAACTTTGCTTAATATTTGGTTTACAAAATTCAGTGATATTCTGCTGAGCCTTCTCTCCAGGAGCTCCCCTTCATGGGGAACATGACAGTGCAAGTGATAACAGAGGTGTGAAAAATATACCAAAAAGGAATGCTCCCTTCTGGCTTGGAGGGGAGTCAAGAAGAAGAGTGGGGTCTTTGAGCTGGATTTTGAAGGATGAACAGTTTACTGGGTTAAGATGAAGTTTTCTTTCTGCTCTTTTTTTGTGTGGGGTGGGTGGGTACTGGGGATTGAACTCAGGGGCACTCAGCCACTGAGCTACATCTCCAAACCTATTTTGTATTTTATTTAGAGACAGTGTCTTACTGAATTGTTTAGCACCTCACCGTTGTTGCTGAGGCTGGCCTTGAACTTATGATCCTCTTGTCTCAACTACCTGAGCCACTGGGATTACAGGCATGGGCCGCCACACCTGGCTTCCCTCTGCTCTTGAGCCACCTCATTACCACTTTCTAGTATTGAAAACAATCTATTTTTGCATCCAGCCTGATGGATGCTCTAGCTTCTCCAGGGTTCTTTCTTAGATGACTTCACTTTCTCTATCTTTACTTCTCCTTGCCTCTTCCCCACAGGTAATCCCTGTAGCCTTGCTGAGCCTTCTCTTCAGATGCTCCATCCCTGAGGCTCAGGCACACCTGGCTGCAGCTCCCTCTGTCTGTGAGGCTGTCAGGAGCGCCCTTGCTGGGCCAGGTCGGAAGCGCAGGACAGACCCCCTGGAGTCTCTACAGCCTGCCCTGCAGTGACCTGGCATTTTCAGGTGTGAGGGAACCCAGCCCAGCTGAAGGGGACTTGTGCCAGCAGCACATGTGGTAGGAGGAAGAAATCCAGTTTCCAGGGGCACCAGCAGCACTTGGTGGGGAGAAAGATTTTCTCCTTCTCAGGGGAGAAATTCTTGCTCTTGACTCAGTGTCTCTCACTTTCACTGGCTTTTTCTGATTTTAGAAATAAAACTAAATTCCTGTTTTGGAAAGTTATCCATCAAAGTCAGTAAGTCAGACTCAGTAGACAAGGGTGGGACAGGATGACTGGCTTGAGTTGGTCCTAATGGCAGATTTGATTTTTTAATGATTTGTCCCATTCCTTTGCCCCCTAGTCCAAACCTCTTCCGACATCCCTGTATTCTCATCTGCAATAGGCAGGCATGCCTGCACGCGTTTGTGACAGACACATAAACAAGGAGAGGTGGGAAGTTTTAGGTAATTCCTGGGAGAGAGGGAAGGAGTTGAGTCCCTAGCATAGGTGTCGCGAGGGGGCAAAATTGCGACGTATGCAGTCGAGGGGAGAAATAAAGAAGGTCCACGTGCTTCTGCCCCTTTCAGTGCTTTATTTACTCAAACTACTCAATGCAATTTCACTCTATAGGTTCATATATATATATATTAGTTTTAGGTGGACACAATACCTTTATTTTTTATTTTTATGTGGTGCTGAGGATCAAACCCAGTGCCTCATGCATACTAGGCGAGCACTCTACCACTGAATGCATCCTTGTTTCAGCTGGCTGAATCCCTGTTCATCAGCTCTATTATTTATACTAAATTTGGGGGCTTTTGACCCCCTTTCAATCCTTATCAGCTACCACCGGATTTCTCCATGACATCATTTACCCTGGGGTCAGAAACATCTGGTCTGGTGGTCTCCTCCCTGATCTTCTCACCTTTCCCTTTTATCAGGCAAGAACAGCCTGCCAGCGGCTTTACTCTGTTTATCAAGGTGAGCGGAAGTAACTTGTTTGTGGCCATACTGGAGGGCCCTGTGGGTATGTCTGGTGAGACTGCAGGTTTCAAACTGCAGTTTTTAAAATGGAGTTGCTTAGGCTCTGGCCTAAGGCAATCCTCACAATAGGTCACCCAGAAAAAGGCAATCCCAATTAGTCATGAAAGACGGGGTCCTTATTACTGGAATTCGGCATCCTCACATGAGACCCATTGAATACTAAAAACCTCTGTAGTCTGTATTTTATTTTAATTAGCTTTTTTTTTTTTTTAGTTGTCGACAGACCTTTATTTTTATTTATTTATTTATATGTGGTGCTGAGAATCGAACCCAGTGCCTCACATATGCCGGGCAAGTGCACTTCCACTGAGCCCCAGCCCCAGCCCCTCAGTCTGTATTTTAGACTTCAGCTGTTGCATGTTTTGACAAAGCAAAGGTCCCCCTTTCCTCCCAGATCTATGCCAGCTCTTCAGTACCTGTGACATATGGCTCCAATGGCAGAGAGCTGGCTCCCCCTTTTGGCAGAGAAATATCCACATGGTGGACACCCAATAATGCTCCTGGAGATAAAACCTCCCCAATTAAAGAAGAACTTTCAGGCAGGGGGGGTGACTGCTAAGGGGCCAGTTTTCAGTTTTATGAGGATAATCATGTTCTTAAAAGCAGCCATAGGCTCCTCCATATATCTGCAGGCTTCCAGATGTGTGGAGGGGTCTATGTTTTCTTGTTCTATATGTTCACATTGCTGTCTTAGATTTTTAACCAAATCCCTTCCCCCAGTACCACTCTTACAGTGCCTTCTGAGTGCCATAGCATTGTCTTTCATTCTACATAAATACTTCTTCCTAACTCTATCACTCAAGATGGCTGAAATTAGGCCAGGATGCTATGAAGGCCCTTTGCTTCTCTTTACCCACAATGTCTCCTGTGCTTCTTCACTGGATAAACCCACCTCTCATCTTGTGATCATGAGCGAGGTCATCAGAGGAGATATCCAGATTTCTAGAGCCCCAGGCAGAGCAGGCTTGATCCTATAGATGATGCCAACATGTACAGTAGCCCACTCCTACTTGTGGCTGGGAGATAGTACAGGATTAGATTTCCCCCACACTGGATGCAAGAAAGCTCTAGAAGCCTCCAGTTCTTTGACTTGCCAAGTTCTTGGATAGTAGAAAGATATCCAGAGAATTTAATTCTTAAATAGTTGGATGTGATATTCAGGTATTATGAACAAAGTAGAGTGTGTGCCTTAACCTTGGGAGACATTGGAGACTAGACAAATTCTGGCATTGCAGAGGACACAAAGATGACTAAGCTCTGATCCCTATCCCCTCAGAAACTCACAAGCACTATAAGCAATTCTAATATAAAACAGTTGAACTGGATTGGAACAGCAGGGTAAGTACAGAGAGCTGCCAGAATTATTTTGGGAGATTACAGGGTAATCCAAGAATCACCAAAAATTTTGGAAGAAAGGAGGTTAGAGTGGGGTAAAGGAACAGTCAAAGAAAACCTGGGAATGTTTGAGACTTCCATTGGAATGTGAATCCTGTATCAGAAAGTCAGATCATTGTCAATGGAATTTGGACTCAGAAGAGCTAAAATAAAGATTCAAAGAATTGTGGGGGATGGGGATATAGCTCAGATGGAAAATTCAAAGATTTATTAGAATTGCTTAAAGGTAAATGGTAGGGTGACAACTTTTAACATGATTTGGAGAAAACAAACATCTGGCTGGGTGTGGTGGTGCATACTTGTAATCCCAGAGGCTCCGGGTGGGGGGGCTGAGGCAGGAGGATTGCAAATTCAAGGCCAGCCTCAGCAACTTAGTGCTTAGTGAGGACCTAAGCAGCTCCACAATGACCTAAGATCTCCACAATGATTGGAATATGCCAAAGGGTCATCAGAGCCAAGGAGAAAGAGCTCCTAATGGCTAAAGTTGGAATGATGGAGCAACAATACAAATAGCATAATATTGGACTATAACACAAAGTTTTAAAAACAAATACACACAACTTCATACCCATAAAATAAATGATGGAATAAATAGAGTGTGGTGAACCGAGACAAACCTTTCCTGCACAAGAATTCCAAATAATACAAGAATCTATGCCCTTTTCAGGAAATGGAGCCTACTCACTCCATACCCCTTACATCTCCAGTGTGGCTTAAAGGAAAATAGTGGAAAAACCTGGCAAACACTACCCTCACTAGGTAATCAAGATGAGCATCACTGCTAATATCATGTACCTCCTGATATGATGTAATGAGACCATCATGCCACCCTGTGGTATACTTCCCCCCCAAAACACATAACCTCAGTCTCTATGTATCAGGAAAACATCACAGAAATCCAAATTGAAGAATATTTTACAAAATATCTGCCTGAGGGCAGGGGATATAGCTCAGTGGTTAAACACTTACCTAGAAAGTGCCAGGCTCTGGGTTTGATCCCCAGTACTGGCGGGGGGGGGGGGGGGGGGGAGGAGCAGGGAGGGGAAGGACTAAATGCAATGTGGTAGCCTGCAGTAACCCATACCTGTAATCCCAGTGATTTGGGAGGCTGAGGCAGGAGGATTGCAGGTTCCTGGCCAACCTGAAAAAGCAGGGGTGGGTGGGATGCAGCTTAGTTGCAAAACGCCCCATGGGTTCAATCCCAAGTACCACATACATATAAAAAGCAATGTGGTAGCCTTTGTTGGTTCCTGGACAGATAAAGATATTAGTGGGAAAATTTAAAATAAAAATGAAGTCTGAAATTCAATTAATGGGTAAATGTACCAATGTCAACATCATAGTTTTGACAAATGCACCAAAGTTATGTAGTATTAGCATCAGGCAAGAAAGGTGAATTTGGGGACTGACATACTATCTCCATAACTCTTCTGTAAAAAAAAAATACTAAAATTCCTGACTACATTAACATATAATATATGGGAAGGGGTAAATGGAGCTAAAATATTTTAAGGGCCTTGAATTATCCATCAGAGGATAAAGGTTGGATGGGCTTGGTGGCACATGCCTGTAATCACAGTGACTCCAGTGACTCCGGAGGCTGAGACAGCCTCAGCAACAGCAAGGTGCTAAGCAACTCAGTGAGATCCTGTCTCTAAATAAAATAAAAAATAGGGCTGGGGATGTGGCTCAGTGGCCAAGTGCCCCTGAATTCAATCCATGATACTTCCCCCCAAAAGAGGATAAAGGTCTTGATTAAAACTTTGATAAATTAAGTGTGCATATTGCATTTTTAAAGAATAGCTACCAGAGTGGGTCACAATGGCATATACCTGTAATCTCAGCTACTCTGGAGGCTGAGGCAGGAGGATTACAAGATTAAGGTTAGCCTGGACAATTTATCAAGACCCTGTTTCAAAATAAAGCAAAATAAAAAGGTTTGGAGATGTAGCTCAATGGTAAAGCACCCCTGGGTTCAATCCCTGGTTCTGGGGGAGGGGGGAGATTTCCACTTGGATTTGTGTAGGCAGAGTATTTGCCTAGTATGTGGGAGGCCCTGAGTTTGATCCCCAGCACCATGGTGGGGCGGACGGGAGAAAAAGAAATAGCTGGGCACAGTGGTATGTGGCTGCAATCCCATCTACTTGGAAGGCCGAGACAGGAAGATCGCAAATTGGAAGTCAACCTTGGCAATTTCATCTCAAAAATAAAAATTAAAAAGTGGCTAGGGATGTAACTCAGTGGTAAAGTGTCTCTGGTAAAGTTCAATAAGAGAAAGAAAGAAGGAAGGACGAAAGAAGGAATGAAAAGAAAAAGAAACCCATTAAAAGTAGCATTGGCAAACTTTTTCTATAAAGCAATAAATAGTGAATAGTTTGGTCTTTGCAGGCCGACAGCCCTATGTATCTACTTGACTGTGTTGTAGCATGAAAGCAGCCATAGACAATACATAAAATGGGCATGATGTATGAAGATACGTCTTTGTTTGCCAAAACAGGCAGCAGGCTAGGTTTAACTCACAGACCATAGTTTGTTAACTCCTACATGAAAAGAATAAAACCAGAGTGTCTAATTTCCAATTAGTAAAGGGGAAAATGGAGTAATTTAAAAATAGTCATCTAAATACAAAGCAAGAAAGGAGAGAAAAAGAAACAAAACAGGACAAGTTAGAAAGTACAAAGTAAGATTTTGATTTGGTATTATAGTAATTGCATTAAGTGTAAATGGATTACATGCTCTAATTAAAATCATTTTTTCTTTTTTTATTAGTTGCTCATGACAATACAATGATCTTGACATACATTTGAGTCAAATGCATTTTTTGTCCTTGATATGTCTCTTGTTATTAGCATATATTTAGATTTTTTTTTTGTTTTATATCCAGTATTTAAAGGATATAGAAAGATTGAAAGTAAAAATGGAAAAAAGAGCCAGGCGCAGTTGTGCATCCCAGCAACTCAGAGAGGCTGAGGCAGGAGGATCACAAGTTCAAAGCCAACCTCAGCAATTTAGCAAGTCTCTAATTTAAGACAAAGTGTTTCTAGAGAGAAAGAGGGTCTTCATAGTGATAAAAGGTTTAATTCACCAGGAACATATTATGATTTTTAAAATAATTACAAATAAATAAAATAAAATCTAAAGATATCAAAGAAGAAATAAATCCATGCAAATGATTTTACATATCTGTCTTAGTAATTGATGGAAAATCAGACAAAAGCTTAGGAATAATATAGGCTTGAGCATTAAGATGAGAAAAATTGAATGAATGGACACATGGAAACACTATTTCTATCACCTGCAGAATATAATTTTTAATCATGTAGATTTTTTTTTTTTTTTTGCTACCAGGAACTCAACCCAGGGGCATTCAACCTCTGAGTCACATACCCAGCCCATTATATTTCTTATTTTGACACAGTGTCTCACTAAGTTGCTGAGGTTAGCTTCAACTGAGATTACAGGCATGCACCACTGTAACCAGCTAAACGTGTAGAATTTTAAAAATATTTTTATTAGTTATTGATGGGCCTTTACTTATTTATATGTGATGTTGAGACTTGAACCCAGTGCCTCGCACGTGCTAGGCAAGCGCTCTGCCACTGAGCCACAACCCCAGCCCATAGAATTTTTATTTTTAATTTTATTAGTGGTACTGCGGATAGAACCCGGGACTCCATGCCTAGTAGGGAATCCACAACGAGGTACATGTCCAATGTGGTAAGTAAATATTTAAGACATAAATAATACATTTTAACATACATATTATATTGGCTCATTTTGTATTACCATAACAAAATACATGAGGCAGGCTACTTCATCAAGAGAGAGCTTTATTTGGGCTCACAGTTCTGGTCCGAGGTTGAGGGACCATGCATCTGGGATGGCCTTCTTGCTAGCAGTTCTGATGTGGTACAGGGTATCACATGGCAAGAGACAGGGAACATGTTTGTGTGTGCAAGGCTATTTTGACCTCTCTCCCTCTTCTTGAAAAATCACCAGTATTCAATGGGAATTAAATTTTAATGCATGGGAGGAATTATCCTTTTGGGGATACACTTTAAGCCATATCCAAACCATAGCACATATGTAGAAAGGTACTGGTCAAACTGCACACATATGTCTAAAGAACCCCAAACTATACCTTCAGTCCTCATCTTCTATTGAACTCCAGGCTGCATATTAACTAGTACCTACTAGTACCTGCCACATTTTTTTCCCCTCCTACAGTGCTGGGGATCAAACTCAGGGACTCTCACATATTAGGCAAGCACTATGCCACTGAGCTCAGTTTACATAACAGATCTCATTCTTATTTATATATATATATATATATATATATATATATATATATATATATATATATATATATTTTTAAAGGAGAGGGAGGGAGGGAAGGAGAGAGAGAGAGAGAGAATTTTTTTTTTTTTTTTTGTAGATGGACACAACACAATGCCTTTATTTTTATGTGTTGCTGAGAATCGAACCCAGGTCCTGCCTGTGCTAGGCGAGTGCTCTACCGCTGAGCCACAATCCTAGCCCATCATTCTTATTTATTTTTAATTGATTAATTATTTTTTATCAGAGATTGAACCCAGGGTGCTTAACTACCAAGCTACATCCCCAGTCCTTTTTATTTTTTATTTTGAGACAGGGTCTCTCTATGTTGTTTAGGGCCCACTAAGTTGCTGAGGGTAGCTTTGTACTTGTGATCCTCCTGCCTCGGCCTCCTGAGCTGCTGGGATTACAAATATAGCACCATGCCCAGCTCATTCTTTAAAATTATCGTTCTCGTACTGACTGAAGAGTATTTTAAGACCATATTTATTTAATAACTTTCTTCATGATGGGCTTTCAAAGAATATTATTTAAGTTGCCTTTGTAGACTGAAACTCTTTAAGGTAAGAGACCATGTCTGTCTTCTCAAACAGTGTGTTTGTTAGTGGTTAAGCATCCCTGGGTTCAATCCCCAGTACCAAATAAAATAAAATAATGTCTGCTATTAAATAGTTCATTGGATTGATTTTCCAAATTAATGTTCTTATAAGAAAAGAGAATGTTAAAATCAGTTTTATTAATCTTAATTATAATAAAAATTGATTCCTTATAAATTTTGTTTGCAGTGCATTAACCTTAGAGAAGCCAGTCACCTCTGAGGGTAAAATAAGTGATGATAAAATAAGTGATATAGACTTGAAAATGAGACCATACGTTCTGGGGTGGAATGATCCTCTAAAATTATTTCATCTCCCTCTGTGACATTTCTTCTGTTTTGATACAACAGCAGCTAGGAAATGTGTCAAGCCATGGACTCAGGAAATCATGTCCTTCAAATTTTCTGAAAGTACCTACTTCAACTATCCTAGCTTTCTTAGATTTATTTGACCCTGCATTTTTTGTTTTGTAAGTTTTATTTTAATTAATTAATTTATTTATATTAGAGCATTAAAGTTGTGCATAGTAGTTTGGAACATATGACCCCACACCTGACCCTTTAGGAAGTGATTGGCTTGAGAGAAAATGTCTGTGGGGAAGAACAAAACACTTGGAAGATCTGCTCCTTTGAAACTCTGCCTCATTACACTCTACATAATGACAAGTTGTCCAGCCTAATCCTAGGAGAGTGGTAAATGAGTCCTTCCCTGTTCTTTGACTGTCACAGCAGAGCCCTGGGCAGTGCAGGAAGGGGCAGCAGATGGTGTCAGAGCATGCACATTGGCTGGATCCTGTCAGATTCACCTTGGAATTCCTATTGTGATGTCATATGGAGGCCCAGTCTTGAGGCAGAAAACTTTGGTTGAGAAGGGCATGGGGTTGAGTAATGGCGCCAATTTGGGGACTGGCTATTCCACTGCCACCATATCTCAGCCTTCTACTATTATTTAGTTTCCTTGTTAGTGGGGTCTGGGTACTGTTTTCTAGGTGCAGGGGTTGGAAGCAGGTGGCAGCTGAGACAGACACAGAGGTATGTGATGTAACTCTTCCTTGAAACTCACTGCTCCTTTCTGTGGGTTGTGGGAGGAATTGGACAGAGGGGAGAGGGGAACTGAGACAATGCCTATGAATGTCTTCCCAGAGATTACTACAGAGCCTTTACCCTTCTATTCATTTTAACAAGATAGTGCACCTTTTATATATGGCCATGTACTAACATTGTACTAACATTAACCATCCCCACTCTCCAGGAGCTTGAGATGAAATGAGGGAGACATTTAGACAGATAGATACATGACTTCAAGGAATTAGAATGTTACAAAAGAGAGGGTGCTGGGGCCCTAGCTCAGCAGCAGAGCACTAGCCTTATATGTGTGAGGCACTGTGTTCAATCCTCAGTACCACATAAAAATAAATAAATAAAATAAAGATATTGTGTTCATCTACAATTAAAAAAAATTTTTAAAAAAAGGAGTAAAGAGTGGGTGAGGGCTGGATGAGTGACTCACACCTGTAATCCTAGCAGCTGGGGAGGCTGAGGCAGGATTGCAAGTTCAAAGCCAGTCTCAGCAATTTAACGAGACCCCAGGCAATTTAGCGAGATTGTCTCAAAAAAAAAAAAAAAAAAAGAAAGAAAGAAAGAGAGAGAGAGAGAGAGAGAGAGAGAGAGGAAAGAGGAAAGAAGTTTGACTATTGCTGAAGACATGGGAGGTAGGCTAATCTATAAAATCCCTTCTGGAAAACCTCAGGGTGAGTTGTGCTTCAGAGGAAAGGTAGCATTTTGAAGGTGAATGTTGTGGATGGAGGAGGGAGGAAGGTGATGTAAGGCTCTTTTCAGGAGGGAATAGATTTGGGAAAAGCGTGGGAAGGAGAAAAGTATTGATGTTTTAGAAGAGATGAGGACACTAAACTGAAGGGCATGTTGAAGTTCAGAGAGTGCAATGAGAGAAAAGGGTGGAAAGTGGACAGGGTTTTAAATGCTGGTTGAATATTTTGCACAAACATGATTCTATATACAATTAAAAGAAATTTTAAAGATTTTTAAATCTAGGTAAAAATGCACTTAAATCTGCATTTTAGAGCAGTGTTTCTCCAACTTTAATATGCATACAAATCACCCTGGGGAGGGCTTATTTAAAAAAGTATGTTCTGATTTAGTTATTCTGATGTAGGGTGTTGAGATCCTGAATTTCTAACAAGATCCCAGGTGATGTCGCAGCTGTTGGACAGAGGACCAAATTTTGAGAACAAGGCTTTAAATATCTCCTCTAAATTTATGGTAGTTTTCTGACATAGATAAGTCATGTTAATGGTTGGTGGGAAAGAGGGAGGAAATAAAATGATCAGAGCAGGAAGAAGACATGGATTCATTTCCCAAACACTTATCGCCCACCTCCACCACCATATGCACTCCTCTAGACATGATGGGTACAGCAGTAAATGGAAGACACAAAAATCTCTGCTCGCAGGAACAAATGAAAGGGAATGAGGAAGAGAGGAGAGTGAATGTTTGGATGTGGGAGGTCAGAGGTGAGGCAGAAGAAGGGACTAAACATTTTCCTGATGCAAAGAGTTAATTATAAATGTTATAATTTCTTAAAAGAACTGTATTAATTTAGTGTATGGCTTGGTGTGTATAGTAAGTGCTTCACATATGTTAGGAAATGAATAAATTGCTTCTCAATTTTAACCCTGAAAGATTGTCAAGATCATGACATTTTAATTTTTGTTTGTTTGGGTTTTTTCTTTTCTTTCTTTGGTATCAGAGATTAAACCCAGAGGTGCTTAACCAGTGAGCCACATCCATAGACCCCCTCCCCTTAGTTTTTTTTTTTTTAATTTTGAGACAGAGTCTTGCTAAGTTACTTAGGGCTTAGTTAAGCTTTGAAGTGAGCTCTGAAATTGTGATCCTCCTGCCTCAGTTTCCTGAGCTGTTGGGATTATAAGTGTGTGCCACCATGCTTGGCAAGATCATAACATTTTAAACATGGGAACATTAGGAGTGCAGTGGGGTGCAAAAAATGATCTACAGGTTGAGTATACCTTATCCAAAATGCTTAAGACTATAAGTGTTCTGGAAATTGAAAGTTTTGGGGGATTTTTGAAATATTTACATAAACAGAATTATCCTAGGGATGGGACCCAAAGCTAAATAGGAAATTCACTTATGTTTCCTATACACTTTATTCACATAGCCTGAAGATCCTTTTATACAATATTTTAGATAACAAAAATTTTCATGGTGTGGAATTTTCCACTTGTGGCATCACATTGGCTTTCAAAAAGTTTTATATTTTGGAGCATTTCAGATTTGGGATTTTCAGATTAGGGATGCTCAACCTGTATGACATTGGAAGTGCTTGTACACTTTAGGAGATACTCATCAGGTGTCTCAATTAATCATTTAGACCTCTGATGTCCAATATGATATCCTCTAGACACATTTAAATTGATTAAAATTGAATCAAATGCACTAACTATACTTCAAATACTCACATGTGTCTAGAGGCCATAATATTGAACAGGATTGACATAGAATATTTCCATCATCATAAAAAAAGGGCAATACCAGCATAGATTGTAGATGTTGGAGATAAAGATGTATTTAGTCCCACAAAGTGGTGCATGTCTGTAATCCCAGCAGCTCAAGAGGCTGACGCAGGAGGATCACAAGTACAAAGCCAGCCTCAGCAATTTAGCAAGGCTAAGAAATTTTGCGAGACCCTGCCTCAAAATAAAAAGGGTTGGAAATGTGGCTCAGTGCTCAGTGGTTAAGTGCCCTGAATTCAATATCTGGTATCAAAAAAAAAAGTAAGTACTAGATTGTTGCTGAAAGCTTGATCCTTGTCTCTAATGCCAATCCAATAACAAAGACACAGTTTTGAGAAAAAGGAGAAAGAAGGTTTATTACTTTGCTAGCAGAGAAACACAGAGGATGCCAGTCCCAAAGGCTGTGATTCTTCTCATCAGCAGGAACAGGGAGCTTTTATAGAAGTGACTAAAAGACTACATTCCCACATGTCTCTGTCTGGAGTTGTAATTCACTTGTTTATTTGGGAGATAGTCATTTCTAAGATCTTTTGGATTACTTTGTTCCTATGGCAGGTGTGTACTCACAGAGAGATAATTCTGCCTAGGATGGTGAAGAAAGGTAATCCTGTTTCCTCTGAGATTAGGGAGGGGGAAAGATTAGGGAGGAGCAGGGAGAAAGGAAGAGAAAGAATCATGTCCATTTTAAAAATAAGTTGTAGTGACAGAACAGCAAGAGCTATATTCAAAGCAAAAGTGGACCATTGTTACATTTCCCCACTGTCAATTTCTACATTCGATTTCTATGGAAAAACGGGCTATGACATCTCCAAACCACTTCCTGCTGAACGGGGGTGAAGTTGGGGGAAGTAACCCAAAGTCCTTGTTCTCAATCATATGGGGTGTGAAGAGTTAAGGACATTCAGCATCAGAGCAGTCCAGAGGTCCACAGTGGCACATGGCAGCTGACTGGACAGGGCATACATAAGGCAGGGATCATGCTAAGACAACAATAAACCAGACAGCAAAGCATTACTTTTTTGTAAACAATTAGCATTTCAGTCAGTCTCTGAAAACCATGAGGACAGTAATTATAATCTTATTGGTGAAAAACAATTCAAGTTTATCAATGTAAGAGGTAGGAAGATTTGTAGGTCTATGAGATCAGACTCAAATTAACTCAGGATAAATTTGTGACTCTAGAGTCTTATGTGATCATTATTATTAGGCTCTTCCATACAATGACTGTTCCTTTATACTTTAAGCTTTACTTTTGGTTGGACTAACACAACTGTACATCTTAAGTTATATTTTAAAAAAAAGATTGTTTTTCCTTTTAAATGTCCATGTAGGACTGTGCTCAGGCTATACTCTCCTGACAGGTGTTTAAGACCAAGTTGGTCAAAACCGACCTTGTTTCTAACCACTCTTAAGAATAAACTGAGATTCCTCAGAGATCACTCTTGGAAACATGTATAAAGCCTTTTGCCTTTTTTAGCTTTTCTTTACCAGTGATGCCACTTGCCAGGATGGGTCAGGGTCTGGCTGACCATATGTGGCTTCTCTTGAAAGCATCAGGGACATTTCCTTCTCCAATGACCCTCCTCTGCAGAATGTGCACTGTTTTGCTTTCTGTTCTCTAGGGTCTTCTCCATTTCCCTGCTCAGCAGATTGGGTGACTCAGAGTTGCAGGGACCAGAGAGGGGTCCCATTATTCTCTAGGTCCTGGTTGACCTTAAAGGGCAAGGGACAAAATGTTGGCAGCTTTTTCCTTGGCCCTTTTATTTCCTTGACTTTGGTCTCCAAGTTTTTGGTTTTAAACACCCAAAAAGCTAGTTTTACTAGTCTTAAAGAGGGAGTAACATGGGCTGAGGTTGTGGTTCAGTGATAGAGCACTTGCCTAGCATGCGTGAGGCACTGAATTTGATCCCCAGCACCACATATAAATAAATCAAATGAAATAAAGGTATTTAAAAAAGAGTATTTTTAAAAAAGTAAAAAGAGGGAGTAACAGGTTACAGCTTCAATATCTATAATTCTACAGTTACCCCTTTCATTTAATCAGGGTCAGTATTAGTATTAGAAGTCAGCATTATATACTATATGTCTGGTAGGTGATGGCTTATTATCTCAAATTAACACAGGTTTTGTTTTTTTTTTTTTTTTTTTTTAGAAGAGTACCTCTGCCAAACACTAAAAGGCACTAGTTACAAAGTTTAAAAGGAAAATGCAAAATGAAATTAACAGAGCAAAAACAATGTGTAATAGCTATGAATCAAGTAAAATCATTTTTAAAATCTTAAACCTTTAATTAGTTATACATTGTATCCTGTTTATTTTGAGTTCACAATAATCTTTACAACAAAATTTGATCTTTTGAACACAAGTCCAAATGAGCTCAAGTCTAGCCTATTTTGGAGCCATTTCTAACATGGAGTAAGATGCAGTAGAGCCTTATATCAGGTAAGGTGGGGCTCTTGACAAATAACACAATACAATATTACTTCTAAAACATCCATCAAACAAAGGCCAAGAGAGCTTTTAACTTTCTTTTTGTGGAAAAAGTAGCAAAATGCTACCGTGTTTTACAGTGTCACCTTTAAACGGATCAGGCTGTCCTTATTATCTTTCAAAAATGCATTTAAATTCCAATTCCAGTATGAAGAGTAACATAAAATTGTATATATAATTTATTGACAATAGATTATTTTATCCAGCTATAGAAATATCAAATGACATAAATAAATCCCAACCAAGTTTGTTATTTTTATATAAATCCAAGACTTTTGCTAAATGTAATCTTAGTTTGGAGAACACTAACTTGGCAAAGTGCTCTCCTAAGCTTTACATTTATCTACATTAACTTTTAAAGTACGATTTAGAATCCAGAGTATACAATAACAATGATCACAGCTCTGCATGGGTTAACAAAAATCAAAGGATAGCCTTAAATCTCTTATACTTTTAGGAATCAGTATTAATGATCAGAAATTGACTTATTCAAAGCAAATAGATATAAGACAGATCTTCAAATGACAGTGTGGCCCTTCTATGTCAGATACAATGTATAAAAAAAGAGCGCTCATTGGTTACCTTGCCAGTAAACTTACAAATCTTTAATTTTATAAACTTTTACATAATACTTAGATAGATAGATAGATCTCAGATATATACATATACCTAGTCACATATATTTTGGGTGTCAACAATATTGTTATAACCTAAATGACAGTTGTGTGTTTAACCAGTTACAAAGTAATCATTTAAGAATTTAAAACAGGTACAAACCTAAATCCTTCAAGACTTAAATTCCCCAAGTAATAAAAACCTAACAAATGCAAGAAAATTATCCATAGATAAGAGCAGATCAATGATTCAGATTTTGCTTCATATCAGTACATTGAAGTTCAAATAACTTTGTGCTAATTATAGCCAAATTAATCCCAAACACAAACTTTTTGAGATTTACCTTCCGAAAACCTTCTGAGACTTACTAAAACATTCACAACTTCTTTTCATCCTTAGTTTTGTCTCTTTCATCTTGGACTTCAGCACAAGAATATTACTTTGCCAGACAAAATACTACTTTTTTCACCCATAAACATTTCTTATACCTTCTAATTTTTTATACTAAAATATTTCCATACATATAACTTCTTTTTATATTTTCTAGTTTTGGACCATTTCTTAAATTCATATTCTGAAACTATCTTTATGAATGTTATCGGTGCATTTAATTTACACAACATATTCATCCCAGGAGAGAGTCGGACAATCCAGCAATACAAAAACTGTGCCTTAATCTTTAGTTTCCTAGGTTGCATTCAAGGGGTTGGAGCACAGGATATTTTGGGGCCTGACCTGTCTCCTTTATCATTATCACAATTTCATAAACTTTAAGTGAGTTCCCTTCTGTCACTTGTACTCAGAGATTGCTTTTGGGCCTTTTTCTTGTACTAGGCAAATTGATATGCAATGGAGGAGGCCCTTTCCACCCTTTCCTTTAGGCTTCCTTGAAGATCCCTTTGCAGAAGCTGCCTATAAAACACAGGTTGGACTTAGTTTCTGTCTTTTTCTTTTCTGGGTGCAGTTATTTATTCTGCCAGTATTCCCAGGCATTTAGTTCAGTGGGATACTATTATAGCAAGAATTGCTTTGCCCCAGTGATGAATATCTCCTAGCCAAATGAGGTGTCCTCTCAGATCTTAAAAGGGGAGACTTAGCCAGGCGTGGTAGCACATGCCCGTAATCCCAGCGGTTGGGGAGGCCAAGGCAGGAGGATCTAGAGTACAAACTCAGTAAGATCCTGTCTCTAAATAAAATACAAAAAAGGGCTGGGGATGTGACTCAGTGGTTCTCAGTTCAATCCCTGGCACCAAAAAACAAACAAACAAACAAACAACAACAACAACAACAACAACAACAACAACAACAAAACCAGGAGACTTCCTGTCCCCAGGTCATAAACTGACAGTTCTGGAACCTTCTACCACTTCCTTTGTGGCCAGCCTTTACCCTCCCCACAAAAGGACAAAAGAGGCTGGAAGGCCGGGCAGAATTTCTACAGCCCAGGCAGCTTATCTGGGATTTTCCCCCCAGTTTACTGACCCACAGTGAGAGGATGCCTGGAGCCAAGCTGAGAAACAATTCTGGGAGTGCCAGCACTGGGTTAAAAAGATTTAAATCTTTTAAACCCTTTCTTCTTCTTTTAAACCTTTTCTCTTTGAACACCAGAGGCAGTGCTTTTTGGCATCTTCACCTTTATCCCAGATGGTTCAGACCCCTTCTCATGCAACTGCATAAATGCCTGTACAGACAGAATCTCTTTCAGGTACTTTACCCTTGACAGACCAACTTCAATGTCAAGATTGTATAATAATCCAGAAAAACCATTCAAAGACAAGATTGAGTTACTGTAAACTGATTTCGTGTAGACAGGCTTATACTTATAGGTGGTATATAACTATAGCAGCTGCTGGGACAGTCTCTCAGTCCCTCCCTTTACTTATAGGAATAGTTTTCTGGTTGGACTCCAGGCACACTCACCCATCTCTTGACTTTCCAGCAGTCAGTTCTCAAAGAGTTCACCTTATATCCTCAGCATGGAAGTAGGGATCCTTGGAAAGCCAGGCCTACCCAAGAAAGCTGGAGTGGGGACTGCTCTCGGGTCCCATCTGGGGTGCCAAGTTTGTTGCTGAAAACTTCGGTCCTTGTCCTCAATGCCAATCCAATAATGAGGACATGGTTTTGAGAAAAAGGAGAAAGAAGGATTCATTGCTTTGCTAGCAAAGGAGAAACACAGGAACTCCTGTCCCAAAGGCTGTGCTTCTGCCTGTCAGCAGGAAGGGATGGGGTTGGGGGTGGGAGTTATAGAGGGAATTCAAAGGATACATTCCACATGTTTTCTGAGGGAGTTGTAATTCCTTGTTAATTTGGGGATAGCAATTTGAGATCTTCTGGTACCATCCCCAAAGTCTGTATTACTTTGTTTCTATGGTAGGTGTGTACTTAAGGAGAGATAAATCTGCTTAGTTTGGTAAAGAAAGGTAATCCTGTTTCCCTTAAGATTAGGGAGGAACAAGAGAAAGAACCATTCCATCTTAAAAATAAGTTGAAGTGGCAGAGCAGCAAGGGCTATATTCAAAGCATAAAGTGGACTACTGTTACATGACCACGGAGTCTCAAAGTCTTTTCAATTTCCTTCTCCAAAACATCTCTCAAATACAGCAATCCAGATCTAGTGTTACTCTTTTTTTTTTTTTTTTTTGGAGGGGGGGAGGTGGGGGTGGATACCAGGGATTGAACTAAGAGGCACTCAATCACTGAGCCACATCCTCAGCCCTATTTTGTATTTTATTTAGAGACAGGATCTCACTGAGTTGCTTAGAGCCTCACCATTGCTGAGGCTGGCTTTGAACTCTCTCGATCCTCCTGCCTCAGATTGTTATACCAGATTCATGGGTCCTCAATAGACCTTCAAGGAGCCGAATCAGATGCAGTCACACAAGAGTCTTTATTGCAAGTTCGAGCCTGGACTCACAACTGTTTCCACGCAGCGGTCCCAAGGAGTGAGTCCAGGCAAATCATTTCACACCGCAGGAAAATCAAACAACAACTCTTAACATTGATTAGCACATTCATTGGCAAGAACAAGTCAGGTAAGGGTGATTGTCAATCACAGAAACTACTAGGAGGGCTGCCTGGCATTCCAGATATCTTCCCTGTCTCACGCTGATTGGTTGTTGCTGTAGGTCATTACAGTCAGAACTTAGGCCTCAAGCATTCTTTGGTCTTTCCAGGAACTTGCATTGCTGAGTAAAGGACCAATGTCTGGCACTGCAGTCAGGGATATCTGGCTCCACAGGCCTTTCCAGTTATTCACGGATAAATGACTCAGCAGGGTAGCTATGTGCCTAGTAACACTCTGTGGGTTTTCCAAGAACAAGGGTCCCCTCAGTTTCTCAAGATCATCGCCTCAACTTCCTTAGCCACTAGGATTACAGGTGTGCACCACCATGCCTGGCTTTAGTGTTACTCTTAACTAAGACTTTATTCTTTAACTATTTACAGTTCCCTAACTGGTTTCCTGTGAACTTTTTTTTTTTTACAGCTTAGGTTTAGACCCTGCCCTTACAAAACAAAATGACATACACAAAATCCCCAAAGCCAATACTATCACTCTGCTACAAGTAACTAAGTCTCTTAGTACCTCACTGCTTACAGTAGCATTTCTTAACTTTTTTTGGCAGTACTAGGGAATGAATTCAGGGATGCTCTACCATTGAGTTACATCTCTGTTTTATTTTTTACCTTTTTTTTTTTTAGTTGTAGATGAACATGCAGTATCTTTATTTATTTTTATATGGTGCTGAGAATCGATCCCAGTGCCTCACACATGTGAAGCAAGTGCTTTACCACTGAGCTAGAGCCCCAGCTTATTTTTTACTTTTGAGACAGGATCTTGCTAAATTGCTGAAGCTGGCCTCCAACTTGTGATATTCCTGTTTCAGCCTCCTGATTACAGGTGTGCACCACTAAACCTTGCTTCCCAACCTTCTTTGACTTTCAAACTACTTTTACCATCATAATCCATCAGCTTCCTTAGGAATTTATTAGTACTTTTTTTTTCAATACTGGGGATTAAACCCAGGGCCTTGTATATACTAGGCAAACACTTTATCCCAGCTATGACCCCAGCCAACTCCTTAGGAACTTAGAAGTCATTTCAGTGTCTGTTGAAATGTGTGAAGTTTAATTACCTATCATGGCATTAGAAAAGAGACCGAAAACTTGCTTTATGACCTAAACTTTCTGGAATTCTTGCATTTCGCATTTCAAAAAAGTCAACTGTTTATTGTTTCTTTTTTTAAAAAAATTTACACCTACATAAAAAGATAAAGAAAACTTCAGAATATTAATCACAAATGACACATCATTCATGAATCCTTATTTTCATTAGGAAAGAAATTATTCACCATTGTGGAGTATCTGTTTAATTTTATTAATGATGCCAATTTTCTAAGTGATTACACTAATTTGCACTCCCATGAGTGGAGAATGAAGATCCAATTGCTCTACATTCTGGCCATCCTGCCAATGCTTGGCATTGTCCATCTTTTTTGTTCTAGTTACTCTGGTGAGTACTATACTCTGTGGTACTGTACTCTGGTTTTACATGCATTTACCTGAGACTAATAATACTGAGCAACTTCTCATGTTTATTGGACATTTGGAAATTCTGTTTTGCAATCTGCTGCTTCAAATCATTTGTGCATCTTTCATGATTAGGTTGTCAGTCTTATTTTTTTCATTATAAATTTTTAATTTTTAAAATTTGTTCTTTTTAGTTATACATGACAGTAGAATGTATTTTGACATATCATGCATACATGGAGTATAACTTCCCATTTTTGTGGTTGTATATGATATGGAGTTATAAGTCTTTTACTTATTGATTTGTAGGAGTTCTTTAAACATTATGAACATGAGTCCTCTGCCAGATACCGGTATTAAAGATAAATTCTCCCACTTTGTGGCTTACCTGTTCACTTGCAATGATGTCTTAATGAATAGAAGTTCAGAATTTTAATGAAATCCTATTAATGTATTTGTTTCTTTTTTGGTTAGTACTCCCTTCCTCTGACTCCTACTATTAGAAATCTTTGATTATGACATGAATATACTCTGTTTCTTCTAGAATCCTCATTTTTTCTTTTCTTTTCACATTTAGATCTACATCCATCCCAAATTACTTTTTGTGTATGGTGGGAAATAGGGATCACATTTTTTTCTCACCTCCACATAGATATCTAATTCCTCCAGTAAGGCAGGGACTGTAGGGTGAGTTCAGAGGAGTACTTAGACACAAAATCTAAGGGTCACTGGAAAACACAGTAATCAAGACAATATTTAATTCAGTATTATTGAAAATTCAAGGCCAGGCATGGTGGTGCACAACTATAATCCCAGTCACTTGGGAGGTTGAGACAGGAATATCACAAGTTTGAAGCCAGCCTGGGCAAGTTAGTGAGACTCTATCTCAAAACAAAATAAAAGAGGACTGGGGCAATAGCTCAGTTGGTAGAGTGCTTGGCTCACATGCACAAAGCCCTGGGTTCAATCCCCAGCACAACATACACAAAAATAAATAAAAATAAAAGGACTGAGGATATAGCACTCTATCCCATCCCTTTCCTCTAGCACTATCTATTGAAAAGATCAGCATTTTCTCATTGAGTTACATTGGTGACACTGTCATAAATCTGGTAAATGTATATGTGTGGATCTATTTCAGGACTTTTTTTTCTTAGATTGGTCTTTATCTTTTTTACCAAAACCTCCCTCCTTGGTAGTGTCTTGATATTTACTCTTACTATAAGTCTTCCAACTTTGATCTTTTTTAATAGGTCTGGCATTTCCATAAACATTTTGATCTTGTTAATTGTCACACATAGCATGTAGGGGATTTTGATTGAGTTGTATTGAATTTATAGTTCAGATTAGGGATAACTGACATCCTAAAAATGAATTTTCCAGTTCATGAATGTGTTCGTCTTGTTTATGTACTCCTTGATTTCTCTCAATGATATTTAGTTGTCAATAGATGGTTTCTGTAAACTATATAGCAAATGATTTTTTTATTTTTAAAATATTATTATTTATTGTTGGTGGGTGGGTACTGAGGATTGAACCCAGGGGTGCTTTACCACAGAGGTACATCTCTAATTTTTTAAATTTTTTATTTTAAGACAGAGTTTTGCTAAGTTGCCAAGGCTGGTCTAAAATTTGCCATCCTCTTGCTTCAGCCTCCCAAGAGTCTGGGAATACAGGCTTGTGCCATAATACCCAGAATTTTTTTTCATTTTTAAAGGAAATTTTCAAACAAATCAAAAGCACACGAAAGTGTATAAATGAATCTCAATGGCAATTGTCCAATTTCAACTCTTTTGCCACATTATTTTGAAGCAAATTTCAGATTATAAAATTTCTTTTTTTTTTTCTTCTTTTTTTTAAAGTTCATTTTTTTTTATTTTTTTTTTAAAGAGAGAGTGAGAGAGAGAGAGAGAGAGAGAGAGAGAATTTTTTTTAATATTTATTTTATTTTTTAATTCTCGGCGGACACAACATCTTTGTTGGTATGTGGTGCTGAGGATCGAACCCGGGCCGCACGCATGCCAGGCGAGCGCGCTACCGCTTGAGCCACATCCCCAGCCCAGATTATAAAATTTCATTTATAAATGTTATAGTTTGTGTATCTAAAAGATAAAGGCTCTCCAAAAAAGCTTGATCAAGTCAGGTGTTGTGATGCACACTGATAATCCCAGATACTCAAGTTCCAGGCCAGTCTATGTGACTGAGTGAGACTATCTCAAAATTTTAAAAGGTGTCAGGGGTGGGGTGGGGTGGGGTGGGGTGGCGGGGTGGACAGAGATGAAATTTAGCTCACTGGTAGAGCACTTGCTTAGCATGTGTGAGACCCTGGGTTCAATCTCTAGTACTTTAGGGAAGGAAAAAAAAAGTACCTAATAAGTCAGGTAATGGATGGTACCTGTCTATAGTCCCAACTACTTGGGAGGCTGAGTCAGAATGATCTCTTAAGGCCAAGAGTTTAAGGCCAACCTGAGTAACAGTGAGTGTCTATCTCAGAACAAAACAAAACCCTGAATTGTAATACCATTATTTATTACATGTTAAAAATTAACAATAATTCCTTAATATCATCAAAACCCATCAGTATTAAAATTCCAATTGTCTTATAAGTGACATAAATTATTAAAGTCTGTGTGACTCAACACCACATATTAAGATTGTTTGGTGCTGGATATGGTAGTACACATGTGTAATCTCAGCAGCTTTGGGAGACTGAGGCAGGAGGATCACAAGTTCAAAGCCAGTCTCAGCAATTTAGCTAGGCCCTAAGCAATTTAGCAAGAAATTGTCTCAAAATAAAAAGAAAAGAAAAGAAAAGAAAAATAAAATAAAATAAATAAAAATAATAAAAAGGGCTGGGGATGTGGTTCAGTGGCTAAATGCCCCTAGATTTAATCCCCGGTACCAAAAAAGAAAGAAAAAAACTATTCATGCGTTTCTTTCTTCTAATTTTTAGATACTCCATCTTTCTATTATTCTTTCCATCAAAGTGTTGAGGAAATACATTGTTGGCCCCTAGATTTTGCAGTCAATAGTTTACTGGTCAAATGTCAAATGCACATGTTGTCATTTGACAGGTTCTGTTGCTTTTTTTTTTTTTTTTCCTAATTAGGCGGTATGGTTAGGATGTGGTGTATTCCTGCTTAAATATCTGTTGAAATTTGGTTAGCAAAATAGCAGCATTGGGAGGTAGGGCCTTCACTAGACTGGATAAATTCTCACAGGAATGAGTTCTCACTCTCTCAGGACTGATTAGCTATCAGGGGAGTTACCCACCCCCATCTGCTCTGTGTTTCTCTTCTACATACATCCACTTGCTCTTCTGCTGTGAGTTGAAGTTGTATGAGGACTTCACTGGAAGCTGAGAAGATGCTGACACCATGCTCTTGGACATCCAGAACTGTGGGCCAAAATAAATCTCTTTTCTCTATGAATTAGTCACACTTATTCTGTTCAAGTAACGGAAAATGAAGTAAGATAGTGGGGAAGTTGTATCAAACATATCAGAATTAGTTTTTTTGGGGAAGGATTAGTTATCTGATAGGTGATGATAACATCAGGAGGTGGTGTGGATTGGTGTGGATTCTTAAATGTCATTTTCTAGATAATGCTGAAACTTGGAAGTACAATAAATTTTTCTATGTTGATCTTCTACCTAGAGGTCTTGCTAAATTTGCTTATCAATTCTAATTGTTTATCTGTAGGTTTTTGAAAAATATTCCATATAATTGTATCACATATAAATAACAATTTTATTTTTCCTTTCCAATCCTTATGCTTTTTCTTTCTTTCACCTTATTGAATGATTGGGACTTCCAGTACAGTGTTGGATAGTACTGGTATAGTGGAGATCTCCTTTTTGTGTGTAAAGGAAAGTTTTTAATAATTCCCTATTTATATATAATGTTGTTATATGTTTTTTCAACATTATCAAATTAAGGAAGTTCCTTTTTCTATTTTGCTAAGAGTTTTAGTATGAGTGTTAATTTTTTCCTTTTTTAAATTTAAAAATTTTAATGCACACCCATAATCCCAGTGACTCGGGAGGCTGAGGCAGAAGGATTATAAGTTCAAAGCCAGCCTCAGCAATTTAACAAGGCCCAAACCAACTTTGCAAGACCCTTTCTCAAAATAATAAGTACAAAGTGTTGGGGATGTTGCTCAGTGGTTAAGCACTCTTAGATTCAATCCCTAGTACCAAAATTAAATTAAATTGAAATTTTTATTACCTTATAAAAGGCTTATGTTTTATTAAGTACTTTTCCTACCTCTATGGAGATGGTCATATGGTTTTCTTTGTTAATTCTATCAATTTGCTGAATTAAACAGAGATTTTAAAATAATAAACCGGTGCGTGGAGTGGCACATGCATGCAGGAGAACTGTGAGTTCAATGCCAGCATCAGCAAAAAGCAAGGCGCTGAGCAACTCAGTGAGATCCTGTCTCTTTTTCTTTCTTTTTTTTTTTTTTTTTAAAGAGAGAGTGAGAGAGGAGAGAGAGAGAGAGAGAGAGAGAGAGAGAGAGAGAGAGAGAGAGAGAATTTTCTTTTTATTTTTTTATTTATTTTTTTTAATTCTTAATAATGTTCAAAGATTGGTTTACTTAGTGAAATATTTTTCAAATATATTTTCTGTATTTCCTCTTTATGCTTGATTTTTTTTCTTTTTTTTCTTTTTTTTTTATTGGATGTTCACAACATTACAAAGCTCTTGACAAATCATATTTCATACATTAGAATCAAGTGGGTTATGAACTCCCATTTTTACCCCAAATACAGATTGCAGAATCACATCGGTTACACATCACATTTTTACATACTGCCATATTAGTGACTGTTGTATTCTGCTACCTTTCCTATCCTCTACTATCTCCCCTCCCCTCCCCTCCCCTCCCCTCCCCTCCCCTCCCCTCCCCTCCCCTCCCCTCTCTCTACCCCATCTACTGTAATTCATTTCCCTCCATGTTTGTAATATTTATTTATTTATTTTAGTTCTTGGCGGACACAACATCTTTGTCGGTATGTGGTGCTGAGGATCGAACCTGGGCCGCACTTATGCCAGGCGAGGGCGCTACCGCTTGAGCCACATCCCCAGCCCCGAGATCCTGTCTCTTAACGAAATACAAAATAGGGCTGGGGATGTGGCTCAGTGGTCAAGTGTACCTGAGTTCAATCCCCAGTACCAATTAATAATAATATATAGATAAAATAAAATAACAAACCAACTGTGGGATAGGTAGTGGTTTACACTTCTAATCTGAGCAACTTGAGGCAGAAAGATCACAAATTTGAGGCACCTAGATCAATTTGGAGAGACCCTAAACAACTTAGTAGACCCTGACTCAAAATAAAAAATAAAAAGGGCTGGGGATGTAGCTCAGGAGAGTGTTGCTGGGTTTTAGTCCCCAGTATCCACCTCCTGAAAACAAAACAAAACAAAACAAAACAAAAAAAACCCAACTGTGAATTCCTAGAATAAATAAAACACTTTCTTGATGTCATTCATAATATTTTTTATATGTTACTGGATTCAGTTTGCTGATATTTTGTTTGGGGTTTCTGCATCTATGTCCATGAAAAAGATTGACCTGTAATATTCCTCTCTGGTAATGTCTTCATAAGGTTTTAGAATCAAGGTAATCCAATCCTCCTAGGAGCAGAAGCAATCCCTCTTTTTCATCTCATTACAATAACAGATATCTCTAATCATTCATTAAATTCTAAGTTTTTTTGACGTTCAAAGAAACAAAAATTCTCCATAAAACACAAGAACATGGACACAACTCAGCCAAGTTATTTGCCACCTTTTCATCTTTGTCCAATAATCTGTTTCTCATTTCTATCTCAGAAATCATCAAGAATGGTCTTTACTGTCCATATTTCTTTTTTTTAAAGTTTTACATGAAGTTTAGTATCTTTTTAAAAAATATTTATTTATTTTTTTTAGGTGTAGATGGAACAACACAATGCCTTTTATTTTTATGTGGTGCTGAGGATCGAACCGGGTCCCGCCTGTGCTAGGCGAGCGCTCTACCGCTGAGCCACAATCCCAGCTTCTACTGTCCATATTTCTATCAGCATAGAAATATGATGCTGATGGAAGCTTTCTCTACAACTCTTCTACTTTTTCTTTCTGAACTCTCAACAGAATCACTTTTGTAGGTCTATTCATATCAAAGTAGAATTTTTCTAGCAGGAACTTGAGAACTCTTCCCACCTCTTCCTATTACATACTTTTAGGTATTCATTACCCTGGTACACCTACTTGAAAACCAATTTCTGTCTTTGCATAAGTTCCTATAACAAAATGCTAAGTGGCTTACAAGTAACAGAAATTTATTTGACATACTGTGGAGTCTGGGAAGTTCAAGATCATGGTGCCAGCATGGTGAGGGCCCTTTCTTAGTTGTTGACTGCCTACTTCCTAATGTCTGTACATGGCAGAAAGGGTGGGGGATAACTTTGGAATCCACTTTATAAGGACACTAATCCCACCTCATGACCTAATCACCTACAAATGACCCACATATTAATAATATTACCTCAGGGCTTAGGACTTAAACATTTATTTGGAAAGCAGGGTGGGGAAGCATAAACTGCTGATCCATTGCAATGTCCTTTATCATGTTGAGGAAATTTCTTTCTATTTCTAGTTTGTTTACTATTTTTATCGTGAATGGGCATTGGACTGTCAAATGCTTTTTCTGCATCATTTGATATGATCATGTTTTTCCCTTTATATTATAATATTACATTGATTTTTTTTAGTTGTCAATGGATCTTTTATTATTTTATTTATTTATTTATTTATATGGGGCCCTGAGGATTGAACCCAGGGTCTCACGCACGCCAGGCAAGTGCTGTACCATTGAGCCATAACTCCAGCCTAGATTTTTTTTTTTATGTTGCATTCTTGGAGTAAATCTTGCTTTCACAACTTCTATTCAACATTTTTCTGGAAGCTTTAGCCAGATCAATTAAACATACTATGTAGTTTGCTTTTTATTCTATTTCTCTTTGTTGTTGTTGTTTATTACTCTATTTCACCTTCAAATTTGAAGGGTAATTTCACTAGTATAAAAGTCTAACTGGGCATGGTGGCATACACCTATAGAATACCAGCAACTTGGGAGGCTGAACCAAGAGGATCACAAGTTCAAGGCTAGCCTCAGCAATTTAGCGGGGCTCTCAGCAACTTAGCAAGAACCTGTCTCAAAAAATTAAAAAAGGAATGGGGATAGAGCCCAGTAGTAAAGTGCCCCTGGGTTCAATCCCCAATACCCAAAACTTAAATAAATAAAATTAAAATTAAAGGGGATTGATGGGGATGTAGTTCAGAGATGAAACACTTGTTTAATACAAAAAAAAAGTCTAGGTAGGTATTTATTTTCGTTTAGCACATTAAAGAATATAATTCTGTTGTTTTCTGTCTTTATTTTTTTAAATTTATTTTTTTAGGTATAATTGGACACAATACCTTTATTTATTTCTTTTTATATGGTGCTAAGGATTGAACCCAAGGCCTCACATGTGGTAGGTGAGCGCTCTACTGCTGAGCTACAACCCCAGCTGTTTTCTGGCTTTATATAAATATAAATTATATACACACATATATACATATCTATATATATATATATACTTCACTCTCTCTATATATATATGTACATATATATTTCTCTCTCCCTCTCTCTGTTACACACACACACACACACACACACACACACACATTTTAGTAGTAAGGATTGAGTCCCGGGTGATCTATCACTGAGCTATATCCCCAGCTCTACTTATTTTTTATTTTGAGACAGGATCTCACTAAGTCGCTGAGGTTGGCATTGGCCTCCCAAATACCTAGGATTTATAGGCTCGTGCCACCATACTTGGCTGTTTCCCAATATTTCTAACAATATATCAACTATTCATCTTATTACTCCTTTGAATATAATGTATGTTTTATCTTTGGCTGTTTTAAAGATTCTTTGTCTTTTCAGCATTATACAGTGAACTTAAGTTTGGCTTTTCTTTATGTTGTTTGATAACACCTCTTGCATCTAAGGCTTGAATCTCAGACTTTCTAAATTTTGAAAAGTTCCAGTTATTTACTTTTTTAAAAAATATTTTATTTACATTTTTTAGTTTTCGGCAGACACAACATCTTTGTTTGTATGTGGTGCTGAGGATCGAACCCGGGCTACACCCATGCCAGGGGAGCGTGCTACCGCTTGAGCCACATCCCCAGCCCCTCCAGTTATTTACTTTTAAAAAAGACTATTTAAAAGCAATTTTTAGATTCACAGCAAAATGAAATGTAATATTTATGGGGATTTTATTGAAGCCTGGGATGAAGGTCTTCCTTAGAGAATATTTCATTTACTTTGACTATGGTTTTGGGAACCATTCAGATGGCGTGAACTTGAGCTTCAAATTACACAAAAGCCAGCCTATTGTTATAGCTTCCCAAGGACTTATCTCTAGTCCCCTAAACTTTTTAGTGTGAAGGCAGCTTTCCTTGCAGTTCCTTTGGGGTTAGCAGTGATAACAAGTTTGTCTCTCTTGTTTTTTTTTTTTTTTTTGTTGTTGTTGTTGTTGTTTTGGTACTGGGGATTGAACCCAGAGGCATTTTATCACCAAGCTACATTCCTAGCCTTTTTTATTTTGTGACAGGGTCTCCCTTAATTGCCCAGGCTGGCCTCAAACTTGTGATCCTCAGCCTCCCAAGTAGCTGGGATTACAGGTGTGTGCCATGATGCCTAGCACAAGTTTGTAATTTTAATGCTATTGTGAAGGAGATATTTTATTATTTTAAGTGATATCTTTATAGATTTTTGCTGCTATAGAGAAAATTATATTGACATCTGTAAGTTGTTTGGGTATTTGCAAATCTTGGTGAATTCTTTTTTTTTTTTAACTAAGAATTTAATTCAGAAGCACTTAATCACATCCTCAGCCCTATTTTATTTAGAGACAGGGTCTCACAAAGTTGCTTGGAACTCCTGCCTCAGGCTCCCGAACAGCTGAGCTGGTGGGATTGCAGGTGTGTACCACTATGCTCGGCTTCTTGACTGCTTTTAAAAAAATTATTTTCAGGGGCTGGGGATGTGGCTCAAGTGGTAGCGCGCTTGCCTGGCATGCGTGCGGCCCGGGTTCGATCCTCAGCACCACATACCAACAAAGATGTTGTGTCTGCCGAGAACTAAAAAATAAATATTAAAAATTCTCTCTCTCTCTCTCCCCTCTCTCATTCTCTCTAAAAAAAAAAAAAATTATTTTCACCCTGATTTTCCTTTTTTTTTCCCACAAGAGCTAAATTCTGCATTTAAAAGAATGTTGTATTTTATTCAGCATTTCCAGGTGTTTTGTGATGTGTTTTCATATTATTTAGGTCTATAATATGTATTTGAGATTAATATGTATACAGATGTCAGGCATGTATGGTGGCTAATCCCTGCTACTCAGGAGACTGAGGCAGAAGGACTGCAAATTTAAAACCAGCCTGGGCAATTTAGCAAGACCCCTTCTCAAAGTAAAATAAAAAGGGTGGTGGATATTGTTCAGTAGTAGGGTCTTGCCTAGCACATGCACGGCCCTGGGTCCCATTCCCAATAACACACAGAAGTGTATAATATACATATATATTTTTTACATTTTTGAAAATATAGATGTTGGGCTGGGGATGTGGCTCAAGCAGTAGTGCGTTTGCCTGGCATGTGCAAGGCGCTGGATTCGATCCTCAGCACCACATAAAAATAAAATAAAGATGTTGTGTCCACCAAAAACTAAAAAATAAATATTAAAAAAAATTCTCTCTCTCTAAAAAAAAAATAGATGTTTATATATACATACACATTGGTATATACATTTCACATATATAGGCATATATGTAAAATGTATATATCATATATATGTGTGTATGTATATACTCTAGTATATGTATTTCATACATATATTCATAATTTTTAAGTATATTAATCTGCATTGATGAACCCAACCAAATTACATCTTAAGCTTGGGAATCATCTTGTTACAAAGTTATAAAAAGTTCATTTATTTTTTACTATAAAATACTAAGATTTCTATTTGGCCTGACAACCTGATGTTTAAACTTGTTTGAAATTCCTGCCCATGCTCTGAACTCACCCATGACTGGGTCTCCTTGACCAGATAATAACCCTCTCTGAAACCTCAGCAGTGCCTCACAAATTCTCATGTTGGGATCTGAATTTACCCCTACCTTGAAATATCATGCCATGTAGATCATTAATCTGCTATCTGCCCTTGTATTGTTTGCCAGAACCCTGTTAGTTACAAGTTCCCAAGACACCCCCCTTTGTAACTTTTTGTGCTATATAAACCTCTCCTTCCCTGAGAGCTGGTTTGATCTCTAGCCTGGTTTTGGGAGACAGTCGCTGGCCAGCCTTCTTTGTGTACACAATATAAGCTTGCTTTAATTTGATCTAAAATTGGAGTTGGTGGTCTTTTCTTTGCGTCGTGGTTCAACAGCATTTCAAAATTGGTTTTCCTTTTGCCTCTTATTTTTAATCAATGGTCCATTGTGGACATAAGTTCTTAAATAATATACTAAATAATATATGACTAAACAGAAAATCAATCAAAAACTGTCTAAAGGTTCAAAATTACCATTGCAGCCAGAAGGTATTTGGCTGAGTGGTAAATTGTGTTATTGAGTTCTGAGTGTTCGTGAAGTCCCCACTAAATGTTGTGTAGGCTCTTTTGATACTTTCAGGAGACTGATGCCTAGGTTTAAAGAGAAGAAATAAAGTGCTTTATTTAAAATGGTAACAAATGTTATTACTGTCTTTGAAAAGACCTGTATCACCTTTGCAAAAAACCTAGAATTTACCCACCACTCTTGGGAAACTATGACCTGTAGAACAAAATTAAAATTCTACTATTAGGCACAATCTTGCTTCTACCTACCTTTTCAGCCTTATCTCCCACAACTTAGCAAAAGTGCACCTGACAACTGTGATATGTTGATCTTTTCAGTGATTTTCCCATTTGTCCGCAGTGATCTTTTTTTACCTAAAAATCTTCTGCTGATTCTTCAAACTCTACTACAAAATGGCAATTTATTAAGTAATTTTTCCTTTCTCACAAGAAGCTAATCACTCTTCTCTGCATTCCCTAATTTTTATATTTCTGTTATAGCACTTACACATGGTATTTTAACTTATCTGCTTAGATGTCTATTTTCCTTACTAACATAAGTTCAAAAAGTATAGAAATTATATTTATCTTTGTAGTTCAGCACCCGGCTTAGCAAGTACTCAAAAGTCATAATTAAATAAACAAGGTGGTAATTAATGATATGGTTATAGATGCCAGCTGTATGAATATCTGATATATAAGATATATTAATATCTGCTATATGTGAGATGTGCTGTCAATAAATCTCCAACCTAGAACATAACCCAATTTTATTTTTTTTCCTTTTGTGCTTCTCTAGACTTCAAACCAGCATAAATCGAAAAAGATCCAGAAACCCACAGGTCAGAAAAGTCCTATCCTTTACTCTTCAGTTCAAGGCTAATGATATATCAACTGTGGATCTGCTTTAAATAACAGAGGGAGGTTGAAAAAGAGAATATAAACGAAGGGAGTGTGCCTATTCTTTCTAGCATCTCCACTTCCAATGAGACATAAACAACTCCATAATTCCTTCCATGATGGCTTTCCTCTTGCTTCCTTTCTTCATCTACTTTTATGCAAAGCCCAGTATGGGAAAGAAACTTGGTCACATAAGAGAATGGACAAAGACTCACTACTAAGAGTTTGGTGAGGGAAATTTCAATATATTTTTTTACTAAAAGTTTGGTTCTTGTCCTGGATGCCAATCCAATAATGAGAACACAGTTTTGAGAAAAAGGAAAAAGAAGTGTTTGCTACCAAGGAGAAACACAGAGACTCCTATCCCAGAGGCTGTGAGTCTCCACATCAGTGATAACAAAGAGTTTTTAAAGAGGTGGTACAAAGGTTATATTTCATGCGTTTCCTGTCCTGGGTTGTAATTCACTTGTGAATTTGGGAGACAGTCATTTCTTAGATCTTCTGGCACTATCCCAAATCTGAATTACTTTGTTCCTGTAGTGGGTATGTGCTCAAGGGCAGATAACTCTGTCTAGGATTGGAAAGAAAGCTAATACTGTTTCCCCTTAGATTATGGATGGGAGTTTAGGAATGACAGACAGAGAAAAGAAAGAAACATGTTTTTAAAAAATAATCCACTGGTGGACATGGTAGCACACACCTGTAATCCCAGAAATTTTGGAGGCTGAAGCTAGAGGGTTACAAATTCAAAGCCATTTAGCAAGGCCCTAAGCAATTTAGCAAAAACCTTGTCTCAAAAAAAGAAAAAAAAAAAAAAGAGCTAAGGATGTGGCTAGGAACCTAGGAACCTGGAACACCCCTAAATTCAATCCCTGGTAACAAAAATAAATAAATAAATCACAGGTGCAGAGCAGCAAGGACTGTATTCAAACATGAAGTGGACCTGTTAAACCTTTATTTCCCTACTATAGATGCTGGGTAGACTCCTTTGAAGGAAAAGACAAATCATTAGGACCTCTGTTTTACCACTCCAATGTCCTATTCCCATGGCTATTCCTCCTCTTCCCAATGGCTGACATCTACTACATAATGAAGGCAACATCTTTTTTTTTTTTTTTTTACTTGAGATCTGATCTCTACCACTCATTAACTTTATAACCTTGGGCATGACTTCACCTTTGTTTGTGTATTTGCAAAATGAGGAGGTTGTGCTAAATGATATAAATAGTCACTTTGCTAATAGATTCTTCACTCCTATTCCCAGTTCCACAGTTGGAAGAAAACATCAGGATGAATTGCACTGAAGCTAATCCAACATGGTGAGTGAGTGAAGCCTGTCTTCAGCCTGTACCACTGATAAATTATCTTAATCATAAAATTTAGGAATAAATACCTGAAATGCTAACTTCCTTCATTGTAATTGTTGTCTCCTTTCTAAGTTGTTTCTTATTGTTTTGCTTACTGGTATTTTAATATCACTTCAATCATACTGATATATTCTGTTACATCCAGTATTTCAGAACTCCCTGTGAGCTGGACCCAGGAATATATACTCTGGTCAATGGGCAAAAGTCTTCAACATATCTTCCAACACCTGGAAAATGCAAGGTCAGGGAACATAGTTTCTGGTTGGGGGATTGAAGATGGTAAAGCATTTAAAAGGATTTAAGAGGGAGGAAGGAGGAGAGTAAAGGTGGGAGGCAAAAGGGAAGGAGAGTTTTAGTTCTGGCAGTGAGCAAAATTCTGGGTTCAAACTAGTTTAAGGATCATATCTGTGTAGAATGGGAATGTTGTTTCTCTTTGTCCTGGTGGAAGAACTCTTTGCACATGTAATTGATGTTGGGGAAAACAACTTTTCCCCCCCAAATCTCCCCTGAAGCCAAACATATTTTTCCTTTTCCTCTTTTTCCTTTTCTGATTCCAAAGCAAATAATTGGAAACTTGTCTCTTTATTTCTTAGATCAAGTCTTATGGAACTGGGTTTGCCTGAACCCCAGGATGTGACTTCTTCCTCCTCTTCCTCTTCCTCTATTCTTGTGGCTCAGGAGGCTGTTCTACCCAGTTGTGACTGTATGAAGGCAGAACTTTCTACTGACAATGTTATCTCCTCTGGATCATCAAGCACCAGCTCCAGCCTGTCTTACCTTCCTATCTTTTCTGAAGGAAGAACTTGGCAATTCCAGAGCAAAAGTTTACCTGTTTCTCCTCAAAAGCAATCATCTGTATTCAGGAACCAGGACACATCCCTGCCCCCTTTTTGGCTATCAGAGCCTGAGAAATCAGAACTTTTTCAGAATTTGGCAGCTCTTTCATCTATGCAGCCTCAAAATTCTTTTATTAACTCTATTTTTGAATCCCAAGGTCACTGCAAACAACAACAGAAAACAAAAGATAAGAAAAGGAGCAAGAGTCATTTGGTAGCAGATGAGGGGCCAAATTCGGTTTCAGATGAGAGACCACAACTCCCAGGTTGGGCTCCACTCCAGCTTTCTCCTTTGGCTAGAGGAGAGCTAGAAGGGCATATGTCTTGGAAGGTCTGTACTTTGCGGGAACAAATAGTGCCCTCACCTGTGAAGGAATCATGGGCAATGCTGAATTATTTAATACAAGCAGGAGTCCCTGGACCAGAGAATACCCAAACTCAATTATCTATGCCTATTCATCAAAGCACTAAGCAAAATACCAATAATAAATCCCCAGACCTTCCATCATTTCAGCTCCATGTGAACATTGGTGTGGAATCTGGATTAAATAGGACAGAAACAAAAATTTCACAGTCATTTATCTCAAATAAGCAGCTACAACCTGGGGATGATCCCCAAATTCTTGGATCTAAGCATTTAGTTAGGTCAATGGGCTCTCCACCTCCCAGAAGTTTAGGAGTTAACATAATTCAAGAAGAAGCCACTTTATTGAAGAAGGACCCAAAGCATGTGCTAGAGCTTAGTATAGAACAGAGAGTCATAGGTCTTCCAGAAAAAAGGATACAGCAGCATAAGACACAAGTGACTGATGTGGAGCTGACCCCAAGGTTACCATATCAAGTCACAGATAACCTAAAGGTAACTCCATTGGCATTGCTTCAGGTCATGAATTCAATGGGAATGATCCAAGAATCACATTCAGATGTGATAGAATCTATGAGTTTGTTTCCACAGCTGCCAAATCAAGTTGTAAAACCAATCCAGCCCAAGGAAATAATGAGTATAACCCCCAAATCACCAAATCAATTAATCAAGTCAATGGAGATAACCCCAAGTCCTCAGCAACAAGATGTGGAATCAGAGAGGATGAACTCAAGACGGAATCGGGTCCCAGACAATGTGAAGATAACTCCTGTAGCATTACTTCAAGTCATGGATTCCATGGGGATGACTAGCAAATCGCATCCACATATCATAGAATCCATGAGAATGATCCCAAAGCCACAACATCGAGTCATGAAGTTAGAGAAGATGGACACATTGTTGGACCAGAAAACCATAAAAACAGAAGAGATGAGTCCAAGGCCACAACAGACAGTGATGCAAACTGTAGAAATGAGTCCAGGGCCACAGCATAAAGTCATGGAGTCAGTGAGCATGACCCCGGGGTCACAAAGTCAAGCCATGGAACAAGTGAAGATTACTCCAGAGCCAGTATATCAGTACACAAAACCATTGGAAACTGTCTCAACACGATTACATCAAGTCATGGATTATAAGAAAGTAACTCCAGTGGTGTTACTACAAACCATGAATGCCATGGGGATAATTCCATTAGCACAGCCACATGTTACAGAATATGGGGGTTTGACCCCAGATTCACAGTCTCAAATTACAAATTTGACCCCAAGGTCAACTCAACCAGTTGGTTTAACTTCTTCCCTTAGCCCTCCTACAACTCTTGCCCCACTAAAAGTTGTAGAATCTGTGATTTTACCTCCAAAGCTACCACCTAACATCACAAAATCAGCAAGAATGATTCTAACACCATCATATCAATCTGTACATTCTGTAAAGGTAACTCCCGTAGCATTGGGGTTGCCCTTTGGAATGATCACAGTACCACAGTCACAAGTTATAGAATCTCAGAGTTTGACCCGACAGCCAATATCTCAAGTCAAGGAATCTTTGGAATTGACTTCTGGGTTACAGAGGCAAGTGCACAACTCAGTGAACATGACTTCACAACCACAGCATCAAGGCACAGAATCTGTGTCGTTAACTTCAAGAACATCTCATCAGGTTATGGATCCTTCAAGGTTGAGCCCATGCTGTCAAGTCCTGGAATATTCAGAGATGAGCCCAAGGCAAAACCATAAAGTAACAGAAACTATGGGGTTGACCACTGACACATGGCTAAAAAGGAGCAAATCTACACAGCTGACAGAGTCACACCATCAAATAATGGAATCTTTGGGGACAATCCCAGGAAAAATTGGTCAAGGTACAGAATTTGTAGGAATGAACCAAAAGCCACTGCATCAAGTCACAGAATCTGCTGTAATGACTACTACATCATTGCTTGAAGGTGTGAAATATATGGAGGTGAAGCCAATGTCACAAGTTAAGATTGTGGAGTCTATGAAATTATCCCCAGAATTGCAAGATTTAAAATCTGAGAACCTGGTCCTAGGACCAAGATTGCAAAGTATGAAATCTGTAGATACAACCACAGGTTTAGTTCCACAAGTGGCAAAATATGGACAGCTGACACCAACTATAAAATCTACAGGCTTGATCCCAGAGTGTCAATGGCAGAGTATAAAATCTGAAGAGTTAACCTCCATACCACAGCTGCAACAAGGTGAGGAATCTATGCAGTCAGCCCCAGAGTCTCTGCCTCAAGATATGGAATCTATCCAACTCGCTCTAGGACCACAACTGCAAAGTGTAAAATCTGCTGAGTTAACCCTAGCACCACAGTTGATAAGTAGGAGATTGATAGATTTGAGCCCCCATTCACAGTTTCAAGATAGAGATTATGCTCATTTGGACCTACCACCAGAGTTTAAAGATACAAAAACTGTGGAATTGACCCTAAAGACACCACTGGAAGATATAAAATCCATGGAGCTGACCCCAAAACCATCAGTACAAAATATCAGCTCTGAGAAGACAGCCCCAGTAGCATTGTCTAAAGATGTAAAAACTCCCCAAATGGTAGAATATAGAAGAGTAATTCCTGAGTCACAAGTGCAAAGTGTGAAATTTGGGGAAGTAATCCCAGGTATACAACTTCAAGCAGTGAAATCTGTAGAGTTGAACCTCAAACCAAATTATCAAGCCCTAGAGCCTGAAAGATTGACTCCATGGCATCAAGTCTCAGAAAATTTAGGAATGATCCCAGAGTCAGAACATCAAGGCACAAAGGTAAAACTTACCTCTGACATTTGTCACCAGGTAGGAGAATCTGTTGGGTTGACACAACCATTTTTAGAAATTACCCCAGTGCTATTAACAGAATCTATGAAGATGAGTCCAACATCATTCAAAGACACTTGTAAGACTGTGTTCCAACTTGTAAAAGTGATGGAGGAGACTCCAGAACCACAACACACAATAAAACAATCTCTGGACTTGATACCAGGATCAGAGGTGCAAAATGTAAAATCAAAGGTGTTGACCCCAGAGCCACAGTCCCAAGGTAGGAAATTTGTTCCTCTAAATACACAATCACATTCAGAAGTTACCAAATTGTCAGAGATACCCTTAAAGGCAGAATCTGAAGACGCAGAAACCATGGGGTTGGTATTCTCTCAAGCTGATAAGACCCAGAGGGCTGTCCCAGAACTGTATTCTCTGGGGTTGACTCTAGGATCAGAAATATGCTATGAAAAATCAGGGTCATTACCACAAAATTTGAAATCTGTTAAACTAAATTCTGAGTCACCCCCACTAGTGGTTGGATCTAAAACTTTAATTACAGGATCAAAACCATATCTTAGAGACTTGATCTCAGGGCCACAACTCCAGGGAGTAAAGTCTAGGCAAACTGATCCAGAGTCCCAGTGGAAAGGTGCAAAATGCATGCATTCAGTCCAACAGTCAACTACCAGAGTGGCAGAATCTGAGAAGCCAAAACCAGAGCCAGGGATACAAGGTACATTATTGGAGGAATTGACTAAGGGGGCACAAAAACACAGTGTGAAATCTGCATATTTAAATCTAGGCCCATGGCAGCCAAGTGTCAAATCTTCTGGAATGACTCCAGGTCCACAGTTGCAAAGTGTTAGATTTTCCAACTTATCTCCAGATACACTTCTTCAAGAAGAACCTATGGATTTACTCTCAGGGGCCCCACATTATAGTGTGAAATCTGATGAAATGACCCCAGGTTCCCCAGTACAAGAAATCAAATTGTCTGATTTTATCACAGGGACAAAGCATCAAAGTGTCAAATCAGTACCACTGATTCCAGAACCACAGCCTCAAGGTGTGAAATCTGTGGAACTAAGCCCAGGACCAAGCTTGCAAGATGTCAAATTTTCTGATTTGATCCCTGAGCCAAAGCATCAAAGTTTCAAATGTATACAGTTTATACCAAGGGATGAGCTTCAAGATATAAATTTTCTAGGGTTTGTACCAGAATCATCTTTGCAGTTAAGCCAACAGCCACAGGTTGAGGATATGAAATCTGTTATGTCTACTGAAGGATCACAGTTTTACAGAATGAAATCTATGATATTGACCTCAAAACTACAAAGTGAAAAACCTGAGGAAGAAAATCTAGAGCTATGGCAGCAAGATACCAAATTTTCTGGATTGACCTCAGGGCCAAAGCTTCAAGGTGTCAAATTTGGGAAGCAAACCCCAGGGTCAGGGATTGAAATGACTCCAGAGTTAGGGCTGCCTGATTACAAATTAGCAAATGTGTCTTCAGGGCTTCCAGACATTAAACAGGCTGGGATTAACATAGGGCCATGCCTACAAGATGTTAAATTTTTGGATACAACATCAGGAACTCAACCTCAAAGAGTGAAATCTTCACAGTTAATCTCAGGGCCACAGCCTCAAGGTGGGCAATTTTTGGAGTTCACCTCACAGCCAGAGAGGCAAGGGTCTAAATCAGAGTTGTTAGTACCAGAACCACTGTTTCAAGATGTAAAATACGTAACAATGAACCAAGTGCCACACTTTGAAGGTGAAATTTCTTATAAATTAGTCCCAGAGCCACAGATAGCATATGTAGAATTTATGGAGTTGATTCCTAGGATGCTGTTATCAAGTGTAAATCATTATGAGTTGGCCAGAAGACTACAGTCACAAGGTATAAAATCTGAATTAGTCCAAGTACCACAGTTGGAAAATGTAAAACCTGTGGAACAGACTCCAGTCTCAAAGCTTCAAGACTTAAAATCTGAGAAACCAATCCCAGAAACACAGCTAGAAGATAAGATATCTGTGGAACTAGTCCCAGGGCCACATTTGGGAAATACAAAATCTGTGCAGTTAACACCAAAGCCAGAGCTGGGAAAAGTCAAATCTATGGTGTTAACTCCAGGGCCACAGGCAGAAAGTGTGAAACCTAAGGAGCTCACCCTAGCTTCAAAGATTCAGGTTTTAGGATCTGCATCACTACCTTCAGGACCACAGTTGGAAAATATAAAATCTGTGGTCTTAATGCCAGAACCATGTCAGGAAGGTATAAAATCTATGGAGATAACTCCAAGTTCTCAAAAGGAAGGTGTGAAACCCATAAAGATAACCTTGGGACCACAGACAAAAGATTTCAACTCTGTGGAATTTGCCCCTTATTGCAAGGTTGAAGATATGAAATCCATGGAGTTGACTCCAGGTTCAAAAATTCAAGATTTGAAATCTGTGGAGTTGGTCCCAGGTATACAGAATCAAGATATAAAAGCTATGGAATCAAAACATGGCTCAAAGATGCAAGATGAGAATTCTGTGGCTTTTGTACCTGAGCCATTGCTTCAAGGTGTTGAATCTATGGAGATTTCTCAACAACCAGAACTGCAAGGTATTAAGCCTAAGGAATTGGCTTTAGAGCCACAAATGCAAGATTCCAAATTTGTGGAAATCACCCCATGTTTTAAGATACAAAATTTAAAATTTGTAGAGACTCCAGATTCACAGCTGCAATATGAAAAATCTGTGAAGTTGACTCCAACAGTAAAAAGGCAGGTGAATGTAACCAGAAGAGAAGGAGTTCAAGAAGTAAAATCTGTGGACTTAGCCACAAGGCAACAGTTTCAAGGGATGGCACCTGTGGATTTAACTCTTGGGCCTGAGCAGGATGACCAGATATTTGTAAATTCACTGGAGAGGACATGTGTGGATTTAGAGCAACCAAAAAGGGGATCTGAGTCAGAAAGTATAATATCTTTGAATTTAAAAGGGCCCAAATCTAAAGGTATAAAATCTCTAGACCTCAACTCTGAGCTACCACTGAAAGATACAAAATCATTTGAATTGGCTCCAGAATCAATTATTCAAGATGTAAAAGAGAGAGAGTTCAAATGTGAACCTCAGCTGCAAAGTATAAAATCTTCCAAGTTGACCCCAGGACCACAGTTGTACCAAGTGAAACCCATGGAGTCAACTTTAGAGCCACTGCTTCAAGATGCGAAAATTGTGGAGTTAGACAAAGAGCTGCAGTCTGAAAGTATAAAATATATTAACTGGATACCAGAACCAGAGTACCAAGGTGTGAAATCTATAGAATTAAACTTTGGGTCACAATATCAAAGTGTCAAACCTGAAGAATTAAAAACTTCAGAAGTGATGCCATCTGAATTGTCTATAGGGCCAAAATTTCAAGGAGCAAAATCTATGGAGCTTAATCATGAGCCACAGTTGCAGTGTATAAAAACCTCTACACTGACTCCAGGACCAGAGATACAAAAAAGGAAAATTTTTGCATCAACCTCAGAGCCACAGCTTCAAGGTGTGAAAACTGTGGAAATACACCAAAGGCCACAGCTTAGAAGTAGGAAATCTGTGCAGTGGATACCAGGACCTGAGTTCCAAGGCCTGAAAGCTGTAAGATTAAATCTTGGGCCACTATCTCAACGTGTTAAATCTGCAGGATTGAAAACTTCCATAGACTTGAAAAGTACAAAAGTATGTGAACTGACTCTAAGGCCAAAACTTCAAGGTGCAAAATCTATGGACTTTAACCTTGGGCTTCATGGTCAGTGTTTGAAAACTCCTGAGTTGTCCCCAGGACTAGAGCTGCAAAAAGGGAAAAAAATTTCAACCTCAGAGCCACAGCTTCAAGGTGTGAAAGCTGTGGAGTTAGACCAAGGGACACAGCTTGGAAGTAAGAAGTCTGTTCAGTGGATTCCAATATCTGAATTCCAAAATATGAAATCTGTGGTAAATCTTGAGTCACAATCTCAGAGTGTCACAGCTCTAGAGTCAAAATCTTCAATACAGTTAAGAGATGTGAAAACATCTGATTTGACTCAAAGGTCAAAGCTCAGAAGTGTACAACCTTTGGAATCACTCCAGGAGTATCAGCCTCAAAACTTCAAATATATTGATTTGAAATCTGAGCTGCAGTTGAAAAGTACAGAATCACGTGACCCAACCTCAAGGTCAAAACTCTGTGATATAAAATCAATGGTGTTCAAATCTGGCCTTCATTTGCAAAATTTAAAATCTTCAGAGTTGACCTCAGGACAGCTGCAGGAAGTGAAACCCTTGGAGTCATCCCCAGGAACAGAACCTCAAGGTGTGAAGTCTCTAGTGTATACACAAGAGCCACAACTTTCAGGGGTGAGATCAGAGATAAAAAGTCAAGGGCCACAATTACAAAATGATAAACTTGTAGAGTTGAACTCTGTAATACACTTGAAAAGTATGAAATCATCAGAATTGGCTCTTCAGACAAAGCCTCAAGGTATGAAATCTGAGGAGTTCAACTCTGGGCCCCAGAGGCAGAGTGTAAAATGTTCTAAGTTGACACCTGAAACAAAGTCCCAATATATGAAAGGTACTGAGTTAAGCCCTAGTTCACAGTTGAAAGGTATACCATATTCTGATCTGACAGAGAGAACCAAGATTCAAGGTGTCAAAGCTATAGACTCCAAACCTAGGCCACATTTGCAAGGTGTAAAATCTAATGAGCCAATACTGAGGACAAAGCCTCAAGAAGTAAAATGGGTGGAGTTGAACTTGGGCCCACAGTTGCAAGATGTGAAATCTTCTAAATTGATCACAGGAATAAAGCTTCAAGATGTAAAATCTATGAATTTCGGTTCCAGACTACACTTACGAGGCATGAAATCTTCTGAAATGATCACAGGGAGAAAGCTTCAAGATGTGAAATCTGTAGAATTCAAATCCACTCCAAAGTTGCAAGGTGAGAAATCTGATTTGACCCTGGGGAGGAAGCTTCTAGGTATGAAATCTGTAGTGCTAGACTCAGACCCTCAGTTACAAGATATGAAATCTTCTGAGCTGATCATGGGTATAAAACTTGGAGGTATAAAATCTGTGGAGTTCAGTTCTAGAAAATTCCTTAAAAGTATAAAATCTTCTGAGATGATACCAGGGACACAATTTCAAGTTGTTCAATCAGTGGACTTCAACTCTGGATCACAAATACAAGGTGAAAAATCTTCTGAGTTGATTGAAGGGATGAAATTTCAAGATGTGAAGTCTGTAGAGTTTGACCATGGTTCAAAGTTACAAGGTGTGACATCTGAGTTAATACCAGAAGCAAAGCTTCAAGGTGAGGAATCTGTGAAATTCAATTCAGGCCCCCAGTTGCAAGATGTGAAATTTTCTAAGCTGATACTGGGGACAAAACTTCAAGATATTAAATGTAGAGGGTTTAGTTCTGGACCATACTTACAGGGTGTGAAATCTTCTGAAGTGATCTCAGGGTCAAAGCTTCAAAAAGAGAAATCTGTGGGATTAATTCCTCAGCCACTGTGGCAAGATGTGAAATCTCTTGAATTGTGTCTAAGTAAGGTACAAGATAGGAAATCTTTGGGGTTCAACTCATCCCCACAGTTCCAAAATAAGGAATTATCCAGGTTGACACCATGTATGAAATCTATGGAATTTAACCCAGCAGCGAAGCTCCAAGGTGTGAAATCTTCCGTAAACCTTCCAATAGAGGTCAACCATGGCTCAGAATTACAGGTTGTAAAACACTCTGAACTGCCCTTGGAATCAAAGATTCATAGTGTGGTATCTTCTGAATTCAGTACAGGAAATCAGCCAAAAGATGAGAAATCTCATAAATTGAGTCAATGGCCACAGTTTCAAAGTGTAAATTTTATGGTTTTCAATCATGAGCCACATTTGCAAGGGATAAAACCTTCTACCCCAGATGAGCAATCTCAGAAATTCAAGAATAAGCTTAAATTGAAAGGTGAGGAATCTTCTGAACTGAATCAAGGGTCACAGACTCAATATAAAAATTTTATGGCATTTGACACTGGGCCACAGTTAGAAAGTTCAAAATCTTTTGAATTTATACCTGGGTCAGAGCTTCAAGGAGTAAAATCTCAGATGTTCTGCTTTGAACCACATTTTCAAGGTGTGAATTCTGTGTCCCTTCCAAAGCCCAAACCCCAGTGTGAAAATTCTACTGGGTGCCACCCTGGGCCACATTTTCAAGGTGTGAATTCTGCATCCCTTCCAGAGCCTAAACCCCAGTGTGAAAATTCTATTGGGTGCCACCCTGGGCCACATTTTCAAGGTGTGAACTCTTCTTCTGTTCCAGGGCCCAAACCTCAGTGTGTAAATTCTATTGGGTGCCACCCTGGGCCACATTTTCAAGGTGTGAATTCTGCATCCATTCCAGGACCCAAACTTCAGTGTGAAAATTCTACTGGGTGCCACCCTGGGCCACATTTTCAAGGTGTGAATTCTGCATCTCTTCCAGAGCCCAAACTTCAGTGTGAAAATTCTACTGGGTGCCACCCTGGGCCACATTTTCAAGGTGTGAATTCTGCATCTCTTCCAGAGCCCAAACTTCAGTGTGAAAATTCTACTGGGTGCCACCCTGGGCCACATTTTCAAGGTGTGAATTCTGCATCTCTTCCAGAGCCCAAACCCCAGTGTGAAAATTCTACTGGGTGCCACCCTGGGCCACATTTTCAAGGTGTGAACTCTTCATCTGTTCCAGGGTCCAAACCTCAGTTTGTAAATTCTATTGGGTGCCACCCTGGACCACATTTTCAAGGTGTGAAGTCTTCTGAGTTAACTCCAATTGCAAAATTTCAAGGTATAAAGCCTTGTGAGTTGAATTTAGAGAGGGAAAAAACTATGATAGTTAACTCTGGACTACATTCACAGGATTTGAAATCTGAACTGACTCCAGGGTCAAGGTTGAAATCTGAACTGACTCCAGGGTTAAAATTTCTAGGTTTAGCACCTATGGAATGCAGCCCTGGACCACATGTACACTGTGTAAATTCTTCTAAATTGAATTCAGAGCCAAAATTAGAATTTATAAAGTCCATGGAATACAAACATGGGCCAGTATTGCAAGATATTACAACTTTTGAATTGTCTTCAGGAATAAAAATTCCAAGTATGAAATCTGAATTTCACCTAGGGCCAGAGCAACAAGGCATAGAATCTGTTGTATTCAACTCTGTACAACATGTACAAGACATAAAATGTGAATTGACTTCAGGGACAAAGTTCCAAAATGTGATACCAATGGAGTTCAACTCTGATCTTCAACTTCAAGGTACGAATTCTTCCAACTTGAATTCAGAATTTGAACGCATAAATTTTAAGTTTAGTCCAGGGCCACAGGTGCAAACCATGAAGCCCTCTGAACTGAATCTTGGGTCAGAATCTCAAGGTACAAAATCTGTTTTGTTCAACTCTGGGCCCTACTTGCAAAGTATGAAATCATCTGAGTTAACTGCAGAAACAAAGTTTCAATTTTTGGAGAACCAACTTGAGTCAGGGCAGCAAGTTGTACAATCTCTGTTCACTTTGGGTCCTCAGTTAAATGGTGTGCAATCTTTACACATGCATACAGATGTACAGTCTACAGAGATGAGTAACCAGCCATTGCCTTTTGGCGAGAATTCTGTAAAATTGATTTCAGGCCCTGGGCTGCAGGACTTGGAATATGGAGTATATGCGGTAGAACCATGTTTTCAAAGAGCGAAATCTGTGGAATTAAACACAGAGTCACATCCTCAAGGTATGAATTTTGAGGAGTTGCCTTTACACCTCAAGCATCACAGTATGTTTGCACCAAAGCCATATTGTCAGGCTATGACATCTCTGGAGTGGAAACCAGGGCCACAACTTCAAAGTGTAAATTCTTTAGGGTTGACATCATGCCTCAGTTCTCAATGTGTTAAACCTGTGATCTTCACACCGAACTCAGGTTTTCAAAATGTAAAACCTGTGAATCTGAGGCCAAGGTCCCAGCAATATGAAGATATGGACTGCCAGGAGTTGACTTTAGGTGTAAAATCAGTGATGTTGACACCAAAACCAAATAGTGAGTTTCTAACAGGACCAGCATTGGCTAGTGTCAAATTTTCAAATTTGTTTCCTGAATCACAGCAACCAGATGTAAAAACTTTGGAGTTTACTCCAGAGCCAAAGTTGCAAAGTATAAAACATCTGAAATTGTCTCCAGTGTCTCTGCAGCAAACTGTTAAATCTGTGGAGTTAGCACCTAAGTCACTGCCTCAAAAACAGAAATCTGGTAACCAAACTCCAAGAAGTGATCAAACCACAGAATCCTCTGAAGTTATCTCCGGCCCAGGGAAACAGATTGTAGAATATTCAGAGATGATCCCAAAGCCAAAGCAGCAAGTCCCTACAACTGTGAATTTTAATTCAATATCAATTTACAAAGCCCCAGAATCTCCAGAAATGACACAAGAGTTGGCACAAAAAGACACAGAAACTGTGGAGAAATCTGTGGGATTGACCTCAAAGCCAACAGATAAAGCCACAGAATTTTCAGAAATGCCTCTACAGCTAGATCTTCAAGTACCAGAATCTGTTGATCTGGCTTCGGTGCTAAGGGATCAAGGCTCAAGATCCTTAAAATTAACCTCAGAGAAAAGCTACCAAATCCCAGAAACTCTGGGGATGCTCTCTCAATCATGGCCTCAAGTTAAGGATTTGGGGGAGTTATATATAAAACCATTACAGCAAGTTATAGAACCTGAAGGGATGATCCAAGAATTCAAGCATCATGCTACAGAAGATATAGGGTTGATCTGTGAAGCAAGGTTGCAAGGGAAAGAATTTCTTGGAACAACCCCAAAGACAATAAGTCAAACTACTGGATATGCTGAGAACTCTCCAAAGCACTATCCTCAAACCTTAGAACCTGTGGGGATGATCTCTGAGAAAAGAATGCAAAGGGAAAAAACTGAAATATCATTGCCAAAGCCATCATATCATGTCACAGATTCTGCTTCAGGGATGACACCATGGCTAGGACACATTCAAGGTCCTGAATCTGTGGAGCTCACTTCTGAGGAACCTATGGAATTGACCCCAAAGTCACAACATCATGTGGGATCTTTAGGAATAACATTAGGGTTAGGAGATAAAGTCCCAGAATCTGTAACTCTGATCTCTAAGCCATCACTGAAAATGGAGGAATCTTTAAAGTTGGCTCCAAAGCAAAAAAGTCAAGTTGTGGGACATGCAGAATCTATAGAGCTCAACTCTGAGACATGGCAGCAAGATAAGGTATCAAGTGGGCTAACAAAGTCACAGAATCAAAGAAGGAAAAATTCAGGGATAGCTCCAGCAGGACCACCGAGTCAAATTATAAAAGGTAAGAAGATTAGTCCAAAACCACTGGATCATGTCACATCACAGATTCAAGTTGCTCAATCAGTAGGGGTGATGCCAGCAGCTCCCCCCAAAGTTGTAGAATCTGTGAAAGTGACCCCTAGGCCACCACTTCAACTTGTGGAGTCTGTGGCAACACCAGGGCCAAAACCTCAAATGGCAGAAAATATTGAGTTGACTCCAAAACATCAAGACGTAAGATCTTCAGAGTTGACCTCAAGCCCATGGTTACAGAATATGAAATATAAAGAATTAATCACAGAGCCAACACATCAAATTTTGGAAAAGATTGTGTTAACCCCAGGGCCATTGTATCAAATTGTAAAATCTGAGGAATTAGCACCAGGACCAGTTCCTCAGGTTGTAGGCACAATAGGAGTAGCCAGGGGATCAGAGATTTATGTAATGGATTATTTGGATTTAGTCCCAATGCCTTATCTTCAAGAACTGGCACAACCTGTAAAATTAACTCCCAGACCAAGTATTCGAGTGATGTCTGCAGAATTAGCCTCAAAACAAACATCTCCATTTGAGGAACCAACAATATTGACTCATGAGCAAAAGTTGACGCCTGCAAAATCCTCAGAGATAAAAACAGAATCTCCTAAAGTTATGAAATCTGAGGATTTGAATCAAGGACAGATGTGTCAAAATTGGGACTCTAAGGAATCAATGTCAGAAGAAGAGTCACAAGTAAGTGATTTTTTCTTAGAGTCCCTAAACAGCTCTTCAACCCCACTCATTTCAAGTTCTGTCAAAACATCTGAATTAGGAAGCCTTTGGGGTTCTGGGATCTCAGAAGTATCAAGAGCTTTGGATATGAAGAACCTTGGGACATATATTTTGCAGCCTGAAGAGTCCTATTTGGACTCTGTTATGATGCAGTCATCATCTCTTCTCTGGGACCTTCAAAATGAACCCTCGGATAATACAGTGGACATTGTGGAAACCCCACATCCTGAGACTGTGGGAGTGGATATCACATCTAAGGAGATAACTAAGAAGAAGCAGATGGAGAAGTCAGAGGACTCACTCCAGAACCATTCCCAACATCCATCACGAAGCCGGAGATCACCATCTGGGACTTTCCAGGGAAGATCAGGGTCTCAAAGAGGTTCTGCTCGGCCTTTCTTGGGCAGACAACAGAATGTCTGGGAGAATCATGTCAATAGGCAGCGACTACCTAGAAAATATCTCTCTGCTATGCTAATGCTAGGGAATGTCTTGGGGACGACTATGGAAAAGAAGCTTTGTTCTCGAAGATGTTTAGCAGAAAGAGCCACTACAGATATCTATAAGTCTATTCAGAATTTATTTGGGGTTCCAGCTGAACTGATGGAATTTTCCCAGAGCCTGCTAGAGAATGGTCCATGTACTATTTCACAGCATTCAGTGGTCAAAAGTTACATTCAGAGACATACTTTATGCCACGGTCCTGATCAAAGAGGGACTCTAAGGATGTGGACACGTGGCTCCACGGCTTCCATAATACGGCAATACTCTGGGACCAGATTGGGCACAAAGAAAACAGACTCAAAGCTCAGTAATATATCCCAGGAAGTCACTCAGCATATGCCTATCTCATATGTCGAGGGCCAGCTTCCTGCCCTAGCAAAGTCAGAGTCTTCTATCAAGATATATTATAATAGGGAGGATCCTATTTCCCAGGAAGAGAGTGAAAACACACAGAGTGATTCACAGAGAAGAATTTTTAAGTCCCAACACTCCTTCAAGCCAAGTTATCTTTCTCCAGTCAAGACTGACTTTTCAGAACAGTTTCAATTGCTACAAGAACTGCAGCTAAAAATAGCAGCAAAACTCTTAAGGAGTCAAATACCCCCCAATGTGCCTCCACCTCTAGCTTCAGGTCTTGTCCTAAAATACCCTATCTGTCTACAGTGTGGCCGATGTTTAGGATTTAATTGCTGTCATAAAATACATACCACTTTTGGGCCTTATCTTCTTATCTATCCACAGATCCACCTTGTAAGTACTCCTGAAGGCCATGGTGAGATTCGGTTGCATCTTGGCTTTAGGTTGCGGACTGGAAAAAGATCCCAAGTTTCAAAGTCTCATGGAAGAAGCAGACCCATGACACCAAATAGTCCTATAGCACCATCAAAAAGGAAAGCTAAAATTTATACTCCAGTTTCTAAGAATCCTACTCCCACGAGAGATTTCCAGTCTAGAGCTTTCCAGTCCCCTGCTCCTGTACAAGTCTATAGCAAACAAAGGCAATGGGGTAGCCCTGGTCTAGTAGGAAAGACAGAAATTGGAGAGTTGGGGCATTATGAATTGTCTCATGTGCACTCCCTATCAGAGAGTGACTCTGTAAGCTGCTATCAGGATGAAACATGGGCTCGAGTGAGAACCAAAAAATCCTGGGATTCAAAATTTCCAGTGAAGAGAATCAACAAAGGAACACCAAACACAAACAGTGGAGCCACAATACAGAGTCCCTCTAAGGAATTCCCAGCCCCTTTAAAAAGAAAGAGGACTGTAGTAGCTCGTACAAGTTCTGCTTCCTTAAAAAGACCAATTAAGAAATCCCCCCAGCCCAAGTTCCTGCGACTGCTCTTTCAGGGCCTCAAGCAGGCATTCCAAGCAGCATGCAGAATGATAGCTTCTTTTGGACAGAAGCCTGAGGACAGGACCAGGCCAGATGATTTGTGGTCAAGCAAAAGCTATGATTCAAAACAAAAAGCCAGAGACTACTGTTTACCAAAAGACAAAAAAGGAGATGGGACACCAGTTGTCAAGCAAAGGCCACCTAGTCCAAGCACTAAGAAGGAGGACATATTGTTGGAGGACACAAACCAAAGCAAATCAGCCCCACAGCCACAAACAGAGAGCCCTTGCCAATCCAGACCTCTCCAACTGCCCAAGCCCACAGTGTCCCAAAGAGAGGTCACTTTACAAACTGCTACTGTCAGGCAGACTTTGGGTGTAGTTCAAAATGACAGCAGCAGCAGTGCCAAGAAAACCCTCCATAAAGATGAAATTTCCAGTCAGAAGTCCAAGAATTTGCTCAAATCCGAAACCAGACTTCAGGTGAAGAGAAACGCGCACAGTTACCATAACGGGAAAGGCCCTCACAAGGAGGCCAGCTGCCACCAGGGGGACAGAACCCCGCAGAACGCTCCTGAGAAGAGCCAGCGCAGCCCTTCCGACAGAACCCTTTCCAGTGTCTCTGAGAGGAGCCATCAGGGACTCTCAGAGGGGACACATCGCAGTCCCTTGAAGAGGAGCCATCACGATGCCCCAGAGAGGAGACGTCACAGTCTCTTAGGCGGGAGTCATCAAAGCTCCTCAGAGAGGCCACCTCACAGTCCCTCAGAGAAGAACCATGTCAGTCCCTCAGAGGTGGTATGTCCCAGTCCCTCAGAGGTGGTATGTCCCAGTCCCTCAGAGAGGAGCCGTCCCAGTCCCTCAGAGAGGAGCATTTGCAGTCCTTCAGAGAGAAAGCAGCATAGACCCTCAGAGAGGAGCCATCGCAGACCCTCAGGGAGGAAACATCACAGTTCCTTAGAGAGACGTCGAAGTACCTCAGAGAGGAGTCATCGCACTCCCTCTGAGAGGAGCCGTCGCAGTACCTCAGAGAGGAGCCATCCCAGTACCTCAGAGAGGAGTCATCCTAGTACCTCAGAGAGGAGCCGTCGAAGTACCTCAGAGAGGAGTCATCCCAGTACCTCAGAGAGGAGTCATCCTAGTACCTCAGAGAGGAGCCATCCCAGTACCTCAGAGAGGAGTCGTCAAAGTACCTCACCCAGGAGCCATCGCAGTTCCTCAGAGAGAAAACGTCACAGTCTCTCAGAGAAGAGGTGTCGCAGTCCCTCAGAGAGGAGGCTTCGCAGTCCCACAGAGAGGAGCCGTCGAAGTACCTCAGAAAGGAGCCCTCTCAGTCCCTCAGAGAGGAGCCCTCGCAGTCCCTCAGAGAGGGGCCGTCGCAGTGCCACAGAGAGGAGCGGTCGCAGTCCTCGCAGTCCCTCAGAGAGAAGACGTCGCAGTCCCTCAGGGAGGAGCCTTCGATGTCCCTCAGGGAGGAGCCCTGGAAGTCCCTCAGGGAGGAGCCGTCACAGTCCCTCAGAGAGGAAAAGTCCCTCAGAGAGGAGCCGTCGTCGCAGTCCCTCAGAGAGGAGCTGTGGTAATTTCTCTAAGATATCCTTTGGCAGTCCCCCTGAGATAAGAGGGCACAGTCCTTCTGGGAGAACCCATCACAGTCCCTTTGAGATGAGGCAACACAGGCCCTCCGAGAGGAGCAAGCATCGCCACCCTGAGAGAAGTGATCACAGTACCGCTGACAGGACCTGTCACCGTCCCTCTGAGAGAAGTCAACGTCGTCATTCCAAGAGGAGACACCCCGGTCATTCTCAGAGAAGACACCGTGGCCACTCTGGGAGGAGACACCGCGGTCACTCTGGGAGGAGACACCGCAGCCACTCTGAGAGGAGACACAGCAGCCACACTGAGGGAATCCATCAGAATCTCCCCAAGGAGAGGCTCAAGCACAGCTCCCCTAAGGAGAGGCCCAGACATAGTTTGTCTAAAGATTCCAAGAGTTACTCAGCCATGCCTCCCGCAGACCAAAAGGAGAACTTCAAAAGCAAGACGAGTTTGGAGGCCCGAAGCTAGTAGATGAGGAGAGCTCTGCCCCTGTTATAAATCGTCTTCCTTAAATTTTCACCCTTTCCTGGCTTCTTTCCTGCTCAGCCACTGCCTCCAATTCCTGCACCCTCAGCAATGAAAGGGCTGCTTGATCTCTCTACCTGGGGGAGGGGGACAGAGAATGAGTCTGTAATTTCTCTAAGATCAATAAAGGGGCAATAATTGATCTCCATGTGCATCTACAGGACCACGACCGGGGTGGGTGTGGAAAGCTGGGACACGTGTTGTCGTACAAAGGGACAGAGCACCGGGCGGGAGGCCCGGGCAGGCTGGGCTTCAGACCCCGCCCCCTCGCTCCAGCCCGGGGCTCGCGTTCTCCCAGGCCCCGCGCCGCAGTGGGGGGTGGGGTCTCCGGAACCGAGGGGGGCACGTCACGTGACTCTCCAGCCGCAGCCCCCTCGGAAGCTGCTAGGCGGAAGTAGACGTTCAGAACCGGGCTAGGCGGCGCCGAGGCCACATCCGGGAAAGGCGAGGAGAGCGGAAGTGGCGTTGGTCTGGCCGGAGCCCTTGGGTGAAATTGTTAGGCGTGGAGAGGGAGTGATGTCTTCCAGACTCGGTGCAGTCCCCGCTGTGAGTTCCTTGGGGTGACCATGATGCTTTAGAGGGAGCGCTGTCGAGCCAGGAGCACGCGGCCCCTCGCTTTTGTCCCGTGCTCAGAGTTGGTTTTTATCAGACCCCATCGTAGGCCCCACCCTTTTAGATCAGATCCACCTGCCCCCCTCTTCTTTCCCCACTTTTTTTGCTTGTTACCCACCTCCCTGGATTCAGTTCCTCTCCAGATTGCCATTAGTTTCTGTTTCTTTTACATCCCCCAATGCCTCCCATAGCCGTTGTCGTCTTTTTTCGCCTCCTTTTTAGAGCCTCTGCCTGGGACAGAGCTTTGGGAATGGGGGAAGATGAAGGCGCAGGTATTGTCACCCGCCTGTGCGTTGTAGGAAGGGAGCACCGTATACTTTTCCTGAAAAGTGCTGCCTTTTTCGGTTTGAGGTAGTTGCCCCGGGAGAGCCTCATTTCTTCTGGGCACAAGGGGGGAGTCATCTCTTTGTGGTCAAGGTCCACAGGACCCTAGCCCTCACTCTGTGCTTGTGATTTGCTAGACCCTGGGACCCACGTCCTTTAAGCAGCAGAGGAGCACCAGGATCGTGGGAGCTAAGAAGTAAGTGAGGTTTTTCTGAGGTCTTTTTATAATTGTGTCGCCAGCGCTGTCCATTGGATTGATGAAAATATCCTGTGTCCGCACTGCCCAGTATCGTAGCCACCAGCCACGTATGACTTTTAAGCACTTGAGGTGTAACTAGTGCAACTAGCAAATGGATTTTAATTTTTATTACATATTAATTAACCAAATTTAAATAGCCACCTGTAGCTAGTGGCTACTGAATTGGACAGTGCAGGTCTAAACCTAGTGTAGTGGAGGAAAACAGCTTGCAAAAAAAAGAAAAAACCAAACCAAAAGAACAAATTATAATAAAAATAGAACATATGATTCAGTGGTAGTCCAGCATTTCTCCCCACATGAAATTCGTGCTTATAAATATATTGCTGATCTTGGAAGGAAGAGAAAATATGGCTGGGAGAAATTCTTGTATTTTCAAACTATTTGGCTGCAAGGCTGGCTTATTATTTTGTATGCTGAATGTGCTAAGTTTTTCATAGTTAAAAGAAAAAAATTTGAGACTCTCATTAGATAGATAACATTCAGATAACATTGACTAAATGTCTGTTTTTTGCCAGCTGTGTATTTAGATACACAGAAATGGAAAACAAAAGTAGAAATCCAAAGAGGGGATTTGCAAAAAACCAACAAAATACGGTGTAATAACTAAATATTTTAAAGTAAGAATTTAATATAGCTGTTAGGGAAAGGGAGTGAAAATCTGAAAGGGAGCAATAACCACAATAGATCATCTGTAAACCTAGGCTTGAAAGTGGAGGAAAGATGCAGTTAGCCAGGAGAAAGGATTTTTCAGAAGAGAGAACAACATTTGAATAGGTAAAAAGTAAATGGGATAGCAAGGTGTTCTATATGACTGGAATGGAGAATGGGGGTTAGCAGAGTGGTCATTCAAAGAGGTTAGCCAGATCATGAAAGGTCATTTTTTTGGGGGGGTGATGGGGGAGGGTACCAGGGATTGAACTCAGGGGTGCTTGACCACTGAGCCACATCCCCAGTCCTATTTTGTATTTTATTTAGAAACAGGGTCTTACTGAGTTGTTTAGCGCAGGCTTTTGCTGAGGCTGGCTTTGAACTCGAGATCCTCCTGCCCCAGCCTCCTGAGCCCAGCTTGAAAACAAGCCTTTTTAAAGGAGCATGCTCAGGTGTTGGACTTTTATCCTGGAAGGGAAAGGTCACTCTGGTAACTTTATGTAAGATGGATTAGGAAGTGTGTTGGAAAACTGGTTCAGAGGCTATTTTAGCAACAAAAGAGAGGAATGAAGAATATGTGGGGAACAATACATAGGAAATATACATGATGATATAGGCTAGAGCTAAGCGAAAGAAAGTTAGGATGTCTGTGGGTTTCTGGCACTGGCAAACAGCTGAAGGTTGGAGTAATTCACTGAACTGGGAATTTTTGAATGAGGAGCAACATTTGGAACAAACATAAATGGATTTGGACCTCAGGTGAAAGGCTGGTCTGAAATGAAAAATTGAGAATTATCCGCTATAAAAATTAACTGAAAACATATTTTCTTCTACAAAATGAGTATTCATGATATCTTCTAGGGAATGTGTTTAAAGCAATATTTCTCAATGTGTACCTTGGTTTACCCAGGGATGATTCTTAAAAAGTATAAACATGGATGGGCTGCCATCCATTAATCAGAATCCAAATCATTGGGATTAGGGTGTGGGAATCTTTATTTAACTAGCTTCTTTAGAAATTGTGAATTTGAAGAAACAAAGGTGAGAAGAGACTAAAAAAGAGTAGAGGATGAAACCATGGAGAATATTAGCCTTTATTTTAATTTTTTTGAATTGAACCCAGGGGTGCTTAACCACTGAGCCACATCTCCAACCCTTTTTTTATTTTGAGACAGGGCCTTGCCACGTTGCTTAGGGCCTTATTAAATTGCTGAGGCTGACTTTGAACTTGCGATCCTTCTGCCTTAGCCTCCCAAATTGCTGGAATTACAGAATTGCTGAGAATACAGGCATGCACCACCTGGCAAACCAGCCTTTATAAAGATTTTGTAGAATTAAAGAAGTCTGCACACTGGGTGCAGTGGCACATGCCTGTAATTTCAGTGGCTCGGGAGGCTGAGGCAGGAGGATCATGAGTTCAAAGCCAGCAGAAGCGAGGTGCTAAGCAACTCGGTGAGACCCTGACTTTAGATAAAATAGGGCCGGGGATGTGGCTCAGTGGTTGAGTGCCCCTGGGTTCAATCCCCCTGTACCATAAATAAAAAAATAAATAGATAGTTAGTCTACAAAGAGTACTGGGATGAACTAAAATACTTTTTTTTAAGTGAAATCTAAATATTTACATGTAGAAGAATGAACTAGAAGGTCTTAAAAATTCTTATAGATCAGAAAAGGGTTGAAAATTGGCTTAACTTTTCATCTTTGTAATCAGAAGCAGAGACTTGCCACATTGGTGATAAATTATAAAATCACCATAATTATGATAGCCATTATATCATAACAAAGCTTTTTCTTGTTATGTTTATGGAAAGGGAAGTTTGAGATTAATCTGGTTTCAACAAATGGTCAAATGTTCTGAATTGATAGTATAAAATATTTAATGGTTTTTGTTGAGTCCTTTACAAACAAAAGACAGACTTAGAGACAGGGATTCCCTAGCCATCATGACTTAATCTCCAGTATATTAATCAAGTTGATCATATGATCAACTCTGGATCTTTTACTGTGTTCATGCTTATTCATGAGAAGAGATATATGTATTTCTGTGTCTTACACTAAGAAACTTGTATAGATGGGGCTGGGGATGTGGCTCAAGCAGTAGCGCGCTCACCTGGCATGTGTGTGGCCGGGTTCAATCCTCAGCACTACATACAAACAAAGATATTGTGTCCGCTGAAAACTAAAAAATGAATGTTAAAACTCTCTCTCTCTGTCTCTAAAAAAAAAAAAAAAAAAAAAAAAAAAGAAAAGAAACTTGTATAGAGTTTCCTGAGAGTAGTCACATGGGACTTGGCTGTTAATGCCTGGTTGGTACAATCAAGAAATTATTGATCCCATTATTTAGGATGGTGGGTTTCAGCCCTAAAGGACTGCCAATTTCCATTTGAAGTATAATTGATATAAAATAGACTGTACTTATTAAAAGTGTACACTGTGAGCTGGGGGAATATCTTGGTAGTAGAACATTTACCTAGTGTGTGGCAGACTCTAGGTCTAATCCTTATAAATAAATAAATACTACCTTACAATCAGTTTGTTTATAAAATGCATCTCTGAAACCATCATTGTAATCAAGATAACAAACCTTTCTATCTAACCCCAGAGTTTTTTTTTGTTTCCCTTTGCAGTCCATTTCTTTCTCCTCTCCCATCCTTAGGCATTACAGTCCTATTTTCTGTTTATGTACAGTGGTTTACATATTCTAGAATTTCATAAAATGAAATCACATAGTGATTCTTTCTCTCTCTCTCTTTCTTGTGCCAGGAATTGAACCCAGGGTTGCTTAACCACTGAGCCACATCCCCAGCCTGTTTTTACTTCTTAATTTGAGACAGGGTCTCACTAAATTGCTGGGGGCCTTGCTAAGTTGCTGAGGCTGTCTGAACTTGAGATCCTCCTGCCTCAGCCTCCCAAATCACTGGGATTATAGGCTTGTGTAGTCGGGCCCATCTCATAGGAGTCTTATATGGACAAATATTTCCATTTTACTTGATTAGTACATAAAATAGTATCTCCCATCCTAGGTTGACTGGATTATGTGGCAGAGTATGTTTATCTTTTTATGAAACTGCCTATGCAAAATAGTATCATTTACATTCACACCAGTAACATCAGAGTTGATCCTTTTAATATTAGCTAATTTAATAGTTGTATAGTGATGTGATTTTAATTTTTGTTTTTTATTCATTTTAAATGATGTTGAGCATCTTCTCATGTTCTTGTTGGTCATTTGTTTATCTTCTTTTGTAAAGTATTTACATCTTTTACTCATTTTTTAAAAAATGGGGTTGTCTTTGTTTTAATATTTAAAAAAATCTATACTGAATATAATTTCTTTGTCTAATAAATATGTCTTGACAAACAAAATCTGGTTTGTTTTTCATTCTCTGAGTGATGTCATTTGAAGGACAAAAGTTTTAAAGTATCATTAAAAAATTGTTTCATTTGCCAGGCATGGTAGTATTCACCTGTAATCCCAGCCACTCAGGAGGCTGAGGCAGGAGGATTGCAAGTTCTAGGCTAGCCTCAGCAACTTAGTGAGGCCCTAAGCAACTTAGTGAGACCTTATCTCAAAATAATAAGTAAAAAGGGTTGGGGATGTGTCTCAGTGGTTAAATGCCCCTGAGTTCAAGTCCCAGTACAAAAAAAAAAAATTGTTCATTTATGTTTCTTGCTTTTTTATTCTCTTTAAAAAACCTTGCTTCCCCTAATTGCAAAGATTTTCTCCTATCTTCTAGAAGTTTTGTAGGTTTTTATACATAGGTCTTTGACCCATCTAGAGTTAATTTTTGTGTGTGGTTTGTGGTGAGGGTCAATGTCAATATTTTTACATTAGTATATTTAACAACTGTTGAAAAGGCTTTCCTTATTGAATTGCTTTGATACCTTTATCAAAAACCACTTGAAGCTGGGCATGATGGTGCACACCTATAATTCCAGCTTCTTGGGAGACTGAGGCAGTAGGATCACAAGTTTGAGTCCAGCCTGGGCAACTTATCAAGAACCTCTTTCAAAAAAAATTTTTTTTAAAAAGGTCTAGCTACACCACACACATATATAAAAATTCAGTTGCATAGAGCTGGAGATTATAGTGCATTGGTAGAGTGCTTGCCTGGCATTTGAGAGGCCCTGGGATCAGTCTTCAGAACCTAAAAGAAAAAAAAAAAATCAGTTGAACATGTATCTTGTTGCTAATATATAATAATTGACTTTTTTTTCCTTTTCTTTTCTCCCCCTTTGTTATTACTGGGTATTGAACCCAGGAGCACTTTACCACGAAGCTATATCCCCAGCCCTTTTGGTTGTTGAGGGTCTTGCCTAGTTGCTGAGGCTGACTTTGCATTTGTGATCCTCAGCCTCCTGAGTTGCTGGGATTACAGGCCTGAGCCACTGTGCCCCACTTAATAATTGACTATTGTATCTAGCTTTGTATCTTGCCACTTGCTAAATTCCCCCCCCCCCCTTTTTTGTGGTGCTGGGTATTGAACCAAGGGCCCTGTGCATATGAGGCGAGCACTCTACCAGCTGAGCTATATCCCCAGCCCTGCTAAATCCCTTTATTAGTTCTAGTAATTATTTGCAGATTCCTGGTATTTTTCTTTGTAAACAGTCACATAATCTGAAAGTGTGGACAGTTTTACTTTTTTCCTTTTGATTTTTTTTCCTTTTTGTAACCTTATTACAGTGTGTTTCAACATGAAATAATCTGATCCTTGAGGTTTTTTTTTTTTTTTTTGGAGAATTTGACAATTTCAGTTTAATAGCTGTAGGGCTATTCAGATTTCTAGTTTGTTCTTTTTTTTTATGTCAGTTTAATTTATTGGCAAAGAGTTATTCGAATTATTCTCAGTACTTTAATGTTCATATGATATGTGATAATAACCTCTTCAATTCCTGATATTACTTATGGTATCTTTTTTTAAAAATTTGATCAGTCTAGCTATAGGATTCTCAATTTTATGATCATTTCAAAGAACCAGATTTTCCCTATTGTCAGTTTCCATTGTCTAGTCCATCAATTTTTCATCTTTTCTTCTTTGTTTTACTTTGCTCTTCTTAAGTTATCGTAAAGTTAAAACTTTAGTTATTAATTTTTAGTCTTTCTAATACAAGCAATCAAAACTTAAGTTTCCTTCTAAGTACTTTAGTTTCAGCCACACTTTTTTTTTTGTACCAGGGTTTGAACCCAGGGGCACTTTACCACTGAGCCACCCCAGCTCCCCAGCCGCCTCCCCCTTTTTAAAAATTTTTTTTTAAATTGTAGATGGACACAATATATTCTTTTGTGGTGCTGAGGATCAAACTCAGTGCCTCACATGTGCAATGCAAGCGCTCTGCCACTGAGCCCCAGCCCTCCCCAGCCCTTTTTTTATATTTTATTTAGTGGACAGGCTCTTATTGAGTTGCTTAGTACCTTGCTGAATTGCTGAGGCTGGCTTTGAATCCTCCTGCCTCAGCCTCCTGAGCTGCTGGGATTATAGGCATGGGCATGCGCCACTGTGCCTGGCTCAGCCACACATGTGTATAAATTTTTCTTGTTTCTCCAAATATTTTCACATTTCTCTTGCAATTTAATTTTTGACCTCTAAATTATTTAGGAACAGATTATTTAATTTCTACATAGTTTTATTTTTTAAGTGTTTTTCTTTTTTTTTTTTTTCAGTAGTTTACTATTATTGGTTTCTGTTTTCATTTTGATGTGGTCAAAGAATGCAATGTTATTTTCATTCCTTTAATAAAAGTTTAAAGTTTATGGCCCAGCCTGTAATCTTTCTTGGTGTGAATGCACAATGCATTCACTTGAAAAGAATGCATATCCTGTATGTTGGGTGTAGCATTCTATGAATGTTAGTAACTCAAACAAGGTGGCTACTAATGTAGTTTAGTTCATTTATGTGTTCACTGAATTTTTGTCAAAATTCTACCAGTTGCTGAGAGGAGAGATTAAAATTTCCTAAAATTGTGGAATGTCTATTTTCCCCTTTAATTCTGTCAGTTTTTGATTTGAGTACTTTGAGGCCCTATTATTAGGCACATACAACAGGTAATTGTCTTCCTCAAAATTTGACATTTTTGTCATGAAGTGTCTGTCTCTGGCAATCCTGTCTGTCTTGAAGTCTCTTTTATATGAAATTAAAATAGCTACTCCAACTTTCTTATGTTTGCTGATTATCTGGGATAGGTTTTTTAATTCATTTACTTTCAATCTGTCTATGTCTGTATTTAAAGTGTGCCTCTTGTAAGCAAATATATTAGTAGGGTCTGCCTTTTTATTGATTATTTCAATCTCTGATTTTTACCTGGAATGTTTAGACCATAAGCATTTAAATTAATATCGGTATATTTGGATTTAGGTCTGTCCATATATTATTTGTTCTCTTTCTTGTTTTTTTCCCTTTGTTGTTCTTTCAGAGTATTTGAGTGCTTAGTGTCCCATTTAAATGTATTTACCATAACTGGGTTTTTGTCTATGTCTCTTTGTATTTTTTTAAGTGGATCCTTTAGGATTTATAATATTCATGTTTATCCTTTAACAGTCTATTTAGATTTAATATCTAACACTTTGCTTAATTGTAGAAACCTGGGCTGGGGATGTGGCTCAAACGGTAGCGTACTCGCCTGCCTTGCGTGCCGCCCAGGTTCGTTCCTCAGCACCACATACAAACAAAGATGTTGTGTCCACCGAAAACTAAAAAAAAATAAATATTACAATTCTCTAAAAAAAAAAATTTAAAAAAAATTGTAGAAACCTTACAGCCATATAGATTCTTTTAATCTTTTGCCCACCTCCCATTATAGTATAGTTGTTTTATGTATTGTACCTACATAACTTATATTGAAAAACTCTACAAGATAATGTTAAAATTTTGCTTTAAAATTTTAAAAATACTTACCCAGTGTTTACCATTTCTGTTGTTTCATTCTTGAAAATCCAAGTTTCTCTCTGGTATCCTTTTTCTTCAGCTGGAATTTCTTCAGCTTTAGCATTTCTTAAATCTCTTAGTTTTTATTTATTCGAAGAAATATATATATATAATATATATATATATATATATATATTTTTTTTTTTTAGATAACTTCATTTTATTTGTTAGAATATTCTTTTGTGTGGTGCTGAGGATCAAACCCAGGGCCTCACACGTGCTAGGCAAGCACTCCACTGAGCCATAACCCCGACGCTGCCCACCCACCCCCGAAATATTCTTAAGTGTATTTTCACTGATTGTAGAATTCTGAGTTGACAAATCTTTTCTCTCAGGATCTTACAGATTTATTTATCTATTTATTTATATTGGTTCTTTTTAGTTATACATTGCAATAGAATCCATTTTGACATAATTATAAAAGCATGGAATATCTCTTGTTCTAATTCAGTCTCCTGTACCTTTCCTTTCCCTTCCCTCCCTCCACCCCCTGGGATCTTACAGATATTGTTGCATTGTCTTCTGGCCTCCTTGATTTCTGTTGAGAAATCCATGATGGTGTGAATCTCTGGTCCCTGTAATGTAAGATGTTGCTTTTCTGAAGCTGTTCTCTAGATTTATTTTCAATCTTTGCTTTTAAATAATTTTGTTTGATTAAGATGTGTCTGTGCGTGTTTTCTTTGAGTTATCCTACTTAGTGTTTGTTGAGCTCCTCGAATCTTTTAAATTTATGTCTTTCATTAAATGTGGGAGGTTTTTTATCATTAGTTTTTCCAAATTATTTTTCTTTCTCCAAGGAGAAGAGATGGTATCTCTTCTCCTTGAACCACAGCTACACTTAAGTTAGAACTTGGAGATTGATCCACAGGTTGTTGAGTCTGTGAACTGTTTTTTTTTTTTTTTTTTTTCAATTTCCTTTTTCTCTTTGTTCTTCAGATTGGATCATTTCTATTGCTCTGTCTTCAAGTTCACAGACTCTTTCCTCAGTCATCTTCATTCTGCTACTGAACCCATGCAGTGAGTTTTTATTTCAGATATTACATTTTTCAGTTCTGAAATCTCATTTGATTCTTTTTTATGCTTTCTGTTTGTTGATAATTCCTGCCTTGTCTTTCATTTCATGTGTGTTTTCCTTTATAAGCAATTATAATAGCAGCTTGAAAGTATTTGACAGTTCTGGTATCTGTTGATGATCTATTCCTTTGAGAATTACATTTTTCTGGTTTTTTGTGTTGCATGATTTTGGAACTTATCTTTAACATTGTGAGTATTATTTATATAAAGTTTGGATCCTATTGTAATCTTCTATACGAATCTTGCTGTTTTTCTTTTAGCAGGCAGCCTGTTTAGGTTCAAGCCCTAAGTTCTGCCTTACCTTCTGAGAGCAACGGTTAAAAATCTCAAGTTTTGTCCTTTACATTTTTGCTATGATGTAAATGGGGGCTCATCTCATTTACAATAGCCCAAGAGTTAGTTTGAGATTTCTTCAGGTGTCTCAGATTGTCAGTTCTCTAGGCTTTTGCTGCATTGTTTTGGGTCACTTAGTTCAAATTTTATTTCAGTTTTCAGTCTTTACTAGACTGATTTTAATATGCCTCTCACATATCTTGCTAAGGTTAGGCTGTGATTTGTATGGCTTCAAATGCAAAATTATGGAATCGCCTTCTGTGCCTTTCTTCTCTCCAGAATTTTCCATACTCTTGCCAACAGGGACTCCTTTTCCTGATTATGTAACCAGAAAGTTGGGGTTTCTGTTGGAATTTAAGCTGCCCATACTGCTCTGCACATAGGCCCAGCATTGTTGCAGAGTCATGAAACAACTGGGAAACTCATTCCACATAGGTAACATCTCTCAGTTTTTACTCCCCTGCATAATCCACTGCTTTTGTTTAATATCAGAGTCCAAAGTTTATCATTGTAATCAGCAGGAAGGATGGGCTGTAGTGAGCTTATGCTACCATACCAGAACCAAGACTACTCTATTGAATTTGTAATACAGGACCTTGTGCAGAGAACTGAAAATTGTTCTTCCCTACTCATAGGATACTGAAGCCATCTTCTTTTATGTTTATGCTGATTTCCATCCCCTTCCTCCCAAAGGAAACCATGTAAATAAGTGTCATGTTTGTCCTTAAATATTTATGAATCCTTTTAAAACTGGAAGAGCTGCTTTATATATGTATTTATTTTTAATTTACTGAGATGACATTGTAATAGATTCTTTCTATTTCTTTTTTCATTCATCAGAGAATGCCTTTTAGTTAAATTCTGTGTGTAGAATTGGCTTATTGTGTCTGACAACTACATAGTATTTCATAATTGGTATCTATCACATTTTATATATTTTCCTAAGGAAGGTCACCTGGGATAATTAACTTTCATTCTCTACTCTTACAAATGTAAGATATGTGTGATTTTTTTTCTCCTCCCCAAGATTGGGGATTTAACCCAGGGGTGCTCTACCACTGAGCTACTCCTTAGTCCTTTTTTTCTTAATTTATTATTTTGAGAGAGTCTAAGTGCTATGGGTCTCACTAAATTGCTGAGGCTGGCCTTAAATTTGCAATCCTCCTGCCTTAGCCTCTTGTCACTGGACTTACAGGCATGTGCCACCATGCCCTGCTTATTAATTTTTTATAAATATTTTTAAAATTTTTGATGAACCTTTATTTTATTTATTAATTTATTTATTTGTGGTGCTGATAATTGGACCCAGTGCCTCAAATATGCTAGGCAAGTGTTCTACCACTGAGCTACAGCCCCAGCCCCTCAGTAATGCTTTTTAATTGATATACTCACTAGTCTTAGATTTAGGAATCTAGATCTAGCTTTTTATCAGGAGTCTCTAAACAGTGTAACTTAGGCAAGATAGCATTTTATCTTCAGCTGTAGAAACTAAGCATTGTGTTGCCAAGTTAAGACAAGGCAGCTCTCATTATGGTTTATAGAGGAGACTGAGCAAGAAGGAAGATGGATCAGATTAGTGTCTATAGACTGTTTTTTTCCCTTTCTATTCTCAGAGATATCCTTTAGTTACTGTCCCTCTAGCAGAGAGAGAGGGAAACTTGGACATATCTAGTTACTGATCTAGGGGATCTGAGAGTCACAGAATACCCAATTACATTGCTTAAAATTTCTTTTTCTTAGATAAATCCAGGAAAGAATTTCTTCCTTCTATTGCAAAATGGACTGCTTACTCTTTCTGATTATAATGAAGTATAATAATAATTATATATGTTGTGTTAGACTGATCAATGTAATTTTTAGATTACAATTTATAATTTTTTAAAAAATTAGCCTTCTTTTTATATATGTATATATATATTTTTAGTTGTTGATAGACTTTTATTTTATTCATTCATCTATGTGCAGTGCCGAGAATCGAACCCAGTGCCTCACACATGCCAGGCAAGTGCGCCACCACTGAATCACAGCCCCAGTCCCCAAATTAGCCTTCTTAATAAAATAAAATTAGCTGCCTTAGTTTTTTGCACAAGTAACCGACTTGATTATCTTCCTATGATAAAATAATTAATAAGGGTTTTACTCCAGACCCTCGTTGGTACATGATTTTTGTGTCGTGTTAGTAGCAGGACCCAGTGCTCCATAAAGGATAATAGTTTCCAGTACACTATCCCTCACGATGACTCCTTAAGCGGCTCATCATCTGCCTCTTCATGTGAACCAGTGAGTGATTTTCCAGCATCCTTCCGAAAATCTACCTACTGGATGAAAATGAGGAGAATCAAACCAGCTGGAACTTCTCGTACTGAAGGTATCAGAATTAATGTCTGTTTCCAAAGACAGTGTGCTCTGAAGTTATATTTTGAGATAGTTACTATAAGTGATTCTTTTTTTTATTTTTAGTTGTAGTTAGGCACAATACCTTTATTTTGTTTATTTTTATGTTGTGCAGGGGATTGAACCCAGTGCCTCACACATGCCAGGCAAGCGCTCTACCACTGAGCCACAACCCCTGCCCTATAAGTGATTTTTAAAGTATTAAATGCCACAGACGTTTAACCTCATTAGTGATTAAAAGATTTTAACATGGTAGGCTATTGCGTACTGTTAGCTTCATGAATTGTCTAATAGAGTAAAATACTGCTGACTCTACTCTTCTAGTTTAAACTTCAAATCAGCCTTCTTCTCTATAGGATTTGAACTTCTTTCCTGTGTTCTGGTTTGCTCTTTTTTTGCGGATGTAAGGGCTGGATAAAGAGTCATGGTAGTATATTCTAGAGAGTCACAGTCACAAGTGACTGGTAGCTCTCTATCTTGAACAGTTCTTCTACTTCAGTGATAACCTCAAATCAAGAAACAAAATATTTCCTGAAGACTTTTTTTACTCTTAGGGAAGAATTGATGATTCCAGAGTGGAGGGTCAGTCAGTTAATTAGAAATTACACCAGCTTTCCTAAAAATACCACAACACTTCTTTGAGGCCTGCATTCACTAGTGATCTTTCTCTTTCATAGTCTTGTGAATGATGTCTTGAAGACAGACCCAGAAGTTCATTTACAAACTGTACTGAGTTGGTGTTTTGTTTTTGTGTGATATTTCAGGGTCAGGTGGAGTATCAGCAAAAGGAAAAAGGAAACCCAAGCAGGAAGATGATGAAGATTATGGTGAATTTCCTCAGAAAAAGCATAAGCTTTATGGTAAGGGGTTCATTTTGCTACTTTTTCCTTGGGTCACTAGGCTTTATTCTTCGAGGATAAAAGAGAATGAGACTTTGGGGGCTGGGGTTGTGGCTCAGTGAATAGAGTGCTTGCCTAGTATGTGTGAGGCACTGGTTTGATTCTCAACACCATATTATAAATAAGTAAATAAAATAAAGGTCCATCAACAACTAAAACAAAAAGAGGGAGGTTTGGGCCTTTATTGTCTTTAGAACCCTTTGAATTTGGGGGTGGGAGTACCCTCATCCTAACTTTTGTGACTTAAAGGAGGCAGGCAGTTGAATGAGTGGGGTTTTGTGTCCAGGTGAAGGGGAGGGAAGAGATTTTGGTGTTAGGGAGGGGTTAGTAAAGGTAACATGTTGAACTCCATGTCTCCATCTTGTGCCAGGGAGGAAGCAACGGCCTAAAACTCAGCCTAATCCCAAATCCCAGGCTCGTCGTATTCGGAAGGAACCACCAGTTTATGCAGCAGGTATGCTTTCTTTTGGAAGCTTTGCGGGATGTAGTATAAACTCTGGTTTATTTTTGTTGTCCATGAGGAGTGATGTACTCGAGCATTTCTTAAGGAGGCATTTGTTAAGTGTCTGTTTTGGAAAAAGATAACTTTTAGAAGTTATATACAGGAAGAATCTGTATATAATAGCCAGGAAGGGGGAAAACCATTTTATGACTCTTTTCCTAAATGGTGAAATTATGATTTTTGTTTCTTGAGAATACCACAGATCACAAAGTGTCATTTTTCTCTCCTTTGTAGGCAGTTTGGAAGAACAATGGTACTTAGAAATCGTGGATAAAGGCAGTGTTTCCTGTCCTACCTGCCAGGCAGTGGGGAGGAAGACCATAGAGGGTTTAAAGAAACACATGGAAAACTGCAAACAGGTTAGATATCTTATGGCATTTCATAATGGTTAGGACTTTTTACCCAAAATTTAGACCTGGTACTGTGTATAATATGCTGAATACAGCAGGTTAGGGGGAAGCATTGTGTGGCAGAGAGAATGTAGACTTTGCACTTGACAAACTTGGGTTTGAATCCTCACTTAGCTATGTGTTAGTTGTGGCATTTAGCTTTTTATATGTGGACTTTAGTTTCCTCTTTTGTAGAATGGAGAAAAAATAACTACTGTGGGTATTCCATGTGTGGATAAGAAAGAAGTAATGCATGTTAAGTGTTTAGCCCACTGCATAGCAATTTTTGGTATTCTGTTTCTCTGTTGAACAGTGGGGTACTGAGTACTATGTTTTTCTTTTAGGAAATGTTTACTTGCCATCATTGTGGGAAACAACTCCGTTCACTGGCAGGGATGAAGTATCATGTCATGGCGAATCATAATAGTTTGGTAAGAGTGTCTTCTCTGTGAGCTCATGTGGTGTGTGGATATCTTTTATTAGGTGAGTGTACATATCTCAGTGCAGATGATTGAAGTTCTGGGACCTCATAGGTGTGTAAGAAGACTCTTTTCAAGATTTATGCACAATGAAACCATGGAGGTAGACCGTAGATACTTGTGTGGGTAGGTTATCCCCAAAGGCTCATATCCTGGGAGGAAGAGGCTCAGACTCTTATTTATATTCTCTTTACTTCCTTTGTCTGTCTAGAAGATGGAGAAAGCTAGAACTTGGAGAAAACCAAAATATTAGCTTAGCTGCTAATCCAGTTCTTCATTTTCTGTGTTTCTTTTACTGTCTGGCATTTCCATGAATCATCTACTTATTTGCTTCTCTTGATTTCTAGCCCATTTTGAAGGCTGGAGATGAAATAGATGAACCAAGTGAGAGGGAACGGCTTCGAACAGTCCTAAAGAGACTGGGAAAGCTCAGGTGCATGCGTGAGGTAAGAGCTCAAGGACAGCAACTCCTCCCTGGAGTCCCAGGTCATTGTCTTTCTTTTGTTGTTCTCCATTTCTCCTTCTTTTCCTTTATGGACTTCCTAGTTCTTACAGCATATGATGGCCCCTGCTTCTCTAGGTTTCTTGAATTCATTTATAGTTCTTTATTTTCTTTCTCATCCCCCAAAGTCCCCTCCTCTTTGTTTAGAGGGATTTCTTTACCAACTTTTTTTTTTTTTTTTGGTGTGATGAAGAGGATCCAAGTAACCTTACTGTGATGAACAACTTTAATGTTGCTGGCTGTTTGATATTGGGGTGGGGTTGGATCATAGACCAAGCAGGAAACTATGATACAAAGTAGGTGCCTGGTTATAATTCAGCAAATGCCAACTGTATTAGTCAGCTTTTTACTGCTGTGACTAAAAGACCTGACAAGAACAATTTTAGAGGAAGAAAAGTTTATTTGGGGCTCACCATTTCAGAGGTCTCAGTCCATTCCTTGGGGCTCAATTAAGGCATGGTGAGTGTGGTGAAGGAAGGTAGCTCACATGATGATCAGGAAGCACAGGGAGGCTTCACTTGCCAGATACAAATGTATACCCAAGTGCATATCCCCAATGACTGTTCTCCTCCAGGCATACCCTATCTGCCTTCAGTTCCCACTCAGTTAATTCCATCAGGGAATTCACTGGTTGGGTTAAGGCTCTTATAATCTAATCGTTTCTCCTCTAAACCTTCTTGCAATGTTTCACACATGAGCTTTTGGGGGCACACCCAAATTACGACACTAAATAAACTGATTGAATATCATGGCTCACAGATAGGACATCCAGGGAAAAGGAAGGATTGTACCAAAGGAAATGTTGGAGAAAGTCTTATAACATCACAGTGTTTTTTTGTATTTTCTGGTGGTGAATGTTATAGCTTTTTATAAATTTAGGGATCATGTCAAAAGATGTAAGATTCTAGCTGGGTGGGACGGCATGGCACATGCCTGTAATCCCAGTGGCTTGGTAGGCTGAGGCAGGAGGATCACAAGTTCAAAGCCAGCCTCAGCAACTTAGCAAGGTCCTAAGCAACTTAGTAAGACTGTGTCTCAAAATTAAAAAAATATAAAGATCTGGGGACGTGACTCAGTGGTTAAGCACCCCTGGGTTCAATCCCTGGTACCAAAAAACCCCAAGATTTTAGATTCTAATGTGGGTCTGTTTCCTGTGTTTAGAGTTGCTCCAGTACCTTCACCAGCATTATGGGATATCTATACCATGTTAGAAAATGTGGCAAAGGGGCTGCAGAGCTGGAGAAGATGACCCTGAAGTGTCACCACTGTGGAAAACCATATAGATCGAAGGCTGGACTTGCGTATCACCTGAGGTCAGAGCATGGGCCTGTGAGTATTGACTCCTCTCTAGACCCTTTTTTGGGGTTGTACTTGGTGGTGTGTACCCCTACCTCTTTCTGTATATCTTGGTTTGTCCTTTTGTGTCAACTTGTTAATCTTTGAATGCTTTTGTTTTCTCTTTCTAATTCTTTTTCTCATTCTTATTTCTGACTTTGGAACATTATTAGGTTAGGGAAATGAAAATTCAAAGTATAGTCCAGAGCTGGAGATGTTGCTCAGTGGTAGAGTACTAGCCTACCATGTATAAGGCCCTGAGTTCTACCCTGGTACCACAGAAAACAAAACAAACCAAAAAAACTAAAGTTTATTTAAGGAAGAAGTGAATGTTTTTTATTTTTCCTTGGTACTGGAAATTGAATCCAGGGGGCTTTTTCTATTGACCTGTAGTCTCTTGCCCTTTTTATTTATTTATTTATTTTGAGATAGGGTCTCATTAAGTTGTGGAAGCTGGCCTGGAACTTATAATCCTTCTGTCTCCCAAGTAGGTGAAATTACAGGGATGCACCACCGCATCCTACTTTATTGTTGCATCTTTTAAACTAAAAGCATTCCCCTTTAATTGGATTTTTTTGGACTCTGTCCAGCTTGTCTCTATTCTAATTTTTGTTTTATGTAAATGTGTGTTGACTTTTTTCCCTTAATTACATTTCCAAGCTTCCCTGTTGTGTGTTTTTGAGAGTCAAGTTTATTAAGATATAATTTACATATGGAATATTTGCCCTTTTTTTTTTTTTTGTGATGCTGGGGATTGAACCCAGGGCCTTGTGCATAGGAGACAAGCACTCTACCAGTTGAGTTGTATCCCCAGCCCAATATTTGCCTTTTTAAATGTACATTTAGGAGTTTTGGCACCTGTATTCATGTAACCACCACTGAACTACATGTCCAGTGTAGTTTTTTGGTACTGGGCATTGAACCAGGGTGCTGAGTCATATCCCCAACCCTTTTTATTTTTTATTTTGAAACAAGGTCAAACTAAATTGCTTAGGGCCTTGCTAAATTGCTGAGCCTGGCCTAAAACTTGTGATCCTCCTGCCTTAGCCTTTTGAGCCATGGGATTACAGATATATACCATGACTCCCAGCAGCCCTTTATTTTTCATTTTAAGAAAGGATCTCACTAGTTGTCAAGGCTGGCCTCAAACTTGGAATCCTCTGGCCTCAGCCTCCCGAAGTCACTGGGATTGTATGCATGTACCACAGTACTTGGAGGTAGTTTGTGTTTAGTGAAGTGTCTGTTCAAACCCTTTGATCATTTTTTGGGCAGATTTTGGGGGATTTTTAAATTGTTTTATTAAGTTGTAAGTATATTTAGTTATTCATATATTCTGAATTCAAGTCCCATCAGATATATCATATTTTACAGGTTTTTCAAATAACAGAATTTTACATTTCAATAAAGTTCAATTCATACTTTTTTTGTTTTTGTGGGTTTTGTATTTGTTTATCTAGAAAATCTTTTCTTTTTCTAATTTGTAATTTTCTGCTGTTGCTGTAATTCACCACAAACTTAACGGCTTCCAACAACACAAATGTTTTACATTAGTTCTTTAATTATTATTATTATTTTTGGCAGTGGACATTGAACCCCGGGGCGCTTAACCACTGAGTCACATTGTCAGCCCTTTTTTTATATTTTGTTTAGAGACAGGGTCTCGCTAAGTTGCTGAGTCTAACTTTGAACTTACAATCCTCCTACCTCAGTCTCCCAAGCCATTGGGATTACAGGCATGCACCACCATGCCCGGGTCCCCTGCCTCTTCTGCTGCATCTCTCCTACTTAAAGTCAACTGATTATGGACTTGAATCACATTTATATAGAATTTCCTCTTATCATCACCTAGATTAGTTTGATTGATTTATGACATTAGCCTAGCCAAATTGACACTTTATAATCACAAAAATTTTTTCCCACAGTTTCTTCTAGAATTTTTATAACTTAATATTTTACACTTAGAACTGTGGTCGTTTTGAGCTAATTTTTGTATATAGTGTGAGGTATGGGTTGAAGTTTATTTCTTTGTATAAGAAAGTGTCTTGATTTTTGACCACTTTTACTTAATACAACAGAATAGATTTATTTTATCCTGATAAGAAACTTTTTTACCAGTAAAGTATGCTCTAATCTGGTGGGCTCAGTGTTAGTGGTAAAGTTAGTAAATAACTCTTTTGCTACTTAGAGCAGAATGGACAACTTTTAATTGCTGGCCTGTGTTTTGTGTGTCTCATTCTTGCAGATTTCCTTCTTTCCAGAGTCGGGACAGCCAGAGTGCTTAAAAGATATGAGCCTGGAGCCAAAAAGTGGGGGGCGAGTTCAGAGGCGTTCTGCCAAGATAGCTGTATACCACTTGCAGGAGCTGGCCTCTGCTGAACTGGCCAAGGAGTGGCCTAAGAGGAAGGTGCTTCAGGACCTGGTACCTGATGATCGAAAGGTATGGTAGAGACTTGTATTAATTTTGGAAGCATTATGTTTAATATTGTGTTTACTGTACAGAAAAAATCCAGTGTACTTAAGTTTATGATAAGCAACATTTAGCTTCTTTACCCCTGGAGTTGGAGTATATCTGATTTAGCTTAAGTGTTTGGGGTCAGGTAAGGCTTAGCATAATAGTCTGTTTCTGAAGTTTCTCAAGTAGCCCTCTTAATTTTGTATTACTTCCAGAGAGAACCTGAATTCTCGGATTAGATTTTTGCTTAATCTTTGTCTAGTATGTTTCTGATTTGTTAGTTGAGATATAGTAGTTTACATTTAGTTTAGGTAAGTGGTTTCAATTTGGTTTTGTAGCACTAAAACTTCCTGCCCACCAAACAAAAGTTTATGCAAAATACCAGTATATAAGCCGGGTGCAGTGGTCCACACCTGTAATCCCAGAGATTTGATAAACTGAGACAGGAAGATCATAAGTTCAAGGTCAGACTCAGCAATTTAGTGAGACTCAAAAGCAACTTAGTGAGACCTTGTTTCAAAATAAAAAATAAAAGTGTTGAAGATATGGATCAATGGTAAAGAACCTCTGGGTTCAATCTCAGTACCCTCATCCCCTGCCCCCCCAAAAAAAAGAAAGAAAGAAAAACGACCAAAGCAGTCCATAAAATAACTTAAAAGCAGATCTGCTCTGGATAAACTGAGGGTCATGAGCCCAAAATTTATCTATTTGGCCTTCCCTTTTATACTTTCATTACTCCCCTACCTGACCCCTAGTATCCTTTTGAGGGATGCTAACCTGTTTGAAAGTCATTGGATTAGAATAGACCTTAGAAGAAGGAGCATCAGTCAAGAGGAGACAGAGGCCATAGACTCTGGGATCATCAGGGAACAGTTTGAGGGCATGTACAATATACAATTAAGGTCTTATTACTCTCCAGAGTATCATGAACAGTTTATATTTGGCCTAGGACATTGACTTATGTGACAGGAATGTTATGTCTTAGAAGAAATAAAGTCAAATCCTAGAATCTAACACACCTCTGTTTTGGTCAAAAAACCAGTCCTGTCCAAGGAATTGGATCTTGTTTTTAATATCAGAGCATCCTTTTTTGTTTCAAACTTACTTCTTTATTTTTTTTCCTCTTGCTACAGGCTATCTAAATTCAGTTTAAATGTGAACTTTGCACAGTGATGTGTATCTTGTGATATTACAGTCAAGTTTCACTGAATCTGGTATGTGGTAGGGATTTGAAATAAATATTTAATTCATTGATAAGATTTAATAGTCTTATTTAGCAGATACTCTCCTAAAATCACAAAACAGTTTTATATTTTTGACAGTTATGGGTAAAGGGCATTATTTTATTTTATAGCATAAAATTTAATTTTGAATAGATAATATGTATTCTACTGGTTCAAAAATTAAATGATGATAAACATTGAGCTATACCACTCTCACTCTCTCCTTGTTATGATTACCTCCTCTGATTGGCTTCTTGTGAATATTTCTAGTGTTTCTAAATATACATGTAAGCAATATGTATTTTCTCAAAAAAATTATTTTTTGGTACCACGGATTGAACTAGGGGCACTTAACCACTGAGCCACATCCCCAGCTCTTTTTTTCTTTTGAGACAGGGTCTTGCTAAGTTGCTGAGGCTGACCTTGACCTCTTTAAGTTGCCTCAGCCTCCAAGTTGCTGGGAATATAGACATGTGTCACCACACCCTGCTCAAAAGTTTTTAGTTTTGAAATAATTTTTAGATCTATAGACCAGTTTCATAGTATAGAGTTCCCATGCACTCTTTTTTTTTCATTATTATTTTTTAGTTTTAGGTGGATACAATATCTTTATTTTATTTTTATGTGGTGCTGAGGATTGAACCCAGTGCCTCATGCATGCTAGGTGAGCACTCTACCACTGAGCCACAACCCCAGCCCCCACCCCCATGCACTCTTTACCCAGCTTCCCCTAATGCTAACACCTTAAATGGCTATGCCACGGTATCCCACATTTTATTTAGTTATTGTATCACTTTAGTTTTCTTCAATTTATGGTTCCCCTCTTTGTCTCTATGTCCTTGATGCTTTTAAAGAAGACTGACTGGCTGTTTTATAGAATGTTTCCCCACTATGGATTTGTATGCTGATTTTGAAAGATCAGCTTGAGGATTATATTTTTGGCTATAATACCACCCAGGAAATATTGGCCTTCTTTATGCATCATTTCAGAAGGTATATGATATTGATATGTCCTTTTTTTTTTTTTTTTTTTTTTGGTTCAGGGATTAAATCCAGGATCTCATAACCACTGAGCCATATTGCCAGCCCTATTTTTTAGGTTTTATTTTGAGACAGGGTCTTGCAAGTCTGTAGGGCCTCAATAAGTTGCTGAGGTTGGTCTCGAACTTGCAATCCCCCTGCCTCAGCATCCTGATATGTCTTTTTATTGACAATAGTAACTAATCAATTGGGTAAGGTGTGTTTTTCAGATATCTCCAGGGTTAAATTAAATAATCTTCTCCTTAATTACTGGGTATTTTGTGGGGAGATTTGAGAATATGAGATATGTATCTTATCATACTGCCCACTTATTAGTTTATACTAATGATTTTTGCTTGTAACAAGTATTATTATAGTATTTACCTAACGAAGATTTTTTTGTTTCCATCATTTCTTCTACAATTATTAATTGAAATTTATATCATTATAGTCTTCATTCATTATCTCTGGGGGATTGATTCTGGAACCTCTCAGTTACCAAAATCTTTAAATGCTTAAGCCCCTTACATCAGGTGGCATAATATTTGAATAGAACCTATGTACGTCGTCCTATATACTCTATTTACTTATTTGTTTTTTAATTATTTTGGTGCTGGTTTTGAGCCCAGGGGCACTTAACCACTGAGCCACATCCACAGCCCTTTTTAATTTTTATTTTGAGACAGGGTCTCATGAAGTTGCTAATACCCTGGGTAAATTGCTGAGACTGGCCTCAAACTTGACATCCTCCTTCTTCAGCCTCCTGTAAGCCCCCTTGCTGGGATTACAGACATACACTACCTCACCCAGCCTCCTATAACTTTAAATCATCTCTAGACTAGTTATAATACCCAATATAGTGTAAGTGCTGTGTAAATAGTTGCTATAGTATGTTGTTTAGGGAATATTGACTAGAAAAATGTCTGTACATGTTCAGTACAGATGAAATATTTTTCTGAATATTTTTAATCTATAGTTAATCGATTCAGCACATGCAGAAGCTAAGGATGTGGGGGTGCCAGCAATATACTCATAGATATTTAATTTGTTATTTTGTATAATTCATTGTATTATTTATTTTGCCGCTCAAATTGTCCCAGATTTAGGTACTTTTGAAAAATATTTCAAGTGGGCCCCTGTGTCTCTTTGACATTCCCCTATCATTTTTTTGAACAGTTTTAAACTTTTTACACTATGCTCAGCTTGCATTTTTCCTGCCCCACATCTGGAATCAACCATTTTCCAAGGAACACTCCTTCCTTTTTAGAGATTATGTTTATAAACTAAGACTTTAGTGGTAGGTGTGCTCTTTCCTACTGGGCTTTCATTGTTTCTGGGCTTTCTTGGTACCTAGAGCTAAAAGGTATATATGTTTGTATATTTGTGTATGCACACAAAATCCCTATTTATTTCTATGCCTATCTGTATGTATATTAAAAGTCATAATACCTTTAATTCCAGTCAACACCTCAAATTTCATTCTAGTTTTCCTCTTCCTTATTTGTTACTCCTTTGTCCAAAAGGAGTTTTTATGAGATGGATGATCATATGTCTATATTTCCCTCTTTTTTTTTTTTGCACTCTGCTCAGATCTGACTCTTGTTATGTCCAGTATCACTACACATTTTCTCAAATCTAGTATGACATCCATTAGTTTCAGAATTGCTGACACATTCCCCTGTAGAGTAAAAGAATTACTGGAGAATGTTTACATGCAGTTTTTTCACCCTTAGCCTTATAAAATATATAGTAAAAGTACAGTTTTCCAAATTTACTTAGCTTGATTTTTTTTCTTCCTCACCCCCTTTATTCTACTCATTTGTAATAGGTTCATGTTTTATTCTATTATATTTGCGTTCTCCCACTTTTCCCCTCTTCCTCAATTTAAATCATTTATTTTTGTAGATTTGTGTAATATTACCATATTTCTAGGTCAGACTTAAAAAAGATATACTTCAAGAAGAGTCACTACTCCTTCCTCCAACTATTCCATTTCCATTTTCCTTTTCTTTCTGTCTGTTCCCACCCACCTTCAAAGATAACCAAACCCATTAGTTTCTGCTTATTCTTTCTAAGTATTTTAATGAGATGGATGATCATAAGTCTATATTTCCCTCTTTTTATTTTTCTATGTCTCTGACATTCCCCTATCATTTTTTTGAATAGTTTTAAACTTTTTACACTTTTTACACTACGTATACTATGCTCAGCTTGCATACCTACTCTGTGCTCTGGTTTTTTTTTGCACTCTGTTCTATTTCACTCAATAATATATTCCTAGAAATCACTCCATGTGTATTCACAGAGATTGTCCTCATTTTCTATTCTTTATTTCTTTTTTAGTTGTAGTTAGACACAATACTTTTATTTATTTTTATGTGGTGCTGAGATCTAACCCAGGGCCTCGCATGTGCTAGATGAGTGCTCTATTGCTGAGCCATACCCCAGCCCCTCATTGTCTATTTTTAAGTGCTACTTAGTACATAATTTTTATAACTAAGGTCGTTTATTGTATAAAAGTAATATTATATAAGTATTCCCCTTTCACCATAAAAGAATTTTAGATGGGCTCATTTGTACTAGCTGCTGAGAGAATAAATGCTTATAAATAATACTTACTCTCTGCTCTGGTTTAGCTTTACCAGGGCCTCTTTCAGCTACTTTCTTTCCCCCATTACCTCTCTGGGCTTTGATTTGCTTTTCTCCGAGTTCCAGTTCCTTTTAAGATACTTTATTGTTGAGTCATGGAGACTGCTTGCCAGAAGTAAAGCTCTTACCCAGGTGGACTGTGCAGGAACTGTCTCTGCCGGTGCTATCTCTGAAAGCTCCACTTGCAGTTGTTGTACATGTAACTCATGTCCAAGTATGTGAAAGGAGGTCTAGAAATTATTCTGCTTTTGCAGATAAGCAAAGATTACATGTTATGTTTCCTAGTTTCTTTGCATCTTTTAGATTGAACTTCAGTTGTTTTGTTTTAGAATTTAAAAAATATCAAAATTTAGCATGTTATAATTGAAGAATAGAAATACAGATTAAGGGCTGGGGCTGTGGCTCAGTGGTAGAGTGCTCGCTTGGCATGTGTGAGGCACTGAGTTTGATCCTCAGCACCACATAAAAATAAAAAAAAAAATTGTGCTCAACTATAACTAAAAAAAAAAAAAAGAAATACAGATTAACAGAGGAAAACATTAAAATCACCCCAAATTTGATTACCCAGAGAATACTGCTGTTAACATTTAAAAGTTTATGGCTTCTTTTTATCATCTACATATATGAATGACTATATGAATACATCTTTATAGTCCTGTCTCTTTTTTCCCTTCTTTTACGAGGTCTGGGGATTGAACCTAGGGGTGCTCTATCATTGAACTACATCCCTAGCCCTTTTTATTTTTTGAGATGGTGTCTAATAAAGTAGCCTAGGCTGGCCTGGAACTTGGGATCCTTCTGCCTCATCCTCTTAAGTAGCTGGGATTATAGGTGTGCACCACTGTGTTCAGCTCCTTATGCGTGCGCTCTCTATTGCTCCTCCTCCCTTTGTCGTCCTCCCTCAAATATTTTATTTCTATGTATATGCTCTACAGCTTTAAAAAAAAAAAAAGAACAGAAAAATGTTTTAACAACAATGAAGCTTTATATCCAAAAGTCTTAAGCCTAAATGAAGCCACTTATATTTGTCAGTTTTGGGTACTTTAGAGGGTCTTACATCTTAGATGTTTTTCTATATGAAGATAAACGTGGATTACTGAAATATATACCCTAAAGAGGTGGGTGTGAAGCTTTTGGGATATTTTCATTGGGAGTTGCAGTCCTGCAATAAAATGTTTCTTATCTTTTTTTTTTTTTATTGGTTGTTCACAACATTACAAAGCTCTTGACATATCATATTTCATACATTAGATTGAAGTGGGTTATGAACCCCCAATTTTACCCCAAATGCAGATTGCAGAATCACGTCGGTTACACATCCACAATTTTACATAATGCCCTATTAGTAATTGTTGTATTCTGCTACCTTTCCTATCCCCTACTATCCCCCCTCCCCTCCCCTCCCATCTTCTCTCTCTACCCCATCTACTGTAATTCATTTCTCTCCTTGTTTATTTTCCTATTCCCCTCACAACCTCTTATATGTAATTTTGTATAGCAATGAGGGTCTCCCTTCATTTCCATGCAATTTCCCTTTTCTGTCCCTTTCCCTCCCATCTCATGTCTCTGTTTAATGTTAATCTTTTCTTCCTGCTCTTCCTCCCTGCTCTGTTCATAGTTGCTCTCATTATATCAAAGAAGACATTTGGTATTTATTTTTTAGGGATTGGCTAGCTTCACTAAGCATAATCTGCTCTAGTGCCATCCATTTAAAATGTTTCTTATCTTCTAGTTAAAATATACTCGCCCTGGGCTACCTACCTTCAGCCAGGAAGTACTACACAAATGGAAGACAGATATCAAGAAGTATCATCGTATTCAGTGTCCTAACCAGGTAGTTCTTTCTCTTTCATTAATTCAGTAAATATTTCTGAAGCATCTGCTCTTGTTTTCAATTATTTATTCCTTCATAACAAAGCCCTTGAACTGTAGTGGCTTAAAACAACAGTTATTTTTATTTCTTCACAATTCTGTAAATGAATAATTCTTGTCAGATGAGCAGGCCAGTGCTCGGACTGGAATGTCCCAGATGGCTTCTTTGCAGTTGCATTCAGCTGGGAACCTGGCCCTCCATCTGGCCTCTCTTTTTAGCAGGATAGTTGGACTACCAGCAGGGTCACAATGACTGTTCTAAGAACAGGAAAGCAAAAGCTGCATATCTCTGAATGCCTCACTTTAAATTTTCACAGCATTACTTTCATGGCATTGTATTGGTCAAAAACATCACAGGGCCAACCCAGACTCAGAGGGAGGGTAAATAGACTGCACTTGGGCTGGGGATGTGGCTCAAGTGGTAGCGCGCTCGCCTGGCATGCGTGCGGCCCGGGTTCGATCCTCAGCACCACATACCAACAAAGATGTTGTGTCTGCCAAAAAAAAACCTAAATAAATAAATATTTAAAAAAAAAAAAAATAGACTGCACTTCTTGATGACAAGAGGGGCAGAGATTTTTTAGCCATCTTTAAGATTGTAATCACAACTATATAAGCAATACTTAGGAAGAAATAAATAAAAGGAGTAGGAGACACATTTGCACTACATAAAAAGGATTTTTAAAAAATCTAAACATGGAATTTTCTGTATTTCTGTTAAGTATCACAGAAAATACCAGGAAAAGAAATGGATTAAACTTTCCTGAACAATTTATTGACTTTCTTTTCTTTTTCCCTTTTTTTGGATCCACCTGTAGTCTTGGAGATCATATCCAGGGCCTCATGCATGCTAGTCAAGTGTTCTTCCACTGCACTATATTGGCATTCCTTGTTTTCCTTCATGCTTTTGTGACTCACATGTGGATTCATTTTGTGTTTGTTTTGGGGCACTGTATATTGATCTTCTAAATGTACAGTTGATCGTATAAATGGCCAGATTGCTAAGAGAAGGATGTTTTTGGTGTAGCCTTCACCTTATTCTTTTCTTTTTCAGGGTTGTGAGGCTGTCTACAGTAGTGTATCTGGCCTTAAAGCTCACCTGGGCTCTTGTACATTGGTTTGTAATTTTTTAAAATTAATATCTTAATATATCCTTTAAAATAGTCTGACATGGAAGAGAACTCAGTTTAGGTGAACAGCTAGTCATCCTGTTTACTGTTATCTTCAGAGGCTGCTTTAAAGGCTTCTGTGTTGCAAAAGCCTTGGTCTCATGTTGGATGGGATTCCAGGGTATGCTCAAGACACACAGAAGGCCAACATAGCTGTACACCATACTAAATAAAGGAATTTGGAGAAAAATACATGAGTTCTGAGTCCCTACCAGAGATTCCCTCTGAGCCTCTCCCACACTGGACCTGTTCTGTCTTATTGGACCTTAACTTTCTGAGGAAAAAAGCTACATGTACTTATCTGGATTGGTGAAGATCTTCCAAATCTATTTGAACTATATGGCCTCTGGGGATGGGAGATGGGATAGGGTGTCAGACTAACAGCGATTCACCTCACTGAATCTTTTCCATGTTGACCCAGGTGTCCTACAACCCACGAGCCATGGGAAATGCTGCCACTTTCCAATCTCATTCAGAAGTATCTCCTCACACAAAATGGAAACCTGAAGCTTCAGGAGGGGAGAGAAGTCTCAGTTGAAGCCAATAAGGGAGTTGTAGGCATCCCAACCAGATCTGTCCAGGAATGCTTAGGAGTTTGTCATCTTGATCCTAGTTTTTGAGTCCTTAAACTAGGCATTATGGATGGTATTCTTCTAATTCTGGATTTCCAAGGCACTGTTTACAGCAGTGGATTATAGTGGGAAGAATTGCATATTGGTGCTTCTGGTGAACTTGGGGAGTTTGCTCATTTGGGGGAAGAACAAAAGAACCTGAAAGTGAAGTGAAAGGAACCTGAGAAAGTACAAAAATGTGGCATGGTACATAATATAGAAGTAGAAAGACATCAGGTCTTGTTGAAGTTGGGGTAGGTGTTTGTATAGAATTGCATTAGGACAGATTTGCATTGGTGAGAGTCTAAGTTGGTTTTCCTAAACATACTGCTGTTTTGGATCTTTTCCTTTGCTCTAATAATATCTCCCTTTTCATCTCTAACAGTACCTGCACATAATCCAGATGTGTGTTCCTGAATTTACCAATAACTTTATTTTCTTTCTCTTTTGGAAATAGGGAAACTTTGTGGCTGGAAAATACAAGTGTCTTCTATGTCAGAAAGAATTTGTATCGGAGAGTGGTGTCAAGTATCACATCAACTCTGTCCATGCTGAGGTGAGGTCTCTGCTTTCCCATAGTGGTTTTGTAATCCTATGGACCTGATATGTAAGCCGCAAGAGAGGTGGACTTCGTCCCTGATTTTATGGTCTAGGACTGTCAAAAGAAAGTAACTATGGTACCAACTGAGACACTAAAGCTAAAATACTCTCTAAAATTAGACATAATTGTGTTTTTCTATGAAAATATATGAAATCACTATAATTGAGAGCATCCTTAAGCTCTTCTCTTAAATCCAGACAGATCAGGAATCGGGGAATTATGTTGAATTTACATGTTTGACATTATTGTTTCAAACAATCTCCATACATACTGTTATGCTTTCTGGTATTCTAATGTCTATTAGCAGCCTATTTTTCTATTTATTTGTGGTGCTGGGAATCAAACTCAGGGCTCATTCATGCCAGGCAAGCACTCTACCACTGAGCCACATTCCCAGCCCTAGCAGCCTATTTTTAATGCTGTTTAATATACTGCATAAAACAGCTGTAAAGGAGGGCTAGGGATGTGGCTCAAGTGGTAGCGCGTTCGCCTGGCATGCGTGCAGCCCGGGTTCGATCCTCAGCACCACATACAAACAAAGATGTTGTGTCCACCGAAAACTAAAATAAACAAATAAATATTAAAATTCTCTCTCTCTCTTTAAAAAAAAATTCTCTCTCTTAAAAAAAAAAAAAAAAAACCCAGCTATAAAGGATTATTGCAGATTCCATATATCATGTTAAGTGTAAATGATTCTTTTGATATGTATCTCTAAAAGATAAAAATTTTTAAAAACATATATCCACAAACATCATTATGCCTAAGAAGAGTTATAGTGATTCTTTAGTATCTTTTTTTTTTTAAGAGAGAGAGAGAGAGAATTTTTTTAATATTTATTTTTTAGTTTAGTTTTTTTAATATTTATTCTTTAGTTCTTGTTGGTATATGGTGCTGAGGATCGAACCCGGGCCGCACGCACGCCAGGCGAGCGCGCTACCGCTTGAGCCACATCCCCAGCCCGATTCTTTAGTATCTTCATATATTGAGTCATTATTTAAATTTCCCATAATTGTCTTGTTTTATCCCTTCAGAATTGGCTTATTCAAATCAAAATCTAATATTTGGTCCATATACTGCAATTTTTTGCTATTATCTAGAGCATTTGCTATTGTAATAGAAATGGAATGTGAGCCATGTATATAAAGTTTTTTAGCAGCTGCATTTAAAAATATATAATTAAAACAGGTAAAATTAATTTTAATACTTTATTGAATCCAGTATATCCACAATATTATTTTTAACATGGTCATCAATTAATAAATTATGAATGAGATATTTTCATTTTTTTCATGCCAAGTCTTGAAATTTGGTGTAAATTTTTCATTGAAAGATTATTTCAATTTGGACGGACCGCATTTCAAGAGCTCATTAGCTACATGTGGGCAGTGGCTGTTCAACCATGCAGGTCTAGAAGCTTTTTTCTGGTTGCCATTTACTGGTTGGAGAAACTAGATCATTCATATTCTGGATTTTGCTGATTGCATCCTCTGGTGGTATTCTTCTATCCTAGCTGTTTCATATAAATTGATAGTTAGATCTGGAAGATTGATGACATCACTGATTAGATTCAGTTCTTTTTGTATTCTTTTACATTTTTGGCAAGAATACTTTCTAATTTGATTTCATATCCCTTACCCATTAATTTTTTTAATATTTATTTTTTAGTTACAGGTGGACACTATCTTTTTTTAATTTTTTATTCTAGTTTGTTATATATGATGGCAGAATGCATTATAATTCATGTTACACTTATAGAGCACAATTTTTCATATCACAATATCTTTTATTTTATTTTATGTGGTGCTGAGGATCTAATCCAGTGCCTCACACATGCTGGGTGAGCGCTCTACCTTTGAGTAACAACCCCAGTCCTACCCATTAATTTTTTAAACTGAAGCTCAGAGAGGTTAAGTAACTTGCCTATAGTTACATAACTAAAACAGAACTGGGAATTGCACTGAGGAGCACTGGCTGCATAGTTCATGTTCTTGGCTGGTGTGGTGGTGCATGCTTGTAATCCCAGCAGTTTGGGAGGCTAAGGTAGGAGGATTGCAAGTTCAAAGCCACCTCAGCAATTCAGTGAGGTCCTAAGCAACTTAGTGAGATCCTGTCTCAAAAGGAAAAATAAAAAAGGCTAGGGATGTGCCTCAGTGGTTAAATGCCCCTGGGTTCATTCCTCTGTGGCCCACCCCACCCACACCACAAAAAAAGAATCATGTTCTTGTTCACTACACTGTCATGAAATAAAAATCTTCTGTGGCTCAGTGCTTTACATCTCATCATGAGATTTATACAAAAGAATGAAATGGGTGGGATGATGCTCAATAAAAAGACTTTGTAGATCATTTACTAAAAGTACCCAGAATTGGGGCTATAGCTCAGTAGCAGAACGCTTGCCTAGCACATGTGAGGCACTGGGTTCGATCCTTAGCATGGCATAAAAATAAACAAATAAAATAAAGGCATGCTGTTCATCTACAACAACAACAAAAAGTATCCAGAATCATGTATTAGGTTTCTTCAATTTAAAATATAAAGTTCTGGGGTTGTAGCTCAGTGGTAGAGTACTTGCCTCCCACATGAGGCCCTAGGTTTGATCCTCAGTACCGCATAAACATAAATAAAAATAAAGGTATTGTGTCCATCTATAACTAAAAGAATATTAACAAAAATAAAATATAAAGTTCTAAGGTATGACTCTGTATACCTGTTTCTTCCTTACTATTTTATGCCCACACTTTTTCTTTCATTCTTCCTATACCCCTTCTGTATGTTCTTTCTGTGTTTCTCACTAGATGACTTTTCTGTTCTGCCTCTCTAGGATTGGTTTGTTGTAAATCCAACAACCACCAAAAGCTTCGAAAAGCTGATGAAGATAAAGCAGCGGCAGCAGGAAGAAGAAAAGCGGAGGCAGCAGCACAGGAGCAGAAGGTCTCTTAGAAGGCGGCAGCAGCCTGGCATTGAGCTTCCTGAAACTGAGCTGAGTCTTAGAGTAGGGAAGGATCAGAGGAGGAATAATGAGGAACTGGTCGTGTCGACCTCCTGTAAGGAATCAGAGCAGGAGCCAGTGCCCGCACAGTTCCAGAAAGTAAAGCCCCCAAAGACGAATCATAAACGAGGAAGGAAATAGGCAGTCAGTGAAAGTGCTCCTAGGAGAGTGAATGTGATGCTCTTGTCACAGGGAACTATGTGGGGAGGCCTGAGTGGTGGGGCTGAGCGAAGATGCTTTCAGCTATTCGTGTAAGGCTGTGACTTTCTCAGCTCCTTTCTCCTGTGTAAATTTCATTGTCTTCTCTACTAACTCACTTTCATTCTCCCTCTTTCCCCTTTTAGTAGGTTTTCCTACTATTCCTCTTTGGAGTCCTCTTGTTTTTCTCTTCTCTTGCCCAAAGAGCTCCCTCTTAAGGCCAAGTATATGCCCCTCTTGCCCTATTCAAGATTAAGAAACCTGTTTGGTTGTCTTTTCCTTCCTGGGGTTTGAATGTTCTTAGAAGCTCCATTGATTTAGTAGCCATTCTATCATCTAGCTTATAAAACAATTCCAAACTAATTTTTTAAAACCATACTGGTTTATCATTTTGTATTTGTGATATTGTTATAGAAGCTAGAACTGTTGTCACTTATATAGTAGGTTACCCTGTCCTCTTGGGAAGCAAAACTTTATGGAGGCTGTTGTGTGTCCTCAGTATGGTTTTAGGATTGAAAGTAAGAAAAGGACTTAGCAAGAAAAAGCTAGAACCTCCCTCCACTGGTTATACTGGGAAATCTTTCTACCAGGTAGCAGTGACTAACTAGACCCACAGGCATGAAAAGCAGCCTTAGGAGTAATGTGGCCCAAACATTAAAATGACTAGAAAGAAAAAAGTAGAAGCAATAAATACTGCTCCAAACTTTCTGGGGCCTGAAGTCTCATCTGTTGCAATGATGCCCTCCTGAAGCTTGCTTTTGCTCCCTTGATTCTAAGGATTGAGAAATGTCACAATGCCCCTGACACAGTAGCCTACTGCTCCTGGTAATGCCATTAAGATTGGAAATCATGGTGCACATTCCTTCTGCCCTGGATTTTACCTCACTTGTTAGTCTATAATCCTGCTAAGTCCTCATCCATTCCTTTAGACAACCCTGTGTCTGAATTTTCTGAGAATATTGTCCTTCTATCCTCTTTTATATATGAAGTTCTATCCTCTTTATATTCTGACACTTTGACACCAGATGTAGATATTAATCTGGAGCTGGAAAGTAAAGTTCTTTTTCTGTACCTCATACTTACCTGGTAATGTTTAATGGACTCTTCCCCTTTGAGGGTGGCTTTCTCTGGAGCATTGGTTAGAGCAGCATTGTGTTTCTGGATCCTCTTTCCCCTTTTGCATAAAATGTTGGTCTTATATATTCTTGCCTATTTTGTGGCATATGCCACTTAAAAAATTAGACTTGATGTGGATGAATACTACCTTTCAAATTCTGAAGGCTATTACCACCCTTTAACTCTGTTGTTTGTGCTCCTCTGAATAGCTTTAACATGTGGGCTTTTGTGAAGACCACTTTCAAACAAGGGAGCATTGAAACCTGGATTAGACACTGCCAGAATAGGTAGTTTTGAAACAAGTGAAGGAAATGGAATGTCTACACTACATTTTTATTGGTAGTTGCATCCTTAAAACCTTTCAGTAGATGAGGGTTGTCAGGGAGGAGAAATGAAGAAGCTATGTTAATTTCTGGTGAGTAAGACTTGGGGAATGTTTGGCAATGACAAAAGAAATAAATGGCTCTCACTTAGAATGATGTTTCCAGTTGTTTTTTGATTTCGACCTGGACCTGCTGCTTGACTCTTTGCTGGTGCTGTATGTGGGGCTAAGAAGATGGCTGGAGGTGGGGATGAGTCTGAAATAAGTCCATATGCAATTGTCTCAGTAGTTCTATAACTCCTCAAATGAAGAATTTGAGGCTAAAGTGAAATGATACAGGAAATATATTGTCCTGTTTCATCCAGGCCCCTTGTAGTACTCCTATTCTGTTTGCTTCTCAAGGTTGAGGATCAGCAGGAGTCAATATAGATCATCCTCATTACACTACTCAGTTTTTAAAAAAAAATTCATTACAGTAACTAAGTTTGGCGGTATTGAGTATATCTAGGATGTTTAGTAGTATAAACTTTCATGCTCAATTTTGGAGTGTTAATTGGCCTAATCACTTTGAAAATGATTTGGCAATATCTAGTAATAATATAATCCTGAGGCTGAACAGCTTTGGTCCTGGGTATAGATAGAGAAGTTCGTTTTGCTCACTTTAGCAAGAGAGTTGAACAAGGTTGATTATTGCAGTACTGTTTACAATAGAGAAATATTGAAAATGTGTATCAGACTACCTATCCACCTAAATCTGCTCTCATCTTCTGAAGTTATAGGCCTGTAGGACAAATGGCTAGACTGCTTTTTCCACTTTCCTGTCTTCTGGCAGTAAAGGGCTTGCCAGTTGAGTTCCCTCTATGGAATGTGAGTGTAAGTGATAGGTATCACCTTCCAGGCTAGCAGTTTGAAGACAGTAAGTGTACCTCTAAGCTCCCTTTCCCCTTCTGCTATCTAGACACAGATGATGTTGGGGAGAACATAAAATGGAAGATAGTTGACTCCCTGAGTCACCCTGTGAAGGAGAATCATTTGCCAACCAAGAACATTTATCTGAGACTGTTATGTAAGCAAGAAATAAATGTGTATTTGAGACATTATACATTCTTGGGTCTTTTTGTTAGTCTACTATAATATATAACCTTGTCCATCAAGAAGATGGATAAATTGCAGGGCAGTTACACAGTGGAATGCAAGCTATAAAATTAGCAAGGGCTTCTTGTTATTATGAATAATTATCTCAAAAGTGATGTCTGGTTAAAATAAGTTACAGATACTTTGTACTGATTACATAAGGTTTAAAAACATGGAAAACAATGTTCTACAGTATTTTTTGCTATAAATATGAAAACATGCACAGGAATGTTAAACACTATATTTGGGATAGTGTTTCTGGAATCTAGAGGGACTTCAACTGAATTTGTAATTTAAGGTTGTGACTTCCAGCTTTCTATATATATTTTTTATATTTCTGTAATATTTTTTTTAATTTTTTAAAAAATTTTTAGTTGTTGATGGGCCTTTATTTTATTTTTTATTTTATTTTTTTTTTGAGAGAGAGAGAGAGAGAGAGAAAGAATTTTAACATTTATTTTTTAGTTTTTCGGTGGACACAACATCTTTGTTTGTATGTGGTGCTGAGGATTGAACCCGGGCCGCACGCACGCCAGGCGAGCGCGCTACCGCTTGAGTCACATCCCCAGCCCAATATTTCTGTAATATTTAAAAGATAGTTGATACCAAAAAGAATACTGTATTCTACCTCCTCTTTGTTATTTATTTATTTATTTATTTTTGTGGTGCTGGGTAATGAACCTTACCACTAAGCTACATCCCCAGCCCTTTTTTGAGATAGGGATCACTAAATTATCTAGGCTGGCCTTGAACTTGTTTTTTTTTTTTTTTTTTTTTTGGTACCAGGTATTGAGCCCAGGAATGCTTAACCACTGAGCTACATCCCTAGCCTGTTTTTTTTTTTTTATGTTGTTTTTTTTTTTTTTTTTTAAATTTTGCAACAGGATCTCATTAAGTTGCTCAGGGCCTCACTTAAATTGCCGAAGCTGGCTTTGAACTTATGATGCTCCTGCCTCAGCCTCCTGAGCTACTGGGATTACAGGTGTGAGCCACTGCCCTGGCTTCTTGTGATCATCTTGCCTCAGCCTTCCAAGTATTATGGGATTATGGACAGTGCCACTGTGCCCAGCTTACTTCCTTCTTAAAAGGGAACCCTTAAGAAATTTTACTTCCGATTTATCTTAATCTTTTTCTTTCACCCTCTAGTCACTTCTTACCCAGCAAAAGGTACCACTGTGTATCCAGAAGCTGCAGCCCAAAACATACTTTTTGTCTCTTAATAGCTTCATCTTCTTTTGCCTATATTCTTTAATCATTCCCCAACTATACTTGGGCCACATGCACCTTTCTGTTCTTTGTACTTAATAAGATTTTTCTGATTTTAGGGCCTCTGAATCACTGTTACCTCTGCCTGGAATGTTTTCTTCCCCAGTTGTTTGCACTGTAGACTTTGTCATTCAAGTCAGCCTAATTTTTATCTCAGACACTTTGTATAATATAATCACCCTGTTTAATTTTCCTCAGATAAAAAGTAGATTGACATCTTAGTTGGCCAGCCTACTGCTCACATTGGGGTATGAATTTCAAAGTATTTTACTAGGTTAGATTCACCCTTACATGTCAGGCCCTTGTTCTGAAAGGAATGGCCACGAACAATATATTAAATCCATTCTCTGGAATGATAATAAATTAAAATACTGAGATCAGATGGAAGTTACCCATTCCTGAATGAAGAAGATACTCAGGACTGCAATGGCAGAAGTGAAATTAATAGCAGAATAGTATAAATGTAAGATCCTAATAAGTATTTTCTAACTATCAGCCTGAGAGATATGTCTTCCTTTTTTTCTTTTTTAATATTTTCTAGTTGTCAGTGAATCCCTTCCTTTAAATGCAGTGCTGAGGATCGAACCCAGGGCCTCACATCTGCTGGGCAAGTGTTCTACCAGTGAGCCACAACTCCAGCCCCTTCCTGGGGTTTTTACATCCACAGAAAATAGAGCTTTCAATTTGTCTTGAATCTCATGCCTACAAGTTCAGACTTTCTGTATTTTGGCTCACAAGTAGGGATATTTAGGTGAAGGCAACTACATGTGTCTAAAGTCCTAATTTCTGAATTAAAACTAGTTTTATTATTTGCACACTAGTATAAATAAGACATAGAAGTGGAAAATAAGAGTGATGAGGTAAAAAAAAGTCCAGTTATTGGAATAATAAAAATCAGTGTATAAATTATAAGTAGGCTTTTATTTTTAGTAAAAACATTGTTTAATAATAAACTACATACTTAATAAAATGTTAAAACCAGAAGTTAAAGGCATATTGAGGGAGAATTTTTTAAAATTTAATTTTAAATGAATTTATTTTACATATGAATGAACCCGAAAACTCAGAAATTTTGAAGTTTTTCTGGAAAATATAAAGTTGATTATATCTTCCATTAGAGAAGCAATGTTAAAATATGGGATCATACTCATATGTGCAAGGATTCACATTCCAATAAATCACTGGTCTAGCCTCAGTCAAATGCAAAAAATACAATTCCTCTAAAAGAAAGTCTACACTAATTTAAAATAAGAGTCCTAGTTCTAAATGAGCATAAATATATGGAACATACACATTACAAAGGAACTTTGTGTACCACAAGTACATATGTAAGAAAAAACTCATGACCTGAAATACTTAGAATTTTTGTCATCTTTAGAATTTCAAATGCTGCTACAGAAAATAAATGGAACAAGACTCAAAAAAGAAAAAAGGTATCCAAATATCTTAATACTTTTAAAACAGTATTTTAAATTAGTCTTTTAAGGTAGTTTATTTTTTGTATTTATGACAGACTGAGGCTAGACCAGTGATTTATTGGACTGTGAATCCCAGAACAGAGTATGATCCCATATTTTAACATTGTTTCTCTACAGGAAAATATATTCAACCTTGTTTTAGAAATTGTAGTGATGAAAAATATCAAAATGATTTTCCACAACGGATATTTTAGCCTAGTAATCTGCAATCCAAAAGCCTTCCTAGTATGTTTATGTAGTAACTAAGAATATTTGCTCCAATTCTTATTTCATGTTATTTTAGGAATTACTTTGGATTTAATTCTAGCTTTGGTGCTGATAGGGCTCAATGTGGTCTTTGTAGCACCTTCTTCTTTTGGGCACCAGTGAGGCCTTGCTTGCAGTCTTTGCTTCCCCCTGATTAAGCATTCCTGATACCACTGTTCCTGCTCCAGCAGCTGCTTCTGGTTTTCTAACTGGCTTCGAGCAGCCTTCAACTTCTTGGATACCTCGAGTAGCTGCAGTAATTCCTCCTGTAACTGTAGGTTCTCTTTGTAGACCCCACGGCAGAACTCAAAACTAGACTTCTGTGCTATGGACTCCAAGGTCTGTGCCTTAATAAATTTTTTTCTCTCTCCTGACTGCTGCTTGTATGGATCAGTCAGTTGCTTCTCCAGGAGTGCTTTTTGCTGGAGGAATTGCAAGTGTGCTTTCTGGTCCTTTAGTGGTGTTTCAGCTTTGATTTTCTCTTTCTCCTTTTCTAAGGACTCTATTCTCATGTCCTGTTTCTCCTTTATTTTTGAAATGTTCTTCAAGGCCTTCAACTGCTCTTTTAAATTGGCTTGTGTCTTTTTCCCCTGCAGTTGTTGTGCTTTAAGGTCTGAAGTTTGCTTTGCATATTTGGAGGATAATTCTTGTCTCCTTTTTTCTATCGCCCCACATTTTTGAAAATACTCCTTCCAGAGGTCTTCATGTAGCTGTCTACAGTGCTTATTTTTCTGGGCTAGGTATTCCAGAAAGAATTTGCTGTCAGCTTCAACAAGTAACTTTTCCTTTTGTAGTGCTCTGCATTCCTCCAGTACCAGGTCCCTGCGGATTTGAACTTCCATTTCCTTGTTTAGCTTCTTCAGTGCCAATACTGTCTTTCCTTTAACCCTTTTCTCCCACTTTGTTAGCTTGTCTGGTGTGAAAAATTTATGTAACATACTTAGATATGTTGATGTATGAGGACTCATGTGGGTCTCAGCAAACCTGAAGAACAAATGAGACATTTGTCAGTGACAATTTCGGAAATAAAAATAAACAAAACCCCCACACAATTGTCCTTTATTCCTAAAAAAACCCAAAAAACAAAAAAAACTCTTCCAGCACCTATTATATTCCAGACACTATGCAAGTTATGGAGGAAACAACTAAGTGTAGAGATCAGTAATGTAGCTTACAATCCTCAGAGATGTACTCCCTACAGTCCCGGGAGGTATTAGGTCAATTTTAAAAAGGGGAAAACAGGTTCAGGAGTGTAAGTGATTTGCCCAAGACTTAATGCTGTTAGCAAGTAGCAGAGCTTGGGTATGAAATACTGACCTTAGGAGTTACAGAACACTGTAGAAGCTACAAAGGGTCAAAGAAACAAACGGGTTGATGGGACTATGAATAATTTTCTCAGCTCTTTGATCATATTTCCCGTTTCCAAGAGCCCTTCCGTGCAAACGAAGCTACCTCTCTATATACCTACCTACCTGCTCCCGGAATCCAAGCGTTCACTAGGGCAACTCTGTAATTCAGTGAGGGTGACTGCGGAAGATCGAGCGCTAGAGTCAAGGGTCCGGCGCGGCTGGAAGCTTTCATATACTGGAGGTTCTCGTGATCGTTTCTTTCGGTGGTCATTGAGACTCTGCTGTACCCGGCAACTCCGGAGATCACACACTGCCATACTTGTGGCTGGTACAGATATTAGCAGTTTAAGCACCTCAGGGGACAAATGAGGCCTAGCAGCCGCCCCTCTAGCAGTTTGGTATCCCGCTGCTTTGGGGCAGACAAAGAGGTGCTCGCTTCTCGTTTTCGAACACCGGGAGTCCTGCCCGTGAGATGCCATCTCCTCTAGCCCTCCTGGGACTAGGGCTGTGCCCCTCTCAGTTCCTACTCGACAACGTCAGTGCCCTCTTCCTGGCTACCTCCAGTCCTCCTCTAGTTTGTCCAACGTCCCCACCTCCCCGCCACTGTCATTAGTTGGCTCCAGCGGGGTCGGACGCACAGAACACGCTCTCGCGTCCGTCCCAGCACCTCAGCCCTCGGTTTTCTGCGAATTGGATTCTTTGCACAATCGCAGTCTCGAACATCGCGGAAGACTCTCTAGGAGGGCAGCGTCTCTATGGTGGGGTGGGCGGGGCCAGGGGAAAGATGGCGGCGCCCGTGGCAGCGGCGGATTCCGGGACTTCGGGAACTCCTAATCTCCCTGTGTGTCTGTTGGTGCTGGGAATGGCAGGTTCCGGAAAAACCACTTTTGTACAGGTGACATATATGGCACGGTCTTTGTAGGGTCGCACGCGAGGTTGCCTGTGGCGAGTGGAAGGCCAAGGAAAAAGGGAGGTCTCTGGATATTTGGAGAGTGCTGGCGCGTGGCTTTCAGGGGACTTCCTATATACTCCACTTCTTTCTTCTGCGAAGTCTCAGACCCTAGCCTCCACCTGCGTACCTCAGTGCCTGATTAGTTCATTTTATCATGTTTTAAATTATCCTGCTCATAAAATTGCCAACTTTTTGAAGGCCGGAGCTTATGAGTAGCTAGAGATTAATACACAGCTAGCACAGGTTTTCAGTGAAAAGTTGCCAAAGCATTATTTCTTGTGCACCTCATGTTCTAAGCAGTGAAAATGAAGTTGACAAGGTTCGTGCTCTCATGTTAACGTTTTCATGAAGAAGAAAACCGTAATGTGCATCCATAAGTGATCTAGAGCATGGGAGGCACTGTTCGATGGGGAAAGGGTAGCATTTGAAATGAGAATTGAAGTTGTGGGGTGGACATAGCTTGTGGATATTTTAGGTAGAAGGAAATAGTGCCGAAGTTTTCAGGTAGAGTGGATAAAAGAGTGGAAGTCCTCTCTGGTTCCCCTTACCCCTTTCTTCATCTTCCTCCAACCCTCTGCGTATTTCTGCAGAGGCTTACGGGACACCTGCATAGGCAAAGCTGTCCACCTTACGTGATCAACTTGGACCCAGCTGTACACGAAGTCCCCTTTCCTGCCAATATTGGTGAGTAGACCGTCCCAAAACTTGTATGAAGTGCCTAAAAAAAAATTAAAAGCTTCCATCCTGAAAATCTCAGTGCCTTCAGCTTCCTTCCTCCCTCCCTTCCCCCCTTTCCCCCTTTCTCCTTTGACTTGATTTCCTGGAGTCCCTAAACAACAACAACAAAAAATTTTGATACTAGGAATTGAACCCAGAGGTGTTTTACTGCTAAGCTATATCCCCAGCTCTTTTTATTTTGATACAGGGTCTTGCTAAGTTGCACAGGGCTTTGCTAAATTGCTTGGAGCTTGTGATCCTCCAGTCTCAGCTTCCTGAGTTGCAGGGACAACAGGCTTGTGCCACTGTGCAGGGCTAGGCTTGTTCCTTATTCACATTTTTCTCTGTTTACTCCTTCCTCTTTCCTACATTTATTTGTGCCCTTCCCATTCATCTTTATCCCTCCCCTCTTTCTAACCCTAGTGTGCCAGGTTATTGTAATTTGGGAAAGTGAAATGACACAAAGTCAGTCCATTGGAAAAAAAAATTCAGTTTAATAAACATCTATATCATAAACCTTTCAGTTGACTTTAGTACATAGACCTTTTCCACTTAGTTCCTTTTCTCAAAGTTTATCAGAGTGTACGAATTCTTTTGCTATTGTTCACTCACTAATCTTTAGGACCTTTTTTCCACTCCCAAAGTTACATGGGAAAATGTGTGTATATATGCATCTCTGCATTGTTCTGAGGAGAGGCTCCCAATATTCATCAGATTTTTAAGAGGAGTTTGTGACTATAAAAAAGATTAAGAATAGATGTTGGATGTGGTTGTGCACACCTTTGAACTCTGACTCAGGAGGCTGATGCAGGAGGATCACAGATTTGAGGCCAGCCTGGGCAACTTAGAAATAACCTTTCTCAAAATAAAAAATAAAAAGGGCTGGGTAAGTAGCTTAGTGTGGAACACCCCTGGATTCAAGCCCAGTACTAAAAAATAGAAAAAGAAAAAGAAAAAAAGAGAATAGGTGAGTGGTTCAGTGTGATGATTCTTGATAAGATCCAGTAGTTCTGATTTTTAAGCTATTATTGTGTGATAAATCTAATGTTCTCCCTTCTGATGAAGCCAGAATTTGACAGGCTGGTAGGAGAGGGTCAGATCTGAGAACAGAGGAATTGAAATGTTAATTCTTTCAGAGCCCTTCCTCCATCCTCTCTAGATAACCTACCCCTGTTCCAACCTGTTGCTAAAGTAACCTGTCCCAGGAATTGCCCTTCCCTACTGGGAGTTATAAATTTGTAAATTAATGTGTTCTGGGCTGTTCCATCTGCTTCTCACCTTTTGATCATCCCACCTAGAGCATCTCTTGGTTCCAATCACTTACTCTGGAAAGACAGAGATAAGGGAAAGAGAGCAGGAGAACAAAGGAAGTCTAGGACATATAAAAAAGGCAGAACTGCCTGGCTTCTTGGGAAGTGGGATACCAGTATACCAGCTATGGCCCTCTTCTCCCTCTTGGGAAAAGTCTGTGTTACCACTTTTTAAATAAACCTTGCATTATATGCTTGCCTTGGTGTGCTTCTCTAATATTTTACTTCAACATGTGAGGGAGCAGTGAGGCAACCAAGGTATCACTGTCACTTCTTAATCCTATTAAGCTTCTTGACCCCAAACATAACATATAGAGGAAAACTTTATATTAAAAAGCAGATATGATTTGGAGAAGAGTTGGGGAAAACATTTCTTATCTTCTCACTTAAAGGGTAGAATTTTAACAGTTGATGGGGGAAAACTATAGGCTGGTGGTTAGGTTTAGGTAGTTATTAGTGGGTTCATTTTTAAAAATCTTGTCTGTATTGTCTTTGTCACCAGGAGGCAATTAATTAGTAACAAATGTTTTTTTCTTGACTTTAGCTTCTCTTTTTCTGGGCATAGGACTACTGATATTTAAATCGTATAACTTTTCACCTTGTTTAAGTCTATCTCTACCATAACTTGAGAACTCCTAGGTAATGTTTTTCATGGGTTACTTGGCAGTTGTCTTTTGTAAGGAAGGAAACTAGGATAGAAGTAGAGAAATTAGAAAAAAAGAATGTGGAAGAAAAACTCAAAAGGTTAGTTTTAATTTCTTGCTGGTAGGGAAGGTGGTAATAGGGCAACTTTTGTCCTTCTTTTTTTTTTTTATTGATTGTTCAAAACATTACAGAGCTCATGATATATCATCTTTCATACATTAGACTCAATTGGGTTTTGAACTCCCATTTTTACCCCAAATACAGATTGCAGAATCACAACTGTTACATACTCACATTATTACATAATGGCATATTAGTGACTGTTGTATTCTGCTACCTTTCCTATCCCCTACTATCCCCCCTCCCCTCCCCTCCCCTCCCATCTTCCCTCTCTACCTCCTCGGCTGTTGTTCAATTCTCTCCCCTTTTTCCCCCCCTCCCCCTTGCCCCTCATAACCTCTTATAATTTTGTGTATCATTGAAGGTCTCCTACCATTTCCATATGCTTTCCCTTCTCTCTCCCTTTCTCTCCCCCCATTCGTCTTTGTTTACTATTAGTCTTTTCCTCATGCTCTTCCTTCCTGTTCTGTTCTTAGTTGCTCTCTTTATATCAAAGAAGACATTTGGCATTTGTTTTTTAGGGCTTGGCTAGCTTCACTTAGCATAATCTACTCTAAAGCCATCCATTTCCCTGAAAATTCTATGATTTTGTCATTTCTTAGTGCTGCATAATACTCCATTGTGTATAGATGCCACATTTTTTTTATCCATTCATCTACTGAAGGGCATCTAGGTTGGTTCCACAGTCTAGCTATTGTGAATTGTGCCGCTATAATCATTGATGTGGCCGTATCCCTATAGTGCGCTCTTTTAAGGTCCTCAGGGAATAGTCCGAGAAGGGCGATAGCTGAGTCGAATGGTGGATCCATTCCCAGCTTTCCCAGGAATCTCCATACTGCTTTCCAAATTGGCCTCACCATTTTGCAGTCCCACCAGCAGTGTACAAGTGTACCCTTTTCCCCACATCCCCGCTAACACTTATTGTTGTTTGACTTCATAATGGCTGCCAATCTTACTGGAGTGAGATGGTATCTTAGGGTGGTTTTGATTTGCATTTCTTTGATTGCTAGAGATGGTGAGCATTTTTTCATGTACTTGTTGATTGATTGTATGTCCTCCTCTGAGAAGTGTCTGTTCAGGTCCTTGGCCCATTTGTTGATTGGGTTGTTTGTTATCTTATTGTTTAATTTTTTGAGTTCTTTGTACATTCTGGATATTAGGGCTCTATCTGAGGTGTGAGGGGTAAAAATTTGTTCCCATGATGTAGGCTCTCTATTTACCTCTTTTATTGTTTCTCTTGCTATGAAAAAACTTTTTAGTTTAAGTAAGTCCCATTTGTTTATTCTTGTTATTAACTCTTGGGCCATGGGCGTCCTATTAAGGAATTTGGAGCCTGACTCCACTATATGTAGATCGGAGCCAACTTTTTCTTCTATCAGATGCACCGTCTCTGATTTGATATCTAGCTCCTTGATCCATTTTTTTTAAGAGAGAGTGAGAGAGGAGAGAGAGAGAGAGAGAGAGAGAGAGAGAGAATTTTTAATATTTATTTTTTTTTAGTTCTCGGCGGACACAATATCTTTGTTGGTATGTGGTGCTGAGGATCGAACCCGGGCCGCACGCATGCCAGGCGAGCGCGCTACCGCTTGAGCCACATCCCCAGCCCGCTCCTTGATCCATTTTGAGTTAACTTTTGTGGATGGCGAGAGAAATGGATTCAATTTCATTTTGTTGCATATGGATTTCCAATTTTCCCAGCACCATTTGTTGAAGATGCTATCCTTCCTCCATTGCATGTTTTTAGCTCCTTTATCAAATATAAGATAGTTGTAACTTTGTGGATTAGTCTCTGTGTCCTCTATTCTGTACCATTGGTCCACCTGCCTGTTTTGGTACCAGTACCATGCTGTTTTTGTCACTATTGCTTTGTAGTACAGTTTGAACTCTGGTATCGCTATACCTCCAGATTCACTCTTCCTACTTAGAATTGCTTTTGCTATTCTGGGTCTTTTGTCTTTCCATATGAATTTCATGATTGCTTTATCTATTTCAACAAAAAATGCCGTTGGGATTTTGATTGGCATCGCATTAAACCTGTAGAGAACTTTGGGTAATATCGCCATTTTGATGATGTTAGTTCTGCCTATCCATGAACAGGGTACATTTTTCCATCTTCTGAGATCTTCTTCTATCTCTCTCTTTAGGGTTCTGTAGTTTTCATTGTATAGATCTTTCACCTCTTTTGTTAGGTTGATTCCCAAGTATCTTATTTTCTTTGAGGATATTGTGAATGGAGTGGTTTTCCTTATTTCCATTTCAGAGGTTTTGTTGCTGATATACAGGAATGCCTTCGATTTATGCGTGTTGATTTTATAACCTGCTACTTTGCTGAATTCATTTATTAACTCTAGCAGCTTCTTTGTAGACCCTTTTGGGTCTGTTAGGTATATTATCATGTCATCTGCAAATAGCGATAGTTTAATTTCTTCTTTTCCTATTTTTATGCCTTTAATTTCTTTTGTCTGTCTAGTTGCTCTGGCTAGTACTTCGAGAACTAAATTGAATAGAAGTGGTGATAGAGGGCATCCCTGTCTTGTTCCAGATTTTAGAGGGAATGCCTTCAGTTTTTCTCCGTTTAGGATGATGCTAGCCTGAGGTTTAGCATATATAGCTTTTACAATGTTGAGGTAAGTTCCTGTTATCTCTAGTTTTTCTAGTGTTTTGAACATAAAGGGATGCTGTACTTTGTCAAATGCTTTTTCTGCATCTATCGAGATGATCATATGGTTCTTGTCTTTAAGTCTGTTGATGTGGTGAATAGCATTTATTGATTTCCGTGTATTGAACCAGCCTTGCATCCCAGGGATGAATCCTACTTGATCATGGTGCACAAGTTTTTTGATATGTTTTTGTATTCGATTCACCAGAATTTTATTGAGAATTTTTGCATCCAAGTTCATTAGAGATATTGGTCTGTAGTTTTCTTTCTTTGAAGTGTCTTTGTCTGGTTTTGGGATCAGAGTGATGTTGGCCTCATAGAATGAATTTGGAAGAGCTCCTTCTTTTTCTATTTCTTGAAATAGCTTGAAAAGTATTGGTATTAATTCTTCTTTGAAGGTTTTGTAGAAATCCGCTGTATACCCATCCGGTCCAGGGCTTTTCTTGGTTGGTAGTCTTTTGATGGCTTCTTCTATTTCTTCCTTTGTTATTGGTCTGTTTAAATTGTGTCTGTCTTCCTGTCTCAATCTGGGCAGATCATATGCCTTAAGAAATTTATCGATATCTTCACTATCTTCTATTTTATTGGAATATAGGGTTTCAAAATACTTTCTAATTATCTTCTATATTTCTGTAGTGTCTGTTGTGATATTGCCTTTTTCATCCGTATGTTGGTAATTTGAGTTCTCTCTCTTCTTCTCTTCGTTAGCATGGCTAAGGGCCTGTCTATCTTATTTATTTTTTCAAAGAACCAACTTTTAGTTTTATCAATTTTTTTCAATGGTTTTTTTTTGTTTCAATTTCGTTGATTTCTGCTCTAATTTTAATTATTTCTTGTCTTCTACTACATTTGCTGTTGTTTTGCTCTTCCTTTTCTAGGTTTTTGAGGTGTAGTGTGAGTTCATTTATTTGTTGGTTATTTCTTTTTTTGAGGAAAGAACTCCAAGAAATGAATTTTCCTCTTAAAACTGCTTTCATTGTGTCCCATAGATTCCAGTATGTTGTGTCTTTATTATCATTTGTCTCTAAGAATTTTTTCATCTCCTCCTTTATGTCTTCTGTAACCCATTGATCATTCAGTAACATATTGTTCATTTTCCATGTGATGTAGGATTTTCCCTTCCTTCTTTTATCATTGATTTCCAATTTCATTCCATTGTGATCAGATATGGTGCATGGTATTATCTCCACGCCTTTATATTTACTAAGCATTGCCTTATGGCATAATATATGGTCTATCTTTGAGTAGGATCCATGTGCTGCTGAGAAGAACGTGTATCCACTTGATGATGGTTGATATATTCTATATATGTCGCTTAAGTCTAGGTTATTGATTGTGCTGTTGAGTTCCATAGTTTCTTTATTCAGTTTTTGTCTAGAGGATCTGTCTAATGGCGAGAGCGGTGTGTTGAAGTCACCCATAATTATTGTGTTGTGGTCTATTTGACTCTTGAACTTGAGGAGAGTTTGTTTTATGAACGTTGCAGCTCCATTGTTTGGTGCATACAAATTGATAATTGTTATGTCTTGTTGGTGGATGGTTCCTTTTAACAGGATATAGTGTCCTTCTTTATCCTTCTTGATTAACTTAGGTTTAAAGCTGATTTTATTCGATATGAGTATGGCCACTCCTGCTTGCTTCCGAGGGCCATGTGAGTGGTATGATTTTTCCCAACCTTTTACCTTCAGCCTGTGTATGTCTTTTCCTATCATATGAGTCTCTTGAAGGCAGCATATTGTTGGATTTGTTTTTTTGATCCAGGTTACTAACCTATGTCTCTTGATTGGTGAGTTTAGGCCATTAACATTTAAGGTTACAATTGAGATATGATTTGTACTTCCAGTCATGCTTCTTTATTTATTTATTTTAGTTTGGCTGGTTTTACTTTTTGGTTATTTTCCTCCCCCTTTATTGAGACACCTCCTGCTGTTAGTTTTGGGCACTATTTTCAATTCCTCTTCTTGTAGTATTTTGCTCAAAATGCTTTGCAGTGCTGGTTTTCTTGCTGCGAATTCTTTTAGCTTTTGTTTATCGTGAAAGATTTTAATTTCATTGTCAAATCTGAAGCTTAATTTTGCTGGATACAGTATTCTTGGTTGGAATCCATTATTTTTCAGCGTTTGAAATACATTGTTCCAGGATCTTCTCGCTTTCAAAGTCTGTGATGAGAAATCAGTCGTTAACCTAATTGGTTTACCCCTGAATGTAATCTGCCTCTTTTCTCTCGTAGCTTTTAATATTCTCTCCTTGTTCTGTACGTTGGCTATCTTCATAATTATATGTCTTGGAGTTGGTCTATTATGGTTTTGAATGTTTGGGGTCCTGTAGGCTTCCAGGATTTGGCAATCCATTTCATCTTTCATCTCTGGGAAGTTTTCTAGAATTATTTCATTTAATATGCTGTCCATTCCTTTGGTTTGAGTCTCTGTGCCTTCTTCTATCCCGATGACCCTCAAATTTGGTTTTTTTATGACATCCCATATCTCTTGAATAGATTGCTCATGGGATTTAAGCATCTTTTCTGTGTTGACTATATTCTTTTCAAGTTGATAAACCTTGTCTTCATTATCTGATGTTCTGACTTCTACTTGATCAAGTCTGTTTGTAATATTCTCGTTTGAGTTTTTAATTTGGTTTATATTTTCCTGCAATTCTAGGATTATTGTTTGATTTTTTTTTTAAGATCTCTATCTCCTGGTAGAGCTCGTTCTTTGCCATTTGAATTTGTTTGTTTAATTCGTTTTCAAAATATACTTTTACTGCTTGGACTTGCTGTCTCATGTCTTCCCTAATATTCCTTTCCATTCGAGTTAGGTAGGCCTTGAGTTCATTCCCTATCCCTGCTTCTGATGTTTCTATGTCCTCCTGTAGAATTAAGTTGTCCTGTATTGTTTGTACTCCTTTTTTCCCTTGTTTTCTCATGTTGTCCACGTTACTTTCCAGCTCTATTTGATTGCCGTGTTTCTGCTCTCTTCTATAGATTTGTTTTGGTTCTGTATTACTCTGTTGTTTCTTCTTTGTGTTGTTAAACTGTGCCTGCTAATGTGGATTCTGCTGGGAAGGAATTCCGACGGCCGAGCTCCAGTGACGTCACTACTCTGCTATGACGGGCCCCAGGCTCCTTGCTGGGGTGTCCTAATGGGGCTGTGTGACTGGACTGTCTCTGTTTGGTTTCAGCTCCCCGTCGAGGCAGGCGGGCAGTCTCCAGCCGCCCAGTATCTCAGGCAGCGGGCGGGTGATCGGTCGCCGGCGGGGAGTGGACTTCAGCCGCCCAGTCCTGCGGGCAGCGGGCCGGCTGTCGCCGGTGGGCGGGCGATCTCTAGGCACCCTGTCCTGCGGTTGGTAGCCGGCTGGCGGGCGTTCTCCTACCGCCCAGATACGCGGGCAGTGGGTGAACTGTCGCTGGCGGGCCTGCGGTTTCCAGCCGCCCAGTCGTGAGGGCCTGGCCTCTAGTCCCCTAGTTTCTCCTGCTAGTCTTGGTTTCTCCTGCTAGACCAGATTTCCCCTGAGTGATGGCTCTCGGCAGTTCAAACTGTACTCTGGACCTGCCATTTGTTGGGTGTGGAGGGTGTCTATTGGGGACCCCGGCACTCTGTTGTTTTGTTTCCGTTGTGGGGGATAGAACTGTACCGCTTCCTTCCCCCTCTGAAATCCCGCGCTCAGCCCGGGGGTCAGTGCGGGCTCATCCGGCAGGATTCCACAGAATTGCAGCCACTTTTCTCCCTGCTTGCTAATTAATTACTTCTCTGCGGCACCCTGCCTTCTGTAGCTGTGGGGAAGGCTGGGTGAATCAGTCAGCCCAGATCCCCGGGGTCGCACAATTGGCTATTGGGATCCCTGGCACTCTATCGCTTTGATTTTTTCTGCTTGCCCCTCCCCCAGCGCTGGCTAGACAGGTTTCGTTTTGGCTGCTGATGGGAGGGGGAGTTGAAGGTCAGGTGTCTCTAGTTTTCCCCTAGTCTTTATGGGGCTCACTCTGATACTCCCTCCCCTGGAAAGCCTAGGAGGGGTTTTATGCGGATTCCCCGATGTATGGGGGATGGGCTGAGTGACACAGACCTGTTTTATTGTTGTAGTCTGTCGGAGAGTGGCGGTGGATACTTCAGCTCTCCAAGATGGTGGCCGCTGATTGCCTTGGTGGAGTTTCCGTTGTGGGGGACGGGACTGTATCGCTTCCTTCCCCGTCTGAAATCCCGTACTCAGCCCAGGGGTCAGTGCGGGCTTGGCCGGCGGGGTTCCACCGAATGGCAGCCACTTTCCTCCCTGCTTGCTAATTAATCGCTTCTCTGCGGCGTCCCGCCTTCTGTAGCCCTTGCCCTTCTATTTTATCTCCTTATGGTCTTTTCTAATCACAATTCGATGATCTTATCTTCAAAACTTAGAAAATATATGTGAAAAGTTACTCAGATTCCAAGAGAGAAATTTTTTTTTTCAGAAATGACTTGAGAGACCACATTCACTGTTTTTTTTGGTATTAAGTTTCAATTAATTCTTTTTTTCCCCCCATTCAGATATTCGTGACACTGTGAAGTATAAAGAAGTCATGAAACAGTATCCTTTTCTGTGGCTACTATGGTGTTGACCCATTCCTGACTCCTTGCTACGTGTTTTATGGTTTTGAGAGTTTGTTTTACATTTTCTTGTTGAAATATATAAGTAGAAGCATTGATTGTTTCAAAGTCATTTATTTCCTTTTTTCGTCCCTCCCTCCCTCCCTTCTTTCCTTCCTTCCTTTTTGAATCCAGGGGCACTTAACCACTGAGCCACATCCCCAGAGCCCCCCCCCCTTTAATATTTATTTTTTAGTTGTAGTTGGGCACAATACCTTTATTTTATTTTATTTTTTTTTTTAGTTTTTTATGTAGTGCTGAGGATCGACCCCAGGGCCTTGCACATGCTAGGTGAATGCTCTACTGCTGAGCCCCAGCCCCAGCCACTTTTTATATTTTATTTAGAGACCGGGTCTCACTAAGTTGCTTAGGGCCTCATTAAATTGCTGATGCTGGTTTTGAATCTGTAATCCTCCTGCCTTAGCCTCCTAAACCACTGGGATTACAGGCATGCTACTGCACCCAGCTAAAGTAATTTTATTAGGAAGATGATTTTTAGGGTTTTTGTTGTTGCTGTTTGTTTTTTGCAGCGCTTGCAATCAAACCCAGGACCTTGTATGTGCTAGGCAAGCACTCTACCATTGAGTTATACTCTTAACCCCTAGGAGGATGGAAGATGAATAAAGGAGAGGTATTGTAGTTGATTAGAAATAACATTTAATCTTATGATTTCTGTTTTCTTTCCATCTCCGAAGACCACAGACTATTGTAATTAGAACAGAGAAAAACGAGGGGCTAGCTAGCACCTCCTTGGGTCCCACAAGGTGGTTTTGCCTTGGAGGAGAGATACATTCATTGATTACTATCTCTTCAGACTGGAAGGCTCAAAATGAGTATGTTTAGTGGAATTAATTCTTAGGACCTTGCTGTGTGAAATGTGCACTCTCCTTATAAGTAAGTCTAGGTAGGAAGATTAATTCTAATCATCTTGATTAGTTGCTTGATTAGTGAGGATCAGTGCAAGGAGTGTTATGGAGATGGTTTTAATGGCCAAAGCCAGTAGGCTGTCACTGCCTGATAGATATGTTTATTACATTTGGATCACTTTGCTTTCTTCATCTTTCCTGGCCATCCCTAAAGTGATAAATGAATGGGAAAACCTTGATAGCAAATGTTTGCCTGTTAGACAAAGGTTATATGATCATCAAGGATTACTTTGCCAGCTTTAATTAATGGAACACTAATATAATGCTGCGTAGATAAATAATGCTCTGGTTATGAACTTCATAATCTAATCTGTGCAATTGAAATCCTCAACTGAGTGTCTAGATATGGCCTTGGGCCCAACGGTGGCATAGTGACCTCTCTCAATCTCTTTGCTACCAGATTTGATCAGGTATGTCTGTCTTTACATTTATAGACATTGCCGTATTAAAAAAAAAAAATTCTGACTCTTACATGCCTTATCTTGATCACATTTCAGCAAACCTGAACAGAGCACCAAACCTGAACAGGAAAATAGAAAATAAGTTAGCGTTTTGGTAGACAGAGAATTAGACTATGAGAGAATGACCAGTATTGTGAGACAGTTCTCATTTAATATTTGTGACAGCCAGCAAAATAGATCTGACACCTGGGTTCTTTTCATGATCTTATTGGCTTGTTGTATTACCCTGAAGATGAGATGAGGTCTGGGGAGTAGAATGGGCTACTAGGCATGGAATGGCAGATAATGATGCTTTTTACTTGTGACAGATGAGTTTTTTAATAATTATTAGGTTTTTTACTCTTATGAGATAGGCCATTGATGTTTGACCAGAGCCACCTACTATTGGTCTCAGATACTCAGGAAGCTGTGGCAGGAGAATTGCTTGAGCCTAAGAGTTTGGGGCTAGCCTGGGTAACACAGCAAAACTTTCTTTAAAACAAAAACTTTTTTTTTTTTTTTTTTTTTGGACCAAAGTGCCAAGATGTATAACTTGACCGTGACGTGTCTATAATTAAGCCTCTTAGGTTCCTTGAGTTGTGCCCAGAATGTTGTAGTGCTGGTGATGTGGCTATGTTTCTTTGGCTCAGTGAGTTTATTAGTTGGTGTCCTAAGAATGAGAACAGATTCAATAGGGATGTTTCCTATGAGGTGTGTCACCCTGGAAAGGCATATGATTTTGTGTTGAAATCAGTTCCTGTTGTAATTGGTATGTCTTCCTTTTAGGTGATGAAATTTATTGAGAAGGCCCAGAACACATCTAAGTAAGTGATTTCAGTTGAACACCTATTTATTATCCTTTAGTTGACATATTTCTAGGCTTTTGAGAGGATCTGGGCTACCATCAAGCTCTGAATCTATCTTAAGATGAAGTCATTATAAGAGGGGAAAAATAAAAAGATCTTGGAATGCAAGAGAGGCACACTGTCCCTCTCTTCTCTAAGAGGACTCACTCCCTTAAGAGTGTTCCCTTTCCCTTTTCCTATCCCTTCAATAAATTTCTGCCTGTTACAAGTAAATAGGGCTGGGGATATGACTCAGTGGCTAAGCAGCCCTGGGTTCAATCATCCCTGATGCCAACAAAATAAAACAAAGGGCTGGGGATATAGCTCAGTTGGTAGAGTGCTTGTCTCATGTGCGTAAGTCCTTGGGTTCAATCTCAGCATCACAAACAAACAAACAAAAAAATAGCTTTATTGGAATACAATTCACACATTACCTAATTCATCCATTTTCAAGTGTATAATGCAGTGACTTTTAGTACTCACAGAATTATGCAGCCCTCATCATACTCATGCCCTATATTGTGCATTTCTGTTTCTGCATCCTCACTCTCTCTCCCCAACAGTCTCCCATTCCCAAGCAACCAGATGGTTTCCCAAGAGATTTGCCTTCTGGTTTGAGTCTCTCATTATTAAGTGATGTGTTTCTGTAATTATCAATTTCCCCTGTGATCCTTTGCTGCACTTCATAGTCTTTTGCTCCTGTTCATGTAGCATGAATATTAGACATGGAACAAAGTCTGCAGGAGTGTGGTATGCCTTATTAGTTGAGGACTGTGGCAGGAAATTAAACTTGGTAGTGTACAAAGGTTATTCCAGTCTTGGATCACCAGATATCATTGGCTTTTAATTTTTATTTTATGTGATGGAATATCTTTTAGCAATGTGCAAGTACAACACTTTATTCATGGTCTTTCTTGGCATAGATATGTCTTGATTGACACACCTGGGCAGATTGAGGTATTCACCTGGTCAGCTTCTGGGACAATCATCACTGAGGCCCTGGTGAGTATTCTGGCTCTTATTGATGAGAATAGCTAGAGGGCTAGACTGACTTAGCGTCTGTTTAATTGCCTGGGACTGTACTTGAGGAAATTGCAGAAGCTCTGTATGCTAAAGTGGTTCTCCCTCACTGAGATAGGTAGAGAAAGAGCTCCCATGCCTATTCCCAGCCACTTGGGAAGATGAGACAGGAAGACAAGATGAGAGGATTGCAAGCGTGGGCAACTTAGTGAGACCCTGTCTCAAAAAATAAAGTGGGGATGTAGCCAGTGGTAGAGCACCCCTGGGTTCTATCTCTAGTAATGCCATAAGAAAAAAAATATATGGGAATAGGTCATGAACTCTTTGACCAAGCCTTTAATTATTTTGTGGCTTTAGGCATCCTCATTCCCAACAGTTGTCATCTATGTAATGGACACATCGAGAAGTACTAACCCAGTGACGTTTATGTCGAATATGCTGTATGCCTGCAGGTAACTGATTATTGGTGGGCATAGTGTTCTATCAAAGTATGCGGCCTCCTCTTCCCTTCTGCTTTTTTGTTTTTAAGTCCTGGTTGTTTACTCCTGAACTTGTGCTTATTTAGATTTTTCTGCTCAGTTGAGTGGCTGTGAATAGGGGCCAGGTCAGAGAAGAAAAAAGGTACATGTGCTATTGGCATTCTCTCTCAGCTCTTTCTTATCTTCCTCCCTTAATTGTTACAGAAATAGGTGCTGTATCCGAAACTCATGATAAGTTGTTCCAAACTTTGTGGTAGTTGCTCCCAGTTGAATGAAATCCAACTCTGAATAGATATGAGCCTTTTGGTCTGAATTATGCTCTTGTGTTTTATAATAGGTATAGGGAAATGGTAGCATTAGGAGATACTATAAATGAAAAGGTTTTTCTATAATTCAGAGTGCACAGGTTTGCTGCAAATGTTGTACCATTAGGAGAGGAAGGATTTGCTCACTAGACTATGTCAGTGCATTAAGGCTGAGGAGCAAGGCAGACTGTTATGAAAACTTAGAGAATTAATTTTGGAACTACACAGAAGCCATCTACCAACATTTGTCCATCTGATATTGAGTAGAAATGTCCATTCTTGTTGAATGCTAGAAATCTTAGAATTGACAGCATTATTTCATTTTCATACTAATTGTTTGAAATATAACCATTTGATTAGCCTAATTGTGATAATCTGTTCACAATGTATATGTAGATAAGAACAGCACAGGGACTGGGAATGTAACTCAGTGGTAGAGCACTGGGAAGTCCCTGGGTTCAATCCCCAGCACTACAAAAATAAACAAACAAGTAAATAAATAATAAAGATCTGCTCTTTCCATGTATTTTATTATTTGTACACCTTAAATATATATATAATTTTAATTGTCAGTTATGCCTCAATAAAACTGGTAAAAATATTTAAAAATTTTTAATGTGTAATACAATATTTTTAAGTTTCTCCCTCAGCTTTGAGATATGAATAACAATTAAAAATTGTATATATTTCAATTAAAGGAGACAATACATATAAAAGTACTTAGCATAGGGCTTGGACCATAATAAGGTATTAATAAATGCACATTTGCTCCCCTGGAAACAAAAAAGACAATTATCTGGTAAACAATTAAAACCAGGATCAACAGCAATGCATTATTATTCTGAGAGTGAGTGCCTTCGTTCGTGCGTGTATGTGTGTTGTTGACATTGCTGGTTGTTTACCTCTGCAAGAGACTATGTGAATGCCTTGTTTTTACGTCTGCATCCATTCTCTTTCTCTTTACGTAGTCCCAACAGACTGACACCAGGCAAGCAAGAATTTACGTGCTTTAATTCATTCTGTCTCAATGTTTGATTTTTCAGCATCTTGTACAAAACCAAGCTGCCTTTCATTGTGGTTATGAACAAAGTAAGTGAATCTTCCATATTTTGATTTCAACATGTCTTTCATTAGAACCTTGTGGATTTTAGGTTTAGATGGGTGAGAAGAAGGATTATTTAGGTCCTGGAGGACAGATTCAGGTTTCACTGAAACTGGGTCATAGGCACTTCTAGGAAATAGATTCAGTCAAATGGAATGAATGTTTATGATATTGGCTCTTATCCAGAGTGATTTTGGGATAGAGTAGCCCCTCAGAGCTGTGTAAATAAGGGAGACACAACCAATCTATTGAACGTAGCAGCTTGTTTTACTAGAAGAGGAAATGGGGAAGGCAAAGAAAGAAAATGCATGAATGATATGCTCCTGCGGTCACCACTTGATTGAAGAAATGATTTTGCCATTATCTAGTATATAACCTCATCTCTGGTTGCTAATTTGACTTCTTTCTGGTATAGACTGACATCATTGATCACAGATTTGCAGTGGAATGGATGCAGGATTTTGAGGCTTTCCAAGATGCCTTGAATCAAGAAACTACATATGTCAGTAACCTGACCCGTTCAATGAGCCTGGTGTTAGATGAGTTTTACAGCTCACTCAGGGTAAATTTTTTACCTCTGGATCTTACTGACATTCTCTTCAGATTATCTCTAAACCTATAGAACTGTCTTTGAACCTAGCTTAGAAAAGAAGTTCATTACTTTCTGAAAAGTAACTTTTAAAGCATTGTTCATTGAAAACTGGAAGTTGTAGGCTGGGGAAGTAGCTTAGTAGTAAGTAATTATCAGTAATTCTACTTATTCCATAGTAGAATTCTTGCCTAGCATATGGATTCATGAGGCTCTGGGTTCGATCCACAACAAAACAAGACACAAAAAACTGTGGAGGTTTACAAGATAAATAAGAACCCTACCTTCGGAGAGTTTTGGGTCTAGTTTAGGATAGAAGACTTTATACAGAATTAAAATATTGTAGTAGATGCCTTGGAAAGTTTAGCCTGATTCTTGTGAGGACAGATCAAAATGAGAGACTTTGGAGGGTATAGCAAGGATAAGATTTATGTAAGCTAAAGTGGGTGTTGGTTACAGAGTATGTTGATTGCCCAAGCAATCAATCAGTGGTTTGATTTGGTTTGTTAGGGAATAAATCATAAGTCCTGGTCCTTGTTATGACAGTTTTATGATATTTGAATGAAATAGGGCAAAACCATTTAAAAGTATACAGTAGTTTCCTCAGTGGTTTTTATGATGCTTTTTGGCAGGTGGTGGGTGTCTCTGCTGTTGTGGGCACTGGCTTCGATGAACTCTTTGTGCAAATCACCAGTGCTGCAGAAGAATATGAAAGGTGAGAACAAAGGAAAGTTCTAATGACGACATCTTTTAAGTAACCCACTAATCTGATGATAGCAAGTTTTGCCAGGTAAAGCTTTTCATCATGTATGCAGTATGTTTGCCTTGCTTATGTGTACTGGACCTGACCATACCTAGGAGTAACAAGTCTCCATTAACCTCTTTGAAAAATAGAAGTATAATATCTTCATTGTATTGGCTGATTAAGAGGCAGGGGTCGCCAGTCTTTTTCTGTAAAGAGTCAGTTAATAAATAATTTAGGCTTTTGGCAACTAAACACTTCTGCCATGATAGGACAAAAGCATCCAGAGCTAGTTTATAAATGGTCAGTGCTGTCTTCATAGAAAACATTATTTATGAAGTCAGGCATTGGGCTGTGTTTGGCACTAAAGTCCCTGTGAGATTTATTTGAGAAAATATGTGTAAATCCTTAGCACAATTTTTGACACATACTAAGCACATTTCCTAATAAATGGTTGTTATAATTATTGTCATTGTTAATAGTTGAATTTCATTTACCTGAAAGAAAGGGAGTGGTCAGAGCACCTGTACACATAAGGCTGTGGCCTTATAGGCTGCTTGTTAGCATTCTCCTTTGGCTTCATATATTGTAATATACTGACAACCACATAACCACATTTTCAGTTTCAGACATATTTTCATTTCAATCATCAGACAAGGGTGTGTATGTTACCAAAGCCTCAGGATAGACTCTTTTCTGTATCCTTTCATGTTGTGATTCAGGTACATCACTTTGTTATGCATTGAACTTCTCGAACAAAACAGGCCTGTCGTCTTTTACACATCTCACACATTTATCTCAAATAAATGTTAAGCTCCTCAGTCCTGGTCTTCTCAGTGCTAAGATTTGCAGCCCAGCAGTCAGGAGTTCATTTCTTTCCTCAGTTTTCAGCTTGGGGTAGTTACCTTGGCTTTAAATTCCAAGGGATAGACTCAATGACTTAAGACATGGTACATTGGATGTTCAGTGATGTCAGATCTTATGACAGAGTCATAGGAAAATACAAGTTATAGGGGTTGGGGCAGGCAGGTTGGATTATTAAACAAAGAAATTTAGAGTGTTTTTCTTTCCAGGGAGTATCGTCCTGAATATGAACGTCTGAAGAAATCGTTGGTAAGAAAAGATGCTGTTGCATATGCCTATAATCCCCAAGCTTGGGAGGCTGAGGCAGGAAAATTAAAAGTTCAAAGCCAGCTTAGTGAGGCCCTGTCTCAAAAAATAAAAAATGGGGGGCTGGGGTTGTGGCTCAGGGATAGAGAGCACTCGCCTAGCATGTGCGAGGCACTGGGTTTGATCCTCAGCACCACATAAAAATAAATAAATAAAATAAAGGTATTGTGTCCAACTACAACTAAAAAAATTAAAAAAAAAAAAATGGGGGGCTGAGATTGTGGCTCAGCGGTAGAGTGCTCCCTAGCATCTGTGAAGCACATAAACCTTAGCACCACATAAACATGAATAAATAAAATGAAGGTATTGTGTCTAATTACAACTAAAAAAAATAAATATTAAAAAAAATGGGCTGGAGATGGGGCTCAGTGGTTAAGCACCCCTGGATTTAATCCCTGGTACTGAAAAAAGAAAAAGTGTATTTTAGGGCCATTAAAAAAAAAAAACTGAATCTGAGTGCCTTGGTACATACCTGTAGTCCCAGCTATTGGGGAGGCTGAGGCAGGAGGATTGCTCAAGCTCAGTAGTCTAGGCTAGCCTGGGCAGCATCTTTTTAAAAAACACAGAAAAAGAACCAAAAAACTTTAATCCTCCTGACATCAATGCCACTTTTTTTCGGGGGGTGGGTGGTGGTGCTATCCTGTGTCTCTTATTTAACTTATTTTTCCAACTTTATTGACGTATAATTGACTAATAAAATTTCAGTGTATCTTTTAATCCTTGTTAGTCTTTTTTGGTTATATTGGTTTTGTTTGAGACAGGGCTTCACCATGTTGCCCAGCTGGCTTTGAACTTTCAATCTTCCTGCCTCAAACTCCTGGGCTCAAGCAATTTTCTCATGTAGCTGGGACTATAGGTGTAGGCCACTGCATCAGGCTTTAAATACTTAAGTTGGTAAATTTGTGTTTGTTTGCAGAAAGTTCCCTTAATTATTTTTCTTTGTATTGGAATTTTTTAAAATGAGATTTTTCCTGTTGCACTACTAATAAACTCTTATGCCCCACCTCCATCCCTACTCCAACATACATTTAAAGGCTACTTGTAGAATTTTGCCTTTGAAAAGAAAGGTGGCTCACAACTCTTCTAAATGGCCAAATATCCTGTCCTAAGAGACTACCTGAGGTCCTTCTTGCTAGGTCTACTAGGAGGTTCTTTGGATATGTTTTTGTATCTTAATTTCTGAATTCTCTAATCCAGCCTGAAGAATAACCTACTCTGAATTTATGCTATCCTCTGGGCTCACACTACTTAGTGTTTCTGCCCCTATGTCAGCCATCCCTATTTGCTTCTAGAATTGTATGATTTTCTGTCCTCACTTAGAAGTCTGGCATCTAATTTGGCTCCTGTTGTGGTTTAGATTAGGTGTTCTGAAAAAGTGTGAGACAATGCAAGAAAGTTTAGAGGTGAAATGATTGGGTTAGGAAAGTTTTAACATAATCAGTGCATTGATTTGCTGATAGGGATTAACTATAGGCAGGAAGGGTGTGGCTGGAGAGGGTAGGTCACTGAGGGCATGCCTTGGGGGTATATATTTTGTCCTTGTTGAGTGGAGCTCTCTGCTTCCATGTTGTACTGGCCTAAGTAACTTTCCTACATCACACTCTTCCACCTTGGAGTTCTGCCTCACCTTGAGCCCAAAGAATGGAGTTGGCCTTCTGTGGACTAAGACCTCTGAAACTGTGAACCTCAAAATAAACTTTTCCTCCTTAAAATTGTTCCTGTCAAAAAAAAAAAAAAGAAAGAAAAAAATTGTTCTTGTCAGGTATTTTGGTCACAGCAATAAGAAAGCTGACTATAACAGCTCCTTTTTAATTTCATTTTTTGGTGCTAGGGATTGAACTTCTTGTACATTAAGCATACATTTTGTCATTGAACTTCCACTCCAGCAGGGATCCTCTTTTAACGTGATGACATTTTCCCCTATGTATATAGGCCAGTGCACAGAGTGAACAGCAGAAAGAACAACTGGACCGCCTTCGGAAAGATATGGGCTCTGTAGCCTTGGACACAGGGACTGCCAAAGGTATCGGAAGAGCTCTTGGTATCAGAAGTAAAAGGAAAAAGGAGAGTGGACTAATTTTTTTTATTCTGCAGGAATATGCCTATGTGAGAGGGAGAAGGTGAAAAGGATGATGGAAGTATGGAGATAGTTATTTATTTACAAATGGCTTGGAAAGGCAAATACCTGAAAATTGTATTAGAAGCTATTCTAGATTTCTACCACTTATAGCACTTAAGAGTTTCTCCTTTAGGAAGTTGTTATTTCTTGATTTTGCTTTTCTTTGGCATGATAACTGATGTTTGCTGGGACTTTTTTTCCCTACAAGTTTAACCACTTTTCCCAATTCTTTTTCAAGTTTTTCTTCTTTTTTTAAAAAATATTTTTATTAGTTATTGATGGACCTTTATTTATTTATTTATATGTGGTGCTGAGATTTGAACCCAATGCTACACACATGCTAGACAAGTACTCTACCACTGAGCCCTAGCCCCTCCAGTTTTTCTTGATGTAATTTTAGATTTATAGAAAAATCGCATGAATAATAAGTAATTGCCCTAATTCTTCAATCAGATTCTCAAAATGTAACGTTCTACTACATAACTTTTTATTATTTTTTCTGTGTGTGTATACATATAGCATTATATATTATATATATATATATATATATAACCTTTTCCTGAATCATTTAACTTACTCTTAAAGATGTGATGCTCTTACTTTAAATAGTATCTGTTTCCTAAAAACAAGGATACTATTTCATATAACATCAGCACAGTAATAAAAAAAATTAGGAGATTAATATTGACACAATACTATTATTTCATATGTAGACCTTATTTAGATGAAGCCATTTTCTCTTTCAAGCAGGAGAAAATCCTATATGTGCATTGCAGTTAATTCTCATGTGCCTTAATCTTCTTTAATCTAGAACAGTTCCCTATTCTTTCTTGTATTTCATGACATTGACTTTTTTTTTCCAACATAAAGTATCAAATATAGGGCCTAATCCACACTAGGCAAGCACTCTATGGCTGAGCTACATCCTCAGCCCTGATAGTGATAGTATTTAAGTATATAGGACAGTTGTCTTATAGAATGTCCTTCAATTTGGGTTTATCTGGTATTTCTTAATGATATGATTAAGATGGTTAATTAATGGCAGAACCTTATAGTAGTGAAGTTGTGGGGTTTTAAATGTTTTTATTAGTGCATTGTAGTTATACTTAATAATTGGTTTTATTTTGACATAATCATAAATGCATATAGTTTGCTCATTTTCAATCCATGGAAGTTGTGTTTTTTAATATATCATGTGAGGAGTCACCTGTTATTGTAGGAAGTAGAGTCTACCAGGTTTTCTCATCACTAAGCTATTATTTTTTCCTTTTTTTTTTTTTTTTTTTTAAGAGAGAGAATTTTTTTTTTAGTTTTCGGTGGACACAACATCTTTTTTTTTTTTTTAAAGAGAGAATTTTTTTAATTTTCATTTTTTAGTTTTCGGTGGTCACAAATCTTTATTTTATTTTTATGTAGTGCTGAAGATCTAACCCAGAGCCCGGCTCATGCCAGGCAAGTGTTCTATCACTTGAGCCACATCTCCAGCCCAATTATTTTTTTCCTTTGTAATAATAATGTTTGGGGTAATGCTTTGAGACTATGTAAGTACTCTTAATTTTCAAATATTCACCCATTAGTTTTTTTTTTTTAATATTTTTTAGTTGTCAATGGACCTTTATTTATGGTGCTGAGAATTGAACCCAGTGCCTCACACATACAAGGATTAGTTTTAATATTATTGTCATCTGTGACATGTTGCAAGTACTTTGACTCTCTTTAACAATTATCTTTTGACTTTTTTCATGGTATTATCATGTAATAATTTTTTTCATGGTATTATTTTATTATGCAACAGTTTTTGTTTTGATTTGATGGACTCAGATCTATTTTTCTTTATTGTTTCTGGATTAAGTCCTAGTTAGGAAGTCTTTACTTAGTCTACACTAAAGGAAATTTATCCACGTTTATGGTAGTATTTAGATGGTTTCATTTTCTAAATTTGATTTCTTACTGGTGATGGTATGAAGCACACCTCTCTGTGTTTTTTCATCAGTAGGTATATCTGCACTATTGATTTAAAAATCTACCCTTTTTTTGGCCTGTGATTTGAGATGCTACTTATATAATATGCTGAAGTGCAATGTGCTCTTGGCTGTTTCTGAACTCTATATTTTTTCCAATAGTTTATTTACTTATATACCTCTACCATATTGTTTTAACTATGTAGCAAGTTCCCCATGTGTTTCCCTTGCTATTTATTATTTTTTTTTTTCCATAGACACTTTAGCTTATGGAAACTTGCCTAGCTCCCTAAAAAAGTTTTTTTTTGTATTAGTATTGTATTATATTCATTATTTCAGCAAGAACTTACATTTATATGATCTTGAGACTAGACCTACCTAAGAACAAGAAATGTTTTCATATTTGACAGATCTATTTGTGTCTTTCAAGAATGTTTTAGTGGTTTCCTCAAGTATGTGTTGGATATTTCTTGTTAAATTCATTTCAAAGGTTTTGTCTTCTTTGTTGCATTGAAAATAGGATTTTCTGAACCATTTTGTCCTCTATTTGGTGTATGTTTGTATATAAGAAGGCTTTTGATTTCTGAATATTGGTCTTTTTGTCCTGCTACTTTTATTGAGTTTTTTGCTGTTTAATTTTAGTTTTATCATTGACTCTCTGGGGGTTTCTAGGTTGGTGCTCAGCCACCTACCAACAAAAACTGCTGGACCACCCTCTAAGTGAGTGTGGTACAATGTGTTGAAGCTCAGTAGGATCAACTTGGGTTGATTTTTTTTTTTAACATTATGCTCCATTTAACATTTATTTTGGTAATAAGTTGGATGTACTTTTATTTTTTCTTTGCACCAGCAATACTGGCATTTTTCCCCCCCTCTGGTATATATTTGTTAAAGCAGTGCAGTTTCTGTTTGTGAAAGTATTGGTTGATGTCTGGTAGAAAAAAAATCAAAGCTGGAAATTGGGCTTACCAGTTAACATGAACTCACCTGTGCCATCCTTTGCAAACACCTCAGAATCACGAATTTCTCTGTGTTAGGGGCCTTCAGAATCACTCCTGAGTACATGAAATGGCAAATGATACATTTGTGGCTACATAGGATCTGCTGTATTCAGCTAAACTGTTCAAGATTAAGAGAGTTTCAGTGGGTCATTTGAGGAAAGTCACAGTATAATTGGATAACTCTCAGTTGGGCACAAAATGAGCAATTTTTTAAAAAATGTTTTAGATGTTGATGGACCTTTATTTTATTTATTTATTTTTATGGGTGCTGAGAATCGAACCCAGTGCCTCACACATGCTAGGCAAGCACTCTGCCACTGAGCCACATCCCCAACCCCAAAATGAGCATTTTTTGTCAGCCCATCTTATCTTCTTTTCAGGACCATAGGCCCCTTGAGATTTGTGTCCCTCAATATTGCTGTCTTCAGCCACCCTTATTCCCTAGTTGAGCTCTTAAAAGCCTCATAGGCTCCTGAAGAGAGAATGATTCACCCCATAGGCTGAATCCCTGTCAACATACTTAATTAACTAGACTTTCTTCTGATTATTGGGGCTCAGCCCTTACTAGTTTCTCTGAGTAGGAAATTTTACCTCTATCAGTATATTTGATTTTCCATTGTTTATTTTCCCTGCCTTTCTTGAATAATAGCTAGCTTCTCTTCTCTGTATCATTCTGCCCTGTATTTTCTTCAGACCCTCTGTATCATTCTGCCCTGTATTTTCTTCAGACCCTCTCTGAACTTATATTCCACCAGGAGACTTCCTTAGCACTCCATACTTTCACCTTGAGTTATCAGCACTGGATCTGCTCACATGTCTTTAGCCTTCATAGGAAAAATCATTACCCTCATCCAAGCTGTGAGCTAGTGATAAAAAACACTGCTGCTCCTAGGAAAAGTGTCTTGGGTTTTCTTGAACTAAAAAAAATAGAACTCCTTGCACTCATGAAAGTACTTGGTGAATTAAACTACTATAGAAATGTTAAGTGTGGTTAACAGTATATTTAGGAGGAGCATAATCCTACATTTATGTTTATCATGAACACTTTGATCTTATCATTATAATCAGTTACTGACTGGGCATGGTGGTGCATGCCTGTAATCCCAGTAGCTCAGAAGGTGAGTTCAAAGCCAGCCTCAGCAATTTAGTGAGGCCCTAAGTAACTCAGAAAGACCCTGTCTACAAATAAAATATTTAAAGGGCTGGAGATGTGGCTTAGTGGTTAAGTGCCCCTGGATTCAATCCCTGGTACCAAAAAAAAAAAAAAATATATATATATATATATATATGTGTGTGTGTGTGTGTGTGTGTGTGTGTGTGTGTGTGTGTGTCTGATTCAGAATCACCTTTCTTTTTAAAATTTTTATTATTATTTAATATATTAATTTTTATTTTTACGTGGTACTGAGGATTGAACCCAGGACCTCACACATGCTAGGTGAGCGCTCTACCGCTGAGCCACAACTCCAGGCCCAAGAATCACCTTTTTGAAGAGACACATATACTTATCAGTAGGTGTTTTCACTCTAGAGAGCGGATCTCCTGTGTTGGACCCCTCTGATTTAATCCTGACTCGAGGAACCTTGGATGAAGAGGATGAGGAAGCTGACAGTGATACTGATGACATTGACCACAGAGGTAAGAAGTGGCTGAGGTGGCTCATGAAAAAGAATAGCTGCATTGTTTGCTCAGGAGTTTCTCATTGTTAAGAGAGGTTGCTAGTAAAGAGGGAAAGAGGAGACAGTAACGGATGCAGTACTAGCAAAGTTTCCTATATTAAGTGTAGGAAATTTTAGCCATTCCTACTGAATGGCTAAGATAGAGCTGACTTCATGCCTTTTATTTGTGTTGGGTCTTTTTATCCTTATGTCCTAATTCAGTTTGAAGAATTCAGGATTTTGGCTAGGATTGTGGCTCAGTGGTACAGTGTTCGCCTAGCATGCATGAGGCACTGTGTTCTTTCCTTAGCACCACATAAAATTAAAATAAAGAGGGCTGGGGTTGTAGCTCAGTGGTAGAGTGCTTGCCTTGCAGGTGGAAGGCACTGGGTTCAATCCTCAGTACCACATAAAAATAAAATAAAGGTATTATGTCCATCTACAACTAAAAAAAATATTTTTAAAAAAGGTATTGTGTCCACCTAAAACTAAAAAATAAATATTTAAAAAATAAACAAATTCAGGATTCCTTTTGGTTGCTATTAGTTTCTTTTGTTTGTGGTGGAAACCAGGACTTTGTACATTCTAAGCACCCACTGTACTATATACCCAGCCCCACGTTTTAAGAATACATAAGGAAGTCTTAGCAGAGACCTGAACAGTCAAAAGTACTCTTAACAGTGAGCACAGAATGGGTCTGGAAGCCCAGTTCCACTTGGTATAGTTTTTAGGATTGTTAGCAGGATATAATTTGTTAAACAGCTCCAGGATGTAGGTCCTAGCTCCGACAAAGAGCAAACCTTTTTACTGTCAAATTGGGAGCTAACATGAACACTGCTTTATTAAATCAGATTTATTGAGATGGAACTTACAACCAGTAAAACTAATCCCTTTAAGTATACAGTTTGATGAGTTTTAGCAAACATTTGTCATTACTATGATAATTAAGATACAGAGCACTTTTCTCTCTCCCAAAAGTCTTCTCATGGCTCCTTATATTTGGTCTCCTTCCCGAATACCTAGTTCCTGGCAACCACTGGCTAATTTCTGTTCCTATAATCTTCTTTTCCAGAACATTACATAAATGGAATCACAATAGTCAGTCTTTTGCAATAAATTTTTTCCACTCAGCATAACAAATTTGTGATCTTTTCATAATGTTGCATATATCAGTACAGCAGTATGTTCTTTATTTTATATATATTTTTTGATACCAGGAATTGAACCCAGGGGTGCTTAACCATTGAGCCTCATCCCCAGCCCTATTTTGTATTTTATTTTGAGATAGGGTTCACTGATTTGCTGAGTGCCTCACCAAGTTGCTGAGCTTTGAACTCTCAGTCCTCCTGCGCTGCTGGGATTATAGGCATGTGCCACTGCATCCGGCTATGTATGTTTATTTATTTATTTATTTTGCTGAGAAATATTCCATTATTTGAATTTACTACCATTTGTTTATCCATTTGGGCCAACTGGAGCTGTTATGAGGTGAAGCTGCTATAAATATTTTGCCACTAGGTGTGGTAGTGAACATTGGTAATCTCAACAATTCAGGAGGCTGAAGCAGAAGGATCCCAAGTTTGACGTTAGCCTCAGCAATTCAGCGAGATCCTCAGCAACTTAACCCTCTCTCAAAAATAAAAAATAAAAAGGATTGCAGGTGTAGCTCAGTGGCAAAGTGGATTCAATCCTTAGTATCAAAAAGAAAAACAAAACCAACCAACCAAACAAAACAAAACACCATTTTACAAATAGTGTTATGTGGACATTAAATACCTATGAAGTGAGACTTCATTTAGCCACTAATATATAAGGGAGCTCTTTTCCTTTCCCTCCTTATACTGAAGCTATACATTTTGGCAATATGGTAAGTAGAGCATGCTTCTGGGAGACATTTTCTTATTGTGAGAAGCGAGCACCTTAGTTTCTTAGAAATGAAGTATTGTTTTTAATGGGTAGATGACAGGAGCTCTGATCCACTAATCTACTCAGAGTTTTAAAAGAATCATCCTTCTTTTTCCCTTACAGTTACAGAGGAAAGTCACGAAGAGCCAGCATTTCAGAATTTTATGCAAGAATCAATGGCACAGTACTGGAAGAGAAACAACAAATAGGAGATTTTAGGAAATTTCAGTTGATTCTAGAAGTCCCAGATTCTGGGACTCCATATGAAGAAACTATTCTTATCGCTGATTCAGGACTAGGATGAAGAACAATTTTCTTCAGAATAGCAGAATTTTTCTTTTGAGAGAATCTTATGACTCAGAAGAAGTCAGGGAGATGATTCTTGGAGCTGGCAGGTAGATATGTCAAGTCTGCCTTGGCCTTTCACTTACATTTATGCAAGGAACGATATACTGACTGCTTTTGGAAGCTGACATGCCTTCAAGCCTAAGTTTTATCATTTGAACTTATATACTTCTGCTGGTGATAGAATACAGAGAGAACTTATCCTGGCAACCACTTTAGATCTTAGCCTCTACTTCCCCAGCACCATGTCCTCAGCTTATAACCTGAGTTGTTCTTTTAGTAGAAAGGGAGAGGGGACACATAAGCTTGTCCAGGGTAGCAGTGGAGTCTCCTTGGCAAGTCAGTGTTGTTAATGAAATATGTCTCACACTAGTAGCTCATTAGAGGACACCAAGTTTGTTGAAGAAAGTGGGCAGAACGTAAGATTTCTGAATAAGAATTCTCTTAAATGGTAACTTGGGTAAAGAGTTTCTAATTATAACTTTATTCTAAGCCTGCCTGCCTGTCATGATTTCAAATTAGAAAATTATATAGTAACAAATAGATTCCCTTGTAATTGAGGCTTAAATTCACATGTCTAAACCTGCCTGTTAAGGGGGTAATATTTACTGAAGCTTCCCACGTATGCATAAGTGGAAACCAGGTACAGAGTCAGGCCCTGTTTGTATTGACTTTGAAGTTAATGCAGAGTATCCTTGGTGATTTATTGAAAGGCTATAGACTTTAGTCAGGTGCACATTCCATGCATAACAACCATTATAAGGGTTTGGCTGCTGACTCATTGGTTCTCAGAGCACAGTCTCTGGACCACAAGCATCAGAATCACTTGGGAAATTGTTAAAGGCATCTCAAACCTACTGAATTTGAAGCTCTGGGAGTGGGGCCCATCTACTTGTTAATAAGCCCGCCAAGTGATTCTGATGTACATGAGTTTGAGAAACACCTCTCCAATTCAAACAGCCTATGATAATTTCAGGTTGGGTGAATCAGGTACCAATCTTCATATGATTTACTTTATCAAAATAGCCTAATTTAAACATTCTAAACCAACAAAAGTTATTTTACCATTAACTACTAATTTCAATATTCTGTACTTAGCAGGAACCATTGGTCTAAAAATTTGACTGGTTCTTTCAGGGGAAACCATTAATAATAAAAGTCTTGATTTTTCTCTGTAGTGCCTTTGATCACATTTTCTTCCTTAAAAACTAACCTGTTTCCTCTAGGCTGTCAGCTCTATAAAGGCAAGGAGTGTCTTAATCATCTTTGTATCCCTTGCATAAGACCAACATATAACAGGTGCTCAATAAATGTTTGCTAAATGAATGAATCAAGTACCCAGATGGCAATGTGATTAATAAACAAGGGGAAATGAAGTTAAGACTAGAACAGGAAGGCTTTAGTTGAGTGTGCTTATAATTAGCAATAACTTATAAATTATTTAACAGTTAAAATATAACCACATTTTCTTGGCATTCACATCTTATTCTCTGCCTGGGACACTTAAGGCACTTAATATACTAATGAAAGCTGTATCTTAATTTTGGTCTCTTAAAGGAGTGGTCTAAATTTTATAAGATTTGTGTTCTGCATTAGATAACCAAAGCAGTTTATTTAACATGCTGGTATCCATGACCATATTATTTGCTTTTATTCCTACTCACTTCAATGCTACACCATTGATAAATATGGGTTGAGACAGCAACCATATGTGTTGGATGAGTAATACCAGTGAAGTTGTTCAGATTTGATGTGAAGTTGAAAGGTATATATTATTTTTTTTCAAGGCTGCCCATCTATATTAGCAGAAGCACAATGTGTAAGTTTGGAACTCTGGCAGAGCAATGGACCACTGATGACCAAGCAGATAGAACAAAGGAAATAGGCAAAGTCAATCCTATTCAGCCAAGTTTGCTTCATTCACAAAGGAGAAAATGAAAGGAACAACTGGAAAATAAATGGTGAAAATACTGGGTTGGGTGTTGAGAGCCACAGCCGAAGGGGCCCCAGCAAACTTCCAGCTGCCAGCTGATGATTGGCTCACAGGGGCCCCAGCAAACTTCTAGCTGCCAGCTGATTGGCTCCTCTGCGTTGATGCTCATTGGGCTGTTTCCCCGCCCTTTCAGACCACGCAGCTGCTCATTGGGGGACTTTTTTGGCTCGGCCCATGCGACCCAGCCAATCGGCCTCAAGAGCAGGAGGAGTTGGGGGGGGGGTTGAGAGGCTTGTGGGAAGCTGGTGGTGGCAGTTGGGCTCGGAGGGAATTCCTGAAGAGCTCCTGTGGTGTGGCATGTGTTCTAAAAATAAAGTTCATTTCTGCTTGATAAGTGGCTCTTGAATTGTGCCCAGCCAGAGTGTGGCAGCTGGGGTTATGGCTCAGCTTGCCTAGCATGTGCCAGGCCCTGGGTTTGATCCTCAGCACCACATAAAAATAAATAAAATAAAGGTATTTAGTTCAACTACAACTAAAAAATAAATATAAAAAAAAAGTCTTGAGTCAGTAGAAATATCAAAATAAAGGCAAAAAGGATGAGAATCGATGGAATAAATCTAGAAAATAGGTGAGATGATTGGGCTATTTGAATAAATAAAAACGCTGTTACATTACCACAGACCTCTGATTTTATAAAAGACTTCATAGACAGCAAAATCACTTTACAAAGATTAATGATAGATAAGTTTTGCTGTGTTTAATTTCCTATGAGGAATTGGTACTGGATTCCCAATGACTTGAATCAAAAGAAAAAGTGACATCTGATATTGGCATATATTCCTGAGTCTATTCAAGTACAGTGTAATAAACATCTCAGTATTCCTCTGTGCAAGGTAGGTCAAAGTGGTATGAATCTTCTCAACTGTGCAATAGAAATGGCTGCAGAGAAGCTAAGAAACATGTAGTTACATAGTAAAGACAAAAGTCGGGGACAGACTTGATATATATTACCATTGTGATCCATGTGTGAATGGTGGCTTTGTTGTTAACAAAAACTATAAAACATGGTACCAAAATAAAATGCAACTTTTTTTTGTGAAATCCTGTTTCTCTGAAATGAGGAAAACCCACTGTGTTTAAGAATCAAATCACTGTTTATAGAAACAAATTAAACTACATCAAGGTTTTCTGTTGGGTATTGTATGACTGAACTGAAATGTCCCTCTTTCTTTCTTTCTTTATTTTAGTTTTTGGCGGACACAATATCTTTGTTTGTATGTGGTGCTGAGGATCGAACCCGGGCCGCACGCATGCCAGGCGAGCGCGCTACCGCTTGAGCCACATCCCCAGCCCATCCCTCTTTCACTTTTATATTTTCCTCATCCTCTTCTTGCAGTGCTGGTTGAAAACAGGGGAGGACCCCATGAGGCTGTCAGTGGAGTGGGAACCATAGCTGCTGTCTGAGTCATCAGGGCTCTGAGGTATTCCAGCTTCACTCATGCCTGACATAGGCTCCTCAAAGACATCACTGCCCAATACACCATGGCCAGAGACATTGCCTTCTTCACTCTCTTGGGGCTCCATTTTCACATGAGCCAGGTTCCAAAGAGGAGAGGCATTTACCTCTGCACCTATAAATGTAGGCAAAAAACACACACCTAGTGGTAAGCCACCAAACAAAGGAGAATGAATATCCCACCAAGGGTCCACTAATGTACTCTGAGCTCAGTTTTCACTCTAATTGTGTACTTGGCTGGAGAATGTGGTTTTATTCTCTGCTTCAAACTGTCAAAAATATCTTCCTTATTCTTCTACCTTACCTTTATCTCACCTACTTGCATTTTTCCCCAAACCAAGGAAGTAAAACAATACAGGTGGAACAATCCCCTGCCTTGTCTCAGTAGCACGAAGGCAGGCCTTGTTCAGTTCATTACTTTCCCTGTCCTTCCTTCCTTTTATGGGGCTATCTTATGCCTCTTCCTTTTGTTTGGGTGCCTTTGATGCTCTCTAAGACTATGAATACTTATTGATCACTACAAAATGCTGAAAGCAGTTCCCTTCCTCTTTCCGCTGACAAGACACATGCTCCCTGTGTCTTTGCCTGTCTCCCACCCCATGTATTCCAGCAATGCTGTTCTGTGATCATTACTTCTTCTATGGTGAAGGGCTCTCTTCCCTATATTTTCATGCTTGTATGTTTGTTTTTATTTTGTGGTACTGGGGATTGAACCCAAGGGCACTCTACTACTGAGTTACATCCTCAGCACCCCCCCCCCTTTTTTTTTTTAATTTTGAGTCAGGTTTCACTAAGTTGCTGAAGCTGGCCTCAAATTTGTAATCCTCCTGCCCCAGCCTCCTGAGTTGCTGGGATTATAGTTGTGTGCTAGTGTGCCCAGCTATTCCTGACACTTCCAACCAAAAGTATGGCCTTAATTCTATTTGGGCCACATTTGAGGATTTGTTATCTGAGTCAGTTGAGCATTGATAAAGTGACTGTATTTGTAAATAACTGAATGCCTAGATTAATTTCCAATTTAACTGACTCAAGTTATGGTACTTACGGTAATCATAGCATTTATCTGGAAGAGGCCATCTGCCTCTAGCTGGGTAGCCCTGTTTCAATCTCCAATTTCTTGGAGTATTCTAGCAAGGAAACTCAAGTTTATCCATCTATCTGGCAGCCTCCTGATTCATAATTACAAGCATCAAGAAGGACTAACACAGAAGACTAAAGAAGGGATATCTACCCAATCAGCAGGATCAGCTGGTCAACAGGACAACAAACATTGCATCCATACCCTAACTGGATGGATTTTTTAAATTTTGTTTTTGATGTTGGGGATTGAACCCAGGGGCACTTTACCATAGTTACATCTCCAACCCTTTTTAATTTTGAGTTGGGGTCTTGCTAAGTTGCCAAGACTGATCTTGAACTACCTGTCTCAACCTCCTAAATCTTTGGGATTATGGATGTGCACCACTGTGCCCACCCTGGAGATTATTTTATAGAATAGCTATAAAGTTGTGCTAGTCCTCTGCTCACTAATTAGAAGAATTTTGCTATCTCTAGATCACTGAAGCTATATTTGTTTTAGGACTTTCCACTCTGCTCACTCCTATTTTTGTACTCCTACCTGATTCCAAAATGCCACTAAGTTCTTAGATTGGCAGATCTCCTAGAATCAAAATGAGTATGTTGATTTCTCTTACTTGAAGCCTGTGGGGAAGCTTCCACTTCCAGATTAGATGGGAAACGCTCACTCTGAGCCCCGAGGACTCCCATGGGCAGGGACTGGTCTCCAGAAGCAAGGTCAGCCTCCAGTTCCTCACTGACAGGAAAGGTGATGTCACTCACAGGTTCCTCCTTGATCTTCACGGGTTTAGTGTCCTCTGTGGCCTTCTCAGGATTGACAATCCTTTCATATTCTTCAGAGAGTTGCTTACTAATCTGTTGGCAAGCAAGAGTTAATTTTCCAAGGATATGTTAGAAGCAAGTTGGAGAGTCAACTTGCAGCATCCCATGGAAAAGCCAACAGAATATGAGTTAACAGATGAGATTTAAATTTCCACTGCCAGGCTGGGCATGCAGCTCAGTTGATAGAATGTGCAAGGTTCTGGATTCAGTCTCTAGCAGAGTATAACAGTTAACAACAAAACAATTTCCACTGTCAATGGAGGGAATCTATTTAAAGTAGTAAGTTCCAATTTATGTGGCAAAGATATATGTAGAAAATTTGTCAGAAAATTGTGTATCATTAACTGGAAGTTATATAAAAGCAAAACACTAAACACAGACTGTTTTACAGGTAAATCAGAACTAGGATAAAAGATTACATTTTTGTCTACAAAAACTAACAATTGACACTTATACTCTGGGTAGATAGTGAACAATGTGGGAAATCTGTATCGCTTAGCTAAGTCTGTGGATTAGTGTTAAAAATTAACAATTAAATTTTAGATTTGGGGAAACTTGAAACAATGCTTAAGGCTCTAGGGGTTGGAGAAATATCTGTAGTCTAACAAAAACTGGTGCCCCCATTCTCACCCTGTCTTGTTTTTCATAGCACTTAATGTTACTGAAATCATTAGTTTTTTGTTTACCTGCCAGATTCAGGAACTTGTTAACTGCCATATTCCACAATGTCTGACTCACAATTAACTTCAAGAAATTTTTGTTGAATAAAAAAATGCTAACCACATTCTCAGACTCCATATCCTTGTGTATAACTTCTTCCAGAGGAATTATCAATGAACAGGGCCATCCTTGATTTAAGGAGGCTGCTGGTACCTGCCAGGTCAGTGATGAGGCCAGTGGAACACAGTGAGGGCCATGAGAACAGTATAAGTTCACTGTTCCCAGATACTGTGCTCTATACTCCAGAGCAAATATTGTGGGATCCTGCTGAACACCCCTAAGCTGGACCTCTATGCCCACTTCTCCACCATGTCATCTCACCTGTAGCATGTAACTGTGATAGTCCTTGATGCGGTGTTGCCAGAACTTCTGGAGGGAGAGCACACTGCCAATACCCACTTCATGGAATACCTGCTCCATAACATCAGGGAAAGGAGTGTGTCCCAGCCGGGCTTCCCGATCCACAGCAAAGCGCAGCAACTTGGTGAACTTAAGGCAATACTCATGTGCCACATCAGTTAGTGTTTCCAGGACACTTTCATTAGCACATTCAAAGCCTGCATGAGCCAGGATTGTAGCCACTGCCTGGTAGAGGAGCTGCCGACAGGACTGCCAGCTGAGTTCAGTCACAGGTTCCCCTTTCCCACTGAAAGTGAAGACACAGTAGTGTTACAAGTGACCTATCCTGTTTTCCTGGAGGTTTTACAATTCCAGTCCAGTCACTAGCCCATATTTCCAAGGAAATTCCATCTAGGTATGCAGCTCAGTTTCATTCTGCTCTCAGGGCATGTCTCAGCAACCCCATTACAAAGTTTGAACAGGGAATACACGTCTATGATAAGCAGTTCAAAGGTTATCTAGTAAAAATGAAGCTTCTTCTACCAACTGCTCAATTTTGATCACTTCTAAGATTCATTTTAATAGTACAGTTCAGATACCTCCATAATACTCTAATTATTTCACCACAACATTAGTTTCCTGGGTAATATTTGTTTTTGTTTTGGTACTGGAGACTGAACTCAGGGATACTTGACCACTGAGTCATATCCCAGCCCTATTTTGTAATTTTAGAGACAGGGTCTCACTGAGTTGCTTAGTGCCTCACCATTGCTGAGGCTGGCTTTGAAATCACGATCCTCCTGTCTCAGCCTCTCAAGCTACTGGGATTATAGGCGAGTGCCACCACACCTGGATGTTCTGGGTAATATCTGAACTTCCAGAAGTGTATAGTTCCAATTAGAAGATTCTTAAACAATTATAAGAGAAGCTCTTTAACTGAGATGTCAAATCAATTTTATAAAAGCAATTTAATACACACATACCTGAAAAACGTTTTCAACCTATCCTATGCTATGAAATGGGTAGGGTCCATATTATTACATTCCTATTTGTCAAGTACGGAAACTAAAGTCAGAGGGGATGACTTGCTAGAGGTTGTTTAGGTATCGTCACTAAAATAGTGGAGCTTCTGATTCCAGATCCCATATTCTTCATATATTTGCCCCTAACCATTATGGCAAAAATGTTAATTCCCCCCCCCCAAAAAAGCTGTCTACTTGACTAAAAATAACTTTTAACAAGCTTTTAATAAGTTACTGCCCCCAAAATTTCCCATCTTGCTTCTGTCCCTCTTTGACAACGGAATTTATTGTATAAATAAAAATAAAACACAGCATAAAAAACCATTAGTTCTTTGACCATACCTGGCATATGTACATTGTGCCTGAAATATCCATTTTACTATTTTCTCTCTAGTAGCAACTACTGCAATTCACGTAATAGTTTGGTTTTTTTTTTTTTTTTTTGCGGTGCTGGGGATTGAACCCAGGGCCTTGTGCATGCAAGGTAAGCACTCTACCAACTCAGCTATATCCCTAGTCCTCATAAAATAGTTTAAAAATATAAGACAACCAATGGCCAAGTAACCCACTTAATATTTCCATTATCATCCCCATAACCAGGCTAAAAACCTCAGGAATGACTAAAAAACAGCTAGACCAGTATCACTTTACTTGATTCATACATGAACTTTTTTCAATAGAAAAAAATTGGCACCCTATAGCTGATGCAAATTATTTTTGTTATATAGTTTCTTCAAATATGCATAAAACAAAAATAAGTATAAACTTTTAACAATCACAATTCTCATTAACGATTAAAATAGAAATTTGACACACAACTACAAGAGTAATGGTGCACACCTGTAATCCCAGCTACTGGGGAGGCTGAGGCAGGAATATGGCCAGTTTGAGGCCAGACTCAGTAACTTTGTGAAACCCTGTCTCAAAATAAAAACTTAAAATGGCTGGGGATGTTGTTCAGTGGGAAAGCATCACTGGGTTCAATTCCTAGGACAAAAACTAACACCACCCCCCCCCCCCGCAAAAAAAACCCAAAACCAATAACAACAACAACAAAACTCTACAAAATTATAAATGAAAGCATCAATTTAATATGATGGTCAAGTAGAAACTACATTGCCTTCAAAATGTGAATTTGGTACTGATTGCTACATAGCAGGTTTTTTGATAGTATTCATGTTAGTTTGTGCCATATATGGAATAACACAGTTATCCCCCTCCCACTTTCACTATTCAGTGATGACTGGCATATGTACATTGTGCCTGAAATATCCATTTTACTATTTTCTCTCTAGTAGCAACTACTGCAATTTACATAATAGTTTTTTTTGCGGTGCTGGGGATTGACAGAACCTTTAATTACACAATGTGTTTTGCCATCATATGGCCCGACTGCAACCCTTACATGTTAAGTTTATTTCTGTTTTTTTTTTTTTTTCTCTCATTAGTTTGAAACAGTTAAAACAGTAACTATTGGGCTGGGGTTGTGGCTCAGCAGTATCACACTCACCTAGCACGTGCAAGGCCCTAGGTTCGATTCTCAGTTGAAGTAAACAAAATAAAGGCATTGTGTCCAACTACATCTAAAAAATTAAAAAAAATAAATAAAATCCCCCCTCTTCTTCCTGATGGGGAGAGTCACAGCCTTTAGGACAGGAGTCCCCTGTCCCACTGTCCCAAAGGGGACTGTTTCTCCTTAGCTAGCAAAGCAATAAACCTTTTTTAAAAAAATAGTAACTATTGAGCTGGAGTTGTAGCTCAGTGGTAGAGTGCTTGCTTAGCACATGTGAGGCCCTGAATTCAGTCCTCAGTACCACATAAAAATAAAGAAAATAAAGGTATTGTGTCCATCTACAACTAAAACATATTTTTAAAGAAATAGTAACTATTATCATGAATAGGCATATGTAATAAATGATATATGTAATATTCTTGTCAAACATCTTTAACTTGAATTTAAACTTGAGGATATAACCAGCAAATCCAGTAAAGAGGACATTCTACAAGACCAATGACCTGAACCTGTAAAGATAGTAAAGAGCCATAAAAATCATATGCAATGCATGAATCTTTGAATTGGGGAAAATATATCTATAAAAGATATTTTGGAGACAATAGGAGAAATCTAAATACGGACTTTTGAAACATTATTTAATATTCATTTACTTTGGTTGGTGATAGTATTGTGCTTACGTAGGAATATTCCTTTATTCTTAGGATATGCATGCTAAAGAATTCAGGGGTGAAATTATTGTGACATGTAAAACTTACTTTAAAACGTTTGGCATAAGCAGTATGTATATGTGCATAACGTATTTATTGTGTGTACATGTGTGTATACAAATGTATACATACATAATGTGAGAAAGTTAATTAATCATTGTTGAATGTAGGGAAAGGGTATTTGGATGTTTGTTGTACTACTATTTGAACTTTCCATAGGATTAACAAATTTAAAATGAAAAAGAAAAAAATTTGAAATGAAAAGAAAAAATGTAACTGGCATTCTGAAATCTAGTAGTAATGCTAGATTACAAAGCAGTCATTCAGAGGATCTGGACCAGAACTTCTCAAACTTAAATGCCTATATCAATCTCATGAGAATCTTGTTAAAACTGCAGATTCTGATTCAGTAGATCTGGGTGGGATCTGAGCTTCTGCATTTCTAAAAAGCTCCCAGGTGATGCTGATGCTCCTGGTCTTGGACCAGATTTTGAGTAATAAAGATCAAACATTTTGGCATTATCGTTTCTTAAACAATGTTATCAAAATGAAAATACACAATTTAAAAATTCTTCTATAGACTTGCAGATTCCTAATAATACGAGAATAAGTCCATAAAATCCAATGTGAAGCGAAACCCATAATATTCATTTTATATTAAATAAACTAGACTCTGAAGTCTACAAGGCCAGGGCCCTTTCTACATACCAGTGTATTATCTTGCTCTTAGTAAAGTGCTTGGCACATAGTAAAAACGATGTTATCAAAATGAAAATACACAATTTAAAAATTCTTCTATAGACTTGCAGATTCCTAATAATACGAGAATAAGTCCATAAAATCCAATGTGAAGCGAAACCCATAATATTCATTTTATATTAAATAAACTAGACTCTGAAGTCTACAAGGCCAGGGCCCTTTCTACATACCAGTGTATTATCTTGCTCTTAGTAAAGTGCTTGGCACATAGTAGGCACTCAATAAATTTCTGTTGTGTCAGAAAGTCTGTCACTACAGACTCTGGATTCTGAAGATATGGGTTCAAGGTAGACACTTCTCACTAATTGGAGGAGCAACCTTGGCCAAATCAATCACTCTTATCCTCAGTTTCTTCATGTAGAAATGGAAATTCTATTATAGGCTTAACAGCATTGCTGGGAAGATTACTTGAGAAAAATAAGATACAGCAAAGTTTTGCCTTACCGATAAAAGTCACTCTCTGGGTCACTGTGCCGGATCTGGAATGGTGCATTGGGATTCTTACAATCTAAAGGTAGGAGATCATCAGGTAGAGGAGGTGACCCAGGACAGGAGGGAAGGGGTTCACTCTCCTCAGTCTTTACACCTTCCATCTGCTGTTGATTCTGGGCTTGAGCAGCAGCAATAAGGTTGCGAAGACGTCGGTTATGCTGGATCAACTGAATGGTATGGATGGTGAGGCTGCATGGCTCTGAGGGGATGTCTAACATAGTGGGGGGCTTGGGTTTGTTGGCTGAGGGTTGGTGCAGGGGTGGGTCATGTACTTCTACCAGACGGAACTCTCGTGGGAGCAGATCAAAGGAACTTCTGTTGGTCTGGCTTGAGGACATTGGTATCTCTCCCCAGTATCTCAACATTTTTGGAATAAGAAGGGAAGAGCTCTCAGGTTTAATGTAGAAGCTATCCTAAAAATAATGTTTAAATCTCTGGCAACTGTAGGTTATAGGCTTCTATAGTGAAAAATATGAAGTCTAGCCAATTATTTACATAAAAAGCAAGTTAAGAACACTTCAAAAAATGTCAGTATTGGCAAAACTGTAGGACCAAAGATGTTCTCCCTGGAGAAATGAAGAGAAATAAAACCATTAGATGTAGACAAAAGACACACAAAAGACAATTCCTACTAGACTGAACCACAAGGTAGAATCTGAGTTATTAGTAAATTAAGAGCTGCAATGTTGTCTGGGACTTAGTAACCATGTTTTCTATTTCATTTCACTAACTCATTACCAGAACTACCGTCATGACAAATTCTAAACAATTTGCAAGGCATGATACTTAAATATGAAACCTGGAGTATTTCTCAGAACATTTTGACACAACTGTGCTAGATCAATAGGAGGAAGGAAGTAGGAGGAGGGGTTCTTTTTGTGTGTGTTAAGCATGGTAACATTTAACTGATCCTTGTGGGAAACTCTGTGAACATCTAATCTAGTCTCATGCTTTCAACTTTTGACATATCTAGGAAAGAATGTAAGATCTCTCTGCTTCTCATTGATATCCCTTACGCTAATCATCACACTGCAGCTAGAAAATCTTTTAAAAACTCAAATTTAATGACTTCCCATTGCCCACTGGAAAAAGTCAGAATTTTTTTGGCTTACCAATCAGCAAAATTCACAATCTGGTTTCAACCCACCTTTCTAGATTCATTGCCCATATGTCTCTTCAAGTTTAACAAATATTTATTGAATGTCAGGCATTATGTGAGGAAATGAAGACCAATAGTGCAAGTTCTCTGTCCTGAAATGTGAGAGAGAGGAACAAAATACTTATGTTAAGTACTGTTCTAAAGACATAGACCTGTTACAGTAGAAGCAAAAAGAAGGAGCTCCCTGAACTAAATGGCCACTTTAATTCTAACAATATCATACTACTCCAACGCTAGGCATTCCCACAGTTTTGACCCTTTAAACTGTGATCTCTGGCAGAAATGCTCTGCCACACAGAATACAAGTCCCTAGCAGACTTGTATTCACCCATTAAGTTACCACCTTCCATCACTTCCCCAATTCATATCCCTAATACATATGCTAATGTTCATTGCATGCCTCTGTCACAGCCTTTATCCCTTAATTTTAATCTGTATTTAATCAAATTTCTTCTTCCACGTATGGGAGATTATGGCTATAATTTGGGTACAGAGTCTGGCATTTATTGATACCTTATTATGTGCTGGACTTCACCTTTATTATTTACTTCAATTCTCCCTAGAACTCTAAAGTAAATGCAAATATCCCCATTTTTCAGATGCGGAAGTTGAGGCGGAGTCTTGTGCATAGTCACAAATACAGAAGGTGAAAGATCAAGACAGTCTCCAGAGTCGGCACTCAACCACTAAACTATGCTACCTCAATAATTCATTTCGGAAAGGAAAAAAATGAATAAATGAAACAACAACAACCAAAAATCGCCCTCTTCCCTAACGTCACCGAAAAGACTAGGAAGGACAGGTACCGAACCTAAGGAATGCCCAAGTTCCTCCGGGGGGGCTCCTCGGTCACCGTCAGCAGGCGCAGGCGCCAATCACAGGATCCGGGGGACGCCTGACGAGAGGGCCGCCGGGAGATGGGCAGGTGGGGGTCTGAGGCCAGACGATGAGACGCCACAATTCACTGTCGTGTTCCAGGAGCCGGCTGGGTGCCTGTCCGACTCCGAGAGGTTGAGCGAGGGTCGGGTCAGGCCCGGAAAACTGATTTGTTGATTAGCGGTCCAACACTGTGCCGGAAGTGCTTCTATTCTATCAGGCTATGCCACAGGAAGTCATTACAATCCTGTTGCAACCTCTAAAGATGTCCCCATTATGTACGGCACTACGACAGCCTTTTCCTGTCATTATGACCTGCCTGGGCCACGCACCCCTTTACAAAGCTCTGGGACTTGACGGAGCAACCGAATCATCCCTGCCCAGAGAAACCGCTTCGAGTTGGGACGAGGGCGACACGGTCAGGAACGTAGAGAGCGAAGGGTGAGGATTCGTAGGAACATATTTCGACATCGCACTCGGTTAAGGATGGCAGATATTCCTTCGCTGTCAGAGCCTCCAGTGTCGCTAGAACTGAGCGGCGACTTTAAGAAGCCAGCCCTGCCGGCGACCCCAGCAGTGCGGAGTAAGGCTCCGACCGCCAGTCCTGCAAACCTTGAGGAGGTGAAGAAGGAATGGCCCACGGAGCCGCGGGACTCGGACTCTACGGAGCCCGACGTCCCGCCGCCTCGGCGGGACAGCGGAGAGACTAGGAGTGGAGAGACTAGGAGTGTCCAGGAAGAGCAGCTGCGTCCCCCCACCGCGGTTTCTTCCCCTGGCGGCCCGGCTCGAGCTCCCCCGTACCGAGAGCCGCCGTGGGGCAGCCCAGCCACGGCGCCCTATAGCCTAGAGACCCTGAAGGGCGGCACCATCCTGGGCACCCGTAGCTTAAAAGGGACAAGTTGCTACCTTTTTGGGAGGCTGTCTAGCTGCGACACGTGCCTGGAGCACCCTTCGGTGTCTCGGTACCACGCGGTGCTCCAACACAGGGCGTCCGACCCGGACGGAGAATGCGACGGCCACGAGCAGGGCTTCTACCTGTACGACCTGGGAAGTACCCATGGCACGTTCCTCAACAAAACTCGAATCCCTCCCCGCACCTATTGTCGAGTCCATGTCGGGCACGTTTTCCGCTTTGGTGGCAGCACCCGGCTCTTTATCCTGCAGGTAAGTAGAAAAACCAAAAATTGAAATCTCGAGACTTCACCATGCTGGAATCTTGAGCTTCGTAAGCTTTGGTTGAGGAAGGGTATTCTCCCAGTCAGCAGTGAGAAATCAGTCTGCAACCTTATTTCCGGACCTTTGTACTTACTGCCTTATTTCTGAAAGTAACTCATTCTTGAGCTCTAAAAGTTTGTTTTGTTTTTGTTTCGGTGTGTATCATCAGGGACCAGAAGACGACCGAGAGGCAGAATCCGAGTTAACAGTAACACAGTTGAAGGAACTGCGCAAGCAGCAACAGATGTTGTTGGAGAAGAAGATGCTAGGAGAAGATTCAGATGAAGAAGAGGACGTGGATAACACGGAAAGGAAGAGGAATACTAGCAACCAAGATGATGAGATGGGTTGTACCTGGGGAATGGGTAAGAAATTAAAATTGCTGCCTGAGGTTAATATTTTGAGTTACTAGTGGTGCCATTTAATGTTTTTTATATATGACTTTTCATTACTCTTTGAACTAGGACAATTTGCACACCAGGTACCCAAATTCCAGAGAGTCATTACCTTTACTGATGTTAAAAAAGATTTAAATCAAAGACACTAGGATGTATATACACACACCCCTCCTGCCCCATTCCCTTTCTGGGAAATGAACCCAGGTGCACCAAGCTATATTCCCACCCCGCCCCCTTTTTTTTTTTGGTGTTGGGGATTGAACTCAGGGGCACTCGACCACTGAGCCACATCCCCAGCCCTATTTTGTATTTTATTTAGAGGCAGGGTCTCTCTGAGTTGCTTAGAACCTCTCCATTGCTGAGGCTGCCTTTGAACTCATGATCCTCCTGTCTCAGCCTCCGGAGTGGCTGGGATAACAGGTAGGTGTGGTGACCCCAGTGCCAACCCTTTTTATTTTTAGATAGGCCACTTGTTTGAAATCCTCCTGCCTCAGCCTCTCTGAGTAGCTGAGATTACAGGCATGTCCCACTGCACCCTGCTTCTGTGGCTATTTTAACATGTGTTTTTTTTTTTTAACATCTTTTTTTTTTTTTAATTTTTATGTGATGCTAAGGATCGAACCCAGTGCCCCGCGCATGCCAGATGAGCGCGTTACTGCTTGAGCCACATCCCCAGCCCCCGAAAATGTGTTTTTAATTCACTTTCTGTTTGAAACTTCCTGAGCATACAATTATGCTCAGGTGAAAATTACATTTTTCACCATTTAAATATATATATTAAGTGGGCTAGAGTTGTGGCTTAATGGTAAAGCACTTGCCTGGTATGTGTGAGGCCCTGGGTTTCAGCCTCAGCACCACATATAAATAAGTAAAATAAAATGAAGGATCCATTGACCAACAAAAAATATTAAAAAAGAAAAAAAGAGGGCTGGGGATGTGGCTCAAGCGGTAGCGCGCTCGCCTGGCATGCATGCGGTCCGGGTTCGATCCTCAGCACCACATACCAACAAAGATGTTGTGTCTGCCGAGAACTAAGAAATAAATATTAAAAATTCTCTCTCTCTCTCTCCCCTCTCTCACTCTCTCTAAAAAAAAAAAAAAACTTAAAAAAAGAAAAAAAAGATATATATATTAATTACTGACCTCATTGCTATTCAATTATCACTAGAAGAGGTGTAACTACATTCAATCAAATAAAATAGAATGTTATTCAATATAGAATATTCTCTTGAATTTTTGTAGTTTGTTAAAAATACCCCAAAAGGTAAACCATCATTAGAGAAAGCTGGTCCCTTAGCCAAAGGAATGAATTGAATTTCCCACAAACACTGTCATTTTAGAGGATGGATATTCAGACAATAGGACTATAAAAAAAGGAGAATATGTCCTTAACGTGTAGGATGGAGCACAGGGTAAATATTCTGAAATTATTTATGCTAAGTGCCAAAGTTAGGAATCACTAAGGGAGCAGTTACTGAGACTTCCATATACCTTTGCTATCTAGCATGGTAGCTACTACCACATGTGGCTACTTGTAACATGTAACATGGTTAGTCCAAATTTTCAAGTTTTGTAAGTGCAAAATTACACTGGATTTCAAAGACAGTGTGAAAAAAGAATGTAAAATATCTTGGTCATGATAGTCTTGTTACATGTTGAAATGACAGTAATTTAACCTGTTTTTATTTTTTCAATATAGTTAATAGAAATTTTAAGATTAACATATGTGGCTTTCTGTTGGACACCACTGATTTCTTAGTTTCTTGGAAGACTTTATAAGTTTATAAGCAGAAGGGTTTTTGAGCTGGAACTTAAAAGAAAGGAAAAGTAGCTCCTATGAAGCTGAGTGTTAGAATTGGTACTTAGAGTAAGGACTGAGGATTTTAAGGTAGTGAGTTTACCAGTCTATTTGACAGGTAGGAGAAGTACTAAGAAATTATATTAGAGATAAAAATATTAGACCTGAGTTTGAGAGAAAGAGAATTCCAGGCTGAGGAACTCAAAGTGTGGTAGGTAAATTTTGCCTTTAAAATAAGTGATGGAAAAAAATTAAGGTGCAACGGAAACAAGCTTTGACTTGTCATATAATTTAGAAAATCTGAAGATACTCATAGTGCTGGCTTTGTGGCTATTTCACTTCCCACACCCAACTAACTTTCTTTTCATCACATATAACTATATCTTTATGCAGAATAAAAGAATATTGGGTATATTTCAGACAATGTCCTCTCATATCTCATTATTTTTCCATTCTTTCTTATATCCTGCAGGAGAAGATGCTGTAGAGGATGATGCAGAAGAGAATCCCATTGTCTTAGAGTTTCAGCAGGAAAGGGAAGCCTTTTATATAAAGGACCCAAAAAAGGCTCTCCAAGGTTTCTTTGACCGAGAAGGTACATAAACAGTTTCTGACTTAACAGTAAAATGAACTTCAAACTTAGAAATGCTTTATTTTATTTGCTGTCTTCCTTGTTCAGTTCTTGCCCTTATAGTCAGTTGCTTCAGGCTTATTTTTGGTTTATTGGTTGCCGGGTTTCTGTTCTTGCGACTAAAAGTCTCAGGGGTCACTCTAGTTAAACTGGGCTAATTGGGCTGCATGAAATAACCACACAAGAGACACAAATACCTTTTTCTTTGGGGTTGCTGTGACGGCTCCTCTGACCTTAAGGGTCCGCAGAAAGAGAGAGAGCGAGAGCACGCGCTGACCTCTTTTATTGAGGAGAAGCTATTCAAATGAGGCAAGGGGTCAGGTTTCAGGGGGCTGAGTCTGTCTTCATGATGTCCACTGTCAGCAGGTTGACTGACACCTGGGTAGGCCTCACCCAAGGGCACAGTAAGAGAAGGGGACACACACAAGGCACTTCCATGGAAGATTCTATCCTAAACAGGGCAAGGGGTTATATTACAAAGGAACAGGTGAGCATAGCTTCACCCATGGGGCTGTAGCAAGACATACCCATTTCTGTGACTGAGTGCCTCAGCACCCAGCTGGGGAGTGTAACTCAGTCACCCGTAAGGTTGGCCTCCCACAATTGGCTGGTTGGTTTTTGAACCCAGAACCTCATATATGCCAGGCAAGTGCTTTACTACTGAGATATACCCCCAGTCCCAGATTTATTTTGAAAATAATAAAAAATCTTGTTAGCTTTTCTTCCGATCTTAGAAAAAGAAAGTACCTTTTTTCTTAATTCATCATTCTTCTTAAAAGATCTTGGATTTTGTTGATAGGGAAATTGAGCCAATCCCTTATAATTTTTTGTTTCTAATGCACCTGATCTTCATAGTTCTTAACATGGATTTCAACTTTATGTGATTTTAAATGTTTCCACAGAAGATTGTTTCAGTAGAGGTACTTTAAGAGAACATCTAGTATGGCTCAGCGCTAGAGCGCTCGCCTCGCACATGCAAGGCCCTGGGTTTGATCCTCAGCACCACATAAAAATAAATAAATAAAAGTTATTGTGTACAACTATTAAAAAAATAAAAATATATTTATATGTGTGTTATGCATATATGTATATTATTTTACATGCACATGAACACACACACAGTCATTCCTGTGCATCCTCAGGGATTGATTCCTCCTCATCAGGATACCAAAATCCAGTGATGCAAGTGGCATGGTATTTGCATACAACCTACTCCCAGCCTCCCATGTACTTAACATCATCTCTAGATACATACAATATCTAATATGTGTAAATGGTTGTTATACTTATTGTTTAAGTAATAATGACAAGAAGAACAAGTCTACATGTTCAGAACACAATTTTTTTCCCCTCTGAAGATTTGCAATGAATTGAATTTTAATAATATGATATATAATCGTGTGTGTGTGTGAGAGAGAACTGGTTGCTTTCTATACTTAATATTTATGCTTCTATAAATCAACTGCAACAAAAGAACTTAAATCTACAACTTATAGAAAGTGTGAAAACTGGGGCTGGGGATGTGGCTCAAGCGGTAGCGCGCTCGCCTGGCATGCCTGCTGCCCGGGTTCGATCCTCAGCACCACATACCAACAAAGATGTTGTGTCCACCGAGAACTAAAAAATAAATATTAAAAATTCTCTCTCTCTCTCCTCTCTCACTCTCTTTAAAAAAAAAAAAAAAGAAAGTGTGAAGACTACTATGGAGTGAACAAAACTATGTATGGAGAGTTGGTTTATTTTTGTTTGATTTTTAGTGGTACTAGGGATTGATCCCAGGGCCTTGCATATGCTTAGCATGTCATCTATTGCTAAGATGCCCACCCCCCTAGCCCAAGTTGATTGTTTTGATATGAGTTTGCGTTCCTCTGTATCATGCTCATTCTAGTTTTATTATCAGATGGTAATCCCTAGGAATGAGAAGTAAAATGTATTGAAATTTAGTATTCAGTGTGATATGGAAATTTGATTTCCTCATTTAACCTTTGCTCTCTTATTGTATCAACCCCTAATTTTTAGATCCTATTTTTAAAATTATATTTCTTCCACAGGAGAAGAACTAGAATATGAATTTGATGAACAGGGACATAGCACTTGGCTCTGCAGGGTGAGGTATGTTCTTTTTTAGTAATATCTATTTCTGAAAAAGACCCAATTTCAGGTTAATTTATGGTTGTAGATAACAACCCAAAGAGTAACTTTAGTCTAAGTTTTAGACTATGCCTAAATTTGTGCCTTGATACTATAACTACACTTATGTTATTGGAAGGGGGATGAGATTCATAAGAGGTAGAAGGAAAAAAACTTGAAGTCTAACCTTGGCAAGATAGAACAAAATTGAGAGATTGAAAAGCCATCTAAAAAACATGACTGTCATCACAGCATATTGTTTTCATATGAATTGGAGCTTTAATTCCCTCTAATTCCCCCAATGCAGATTACCTGTGGATGATTCAACTGGGAAACAGCTGGTGGCTGAGGCCATTCACTCAGGAAAGAAAAAAGAAGCAATGATTCAGTGCTCATTGGAAGCTTGCCGGATCCTTGATACTTTGGGATTGCTGCGGCAGGAAGCAGGTCAGCATATGGGGTCAGTTTTCTTTAAAAAGGAAAACTTAAAAGGCAATAAAATCTTTTTTCAGGAGGAATATGTAAATTGTATAGAATGTTTTAAAGAAAAAATTCCCTATCTCAGTATCCTAAGGTAGCTATTGTTTATGTTCTTCCAAACATATTCTATACATATGTGTTTAGAACTAGATCCTGCTGAGGTTGTAACTTAGTGGTAGAGTGCTTCCTAGAATGTGCAAAGCCCTGGGTTTGATATTTAGAACTTAAAAAAAAAAAATAGAACTAGATTCTCTAATAAGAAACATACACTTGTCATCAATGCAGTCTTGTTACTTATGCTTTTTTTTAATTTTCTTAACATAAGAATGTGTCATGGATTATTTGTATCAACACAGTAGATTTTCCTCATTTAAAAAAAAAAGTGGCTAGCTGGGTGCTGCGGCACACTCCTGTAATCCCAGCGATTTGGGAGGCTGAGACAGAGGGATCACAAGTATGAGGTCAGCCTCACCACTTAGCAAGGCCCTCAGCAACTTAGTGAGACCCTGTCTCAAAAAATAAAAAGGACTGGGAATGTAGCTCAGTGGTAAAGAGTCCCTGGTTAAATCCCCAGTACCAAAAAAAAGTGGGGGGCTGGCTATACAATCATTTATTAATGAGGTCTATATTATATTTTCAAATATCCTAAAATTTATTATTATTATTATTATTGGTATTGGGGATTGAACCCAGGGGCTCTTAACCACTGAGCCACATCCCCAGGCCTTTTTAAATGTTTTATCTAGGGACAGGGTCTAGGTGAGTTGCTAAATTACTGAGGCTGGAGATGAACTAGCTATCCTCCTGAGGCTGGTGATGAACTCACTATCCTCCTGCTCAGCCTCCCAGCAGCTGGAATTAAGGCATGTGCCACTGTGCCCAGCTTCCAAAATTAATTTTTAACATTGCCAAGTAACTTATGGCTGTCTTTAAACTGTCAAAGGATTACAATAAAATGTACCTGTTCCCTGCCCTAATCCTGTTCATTTGTCGAGTTTTTCAACTTTTTTCAGTCATTTCTTCTGGCACTTAAAAATACCTGTATTTCCAAGAAATAAGAATATAGTGTTTTATTTTGAGTCACTTATTTTAGACATTACCTATTGACTCCATTTAATTATTCAATATTTATTTGATTATGTTGATACAAATAATAGTCACAGCTCAACAGTTTTGTTTTCCCTAAAGATAATGTTTATGTTTTTTTCTCCATGTGTTTGGATTTGTTTTTGTTTTTTATTAACCTCTTTCCTATTCTTCTCATACTTTTCAATAGGCTTTCAATATATTTTTTCACATTGTTCAATCATATTAATTATCAGTTCTGAGTATTTTTTGAGACATTCCTTCTGAAGAGTACTACTTTCCTTCTTTTAGACCTTTAGGCATATTGCTTTCTAGATCTGCTGCAAGACTGTCACATGAGACTTGACTTGCTATCATCCTTGAGGATTTCCTTTGACTTTCTCTAGGATTCGATTTTCTGTTTCTTAATTCTCATATTTCTTGGCTTATTCCTTTGTTTTAGTGGTCTTTTCTCATTTATCTTTTTCCTTTTTTATTTGCTGATTTTTTTTCATTACTCACTGATTTTTAAGAGCCTTTTGCTCAGTAAACTGACCATTTGTTTTAATTTTTTTTAAACATTTATTTTTTAGTTGTAGTTGGACACAATACCTTTGTTTTATGTATTTATTTTTATGTGGTGTTAAGGATCGAACCAGGGCCTCGCACATACTAGGCTGAGGCCCTGGTTCGATCACTGAGCCCCAATCCCAGCCCTGTTTTATTTATTTTATTGTTGTAAAATGTACATAAGAGGGCTGTGTCTTAGTAGTAGAGTACTTGCTTAGCATGTGCAAGGACCAGGGTTCAATTTCCTGCCAAAAAGTAAAAAAGTGTATGTGTATATACATGTGTATATATATATGTGTGTGTGTGTGTGTGCGCACGCGCGTGTGCATGCGTACATATATATATATATATACACGTGCGTGTGTGTGTATATATATATACGTATATACATATATATGTATGCACACACATACACAACATAAAATATACCATTTTAAATATATAATTCAGTGGCATTAGGCGTATTCACATTGTTGTACAACCATTACCACTGTTCATCTCAGAACTTTTTAATTATTCTGTGTTGCAACTGTACCAAGTTCTTTTTCCTCTCCAGAACCTTGAGAACTACCATTCTATTTTTCCCTGTGTGAATATGACTACTTTAGGTACCTTGTATAAATGGAATCATAGAATAAGTGTCCTTTTGTGTCTGACTTATTTTACTTAGCATAATGTTTTCAAGGTTTAGCCCTTTTTTGTTTGTTTGGTTGGTTGGTTTTTTTTTTTTTTTTTTTTAAGTGTACCAGGGATTGAACTCAGTGGCACATCCCCAGTCCTGTTTTGTATTTTATTTAGAGACAGGGTCTCACTGAGTTGCTTAGCATCTCATTTTTGCTGAGGCTGGCTTTGAACTTTTAAACTCCTGGCTCAGCCTCCTGAGTTGCTGGGATTACAGGTGTGCACCACTGTGCCCAGCTAGCCCTTTTTTTGTGTGTGTGGGTTGGCAGCTTATGGAAATCCTGTTTAATCTGCTTGTCTTTTTTCTCTTTATAAAATTTATTTCATTATTATTATTCATTATCATTCTTTCATTTTATGACCTCTAGTATCTCGGAAAAGGAAAGCCAAGAACTGGGAAGATGAAGATTTTTATGATAGTGATGATGACACATTCCTTGATCGCACTGGCCTTGTGGAGAAGAAGCGTCTTAACCGAATGAAGAAGGCTGGGAAGATTGATGAGAAGCCAGAGACCTTTGAATCACTGGTAAGTTTTACTTATAAAATTAGCTGTGGTAGCTTGTTTGTTTTTGTTTTATAATCAATGCATTATAGAACTCTCTTTGTGATAATTATAATTTTAAGGTAGTATCATTAAAATCTGTAATCTATAAATTTAATGATAACAAACACTAGTCTTATCCAAGATGTTGGAAAGAAAAATATGACTTGCTGCTAGAAACTTTGCTCCAGGATTATATTAATCCATTAATGAACTTTTTTTTTTGAATATGATATTCCCCAAAAAGAAAAGAAAAAGTTCCAAATTAGGGCATCCAAGGTGAAATTGACTTTAGGACTGTGGTAGTCAAGAGGAATCGAAAGGATTTTGAGAAATATAATATAGTGTCAGTCTGGAACAGTATATCTTTCATGAAATTATCATAAGGTGTGGTATGCATTTAACACTGTGTAGTAGAATTCAGAGCTTAAAACATTATCCAACATCTGTTCTTTCGATTCATCAATGAAAACAAATGCCTGGAAGTGCTTCCTTTGAAGTAAAATCTGAGTTACTTATTCTGTTTAATTCTGAATTCTTTCATTTAAAAATTAATTCAGCTAGAATTAAACCAGTAAAAAGTAATAAGGAGCAGATTTTGCTGGACTTTTGAACTAATGCGCTTAAAGTTTGTAGTAACAATAGTGAAAATAGGAGGATGATAAACAGTTGTAAAGAGGGAAAACATTTGCTAACCCTGTTGATCTGGATGTTACAGGTTGCAAAGTTAAATGATGCTGAAAGGGAACTCTCTGAAATTTCTGAGAGGCTCAAGTCCTCAAGCAAAGGTAAGGCTGTCATCAAATACTATTGAGCACCTAGTATATATAGTGCATTGTGTTAGGCTCTGGTTAATAACATATATAGAATATGAAGGTTTTCTAAGGAGCAGTATAGCATTTTGGAGCTAGAAGGAACATTGTAAATCATTTAGGCTAACCTCTTTATTTAACAGTTGAGTAGAATGAAACTCATTCTAAGTCACTTCCCAAGGTCACATAGCTATAATCTGTTTTCTTATTCCTAATCTCAGTGATCTTCTCTAACTAGCTTTATATAAGTGATTTTTTTTCTCTAGAAATTTTGGCTGAATTTAAAAGTATTTGGAGTAATCTGCCTAAATATATATTATCCCTTTCTTGGACAGCTCTGTCAGAGTCCCCATCTCAGGATTCTTTAGATGCATTCATGTCAGAAATGAAATCAGGGAGTGCATTAGATGGTGTGTCCAGGAAGAAACTTCATCTCAGAACTTTCGAACTGAGGAAAGAACAACAGAGGCTTAAAGGGTTAATAAAAATTGTAAAGCCAGCAGAGATTCCAGAACTAAAAAAGTAAGTAATCTGTTGATATTTGGAATTTTAAATAAATGTGGTATTTAATACCCTGAATTTCTCTTTTATCTTCTTAAATAATTATTATAATTATAGAATTTTTTTTTTAAGCTGTGCTGGAGATTGAACGACCATCATGCATGCTAGGCATGTGCTCCCATATCCCAGCCTAGCACAGAAAACCTTTAAAGCATTGGTCTTATAGAGTAACTAAAACCCCATTTAATTTGTGAACTATGGATTGTTGGAGGATTTTCAGAAGAAACTATGTAGATTCCTGATTCACTGGAAGGCTCTAAAGTTTTTTACTTCATCTTTTGCTGCACAATAAACTTTTCATAAAAACAACATGCACAGAAACCAATTTAAGACCTGTGAGCCTTACATGTAATGCACACCTGTAACCCCTATTTGGGAGACTGAGGTAGGAGAAGTTTGAGTTTGAGGCCAGCCTGGAAATTTAGTGAAACCCAGTTTCAAAATTAAAAAAAAAAAAAAAAAAAAATGGGGAGGAGGGCCTGGGGATGTGGGGATACAGCTTAGTGTTAGAGCAGTTGCCTAGCACAAGGCCCTGGCTTCAATCCCAAGTACTGGAAAACAAAAAAACAAAAACAAAACTATGAATGATAAATAGATAACCAACAACCCAAGAGAAAAATAGGGAAAGGGTATCAACCAACAGGCCTCAGAAAAAGAAATACAAATTATTCCTAACTATATGAAAATATGTTCGACCTCACTTGTTGTAAGAAAAATATAAATGTAACACATTTTTTATCCATGAAATTCACAAAAACTCATATATACTGTGCCAGTGAAGCTATGACTAAAAGACATTTCTTGAAAGGCAAATTATTATTATTTTGTTGTTTTTTTGCTTTGTTGAAAGGCAAATTGTGATTTTCCCTATACAGGGCAAATTGGCAGTTTCTATCCTGGTTACAAATACATATGACCTTTGAGCTAATTATTACTAGATGTAATTATAATTTCTAGAAATTGGTTCTTCACATTCTTAGGAATGAACAATATATATTGTAGCATTATTTATAGTAGTAAAAGATGAGAAACTACCTAAATATTTATCAAAGGGAATGGGCTAACTAAATTATAATATACATATATAATTGAATATTATGTAGCTGTAAAAAAATAGGCAACTAAGTAAAATGTGGAAACATTGTCAGATATATTAAGTAACAGAAAAATGTGCATCAAGGATTGTCTGTGGTAAAGAAAGAATACATCAGTAGGCCATTGCTTGATTATGTGTATGATCTGTTTAGGTCAGGTTCTCTAAAAACAGACTCTGAGATAGATATTTGTCTGCAAGTGATTTACTGAGACAGTGCTCTTGGGAGAAATTTGTAGAGGAGTGAGGGAGCAGGATAGGTAGAGGAAGAAGCTGGGCAAAGAAGTAGTTTCAAGAGCTGTAATGGCATCACAGATGCCTTAGAGACTAGGAGCTTGGGCTTTTATACCCACCACCCAACCTTTTATTGACCATGGATAGTTGAGAAAGGACACACAGGAATTCTGAGAAAAGTGCAAGTGTGGACCTTTAGCCATCAGTGTCTGCGGTACCTGGTTGTCCTCATTAAGAAAATCTGAGAAGGATTCCAGCAGCATATGCTACTGTATATCTGGCAAGATTTATAAAAAGCTGATAACAAGGGGTTGGGGTTTTGGCTCAGTGGTAGAACACTTGCCTAGCATGTGTGAGTCACTGGGTTCAATCCTCAATTATTTATTTTATAAAAATAAATAAATAAATACAGGTATTGTGTCCACAACTAAAAACAATTTTTTAAAAAAGCTGATAACAATATGCAAATATGGTACAACAAAGTCCACTATTTTGAATAATTATTATGCACCAATAAAGAAAAAAAAAAGGTTTCAGGTGCTTTGGTACACACCTATAATCCCAAATACTCAGGAGGCTAAGGCAGTAGGATTACAATTTTAAGCCCAGCCTGGGCAATTTCGCAATTAAAAAGTATTGGAGATGTAGCTCAGTGGTAGAGCACACCTGGGTTTGATCCTCAGTAACTCTCTGCCTCCCCTCTCAAAAAACTTTTTTTTTTAAAGAAGCTGATAACATAATTGACCTCTGGGAATGGGAACTACAGTGGGTGGGGGTCAGCAAAAAGAGAGAGACTTTTCACAATATATATACCTTTATATACTTTCTGAGTTTTGAACCAAGTGAGTATACTTTCTATTCAAATATATTGATTTTAAAAAGAAAATCCTATGTCAAATAGCCATACTGCTGTAGGTCTAAATTTATTGTAATATGGTTACAGTTTTAGTTTTAAATATTAAATAGCTGGAAAATTAAATATCATACTAACAACTGGAGATGTGGCTTAGTGTAGAGTGCTTGCCTAGCATGATTGAAGTCCTGAGTTCCATCTCCAGCATTGCCCAAAAAAAAAAAAAAAAAAAAAAAAAATCGTATTATCATCATATTATCAGTTTTGTTGTAGTGAAACTATTTCTTAATAAAAGCAAATCTATCCCTTGTGGTGGGGGAGAAACATCTCACTATAGATGTGTGAATATTTCTTTGGGTACGTTAGGCATATAGTAGGCAAAGGTTTAGATGCCCTTTTTATTAGAAAAATCCCAGTTCTAACAATGAATGTGGAGAGAGAGAAGAGGGAGATACCTATGATGAGGGACCCCAGGAGCTGGACCCTGATTTACTTCTGAAACAAATGGCTGGAAGTTGTGAAGTAGGATGTAGCTTGCCATCTTTCTCGTTTTTCTTTTCTTCTTTCTAGTTGTAAATCTGGGGTTAAACCAGCAGAGCTAGGTTAGAGCTCACTAGATTAGCCTGGACAAGGGCTTGACACAGCCGATTTTCATAATCAGGAATGATAATCTTGTAAAATAGTTTTACAAATTTTTTTTTCTTTTCTTCTAATGTTGGGAATTGAACCCAGGGCCTTGGGCATGCTAGGCAAGTGCTCTACCACTGAACTATATTTCCACCCCCTTCCATAGTTTTAAATTGAGTCTGTATATGTCATTCTTGACATTCTTTTCTCAGGAGTGATAAATCTTGGACTTGGATGCTTCTAAAAACCACAGAGCAAAAGCACAAATTGGCTAACATTTACTAGACATTGAACTCAGGGGCACTCAACCACTGAGCCACATTCCCAGTCCTAGTTTGTGTTTTATTTAGAATCAGAGTCTCATTGAGTTGCTCAGTGCCTCACTTTTGCTGAGGCTGGCTTCAAACTCGTGATCCTCCTGTCTCAGCCTCCCAAGCCAGTGGGATTACAGGTGTGCACCACCATGCCTGGCTTACAAATTGTCTTTTAATTCCTATATTTATCATTCTTAAGAACCAGTTGAAAATTGTTCAATTTGTGTGAATTTTTTTTTTAAAGCAAAATCTCTTACTTTAAAGGAAGGAAGCATAATCTAGAAGTGAATTTTGTTAACTTTGCATTTGGGAAATTATTGGGTTAGATTAATTCAAATTCATTTGGAGACATCTAGAAGATTATCAAGTCATTTCTAAGTCAGATTTTGAGGATAATTTATGAGTGAGAGAGTATGTATAGGGGCTGGGGAACGATCCAGTCTTTCAACTTGACAGTATTTAAAATTTTATTCTATATGGTCTCATTAAATTTTGAAAATGTAGAATAGATTGTTATAGAAATAAACAACCCCCAGGAGCACAGTTCAGGTGGGATCTCAAAAAGTAGTACTGGCTACATGGGTTCATCCACTTCTGAAAGTGGTTAACTGCAGGAAGTTTCTTATTTTCATTAGATAATACTGTTCAATATAGAACCCAATAGGTAGGTGCATGTATTATTAAAGCTAAAATTTCTTTTTTTCTTCTGTTTTTTGTTTGTTTTTGTGTGTGGGTTTTTTTTTTTTTTTTTTGGTTTTGTTTTGTTTTGTTTTCAATACTGAGATTGAACCCAGGGGTGCTTTACCACTGCGCTACATCCTTGGCCCTTTTTTTTGTTTTTTTAATTTTGAGACAGGGCCTTGCTAAGTTGCTGAGGCTAATCTCAAATTTGTGATTGTCCTTCCTTAATCTCCCAAATTGCTGGGATTATAGGTATGTGCCACTGTACCTAGCTAAAATTTCTCTAAACAACATTAACTGTTCAGTTTTTCAGTTATACTAGCCACATTTCAGGTGCTCAGTAGCCACATGTGGCTGGTGTCTACTGTATTGGATAGTGCAATATAGAAAATTTTCATCATTGCAGAAAGTTCTGTTGGACTCGACTCTAGTTTGTCGGTAAATACTTAAGTCCCTCATCCCTATTATGAAATTTGTAACCTGATGGCATTATATAGGAATATCTACATATTAAAAGGTACCTTCTCAAGCCAGGTGCTATGGTACAAATTTATATTCCTAGCTACTTGGAAGTTTAGGCCTTAAAGTAAAATAAAAAGGGCTGGGGATGTAGCTCAGTTATGGAATGCTTTCCTAGCATGTATGAGGCCCTGGTTCAGTCTCTGGTAACATACCCACACATACAAAGGTGGAAAGACAATAAATTTGTGAATGTATGTATAGGAGAAAATAAATAAAGAGCTTAGTGTTATCCATAGATTTAGGCATCTACTGGGGATCAGAGAGGACTACTGTGTAGTGATTCCTAATCCTAATTTCTAATCCTAATCACAAATGTCCAGTTAACCAGTATGACATCTAAATTACCTCACTTAATGATGGTGAGAAATAGGTTCCACAGAGTTAGACTTCCTAGGTTTAATTTTCAGCTCTAGCAATTACTTATTGGGTATTTTGAGGCAAGTTAATTTACTTCTTTGTTCATCACTTTTTTCATTTGTAAATTGGAGGTAATGAAGATGCAAAGATTAAATGGATAGCACTTAAAGTGCTGGTATACATATATTATTGTCATGATTGTCTTAAGTTTTACTATTTCTGTTGTGTCTAGAAACTATTCATAACATTGTTTTTGTAAGTAAGAACTCAGGGGACATAGGCAGGGTAAACAAATTACTTATGAGTTTAATTTCACCTTGATCATCCTTTAACTTGTTAAGTCAGCCCCTTGGGTGGTGTTCTGAGCTAAAAGACATGTTTCCGCTTCCTCTGGAGGCTCCCTTCTTGTTGGTGGTCTGTGTGGTTGCCTGGTTTCTCTTTTCTTTCCCTTCTTGGCTACTGGCCTAGATGCTCTCTACTTCTCCCTCCACTTCTCACTTCAGAGTTGAATTTCCAAAGTTTCTACCTAACTTGCCTCCCAGACTTATCCTCCAAGCAACTCCTAGTTGTGATCCTCTCTCCTGATCTTTCACTTCCTTTGAGCCAGTCTTTGCACATCCTCCAGACTAGCCCAGTCATTTAATAGCTATTAAATATCTGCTATTTAATGTAGTAGAAAAACATCTGTGTTATTACCTTTCTCTGTCTATGAGGCTTATAGGGATGGGTGCAAAGGGTCATGATTTAGCAGAGGGTATTTCAGGGTCAGGCAGGCAGGATTTTTCTGGTGGTCTTAAGAAGGGAATGGGTTCTGATTCTGATAGGGAGAAAGGTGGTGAAGCTGGGTCCCAAGAATGCCACTAGGGAAGGGGACAAGACTTAATTCAAAGATGGTAGGCAGCAAGTGAGCTTCAGAATAGGCCAGGGTAGTCAGTTCCTCATAAGGTCTAGAAGTGTCTGTCCTGTCCTTATATTCCAGTTTGCAGGAGTGTCCCATGGTCCAGGTGAAGGCAACATGGGGCTTTTTTCCCTGGTCTAGTTTGGTTCTTTTAAGTTTTCGTCTGTTTCCTTAAGCCATCTCCTCATTGCCTTTGTGACCTCTGCTTACTTTCCCCTGTGTCTTCATACATCTTCTAATTATTGCCTTTGCCTACCTCTCATTGTCACCTTTGCTACTCTGGCAAGTTCAGTGTCTTGTTAACTGCTGTCTTTTTTGTTTTTACTGTTCTCTTCCTTCTCCTTTCTAATTTCTGCTGTCTCTTCTTTTTTATTCTTTTTCAGCATTACTCTCTTGGTCTTGGCTTTTATAACCATCTCTAGCCAATTAGAATGTTGACAACCTCAACAGTTGCACTCTCTTAATTATGTAAGCTATCCTACCTACCCCCCACCTATGCACACACTTCCTTTTTTTTTTTTTTAATGTCTTTGCTCATAGCACATGGTTATGGTTAAGTGTGAACTCTGGATAAGTAAAGTAAGTCACTTCAGAGATTGGTGGGAAATAGGGCTTTACACCATAGATCCATCTCCTGCTACTTAATGGAAATGGGGTCATGCTTAATGTATTCTCCTTTACCAGTGACCTTTGTACTGTAGTCATAGTCATCATTTGATGTTGACTGAGCGTGTTGTAATTTATTCATCTAAGGGAGCAGTATCATCTTGCCCTTAATAATTCTGTTCATGATAGTCAGCAATGTCATTGTCCATTCAGACTCTGCTTGTCTGAATACCTCCTTCTTGTTGTATGCTCCAGATACTCATTTTGTAGTCACTTTTGTTTTACCAGAAGTTTCTTTGTCAGTGTTACAATATTTATAGATAAAATCTTGGACTCACCAGAATAGATATGTATAATTGTTCTTTCTTCCTAGGACTGAAAGTCAGACTACAGATACAGAAAATAAAGCTAAGAAACTTACACTGCCTCTCTTTGGTGCCATGAAAGGAGGAAGCAAATTCAAGTTAAAAACTGGAACAGTAGGGGTAAGTTGTGAGTCAAGGTAGAGTGTTAAACTTTTAACTGGTGAGTTATCTCTGAGCCAATTTTTATTTTACAAGTGCAAATGACTCATTACACCAGTGTGTTAAAAAGGGTTATGGGTTTGGTATAGTCATATCTTTCCCAGAATTTGCTTGTTAGCTTTTTCTGTTCAATTTAGAATTATAAGAATTGGCAAATTAATTCATACCAGTCAATTTGTAAGTAACTGATTTGTAAATTCAAGTAATAGTTTGTTAATTTCAGATGAATATTGGGTTTAGAAATAGATCTCCTACACTGAATGCTTTTTTTTTTTTTTTTTTTTTTTGGCGGCGGGGGGCAGGGGGAGTAGGTGTAGTAGAGATATGGTCTTGCTAAGTTGCCTGTGCTAACCTTGAATTGTGATCCTTCGGCCCCAAATTTCCAAATACCTGGGATAACAGGTGTGCCCTACTACATCTGACTCAGTTAAATGTTTTTAACCTGGTGAATGGATGTAATAGTCAGACTCAAATAATATTTATTAGGAATGTAACGTATATGCTTGTCTCTGCCATATGATTTTCCATACTCTGTTTAATCCTTCCAATACCTTACAACTTGTGGGAAATACTATGTCTTAAAGAAGAAAAAACAGGTAAAATACCATGTAACACCATCAGATCCATCTTTTCTCCTAAGTTTTATGATCTTTCTACTCTTCTATAATGTCTCACTGATGGTTGTTTTTGCTTTACATATATTCCTATTTATAGATTTAGCTTTTAAAAGTTTTTTTATCACTCTAAAGAACTGAACCTGTGGGGTATTACTTTGCTAGGGCTGCTATAACAAAATGCCACAAAATGGGTGGCTTAAAACACAAAAATTTATTTTCTCACAGTTCTAGATGCTGGAAGTCTTAAGATCAAGGTGCTGACAGAGTTGGTTTCCTTCTTGACTTGCAGATGGTTGCCCCCTCTTGCTGCTCTTTCACTTGATAGTCCCTCTGTGCATTTGCACTTTTGGCATATCTTCTAGTGACACCAGTAATATTGACTTAGGGCCCTGTCCTAAATGCCTCATTTATTATTTTTAAATGCAGTCACATTCTGAAGTCCTAGGGATTAGAACTTCAAAATGTGAATTTGCAGGATATGGAAGTAGGGAGGATTCAGCCCATTAATACCTTGTATTGGGATATACTGCCCTCTGGTGGCAGAGATGAAGTCTCAGCTATGTGTACTGAATGAGTTGTGTGGTTTATGGAAGAGGGAAGCTTTGGGTTAGGGGCAGTGTTTATGTTTTAAATAGAAGAAAAATGCTTTCCTAAAATAACTTTCTTAGAGGATTACCAAACTAAGTTATATATATTTTTTAAAAAGATATAAACAAGGTATACTTTGAAACTTCTGTTCCACAAATATGATCAACTTTTCCTAATAAGTGCTCATATTGAAAGGCCTTGATTTAAACGTGCTTTTCTGGATATGGTGGCATATGCTTATAGTTTCAGCTACTTGGGAGGCTAAGGCATGAGGATCACTGGGAGCCCAGGAGTTCAAGGTCAGCCTGAGTGACATAGGAAAACAGTGTCTTTTTTAAAAAAAAAATTATGTCGCTTTATACTTTAAGAAATGTCTTCCTATTCTTCAGGATCAGTTTTACTGTTTTACAAGTCTTATTTCCTTGAAATTACATTAAGTCTAAAAGGAAAAAACAGTACGATGACTTCTTTCTTGGGAATGTGCGTCTGATTTACTCCCTAGAAGATTTTGTAATAAATTAGGGTCCTTTAATATTAAGAGGTCAAATAGGATAGAATTCCTACAGCTATTGCTCATCTGGAATAAATGTTTTATTTCCCTCTGAGCTGTTTCAAATGTTTGGTATTTAATAATCTTTAGCCTGTTCTCTCCCCACCACTGCAACCCACATTGCTGGGAATCAAACCCAGGGCCTTGTACATGTTAGGCAAGCACTTTACCATTGAGTTACATCTCAGTCCTAAAAATGTTTTGATTCTATAAACTAATAAACATACTTGTTAAGAGTCCATAGATGGATACCATTTTATGTGAAAATTCTACTTCCAGCCTGCTTTTGTAGGATTTATCAACCTAGAGAGTTAGACATCCTATGCATTTGGTTTAACCTCCTGGAAGAAATTTGCCTCTTTTTTTATCATTATGTAGAACTACACATTTGTGGTTTTGTTTCCCTCGTAGAAATTGCCCCCCAAGCGTCCAGAACTCCCTCCGGCTCTAATGAGAATGAAGGACGAGCCTGAAGTAGAAGAGGAGGAGGAAGAAGAAGATGAAGAAGAAGAGAAAGAAAAGGAAGAGCATGAAGAGAAAATGGAGGATGGAAACAGCAGGTTGCCACAGGAGATAGAGCCAGAAACTTCAGTGCAGGAAATGAGTTCTCCCACAGATCTCACATATTCTAAGGAAACAAAAAACCATGGTAATATCTTTCTCCACCCTGTGCAATTCAGAGGGCCAGTTGTATTACTTATGGATAGGGTTAAAAAAGCAAACTAGTTCTTGTCTATGAGTTTTGACGTTATATATTTGAGACACTGACTCTGTACTAAGGAAATGTAGTTAGTCCTCTTCCTTTGACTGCCAGTCATTGTTTATTCTATTGCATATTAAAGGGACGTATTTCCAGTGTGTTCCAGAATGATAGAGGATTGAAATCTGTAGATTCTGTCATCACGGCTGCTGAGGAATGACCCTGAGCTGATGCCACTGTAGAGGTGGAGGGCAGGGGAGTAGTGTGAGTGTTGGGGCTTGATTAGGTGATCTCTGGATGAATCTCCCCTTACTCATTTTTCTCCCCACCCTTAAACGAGGCTAAGCCTAATGAACTAAAGTTCTCAACAAGAATCATGCCTTATTCATCTTTTTGTCTATAGTATCTAAAAGAGAATCTGGCACATAATACTCACCCTCATGAGAAAAGATTTAATGAAAAATATTGAGAGAGGGAATTGATTAATTTGAAAATAATTTTTGTGATTATGAAAAGAATATTTATGCATTTTAGAAATTTTAGATATAAAAGTCCAAAGAAGAAAAAAGAAATCTTTCCAAATCTCAGCTCTAGAAATTACTGTTTATCTTTTAGTGCCTCTTATTCCTTATTAACTGTAGGAGTTATTTTCCTGCAGGTTGCCAAACTGTTTAGCAAGATTAAGATCTCACAAAAAATAGGGAATGTGAGGAAAAGTAAACACTGGTGTTAAATGTGTGTGGAAATGTGTGCATATCTACTTCAGAGAGACTACACTGGTGTACTTACAACAGTAGGCCTGGAGTACAGTCTTCCTCTTGAGTCACCTTCAACTGTGTCTGAGGAACAGAAAAGTTACTGTTTCCTCACCTATTTGCCTTTTTTGTTTAGTTGTTGGCAAAATACTTGCCTTTTTAAAAAGATACTTATATGTAGTTTTTTCTGCACCTGGGACTTTGGGCCATACCAGTAGGAGGGGGAGCAATAAGTATTATATTTTGTTGTTTAGGGACCAAAGTATACCTGTGTATGAAAATGGAATAGGTTTTAAAATCTGGTTTATAAATTTAAATTGGTAAATCCGTGACTGCTGAGGGATTGTTCCAGGCCTTTTTTCCTCTACTTTTTTATTTTTACAGCATGAGGATCCTATTTTACATGCTATTTTTTAGCCTGTTTTTTCCCTATGTCTTAAAATGTTTTTTATTTAATTTTGTTTTGTTTTGGTATCAGGGATTAAACCCAGAAGTGCTTAACTACTAAGCCACATCCTCAGCCCTTTTTCTTTTTTTTTTTTTTTTTTTTTATATTTATTTATTTTGGTTTTTGGCGGACACAACATCTTTGTTTGTATGTGGTGCTGAGGATCGAACCCGGGCTGCACGCATGCCAGGCGAGCGCGCTACCACTTGAGCCACATCCCCAGCCCCCCCTTTTTCTTTTTTGAGACAAGGTCTTGCTAAGTTGCTTAGGGACTCAGTAAATTCCTAAGACTATCTTTGAACTTGTGATCCTCCTGCCTCAGCCTCCCAAGTCACGGTATGGCAGGCATGTGCCACTGCACCTATCTTAAAATGCTATTTTTAAATGTTGCTTTGTACTTAGGGGTAGGGCATCACTTGGATGTGTCATAATTTATTAACTTTTACTTATTAAACATACAAATCACTTCTTAATGTTTGCTATTGTAAACACTTAATCTTGGTGCTTGACTCTGGTTTTAAAAAAAAAAAAATGTTCCTGGGAGACAATTTCTACACCAAGAAATATGTATATTTTTAAGGCTTTTTGTAAGTTTTGCCAGTAAGTTTACCTCAAAGTTGGCTGGGTATTTTAAGTGGAAAATTGGTCTTGTTAGATATCTAGAGAGATACATTTATTGGAAAACTCATTAAAGTTAGTTGAAGCTGCCAGGCACGGTTGCACATGCCTGTAATCCCAGCAGTTTGGGAGGCTGAGGCAGGAGGATCTCAAGTTCAAAGCCAGCCTCAGCACCTTATTGAGACCCTCAGCAAATCAGTGATACCCTATCTCTAGATAAAATACAAAAAAGGGCTGGGATTTGGTTCAGTGGTTGAGTGCCCCTGGATTCAATCCCCAGTACCGAAAAAATAAAAAAAGTTAGTTGAAGCTGATGACAGTAAAACTAGATTATCATATATAGGCATAGATTCTTTTGCTTTTTGTTTGTTTGTTTTGTTTTGTTTTCTTGTCTTTCCACCATTAATTAAATAATAACAGTAGGCTTTGGTACTGTTTTTTGTAGAAAACATGTCTCAAATCAGCCACATGGAACAGAATAAAAATTATCAAGAGATTAATGAAACATCTTCATCATGCAAAGAACCATCAGGTAAGTAGCATAGCAGATTCTTTTGCCTCTCTGTGTGCAGATACATCCTAACTTTAAAAGGAGGGGTTGGCAGCTGACCCTAAGGCAGCATAGGAAATGGCCATATAGACCCTAGGTAGGTGCAACCACCAGCACCCTGAATGAAATTGGAGTATGTGAGAGGTTTGTGTTTGGTGCTATCTCATGTGCCTTTTACTCCTCTTTTCCCTGTCCCACAAAGCACCTGATGTCTTGATGCTTCCCTCTAGCCATACAAAGCCTACCCCAATTTTACATCTCCCAGTTGAATATGTCTTACTATGGAAATGATTCCCAATCTATTAAATTGCTTGAAAGGTTGGCAGTGCTGAGGATTTTTGTTGGGAATTGATCACATAGACATTCCCTGCCTCACATATACCCCAAATCCAGACTCCTAAAAAGAAAGCAGGTTCAGCATTAACCACACTATTTGTACAGTAGAGGCACAGTGAGCCTGGTAAAAAAGGATTGCTTGCTGGGTGCAATGGTGCTCACCTGTAATCCCAGCAGCTCGGGAGGCTGAGGCAGGAGGATTGGGAGTTTAAAGTCAGCCTCAGCAACTTAGTGAGGCCCTATGCAACTTAGTGATATTTAATATTTTAATGAAATATTAAAAAAGGACTGAGTATGTGTCTCAGTGGTTAAGCACCCTTGGGTTCAATCCTTGGTACAAAAGTAAAAAAAAGGGCTGAGGATATAGCTCAGTTGGTGGAGTGCTTGCCTCACACGCACAAGGCCCTGGTTCAATCCCCAGCACCACAAAAAAAAAAAAAATAAATTAAAAAATAACAATAAAACAAAAGGGACTGCTTTTATCCGGTTTTACTTATGGTTAAAATGTGGAATAATAAAAATAGCCTCATCATACTCATCATACCTCAAGCTTGTAGCCTTGTTTTAAAAGCCAGGGATATCAGTGAAAGAAAAATGTTCTCCTCTTAATATGTATTTTTTGTGTGTGTGTGGCAGGGGGACAGGTACTAGGGATTGAACCTGATCAGGGGCACTTGACCACTGAGCCACATCCCCAGCCCTATTTTTTTTTTTATTTAGAGACAGTGTCTCACTGAGTTGCTTAGTGCCTCACTTTTGCTGAGGCTAGCTTTGAATTCTCTTGCCTCAGCCTCCCAAGCTGCTGGAATTACAGGCACAAGCCACCATGCCAAGCTCCTTCATTTTTATAGTAGTAGATTGTCACTGATGTTTTCTTTAGTAATTTTAACACTGTCTTAGGAGAAGATCTTTCTTTGTCTATTACTTTTTCAGAAAATAGTTATTATCATTTTTCCCCCTTAAATTAGCACCAAAGAATGAATATGAGAAAAGCAGAGATGAATTGAAGAAAAAGAAAGCTCCTGGTCCAGGCAAGGTAAGTACTTTTCTTTGAAAGTTGAAATGAATGCTCTTATGACAGACCACATCTAGGAGTGTGAATCTTTGGAAACTGACAGAGTTCCCAACAGCCTTAGCCTCCTCTCCTAGAAATCTGAATTCTTTAATTTTTATATTTTTGAATTCTGTATTCTTGTCTCCATTCACCCTATTCCCTATAACTGCTCACATACATGCTACTTTTTTTTATATTAATTTGTGAATTTTTCTTCATATCCTAATATGCTATACAGACATTTGAATAACATGCTGTTTTCATCTTTTTATTACACAAAAGATATAAATACACTCCATTCTGTATCTTAATTTTTTTTAATCTATCATGGAAATCATTCTTTATCAATATATCAAGAGCTTCTTAGTGCATGAATATACCCTGTTTAGCTAGTACCCTTTAGATAGACACTTGAATTGTTTCTAGGCTTTCATTATACCAGTGCTATAGTGAATAATTTTATGAATACGTAATATTGAATGGATATGCTAAGTTCCAAGAAGTGCAATTTCTGGGTTGTGTTGGCAGGCCCAAGACACCTCTCTGTAATTCACAAGAGGTCTCACAGGACTCAACATATGGTTGTATTTGCAGCTATGATTTCCTACAGTAAAAGGATACCAGGCACAGTTGGCAATATGAACAGGGTTGGGGTGGAATCTGGGGTAAACTAAGTATAAGATTTGAATGGTCCTTTTCAGTGGAGATACACAGGACATGCTTAATTTCCCAAGCAATAAGTTTTAACAATTGTGAAATCTTGCTAACTAGAGACGCTTGTTAGAGACTCAGTACTATTTTTGGTGGGAATGGATCATATAGGCATTCCCTGATTGGCGTGTACCACAAATCCAGACTCCCAGAAAGAAAACAGATGTTCAGCATAAACCACATTGTTTGTACAGTAGAGGCACAATGAGCCATCCTTATCAGTTATGGTAATAGTAATAATTAATAATCCTCCAGAAGCTGGGTGCAGTGGCACGCGCCTATAATTCCAGCGGCTCCGGAGGCTGAGGCTGGAGGATCACAAGTTCAAAGCCAGCCTCAGCAACGGTGAGGCGCTAAGCAATTCAGTGAGACCCTGTCTTTAAATAAAATACAGAATGGGGCTTGGGATGTGGCTCAGTGGTTAAGTGCCCCTGAGCTCAATCACCAGTACCAAAAAATAATAATAATCTTCCAAAAACTCAAGTTCCAGACACCAGCCAAAGATCAATCCTATAAGCAAGCTTTCAGAGAATAGCAGTTATTCTTGCTCTGTTAATTTTTTTACACTTAGGTCAAAAGGCAAATGCCAGATTTCCCTCTCCAGAAGTTATTTTGTTAAGCACTTATATCTGCCTTGTGTTTACTGCCCCTTTTAAAAAGCATGACATCACTCTCACTAATGAAAGCTCAGCTTGTTGAGGCTTTATGAGGAAAAAAAAAAAATCAAGACTCAGACAATGTTCCCCCAAATGGGTTATTAATGTCCACATCATTAATGAAAACTGTGCTTAGTTTTTGTTTGCGAACAGGTAACTGTAAAGCCAGTAATTTCTTAGAGTTAAAATTCTTTTGAGTAAAATAGTCCATATTTTCTTTGCAGTTTCCCCCAACACTTTCTTCTAAATATCCCGAAGATGACCCAGACTACTGTGTGTGGGTTCCACCTGAAGGTATATTTAAAATTTTTTTTTCCTTTCCTTTAGATTTCTTTATGTATTTGAATAAGTCATACATGTTTAAGGTTCAAAATAATAGTTACAAGAGTATGTAGTGAAGGTTTCCCTTCTGCAAGAATAGGTAGATTAAAAGATCTGAGAAGACATATCAACTAAATATAATCTGTGCACCCTGTCCTTACTTTATTTTTTTTTTAAATAAATTTTTTTTTTAATATTTATTTATTAGTTCTCGGCGGACACAACATCTTTGTTTGTATGTGGTGCTGAGGATCGAACCCGGGCCGCACGCATGCCAGGCGAGCGCGCTACCACTTGAGCCACATCCCCAGCCCACCCTGTCCTTACTTTAAAACAGCAAATAGCTGTTTTAAAAATTATGAACCAGCTAGATAATTTTGAACACTAGCTGGATATTTGATAGTAAGATACTAAGAAATTATTGATTTTTTTAAAAAAGTGAATGATGTTGAGTTACATTTTTTGAAAAAAGTCCTTATATTCTAGACAAATATACAAAAGCGTTTATAGATGGAATGACATCTGGGATTTACCTTAAAATAATCCAGATAAGCCAGGCACAGTGGTGCACACCTGTAATCCCAGTGGTTTAGGAGGGCTGAAGCAGGAGGATCGCTATTTCAGAGCTAGCCTCAGCAAAAGCAAGGTGCTAAGCAACTCAGTAAGACCCTGTCTCTAAATAAAATACAAAATAGGGCTGGGGATGTGACTCAGTGGTGGAGTGCCCCTGAGTTCAATCCCCATTACCAAAAAAAAATCAGAGAAGGTACTGAAGGAGGGGGGGTAAGAGATAAAGCAGGATTGGCCACATATAATAATTATTAAAGCTGGATAAGGGGTAGATGGGGCTTATTATATTTTTCTATTTGCTTTTGCATATATTTCAAATTTTCTTTATCAACAGAAAACAAAGTCTTCTGTCTATGCCTCAGCTACTCATTTTTTTCCTCTAAAAACAACAAAATCAGTTTCTTAATAATTCCTATATATTAAACAAAATGCCTATATAGACAATAAAACACATATTTCACCACTTTGCACAAGTGGAAGCATCTTTCTACTCCTTGCTATTTTGTGCTTAGCACTATATAGAAAGCCTTCCATAATTACTTACAAATTTATCATTTTCTTTTTACATGGCAGCATAGTTTTTTTGTTTTTGGTTTTTTTAATGGTGTGGCTATACCTTTACTTATTTAAATACTGTGTTTTCAGTCTTTTGCCTTTATAAACAACTCTGCAAGAAGTAACTGCTAATATAATAAGTGAAGTATAGAGGTCCATTTATAGAAAAAACTAATATAAGTTAACATACTAGATCACAGTTATTTTTAAAGATATTGTAAATTGTATTCTATAAAGACTACCAATTTTGTGTTCATACATGCACACCTAGGGCAATATATTAGATGCTTATTTCTTCATATGCTGATTATATGTTTTTTATGGATGTTATTTTTGTTTACTTATTTATTTTAGTTGTGAATGGACACAATACCTTTATTTTGTTTATTTATTTTTCTGTGGTACTGAGGATTGAACCCAGTGCCTCACACATGTGAAGCAAGCAGCGCTCTACTACTGAGTCATAACCCCAGCCCCTATGGATGGTATTTCTAAGATACTAATAATCAGAAGAAGTTTAGTTACTAGAAATGTTTGCTTCTTATCTACTAATAAATGTTAGGATAGACATGAAAAAAGGACTATATTCCAAAATTGTATACAAAAAGTAAAGTTTCTATCATGGAAGGAAACCTCAATATTTATTTTACTTAGGCCTACAAATATGTGAATATCTTTTTTCCTCTCGACTTTGAAAGAGTAAATATCTTTCTTTTTTATACTTTGATTTAGGCCAAAGTGGAGATGGCAGAACCCATCTTAATGACAAGTATGGCTATTGATTACATCAGAGTCCCAGAGGAAGATCTTGTGGACTATGTGACATTGATTATTTGGAATAATATGTGAAGTTGAATGGCCAAAGAAGTTCAGATGATCTTATGTAAAATCTGGTGACTGACTTTTTCTTCCATGCTCTTGGCTTCTTGAATTTATCTTGTTATCCAGTTCTCCTGATTTGGGTATTTATGTTTAAAAGTATTTATGTTTGTATATATGTATGTTTGTATGTGTGTGTGTGTGTGTGTGTGCGTGTGTATATATGAAGGGAACAATATATCTTGAGAAATAGTAAAGTGAGAAACAGGACGCTATTATAAAATGAAAAGTCAAAGTGCCCCTAATACTGATTTAAGATGATAGCCTGTTTGATTTAAGATTTAGGGACTGTGGGTTAGAGGTGTAGCTTGTCTAGCATGCTTGAGGCCTTGGATTCCATCCCCAGAAACACAATTTAAAAAAAAAAAAGATGGAGAATTGTGCTTTCCTGAGCATTAGGCTATGTCTGGCAGTTAGGGTGTAGAATTCACTAATATTGCTTCCTCAGATAATGTGAAATATGAATATTTCATGGATCTGACTCTGGATGTCCTTGTCATTCTTAGAACTAAATTTAGATTGACAGTGAAAGTTTCCTACTGCCTCCAACTCTAATCCTCCCTCTACATTTGAGAATAGACCCTGACTTATCAGGATAAAGTTAACCATAGCACCATCTCATATACTCAGGCCCCAGTCTGATAAAAACTCAGCCCATTGAATATCTTGGCTCTGACTAATCAATTAGTCATCCTCCTCTTACAGAAGGGTGCAAATATTGTTATGGAATGAAAAGTTGAATGTGTTCTGCCCGGTGTGTGTTTTCTCACCTCTATGTTTTCTCTTCCTCTTGGGAACAAAGACATGTAAAAAGATGTCTTACTCCACCCCTTTTCCTCATGATTAATGCCTCACTTTACTTCCATAGATAGAAAGCGGGAAAGTGAAGGGATGCAGCAAGGTAGAGAGCATTTGGGTTAGGCTTAAGGCAGACATTGGGGAGAAATGCTCTGGCCCAGCCAGAGAGTGAATGAGACTGGTTGCTTTCTTATAATGGATTACGCAGTATATACAACAGTAGGCAGGAAGAAGTAATGAGCCATTCCAGTTACCATGGCAGATGGGGGAAGTTCTGGTCTACTAAAAGTAAGTCCTTCATCTTTCTTTTTTTTTTTTTTTAACTCTTTTTTTTTTTTAAGAGAGAGAGAGAATTTTAATATTTATTTTTTAGTTTTCAGCAGACACAACATCTTTGTATGTGGTGCTGAGGATCGAACCCGGGTCGCACGCATGCCAGGCGAGCGCGCTACCGCTTGAGCCACATCCCCAGCCCCAGTCCTTCATCTTTCAAAAGAGGTGTTGGTATGCTGAGAAACTTACTTTCGACTTCATTCAGACCAATAGGGAGAACTGATTGATGATGTAAGAAGTGTCAGGAATTTGGGGGCAGTGTTCATGACATTTGGATTAAAACAATGGACAGAGGGCTGAGGCACATCAGTGGTCTTTGCATATAAAAGTCTATTCAAACACAGTTGTATGTGTGAGCCTAATATTTGAATGGTAAAAATATATCTGCTCTGGGTGAAGTGAAGGTGCAAGGATTGGAGCTACTACACACACACATCCTCTCCTCCAGTTACCCTAAGGAATCCCAGGAGCTATAGGAGGATAGACAGTTTTAGGAGGACAGATTTCTAAGGTTCTGGGAACAGTAGGTATGCTTTCGTGTCTACAGAAATCCCAAGTGGGATTCCACATGCCAAAATAAAATCTAAATATGTAATTTGTGGGCAGTGGACTTGATTTAAATGACCTACACGTGTTTCTTAGCTACCTTTTACTAAATAGGAGACTGGGAATAGGACTAAATTCTCTGAGTCTCAATTTTGTTATCTCAAGCAAGGCTAGCAAAGCTTCCTGCTCCTAGAACCTCAGATGTATTTAAGGATTGGATGAGATGATGGAGGTGGATTTAGTACCGGACTTTATAGATGTTAGTAGTTGTTATTTTAAAAGGGGACACAAGCCAGGCATGATAATGCACACCTGTATAATCTCAGCAACTCAGGAGAAATTTAAGTTTTTAGTTATAGTACTTGGATCTTAACTGCAGACCAATTGAAGCAGAATCCCTGAGGTGACCCCTTCTACAAGGGGTCTCTGATGTACAACCCAGGGTGACAAACCTCGAGAGTACTTTTTTCCTACAGCCAATTTTTTTCTATAAGGGCCAGGTGTTTTAGGCTTCGTAAGCTGTATGATTTGTTGCATGCAACTACTCAGCCCTGCTTTTGTAGTACACTTGTAAAAAGCATTAACAATATATGAGTGAGTGTGACTTCTTTCTAATGTGTTTATTTATAAAAACAAATAACAGGCTGGTTGGCAGACCCCTGGTCTAGACTGATTCATCTTCAAGGTCTTATTTGGTTCAAAATGTTCTCATATCTTTTTTTAAAAAGCATGTCCCAGTTCATGCATATTTGGAAGATTTGTATTCAGAATACCAATTATCTCCTCCTGAACATATGGGTTGCAGTTTATGGTTACCAGAAGTTAAAGTAAACCAGTCTCTCTGCCACGCGACCAGCGCGAGCTTCATGAAAGAAGGTTCGGTTCATAAGAAATTGCTAGTGAGTTTTAAATTAAAGAGACAGACTCTCATTACCTTTAACACAGCTCCAAGATGGCTTCTCCTAGCTCCCACCTCCAGCCACCTAATGCGGTGGTGAGGTTTACAGAAGAGACTAGTTAGAGAGGGAGAGCATGCCAGGGAGTGAGATTTTATTGGAGAACAAAAAATTCCAGGGAAAATCCCATCCAATGAAGGTTAAGGGGGGCAGCATCCCAAGGTCAGGGGCGGAGATTGGGTCTTCAGGTCAGTGGCCAGGCACGTCTCTTCACAGACAAGCCCTCGGACCTGGGAAAGGGTGGGGAAGGCTTTTAACACCGCTGTGTTTAAGTGCCTCTCACCCAGCCAGGGAGGTAACTCAAATCACGTGCAAAGATCGCCTCCCACAAGTCTCCTTTTCTCAGAAATAAAAGTAAGGTTATTTAGTCATTAGAAAAAAATACTTGGTCTCAGCAGGAACACAATAGTTAACTGCAAGCAGGGTGTCCCTAGTCAGCTGTCCTGGACAGGAATTCTGAACCTTGAATTCTCCACACTCAACCTATAGTGTGGAGAAAGAGTGAAAAAAGGTGAGAAGACTCGGGGACCAGTTAGGAGCCAGTGGCAGCAGTCCAGCTGAGAGATTATGATGGCTTGAATTCAGTGGAGATCGAGAAGGAAAGAGACACATGGATCTTAGCAATATTTTTAAAAGTAGAATGGCTGAAGTTGAGTGGTGGGGTTGTGTAGGGTGAACGAAAGGAATCCAGGAAGATTCCTAGGCTGCTAATTTCCACATCTGAGTGGATGATGGGTCATTCATTGAGGTAGGGGAAGTAAGAAAGAAGGACTGGTGTAAAAGTGGAGGGGTCATGAATTCAACACTTTGAGGCACCTAAATAAAATGTCCACCAGGCAGTTGAATACATAGGCCTGGATCTCAGAAGAGAGGGCTGAGGAGTAGTTATGGCTGTCCAACAAATGAACCTCAGCATTGGGATGGGGAGATCCAGTAGGATTCATTAGAATCTAGGTGACCGACAGGAATTATGCAGAGAAACCACTGTCTTGGGCAGCTGATTTTCCTATCTTGGTGCAGGGAACAAATTTTTTTCCTGGTTATAGGTACTCATTTGTTGTAAGAAAAAGATAAAGTGTGGTACCATAGTGAACAATGGAGAAAAAATATCAGTGTATGTATTTAACATAAGAATAAGTCTCTTGATTCACATAGGAATTAGGGGCCTAAAACTTACCTAAAAGGTCAAAACTTTTCTTAACTGTTTTTTATTTAAAATTTCCAAAAATAGCTAAGATTTATTTAATGTCCCCAGTGTGTCAACACTATGCTAACTGCCTGTATGATTCATTTAATCTTAGATCACTGGGGCTGGGGATGTGGCTGAAGCGGTAGCGCGCTCCCCTGGCATGCGTGCGGCCCGGGTTCGATCCTCAGCACCACATACCAACAAAGATGTTGTGTCCGCCGAGAACTAAAAAATAAATATTAAAATAATCTTAGATCACTGAAGTAGTTCTATAGTTGAGGAAACTGAGGCCCTGAGAGTTAAGACTTGTCTAAGGCCACTCAGTAGTCTGTGAATTAGACTGAAGCCCAAACAGTCTAATATCTAAGTCCGGCTCTTAACCCTCCAGTACATTGCTTTAACATTTTTAATATACTGTGTTTTAATTTTTTTAAATATTTCTTAGTTTTAGGTGGACACAGTGCCTTTATTTTATTTTAATGTGGTGCTGAGAATCGAACTCAGTGCTTCACACATGCTAGGCAAACATGCTATCACTTGAGCCACATCCCCAGCCCAATATACTGTATTTTTTACAGCAGTTTTAGATTCATAGCAAAGGTGAACAGAAAGTACAGACTGTTTCCATCCACGCCCTGTGCCCCACACATATAGTTGTCCCAGTCCCTACCAGAGCCTGCATTTGTCACACTCAAACCTACACTGATATGTTATCACCTAAATTCCATAGTTTACTTTAGGATTCTCTCTTGGTGATGCACATTCTGTGAATTTTGATAAATGTAAATGACATGTACCCACCATTACAGTATCAAACAAAATAGTTTCACTGCCCTAAAAGTCCTGCATGCTCCACCTGTTCATCTTTCCCTCCCCACCATTCCCTGGCAACCACTGATCTTTTTACTGTCTCCATAGTTTTGCCTTTTCTAAACTGTCATATTTGGGTATTACCTTAATTTTTAAAAATTCCCTGAATAATTAAACAGGCCTCACAGAACATTCTTTAACCTTTTACTAAGAATATTTTCTTTTCTGAAATAATATTTAGTGAAGAGGTGCTTGCTTCAGCACCATATATACTAAAATTGAAATGACACAGAGATTAGTATAGCCCCTGCACAAGGATGACATGCGAATTTGTGAAGCATTCAGTTTTTTTGTGATTGAGTTCTACGCAGGGCCAAGTTCAAGTTCCCTGGCTGCCAGAAGATACACATCTCAATGAAATGGAATTTTACCAAGTTTAGCTGATGAATTTGAAGACATGGTGGCTGAGAAGTGGCTCATTCCTGATGACTATAGGGTCAAATATATCCCCAGATGTGGTCCCCTGGACAAGTGGTGAGCTCTGCATTCATGATGGCTTCCACTGTGTTATCCCTTTCTTAATCACACCAATAAATAATTGTTGTAACCAAGAAAAAAAAAAAGAGAAGAAAGTATTAAAAGAAGCATAGTCATTTTAAGGATATTTAGAGAAAAGAGAAGAAATGAAGCATGTGTAAAGAAAATTTAAGATATAAAAACCGTAGCATCACTGGGCACAGTGGCACATGTCTGTAATCCTAATGACTCTAAAGACTGAAACAAGAGGATTGCAAATTCAAGGTCAATCTCAGCAATTTATGAGGCCCTAACCAACTTAGTGAGACCCTGACTCAAAAGGTGCTAAGGGTTATGGTTCAGTGATTGTACATACCCCTGAGTTCAATCCTCAGTCCCCCCCACCATATGCACACACACAAAAACTTAGCATTGCCATGACATGAATACTGGTAAGATCCATTTATTTCAGTGGAAAATTGGGATTTCATCTGGGGAATGGATCACTTCAAGTCCCATCTTCATATCATAAGCACAGACTTTGTCATTGTATTGTAAAGTAACCCCTTTCCTAATTTAGAAACCTGTTCTTTGTGGCTTCACTGCTTAGTAGCCTCTGACCCGGAGCACAGGGTGAGAATAGGCTGGGATGATGGGAGGGATCTTGAGGATCACTCATCATACCACCTTGGTCTGCAGAGGAAGAGACCTGGGCTCTGAGAAGCTGCGGCTCACTCACAACTGCAGTCCCCATCTACTCTCTCTAGCGTAGCTGGAGCTGGGTCACAGTAGGCTTTCCCTCACCCAAAAACTGGAGATTAATGTGTGCTATGCTTGTCTCCTAGGACATTTGAGAAGATCAAATAATGTACATGAAGACACTGAATACCATAATTTGCTATAAGGTGTGTCTCTTGCATTTGCCCTCCCCCTCTTTCTTTTATGCCTTTCCCTGGGGGTTAGGAGTGATTTTCCCAGTGCCTTCCTCAGTCCTCCCCTCCAGGTATGCACAGGGTTACTGTGGGCATTTGAGGTCTCTTTTGTAATTGGCTCCTGATCAGAGTACATTTTCAAAGTATTTTTTAGAGAGAGAAGATCTTACGTGACATTCTTTTAGGGCTATGTTCAAATATATATTCCCTTAAAAGGATCACTGCTATGAGGTTTTTGTTGATTTGTTGTGTCTAAATTTTGTTTTCTTGGACACAGCACTCCTCACCAAGTGGAGTGGCTTTGGGTGACTTCAGGGCAGTAGTATCCAATAACAAAAACATTAAGAAACTAGTGAAGTAGAAAGGCATTACCAAGGGAAAAGCAGAGTACAGAGATCAGCTATAAGACTCTTGCTAGAATTAAAACACCTTGAGAACAAGGACTCTTGGTAGGTTTTTGCATAGTGTCTGGCACATTCAATTAATGTTTCTTGAATGCTTGCTGTGAATATTTTCCCTGGAATTGTCCCAATTGTTTAGGAAATATGAAGCCTAGCTATCTCCTTGAAGTCCACACCTTTACCCATTACTACTTAACTGGAACGAGTTAGCCATTTTTAGAAATATGACACAATTCCCAACTGACTTTGAAGCTGTTAGCCACAGTCTAAGGATCTGTTGCTACTATTGAAATGCTGCCACCTCCCGGATAGGGTGTGACAAGTGGCCAGCAGCTATGGACGGATTCTTGAGAGAGGGAACCAGAGGGACGCCTGCCAGCCCTGTGGCAATAAAAAGCAGGAATCAGTCTTAGGTAGGGTGAGGGCTGAGTTCCCATACAGGATTTAGTCCAACCAAATGCTGGACTGCTGGGAAATGACACAAAACTCTGACTTTTGGTGTTAGGAAGATGGGTCATAGCATCAAACTGGTATGGTCCCTTGTGACTGGCTATTCAAGTCCTGAGAATCCTCACTTGATGTGGGCATTGAGAAGAATTTTCAAGACAACTTCTGGTGCCTGAGCAGACTTTGCTCTGCTTTGGGTTTAGGTGTTTGGTACACCATATTCCAGGGTGGAACTGAGACTAATTCCATAGGAGACCAGAAATTTTTCTCCCCACTATGATCTGGCATTGATGATGATGCAGGTCAGCGAACTCAGCACATGATGGGACAGTGATTCTCGCTAAGGGTAGCTCTGCCTTCATCTCTCAAGTCTATTTTAATTTCTCTATGTAGAGGTTTTACATTTCTTCCTTTGCATTGCCCACTCTTCTAATCCGAGCTCACCTCTTATAGGTCTTCCTTCCTGGTCTCTACCTAATTAGCTCTCCTCCACATAATCTTAAATACAACCATGAGTATAATGCCACATTTTGAAATCTAAGGTTTTCTAGTATCCAGAGGGTGAGATCTAATTCCCTTGTGGCTTTAAATTCCCTTACAGAGTTCCTGTAGTTTTCATCATCATCATCATCCTCCCTCCCTTTATACTACCTGATACTCTAGCAATAACAGGTTGTTTGCCCTAGACACACCCTTTGCTTTTTCTTCTGCCTATATTTTCTATCAAGGCTTTGCCCTACCAGCCTTGAACCACAGTTTCTTTGTCTATTAAGTAGAGAATATAGTATCCACCCAATAGTATTGTGGAGATTAAATAACTGAAATATTTGTAAAAACTTTAGCCATTCCCAAATGAAGCTGATATTAGTGTCATTATGGTCTTCTGTGCTTGTGTTTTTTAGGTAAGGCCACATATTTTTTTGTTGTTGTTCTGTTTTGTTTTTTGGTACTGGGCCACATCCCCAGCCCCATTTTGTATTTTATTTAGAGACAGTCTCACTTGAGTTGCTTAGTGCCTTGCTAAGTTGCTGAGGCTGGCTTTGAACTTGAGATCCTCCTGTCTCAGCCTCCCGAGCCACTGGGATTACAGGCATGCACCACTGCACCCAGCTAAGGTCCTGTTTTATTAAAATAGACTTTATGTAAATACTGTGCTGTGTTATATAGGGACTTAAGTGTCTGCAGATCTAGGTATCTGCAGAGGGTCCTGGCTCCAAAACCCCATGGATATTGAGATGACTATACTTGAGATTTATTTATTAGCAGAAAATTGCTAATATTTAGCATCTTTTTAAAAAACTGGAATTAAGCTAGGCATGGTGGCACACACTTTAAATCCCAGTGACTCAGGAGACATCACAAGTTTGCAGATAGCCTCAGCAACTTACCAAGGTCATGAACAATTTAACAACACTCCGTCTCAAAAAAATAAAAATAAAAAAAAGGCGGCAGATATGACTCAGTGGAAAAGCACCTTTGGGTTCTATCCTTAGCACCTTCACCCCCAAAAAACAAATGGAATTAATACATTGATTCTTAAATCTCTTTTCCAGTGATTCTGGAATACTTTGAGAGCAGAGTTTTAGGTTTACAGCAAAATGGAGTGGAAGGTTGAGAGATTTTTCCATGTATCCCTGCCTTCACACATGCTTAACCCCCCATTATCAACAACCCACACCAGAGTGATACATTTGTTATAATTGGTGCACTTATACTGACCCAAAGTCCATAATTTATATTAGAGTTCACTCTCAGTGTAATCCTATGAGTTTGTACAAATGTTATGCCATATATCTACCATTATAATATACAGATACAGTTTCACTGCCTTAAAAAATCTGTTCTATTCTTCCCTCCCCCAGATTTCTTATTTTAAAAATGTTCAACCTTGAGTCTCACTTCCTTTAGGACATTTCCCTGATCTCCATGGTTGTCACCAATCCCTCTCTCCTACCAGTCCTGTAGCACTTTATTTCTACTTCTATAATAGTCCTTACTCTAATGGCTTCATATCTGTTAATTATGTCTGTTGCTGGGCATGATGGGACAGGCTTGTAATTCCAGCAACTCGAGGCTGAGGCAGGAGGATCACAAGTTCAAAGCTAACTTCAACAGCTTTGCAAGATCTCTGTCTCAAAATTTAAAATAAAAGGGTCTAGGAATGTAGCTCAGTGGTCAAGTGCCCCTGGATTCAATCCCCAGTACAAGAAAAGAAAAAAAAAAAAAACACATTTAAACACACACATGCACATATATTTTGGGTATGTACGTGGATTATTTACATTTGTAAATTTTATGAGTTCTTGAGGACAGGACGACATATTTCATACCCCACTCTGTGAAACCTAGTAGTTTACAAATAGGCCCTTAGTTAACTGTTGGTTTCAATGGGCTGGGGAATTGGAGGACAGGTTCTAGTCCTTGCCTTTCCTTCTCTTGGATTTTCCTATCAGAGAAAAGACACATCACAGTTGCCTTCAACTCTTTCCTGGACAATTTAGGAACTGACTGTTTTAGCAAGATAATCCAGAGGCCTGGATTTTTGTCCTACTTGGGGCAAGGAACTATTACTTCCCATCAAGTAGTTCTGGATTTCAGCATCTAGCTTTCACTTGGGTTTTAAGTCCTCTGCTCGCCCTGGGAAATCCTGATCTTTGGCTCGGGTCTCCTCAGGTCTGCCATTGTCATATACACCCCTTCAGAAGACCATGCAACCATGGCAGGGAGTGACCATACGAGGGCAGTAAAGACCTGTTACTGTGCAACGAACTTGCACATGTGGCTGAAAGATGATGAATAAATGTTTGAAAATGGAACAAAGAGTAAAATAAAATCAGAAACAGGATTCCGAAGGAGTCAAGGGCAGCAAGCGATTCAGCTCAACAGTGTCTCCCTGGGCCCAAGACCTGAAGTAGCAATGTAGCCAGGGACATTGTTAAGGTCTAAAGGCTGCTTTCCAAATCTCTTCCCAACCTGTATTACTGTGCTTAGTTACCCCTTGAGAAAGTAATTCTCCAGTTATGATTCAAATATTTTGTGGAGGAATTAGGATATCACCTATTTATTCCTTATGTCCTGTATTGCAGCTTTATAGTTTACAGAGCATTTTTAAACACATTTTTTTTAATCTGAATCTCTTTTATCAGTTTTGAATGACAGAAAGAGGAGATATTATCACTGAAGGAAAAGGGGATTGGAAACATGAATTGACTTGATCAGAGGCATACTGAGTTTGTGGTAGAACCAAGTCTAGATGAGTTTCTTTAACTCCAGAGCATCTGCTTATTCCTTCTAGATTTCAGTTGTCCATGTTTGGAAGCTGAGGTTTGCTTGTTTTATGGTGCTATTGCTCTACCACTAAGCTACACTTCTAGCCCTGTAAGCTGAGATGTTAAGAGCAAGGACTTGTTCCCTGACTGGTACCCCTTAATCTTTAGGGCTAGGACTGAGTGTGTTACATAAGGTCTGTCCCTTAGGATTCTGATCCTATAATTTATCTCTTGTTCTCCTTAATTCAATGATTCTTTGACTTTAAGGCACAGCTCTGACAAAGATAGCCTTGGCCTTTAGTGATACTACCAGCTGAGCATCTCAACAAGGGCACCCATTTGGCTGGCAGCCTTTCAAGGTTCATCCTTAATGATGCAGGGATGGTGATGGAATAGAACATATTAAATATATATCAAAACACACACGATTGCTAAGAATGAGGTCAACTTTTAAAGTGAGTCTATTTAAGGAAAACATTAAGTAAATAATAGTATGGTGATATGCAAAAGAAGAAAGAATGAACTTGCCAATGACAAATTCAAGGAATTGTGATGAAGTAGGAAGATATAACAAAACTAATTAGTCACAAAAATAATTCTAAGTTTGGCTCTGTCATACTTAAGCCATGTAACCCTAATGAAGCTGCTGACCTTAAATGAGCCTATTTCCTCATTTATGAAGTCGAGAAAGAATTCCTACCCTCCTTCCCTTGGAATGTTGTGAAAGCATGTTAAAGCCTGGAATGTACCAGGCTAATGTCTGGTGCTACTGATATCCTAAGTCCTTTTTACCCACATTTTTCCAGGACCTCCTCTCTGCCACCACAGAGTATGCCTCCCACCCAGCCTCAATTTCCTGGAAGCCCAAGGACTGATTCCAGTTCAGTTTGTTGTCCACACCTGGGTTTGCTATTCTGAAGGTGGGGAGGAGGGAAGGGCTGGAGAAATGCTGGAATCAGTCTGGGAACAAGTCCCAGCACATGTCACTGTTTGCTTTGTCATCCTGATTCAATGACCTCATACTAGGAAGGGAGGAGCAGCAGGAGCTGTTCAGTTCCAGATACCTAAGGCGGCTTCTGACATCTACTGTTTTCCTTGGCATGAAAGAGCAGGCACTGGGCTGTGATTTTTAAGGTCTGAGCTAATCTGGGAAGTGAAGAACAGCACCTCCTGGAGCTGATCAGACTCCTCTTCTTGGGAGTTGCTTTGAACAAAGGGGTAGAGGGCACTGGAGAGGCATCAGAATCTGTGTTGTTGCTCCTGCCCCTTGGAGGGACTCCAGAACACAAGGTCTATTCCTACATTTTCATCCTTCTTAGTACTACCTGAGTTGAGTGCTAAGAATGGGCTTATTGCCCAGTTAAAGGAGAAAGAGCCTGGGGCTTGGACAGCTGCTGAATTGGTTCTTAGCCTGATCCTTATAGGATAGCCAACTAGCATTCACAGAGGCTCCAATCCAGAGAGCATCCTCATCCTCATGGGCTCACACATTCACTGAGTATTTTGACAGCATTTACTATGTACCAGGTCTTTTGGAGAAATGAGGCAGTCTGTAATTCTAGCTACTTAGAGGCTGAGGCAGGAGGATCTCAAAATTTGAGGCAAAAAAAAAAAAAAATTGAGGCCAGCCTGAGCAACTTAATTAGGCCCTGTCTCAGGAAAAGAGAGAAGGAAAAAAAAAAAAAGTCTGGGGATATAGTTCAATGGTAGTTAGGCTCTTGCTTAGCATGCATGAGGCCCTGGGTTCCATTCTCCAGTAACACACACACACACACACACACACACACAGCTGGTAGAATACAGGGGAATGAGTTCAAAGTTTTAGAGTCTTCAGCTGGATTTTGAGGGATAGATAAGAGTCCATAGGTAGAAAAAAAGAGGACACTACAAGCAGAGGGAGCAGAATGATCCAGGTTCTAGTCCCAAAACCTGTCCCAAGGCCAATCTGTTGTATTGGACTGTGTCTTGAGCTCAAAGGCGTTGAACATTATATAATGTATTTTGTACTAGAGATCAAACCCAAAGCTTTGCACATGCTAGGCAAGGGCTCTGCTACTGAACTACATTCCCAGCTCTTTGAGCTTAGTGGTTTAGAAACCAGAGTTTAGAATAGAATTGATGAGGGTGGAGATAAGAACCGGAAATCTTATGGTTAAGTGTTCCAGTTTTTCCACATCATCGTTTTGAGAAATGGAGGCAGGAAATCCCATTGAAGTCCCTTTGGTTCCCAAGGGCAGAGGTGAAAAGAATATAGCAAAGGGTAAGCCAAAATTTTGCCCCAGAGCTGGCCTCGAAACCTGTCTCCCATCTGACTGCCCCACCCCGTAGCTCTAAGAGCAAACCATTTATTTTGTATGATTTTAAAAAACTGGCTCATCTCATAAATGTTCCAGAGTCAGAACAGGCTGTGCCATGGCTGAAATAAACCTGCTGAACAAATAAACAAGACAGGCTGTGGGCTGGGGAAAGCACTAGACATGGGCCCCATCAGATCCAGACTTCAGCAAGGCTCTCCTGAGTCTGGGCCTCTGCTTCTTCCCTTTAACAGGAAGGGTGAAATTTTGGGGGTCCCTCCAGCTCTGTGCTCTAGGCAAATCATACAAAGGAGAAAACTATGAGCCTTCTTCAGAAGCCTCCTTCCTTCCACATCAGGAGGCTAAGGGCTGAAGAGGGCGATCTCTTCATGAACAAACATTGGAACCAGAGCTCAGCCATTCTCTTGTTCATTTATCATATACTATCTGAGAGTCTAGTCCCTGCTAGGTGCTGTGCTGCCCTGTCTCTCAAGGTACATACAAGGAGTCATAAATGGGTTAGCAGAAGAGAGAAGACTGATATAGTTCCTTACACACACCTATCTCTTGCCCCCTGTCCCCGTGCTTGTTCCTGCTGTTCCCACTACCCAGATTGCCAACTCCTCCCTTCTCCTTCAATCTCAGTTTAAATGTCATTTCCCTGACCACATTATATATGGTAGGGTACCCCATCTCTCCCGTCACTCTCCATCACCCTTACAGAATTTGCAGATCTTTGTAAGTATATATGTCTGCCTGTGTAGTTTGTCACTTATTTTCCATCTTTCTGGCTAGAATATAAATTACACAAAGGCAAAGATTCTATTGTGTTTATCACTTCTGGACTCTAAGCAGCATACATTTATAGAGTACATGAACAATTTCTTGGCAGATACCATGTTTTTTACATAGACTTCTTCATTTAGTCTTCTTACTCCAAGAAAGAAGCATTCTTTTATCTTCTTTAGAGTAAAGTTCATTAGAAGCCTCTGGATGGATCTTGCAGTTGGAAGATTGAGAGATTGGGTTCAAACCTCCTCTCCAAGTTGGGACTGTTTTTACTTCACCAAACTGCAGGGACAGATGATAATGATATGAGGCTCTGAGCATGGCATCTGAGCTCTATTTTTTTTTTTTTTAAGAAAACAAAATTTTTTTTCAAACCCAGGGGCACTTTGTCACTGAGCCACGTTCCCCCACCCCCTTTTTATTTTTATTTCCTGGGACAGGGTCTTACTAAGTCGCTTAGGGCCTCGCTAAATTACTTGGGCTGGCCTCAAATTTGCAATCCTCCTGCTTCAGCTTCCCAAGTTGTTGGGATTACAGTCATGCACCACCACACCCAGTTTATTTTGACATCATTTTAATTTACCTAAAAGCTGCAAAACCAGTACAAAGAACTCTAGTGTATTCTTCACTCAGGTTTATCAAATGTTAACATTTTGCTACATTTGTTTTAATAACTGAGTGTATATACACATATTTATACTTATTTTCTTTCTTTTTAACCATTTGAGAGTAAGTTGCAGACTAGCAATTCTTCCCCCTTAAATATTTCAGTGTGAATTTCTCAAAAACATGGATACTTTCTTAGATAAACCAGGGAACTTAACATGGATATAATGCTATTACTTAATATATAATGCATAGTAAAGTTCATTCAGTTTCCAATAATGTTCTTAACAGAGATGGTCCAGGATCCAATCCAGATCACACATTCCATTTAGTTTCATCTCTCTTGAGTTTTTACCATAGAACAGTTAGTTCCTCAGCCTTTCTTTGTCTTGCATGACATTGATATTTTTCATGAATACAGGTCAGTTCTGTAGTATGCTTCTTGGTTTGGTTAGTCTGATTTGGGCTCACAATTAGATTCCAAGTTAGGCATTTGCTGGGAGCAATCCCACAGAAGTGATGTTGTATTTTCAGTGTGTCATATCAGGAGCCATATGATGTCTCTGTCTTGGGATTGATGATATTAACTTTGATCACTTGATTTAGGAGATGTCTGCCAGGAAAAGTTACTCTTTCTTCTTATAATTAGTAAATAATTGGGTGAAGGATCATTTAAGGCTGTGAGTATCCTTTCCTCATCTAACTTTTACTTCCATTGATGATTCTTGCTTGAATCAATTATTAGTATGGTAGTTGCAAAAGAGATCTTAGTTCTGATTTTAAGGTTGATGTCTATCAGGATAAATGGGTAGGATGGAAGGGAGGAGGGAGCAAGAGACCTAATTCTAAAAACATGTGGTTTCTCAAATGTCTACTGAAATAGGAAGTGACTGATATTAATTTCCTAACCTTACTAAGTAAAAAGTGAAAGAATGACATGGGATTTTTCATGAAAAATAAAAGATGTTCATTACTAGCCAGGTGCTGTGGTACACGACTGTAATCCTGCTGAGGTAAGAGGATCATAAGTTCAAAGCCAGCCTCAGCCACTTAATGAGACCCTAAGAAACTTAGCAAGACCCTGTCTCAAAAAAAAAGAAAGGGGGGCAGCCGGGATTATGACTCAGTGATTAAGTGCCTCCTGGGTTCAATTCCTGGTACCTCTCCCCTGCAAAAAAGAAAAAAGTTCATTCCTAATGGAATAATGATTTCCATTTTTCTAGCACAGAATAACTTCCACACACCACACCAACCATTTAGAATTCATTATTTGACTCAGTCCTCACGACAACTTTATGAGACTGTATTGTTGCCTCTGATTTATAGACAGGAAACTTAAAACTCACTCAGAAAGGTGTAAGTGAATTTACCTAAAGTCATACGGCTAGAAAGTAGAAGAGTCGGGATTCAAATCAAGATCTATTGGGCTCCAAAGCCTTTACTCTTTTCCCTAGGAAGAAGTCTTTTTGTGTCATGGTAGTCAGCCTCCATACATTCCAGGCAATGCCAGTTTCCAACTGTTTTCCAGCCTAAGGGTGAGTTATGCTGCAAAAGGGAATGTTAAATATGGGGGTCTGAAGCCTGCAAAGAGGCAGGTGAGGCCCTCAGTATAGTTAGTTATGGCATCAGCCAGGTGGCTCCTGATTTACAGACATCACTGCTCCCTGAGCAGCCCCATGGCTGGCAGTGGTCTGAGAGGACCTCCCACCAATTCAGCTATGACCCCCTGTAGCCCAAGTGGCAGAGCCATCCCTAGATATTGACTCATCAGTTCCCCTTGCCAGGTACTGCTGCATCTCCTGTGCTTAGAAAAGCAGGAAGCTGAACTCTGACATTTTAGAAAGTCTTTGAACAATAACCTTGATTGAGGGGATTTTCCAGTTAACCCTGGAGAATTTCATTTAACCAAAGGCTTACTGTATTCTTGTTTTTTGAAATGTGGTAATTCATGTACACTGCGTGTTTATGATAATTCTCATTAATCAGTCAAGTCAACCAAAAGTGATTTCTTCACCAGTTAGGATACACCATAGAACCACAGAATTACCAAATTTAAAAGAGCTTTGAGACTCATTTAATAGGACTCTTCACAGTATAGGGGGAAATTAAGGCCCAGAGAGGGGATAAAACTCATTCACATTTATATAGCCTATTACTGGCACAACCAGAACTAGAAATTCTCAGTTCAAAGTGCTTTCTGCCACATCAAAAAAAATTTTTCTTTAAAAAATGTTTTTGTAGTTGTGGATGGACTGACTGCCTTTATTTTATTAATTTATTTTTTTTATGTGGTGCTGAGGATCAAACCCAATGCCTCACAAATGCTGGGCAAGTGCTCTGCCACTGAGCCACAACCCCAGCCCCCCCCACATCAAAAAATTTTAAGTCCAGGGTTTCCTGCAGGTTGAATTTAGACTGCAACCATGTTTTGTTTGGTTGTCATAGTATTTTGGAAATTGGGAGATTTCATGTAAAGATCCAAATTTGGTGAGTTTTTGTTTGTTTTGTTTTAAAAGTAGGAAATATGGCCACACTGGGCCTGATGGCAATGGAACTACTCATTCCCCCTCTAGACTGAGGCACTAGAATCTAGAAGCCACTTCCTATCACTCCCTGTCATCGTGCACCTGATCTATTTCATGACCCACCTGACCTACTAAGCACCGGAATTTGGCTTCTGTGCTTTCTGGTGAAGGGTGCTCTTTGGTTTTAAAAAAAAAAAAAAGGAGGGGGGGGGCTAAAGTGAGTCAATTGAAAAACAGGGAAGATAATAAGAAATTAGAAGCTCTTGATATGGAAGTGATCTATGTTAAAGGATGGAGAAGCTGTGGGCAGAAAAAACATCCAGGGAGCTACTGGAAGGAAGAGATGGATGCCAGAGATCCCAAAGGAGGTATAGACAGGATTTGATGCCTGCATGCAGGTGGGAAGAGAGGGAAAGAGAAGAATCAAAGCTGATGGAACCTTTGTGTTGGATGATCAGAGGAATGGTTATGGCCCAAACAGAAAAGGGAAACCAAGAGGGAAAGCTGGTTCAGGGAAAATAAGAAACTCATCTTTAGGTATGTATTATCGGAGATGACAATAGGGCTTACATTTAAAGTTGTGCAGTGGGCAGCTGAATTTGGGACTGGAATTTGAGAGATCAGAGCAGGTAACCTAGAGGAGATAGCTGAGCCCATCAAATTCAATGTGATCTCTTCTCCTGAAAGGCAGAAGGCCAAGAACAGGGAACTCAGTGCAGCATGATGAATACTGGAAAGTGGCCACTGTTTAAAAAAATCACAGAACAGCAGAAGGAGCCAGCAACAGATAAGGAATCCATGAGGCAGGAAGAGATTGAGGTTGGGGTATCACTGTAGAAGACATAAGGCAGAGATAAAGAATAGAAACATAACCAGAGAGTATCTTAGAGAAAATGGAAGGTGGGAGGGAGGTATGTTTGTAGGTTGTGCTTTGTAGGAGTCATGGGGGGGGGGCAGTGAAGTGGCCTTCTTTTAATAACTATGGAAAAATGGGGGAATCAAGATCAAGTAGATTTCAAAGGCTGATTCTCATATTAGCTACTCTGTATGTGCCTGGGAATGGGCTCCTGACTTCTCACTCATTATTCCAGAGATAGCTCATCTCACATCATTTCCTTAGTTTGGACTTAACTCTGTTTTAGTCCATTTTAAAAAACATTTACTTCTTAGTTATAGGTGGACACAATATCTTTATTTTTATGTGGTGCTGAGGATCAAACCCAGTGCCCCACACATGTGAGGCAAGCACTCTTCCTCTGAGCCACAATCCCAGCCCCTGTTTTAGTCCATTTTGACAATGAAACAAAATACTTTATACTGGGTTCTTATAAACCACAGAAATTTACTTCTCAGAGTTCTGGAGGCTAGAAAATCCACCAGCAGATCTGGTGATCTGGTGAGGGGCCATTCCTCATAGATGGTACTTCCTACGAGTCCTCATATGGTAGAAAGGGCAAACAGGTTCCCTCAAGCCTTTTTTTTTTTTTTTAAATAGGAGCACTAATCTCATTCACAGAGGGAACACTTCTGATCTGATCACCTTCCAAAAGTTCCCTGCCTCTCAGTAATGTGGGGGTAGAAGTTAGGTTTTAATATGTGACCTTGGCAGTGGGGAGGGTGAGGATGCTCTCATAGACCATACAGCTTTAACTAAAATGTGCTTGCGCGCGCACGCGAACACACACACACACACACACACACACACACACACACACTGTATGTTGCCCATGCTGAGGGGCAGCAAATTATGTGTAATTTAAAAGATGCAAACTAGGCCTCTTCCCTTGATAGAGACAGTTAAAAGATGCCTTCGCTTGTACCATCTCATTTAGTCATGTGATGAAACTTTATTATTAGAATTTCCATTGTGTAAACACAGTAGAAGTTCTGGGAAGTCAAGATAGGTGTTAAATTTGAACCCAAGTCTCTTGGAATCCTAATGTAGGGTCCTTTCCACTACTAGATGCCAGCAGGACCCTGTTAGCAAACTAGCATGGAAACCTGGATATGCTACTACCCTTAGGAAGCAGTGTACAATCTAATCTTCACTTATCCACTTGCATGTGAAATGCTTGCCCATAAAAATACATCTTTAAAAACACACATTGATTATAATGAGGGAGATCAGCGGGTAGGAAGAGAAAGAAGAGAGTAATGAATCTGGGTGGGATGAAACTCACAAGAAGAGATAGATGTATGCAATACCTGGGACTGAGCTGCGGCTTTTAACCTGGAGCCCTCGGATCCCCAGGGCTGGATGGTCCAACTTCAGGAGTTGCACACACCCGAAATTACAAGCATCATTGTAGTGACTTGTGTGCGTGTGGGTTGCTGTGGTCATTTTCTAGGAGCAGGGTGCATACTTCATCAGATTTTCAAAAGGGCCCTTGCCCAAAAAAGTTGAGAACCACTGACGCGGAAGCATGTACAGCCCCTTCCTGGATTCAGAACACAATGGGGCTGGGGATGTGGCTCAAGCGGTAGCGCGCTCGCCTGGCATGCGTGCGGCCCGGGTTCGATCCTCAGCACCACATACCAACAAAGATGTTGTGTCCGCCGAGAACTAAAAAAAAAGAAAAAGAACACAATGGCACAGTTTATACCCGGTGCCTGTCGTTTTTTTCTAAATTCTCGCCTAGAAATCTCTTCCAACTAGACTCTTTCTACCCAGGGGGAAAATCCCTCCTCCTGAAAGCCTATTTTTAGGAAAGCCTGGCCGAGTGACTCCCCGCAGTCGCAGGGGTGCTGCGCAGGCCAGAGGGTGCCCGTGGCCCTGGAAGGATCAGCAGCGCCGGAGGGGGGCTGCGGGCGAGCGGATGTCACGGCTTACCTCAGAGCCCGAATTAGAAGCCTGAAAAAATCACAGCAGGAAATAATGTGGTGCCTAAAATAGAAGCATCAACTGGGAGAGAGGCCGGGAGTAGGTGGCATTTGAGGCTCCTGCCGCGTCCCCCCAGCGGCAGCCTGACGAGCAAGCGCCTCGGAGGCGTGAGGATGTCACCCGGCCCGAGGAGGCCGCCAAGGCCCAGCCTCTGTACTTATGGCTGCTGGAGGAGGGGACTTATTACAGTCACACTGGCAGGTGCCCCACCAGTCTCCTCCAACCTTTCCCGCTCCCTCCTCCCCTCCCCCACCGTTCCTCCCACCACCTTCCCTTCAGCCCCTTCCTCCTCTCTCAACTTCCCACCATTTCCTCCTTCCCCTCCCTACACCAAGCCCCTCCCTTTCTTCCCAGTCTAGCCTCTGCCCCCTCTGCTCTAGGCTGCCAGGAGGCCCTTGGTGCACCCTAGGCAATCAAAAGTCACTTAGCAGCAGCTTCACCAAGGTCAGTCTCCTCTCCTGACTGGAGTAATTGCCACCTCTTTGGGAGAGGCTGGCAGGGCTAGTATTCCTTCCCTGGGCCCCTGCTTCAGAAAGGCAGAGAGAAAGCCCAAGCTTGCCTGCTGACCTGGGCTGGCCACAGGATATCCCTCAAATAAGTACCCTGGTTGGCTGTGAGGTTTGCTAAGCCAAAGGCACTCTTTTACCAGGCTGTCAAGGGCAAAGGGCAGTGGACAAAAATAAGGAGGGCCAGCACTTAAGAGTTTACCCATAATTCCATAATTCACTTCAGTTACTCCTCAGGACACCATGAGTTAGGAATTTCTATCATTCCTGTTTTACATATGAAGAAAGGGAGACACAAAAAGATGAATTAACATGGCATGTTCATAAAGCACACTGGTGGCCAGGGAAGTTTGACTGCAGCATCCCTAAACATCCTACTGAACTTGAACAGACCTGTCAGCTTAGTGCTCTTGAACTTGAATTAAGCTTCTCCACTTAGTGTTCTGCTACTCAGCTTTTCTAAAAAGTAATTGATAATAAGCATTATAAATATGTATGCTTGGAAATTTCAGATTTTTTAAAATCCCATATTCCTGTATTCTTATTTTTACCTCCTGAGTGTCCCCCCCCCACCACCACCACCCCAGCTGTTTTCTACTGAAAACAAGCTCTCTCGGTTTTTGCTAGTTTGAGATGCTGTGAGTCCTCGGTACCATCTGGAATGGAATGGGCATTCATTTGTGCTTGAGTGCACTGCCCACACACATGTGTTCCACTTGTTCCCTCTGCCTCTTGCCTTTGTGTCACTCTGGGGTTAGTGGTTTATGATTTACCAAACATTCATAAAGAGGTATGTGGCTAATGTGGCATCACACAAGCATTGTTCCCTGGAGTCTAGATATTATTGGGATAAATGGTGAGAAAAAGTGACTGAGATTGTGGGTAAGGGTGCAGGGACCTCCAAAGACTAAAAGAAATGTGAGAATAAAAAATATAGGGCTAGGGTTGTAGCTCAGAGGTAGAGCACTTGTCTTACACATGTGAGGCGCATTAAAAATATAGTTAGCATGCATTAATATGTCCTGAATGCAAGGTTTTGTTCTATATATTTTATAAGAATTATCTCATATAAATGGTAATAAGAATCCTGTGACATGAGTATCATCACCATTTGATAGAAAACTCAAGTCATATAAAGCTTAGAGCTAGGGTTCTGATGCATTTAATTAGCCCACTAATTGCAAACAAAAATGGTGCTGTTTTTTTCGTTTTTTCCCTCCAAAATAGAAATATCTTTGTCTTTTTGCTAGCTTTGAGAAGGTTTACATGCTCACTGTGAAGAATTAAAATGATACAAAGTACATAAAGAAAAAAATAAAAGCCTTTCTCCATAAGCCCCCTCCTCATGGACCCACATTTAAAGGTTTCTGATATTGCCATTGTATTGAATCAGGGGATCAGAAAGGTATAAACATAAACATTTTGGTCATATACTGAAATGGACAAGTTATTTTATTTCAGCCTTGTAAAATGAAAGGTAAGGGTGTAGTAATAGGCCTCTGTATTGCTGGTGACAGTTTAATTAGTACATTTTTTTTTCCTGTACTGGGGATTAAAACCAGGGTTGCTCTACTGCTGAGCTACAGCCCCAGCCCTTTTCATTTTGAGACAAGGTCTTCCTGAGTTGCCAAGCTGGCCTAGAACTTGTGATCCTCCTACCTCAGCCTCCTACCTCAGCCTGTTGCTGGGATTACAGGCATTTCCACCAAGCCCTGCTAATTAGTACAACCTTAAAGCAATTTGTTAATATATATTGAGTGACTTAAAAATATTTATACCTTTAAAAAATTCATACCTGATACTTTATACCAATTCTACTTATGAGAGCCTATCCCAAAGAAATAAATAAATGAAAAGCTAATATGTAATATTTTTATATTCAAAATTTTGGCATAACTTCATTGTCCTTCAAAAAGAGAATGGTTAAACCAGGTGCAGTGGCACATGATTGTAATCCCAGCAGCTCGAGAGGTTGAGGCAGGAGGATTGCAAGTTCAAGAGCAGTCTCAGCAACTTAGCAAGGCCCTGAGCAATTTAATGGAGACTGTCTCAAAATAAAAAATAAAAAGGTCTAGGGGATATGGCTCAGTGGTAAAGTGCCCCTGGGTTCTATCCCCAGTACCAAAGAGAGAGAGAGAGAGAGAGAGAGAGAGAGAGAGAGAGAGAGAATATTTAAATATGTCATAAAAAAATTAGAGCCCTCTCCTTGCTCGAATAACATGCAGTCATTTAAAATTATGTGTAAAGACTCTAATAATATGATGGAAATGTTTAGAATATAAAGTCAAATAAAAAAAAATACACAGCCTGGTACTGTGGTAATATACCTTTAATTCCAGTGACTTGGGAGGCTGAGGCAGGAGGATAGAAAGTTTGAGGCCAGCCTAAACAGATTAGTGAAGCACTGTGGCAAAACAAACATGAAAAAGGCTGGCAATGTGGAAAAGTGCCTCTGAGTTCAATCCCCAATAACAACAACAACAACAACAAAATATATATATACACACACACATATACACACAGATACACACACATATTTATACTGCATGATTAAAATTGTATAAAAGGAAATAATAGCAAAATGTAGAGTCTAGGGCTGGGGCTCAGTGGTAGCACACTTGCCTGGCATATGTGAGGCACGGATTCGATTCTCAGCACCACGTATAAATATATAAATAAAATAAAGGTCTATCAACAACTAAAAAAAAGAAAAAGAAATAATAGCAAAATGTTACCAGTGGTTGTATTAGTATATGGAGACTAATGTGGTTTTCCTTTTTCATTATTTCTGTAATGTGGTTTATTTTTGTAGTAAAAATTGTATCTGCTTAAAGACTGGAAAATAGATGGAAATTATCAAAGAACTCTTATTTCTTCTCTCCTCTCTGAATCTGAGATTTACTTCTAAAATGAAACAGATTAGAATTAGATGACTTCTAAATCATGCCAGCTCTGATATTATATATTTCCTGATAGTCAAGTGACTCCCTCTGTAATTGATTTAGAGTCAAAATTCATCTCACCATTATGTACAATAATGCACCAATAAAAAATATTGAAAAAAAATAAAGTCAACATTCAAGCTACGTGCAGTGGTGTGCACTTATAGTCCTAGCTACTTGGGAGGCTGAGGCAGGAAGATCCCTTGAGCCTGAGAATTTAAGACAAGCTGGGCAGCATAACCAAGCCCCATCTCTTAAAAAAATAACAAAAAGCCAAAATTCAGTCACCACACTGAAATTGAACAGATCAGAGTAGAACTTGTTCTGTGACCATTAATTTAGGCTCTGCCTACCTTTATCAGAGTATCCATTCATTTAAAAAAAAACCAGAAAGTTGTTTGGATCTGCATAGAGGTTCAATCTAGGTTCAGTGTTCCCACTAGAAAGACATTTTTTTTCCTTAAAAATAAAGATATCTTTTTCATTCCCCACTGGGAAGGAGAGAATCCCAAACTTGGCAGTCCCAGAACTGGATAATTGGGGCAGCGACTTCTCAGCTTATCCCCATTTTGAGGGAAAAAAAAAAAAGGTATATGAGGCTCCCATGGCCCTGCCTTGCCCACTCCTCTGCAGTGGCAAGGGATGGATGGAAACTGTTTACTAGGTGGAGAGCTCCTTGAAGGCAGGGACCAGGGTTTTATTCTGGCACCTGAACATGGAATGAATGAATGGGTTATCAACTAAGTGTGAAGAAAGCCCATTGCATGGGAGATCCAGTAGGAGTTCCATGTATCTGTGAAATAAGTAAGGCTAGCAATCAGAAGAAGTATATTGTGAGGTCACTGATCTGGAGGAGTTGGGGTGGGGGTGTGTTTAGGAAGGCACAAGGCTGGCACAGACTTCGTCAGAGCCCTGAAAGGGGCTGAGTGGGCTCTGACTCAGCTCCATGAGTCACTCACTGTACTGCTGTCTCCATCCTCTGGGCACATCCTCTGGACCATTGAGCTCAGCCTTAAGTGGAGGAGGGTGAAATTTGGGCCTGCACTTCCAGATGAGTCACCAAGCTGAGCTGGAAGGAAGGGGTTGAAGCACCACCCTCCTGTCCCCCATCAACACCTGTGCTTCCTCAGGGGTTCTCATGCAGACTCAGACCCCATGAGTAGGTTCTAGTTGCTCCATTAATAGCCTACCTGGCTCTGTCACACCCCCCTGCTCAATCTGCATAATTTCCATGGTGCCCTCACAGAGTTGACTCCTGGGATTCTCATGGGCATCTCAAGTGAGCTTATAAAGAACTTTACATGGCTGCCTTATACCACTTGTCATTCTATTCTTTACCTCCCCCCAAACCTTTTCAGTTAGAAAAGCAGTTTTATATTCCTTGTCTCACTGATTCTTCTGAGACCCTGGGCAGCAAATACCACCATTCTACAGGGAAGAACATGGAAGCTCCAAGAGGCACAGGAACTAATGAAGGGATTCATGAAGGGCCTTGAAGGGCAAAGGCATGCCACAGAAAGGGCAGAGCTGGCCAGTGGAACTTCCAGGCACTGGGTTGGGCAGTGGGCTGGGGAAGAGGGACAGTGCTGGCCATTCTGTGACATGACAAAAAAGATAGCTGATTGGGAGCAAAAGACAGATGAGGTACTTTGTCTTTTCCTTATGATGAAAGGGAAGCCATTGCAGGGAGCAACATAGGTTTTAAAAACTTGTCTTGGGTGGAGTGTGAGCAGGGAATTGGAACAGGGCCAGCCAGGAGGTAGCTCCACAGTTCAGGGAGGGGCTGGCCTGGTCTGCCTGTGGGCAAGTGCAGAGGAGTCAGGAAAGGAGGGGGGAAGCACTCAGAGATCATCTGGAGGCAGGCTAGGAAGGCCTCTAGGCTGGTGTCACACAGGCAATTGAAAGTAGGGGTCTGAGGCTGTTACCCCTGAATAAATTATATATATTTATTCCACTATAAAGGACCTGGCATGCTAAGTAGGATACAATCCACATGCAGATGTGATTGTTTTCAGTCAGGGAATGACAATGACTCAGGGTAGAAGGATGGTCACTAGGGCCACCAACCCCAAGGAGCTGAGCAAAGGCAGGTGCAACCTCTGTGACAATGCTCCTAATAGGGGAAGTCCTTTTGTAAAGTTAAAGCACCTGCCCACCCATTAAAAGCCCTATAAAGGAGACAGGTGACTCTTGCCTCTTGGTGGCTCAAGAATGAAACTATGTTCCTGTTCCTCCCTCCACCCAACTTTGGGCTCTGCAGATTACCACCCATAAATGAGGACACAGCCCTGGCAGATAGGCAGGCAGCCAGGAAGGGGCCTCTTGGGAGAGTTCCTAGAACTTCTGGTGGAGTGTGGCTCTGGATTGTAGAGACAGGTCTGGGGTCCTTGAGCCCTTTAGCCCAAGAGGGTTGGGGAGGGGTTAGTATTTCCAGATAAGACCAATAAAAATAAATAAGGCCAATAAAAATAAAGAACAGGGCTGGAGTTGTAGCTTAGTGGTAGAACGCTTGCCTCACAAGCATGAGGCACTGAGTTGGATCCTCAGCACCACATAAAAATAAATAAATAAAAATAAAAATACTGTGTCCATCTGCAGCTAAAAAGAAATATAGAACAGACACCTAGTTAAATTTGAATTTCAGATAAACAACAAATAATTTTTATAAGTATATCCCAAATATTCCATGGGATATACTTATATAAAAAATATCTGATGCTTATCTAATTAGGTATGTGTCCTTTATTTGTATTTACTAAATTTGGCAACCCATAAGGGATGCCTTACTACTTCTGCATACCAGGGCCTTGGGAATTTTTCTCTGTCTAGACCATGGAAATAACTAGCTTATGCATGTCCTGGAACTTATGTGGGCTTCAAGGTCACATTAGGAGATAAGCCTGTCTCTGATGGCCTTTCAGTTTCTGGCTCAGCCTAGCAGTCATCTTGTAAACAGCAGTCCACTTCACGCTTTGACTATAACCCTTGCTGCTCTGATACTGTGGCTTATTTTAAAATTGACATTCCCCCCATCCTTTTCCCTCTCCCCCTCCCTACCCACAGGGGAAGCAAGATTAACCTTCCTGTCCTAGGCTGAGTTATCTGTCCTGCAGCTCATAAACCACAGGAATGAAGAAATCCAGACTTTGGGGCTGGCACCTACAGATTTAAAAAAACAGCTATCTCTCAAGTCTACAAATGAATTATAACTCCTGACAGGGTACAGATGGAGTGTAGCCTTTGTATCCCCTCTTTAAAAGCCCACTGTTCCCCCCAATACTTAGAATCATAGCCTCTGGGAGAGAAGCCCATTTTTTTTTTCTTCTTTTGTACCAGGGATTGAGTCCAAGGATGCTTAGCCACTTAGCCACATCCCCAGCCCTTTTTATTTTTTTATTTTGAGACAGGGTCTTGCTAAGTTGCTTAGGACCTCGATAAATTGTTGAAACTGGTTTTGAACTTGCAATCCTCATACCTCAGCCTCCAGAGCCACTGGGATTACAGGTGTGTGCCACTGGGCCCATCTAGAAGCCTACTTTTCTAGCAAAGCAATAAAGCTACTTTTTCCTTTTTCTCAAAAACCTTGTCCTTGTTATTAGGTTGGCATCAGGGACAAAGACTGAGCTTTCGATATCAATCCACAGTAGATGGATGAATAGCTGTCACCTCTGATCATGATCATGTGACCTAACAAAGAGGGGAATCAAGGTTCTCTTTCTCTAGCCAGCAGCATCTGCCAACCTGTCACATCCTGGCCCTGATGTAGGTGCCCCAGAAGCCTGTAGCCCTCATTCAGTCAGAACTTATACCAAGGTCCAGTTCAGAGGGCTGTGGAGGAAAAGGGAGCTGAGCTCTGTCCTGAGTCTATGCAGTGCAGATCATGGAATTCATTTGTTAAGAGGCTAGCTGTCAGGAAATAGCAGCACCACAGCTTGGCTGGACCCTGCAGAATTCAAGGAGTTTGCATTCTAACCTCATTTGGATCAGACCACATTGGATCCTCACCATTTCATTGTCCCATGAGCAAAGATGGTATTCCAGTTGCATGATGCATGATCTGAGACTGACAATAGTTAAGTCTTCCCCTGTAGTCACAGATCCTGTCACATGTGAGCACTGAGGCTTCACCCCTACTCAAAGGAAAGTGATTAAGGATGCTGGAACTCCAAGGAGCCAGTTGATGCCCTGGGTGGAATTTCTTGGTTTCCACAGTAGGGTACAGCCCTGAATTCCTGCCAAATGGGGTGGCAGACCTGTAATCCTAGCAACTCTGGAGGCTGAGGCAGGAGGATTGCAAGTTGGAAGCCAGCCTCAGCAACTTACTGAGACCCTGTCTCAAAATAAAAAATAAAAAGATCTGGGGTATGGTTCAGTGGTTAAGCACCCCTGGATTCAATCTCTAGTACCCAACAAGCAAAACAAAGAATCAGGCTGAAAAGCCCTGCCCTGGCTACCTTCAAAAGACAGAAGGCCAGCAGTTCCTGTGCGCACATCTGATCTCTACCTGTCCCACAGGTGAAGTGGACAGCTGAATCTTGATGAGGATCTGCCTGGGGCAGCAGGACAGGGTGCTATGAGAGCTGTAAGTGGGGAGGGAACCTGGAGTAACTGAGAGGAGGGCACCAAACCCACAGTCCTCCTGCTCCCCAAGGGGAACCCAGGCTTTCAGTGCTAAGCGCAAGAGCAGGTCAACCACAGCAGAGTCTGTGGATGTTAAAGTAGACTTTGAAGAGGAAACAGAGGAGTGCACGGCAGATATTGCAGAGGTAGAGTTGTATGTGTTCATTCCACAAGTATTTCCTGAGTATCTGCTACATGCCAGACACCATTCTAGATACTGTGGAATCTAGCAGTGAGCACCGATGTCTCACAGTCCTCTTGCTTGAGAGTTGACTGTTTTGACTCCAGCCAATGTAGTGTAAAACCCAGACCCTTGACAATCTTCCAAAAAAAGTATTTTCTCACCAAACATGGAGCAGAGGGTTAATTTTAGTAAAGATTTACTGGGTCATGATGACAGGCAGTTGCTCCTCTCACAGCCTGGCTATGAGGTCCTTCTCCCAGGTCTCTCTTGGCCATGGGCAGGGGGGAATCACCTCCTCTCCTCCAGCTCCAGCCCCCTCCAGCAGTTTGCTTCACAGAGGCCTGGTGGTGTTCAAAGGGGAAAACATTTCTCTCTTTGCTCTCTCACAGTTGGGGTCAGAAGGACACAGCTTCTTTCCCCCACGCTCCTCCTTTCTGATATAAGGCCATTGATTGTATCCCATTTCTGCTTCTGGGGTGAAATGAGTTCACACCTAAGAATGGTTGTACCCACAACACTCTAGAACAATGGATTACATCAATCACTGATAGCACAGCTTCTACCTCACAGTGTTAGGTCAACCAGAAAACCAGGCTCCATGTTTTAGATGTGGGGCGGGGGGAGTGTTGAGCTGCTGCCCTTTTATTTTGGATTGGATATACTTTAGCACCTCCTTCTCACTCTTTTGTTAATAAAATAAAACAATAAACACACACTGCAATAGAAGAACACTGACAGCCTGTGTTTATGTGTTTATGTTGCGTCTGTCTCTAAGAAGCTGCAACTGCTATGTAGATTTTCAACAAAATGAGTTTTCCCTCAGTGTTGGGGGGTATGATAATTCAAAACAAAACAAAACAAAAAAAGGAGGGCAGATTCTTTCAATATGTCTTTTAATTGTTGCTCTCTTCCTTTTTCTTTCCCTTTCTCTCCCCACTCCTCAACCCGCCACCCCTTAAAACAGGCATTGACCTGCTTGCGGCCATCTCTGACAAGGCCTAGACAGAGAAACCAGGTTCTGAAACTCTGTTCCCTGTAGGAAGATTCCATCAGAGTCAGCACACTGCTCTTTCCATCAGTTGTTCCCAGTGGCTTTGTTCTTTTGCTCTGCTTTTCTCTCCCAGAAAAGGACCTCAGGGTGAGTAGAACCCCCTGAACACAGCACCTGGGGGAGGAACATGTAAATTAGGAGACTAGAGAACAGGAGAAAACTAGAGAATCTGTGTGAATCTAGAAACAATCCTCATCTGTACATTTTAATCAGAAATTCAGTCTTTTGGCTGAAAGTAACAGAAACACAACTCTTATTAGCTTGAGCCCCAAAGGAGAAGGTGTTGGCTCACATAAGCTTACTGTGGACACAGCAAGGAAGGAATGACCAGGTTCAGGACCCAGATGTCCTCTGATGTGGCAGTATCTAATCTGACTTTAAATGTGGAAATGTGGATACTAATGCTACTTCTCAAAATCCAGACTAAGGAAACATACTGGAGGATGTTACTTGAAGTATTATTTATAGGGCAAAATTAGGAATAATCTAAATGTTCATGTTTAAGCCATGGCATATTTTGTACTCTGAAAATGTGGAAATTGTTCAAAAGAATGAAGTTATGTACTAACTTAAACCCCTAATACATCTTGGTAAATGAGAAAAGTAATTTGTAGAATGATACATACAATATGGTCTTGCTCAAGCATCAGCAAAAGCAAAAACAAAACCTTGAAATAGTACTAGATATTTCTATATGTGTGTTTGCAACATATATTTTTCTTTTCTTTCTTTGTACAGTGCTGGGGATTGAACTCAAAGCTTTGTGTATGTTAGGCCAGTGTTCTATCACTAATCTATATAATTAGACTTTTGTATTTTATTTTGAGACAGGGTCTCATTTTGTAGCATAGGCTGGTCTTGCACTTGCGATCCTCCTCCTCAGTCTCCTGAATAGCCAGGATTATAGGCCTGTGCCACTCCTCCTGCTTGCAAACATATCTTTCTAAATGAATGCAATGCACAGAGAAAGGTCTGAATTCACAGACCTTCATTTCCTCCAAACAGGTAAATTTAAGGGGTTGGGATTGAAGCAGACTGTCAGGTTCATTTTTATTTTCTTTTAATTTTTTAAAATATTTATTTTGTTTTAGTTGTAGTTGGACGCATTACCTTTATTTTATTTATTTTTATGTGGTGCTGAGGATCAAACCCAGGGCCCCACACATTAGGCAAGCGCTCTATCGCTGAGCCACAACCCCAGCCCTCTTTTAATTTTTTTGGTGCTTGGAATAGAACCTGGGGCCTCGTACATGCTAGCAAGTTCTCTACCACTGAGTTACATCCCCATCTCTTTGACTTTTTTCAATGATAACATATCCATTTATAATTTATATACATAATTAATTTTAATTAATTTTAAAAAATTTAAAGGAAAAAGATGTGGAAACTTTCTGACTGGATCAGCTTGGGTCATCTGACTTTTCCTAGACCAATCAACTACAACCAAAGGGCCACTAGAGTTTGTGATTGCCCAAGCTGTTTTATAAGCTGTGAACTCTGGTGCAATACACAGATTGGCAGCTCCCAGTGACATGCTTGAGTGAGTGATATGAGAGCAGTTCCCCCAAAAAGGGAATAAATATCGATAGGGAAAGCTTTTGGATATCATTGTTTTCATAAGTTTGTGCGTCATCCAAATCCAAAGTATTTTGTTCAATATATTTCTATTACAATACAGGTGGAGCATCTCTAATCCAAAAACTTTTAAATCTGAAATGTTCCAAAAATCTGAAACACGGGGCTGGGGATGTGGCTCAAGCAGTAGCGCGCTCGCCTGGCATGCGTGCGGCCCGGGTTCGATCCTCCAGCACCACATACAAACAAAGATGTTGTGTCCGCCAATAACTAATAAATAAATAAATATTAAAAAAAAATCTGAAACACATCACAGATTGTCCACATTGGTGGCTCAGTGACTTATGACTCAATGGTGCTTCCTTTCTAGGTGACAGGGAGTTTGCAAATGCTCCCCTAGCCCATGTCAGAGCCACTGGGCAGCAGTGGGAGACCAGCCACTATGCAAGAGAAGATGGTGAGAAGGGCAGTTCACCCAGGGCTGATTCATCAGAATCTTCTCTCATCCGAAAAGTCTGTCCCTTATCTAGGGGTGAGCACGTCCTCTACTATCCATTACCTTGTAGTTGTAGAAGTATCAGTCAAAACGTTTCTGAGGAAGCTCACCATGAAGAAGAGCAGAGTCCCAGGGACCAAGCATTGGGGGTCCCACAGCAAGCGGGGCAGGTTTGTAAAGAGTCCAAGAAAGGAAGAAGGGTGTTCTGAGGGAAGAAGAGGGGTTGAACCCAGGGTCTCCCACATGCTAGGCAAAAGCTCTACCACTGAGTGACATCTCCAGTTCTTAACTCTGTGCTTTCATTCTCGCTCTTGCCCCAGCCCCAGTGATCACCACAAACTAGGCTGCATTTTTCAAGTTCGATGGGTTTTTCTAGTCAGACAAACTGGGGAATTTTAGGGCTGGGGATGTAGCTCAGTGGTACAGCTGTTGCCTAGCATATGTGAGTCCCTGAGTTCAATCCCCAGCATTGAAAAAAAAGAAAAGAAACAAATAAACTTTGGAATATTAAATGCAACAACCAAACCCATTTAGGTGCTGAACCTTGAGCTGGGTTTGACTCAGTTGAATTTCCCACAGGGAACCAAGGGGAAGGGGAAAGGTGTATGACCTTAAACTGCAGTCTCCATGCTGAGCAGATTTCAGTCTGCATTTTTAGATTACACCTTCTCTTTATTCCCCAGCACCCTAACCCCTTACCAGCGCTGTCACTGAGCCATTTCACTCCTACCACTGAGACTCTGCACCAACATCCACCTCCATCCCTCGCTGTGGTCATATTCCAGCATTTATGAGAGTCTTCATTCATTTAATATCGAATACCGACTATGTGCCACATACTGATGTTATAAGACACACCATCACCCTCAAGAAGCTTCCATCTACCCAACACCCAACTCAAGGGACCACAGAGGTCACCTAAACTCATCTGGGTGACCTAAAGATAGCGTTGCACTCCTTTCCAGAAAAAAAACACACATGCACAGAATATTGCCTACACTGAAGGGTGGCACCAATGCCCTGGAGCCCATTTATGATTGGAGGGTCTGTGTACTCCACATTGGTATAATTCAACCCTCTCATTTGACATAATAAAAATGGACTGAATTATCTGACAGAAAAAAAAACTCAAGACCTAGAGAGGAAAATGTCCAAGGTCACACTGTGGGTAAGGTGCTGAGTGAGTCCCAGAAGCCAGGCCTCCTTGCTCCCCAGATGCTGCTCTACCAGGCTTTTCCCATCCGTTGTTGGCTAGGAGAAACTGGATGCGGGGAGCGCGAGTGCCCTGTGCCAGTCCCCTTTCCAGCTGCCATGCCTGGGGTTGCCAAGCCTATAGCCTCCCTTTTCCAGCACCTCTCTGATACCTCTGGGAGGGGCCAGTGGCCAGGAACTCCCTCAATAGTGGCTTTGACCCTGACCACCCCAACTTGTTCCAGACGTCAGGGGAAATGCTCTAGAGTGAACAGGATGTGTTTTCCTACAAAATCATTTATCTCACCAGATAATTTGCATACGTGTGGGGACATAAATGTCATTCCTTGCCCATTTCCTCCCTAAAGAAAAGGGTTCCCATCACAGCTTTCTTCTAAGAGAGGAGGCCACCACGCAGGCCCAGCTCCAGCCCTGGAAGATGATGCCTTCCTGATGGGGGTGGGGACTGGGGGATGAATGCAGAGGTGGGGCCAGATGTTAGTCAAGGCACCCAGAAGTGATCTGTAATGAGGCTCCTTTCTCGACCTCTCTTTTCTCAGGGCTTGGCTCCTAGGAGAGTCCCAGCTTTAGCTCTAGCAAATGACCTGCTCCTGTTACCCCAGGACCCTGGGTATCCCACGTTGTTCTTTATTGCATTTTCTTGGGGCTTAGTTATTGAATATTCAGTTGCTACCGAAGAGGATTGAGGCTGGGCATGGTGGCATACACCTGTAATTCCAGCTACTTGGGAGGTTGAGGATCCCAAGTTCAGGGCCAACTTGGACAACTTAGACCCTGTCTCAGAGGGAAAAAAGAAAGAAGGAATGAAGGAAAAGGGGCTGGGTTCAATCCTTAGTACTAGGTGGAAAAATAGTAGGAAGTGCTTGTGCTATGTTTCAGACATTGATTTAAGCATGCTACATGTGCTGAAAATTCACTTAATCCTCACAATCTATAGAAATTGACTCTTATTTTTCCATTGTCCACATGAGAAACTGAGGTTTAGAAAGGTTAAGTAATTTGCCCAAAGTCACACAGCTGGTAAGAGGCACTGACAGACTTTAAACTCAGTCTTCCTGGCTCCAATATCTAGGACTCTAAGTACTATGTCATAAGAGAGATATTTCAAAGGTTGTAAGTCTCTTTTAACCCTTGAAGACAGTGTCGTACTATAATGTTGGTGTGACATTTAAGGCCCTTTATGATCTTCTTCCATGATCCGCTTGTGGAAGCAGCACACGAACATGCGGGGCTGGTCCCCACAAAGTTTCATTTGCTCCAACAGCACTTTCTCATTTCTCTGTTTGAAACTTTTCTTGAGCCTCTGAGCTTCTAACATGTTTAGTTTGAACAGGGCAGGCCCTTCTTTTCTTCTTTCCCAAGGTAGCTTTTATCAAATTATCCCCTCTAATTATTATTCACCAATAATTAGAGGGGACAATTTGATAAAATTGTCTCTTATTTCTAGGTTTCACTTACTTCCAAGGGTTGGGTGTCTATTTTACTCATGTCAGAATTCTTAGCTTTAAGTCTAGCGTCTGACACGTGGAAAATACTCAGTAGATGCCTGTTATGTACAGTAGACAAAATATGTTACAAAATAATGTGTTCATATGCTAAATACTGTGTAACATAAACTATGTATACTGTACATAACCCAAAATATTAGTTAATAGAGATTTTTTTCACAGAATTTTAGGGGTTACTGATTTTTACTTCTTTGCTTATATAAGTATATTTTCCATCATGAACATGAACTACCTTTGTAATAAGAAACAATGCATTATTTAAAAATTGTTGGTATATGAATAATAGCTAACATTTATTGAGCACATACTATATAAAAATTAAGAGCTTTGCCAGGCACAGTGGTGCATACCTGTAATCCCAGCAGCTCAGAAGGCTAAGGCAGGGGGATTGCAAGTTCAAGGCCAGCCTCAGCAATTTAGCTAGGCCCTCAGCAACTTAGCAAGACCCTATCCCAAAACAAAATCTAAAAAAAGAGTTGGGAATGGCTGGTACAAAAAAAAAATACATGTGGAAAATACTCAGGGGATGTGGCTCAAGCGGTAACGCGCTTGCCTGGCATGTGTGGGGCGCTGGGTTCGATCCTCAGCACCACATATAATAAAAATAAAGATATTGTGTCCACCGAAAAATGAAAAATAAATATTAAAAAATTTATCTCTCTCTTTAAAAAAATCTATAAAAAATACATTAAGAGCTTAATGCATACTGTCTCTAACCCTTACAAAAGTTCTCTTAGGTTTGTACTATTGGTATTATTACCATTTTACAGATGAGGAAACTGAGAGGTCAAGGTTATAGGATTAGTAAACAGTGGAGTTGAGTCCTGGTCTGTCAGACTACAGAGATGTACCACAACCTCTCTATAGACCAGCCTCTGGTGGAAGATGGGTAGATGACTAAGTTTTCTCTTTTTAAATATCATCTTTTAAATTTTGAAATAATTTCAGATACAAGAATAGTACAGTGAATTTCTGAATATCCTCCCAGTTTCAACAGTGGTTAATGTTTTTTGCCACATTTTATCTCTTACTTTCTCTGGTTCTCCATGTGTACATATTATTATAACAGCTTGATTGAGGTATAAGTCACATGCCATATAGTTCACCCAAATTATATAATCCAGTGGTTTTTAATATACTCACCCAAATATGTGCGACCATCACCAAAGTCCCATTTAGAACCTTTTCATCACCTCCAGAAGAAACTCTGTACCTTTCAGCTATTACTTTCCCACACCCCATCCACCTGAGCCCTAAGCAACTGCTAATCTACTCTGTCTTTATAGATTTGCCTATTCTGGAAATTGCATATAAATGGAACCATATGTCATCTTTTATGACTCACTTTTTTTCACTTAGCATAATGTTTTCAAGATTCATCCATAACTGTAGCATGTACCAGTACTTCATTCCTTTTTATGGCGAAAAACAGTCCCATATATGGATAAGTCACATTTATCAGTTGATGGACATTTGCGTTGTTTCTACATTTTGGTCATTGTAAACAATGCTGCCCTGAACATTTGTGTACAAGTTTCTGTGTGTACATGTTTTTTCGTTTCTTTTGGGTATATAAATGCTGGGTCATACAATATCCGTGTACACCTCAAGCCTTGTCCATTGGCGGATGCTGAGGTCAAGTCGCTTGGCTGCACAGGTAGGGGAGAGACAAGCCCTGGTCTCTGCCCACTTTCTGCAGCCACAGGATCCTACAGCAGGACGCAGGGAGGGGACACGGGCTGTGGAAAATTCCTCACCTGGAAGATTCACTGGGAAGTGCCGAAGCAAAGAAAGAGGTTGTGTGGGCTTCTTCCGGGGCCTTTCCCAGGGACACAACGGGGCCAGCCATGCAGGAGGGGATGTCTAGGAGTGGGTGCAGACGCAAGGGTTTCCCGAAACTTCTCTGAAGACTCCGCGCCTCTCCGGAGGAGCGGGCCTGGGAAAGCCGCAGCGAAGGGTGGGGGGTCCGGGGTCGGAGGGTCGCGAAGGCCGGTGGAGCCGGGAAGGCGCGGCCTGGCTGGGAAGGGCGGGTGCGCCCGCGGCCCCGCTGGCTGCAGGGCGCTCGGAGAGGCAGCGAGGGAGAGGCCGAGGCGAGCCCGAGGAGCCTCCCGGGCTCCCAGCCAGAGGGAGTCCCTTCCGATGGGGCTTCGGGGATTGCTGTTCCTTGTGGAGAAGAGCCCGGAGAATCTCCCTGCTGCCCCCCAGCTCCTGCGCTCTGCCAGAGGGAGGCCGGAGGTTCCTTGGTCCCTCTGTGGCGTGGCCCTTGCTCCTCCCCCTTGCAGGTGACAGCCCTGAGCCCACTCCTGCCCAGTTTACAGCGTGGGTGACAATGGCTACCTTCAGGGAAGGGCAGGACCTCCATGGTCCAGCCATCCAGATGTGAAATGGGCATGAGAGGCAGTAAAGGTGAAGTGGCACCCCCTTTCTCCACAGAAAAGCCCTCTTCACCATGGCTGATTTTAGGACTGTCAGCAAAGAGTTTCTGCAAAAGTGTTCAATGTAGATAAACTTCCTATTTTCCTGTCGCCCTGTTTACTTGGCCACTGGCCGGGAAGATACCAGCACTCCAGGTGCTGGACACCCCTTACTAGTCTTTCACAAACATATCCAGTATAGTACTTTGAAGAAATGTGCAAACAAGGACTCTGGCCTTGAGCTGGGCTTCACAGAGATGTCTACATTTTTAAGGTAAGTTACAACTGGGCTCCATGGTAACAGCTGGCAGGGGGAGGAAAGAAGGAGAGAAGAAGCTCTCCCTTCTCAGGTGTTGTCCTTGAAGGGTTAACTTGCCCAGAACAGTGAGAGAAAAAGCTGCTTTCATGTGAACTTCTGCAACTGTGAACTTCTGAGCCCCTCCCCTTACATGCTGGGTATAAAACTCTGAAACTCCCTGAACTCGGGGTTCAGGGGATTGATTGATTACAGCAAAAGCTGTGTCCTCTGAACCTGGCTGCAGCCAAATAAAACTGTTTCCTGCTGTCTTCGGTGCCTTGCCTCGTTTGTCCCTACAACCAAAGGAGCGAGTGCTCCGAAACCTGTGGGACCCGTGGCCATGCGCACCCCCACCTGATGACCTGCAGACAGGTTTTGAAGTTTGGAAAAGTTCACATACAAATCAAGATTTCTGATTTTTCTGGACAAATAAAAAGATTTGGTAACACCCAGCTTGTGTTTCACGCGGCAGCCAGGGTCCTCACCACCACCCTGTGGGACGACAGAAACATTAACTCCAGGTTATACCGGAAGAAAGCAAAGAGAAGTAAGCCACTTTGCCCAAGGTCACTGCCAGGAAAAAGCAGGGCTGGACTCTTCATCCTCCGCCTCCCTGGTCCTTCCTCTTGGCTCTCCCCTCTGTTTTTTTTTTTTTTTTTTTTTTTTTAAAGAGAGAGTGAAAGAGGAGAGAGAGAGAGAGAGAGAATTTTTTTTAATATTTATTATTTTTTTAGTTCTCGGCGGACACAACATCTTTGTTGGTATGTGGTGCCGAGGATCGAACCCAGGCCGCACGCATGCCAGGCGAGCGCGCTACCGCTTGAGCCACATCCCCAGCCCCTCCCCTCTGCTTTTGCTTTTCATTTTCTCTCTCTCTGAGAGCAGGTCCTCCCAGCAGCAGTTGGATGGACTGCGGATGTGAACAGCAAATGACAATGCCTTAGTGACAAAGTGTGGGGCCTTCTAGGCCATTGCAGAGTCCTGAACTAGGCCAAATAGCTCTTAACTGAGACTCTGGAGAGGCACTTTCCCAAAGCAGGAAGGCTTGGTCAAGGAACCCACAGTAAACTCAGGCAGGCGAGAGGAGCTGGGCACCTCTGTAAGGAGACCTGGGCTCCGGTCAGCCTCGGTGGTGCTCTCCTTTCCTGGCTTCCCTCTTCTCATGGAAACAGAGAGAACAGAGCCAGGACCTCCTTAGTTTCTAATCACAGTTCAGTCCAGCCAGGCTTCCTTGAGCAAACTCTGCTGGTCACTCTTTCTTAATTTCTCTTCTTGGAAAGGCTTGCTAATTCATTTCCTGTGTGGGTTTATCAATACTCCCTAGCAGTTTCTAGAAATGAATTAAGGAACAGTATCTTAGGTCTCAGAAGGTTGGTGGGAGCCATTGGAACTGATTTCTAATAGTTCAGCCATCTACGGCACTCTACAGTTTATAAGACCCTTTCACATCCATGCGTATTATGAAGTTCTCACAATCTTCTGAGCCAGATAGGAGTAATTTGTAAGCATGGTTCATATAAGTTAGGGCACAGAATTCTCAGTTCCTCTCAGTCCTGCAACTTACCTTGAACAAATTCAAGTCATTTTATTTTTCCTTTATTTCCTCATTGATAAAAAAAAATAGCAATCTACCTGAGGCAAGTCCACTGTGTTTTGTATCTCCAGGGAGTGCTGTTCATATCAGATATCATGTGATTGGTTCCCTGGGATTGTGCCATGGGTGGAACTCCTCTAATATACATCAGGAGGATTAAATGACATAATTTATGCATTAGAACAAGGCATGGGAGACAGTAGGTGATTAACAAATGCTTATCAGGTGAGTGAACTCACTCAGTCATGATGGATTCTGAGAGACACTCACAGGAAGAAGGAAGTAGTACTGGCTCCCTGTGGCTGTTGTTGCTTTTCCTGCCCATTTTTCTGTTTCTTGCCAAGTTGCCCTTTGTCCCAAGTCTCTGGACTCCCAGCCGGCTGGAGGCACAGTTATCTGTGGAGCCTGGAGTGCTGGGTCTGGGCTGTGTAATGACCAGCCTTCCGCTTGCTTGAAGTTTCCGTTGGGGAGCTGGAAGCCACAGAATCCAGATGGCTAATTGCTTTGTGCCTGTTTCTGCAAATCACAGTGATTCACTGTCCCTGCTGAAAACATGCTCTCTTTTCAAAGATTTAATGGTTTCCAAAATTAATTTAGCCTCATCTGTTATCCCCCTGCCCTTCTGCACTGTCCCCTCCCCACAAAGCTCTCCTTCCTTTCTCCCTGCCCTCCCCCCAGGATGGAGCTTTCTGTTCCACAAAGCTGGCTTTGACTCTGAGGGCCCTTCCAGGGTCACCTGAGCACAAGCCCAGTGTGGAGCAGTTGGCTGGAACCCCAGGAGGGAAGGGCTGGTGCCAGTGGTACACTTACCTCCCACCATCCCTTGCGCTCGGGCCACCCAGCAAGATACTCCCAGACAAGAACTCCAGCAGCGCCCCGTTTGTATTGCTTCACTCCTAAAACTCCCAAAGAATCACCTGTGTTTTTACACGTGAATTCTTGTTTATTTTTGGTGGCACATTATGTGTCCAGGAGACTTTGGCCAGAGTCCGACTAAGAGGGCAGAGGTTCAGGGAGTCTGCCTCCTCTCATACTGACTCGCTTCCTGATCATCTTGGGGCTTCTGTTCTTTCCCAGTAGCATAAATATTACCTTCCTCCAACTTCTGCTCCCTGTTTATGTATTTGATAAGCATCTATTAAGCCTCTCTATATGCCAAGCATATGCTAAGGACTGGGGATACAGTGGTAAAAAAAAAAATGTAATCCTGGTCCAGCGACTCAATCTAGAGAAAGAAAAGGAAGAAAAGGCTTGAGATCTACAAATCTTTCTCTTTCTAATTCTACTGGATTTTGCTTTATATATTTCAAGGCTGTATAGTTAGTTAAGCACATTGAAATTCCCAATTATGGGGCTGGGGTTGTAGCTTAGTGGTTGAGTGCTTGCCTCGCATGCGTGAGGTACTGGGTTTGATCCTCAGTACCACATAAAATAAATAAATAAAACAAAGATATTTAAAAAAATCCCAAATTGTACCTTCTTGGTGAATTATTGCTTTTATCAGCATGAAGTGTCCCAAATACTTTTTACCTTAAATTCTATTCTATTTTGCTCATCAGCAGGGGGCTGGTTAGATCAATCATGATAGATATCCACAATGGAGTAGTATACAGTTGTGAAAAAAGAAGAGATAGCCCTATGTGCTATTTAGAATGATTTCCAGCATGTTATTAAGATGAAAAACAGAAGGGCGGAGAAAATATGTATCATATTCTACTGTTTAATTTGTATGTATGCGTATATTTGCTTATATACCAAAAAGCAGAATAAATCATATATCAAAAGAAAATTGTGATCCCAGGGTTTTAGGAGGCTGAGGCAGGAGGATCACATATTTGAGGTCAACCTCCACAGTTTTGCAAGGCCCTAACCAATTTAACAAGATCCTGTCTCAAAATAAAAAATAAGAAGGGCAGGAAATGTGGCTCCATGGTAAATCACCCCTGAATTCAATCCTCAATACCAAAAAAAAAAAAAAAAGCCAATAAAATGAGAGGGTGAGGAAACAGGAAGATGTTGGTTAAAGGGTACAAACATTCAATTATAAGTTGAATAAGTTTTGGAGATCTAATGCAGAGCATGGTGACTATATACAGTAACATTATTAATTTTTGTTGGTGGTGGTGTTTTAGTTTTGGTACTGGGGATAGAATCCAGGGGCATGTAACCACTGAGCCACATGCCCAGCCCTTTTTATTTTTTATTTTGAGATAGGGTCTCACTAAGTTGCTTAGGCCTTACTAAGTTGCTGGGGCTGGCTTTGAATTTATGATCCTGCTGCCTTAGCCTCCCAAGCTGTTGGGATTATAGGCATGCACCACTATGCCCATCTAAAATACTGTATTGTATACTTGAAATTTGCTAAGAATAAATCTTAAGGGTTCTTATCACACACAAAAAAGGGTAATTGTTAGATATTAGATGTGTTAACTTGATTGTAGCAATCATTTCAAAATATATATGTAATTATGTGTATATATATATATTTTTTTTTTTCACCACATTGTGTGTGTGTGTGTTAGTGTGTTAGTGGGAATTGAATCCAGGAATGCTGTACCACTAAGCCATATCTCTAGCCCTATTTTGGGGGGCATTTACTGGTACTTGGCATTGAACTCAGGGGCACTCGACCACTGAGCCATATCTCCAGCCCTATTTTGTATTTTATTTAGAGACAGGGTCTCACTGAATTGCTTAGCACTTTGCTTTTGATGAGACTAGCTTAGAATTTGAGATCCTCCTGCCTCAGCCTCCTGAGCCGCTAGGATTACAGGCATGTGCCTCCACACCCGGCTCTCTAGCCCTTTTTATTTTTTATTTTGAGACAGGGTCTTGGTAAGTTGCCTAGGCTGTCCTGGAATTTGTGATCTTCCTGCCTCAGCCTCCCAAGTAGCTGGGATTATAAGTATGTACCAGCCTCAAATCATCATTTTATTTACCTCAAATAGATAGTTTTTTTGTCAGTTATACCTCAAATAAAATTTGAGGGGAAGGGAAGAAAACATAAAAAAGTTGCTCAGGAAAAATTTTTAAAAATTTAGGGCGTTCAGTCGGATCTCGTCTTTGTAGGCTCTTCTGGCCGTCTTCCTCTCGCTTCCAGAAACACGGCTTCTGGTGTGGCTGTCTCTGGTGGCGTCATCAAGGTATTCAATGATACGAAGGTATGCAAGTCTTCAACGCCAGAGGAAGTGAAGAAGCGGAAGAAGGCTGTGCTCTTCTGCCGGAGTGAGGACAAGAAGAACATCATCTTGGAGGAGGGCAAGGAGATCCTGGTCGGTGATGTGGGCCAGACTGTGGATGATCCCTACGCCACCTTTGTCAAGATGCTGCCAGACAAGGACTGCCGCTCTGCCCTTTATGACGCGACCTACGAGACCAAGGAGAGCAAGAAAGAGGACCTGGTGTTTGTCTTCTGGGCCCCTGAATCCGCACCCCTTAAGAGCAAAAATGATCTTTGCTAGTTCCAAGGACGCCATCAAGAAGAAGCTGACAGGGATCGAGCACGAATTACAAGCAAACTGCTATGAGGAGGTCAAGGACCACTGCACCCTGGCTGAAAAACTGGGGGGGGGGGCAGTGCTGTCACCTCTCTGGAGGGCAAGCCTTTGTGAGCCCCCTCCAGCTCCTTGCCTGGAGCATCTGGCAGCCCCAGACCTGCCCTAGGGGGTTGCAGGCTGCCCCCTTCCTGCCAGACCGGAGGGGCTGGGGGGATCCCAGCAGGGGGAGGGCATTCCCTTCACCCCAGTTGCCAAACAGCCCCCACCCCCACCCCCTGGACCTTCCTCCTCCCTCCATCCCTGTTCTGGCCTTCCCAAACTGCTTTTGATCTTCTGTTCCTCTTGGGTTGAAACAGACCAAGTCTTCCCCCAGGCACCCAGTTTGGGGGGGGCCTGTATTTTTTTAACGACACCCCTATTTCCCACCTGTTCCTCCCTCATCCCATGCTGCCAGCTTCTAACCGCAGTAGTGACTCTGTGCTTGTCTGTAATGAAATATTGTGGAGATGATCCCTCCCTGTGCCAACTGGTTCCCCTCCCTTTTCTCTTGGTATTGACCATTTATGGAAGCAGGACCAGTAAGCCACCTTCAATTAAAAAAAAAACAACAACAAAAAGACAACAATAAAAAGGCTTGTTAATGCGGTGAAAAAAATAAAAATAAAAATTTAGAATTTTCACTTTGGGAAGTGGCAGACACTGGACAGAAGAGTCAGGATAAAAGTTAGACTGCTCTAAATAGATAATTTTACAGATTTGACATTGAATTATGTGTATATTATATATGACTATAAAACAAAATTAAAGTGGAAAAATTAGTTCTTAAAAAAGACAATAATAACTATGTAAGAACTTGGTTTTGAAACTCAGAATTAAATTTTAAGAGGTTCTAAAACACAGTACTTTGATTGTATGACTATTGAGGGATATACCCTGTGGGACAACAAATAACCCAGCAAAAAAAAAAAAAAAATACTCCTTTTATCCAGGCGCATGGGGCATACTTGTAATCCCAATGGCTCTAGAGGTTGAGGCAAGAGGATAGCAAGTTCAAATCTAGCACCAACAACAGCAAGGTGCTTAGCAACTCAGTGAGACCTTGTCTGTAAATAAAATACAAAATAGGGCTGGGGACTCAGTGGTTGAGTGTCCCTAAGTTCAATCCCTAGTACCAATAATAATAATAATAATACTCCTTTTAAAAATCATATTTTTAGAAACATTATTGACATTATAATTCTGAAACTATTATATATGGGGCAGATGAAACAAATAAGCAATTATGTTAACATTATGAGGATCCAAGATTTTCAGTGTAAAGAAAAAAATATATAGGGCTGGGGTTGTGGCTCCGCAGTAGAGCTCTCACCCAGCACATTCAAGGCCCTCAGTCCAATCCTCAGCACCACATAAAAATAAACAAAATAAAGGTATTGTGTCCAACTACAATTAAAATAAATAAGTAAATATTTTTTTAAAAAAAGAAAAAAGAGATATAGAGAGAAATCAAAGTGAAGTGAAAATCTCAAATATGAATAGGAAATATAAGTGTGAACTTGGGATCAGTTTAAAATAACCTATTTCCTATCAGAGTCAATTGAGAAGACCTGGAAACAATCATCAGTCTAGTAATAATGAGCACCCTCTAGCCCACAGATGTGGTTTCTAAATTCCATGTCAGATAAAAGGACCAGGGCTCCCTGGGGAAATTTTTCATGCTTATCTTATATATTATCTTATCCTGTGTGTTACAGGATACAAATATGAAAATTTTGTGAAACCAGATAGAAGGAAGTTGCCAAAGACTATTAGGATCAAAAGAACCTCGCACCAACTTGTAGAGGCTCCCATTGGCCAAAGATGTGATGATTAAGCATCGATAGAATGATAACTATCGCATTATTCAGAATAGCCAAGATATGGAATGAACCCAACTGTCCCTCCACTCCTCCCTCCCTTTTTTCAGTCTCTCTCTCCATAGATTGTTACTTTAACTCTTTTAGCTGTTTTCTTCTGATAATTTCTGCTGGGTATCAAACTTGAGTCTTTGCACATGTTAGGCAAGTGCTCTCTCTACCACTGAGCTGGACCTCCAGTCTGCTCGTTTTTTCAGCATATGCTTATACTGATATATTTCTCCATACTTCAGGAGCACAGCTCTACCATGGTGTCTGATGACCTTGCATATATCCAAATAGTCCTGTTTTGTTAGTCAGCTTTTTGTTGCTGTGACCAAAGTGCCCAACAAGAACAACTTAGAAGAGGAAAAGTTTATTTTGGCTCACAGTTCCAGAGGTGTAGTCCCTTGTCTGCTGAGTCCATTGCCCTGGGACCAAGGTGAGGCTGAACGTCGTGGAGGAAGGGCATGGTGGTGGTGGGGGGGTCCTGCTCCATTCATGACAGCCAAGAAACAGTGGGAAGGAGAAAAGGGCCACAGGGAAGATGAACCCTTCCAGGGCACGCCCCCAGTGGCCCACCCCTCCAGCCACGCCTCACCTGCGTACAGTTACCACCTAGTCAAGTCAGCCCATTCAAGCAAGGATGGACTGATTTGGGTATAGCTCTCATCATCGAATCATTTTACCCATAGACATTCCTGTATTAACATGAGAGTTTGGGGGGACACCTCATATCTAAACCACAATTCTTATCAGGGGCAAAGAACTGAACACAAATAATGTGAGACTTGGTGAGATACCGTGTGATGGTCTCAGAACACAGGAGGGTAGGAGACTTGTTAGGAGCTGCTAAGAAACCATGTCCCACCCACCTCTTATCTTCCCTTCCATTTTCATATTGCCTTCTGGACTTTGAGGAGATATGAGACTTTCTCCCCTTCCTCTCCCCACTTTGGTTAATTAGTGTTTCCACATTCTTGATGTTCTCTAGTTTCTGTTAGGAAAAACTTGACACAGGTGATGCTGTTTTGAAACATGTCCTCCGTCTTAGAACAAGAGTCCCCTCCTGGTCACTCTGACTCAGCCTGACCTAAACCCCAGACAATACTCTACCCTCATACAAAGAAAGGAAATTGTTACCTGGGACTGGAATCCTGAAAACACTTGGTTCAACATGGAACAGTGATCACTTCAAAGAATGGAGGTGATGACCATAGGACCCTTCACTGACAACCGCCTAACCACAAAAATTCTCCCACCCCCAATAACCACTCCAGGCCAGAGGCAAAAGACAGTCTCAGTCTCCACTAGGCCCCCTGCCACAGGTTTGTCCTGAATAGACCTAAGTCACTGTTGAGCAGTCTCCTCTCTCGTTATTTCCTTCATTTGCTTCTTTCCTTACCATTTCACCATCAATGATTTTATATTTCCTCATTCCTTGAAAATTCTCATCCTTTATCTTTTTTTTTTTTTTTTGGAAGAAATGGCTTTTAGACAACCTTTCTACTTTCTCCAGAATTTTGTTTTGTTTTGTTGTTGTTGTTGTTACTAGAGATTGAACCCATGGGCACTTCACCACTCAGCTACTTTTATTTTTTATCTCCGGTTCTTCTAATTTTTTATTTTTATTTTGAGACAGGATCTCACTGAGTTGCTTCAGGGCTTGCCAAATTGCTGAGGCTGGCCTCAAACTTGTGATCCTCTTGCCTCAGCCTCCCAAATTCATGGGATTACAGGCATGACTTCTGGATCTCCAGAATTCTTATTACAGGAATCCCAAGGGCTGGGGTGTATGTAGCTCAGGGATAAGTGCTAATCTAGTATGTGCAAGGCCTAGGGTCCATACTCAGAGCTGAAAAAACAAACAAAAAAAATCTTAATATTTCCTTTTTTTTTTTTTTTTTTAGTTGTAACTGGACACAATATCTTCATTTTATTTATTTTTATGTGGTGCTGAGGATCGAACCCAGGGCCCCGCACATGCTAGGCAAGCGCTCTACCACTGAGCCACAATCTCAGCCCAACATTTCTTTTTTTTTATCCCATTTCTTTTGTCTTTCTTACTCTGACTTAGGAGACTTCTTCATTTTGATTTGGAAAATCACTTTGACCCCATACCTCAGAAGAGCTGAAGAATATAAAAGTGCTTGACTGCTCCAAAACTGTCTCCTCAGCAAACATACCCTAAGCCCATCTTTTGGTCACTGGTTCCTTTTGTTTTAGTGGCACCCTTTTGTGGTGTGTGAAAAGGATCACAGGGAGCTGGCTCTTTTGGCTTGTTCTTATTTTTGCTCTCTGTATAAGTAGGAAACTGCCTAAGTCTAGAAGTGGTTCTTATCTTTGCTGGTTGAATCTGCCAGGCCTTTCCTTGTCTTGAATGCATGAGTTTGACAGATAGTATCTATTGATTTCCTGCATGATAATTAAAATTTTAGTTTTCTTACATTTTCCCTTTTTCATAGTCCCATGTAAGTGTAATATGATTTTTAAATGAAATAACTAGTCAATGTTTATGTTTTCATGACTTTAAATATTATTCACTGCCAAACAATGGCATCGTATACCAGTATTCCTTCCAACTTTGTGTTTTTCCTGCAGTTAATAGTTATCACAATTTTTCTTTTGCTTCCCTTTAAAAATAGCTATTGATAATATTTTTGAATTCTTTAAGTACATCTGTTAAATATCCAGCAAAGTTTTGTTTGTTCATTTAGTACTGGGGATTGAGTTCAGAGGTGCCCTACTACAGAGTCATATCCAGGGTCTAAGTTGCTCAGGCTGGCCTTGAACTTGCAACTGTTCAAGCCTCAGCCTCCAGAGGAGCTGGGATTATAGGCATGCACCACCATTTCTGCTTCTAGCAATTTTTTCCCCCAAATGTTCAAATGTGTCAAAAAATCTATCACTACCCCGTCTCTACACACCCCATCACAGGCATACAGCTGGAAGCCTCCTTTCCAAACCTACTCTCATCTTGATCCAATTTGCATGGGTTACTCTACACTTGGGGCTCAGGTGTCATCTTAGGACTTCTCATCAGTGTTCCCTTTGGGTTGCCACTTCGTTTTCTGGAGCACCTTTGTTCCTTGTTCTTGGCTTAGTCTTTCATTTCACTGAATCATATCTCTTACTATCTTCCTAAGAAAAGCTGTGTGGGAGGTAAAATTTTTGAGTTCTTACGTATCTGAAAATATCGTTATTCCATACTTATCCTTTATTTGGCTAAGTATAGAACTCTAGGATAAAAGTGATTTTCCCTCAGAACTTGACGTGCCCAGTACTACTTTCCCCAGCATCATGCACTGCAGTTAAGATGTTTGATGCCCCACAGATTCCTCCTCCTTCAGACATGACATGATTTTGCTCTGTAGAAGTTAGGTTCCCATTATCCTGGCATGCTGAATTTATTGCTTTGGTATTTTTCCCCATTGTATTGAACATATAGTGGGCACTTTTAACTAGGAGATTTATATCTTTCACTTCTGGAAAATTTTCTTTTTTCTTTTTTTTTCTTCAGTGGAATTGGAGATTGAACATGGGATGTCTTATGACTGAGCCACATTCCTAGTCCTTTTGATTTTTTTCATTTTGAGACAGGGTCTTTCTAAATTGCTGAGGCTGGCTTCTAACTTGTGATTCTCCTGCCTCAGCCTCCTAAATTACTGGAATTATAGATGGGTATCCCCACTCCTGGCTTTTTTTTTTAATATAGAATTTTCTATAGATGTTGGAACTCCTTGAATCCTAACACTCTTTCCTAGGTTTCATTTTTTTTTTATTGTTTTATTGTGCTTTCTGGGAAGTTTTTCAACTTTATTTTCCTATGGTTTTGTTGAATCTTTTGTTTTAGCTACCCCATTTTTAATTTCTCAAAGCTTTTTATCATCTTCTAATCATTCCTTTTCCCCACCAATCTATTCTTTTTACTTTTTTTATTTCCTTTTTTCTTTTTGACCACCGAGTCAAATTCCCAGCCCTTTTTATTCTTTATTTTGGGACAAGGTCTTGCTAAGTTGTTTAGGACCTTGCTAAGTTGCTGAAGCTAGCCTTGAACTTGCAATCCTTTTACCTTGGCCTCCTGAGTTGCTGGGATTTCAGGTGTGTTCCACTGCATCTGGCTTTTTTCTTTTTCTTTTGGTACTGGGGATTAAACCCTGCTGAGGGCCATTACCAAGTAGGAAATTTCCTTGCCAGCGTACCCCATGTTAATTTCGCTGTTGACATTGCATGTTAGGTGACCCTGCCCAAGGACGAGGGTGGATCCAGGATTAGGGTGTATCCTGCAGTTTGAGGAAGTATCCCAATCCTTGGGTTTAGGGCGTTCCCGGTTTAAGACCTTGGATTTTAGGGAAGTTCGATGTTGAGGATTATTGCTGCTGGAATTAGGGCGTTCCTGCTGCCTAAGCTCCTGTTGAACTCTCGTGAGATTCAGAGAGCATTTTGGGAAATAAGCCTCGTGGAGTAGGTGAATTGGGCGGCAGCAGAACTGGGATTGCCCCAGAACGTGTGTGGAGGCCGGTGTGAGTTCGGGAATAAAGAATTGCTGTTTGAATCTACAAAGCTGTGTGGTGGCTCGTGATTCTGTGCCCAGCCAAGACTGCGGCAAAACCCAGGGTGCTCTATTTTTTGAGACAGGGTCTCATTAAGTTCTTAGGCTGACCTTGAACTTTCAATTGTCCTGCCTCAGCCTCCCACGTCTCTGGGATAATAGGTGTGCTCCACTGTGCCTGGCCATCCTATTCTTTTTCATAGATGTGCATCTTCTTTTATTTATTTATTTCTTTATTTATTTTTTATTGTTGGTCGTTCAAAACATTACATAGTTCTTAATATATCATATTTCACAGTTTGATTCAAGTGGGTTATGAACTCCCATTTTTACCCCGTATACAGATTGCTGTATCACATCAGTTACACTTCCATTGATTTACATATTGCCATTCTAGTGTCTGATGTATTCTGCTGTCTATCCTATTCTCTACTATCCCCCTTCCCCTCCCCTCCCCTCCCCTCCCCTTTTCTCTCTCTACCCCCTCTACTGTAAATCATTTCTTCCACTTGTATTATTCTTCTCTTACCCCTCCTTTCCTCTTATATGTAATTTTGTATAACCCTGAGGATCAACTTCCATTTCCATGCGATTTCCCTTCTCACTCCCTTTCCCTCCCACCTCTCATCCCTGTTTAATGTTAATCTTCTTCTCAAGCTCTTCGTCCCTACCCTGTCCTTGGTTACTCCCCTTATATCAAAGAAGTCATTTGGCATTTGTTTTTTAAGGATTGGCTAGCTTCACTTAGCATAATCTGCTCTAATGCCATCCATTTCCCTCCAAATTCTATGATTTTGTCATTTTTTAATGCAGAGTAATACTCCATTGTGTATAAATGCCACATTTTTTTATCCATTCATCAATTGAAGGGCATCTAGGTTGGTTCCACAATCTTGCTATCGTGAATTGTGCTGCTATGAACATCGATGTAGCAGTGTCCCTGTAGCATGCTCTTATTAGGTCTTTAGGGAATAGACCGAGAAGGGGAATAACTGGGTCAAATGGTGGTTCCATTCCCAGCTTTCCAAGAAATCTCCATACTGCTTTCCAAATTGGCTGCACCAATTTGCAGTCCCACCAACAATGAACAAGTGTACCCTTTTCCCCGCATCCTCTCCAGCACTTATTGTTGTTGGACTTCATAATGGCTGCCAATCTTACTGGAGTGAGATGGTATCTTAGGGTGGTTTTGATTTGCATTTCTCTGACTGCTAGAGATGGTGAGCATTTTTTCATGTACTTATTGATTGATTGTATGTCCTCCTCTGAGAAGTGTCTGTTCAGGTCCTTGGCCCATTTGTTGATTGGGTTATTTGTTATCTTATTGTCTAATTTTTTGAGTTCTTTGTATACTCTGGATATTAGGGCTCTATCTGAAGTGTGTGGAGTAAAGATTTGTTCCCAGGATGTAGGCTCCCTGTTTATCTCTCTTATTGTTTCTTTTGCTGAGAAAAAACTTTTTAGTTTGAGTAAGTCCCATTTGTTGATTCTAGTTGTTAACTCTTGCGCTATGGGTGTCCTATTGAGGAATTTGGAGCCCGACCCCACAGTATGTAGATCATAGCCAACTTTTTCTTCTATCAGACGCTGTGTCTCTGATTTAATATCAAGCTCCTTGATCCATTTTGAGTTAACTTTTGTGCATGGCGAGAGAAAGGGATTCAGTTTCATTTTGATGCAAATGGATTTCCAGTTTTCCCAGCACCATTTGTTGAAGATGCTATCCTTCCTCCATTGCATGCTTTTAGCCCCTTTATCAAATATAAGATAGTTGTAGTTTTGTGGAGTGGTTACTGTGTCCTCTATTCTGTACCATTGGTCCACCCGCCTGTTTTGGTACCAGTACCATGCTGTTTTTGTTACTATTGCTCTGTAGTATAGTTTGAAGTCTGGTATTGCTATACCGCCTGATTCACACTTCCTGCTTAGCATTGTTTTTGCTATTCTGGGTCTTTTATTATTCCATATGAATTTCATGATTGTCTTATCTATTTCTACAAGAAATGCTGTTGGGATTTTGATTGGCATTGCATTGAACTTATAGAGAACTTTTGGTAATATCGCCATTTTGATGATGTTAGTTCTGCCTATCCATGAACAGGGTATATTTTTCCATCTTCTGAGGTCTTCTTCTATATCTCTCTTTAGGGTTCTGTAGTTTTCATTGTATAAGTCTTTCACCTCTTTTGTTAGGTTGATTCCCAAGTATTTTATTTTTTGGGGGGATATTGTGAATGGAGTAGTTGTCCTCATTTCCGTTTCAGAGGATTTGTCGCTGATATACAGGAATGCATTTGATTTATGCGTGTTGATTTTATATCCTGCCACTTTGCTGAATTCATTTATTACCTCTAATAGTTTCTTTGTAGACCCTTTTGGGTCTGCTAGGTATAGAATCATGTCATCTGCAAATAGTGATACTTTAAGTTCTTCTTTTCCTATTTTTATGCCTTTAATTTCTTTCGTCTGTCTAATTGCTCTGGCCAGTGTTTCGAGGACTATGTTGAACAGAAGTGGTGAGAGAGGGCATCCCTGTCTTGTACCAGATCTTAGAGGGAATGCCTTCAATTTTTCTCCATTCAGAATGATGCTGGCCTGTGGCTTATCATAGATTGCTTTTACAATGTTGAGGTATGATCCTGTTATCCCTAATTTTTCTAGAGTTTTGAACATAAAGGGATGCTGTACTTTGTCGAATGCTTTTTCTGCATCTATCGAGATGATCATATGGTTCTTATTTTTAAGTCTATTGATGTGGTGAATAACATTTATTGATTTCCGTATATTGAACCAGCCTTGCATCCCAGGGATGAATCCTACTTGATCATGGTGTATAATTTTTTTGATATGTTTTTGAATCCGATTCGCCAGAATTTTATTGAGGATTTTTGCATCTAGGTTCATTAGAGATATTGGTCTGTAGTTTTCTTTCTTTGAAGTGTCTCTGTCTGGTTTAGGCATCAGGGTGATGTTGGCCTCGTAGAATGTCTTTGGAAGTTCTCCCTCTTTTTCTATTTCCTGAAATAGCTTGAAAAGTATTGGTGTTAGTTCCTCTTTAAAGGTTTTGTAAAACTCTGCTGTATACCCATCCGGTCCTGGGCTTTTCTTAGTTGGTAGTCTTTTGATGGTTTCTTCTATTTCCTCTATTGTTATTGGTCTGTTTAGGTTGTCTATATCCTCCTGACTCAATCTGGGCAGATCATATGACTTAAGAAATTTATCTATGCCTTCACTATCTTCTATTTTATTGGAGTATAAGGATTCAAAATAATTTCTGATTATCTTCTGTATTTCTGAAGTGTCTGTTGTGATATTGCCTTTTTCATCCCGTATGCTAGTAATTTGGGTTCTCTCTCCTCTTCGTTAGCATGGCTAAGGGTCTGTCAATTTTATTTATTTTTTCAAAGAACCAACTTTTAGTTTTGTTAATTTTTTCAATTGTTTCTTTTGTTTCAATTTCATTAATATCAGCTCTGATTTTAATTATTTCTTGCCTTCTACTTCTTTTGCTGTTGTTTTGCTCTTCTTTTTCTAGGATTTTGAGATGAAGTATGAGATCATTTATTTGTTGGTTTTTTCTTTTTTTAAGGAATGAACTCCAAGCAATGAATTTTCCTCTTAGAACTGCTTTCAGTGTGTCCCGTAGATTCGGATATGTTGTGTCTGTGTTTTCATTTAACTCTAAGAAGTTTTTAATTTCCTCCTTGATGTCTTCTAAAACCCATTGATCATTCAGTAACCTATTGTTCATTCTCCAAGTGATGCATGATTTTTCCTTCCTTCTTTTATCATTGATTTTCAGTTTCATTCCATTATGATCAGATAAGATGCATGGTATTATCTCTACTCCTTTATATTGTCTGAGAGTTGCCCTGTGACATAATATATGATCTATTTTTGAGAAGGATCCATGTGCTGCTGAGAAAAAAAGTGTAACTACTTGATGTTGGGTGGTATATTCTATATATATCAATTAAGTCTAGGTTGTTAATTGTGTTATTGAGTTCTATAGTTTCCTTATTTAACTTTTGTTTGGAAGATCTGTCCAGTGGTGAGAGAGGTGTGGTGAAGTCTCCCATGATTATTGTATGGTGGTCTATTAGACTCTTGAACTTGAGAAGAGTTTGCTTGATGAACATAGCTGCACCATTGTTTGGGGCATATATATTTATGATTGTTATGTCTTGTTGGTGTATGGTTCCCTTGAGCAGTATGTAGTGTCCCTCTTTATCCCTTTTGATTAACTTTGGCTTGAAATCTATTTTATTAGATATGGATATGGACACTCTTGCTTGTTTCCGCAGTCCATATGAGTGCTATGATTTTTCCCAACCTTTCACCTTCAGTCTATGTATATCTTTTCCTATCAAATGCGTCTCCTGTAGGCAACATATTGTTGGGTCTTGTTTTGTGAGCCATTCAACTAGCCTGTGTCTCTTAATTGGTGAGTTTAAGCCATTAACATTTAGGGTTATTATTGAGATATGGTTTGTTCTTCCAGCCATATTTGTTTATTAATGTTACTAAACCTGATTTGTTTTCCTCTTTGATTACTTTCCCCCCTTTACTGTCCTACCTCCCACTGTTGGTTTTCAATGTTATTTTCCATTTCCTTTTCCCGTAATGTTTTGCCAAGGATTTTTTGAAGAGATGGTTTTCTAGCTGCGAATTCTTTTAACTTTTGTTTATCGTGGAAAGTTTTAATTTCATCTTCCATCCTGAAGCTTAATTTCGCCAGATACACGATTCTTGGTTGGAACCCATTTTCTTTCAGTGTTTGAAATATATTATTCCAGGATCTTCTAGCTTTCAGAGTCTGTGTTGAGAGATCAGCTGTTATCCTGATTGGTTTACCCCTAAATGTAATCTGCTTCCTTTCTCTTGTAGCTTTTAAAATTCTCTCCTTATTCTGTATGCTGGGCATCTTCATTATAATGTGTCTAGGTGTGGATCTCTTATGATTTTGCACATTCGGCGTCCTGTAGGCTTCTAGGATTTGGGATTCTGTTTCATTCTTCAAGTCTGGGAAGTTTCATTGAATAGATTGTTTATTCCTTTGGTTTGGAGCTCTGTGCCTTCCTGTATCCCAATGACTCTTAAGTTTGGTCTTTTAATGTTATCCCATATTTCTTGGATGTTCTGCTCATGGTTTCTTAGCAGACTTGCTGAGCTGTCTATGTTCTTTTCAAGTTGAAATACTTTTTCTTCATTGTCTGATGTTCTATCTTCTAAGTGATCTACTCTGCTGGTAGTATTCTCAATTGAGTTTTTAAGTTGGTTTATTGCTTCCTGCATTTCTAGGATTTCTATTTGTTTGTTTTTTATTACCTCTATCTTCCTGTGAAATTGATCTTTTACTTCCTGGATTTGTTTATGTAGTTCCTTGTCAAAGTGATCTTTCATTGTCTGATTTTGCTGTCTCATGTCTTCCTTGAGACTCCAGATCATCTGAAGCATGTATATCCTGAACTCTTTATCTGACATTCCATCTGTTGCAGCTATTACCTCTTCTAAAGTTGAGTTGACCTGCATTGCTTGTGGTCCTTTCTTTCCTTGTCTTTTCATACTGCTCGCGTTTCTTTCTGCTTGGTGAAACTGTTGTGTTTTTGAAATTTTCCCCCTATTTATTTATATTGCTCTTGTATAGTTGGGAAATCTCCCTTGCAGGGCGGGTAGTGGCTGTGCTCCTCCTCTAATTAGGGTGATCTGTCTACCATGCTGGTCGGTCACAGGTCTGCCCAGCCTGCGGGCGCGGGTGGCAGCTCTGCTCTGCCCCCACTCCAATTGTGGTGACGTAAGTACCACGCCCTCGGGTCGTTGGTCCTGATCCGGATGTGGGCGGCAGCTCTGCTCGGCCCCTACTCCAATTGGTGTGACGTGTCTACCACGCTGGCAGGCCTCTAGGCCTGTTCCGCCGGTGGGTCGCAGGTCTGCCTACCTTGCGGGCTCGGGCGGCAGTTCTTCTCAGCCCCCACTCCCAGTGGGGGTACCTGACTGCCTCTCTAACGGGTCGCTGGGCCTTTTCCGGACACGGGTGGTGGCTCTGCTCCACCCCCACTCCAACCAGTGTGACGTGACTGCCTCGGTGCTACTTGTCCACCACGCTGGCAGACTACCGGGCCTGTCCTGCCAGTGGGTCGCAGGTCTGCCTACCTTGCAGGCTCAGACAGCAGCTCTGCACAGCCCCTACTCCAAATGGGGTGACTTGGCTACCGCGCCGTCGTCGGGTCGCTGGTCCTGTTCTAGGCGTGGGCGGCTACTCTCTTCTGCCCCAGCTGCAGTTGGGGTGTCGTGATACCACGCCGGCGGGTCACTTGGCCTGCACTGGGCGCAGGCGGCAGCTCCACTCTGCCCCCCTGGCCCCCACAGCACACAGCAGGACCCGGACCGAGAAGCAGTCACCGCAGGTTCCCCAGCCCTGGGCCAAAGCAGCCCGGCGAACCAGAATCCGGCCGCTCAAAGCCCGGTGCACGCCTTGCCAGGAGCGAGCCCCAAGGAGTATTCTCCACAGGTTCTCCAGCCCCGAGCCTGAGCGATCTGTCTGGGAGACGCAGGCAAGTACCAGCCTGAAATCACCTGTTCCATAGCTGAATGAGCTGAGATCAGTAGAAAACAGGGATGGTTACATCAGCTCTCCAAGATGGCGGCTGCTGTCCTCCTCCGTGGTCCGACCGGTGTCGAGAGTCGAACTGGACCGCTTCTCTCCTCTGTCTCAAAGCCGGAGCTCAGCACTAAGCACGGCCATTGCACCACTGGCAGGAGTCCCCAGAATCCGCATCGCTGCACTCCCGCTCCAGCACCTCGCCGCTTTCCAGCACGCGCCGCAGACTCCAGCTGCGGGGCGGTCCGCCGATCAGGCACTGCGACCCTCCGTGCGGAGAAATCGCGCGCGACCGAGCCCCCGCAGCTGAACCTCGCGCGATGGAAATCCGTCCACTAGATTCTGGAGCACCTCAATTTCACTGGAAATTCCCAACAAGATAGCCTTCAGCTGTTTCACCTCGTCTTTCTCCCGCACAGTGACCAAAACTCTCCATTTGTAATGAAACTCTTGCCAGGTTTTTGTTAATAGGATTCCGTGGAAGAACTTTTTAAAATAGAACTGGACAAAGTGTTAAATAATATACTTCCAGTATAATGTACTACTCTCAAGGGAGAGAACTGAGTGATTCAATGTGGGTTTTCCATCTTCCATTTCAATAACCTGATGTCAGGATCAAACTGCAGAACATCGTGCATCTTCTTTTAGATCTCTGAAGCTATTAGTTAAATATATACATAAAACTTTGAAAATATTTTCTTCTTACATCAGCTCTATCTCCTTTGAATTCTTATTTTCTTTCCTGTTTGCTTGTTTTGGTATCTCTCTTTGTGTATGTGAGTGTGTGTGTGTATATGTATGTGTGTGTGTGTGTGTGTATATATATATATATATATATATATATATATATATATATATTTTTTTTTTTTTTTTTACTTGTAGGTGAACACAATACCTTTATTATTTTTATGTGATGCTGAGGATGGAACTCAGTGTCTCACCCATGTGAGGCAAGCGCTCTACCACTGAGCTACAACCACAGCCCCTGGTATCTCTCTTTCTGTGGGATACTTTTTACCAATGATTGGTGATCCTGTATCTATCCAGTCATATGGAATATGATTGGCACCTCTGTGGGGGGGCAGGGTTTTGATTGGTGGGCTTTATACTCAGTCTAGTTCATTGGGAAACCATAAAAAGTAAAACCTTAGAAGAGTTTTCTCTGGGGTTAGTAAGGTTTTTTTCCCTCCAATCTGACAAGAAATGTACCCACCACAGGCACTCGGTGAGTGACAACTTCCTAATTTGTCCCAAGTGGTTGGCCAGGAAGTGTTTGCCTTTGGTAGGAGAGAGGAGTGTGCTCTCCAGGTTCTTCCTCATTTTGGACAAAGTGCTCAGAAGCCACTCTGGCTGCAAAAAGAGATAGAAGTATTCCTTCAAGGGTGGATGTGGTTAGTACATGTCTCCTCATCACCTTGTTAATCCAAATGTGATGGAGACTTGGTAGGAAGAAAATAAAGCAGAAAAACAGATAAAACAAACAGAAGGAAAATAATAGGGAAAGAGTGGTAATGATATTAATAAGAAGGGTTATAATTAATGAGGATAATAATTACTTGCATTAGCAAAGCACTTCTACATGCTCCATCTCATTTATGCAGTAAGTATAACAACCTAAAAAAGTATATATTTTAAAAAAAGGTATATGTTCTGATGATTTAAACTATCTATGGTTTAAAATGACTTTAGTAGGTTCTAGAACTTGCTTATCATCTGCAGCTTTGGTTTGGAGAGGCTTGTTCCAAGTTTCAAATAACAATTTATCAATGGAAACCTAGACCATGTGGAAGTTCAGGACTGCCTGAGAGGGTAGGGCCCACCAGGGCTTCTCTGAAAAAGGAGGATTGCTCCACAGGCCTTGGCATGACGTCTCCTCTGTGCCAGCTGTGGCGCTGAGTGCTGGGGCAATGTGAAGACAAGTAGCCAGGATGGCCCCAGCCCAATGAGAGGATCTAAGAAGAGTGGGCTTGGTGCTGCCAGCTGGGTCAAGGGGAGGAATCTCAGAGAAGGCATTTAATAAGGCATTTCTCCAGCAGAGAAGGAAGGAATGTCAGCTCACAGTCTGAGGTTCAGTTCCAAGATTGGGTGGCCCCTCGGATTTGAGCTGTCATGGCAGAGCAAACTGCTCACATCATGAGTCACGAAACAGAGAGGACTGAAAGGCTCCCACAATCCCTATGAAAGGCGTCTCCCTAAGGAAGAGGCATGGTCCCACCTCCTAAAGGTCCACAGACCTCCCAATGGTGCCATGTGGTGCCATAGTCTGGCTGGGCACAATTCAGGAGCCACTTGTCAAAAGAAATGAACTTTATTTTTAGAACCACACACGCCAAACAAAACAGCTCCTCAGGAAAACCTTCAGAGCCCAACTGCCACCACCGGCTTCCCACAAGCCTCTCTCACAACCACCAGCCTCTCCACCTCCCACAATCCTCCTGCTCTTGAGGCCGATTGGCTGGGTCGTGTGGGCGGAGCCAAAAAAGTACCCCAATGAGCAGCTCCATGGTCTGAAAGGGCAGGGAAACAGCCCAATGAGCATCACCACAGAGGAGCCAATCAGCTAGATGTTGCTGGGGCCTCTGTGAGCCAATCATCAGCTGGCAGTCTGAAAGTTTGCTGGGGCCTCTTAGGCTGTGGCTCTCAACATCTCCCCCTCTCTGTTTAAACAACAAGCATATGGCTTAGGGACCATGCCTGCCTTAGGTTGTCCAATAGTACATATGGTTCTTACCCGTTATCGGATGAGCTGACCTCAAGGCGTCAGCCTCCTGTCTTAGGTTGGTACCATTGCAATTGGATCTTACCTGTCACTGACTACCGGTCCAGTATACAGCCACACCTGTGGAGAGGTCTTTGTACCAGCAGGGGGGTGAGGTTCTTTGCCTCACCTCTGTTGGCCCCCAAATTTTAGCTGAACGGTCATGACAAGCAGAAGGGAGGAAGATACACCAAGCCAATTGACGGCTCCTTTTGGAAAAATTGTACCACCGATGACATCATCAGCAAAAATACCCCAACACTACCACAAGTCACTGCACCAACAGATAGTTCACAATGCATACAAGTGATACATAGTCCAGGCAAGTTCTGCAAGCAGTTCAGTGATGGCTATTGCAGAAGCTGTAGGTTGGTTTTATCTTTGTCTTCACCTGCACTGGGATGAAGATAGGAATTCTGGCAATAATGGCTAAAGAAAAAATTATGTAACATTCCAGAAGGTACTAAAAGAAAACAATTTTCTTAACAATTTACATTATCTTGAAGAGAATTATTAAATATAATGAAAAGGAAAGGTGAAAGTAAACAGATCTGTTAACCTCCTTTTTTGTTCACATATTAAAACAATTCTCAACAGCTGTTTACCCAATTTAAATTAAACCATTTAAATCACGTAAAAAAAAAATTGGATCCATTTTTTCATGAGCGCTCATCATATATGATATATGGACATACGTATTCAAACATATAACACAAAACACAAGTGTGCACACATAATATAATACATACAACACATAACATAATAGTAAAGGCCTTATAACTTTTTACAGGTGAAATCTCCATTGCAATGTTTAAAAACTCTATAGTCAAAAAATAGAACTGATCAGCAAAACATTAACCTAGGTCTGTATGAGCTCAAAAAACAAAATAGAACTTCATGATATGGGAAAGGGCAATAATAAAATAGATATTGAAAAAAGCATCCTGGTTCTGTTGCAGATGTAAGAATAGCCAAACTGGAGTCCTGGATATCAGCTGTTATGGATTTGAGCCAAATCATCTTTTTGTTGGTCTGTAGAAATCGCTTTAGTTAATCTCTCTGGAATCCAAATCGGCTGCTGTTCTCCCTGTGGAAACACATAAACAGACCCCCGAATCCAGACAATTACTGGATCAGGACCTTTCCATTGTCCTGTTAGAATATCCTTCCAAAGTACCTTGGGCTTATGTGCATTTTTTGGACACATATGCCTTTCCTCAGCACTAAGCCCTGATGAATCCAAATTTAAAAAGTTAAGAGTAAAAAGGGTTATTTTAAGTTTATCTTTGGGGAATATATACCCCTTCCCAATTCCTTCTTTTTGCTTTAATAAGTACATTTTAATAGTTTGATGAGCTCTTTCAACTATGTCTTGTCCCTGTGGATTGTATGGGATTCCTGTTATATGAGTAATGCCAAATGTTGAGCAAAATTGTTTAAAAGAGGTAGAAGTATAACCAGGGGCATTATCTGTTGTTAACTGTTTTGGAACGCCCACAGTGGCAAAATTTTGTAAGCAATGAGCTATAACATTTTTAGTTTTTTCTCCAGCATGAAGGGAACCCATCAAAAATCCAGAAGAAGTATCAACTGTAACATGCAAATATTTTAATTTTCCAAATTCTGGCAAGTGTGTGACATCCCCCAGCTAAAGTAGTTTATTATGCTTGTGTTAAAATAGATTCTATGGGCTGGGATTGTGGCTCAGCGGTAGAGTGCTCCCCTAGTACGGGCAGGACCTGGGTTCGATCCTCAGCACTACATAAAAATAAAGGCATTGTGTTGTGTCCATCTACACCTAAAAAAATAAATATTAAAAAAATAGATTCTAATTATAAATGATTATTTTAAATATATTTTTATAATCTATCATGAATAGTATAAATATGTGATAGTGTATGTTTATGCTTATATTATTACAGAAATAATATTAGTGTAATTTTTATGTTAATATAAGACAGGAGTATTTTAATCATCAAATGTCCACTTTTCCTTCCCTTGGTTCCTGAAACCCATCACCCTAAGCCTGGCAGGGCATGCATTATTACTCAGGGAGATCCAATTTTTTATGACAACTTGTTCAAAAGAAAGCATTTTTATCTTTTTACAATAAAGTATTTAGGAAAAAGAAACAATTCAAAGTAAAACATTTAGGACCCAAGAGTTTATACTGTCAGCTTGCTTTGGGAAGGAATGGCATCTGGATAGGGTTGGTGCTGGCCTTCCCCCCTCACAGAGCACAGTGGGAAGATTCTGCTCTCATGGAGGGCTGTGGCAGGGACCAGAGATGACTAGGCCAGTGTCACCTGACTTTGTAGCCTTTTGAGAGGGAGCTCAGTGGGTTCTTTTTTTTTTTTTTTAATATTTATTTTTTAGTTTTAGGTGGATACAATATCTTTATTTTATTTTTATGTGGTGCTGAGAATCAAACCCAGTGCCTCACGCATACTAGGCGAGCACGCTACCACTTGAGCCACATCCCCAGCCCCCTCAGTGGGTTCTTGAACTGGCTTGGATGCTCTTGGTAACCCTGCCATGAAGAGGAATAGAGTATAACTCCCATCCACCTGTTACCTGCCTTCAAGGTCGAGGTCCTTCTAGTTACCAAACAGGAAGAGCCCCAGCACTGTCCTGGCCTCCCTGGGTTCCTTCTCCCAGGGTTTGTGAGAACTCCTGGATATTTGCACACTGCCAGTCACTCCTGCTGGCGCCTGAGGAAACAGCCCCTGCCTGAACTCCCCATGGCACAGCTTGAACAGAACTTCCTACCTGTGAGATGCCACTGCTTCCCACAGCACACCACCTTTCACCAGACACCAGAGCCCTGCTCCACACCTCCTCACACCACCTTGCCTCTTTCCCAGGGGAGGAGGTTCCCATTTTATCCTTGTATAACCCAAAAACCTATTAAAATATTTTCCTAAAAATAAAAGGGATTACTCTCTTGAGCAAGTTACTTCCACTTCTACAGGTGACAGGGGAATTGGAATAAAAATCCAAACCCCTGCAGCTTCTCATAGCAAGCAGTTTGTCCCCCTTTTGTACCACTGTTTTATTGTTGATGTTTTGTTTTTTAAAACAGCAGAGGCCACTTTCTGCTATTTACGTATTTAGAATCCAGAGACAAAGCTTGAAAAGGGGGCAAGGGCTGGTTTGGGGGGTTATGGGAGACACTCAGGAGGAGGGAGCGAGGTCAATGGGCACAGGAGTCAATAGCTTTTTTATACTGGAAACTTTCCTTTTGGGGTCAGATGCAATGATTAAGGTCCAGGTGTCAGCTAGCTCTAGGATTATGAGCAAATCTTGGAAGCACCTGGAATACGTGGATTTTCAAGCCTCTTCTAGTCTGAAAACTGCACTTTGTGAAGCCTTTGCTCCCAGGTGTGGTTTCCACCTGCCTCTTCCTGGATTGCATCAGTGCTGCACGAAGATTCATTCCCCACCCCCATGGCACCCACGCTCCTTCCTCCCCCTCCCAGAGCTCTAGATAACATCCTTTTGTTCTCCCTGTGACTCCACACCCTTGGGGGCAGGGAATGAGGAAACCTCCAGGGAAAGTGCTGCCATATCTGATAGAGGGAGGAGAGAAGAGGGGCAGCCCTGTGCTGTGTGCCTTCCAGGTAGCTTGTTCCAAGGGCCACCACCAGTTCAAGAGGCGTTTATGGGCTGCCCTTCCTCCCAGCGGGGAGGGCTTGGGGATGTGGTGGAAGCCCTGACTCACAGATTTTTATTTTGGGGATTCAGTAAGGATTTTTTCCCTAAGGAATTCTCCAGTGAGGTGTTGGGTACCTTCCAGTAGCTTCATAGCAGACTCAAAATTGGGCTCAAACTCCTTAGGAGGGCATCCAGGATTCTGCAGAATCTTGTCCCAACCTTCCTTGCTAATCCTCTCCACAGACCCAAGGAGCTCTGCCTACATAGAACCACCTACTATTTCCCTGGATATGTCATTCATTTCCATGCCTCTGTGACTACTTTGCATATGCAATTTCCTCTGCCGGGAGTGCCCCCTGTCACTTCTTGTCTTAAAGAACTCCTGTTCAGCTTGGCATGGTGGTTCCTACCTGTAATTCCATCTACTTGGGAGGCTGAGGCAAGAGGACCACAAGTTTGAGGCCAGCCTGGGCAACTTAGTAAAGAAGCCCTGTCTCAAAGTAAAAAATAAAAAAGCTCTGGGGGAGGGGCTGGGGTTGTGAGTGCAGCAGAGCACTCACCTAACACGGCCGAGGCCCTGGGTTCCATCCTCAGCACCACATATAAATAAGTAAATAATTAAGATATTGTGTCAACTACAACTAAAAAAAATATATTTTTTTAAAGGTCTGGGAATGAAGCTCAGTGGCAAAGTGCCCCTAAGTTCAATCCCCAGTACCAAAACAAACAAAAACTTTGATTCATGCTTTAAAACCCTACTTAAAATTCAGGTCCCTCTTCAAAGCCTTGCTTGACTCTCCAGACTGGGTTGATTGTTCTGTGCTTCAAGGAATAGGGTTCTTTTCCTGGATCATTACCCATTAGGGCAATTGTTAGGATTTGCATGCTTATCTTCCTCCTAGTTGCTCCCCCAGGGCAGGGACTGTGTCATTTACCTTTTGTCAACCTAGTACATAGTGCCAGGCCCTAAGAATTCCTTAAGTAATAGTTGTGGAAGGATAAACACTACTTCTTTTGGATTTGTTTATTTTTGAGTAGCATTAAGAGAATGCTTCTGTCACTATGGATAGTCCTTGGCTTACAGTGCCATCCCTCCAGATGAGTCATATAATCATGAGTCTGTGTACTCACACAGTATCAGTATGGTACTCCTCAGGTAATCTTACATCTGATTTCTTTTACACATTAATCCTATGGGTAGTGGTTGTTACCATCATAAAATAAGAAGACTGAGATGCCAAGAGATGAAGCATCATGCTCGGGTAACAGGACATGGTCCCCAATGATGGAGGCCAAGTATTCTGGCTCCAAGATTAGTGCTCTTTTGCCTACCCCAGAGATTCTCAATAATAATCTGCCTTTGAACCAGCAGATTAGCATCACCTGGAAACTTGTTAGAAATGCAAATTTTAGGTGCCACCTCAGACCTATCAATTAAAAAACTCAGAGGGTGGGTCCAGTAATATGTTTTAACCAGGCTACAGGTGATTCTATTGCAAATTCAAGAACCTTGGCCCATACCACAGGTGCACCAGTGGTTGCCCAGAGCCAGGGGAGGGCGCTCCAAGGCAAACTATCACCCCTGAAACAGTCCTGGCAGCCAGGATGGAACTTGTTGGACAGGTTGGAAGGGGAGGAAAAGCATGGACTGAGAGTTAGGAGCCAGAGTTCTGGTCCCACCAGTTCTGCAGCTATTGCTTGGTGATTTGAGGCACATTATTTAATATTTAACCTCTCTTAACCTCAGTTTTCTCATCTGTAAAATGAGGATGTTGATGGAATGTTCTCATTTCTAATTTCCCTTTAGATTCTGATATTCATTTCTTGCTTGGAATAATATATTGTCTGTACCAAGAATGGAATGAAGAGATAGTGTGGAGTGTGACTATTCATTTTTAATAGATTTCCACTCCTAGGCTTTTTTTTTTTCCCTCCCAGTATTGGGTATTGAACCCAGGCCTTGGGATGTTGGGCAAGTGCTCTACCAACTAAACTACACCCCCATATCTTTTTATTTCATTTTGAAATATTGTCTCACTAAGTAGCCCAGGTTGGCCTCAAACTTGGGATCCTCTTACCTCAGCTTCCCAGGTAGCTGGGATTACAAGTGTGTGCCACCATGCCTGGCAGATTTTTTCCATTTTTGGAAATGGATAGTCTGGTCAGGCTGATGCAAGCTAGTTGGGCAAGTCATTACTTCTTTGGGCCTCAATTTCATCATCTATAAAATGGAAATATTGTTTCAGAGGTCCTCTGAGATCTTCCAGCTCTAATGTTCTGAAATTCTAGGGTCCATTCTGGCTAAGGTGGAAGGCTCAGAGGTTTTGCTTGTCACCCCACACATGCCCAGGCGGAGGTGGGAGGGAATCCACTCTGTCAGGACAGTGGGGTGACTCGGGGCAGTGGAGGACTTTTCCTTCATGGACTTGAACTTGAGGACAGCCTACTAGGTGGAGCCTGGCTGGAAGGAGTGAGGTAGCTTCCCTGAGACTCTGGCCTCCCTGAGTGGTTGCCTCACAGGCTGTTAACTAATCCTCTTTACCACTTCCTGGGGTGGGGAAGGGCAGGGCAGATGGGTAGCAGCTGATGCAACAGGCACACCAGGCTTGTGTTGTTCTTTGAGGACAAAGGCAAGGTCAGTAGGGGCGAGCCAAGGAGGGCTGCAGCTGCAAGGCCCTGCACTTAGCAACTTCAGCTTCCTCTTCTGTCCTTGATCTTCTTCTTCTCTCCTTATTACTGAAATGGGGTTCACCCTCTGATCATCAGAGCTGATACATGATACTTTATGTTAGGATTCGCCCTCATTCATCCATTTGCGCTCTTTAACCTGCAGCCGCAAACAACAGCCTTGCCGGCTGGGAACATAGGCTGTGGGGGTGCCCAGAGTGGGATGATAGTTTTCAGAATCTGCTCCCACCAGACCATGATTCCCATGAACTCTTCCAGGAGGAAATAGATCCAGCCAGGAGTATCAGAGAGTGTCACAAGGTCCAAAAATGCTCTCTGTATGGCCAAAGCCTCAAAATATGCCCAGGGGAACGGCCATTTCCATTCAGGCCCAGTCTCTCCAATAGAAACGACACTCTAGGCTACTTTCCCATCTGCCAAGAATTAAGATGCCTAGAACATGTAAAGTCGTCTAATATTTTAAATTAAAATAAATTCTGTAGTAGGGAAGAGATGGTGCATGAAGTCCCTGAGAAAAGGCAAGTTGCTAAATATCACACTGGAGCCAACTGGATAATAAGAACTATCCTTTCATCATAAATTACAGAGAACTTAGCTGAGGCAGGAGGATCACAATTTAAATGCCAGCCTCAGCAACTTAGTGAGACACTGTCTGAAAAAATAGAAAGGACTGGGGATGTAGCTCAATGATAAAGAGCCCCTGCGTTCAATCCCCAGTAACAAAATACATAAAAATTATAAGTCAATTACAAAAAACTTTATCTTACTAAAACCATACTTTAAAACTGCATATTCCCTTGTAAAAGATTCAAGAAGGAAAGTCCAAGTGCAAATAGGTCCCACATCATTTGTACTTCTCATAAGTCACTGAGTATTTACCATATTCCAGGCCCTGTACCAAGTGATTTATATGAATTCTCATATTTCACTCTCAAAAAATACTATTAAAGTCTATTTCTATCTCCATTTTACAGATGCAGAAACTAAGGCAGAGAGATTTGAGTAAGTTGCCTAAAGATGTGCTAACCTGTTCCCTGGAGTCTGGATCCTATTCTCATAATCATCAGAGAAGCACACATATGTAAATATGTGGGATACAATCCTCCAGATCACAAAAGGATTCACCAGAATATTCTCTAAACCCTAAATCTCCTATAACTTTAATAAATAAAAACACATAATTTATTTATTTATTAATATTTTTATTTTATTTTTATGTGGTGCTGAGGATTGAACCCAGTGCCTCATACATGCTAAGTGATAGTTCTACCTCTGAGCCACAATCCCAGCCCCCATAATTTATTTTTTAAAGTTTCTTAATGTCCACCTTTTAAACTATATATATATATATATATATATATATACATATACATATATTTTTTTACTATAACATACAGAATTTTGCTCTTCATGGGAAATCTCACTCCTAAGCTTTTCACTGAATCAGTTAATTTTGATATAATTCTGGCAATAATTAGTTAATGATTAATTTTTTTATTGGTATTGAATAACTAAATTTAGAAAGGTGCCTTCGGCAAGGTAGTTTATAATTTAAGTATGAATTTTATAATTATACTTTCATTCGAATATAGTCATACATAATCAAATTTAATCAGATGGACAGCCTGAAAGAGTCCAATTATAGTATTAGTGTGATAGAGCAAGAGTTAGGGGCTTTCTTCTTGCATCAGCCTTCAACTTGATTTATAGATGTTTTATCTCATTAACCTTTAAGTCATAGAGGTAATTAGTGACTCTGGGAACAGCAAAATGCACTGAAGCAATCACGTAGCTCTTTAACTTTACCGTGCACCAGATTAAACCGGACCCAATTATTCCAAATCATGGAAGGCATCTTTTGAAAGGATTTGCTTCTTTTTTTTTCAAATGGCTCACTGTATCAAAAATCAAACTTGATGTAGACCCTGATTTCCTCTCCTAACTGCATACCATGTTGCATTAAAATCATTTAAATCCTTCAAAAGTACCTGCTTTACAGAGAGAAGAGATGCAGAGTGTTGTGATTAACCCTATTTGGATCAAGTTTTTCCAGGACCCCATGGAGAGTGTCACTCTGAGGACAGCATTGTCTGCCTTCCACCTGCAGTTAGAGATCAGGGAAGCTGGATGGGACCCAGCTGCTCAGGAGGCCTCCATCTTGAGGTTGGAAATATCCCTTAGGTACTAGCAGACTTGGAGGCATTCTTTCCTTTTCCTTTCCCTGTTCCAGCTTCTGAGACATAAACCTTCACACAACCGAGACAGGGACCAAGACCCTGAGGTCTGAGTAAATACAGCCTTTCTTCTCTCCCAGCCTTTCATGGGAGGGTTCTGAACTGCTTGGCTCCCCACTTTTTGTGGCTGGATTAAGGTGATGGTTAGTATGGAATGTTGATAAAAATCTACCAGGCTAAATTAATATGCAGAAGAAAAAGCAGGACCCCACTCTCTGGATTGAGGATGGGATAGGTATAGCTAGCTGCCAAGGGGACTTTGGTTCCTAAAAATGGCCACCTCTTCAAGACACTTACTGAAAACTAACATTATTTTAGGGCATTTGAAGTTAACTTTGAGTAGAATACCACATGAAAGTGAACCTTCATAAGGGAGAAAGAAGGCTCCAGTTTATTCAAGTTACAGTTCTAATGATTTTCCAAGACAGGAAAGTGATTTGGGTAGAAAAACAAAACAATGGCTTACAGTGTGCTTTTCAGAATTCTCATGGTCTTAGAGTAAGTCTATGAAGTTAGGGAGTAGAAGGATGTGATGATATCATGGTGGGGGCTTTGCCTGCCCCACACTTTTGGGTGAAGCTGAGATTTCTTTTGGGTGATTCCACATGAAGAGCAAACTCCAATGCTGAAGGCAGGTGTCACCAAATTTTAATTTCTTTTTTTGGTTTAGTTCGAAAATGATCTACTTTGTTAACATATAGAAGAATTTTTTTGTGTGGGTTCTTGCTCTTTAAGTACCAAACTGCTGTTCTAATGCCTTTTGACAGATCTCCAGCTGAGTGACTCAGCCCCAGTCTCATGGACCCTCCACAGGGCTCTCCCTCCCTCAGGGATGCAGGTGTGTCCCCACTTGGGGCAGAGGCCAGGAAACTAACCACAATCTCCTGGCTATGAGACCAGGCTCCTGCCTTGAATGGCAAAACAGGGTGAAACACAGGCAGGCAAGAACCCAAACCACAGAAGCTCAAGTTAGGTCACTCTTGTGAACACGACAACTCCTTGTCTCTTTAGGTCAACAAAGTAAAACACAGGCCCATTTGAAAATGATTTTAAAGGACTGAGTACATGACTGTGGCAACTTTCTGACTGAGGAAATTAATTGGCCATTCTTTCTCACAAGCCAACAGAGGTACTGGGGTATATTCACATGGGTCTGTAGCAGGAGAGTTGAGTACTTGGCACTTAAGTCACTTGTTCCATAAGTAACGAGCATGATGTTGATTTCTTGTTTCCTAATCACATGCACCTGGCAACTTGGGAGAATGCACCCTCGTCAGGAACCATCTTTCAAAGTCCCAAGAGAAGCTGCAGAGGATTCTTTTTTTTTTTAATATTTATTTTTTAGATGGACACAATATCTTTATTTTATTTTTATGTGGTGCTGAGAATCGAACCCAGTGCCTCACACATGCTAGGCGAGCACTCTAACACTTGAGCCACATCCCCAGCCCTGCAGAGGATTCTTTAGGATTGTCCCTCTGTGGGACCAGGCTTTTGGGGACAGTTAAAAATGAAGTGAGGCTGGTCGCAGTGACTCAGGAGGCTGAGACAGGAGGATCACGAGTTCAAAGCCAGCCTCAGCAATGGCAAGCACTAAGCAACTCAGTGAGACTCTGTATCTAAATAAAATACAAAATAGAGCTGGGGATGTGGCTCAGTGGTTGAGTGCCTCTGAGTTCAATCCCTAGTACACTCCCGCCACTCACCCCAGCAAAAAAACTGAAGTGAGGATCAGGCCAGTGGAGAAGAGGAGTAGTGGAAAATTATTGTTTTCAAATGGTTATTCTTGGGAACCCTGTCATGGCTGGAGTGGTAATTTCATTTTATCTTAAACATGGGATCCAGCCCAAGGTGGAGGTAGATGTGTCCTTGGGAATGCACAATTACTGTCTATTCTGTTCACTGTGGGAACAGCAGTCTTATATTCACAGTATATTTTTAAAAATCATTAGAAAAAAAGACCTAGTATTTTGAAGAATTTGTCAGAAATCTATGGCCCTATTTTTTCTAAGGCATGATGAAAATGGGTATAATTTGGCTGAAATCCTAAATTTTTTCAAGTTTATCCAGAGAGTCTGCATAATATAATATAAAGAAAAATCCCTGAGGTCTAGGAATAATGATTACTTCAAATACATTCCTCCAAGGTTAGTTAGTAGTAACACTGTTGTTCTTTGTAGGATTTAACATTTGCCAACTCACTTATTTTTTATTTTTTGATATCAGGGATTGAACCCAGGGGCACTTATCCACACACCCAGCCCTTTTTTATTTATTTATTTATTTTTTATTTTGAGATAGGGTCTTGCTAAGTTGCACAGGGCCTTGCTTAGTTGCTGAGGCTGGTCTTAAACTTGTGATCCTCCTGCCTCAGTTTCCTGAGCTGCTGGGATTATAGGTGTGTGACTGACTCAACTCACTTATATCACAAGGAATTTGGACTTAATCCACAAGAGCCATATTGGTTGGCTTTGACCCTGGGAAGTGTTATAGACATCTATTTTGAATTCAGGGGAGGACAAGATTATTCTGAGTGTATAGAATTCTACCCAGTATAAACATGATTTAGGCAGGTTCATGGAATCACCCTACAGACCACATGAGTTATTTCTTAGCCTGGAGCATCTCTGGTCACCCACTTTTTCACTGGTTGGCCACCCACTTTTTCATCTGGTTCTTATAGCAGAACTGCCCGAGAAGGCCAGTTTATTTATTTATTTATTTATGGCAGTGCTGGGAATTGAACCCAGGGCCTTGTGCATGGGAGGCAAGCACTCTACCGACTGAACTATATCCCCAGCCCCTAGGCCAGTGTATCTCTGTGGCTGCTTTTCCATGTAGCCTTTTAAAAATAGTTTTTCATTTTCCTTCAAACCCAGAGCTTTGTGCATGCTAGGCAAGCGCTCTACCACTGAGCTGCATTCCCAGCCTCTTGTATGTAGCCTTTTAATATTCACAGATGAGATGACATACTCTTGCCTGTCATGGCCAAGAGTTCTGTTCTCTACAAGCATAAGGATCAAGCTTGTCTTAGACAGGGGCAGGAAAGACTTCTGTTCTAGTGGTTAGCATCAAGCTGTGGTGATTTCTGGCCCTACACTTACCTCAAGCTCTGGCTCTAGAAACTGGACTCTTATCTATTTATTTGACAGATATATTTAGCACTTATTATGTACCAATCACTGTATCAGGCTAAAAAGTATAGCGGTAACTAAAACAGATGCCCTTCTCTTATATTCCACATTAGTGAACTGAGGTTTGTTCTCCCACTGCCAAGTTTCCATCTTTGTTAGCTAATCAGAAAGCAACTTCTTCCAGCCAGGTGTGATGGCACAAGCCTGTGATTCCAGTGACTTTGGAAGCAGGAGGACTGCAAATTCAGGCCCAGCTTTGGCAACTTGGTGAGAATGTAACTCAGTGTAAAATAAAAAGGGCTGAGGATGTAACTCAGTGGTAAAGTGCCCCTGGGTTCAATCCCCAGTACAAAAAAGAAAAAAAAAAGTAATTTCTTCCATAACAATAGTTCTCAAACTTTAACATGTGTTCAAATCATCTGAGGGCTGTTAAAGTGTAGATTCTGATTCAGCAGGTCTAGGGTGGAACCTGAAATTCTGAGTTCCCAGAAAGATAAGAAAGAGTTCCCCAAAGATACTGATGTTGCTATCTGAGATTCCCCTGGGATTATACTTTGAGCACTAAGGAGTCACAGCCAGCAGCATGGGCAGCATCTACTAACTTTTTTTTTTCATCTACTAATTTAATGGAAAAGCAGAATATCAGGTCTCACTTCAGAAACCACTGATGGTGACCCTTTAACAAGACCCCAGGGTTTGAGAAACCCTGATCTAGAACATGATTCCCAAAGCACATAGCATTATGAATTGTCCCCAGACCATCCCAACCTGACTGAATTGTGTCATCTGGAGATGAGACGCCAGGTGATTCTGATGGGTACCCGGTTTGAAAACAAGAGCATTTTAAGAGGAAACTTTTCTTGGTTTATGGGACCTCACAAAGTAAACAGCCTTAGAAATGATTTGATGATGGGACTGGGGTTGGGGCTCAGTGGTAGAGCACTCGCCTAGTACGTGCAAGGCGCTAGGTTCGATCCTCAGCACCACATAAAAATAAATAAATAAAATAAAGGTATTCTGTCCAACTACAACTAAGAAAAAAAAATTAAAAAAGAAATGATTCAATGATATCATGAGCTCTTCTGAAGTTTTACAAATCCCACTCTAAAAAAGAAGGGCCAGGGCCCCCACTCAGCATCATGGGGCTAGTAAAAAGTGGCATCAGCCTTTAGGTGGTTTTTAGTTCTCATTGGCAGCCTCTCTTGCTGCTAAGGCCCAGCCTCCCACCCACAGCAGGAATGCTTCTCCTTGACCATGACCCCAACGTTTTCCTCCTTGGGTTGAGCAATATAGTACATTACCTCTAAACTGCCACACCTCACAGGTGTTTTATTTCAGTACCCACATGCTAGTCTCTCTCACTCTTGTCACTGACCAATCAAGCCACATGTTCACTTGGTTGACTTTCCCCAAAGACTGATTCTGTCAGCCTTTGATAGTGTTTGCGGCTCTTCCTGAAGCAGGTGAAGCATGTAGGTGGGAAGGGTGTCTGATGAACTTCCATTCATCTTTCCAGAAGGCAATTATACTTCCTGCTTTCGGTCTTCTGTCTCAGAACTTCTTCTTTTGCTAAGGGTTTCGTAGCCTTCTAGAATATATGTGAGCACTACTCTTTGCTTACAGCTTCAGGTCTTCCTCATTCTTTCAAATTGGCCAATTTCCCCACTTTCCTCCCTCCCTTACCCAGATAAATTTCTGCTCATCATGCAATGTAAATTAAATGGACACACCTGGAACTTATGTTGTATGATAGTGGTCTTAGCCTGGAATCCATGAATCCCTGGCTCAGTACTTTTTAATCTTGGCTATACTTTTGAATCTTCTGGGAAATTAAAAAAACTCATGGGGGCTGGGGACATAGAGCAGTAGAAGATCACTTGCCTCACTTGCATGAAGCCAGCACCACAAAAACAAACAAAACTGATGTCCAGAATTCATTTACATTAATTGAAGAAGCCTTGGGGATAGGAAGCAGGCATGAATAATGTATAAGGTTGCAGTCAAGGTTGAGGACCACTGGAAAGTGCAGGTGCCAGGCATGTGGTGCACGCCTGTAATTACAGTGACAGGGGAAGCTGAGGCAGGAGGAGCACAAGTTCAAAGCTAGCCTCGGCAACTTAGTAAGACCCTGTTTCTAAATAAAATATAAAAAAAAGTCTTGGGATGTGGCTCAGTGGTTAAGTGCCCCTGGGTTCAATCCCAAGTACCGAAAAAAAAAAAAAAAAAAAGAAAATGTAGGTAAAATTGTTTGTGGGTGGCTTTCTGGAAAAGCTGACCTAGAGCTTTTATTAATTTATTTTTTGTGGTACTTGTGATTTAATCCAGGAGCATGCTACCACATCCCCAGCCCTTTTCATTTTTTATTTTGAGAAAGTGAGTGAGCTCTGCATTAACATAGACCACTTGTTTGTGTCCTTTCCACATGTCAGAATTGTTTTATGTAATTTTTTTGTGGTGAAGGGATCAAATCCCAGGGCCTTATGCAAGCTAGGCAACCACTTTACTGTGGAGCTAAGTCCCCATGTAACAGTGGTCTACTTTATGTGCTTTGAATAAGTCCTTGCTGCTCTGCCACAGCAACTTATTTTAAAATGGACATGTTCCTTTCTCTTCCCCTCTCCTCCTCCTGTAAGGGACCGGTGAACACGGAGGAAGAGACCACCAAGAGACCGACTCATGCAACAGCAAAGGGGGGTTTATTGCAGATCCAGCGCGCTGGGGCTCCGTGCTCACTCAACAAGGGAGAGCGGCCAAGAGCCCCGAGGAGGGGTTAAGCAGTGCTTAAGTACACTTTTTGGGGAGGGCGGGGGCTTTGCATACATCAGAGCAAATCATCATGAGGTGCGGGAAAATTGAACAACTCTCAAACATGATTAGCACATTCATTGGCGGGAACAGGTCGGGCGGGGGTGATAGGTCAGTCCTAAAGCGGGGTATACATTCAAACTGATTGGTTTAGGCCCTGAGGTGCCTACGTGCTGAGCTGCTCGGTCCGGGTTATCAAGCAACTAGGTAGTCAAGGTTAAGCAGCTAAGTGGTCAGGGGGGAATTTCGACACACATCTAATGGGCAGTTCTGGGTATTGTCTTAACTGCCTCAGGAATTTCAGGTTCTGTGTGCAGTTCAGAAATTTTACAATACCTGGTCCTTTACATTTTAACTCGGGCTTTGCAGCTTAGAAGCTTTACACTGCCTGGTCCTTTACATTTTAACTTCAGTTTCTTTTATCCTTTCACTCCCTAATCTCAGGGGAAATAGAATTACCTTTTATCCTGGGCAGAGTTGAGCACAAACCCACCACAGGAATGAAGTAATTCAGACTTTGGGAATCGCACCAGAAGATCTCAGAAATGACTATCTCCCAAATTAACAAGTGAATTACAACTCTGGACAGAACCCGTGGAATGTAGCTTTTGAATAACCTCTTTAAAACCTGTCCCCCATGAGGAGAATCACAGCTTCTGAGACAGGAATCCCCTGTGCCTCTCCTTTGCTAGCAAAACAATAAAAACTTCTTTTTCCTTTTTCTCAAACTGTGTCCTTATTAGATTGACATTGGGGACAAGGACCAAGCTTTTGGTAACACCCAGGTCCATAACTTATTGAATATAAATTCACAAGTTATTTTCATTGTTGGCAATTCATTGAATAATTGCAGGTCACCTGATGGTCATAAGCTGTTCTCCAGTAAAATACGCACACCGTTAGCGCAAAAGGACCAGGCCAGATGCAAACTTTACGGATTGGCTCAGCACAGCTTTTATTTAGGAATGAAATGACGCCTCTGATGGACCCACTTTCCTGGTGGAAGATGAGCCCCTGGCTAAAGGGGGGTTTAGGGCCAGTTTAGGGTGGGATCAATACTTTGGTCTCAGAATCTGTCATTTCAGACTTGATGGAAATTTCCTCCTTAGGGCGTGTCTTGTCACTGGGAAAGAAAGTGACCCCTTCATTCCTTCTCCTTGGGCCACATTATTTGGGGTTTGTCTTTTTCCATATCTAACACACACACACACAATTTGTACCTTAAGGTTGTGCCAGGCAGGTGGTGGTTGTTTACTTGTACAAACAATGTGTAGTTATTCTATCTTGGCACTTTTGCTCAAAATGGAGTAGCTTGTGGCAAAATACTGCTTTACAAAATGGAGTCACCTAGGGTAGGAACAGCCTGAGAACTACTTACTGTTCTATATATCATGGAGTAGCTCCCTGACTACCAGGCAGGCAGGATGTAGGGGTGACGGTGGGCTGGACAATGGGCAGTCAGGGTCCTACCAGCACAGCAGAGGGAAAAGGCACAGGCTCCAGATCCCTGGGCTTGAATCTCATCACTAAGTGATGGCAACAGTGTCTGCCAACACAGTGCAGATGCCTGGACCCAGAATGGGTGTTCTCTTCCTTCATCTGCTTCTCTGGGCTGGGAATCCAGGCTGAACAGCTACATCTTTTCCTTCCTTTGGCACCCCATCTCCCAAAGTTGGTGCTCCTCCTCTAAGGCCTGCACCTTTTACCTCTGGACTGCCACAGTACTGTAATGGTTTTGCACTTTTATAAGGTACAGAGGGCTCATTATGTAAATTCAGGTGAAAAAAATCATGAATTACATTTGTATTAATAAACATTTTAATTAACACTTACCAGCTGCCAATAGTGTGTTAGGTGTAAGTAGCCGGTGGATGCTGCATGAACTAATGAAACTAGAAAGCCATCACCTCCTTTCCACTTTATTCAAGAATTTAAACCTGGCGTTGTGGTGCAAGCTGGTAAACTCAGTGACTTGGGAGGCTGAGGCCAGGAGAATCACAAGTTTGAAGCCAACCTCAGCGATTTAGCAAGGCCCTAAGCAACTTAGTGAGACCCTGTCTCTAAATAAGATATAAAAAGAACTGAAAGCTGTTGGGAGTCTCCCTGAGAACTCTCCGGGCCTTTCAAACATGGCGGTGGGCAAATTACCATTGGGCAGCTAGAACTCCCTGGGCCTTTCAGATAAGGAGCCCCTAATGCAACATGGCGACGGGCAAGTTGCCAGTGGGCGGATAACAAGTTGTTTTGAAAACCTTCTAATTGGTCCTCCTGTCTTCCGTGATCGTGGACAGCTCATGCCCCCCATGAATCTTATGCAGGGTGGACATGCGTGCACCGTAGGTGATGATCTGATCTTTACTATGATTGGCCCCAGGAGCTTCCTAGTTTAAGATAACTGACTCTCACTTTCTATATAAGCTAGAACCAGCTTGCAGTAAAGTGCTTCATCTTTGTCATTGCTATCTGTGTGTATGCATTTTAATCTCTGACGACGAACCTTGGCCTTTCAAAAGCTGTGCATGGTGGTACATGCCTCAATCCCAGCAGCTCGGAAGGCTGAGGCAGGAGGATGATGAGTTCAAAGCCAGTCTCAGCAAAAGCGAGGTGCTTAGCAACTCAGTGAGACCACTTTCTCTAAATAATATACAAAATAGAGGGCTGGGGTTGTGGCTCAGTGGTAAAGTACTCGCCTAGCACATTGGAGACCCTGGGTTAGATCCTCAGAACCACATAAATGCACAAATAAAATAAAGCTATTGAGTCCAACTACAACTAAAAGATAAATATTAAAATAAATAAATAAATAATATACAAAATAGAGCTGGAGAGGTGGCTCAGTGCCAAAAAAAAAAAAAAAAAAGGACTGGAGATATGGCTTAGTGGTTAAACATTTCTAGGTGCAATCCCTGGTACCAAAAAACCAAAAAAACAAAAACAAAACAAAAAACCAGTTCACATGGTATCTTTTTTTGTAAGTATTTATTTTTTAGTTGTAGATGGACATAATACCTTTATTCTATTTATTTATTTTTATGTGGTGCTGAGGATCGAACCCAGGGCCTCCCACATGCTAGGCAAGTGCTCTACCACTGAGCCACAAGCTCAGCCCCAAACATGGCATCTCTTTTAAAAGTATTTCCTGAACTACGAAACTATTAACAGTATAAAATATGCATCTTGTGTGCCATTTAAATGTAAATATTAATAACTTAATATTTGATGCCTCTCATCTCAGATTTATTCATTTATTTGTTTGACAAATATTTGTAGATGTGGCAGACATTGTTCTAGGCCCTGGAGATACAGCAGTGAGAAAAAAATAGACAAAGCTTCTAATCTTAAGAAGTTATGTTTTGGGCTGGGGTTGTGGCTCAGTGGTAGAGCACTTGCCTAGCACATGTGAGGCACTTGGTTTGATTCTCAGCATCACATAAAATTAAAGAAATAAATAAAATAGATTGTGTCCATCTACAGCTAAAAATATTTTTTAAAAGTTCTGTTTTGATGGACACAGACAAAAAGGAAATCAACAAGTACACAAATAAAATTAAATGACAGTAAGTGCCATTGAATAAAAATATAAAGCAGAGTAAGTAGAATAGGGAGTTGAGGGTAGAGTTCAAGAACTGCTATTTTACGTAGGGTAGGTAGAGAAGTCCTCACTGATGAGTTGACATATGAGTGACAGGACTTACTGATGGATGTGAGATAAAGAGGTGACAAGTTGTTTTTTGACTAGAACAACTAGAATAGAATTGTCACATAACTGAGGTGGAAGAAGCAGTATAGGATGCAACACAAGTTTGAAAAATTGATTTTGACATGAAAAAATCATAGGTGATGCTCTAAACTTCATATGGCAACATGTTGGGACCATAGTTATAGAGTATCTCTTTCTGTGAGTCTGTTCTCATGCTTTTGCCTCTGCCTTTCCATGGAAACCACTCTTGTGAAGACCCCCTGACAGCTGCCCTGCCAAATCCCATCTCAGGACTCATATTTTACTTGATATTCATCAGTATCATTTTACACAGTTGTCCACTCTTTTCTCTTTGAAACGTGCTCTTCACTTGGTGTCTAATATTCTTTCTATGGTAAGGCAGTGTGGGAAGGAAGTTGCCCAGAGTGGGAACTATGGCAAGGGTTGCAGGACCCTGTGTGTGTGTGTGTGTGTTGCCTAAAACTTTGAACTAGAATCCAGGGCAATGGGGCTAAAAGAGAGTGTGGCCATAATGTATTGTAGAGCTTCTGGCAACCATGGAGTCCAGGATTCTGAGAATATCTCTTCAGAAGTGTAGCTTAATTTTATTTTTATATTTGGTATCAGAGACTGAACGCAGGGGTGCTCAACCACTGAGCCACATCCCTAGTCCTTTTTAAAATATTTTGTTTAGATACAGGGTCTTGCTGAGTTGCTTAGGGGCTCACTAAGTTGCTGAGGCTGGCTTTCAACTTGTGATCCTCTTGCCTCAGCCCCCTGAGCTTCTGGGATTATAGGCATGCACAACCACAGCTGGCTGCAGCTTCATTTTATACTGTAAACTTTTGAGTTAGATTTAATTTTAATAAAGATTCCATGATTTTATTTTATTATTATTATTTTTTAAAATATTTTTTTGGTTGTTGATGAACTTTATTATTTTTATGTGGTGCTGAGGATTGAACCCAGTGCCTCATGCATCCTAGGCAAGCACTTACCACTGAGACACAACCCCAGCCCCTCCACGATTTTAAATAAAGTTTAAAATCAACTAATCTAGATGGGCACAGTGGCACACACCTGTAATTCCAGCAACTCAGGAGGCTGAGGCAGGAGGATTGTTAAGTTTGATGCCAGCCTCAGGAACTTAGCAAAACCTTAAGCATTATCGAGACCCTGTCTCAAATTAAAAAGGGGTTGGGGATGTAGCTTGTGGTAAAGCACCTCCAGGTTCAATCCCAAGTATACCTCCCACCCCCCAAAATCCACTAATTTAGTCCAATGGCTGTGTATTAGAATGTATCTTTGAGAAGGAGGAGGAGGGAGGCAGAGGGAGGAGAAAAGGAAAAGAAAATAGCGCACCTTGGGGAAATAGCTGATTCCAGGTTTGGTTTAGGGGAAGAAAGGGAACATGTCAAAAGAACATAGGATTAGCTGTAAGAGGCTCCTAATGATCAAATTTGGGGAAATCTGAGCATCAAAAAGAATAACACTTTGGATGATTATAAAACAATGAGTAAAAATCTATTAAGATGATACTAAAAAAAGTTAAAGGGGAAGAACATTTTTGTCACCATTGAAAACAACTGTTCATACTCTAATTATTGATAAAGAGAAAAAATAACTTACTTTGCCTTTTTAGGAGGATCATTCAGCCTCAGGTAATGGTGGAAAGTTTTTCTCTACAGAAACAAGCCAACTAATAAAGAAGAAGGAATGATAGAAATTAAAAAGTCGCCATTGTGCACCCCCAAATGAAATTACAGAATGAAGAAAGGATCATAAATGAATGCCTAAAGCCATGAGATTAAAATTTGTTGTGGAAGAGAATATTCTTATATACCAAGGTATTTTTCCAGAGAAAGCTGCAAAGAGAGAAAGAATTGTATTGGATAGCATCTCCTATGAAGTCCCCTTATTCTAAGCTGAATTTTCTTTTAAATAATTTCATTGCTTTCAGTCAAGATAATCCATGAAATTAAATCTTATTTTTATAGGTCTGTAAAACTTAATTAATAAATTAAAACAGATTAGAATAAAGCCCCAAGTCCTGATTATTAGTTGGGAAATGAAGTTACTGATGAGGTCCCTGATGTTGGAGGAACCCAGTCCTTGCAGAGACATGAAGAATTAATGATGACAAAGTGGTAGGTCTCCATGACTAGCAGGAAAGGCACCGGTGTTTGTAGCAGGTCTAAGATCTGGGTTTAAATTCTGACTCTACCACTTACTAGTTTTGTGGTATTAGGCAAGTTATGAGAGTGCACCCGATCACAGCTATTCAGCCCTATTGCCACGCACTGTGCTGGGTGTTTGGATATGGCAGTCAAGGATGCACAGGGGCCTGCTCTCCTGGAGACCCGACAAGTAATTCAGGAATAGAAGGTACTCAGGTGCGGTTCCTGACTCCAAAGGGACTGAGAATAGGTCTCAACAAGATGGATGGAGATAGAGTTGAGTAGGAGGAGGCTTTCTAAAAGGGGAAAACATTTTAGTGAAATACGCGGGGGCTGATGGTCTGCTTATAGTCCATGTAGCTACCGAGGCTCTAAAGCAGGTGGTTCCCATTATTTAATGAAACAAGGAAAGCGCCTAATTCTGACTCAGGGGTAGGAGTCTGGGCGCGAACCCTGAATGCTAACAATGGCCATTTCCAGACGGTGGTTCCAACTTCTACTACAACACGCAAAGAATAATCAGCCCGGGCTGGGGTTGTGGCTCAGCGGTAGAGCGCTTGCCTTGCATGTGCTTGAGGCACTGGGTTCGATCCTCAGCACCGCATAGAAATAAGTAAATTAAAGATGTTGTCTCCATCTGAAATTAAAAAAAAAAAAAGAACAGCTTTTTTTCCCACATCTTGGAGCCTGTGGAGGCCTGCTGGGAAAAGGACTTCTAAAAGGCAGATACGTCTGGAAAGTTGTGGTGCAAAGCCATTTTTGATGGCTATAAGCCGGGTCTCCGGAACCAAAGGGAACACACAGCTCTTCTAAAAATTGAAGGTGTTTATGCCAGAGATAAAACCGAGTTCTACTTGGGCAAAAGATGTGCTTATGTGTTCAAAGCAAAAAACAAACAAACAAACAAACAAAAAAACAACAACACAGTGACTCCTGGTGACAGACCAAACAAAACCAGAATAATCTGGGGAAAAGTAACTCGTGCTCATAGAAATAGTGGCATGGTTCGGGCCAAATTCCGAAGCAACTGAAATGGTGTGTGATGCTGTACCACTCAAGAATGTAAACTAATGGAAAATAAATAAAGATGGATTTGTGCTCTTGTATTTAAAAAAAAAAAAATAGAAGAAGAAGAAGAAAGAAAAAGAACGGTTAAAAAACAATCAGCTAAAAAATGTACGGGTTCCAGGTGGGGGCGTGCTTCAGGCAGCTCCTGGAAGTCCTCTTCCGGAACCGGCCCATGCTCCGGAAGCAGTTGTTGGTTGGGCGCTTTGCGCGTCACGGAGACCCCAGGGGTGCGGTCGCCATGTTCCTGTCGGTGGTCTCCTGTAAGTGCGCCTGGAGGTGGCGGCGGGGGCCTACGGCGAGGGCGAGGGGGCCGTGAAAGAGCCCCGGGAGGATGAGGGGCGGGGAAAATGAACCGGCCGGGATGTTGCTGGTTCGCGGCGGCCTCACTGCGCGGCCGAGTGAACTGCTGGGGTCTGCGGGACTAGTCTGGATTCACTTAGCTTTTGCGGGACTTTAGAGTCTGGTCAGGAAGCGTGGGGCGCTTTCCCTCACGTCTCTGTAGGGATGTGTCAGAAGAATCACAGGACGTCCCGGTTGGGAAGGACCTCAGAATTTCTAGCTCACATATTTCGTGCCCTAAAGGTGAGGAAATCAATCCCGAGAGGAGCAGTAGATGGCCCGAAACAACACAGCTGGGCAGTGGAAGCAGGCTCCCGAGTCAGTGCTCCCCTGCACCTGGCCGGCTTCTTGTTTAGACTTACTTTACCAACCCACCTAAAACGACGGTTGTTGCAGTTGCACAGGTTGACTTGTCAAACAAGACGCTTGTTCCATGCAAATAATTTAAACTTTAAAAGAGGAGGAAACAATGAAGTAGATGCGACCTTAGAAAGATTTAAAACGTTTCCAGTCCATCTGAAATGATGGTACAAAGCATTATATTCAGAATAGCGTTGATCTGATTGGCTTTTACTCTTTCAATAAAATGCTGTCGGGTTCTCAATATCTAGGGTGAAAACGATGATATACTTAATGAATTAAATGTTTTTGGTTATTACTGACGTTTGTATTAACTTTGCATAAGATAATAAATTTGTGTTTTTATTTTATTTTCTTTTCCAACCTTTTCTCTACACATACACAAAAAGTTGCCAAGAGCAAGTCAAAGTAAGTAAAAGTTTTTAAAATTGAGCTTTGCTTCTTTATTTTTTTTTTTCAGTTCAGTTGCTGCTAAGGTATCCATATATTAAACATTTAATCTTGATTTTTCTAAAAGTTGTTTTAAGGGTTATTTGTTGGATTTTTGTTCTTATGAGCTCTTTTAAAAACTGCAGATGTTTCTGTATTTATGATGTTGTTACCTCTGGACAAACTTGTTGTAAGTGGAAAATATTATAGCCAAAAATGGATTTAATACACCTCACCTACAGAACACTTGTGCTGCCTGTGTGCTGTATCTTGCTGCTTATTACTACCTTAAGAAATGATCAAGATTTGAAGTTTGGCTTCTACTGAATGCTCTTCTTTCATATCATGGTATAGTTGAAAAACAATAAGTTGAGAACCATCTTTATTTCCCTCCTGTCCAGTGAAGCAGCTTCTGTGAGCATTCCTTTTTGCTTAAAGAAGCTTTCATGTCTTTTCTAGGCCCAGGGTTTATGAGCTTATTTTCTTGTTTCTAAACAAACCATTGGTGTGCTGTTTGGACTATCACCATGTTTTCTATTTCCTCAAACTGGAGACCAGGGGCCATTTGTCTGAATCTAGCAGAATAAGTTGTAATCTGGTTAAATCACAGGGCCTGTTTTATGAGTTTTGTAATCTTTAGCATTCATGGTATAAGCACTTTAAAAATAGTAAATAGTAAAGATTCCATGATACCACAGAGACTAGAAATAACAGACTGGTATTTTAAGATAAATTTTGTAAACAATAACTGAAGGTTTTCTTTTAAAAATAAAAATTCTAAAGGCTGTAAAACAGCCTTTTAAAACAGTAAGATGTTAGCTGAGCATGGTAGTGCATGTCTGAAATGTCAGCAATTTCGGAGGCTGAGGCAGTTAGGATTGAAAGTTCACAGCCAGGCTTTGCAAAAATTTAGCAAGGTCCTAAGCAACTTAGCAAGAACCTGCCTCAAATAAATAAATAAAAGTAGCTGGGGATGTCTCTCAGTGGTTAAGTGCACCTGGGTTCAATCTCTGATTTAAAACACAAAGCAACCCTTAAAATTAGTTTTTTTTTTTAAATTAAAGTTAATGAAAAACATGTATCTAAGTGTTTTTCCCCCCAGTACTTTTTATTAAAAAAAATTTTTTTTTGTAGATGTAGTGGACAGAATGACTTTATTTTATTTGTTTTATTTTTATGTGGTGCTGAAGATTGAACTCAGTGCCTCATGCATGCTAGGCAAGCGCTCTACTGTTGAGCTACAGCCCCAGCCCCCTTTTATTGATTCATAAAGTTTTTCCTACAGTGCTTTTTATTGATTCACAAAGTTTTTCCTACAATTCGTTTATGTCTGAATTTCCCACTGCTACGTTCTGTAAGAGTCCCATGCCTTTGGTTTTTGTTGAGGTATTCCCTGCCTCTTGCGTTCTTTATATCTTGTGACATTTGTCATATATGTATAGCCTTTAGACCCTATACACCAACTCAATTTTCATAGCATACCTTTATTTCCTGGAGGACACAGACAGATACAGCTTTATATTTTCCATAGTGCTTTTCTCAGAGTAAGCACTTGATGAGATTTATTGTCCATCTTAACTATAATCAACAAATGTATGCCTCTTTGGAAGCACCGTGTTGAACATTGAAAGCAATGTAGTGATATGGAACGTAGTCTAAAGTGTTTCAAATTTATTTTGAAAATATATGAGAAATGACATGGTCTACATAGGGAGACAAGACACATGAAAAAGTATAGGAGAGTTAAAAGGTCTTTATTGCATGGACTTCATCCTTTGGATGACTGTAACTTAAAGTATGAAGGGACAAAAGGTTTGCTATGTAAGTGATATAAAACTTTCTGTTTCTTTATTTTGTTCCTTCCTTAATTGTGCTCTTATCACTCATACTCTAGAATAGAGAGGGCTCTTATGAGACAACCATTTTTACAATTGCCTCACTTGGTAGCTGTGATCATCAGTACTTTTCTATTAATACCCCCTCCTCATGGGTTCCTCATGAGAGGTGGATGTCTGAGGCTAGTTCCCCAATGTGGCTTGATTGTTCTTACTATTTTCATAGGTCATTACCAAATCACTGTGTTAGATCAAACCCCCAATTCAAACCATTGAAACTGCCCTATGGGAAACATAGGCTGTGTTAGAACCAAACTTTCTCAGGGTCAACTAATGTCCACAACTAATACAACTCCTCAAGCTTCTCAAAATGTGCCGTCCACTTATGACTGAATTTAGTCCATTTCCTCAGCTTGTAACAGCTTACTTTTTAATCTTAGAACCCTTCTGGTGAAAATGGTGAGCCAAGCTGGGACAGGTTTCTCCTTCAACGCCAAGAGAAGCCGACTCCGGGAGAAACTGACTCTTTTGCATTATGATCCACTTGGTAAGATTCAGAGAATTACTACACCGAAGGTTCAGATGCTTTTAAAGTCTGTTGCCTTGGAATATACCAGGACACAAAGCCAGATTAAGACCTTGTGCTCTTGGCACTAGATTCAAGTTTAAATAGAAAATGTCAGGGAAAATCTCCAGGAGGAGATAATTAACTAAAGACATGAAGGTAAGAAACCAACCATGTAAAGAGAATAGGCAGTATCCTGCTAGACAGTCTTTGTGTGTCTTGAGCAGGGGAAGGTATGGTCTAACAGTGGCAAGTTATAGGGTCTAGATGTAAGTTAAGGAAATGTAGTGTCTTTTTTTTTGGTTTTGAGAATAGGAAATATTATTTTCCATTTTGTGCCCTCCATTAAAAGACCATCATGCAATTTTAAGTGGTGTGTATTTGTCTAAAACAGACTTGTGTTCCCAAAGCCAGATAATCTGCTCAAACCTAATTGCTGTTGGTGGAAGCCCATCCTGTTTCTGCATTTGATGTGAAGGTTTATGCCAAAACAAAAACCAAAACCTGGCAAGCAAAATTTTTTTTTTGTTTGTTTTGTTTTGGTATTGGATATTGAACCCATGGGCACTCATCCGCTGAGCCACATCGCTAGCCCTTTTCTTAATTTTTAATTTTATTTAGAGACAGGATTCTCATAGATTGCTTAGGGCCTTGGTAAGTTCCTGAGGCTGACCTTGATCTTGTGATCCTGCCTCAACCTCCCAAATTGCTGGGGTTACAGGTGTGTGCCACTACGTCTAACCATAATTGCTTCTTAATAATATTGACAAAGACTATGTTAATGTCAGGAAGTGCTTTTAAAAAGTTCTGAGAAGTCCATTTGTCAGCTTAAAATTGCTTGAGTTCCATTTGTTAGTAGAAATACAATTTCCTGCTCATATTGCTGATCATTCATTAACATAATAAAAAGGGAATTCTAGTTTTATACCTGAGAATTAGGAGTCTGAATATCAGGATGATTCCTCATGTGGTAGAAAAATTAGTAGAAGAATAGTTTGATAGCTAGATTAGTGTTGTGTTTTTCTGCCTGATTTCTTTGTATTAGCTGGTGAAAACTCAATAAAAGTGGTGAACTTTATACTGAAGTAATTTTATTGTACCATGTTAACTCCTTTAGAGTTTATTTTTTAGGAGCTTGCACACTACTAATAAATATTGAAAAACCTTTTGCAATAATAGATATGAAAAGGTATTGGAGTTTTCATCCTTAGTGTGGAGTAGGTATCGGGAACTTATTTGTCACATTGATTTTAAGTTTTAAGATTGGGAAAAGAGGACTGGGATGTAGCTCAGTGGCAAAGCATCTCCCTTGCATTCGCAAAGCCCTGGGTTTGACCCCCAGTTCCAAAAAAGACAAAAGAACCCCACCAAAAAAAAAAAAAAAAAAAGATTATAGCCATAACTAGTTTTGATCATAAGTTCAAAAAATGGGAGAAAAGACTCGTATATAAATTTTAGATACAATTAGGACTTTCTAATAAGGAATGGTTTGAGCCTTGATAGCACAATTTTTGTCTTTTCTGAAGAAAAGGATGTTCTGGGATAGTAGACTACCTGCCTTTCTGTCCACTTATTGGATCCTTTGCAGACTTTTGTGATGAAGATGTTTGCCTTGGAGCCTGTCCCATTGCCCAGGGTACCTAATAGCTTGGCAATTTTCCTAGCATATTTTACTGACATGAGTTAAGTTAGTTTGAGGATAATGTTTTGTTTTATGAAGGAAATCAGGTAAGGAAATAAATATTCCCAGTTATTTGAGCATTTTCTAGTAAACTCTTTGGCAAGAACCAGCTGTATCTGCTCCTGTCCTTTCAGACTCAACTTTCCTAATGTAAAACTAGATGCTAATATCCAGGGAGGAAGGATTAAAGCTGAGGCCTAAGCTTATTAAACTTTGTTTATCATAAAGAGAATGAAAACTTGTCAGTTTTAATTCCTTGGGTGACTAAACAAGATGATATAGACTTTAATTGAAACAGAATAGATTTAGGTTAGCTGTAGGGAAAGAACTTGACAGATTCATTCTTCTATGAATTAAGCAGCAAATATTTTGACAGAAAATTTATGTTTACGGTTGTGGATAGCATTGTGTCATTTCAGCTCAGTTAACACATATTGAGTCCTTCTGTGTATCTGGAAACAACTCTATAAGTGAGTTGGAGTTCTCTCTCAGGGAAAGAAATAGGATAGAGTATTTTGGGAAATTTGTCCAGGGACTCAGAGCTACAAATGATTAGAGTCAAAGTTTGAATCCAATGATTCTAACCCCAATTCCCTGTTCTTTCTGTTATAGGGAGCCAGTTTGATCTTTCTAAACTTTTAATTTTTTAAACAATCAGAACTTTCCCCTGTGTTCAGCCTAGTATCTAAGATCATGAAGCCTCACTGTGATTCCTGCCACCTATCACTTTTCCTGCTTTAGTCATCCAAATGCTGCTCCTTTAAGGGCTAAGTTTTACTCTGTTGGGCCTTCTGTCACTATTACTTTCACCTTAATCTTTAGGTTCTTAAAGGGTTTATTGGAAATTCATATGGGTACCTCATGAGTACTAAATCAGGAACTCTTTTTTTGTGTGTGTGTGTGTATGTTGGGAATTGAACCCAGGGGCTCTTAACCACTGAGCCACGTCCCCAGCCCTTTTTATTTTATATTTTGAGACAGGGTCTCACCAAGTTGCTTAGGGCCTCTCTAAATTGCTGAGGCTAGCTTCAAATTTATAATCCTCCTGCTTCAGCCTCCTGAGCCACTGGAATTACAGGCGGGCACCACTGTGCCTGGCTTTTTATTTATATATTTTTCCTAAGACAGGGATTCACTGTATTGCCCAGGCTGTCTTTGAAAGTGCAATCCTCTGGCCTTAACTTCCTGGAGGGTTGGGATTATAGACAAGTGCATCTCATACTTTTGTAAACTTTGCATTGTCTAGCACAGTTCCTTGGAATAAAATGTTTGTTCTTTTGAATTAAAGGAATTACTACAGTGAATGAAATAATTTTCCTGAATAAAACCTTGTTGTATTAATCTTATTTGTTCCTTATCTTGGTCATTTAAATAATCTCCTGATTGCTTCTCAGTGAGATAAGTCCCCTGCCTCCCTTTGTTTTCTTTTTTGGTGGTGCTAGGGATTGAATCCAGGACTTTGCAGATGCTAAAGTACTCTTATCACTGAGCTACAATGCCAACCCTCCTTTTAGCTCAACTTTTGCCTCCGTGAAGAAAAACACACAGAAAATATTTCTAAACAGCATTATTTTGGAAAGTGTGTTGTGTCTTTACTAACATCTTGTAGTGCTTTGTAGGTCCTCCTTAGAGGAGTGGAGTCTTAGGAGGAGCAGTTCTACTTATATTTTAGATGATATGAAGTATGTAAAAAATATCCCATATATTCAATGTCTGTATTATGTAGTATTCTTATTCATTTCTTAGGTGAAGTTCTGTTAACTGGTTAATGGTTTTTAAATTCAGCTGCCTTTTAGAATTGTCTAAGGAGTTTTTAAAAATGTTGTTTTCTAGTCCAATTCTAGCTCTACTGAACCAGAATTAGTGTAGGGGTGGAGGTGAGAAACAAGAATGTATTTTAAACAAGCTACTTAGCTATTTTTTTTTTATAGTTATAGGTGGACAGTATGTCTTTGTTTAATTTTTTATGCAGTGCTAAGGATTGAACTCAGTGCCTCATGTGTGCTAATAATAAGCAAGTACTCTGCCACTGAGCTACAGCCCCAGCCCTATTTGGCTAATTCTTAATCACACTTTGGGAATCTCATATACAGAGATTCTGTCCATTGTGATAAAGAAGAAGAAAATACAAAGCTAAAACTATTTTGTATGGTAGAGACTATTGGGGAGTTACTAGGTCACATTCCTTGAGTTCCTGAATCTTCCTTGGGAAAGATTTTGGCAAAGAGGAATCAAGTGGGGTGAGTGTAGGGGGAAGTGGTTAGAAGTTAATTGTGGGTTCTAGGGCATTAGGGGACTCTGGAACCCTTATTTTCCTAGCATGTAGCGTGTGCGCGTGCGCCGGGTTTCTGTTCTCGCAACTAAAAGGCTCAGGGGTCACTCCAGTTAAACTGGGCTAATCGGCCTGCACAAAATAACCATACAAGAGACACAAATACCTTTTTCTTTGGGGTTGCTGTGACGGCTCCTCTGACCTTAAGGGTCTGCAGAAAGAGAGAGAGCATGCGCTGACCCCTTTTATTGAGGAGAAGCTATTCAAATGAGGCAAGGGGTCAGGTTTCAGGGGGCTGAGTCTGTCTTCATGATGTCCACTGTCAGCAGGTTGACTGACACCTGGGTAGGCCATACCCAAGGACACAGTAAGAGAAGGGGACACACACACACAAGGCACTTCCATGGAAGATTCTATCCTAAACAGGGCAAGGGGTAATATTACAAAGGAACAGGTGAGCGTAGCAAGCACACCCATGCACGATGACAACGACCCTTGTACCCAAGAAGGGTGGGGAAAGCTCTGCCACATTTCTGCGACTGAGCGCCTCAGCACCCAGCCGGGGAGTGTAACTCAGTCACGTGTAAGGTTGGTCTCCCGTGTGTGTGTGTGTGTGTGTGTGTGTGTGTGTGTGTGTGTGTGAGAGAGAGAGAGAGAGAGACGGACAGACAGACTGGGTATGAAATCTAGGGCCTTGTGTCTGTTATGCAAGTGCTCTACAACTGAGCTACATCCGCAGGTAGCTACCTGACTTTTATCCGAGAAGATAGGGATCCCCTACCCCAGGGAACTATATTCTTGTCATATTTACAATGTTGAGATTTTGGTTATAATACTTCATTACTAAAGTAAGATGTTCCTATTTGGGTTTATTAGAACAGCTCTGGAAAGTAGAAGTACCGTGGTATTTACTCTTTCCATTAGGCTGCCTTTTCTTCCTTGTCCTGCTCAGTTCTTGCTGCTCTGGTTCTGAGTCCAGCTCCCAGCCTGCTCTTGCTTACTTGCTCCTGGAGTGGACCTCAGCTGGTGAAGACATTGTTTCCATGTTTGTCACTTTCTTTTTTAATGTGAATATTTCACACTGATTAAAGTATGACCTTGTGGAATACTAAGGATGCTACTAATTTGCTGGCGAGTAGTCTTTCCCTCTAGTCATTTCTTGACTCTGGAATTGAGGAACTGAGTTTACAGATCACCTTCAAACTCATGACAGAGGAATAGTAAAATGTGAGAGAGGAGAGGTCTTAATGGCCTAATAACATATTTTTATTAAAAATGTTGATGACACTTTTTAGTTTTCTTCTACAACCCTTTTTTCTCCCCCCACAGTGAAAAAAAAAGTCCTCTTCACGGAACAGAAAAAAATACGCTCTCTCTGAACAATGGATTGAAAATGAACTTGATTTATAAATGAGAAGACTGAGGGCGGGGATACTGATTCAGAAATCCCACAGCTTGTAATAAAAGAAGAGGAAATGGCGTGGCATCACTGCCTCCTGTGATTTCAAGGCCATTGTGAAGGGAAACAATGCAGTGAAAGAAAGTTCTTCATATTAGGACAGACATCGTTGCTTCACATTTATTTATCTTTCTGGATATTTTTATAGCCCTTAATAAAAAATATTAAAATAGCCTGTGCCATTGTCTCTTAGTGATGTTTTCCCCTCCCATTTAAAAATTTAAAAAGCAACCACATTCCTAAGAAAAAACCATTGTTTCATATAATAGAAGATATTTTTCCATGGTGAGACTTATGCAAGAACTTCTAGATTGCTGCTTGTATTTTATAGAATGGACAGAGCAGCACTCCAGGTGATCTTGAAGACCCCCTCCTCCCCGTATAATAATGGAATTGGGTGACAAGGATGAGCAGGAAGGACAACAAAGGAAACTAAGAGAACTTCTGTTTGTGATTTGTGCTTATATAAAATTAGGAAAAATGCCATTGGTTCGTATTCTCAAGTCCAGATCACCAAAGTAGTACCTAGGATTTTTAGGCAGTTTCAGACTCCTTGATCCCCTAGATCTCTTTTCTTGCTTTCCTTTTTTTTTTTTTTTTTTTTGGTGATACTGGGGATTGAACCCAGGGCACAGTGTGTACTAGGCAATTGCTCTACCTCTTGAGCTAGTTCCCCAATCCTAACCTCCCCCTTTGGTTTTGGACTGGGGATTGTACTCACAGACACTTTACCACTAAGCTAAATTCCCGGTCCTATTTATTTTGAAACAAAGTCTTGCTAAATTGCTAAGAGTGGCCATGAACTTGTGATCCTCCTGTCTCAGCCTCTTGAGTCACTGGGAAAATAGCTACGCACCACCATACCTGGCCATTCCAGATCTTAAAATTTTATTTTGGGACAGGGTCTCACCAGGTTGCCCTACTAGCCTCAAACTTGGTAATCCTCTTGGCCCAGATCCATATATTTTCTTGCATAGGCTACTGTTACCCTCATATTTTCAAAACACTCCAGTTTTCTCCTTTATTTCTCAAAATTCTGGCTGAAAGGATTATTATTTTTTTTTTGTCCCCTCCTTCTCTTTGAACTTTGCTGGTTCATATCCTGTCCTATCTTAAGCACTTGTATGGGAGAAAGATGAGTGCCTGCCCTGGCCACAGCATTGAGAAGCAGTGCTGTTCCAAAGTAGCAGGTGTTCCCTCCCTATGGCCCAATCTGTCTCTAGAGGAAAAGCAGGCACAGCTCTCTGGAAATGGAATTGGATGTGAACAGTTGTTGAGTCTTAAGGGCTTGTGGCATTATAGTCAATCAGCTATTTTATGGCATCTTTTGTTAAAGCTGTGGTTCAAAGCAGTAACAGGTGAGATCTCAGTTATATTTAGATTGAAACTGTACACAGTAGAGTCTTGGGTTACAAGAGAAATCTTACATGATCCTAACTAAGCCATGTGAAGGATTTGTGTCCTGCATGAATTGCTTTAAAAAACAAGCCTTAACATCTGACCTAACAAATGTGTATTCAGCCCTTAAGCTGAACGAGGCCCACAGGGTGTTTACATTTAAAAAAAATAAGTTGCTGATATATAAACAATATCAATAAATATGGAAACTTTTGGTTTATGTAGAAAACCGGAAGTTTGATAATACTTGAGCTAAAGAATGAGTATCGGCCACCTCTTTTAAGTACTTGGGAGATTGAATCCTTATTCCTTTTCTCCTTATTGAACATTCTGTTCTCTGGCTCTAGAGGCTGGTATCCACCACCCCTGCTGTATGGTGCCACATAAAATTATCAATCTACAGGCAATAGAATATGCTGGTCCTGAGTAGCGATAAGTTTTACACAGATCCTGATTGTGGAATCTAATTATAGTTGGTTCTTGTGAATGTATGAAAAGCAAAGGATCATCCTTATAAATAAGTAAATGAAAACTTGAATGTGATTCCTAAATGAACATAATATTTACAAAGAAGAGAGAGGACATTTTCTAGTAAGTGTTAGCTAGGAATGGTCACCTCAGGTACATTTTATTTCTAGGTATCTTTACTTGAGGGATAACAGTAATCAGAACAGAGTAGGAGGAAGGTCTTTTTTGTATGGATAAGATGACTGTGTTCCTGCAGCTTGGACACTGACTGCTGCGATGAAATTGGATCTCCTGAGCATTTCTTCCAAGGACAAATTTGGGTAATAAGCCATGTAAAAGGCCAGAGCTCCCACAAAGCTGTCACCAGCACCCTGTAATGAAAAACACAGTTGTGAAGATAAGCATGTGGTCAACCTGTTGTCCACACTGTACAGTTTAAAAACGTAATTTTAGAGTAGTTTTAGATTTATAGAAAAGGGACAAGGACAGTGGCGTTTCCATATATCCCACACAGACCTGTTAATATCTTAATGTGGTACATTTATCACAATGATGAAATGGTACTGATATATTAACTGAACTCTATTAGGATTGTGTTTTTCCTTCATCTCTTTATTCTGTTGCAGGATCCCATTTAGTTGTCATGTTAGACTCCTATGGGCTGACAGTTTCTTAGGTGGTTTTGGTGACTTGGATAGTTTTGAGGACTGATTACGTTTTGTAGAATCTGTCTCATTGGGATTTGTGTATTTTTTCCTCATAGTCAGGCTGTGGCTATAGTTTTGGAAGGAAGACCACAAGAGTAAAGTGTCATTCTCATCGTATCAAGGGTAGATACTGTCAATATGGCTTACCACTGATGATGCTAACTTTCATCACTGGGCCAAGGCTTTGCCACTGTAGTCACTTTGCTCTCTCTCATTATACATTTTTTTTTCTCTCCCTTTCTTCCTTCCCTTCTTCCTTCCTTTCTTTCTTCCTTTGTTTCTTTTTGTCTGAACTGAGAATTAAATCCAGCTTTGGCTAAGTTGCTGAGGCTGGCCTCGAACTTGCAACCCTTCTGCCTCAGCCTCTCCAGTTGCTGGGATTAGTCATGTGCCACCACACCCGGCTTAAAACAATTTAGATGTTACATGATATTACTTGAAAAATTATTCTGGTATTCAACAGATTCAGGGGGCACTTTCCAGTTTTCCCATTTGCTAGTTCTTTAGACCCAAGAGTTTTCATGACAAATCTTGAGGCTGTTCTTCAGCCTGTACAAAGAGCCTCGATTGGCATGAGATTGTTTTAGTTGCAGCTGAAGTATTCAATGAGCTATGTGCCCAGCACAGTGATGGGTACTAGAAAAGAAGCAAAATCCACTGTGGATCAAACACTAAACAGTGGCAGAGCTTATAAATGCAGTTGGATTTTAAGAAAGGATTTGAATAAAGCCTCCCTGAAGGGAGTCCTTATAGAATGAACCAGACTTCCAGAGAGAAGGCAGGCCTCGAAGAACAAAGACCCCAGAGGCGGAAGGAACAGAGAGAGCTCAGGGAGTGGCTTTAAGGAGAACCACATTTCCCTTTGTTTACATAAAGCAGTCAATATTACACTTGCCAAGGAGTCATAGAAAAGCTTACATAAGTGTTTCCTGCGTGCCTCAGTGCTGAACAGTGTTCACCACTCTTGTCTGAAGGATGCAATGAAAAAAGATATGATTCCTAACTGACCTCCATTTCAGCATAGCAGTAGACATGAGAAAGGTCTGAAACTAGAGGAACTCTGAGCTGCATGGAGGATATATTATGAAATACCATTAGAAAGTCTTTGACATACAAGAGATGGACAACACTACAAGATATGAAAAGGAGTGGCAAACTCTTAAGATTCTAAGACTTTATTTCTCCTCCTTAAATTATACACAACTAAATTCCAGGTGGTCAAAAGGTTAGATATAAAAAATAAAACAGTAAAAATAATAAGATGAAAGTTTAGGTGAGTATTTGTATAACTCTAGGAAGCAAGGCCACAAGTAAACTAGTAAACCCCAAAATTCATAACAAAAAAGGGAAGTATTTTAAATTTTTAAATTAAAAATTATATGTCCTAAGACACTAAATAAAGTCAGACGTACAAAAGCACAAATTTGATGAAAATTCTTCCAATACACATGACATCTCTAATGGTCAAAGGACACCTTTCAACTGCTTGCAAAAAGATATAGACATGCAGATTCAGAAAAGGAAATGTAAACAGTAAACAATAAACACATGAAAATGTGCTCAATGATTAGGAAATGTGTACACCCTTTAACTTGGCAATCCTGCTTTGGGGACTCTACAGCAGAAGTAAAAACTCCTGTATTTTGTGCATAATTAGGGGTATATGTACAAATATGCTTATTGCTGCACTGTTTTCCAAGGAAATCACTGGAAATAGTCAATGAAACAGGAGAATGGATGAATAGACTAGTAGATTTTTAATTTGGAAAAGTATGCAATTATTAATAAGAAAATGTCAGCAATTTGGAGAAATGTCTTTTAGTTAAGCCAAAAAAGATATTTGAGCATAAAAGGTATTTTCCCATGGAGGGGAAAAAAAGAAGGAAAAAAAGTAAAAAAAAAAAAAAAAAGTCATATGAATATGTATGTATTTAAGAATACAGAGAATGAGGACAAATATGTATCAAATTATTGTATTTTTTCTTATTTGCAAGGTATGGGGGCAGTATTTTCCCCCTTTATATTGTTTGTTATAAGCTTGTACATTTTTCAAAAAATTTTAATAAAAATGGTTAATGACTAGGTAAGCCATGCCTCTGTGCCTCCCTCACCTTGACCTTTCAGCCTGATCAGAGAAGAGCACAGGGCCGAGGGGAAACATTCTAGCATCATGGACAGGAATTAGTTTTAAGTATTTAAAACTAATTGTTAGATAATGGGATATTTATTTGGCTACAGAAAGTTTAAAAATGTATAATACCACATGTTCTCACTCATTTGTGTATATGAGTAAGTCAATCTTGTAGAAGAAAGGAATGGAATAGTGGTCACTAGGGACTGGAAGGGCAGTGGGGAGGAGAGATGGATAGAAGTTCAGTAGGGGTTCAAACAACAGAATGGAGGAATTACTTCATGTTCTTCTTTGGCATAGTAGGGTAACTAATCATTAAAACAATATATATTTCAAAATGACTAGAAGAGTATCACATTCCCAGCCACAACAATGATGCATAGTGGAAGACAAGGCAAGCTTATCACCCTGATTTGACCGTTACACATTAGGTACATGTATTGAATCACTATAAAATATCCCATAAAGATGTGAAAATGTTATGTCTCAATAAATCAGATTTTTTTTTTCTTTTTTTGGAGGGTACCAGGGATTGAACTCAGGGCACTCAACCACTAAGCTACATCTCCAGTCCTATTTTGTATTTTATTTAGAGACAAGTTCTCATTGAGTTGCTTAGTGCCTCACTTTTGCTGAGGCTGGCTTTGAACTTGTGATCCTCCTGCCTCAGCCTTCTGAGCAGCAGGGATTACAGGTGTGCACCACTGCGCCTGGCTCAGAATAATTTTTTTAAAAGTTAAAAAAAAAATCACATCAGTATCTGAAAACATTCAATTGCTTTTCACTATTGCTAAGGCCAGGGAAGCATAGTGTTTAGTGGAGGTGTGTGTGCTGCAAGCATCTTTAGACAACAAGGATTTTTACAACTTGATTTCCCTTCATTCTCAGTGCTACACAGTGCTGATAGAAATTGCAAAGATAAATTCTTCCTGTCTTAAAAATGAGGGGTTTTCCCACAAAGAAACTCTAGACTAGATGTTTTTACTGGAGAGTTCTTGCAAACATTTAAGCACAAAATAATATAAATTCTATGCAAACTTTCAGAAAATAGAAGAGTCAAGGGAATATTTCCCAAGTCATTTTATGAGGCCAGCATTATTACTGTGATAACAAAATCAGACAACGGCATTGCAAGAAAAAAAGAAAAAACAAACAAACAAATAAAAAACCAGATCAATATCCCTAATGAACAGAGATGCAGAATCTTAATTTTTTTAGCAAGATGAAAAAAAGTATGTGTGTACATAGATAGATATAGACATATATGTACTTAGAAAACCAAAATACAAAAAAATTAAAAAATGATAACTAAAAGATAAAAAAGTTTGAGAACCTGTTTCATATGAAAGGAGACTAAAACAGCAAAGACAATTAAATGTAACATATAATCTTTGATGGGATCTTGGAAAAAAATTTTAAAGAATACAATTGAGACATTATGGGATTATGCACATAAGATCATTTCAGTGTTAAACTTTCTAAATTTGATAACCACATTGTAGTGCTGTTATGTTCTTGTCCTTGGGAGATATATCCTGCAGTATTAAGAGGTAAAGAGTCATGATGTCCACAATTTACTCTCAAATGGTTCATCAAAAAAAAAAAGTGTGTTTATATATTTTGAAAGACAGTAATAAACGAAATGTGGCAAAATGCTAACAACTAGTGAAACTTGGTTAAGAGTATCTGGGATTACTGCAACTTTTCAAGTTTTATCTTTTAAAATGAAAAACTATTAAAGAATAAAGAACTAAAAGAATCATCATCAGTCATTCTTTGTGAATTTGCAAATGGGCTAATTTTTGTCTCTGAATGATTTCTCTCTTTTTAAAGATCATGTGCATATCTGCTACAAGTCAGTGTGAAACGAACTGAGAAACCTCCTGCTCATTTGGGACTAGTCCATCTCACAGAGGAGTCTCCTCTGCAACTCAGGACCAGGCAGTGGAACCCACCTGCAAGTTGAGGGGACTGAGAAGAACACTTTCTGCTGTGACAGTGGATGCAGAAAAATGAGATTAGAGCTATTAGTGGCAAGTACAGCTGTAATGGTAGGAACATGCCAGGACTACAGCTAGTTTCTTTTGTTTTTTACCCAAAAATGGAGGTGAAGCAACCCCCATGTGTTAAACTCTTAGGAGAGATCAGACATCTTGTCTCCATCTTTCCTTGATGAATCCTTAGAGTTACAATGCCTTATCAATACTGCACATTCAGTTAATGCTTGCTGAGGAATTACTCCTAGTTGCCTGGTCTTGACTTCACCAGAACTGAAATGCAGGGGGTTCCATGTTTTTTCACAAAGAGGCAGCAGTTGGACCATGAAATTTCCAAACACAAAGATGTAGAGTGGCACCTGGTTGACGGGGCCATCAGGTCAAAAACATGAAGGCCCATCTGAAAAGCCCCATTATGTCTAATAACGGAAAAGCTCCTTGAAACTGAATCATGAAAGGAATCGAAAATTCCTTCTACTCCTTGCAGAGGAGTGGAAGGTAGGTAACTTTTACTCTTTGCTCTGTAGTAGGAAGCAACCTGGGTGGTGTGTGTGTGTGTGTGTGTGTGTGTGTGTGTGTGTGTGTGTAACTTCATTTCTTCTTCATGACAGTCCCACTTCCCCTGAAATGACAGTAAATTATTTGTTCAGGATCATATCAGCTAGTTAATGGCAGAGCTGCAACCGGCATCCAGACCCAGCTGACTCCATGCTCTGTTAATATTATACCACCTGTAAATGTTTGTTGGAGGCAGGCAGCAGGGAGGAAGGACTAAGGGAAGGAATCACCAATCTCTTTAAGTATCTTGCGTCTCTTGGTATTTCTCAGGATCCTGAATACCTTGTTCTGTGTGTTTTTTGTACAGGTCTGTGACATGAGACAGTTTGAAAACTCTCTGTCCCTGTGTCTCTCCCACTGCCTTTCCCAGTGCTTTGAGTTGACCTGACATAGTTGTTCTAGTTCCTCCATGTGTTCTTCCCAAGATCTCTTCCAAGGTTGCCCAGCTTGAACCACATGTTACTTTTCTGTTAGTGAAAACGGAGGTTAGGTTGTCATGGCCCAGAGTTCCTTGATAGTCCCATTGTTGAATCTATTTATACCACAAGGCTTTCGAGTGCTGTTGATTCACATCTTCAGTATAACTATTTTTATACATTGGTATGATTTTTTAAAATGGAAAGTGCTTTAAAAGTGGAAGCTGTATTGTATCACTGTGATTTTTCTTGTAAGTAAAGTACTTTCCAATCAATCATTCTTGGAATAATGGAACAGTTCTCATTGATACAACATGATGGTTTTAACCTTTTACTGAAAATTATTTTTGTGCCAAAAGGGGTAATGGCATAATCCATTTTATTTCAAACAATTAACCATGTGGCTACTATTCATCACCTTCTCAGAATGATTTCCTCTTAAGGAAGAGCTGCTCTCACAGAATGGATGTGGCATTCTGAAATCCTTCCTTTCCTGAGGCCTTCATACTCCTGGGTTCTGAGAAGCTCTGATCTGTGGTACCCATGCAGGCAGCTGGAAAGGACAGCAAAACATGCCCCATGGCATGCCAAGCCATCTAGTGGGGTGAGTGGAGAGGCGGGTTGAGGCAGTCACCAGCAATGGTGGGGCAGGGATGACACTCAGGAGCAGCTAGAGAGATGACTCCAAGGGCAGAAGCTAAGAGATGGGAGCTCCTAAGGATAGCACCCCAAAGCCAGGGTGTGAGGTTAGGTGGGTGTCCTCTGCTGCTAGCCCCCAAGATAGTGTTACCATGGAGATAGGACATTGTCCTGTCCTTTCTTCTTCCCCCTATTAGACTATCAATGCCCACCTCCCTATTCCCCTTCACTGCCCCTTGCCTTTCTGGGGCCCTTGTCTATGACCATGGTCTGAGCTCTTGCTAAATGGACCATCCCTTCTTATCACTCAGGGCTTGGCTCTCAGGTGAAAGAGAGAAAGAAGCACACTGGTGCTCTGTGGAGCTGGGCAGTAAATGCTTAAAAATAGTGGAATGTGCTACCTAGCATGGCATGCCCACGTGTTAGTCCAACTCCCAGTGGTCTGCGGTGGCTCTTTTTTCTGAGGTCCTGCTCAGTCAGGCTCTCCTCTGGGTGCTTTCCATGTTATTACCTTTATTTTTCACAAGGACTCTGTGAGAGGAAGAATTGTGGTGGATGGTTCTGCCAAGTGGTACTATAGGAGGGTACCAGCTGAGGGGGTGAGCATGTGCCTGCAGGACATGCTTGGCTCCCCAAGCTGTGAGCCTACACCCCTGTGGGTACAAAGTGCTATGGAGGCCAGCAGCACCCCTGTGGGGTCTTTATATTAAAGGCAAGAAATGAAATCCAAGGTTAAACAAACTGTCCAGTGTAAAAGAAAAGGTAGTAAATGACAGTCAAGATTTGTACCAATGTCATCTGTGAAAGTCCAGCAACAGAGCAGGCGGGAAAGCTATTTTGAGGATAAGAGATTAGGATTTTGGGCTACTGATCAATTTTTCTCTCTTCCTCACTTCCATGCCTAAAGCCTTTTCAATGTTTCTCATCTTTCTTAGGATAAAATTTTAGTTCCTTAACATGGCACACATAGCTCCCTGAACCACTTTTCCAGTTCCACTTCTTACTTCCTATTCACTTGTGGGTCTTTGTTCATGGAGATGGCTCCACACACTCTTCCCTGGACTAACTCCTATGCTTGATTTCTAAGACTCAGGCATTAGCTTAATCATTACATATTTATTACTTGGCACTGTGTTCACTGTGTTTTCTTTAGTGATGAAGAATGACAGGCACAGGAGAGTAAGACCGTGAATCTCTAGTGATGTTCGAATGTTTCAGATGAAGGAACAGAAACTCTGACCTGGATAAGGAAGGAAGAGAGGTCAGGAGGGGCTCAACAGGACAGGAGAAAATGGAGGGAGCCAAGGAAAGTAAGAAGAGTATAGAAGAGACAAGAGGAGGATCTGGGGTTTATTACCACGGGACTGAAGAAGCTCCAGGCAGTTATTAACAGTCCTGGAGGTCATTGTGGGAGTGGGAGGCATCCTCATAGTACTTTTGTCATCTTCTGTGATGGCTGATCTGGGGCAGAGGGAAAAATGGTGCTGCAGATACCAAAGTCTTAGATAAACAGAGACTGTTCAGGAAACCAGGTTAAGTGCTATACCTGAATTACATGAAACTTAGAATGCAGGAATTTTTCAGGAGGGTAGAGAAGGGATGGTTGGAAGCCGCAATGGATGGGTTTTAGCATCAGGAACAGCAGTCACCTGCCAGGGCTTTACAGGGAGTTAAGGATGCAAAAGAGTTTAGTGTGATCAACAGAAGCCTAGGAGGAAGTGTTAAGAGGGTGAAAGACAGTGTGAAGTTGGTCACAGAAGCAGCGCATTGCAGAATGCGATCCCCCTGGGTCCTTTGAATTTCTTTGACCCTTCCTTCTGCCTTTATCATGGGCCCCTCTGCCTCCTGCCAGAACACTGATACTGGTTTCTCTTGGGCTCTGTGGTAGGCTCGCTCTCCTCATTCCTCATCATTTCCTGGTGTCTCAACTGCTATAAATATGATGAGTCATAAATCCATATCTTTAGCTCAGACTCCTTTATCCTTGGATTTGTGCATCTATCTGTAAACTTTCTCCACCAGGCTGGTGTCTTCTGTAAACAACTCTAATGCAACATAACCAAACCAATGGCACAGCCCTCTTTATCTTGTCAGTCATGGGACCTCCATACTGAAAACCTGAGAGGTCTTCTGGATTCCTCTCTCCTGCATACTTACCACGTTTAAAATGAGAATTCTCCTCCAATCTGTCTTCTTGTCTCCATCCTTATTCACACTGCGCTGCATCATGTTCATATCCACTCCGGAGGACTTCATTACCTTCCCACCTGTGGTCTGGTTTGTCCCCCTCCATTCCATCCTCAACACTGCTGCTAATCTGGCCACCTCACTTCCATGCCTAAAGCCTTTTCAATGTTTCTCATCTTTCTTAGGATAAAATTTTAGTTCCTTAACATGGCACACAGCTCCCTGAACCACTTTTCCAGTTCCACTTCTTACTTCCTATTCACTTGTGGGTCTTTGTTCATGGAGATGGCTCCACACACTCTTCCCTGGACTAACTCCTATACTTGATTTCTAAGACTCAGGCATTAGCTTAATCATTACATATTTATTACTTGGCACTGTGTTCAAGGCACTGTGCTTTTGCTGATCCCACCAGTCTAGGTTAGTTACCCATTTCCATGTTCCCTGCCCACCTCTCCAAAGGTAGGAAGACAGTCTTCATCACCTCCACATCCCGAGACCCACTGCCATCCAGCCCATGGCTGAAATACGTGCTGACTGAATTAGACACTGTTAGGAAGGATGCCAAGTGATAGTTGAGAAGCACACTCTGTCCCAAGAACGCCCTGTAGGAGGGAGGGCAAAGGACAGGCTTGTGAAAGTCCCGGTTGGCCAATTCCAGTTGATTGAAACTGGAAGAGTTGGAAGGAATGATGGGCATCAAGGGTGGCTGGGAAAAACCCCATGTGATGAAAATCCCCAAGGTGAGATGGTGTCAGGCGGCACAACAGACCCCAGACGATCTTGCAGGAGTGATATCATCGCCCAGGCTTCACTTGTTAGGAATCTGAACCCACGCGGCATGATTCAGACCCCACACTGCCAAGGGACCCTCACAGTTAAAGATCGTGCATTCCTCCCTGATGTCTTCACACATTCCATCTGACAAGCAGACACCACTTTCTTTTCTTTTAAGAACCTCTCCCTGCACAAAGCAATTCAGAGCCTGCACTGCGGGCCATGGATTGCTCAGCCAGCTTTGTGGTTTTAGAAGTCAGAGGAAAGCAAATGATGAAACATGACTAAATCCCAAGCCAACATACTGTTTTTTCTTTAAAAAGGATCTTGCAAGGGGTTCAGGAAACAGGGAGAGAGTGAATGTAAACTGCCAGGGTCTCTGGTACCTTCCACCACCATGCTGGGGCCTTGGATCCCACCTAGAGGGTCAGCCTTGCTGTCTACACTGGGTTTGGGTTAAAATTTCCTGAGGAAAGAATAGTTCATGGAGGGTTATGCCAATTGCTGCCATAGCTCACCCTTAGGCTACTCTGGTGGCCAGTCCTGCTCTGATATGGTATCCAAATTCTAAGAAGGGTGTCTGCCTTGTTTCTGGATGCAGAAGGCTGAGGCATGATTATCTTGATTGGGCCTGAGAGAGTAAAAGTCACTCTTTGTCCTCAAAGGGTTCATTCCTCACTGGCAAGAGGTATGGGAGTCATGAACCTTGAGGAGGTGGCAGAGAAAGAGCTTTTAAATCCCGTTTCTGTCCCTTTTTGTTAGCTCTGTCATATTAAGAATGGCAGATTTGGGCCTGGGTTGTGGCTCAGTGGTAGAGCGCTTGCCTACCACGAGTGAGGCACTTGGTTGGATCCCTGGCACCACATAAAATAAGAATGGCAGATTCCCTGCAGTGAAGTCCCCCTGTTATTTATTATTTTTTTAACGAGGTGCTAGGGATTAAACCCAGTGCCTTATGCGTGCTAGGCAAGTGCTCTATCACAGAGTCACAACCCCAGCCCTGTCATTTTTAGTTCTATTCACACAACTGGGAAGATGTTTTCTCAACTGGAACAATGTTGCAGATGGTTTAAGGACAGACAGACCTGGTTTAAGTCCTGATTTTACCACTTGCCAGCTGTGTGACCTCTGGCAGGTTACTCAACCTTTCTGTATCTGTTTATCAGTACAATGTACCTTAGAGGGCTGCTGTAAATACTGAATTAGATAATTATGTCAAAGGGCCCAGCACAGAGCCAGTGTGCAACAGGGGTGGGGTAGACTAGGTGGTTCCATCTCAGAGGCCCCTTACTTTGCTCATGGTTTTAGAGTGAAGGCGTAGGTCTAAAGGGGCCAGACAGGGTTCTAAGGAACACAGGGGGCTACGATCCTAGGACACTATCTGAAGGATCCTAGGGCAAGGGGACTGGCTTTCTGTTCCCGGCTTGGAGGAGAACAAGGGTGGCCAGGGAGAAGTGGAAGACAGTATCCTGTAGCCTTTGATTATAAGGGAGGCCAGACTCCTGAGAGGTCCATCAGTGGTCCTCTGTATGTGCTTGGATCTCTGAAATCCATTCCCTTATGGGCCAGGGGACATACTCTGGGGACCTTAGAGGTTGTGAGGAGGAGACTGAAGTCATGTAAGGTGAAAAGTATAAAGGTTCCTTTAGTCAGTGTGAGACTGTGGAAGCCTGGGAAGTCTCTTGCTTTCGTTTGGGGACAAGGAGCAGAGACTGAGCAATGAGAGGCTCTGAGCAGAGGCACAGAGCTGGGTTGGGTGGGGCTGGGGACTGCCTGGGAGGGGGGTCACCCCCTGCCAGGAGCCCTGCACCTGCCCTGCCCTGCCCTGTTCTCTACTGTCAGGTTGAGGGCTAACAGCCAGGGAGGGGTGGTGCTGAGTCCTGAGGGTCACAGGCAGGCTGAAGGGATGGTGTGAGAACAACGTGATTTTGGAGGGACAGTCTTCTAGCAGTACTGGAACCTGAGGTCAGGGCTTATCCTGGTTAGTGATGGACATCAGGCTATCTGATCCACCTTTTCCATGTGACCAGCCTCACCACTCACCCCAGGGGTGAGCAGGAAGGCCTTGCCTACTAAGGCCTTTGTTTCATCAAGGGTGTGCATTTTCAATTGAGGCCACATCTCCAAGGGGGCAGAAATCGGTAAGAGGGTGAAAAAAATTTTTAGTTATTACAATAATTTGTGGCTTTCAAAGAGTCACAGTATACAACTGTATGTGCATGCCTGTGTGTGTGTGTGTGTGTGTGTGTGTGTGTGTGTAGTATTTATGGTATTAATATTTATGGGGGAAGAAAGAGGGCAATTGGAAAAAATCTTAAAAGGCTCTTTGGGGTTGGAGTGGGATAATAATGGTAAAAAAAGGGGGGGGGCTAGGAAACACTGAAGTAGGGTCTCTTGTTCCAAAGAATTGCCACTGGCCTACTCGGGTCTTCTGGCACACAAAGAGGCCCTAACCAGCAAGCTCTGTGTTGCAAGGCATACAGGGCAGGTGCTAGTGGCCCTTGCTTTCTTTCCACTGAGCCTGTAGTTCCCACATCTCCCAATCAATTCCTCTCCTGTTTGCCTCAGTTTACAGTCCCCACCTCCCTGGGCAAGACCCAAGTCCCAGTGTGAGGAATTTAGCAAGAAGATGAAGACCAGGGTGGCTGAGTACCCTCCCAAGGCAGGAAAGGGCAGAGGCTGCCTCCTGTGCAGATATGACAAAGGGTTCGCTGGTGAACAGACAGGCGACGCTGCTTACACAAGAGCCCAGTTCCACAGCTCACACCTGAATCTGTCCGTCTTATCAGCATGTATTTATCTCATAAAGATAAGATCACATCCTTCCCCAACCTCCACCTTCCCAAACCAGCATAGTTTATGACCATCAAGATGGACAGTGAGAATCCAGATTTCATCATTATTGTGTAAGTGCTGCTGATTTTCATTCTAAATAAATCTGTAGGGAACATGACAAACTATTATGTCACAATGTCCATGACTTTGCCTTCTACTGTCAGCCACTTTAATTTATAATAGTTAAATTTCAATTATTAGGCTGAGATAGTCCACTTTTAAAAGTATTCTAATTAATAGAGTAAACATTCACTGACTTGATATATTTTAAATAATCAGTATTTCAAATTAATCAAGTATGAAACATGCAGCAATGTTTTGGTATTATTTTCATTTGTCTTTTCAGTACGCATAATTTTTTCCCTTGCTATACAATTTACTGGCTATTAGGTTTTTTTTCTTTTTTGGTTATTGTTGCTGCCAGTTCCAGGGATTGAACCCACAGCCTTGTGCATGCTAAGCACATGCTGTAGCACTGAGCTACATCCCCAGCTCCCTCCAAAAAGACAGGTTGAAGGATATAATTCAGACCATACAAGTCATCCGCTTAAAGCATACAATTCGGTGTTTTTAGTACAGTCACAGGGTTGAGCAACCATCACCACAATCTATTTTAGAAATTTTCATCCCCCCTAAAAGAAACCTCATAGTCCTTCATTCTTCCCTCTACTCCCAGGCCTAGCAACCACTAATCTACCTGCTGTCTCTACAGAGTTGTTAAATAGATAACATTTTTGAGTAAAATAATTTCTTATTTTAATTCTAGAGTTGACCAATAGCATACTATGCCACAATTAACCAATAATTTAACCCTAATTAACCAATTATATTCATACCTAATCTCTTGATGTTAGCTGGCACTTTGTGTGAAAAGTGAAGCTGATACTGGCCCAGTGGGAACTGTTCCGTGTTACTGAAACTTCATTCCTAATAAGTACTGAGGCAACAGGCTTAGCTTCCTTCTTGCTCAGAAGTGTTCACCAAAGTTTTCAAATTAAATTATAAATGCATCAGGAGCTTGCTGTTTAACAATTCCTATGGTGAAATTGTTTGTAAGAGCTAATCTCTGAGGTAAAAATCAACCCACATTCTTCCCTAACAGACACATTAACTGGTCTGGTTTATAAATCTCAGTTTCTATAGATTTGGTTGGCTCGAGGGATTTTCTTTTGAGTTTTCTGTAATGATTAATGTGTAGCAATAAACTTCCTTCTTAAAGGTCAAGATTCCCTTGCACAGCCTTGTAGTAGATGGTTTCTGGAGAGACCCTTCCAGGGCTGGTATGAGCCATGTATTGGGCACGAGAGCCTCAGCATTCACACAACACTGCCCTCACTGATCTTCAGAGCTTTCCTGAGACTCAGAGAAAACAGCATGTCTGATCATGGCTATATTTCCTAGCCTCTTGCAGTCACTACTCCGGCAAAGGTTTTCTCTCAACTGGTGAGCTGAAATGGCCGAATCTGAGACCCATCATGTCCAGGACACTATGGAGACAGAAAGCTGGATCTGGCTAACAGGTCTTTTCCCACTCACATCCTTGAATGTAATGCTGGCACCACAGAATACTGCCTGCAGAATGATTTGACTTTCATGTTTACAGAGCACTTTCTGGTTTACCGGGCATGTTTGCAGATGTGATTCAATTTGAATCTCATTACAGTCCTGTGAGGTAGAAGGGTGAATCTTTCATTTTCCAGATGAGAAATCAAGTGTAAGAAATGGCTTGAAGACATGGTGAGATGGCACAATTAGGGTGCCTTTAGTGAAAGCATAGTCCCATTAACTGTCCTCTGGGGAGGCCATACATGTCTTCCATCTTTGCCAAAAAATATTTTGAAACTTTTTTTGGAATACCATAAAAAATTGTAGCATATCTTTGAAAATCCTCCCTGGAAGCAAACATGTCTTCTAAACCGGAGTTTCTCAAACTTGAGCAGAGAGGTCAGAATTGCGTGGATGGCTTGTTAGTTAATACAGGCTTCTGGGATCCACCCCCAGCCTTTCTGACCTATTAAATCCAATGTGGGGCCCAGGAATTATACTTCTAATGAAATCTCAGGTGGTACAGATGCTGCTAGTCTGGGGTGTCAGGGGCCACACTTTGAGAACCACTCTCCAGAGGAATTTATTTCTGGAAAGACTGAATCACTTGAAACCAAGTCTAGTGATGTAGAATCAAGCTAGGGAGTCCACCACCGACCCCAAACAATAGGCAACTGTAAAGAGCAAAACTAGCCCTGGTGGAAACCTGATTGAGGAGCTTCAAACAGGTTCTGAACAAAAAGGCAGCTGGATAGAACTAAATGTGAAGCTCCCGGGACTGCTTTACAGGGAAGGACACTGGTGGATTCGTGCCAAAGGTTCCTGTGAACCATACACAACAGTACATTGTTCAAATCTATTTTTGATTTTCCAGCTTTGGAAAAAGACACCATGGAGGTGACACATTAAAGAATCAGTATCCAGGGGAATCAACAGCTCATGACAGCAGATAAGCAGGCAGAGGTCTTTTCTCGACTGCAAACATGAAGGGAGTGGAGCATGACGGGAAACCAACTCTTTTCTCCCCTGGCTTTTGCTGTTGTGATTAAGAATGGAACCAGTGAAAAAGTTCAAATTCAGATGCCATTGATAAACATGTAACATTTTATGGGGAAAAAAATCCCAGTGGAAAAGAAAAAAATGAAATACATTAATACTTAGGCTGGGAGAAAGTCAATCTTTCATGTCACAGCAGGGAAAAAAGAGGCGGAGGAATGCCTAAATATTGGTTCTATTTTAATTTCAACTCTACATTACATTAAACTCTCCTTGTACTCCTCTTTAATTTACAGCAAATGCTGACACAAATTGGTGTGCCTTTTCTTCTTTGACATCAGTATTCCTCTTGAATTATGTATTTCTATCCAGAATGAGGTTTATGGGGCTAAAGTATTCTTTCATTTAGATAGATGAGAACAGAGAAGGATCAATGGGAGGTCAAGTGTAAAATCAAAGTAAGGTGGGGCTGAGGTATGTTCAGGGCACCATTTCACTGCCCACAGAGACTGTAAGTGGTATTAAAAATGACAGTGGCCTTTCCATTTTCAATATATTGATTAAATTTCAACTACTGTAGAACAAGAAAAACTCTGCAAACCTTCATCCCAGAGCTTCCAGATTCTCATGTATTAGTGCCCTACTAGTGTATTTATAACCATTTGCAAGAGTACAGGTAATCACAATAATCGCCCCACTGGGATTTAATCTAAAATTGAAACAAAGACAAAAAACTTCCTGTTAGATGCAGTGTGTTTGGCCACCTCACACTTCACACATGGGGCACATGGCTGTGGTGTTGACTGCATCAGAGATCTGGCCCCACTGTTGGTGAAATGGCTCCTGATCCAAGTTAGCCAATGGTTCATACTGACAGAGGCCATTTGCTGGCTCCATCTGGGCTGCCTATGTCCACTCAGGTCCACTCTCAGTTTCATCAGCTGGTGATGGCCTCTGAGCTGGTCAGTCACACCAGCACTGATGTAGAGTGTTGTGATGAAGCTGTTTTGAGCTAACACTTGCATCCTAATGACTTCATAAAAAGGCAGACACACTGTCTCCTATCACTGAATGATATGCAAAGCAGACATGCCTGAGTCAACTCCTTTCTTCATTTCCCCTCAGCCAAGCCTGGGTTCCCCACTGTAAGCCATCCTCAGTTATCTCTGAGAATCCTCCCTCCATTTAAAAATCCCACCCATCACCCACTCTATTCCAGGAATAGGAACTGAGGAAAAGCTGTTTACATGCTGCCTGATAATTTTAAAAAGGAGCATTTCATGTTTTACTTACAATTATATTAATAATGTAAAACCTCCCTGTCAATATGGTACATTAAAGCTGAAACTGGCTATGCCCAGCAACCATGTCATGATGTCACTTCCTCACTGGTTCATTCCTAGTTGGGCTAGTGGTTGGCCAGCTCAAAGAACATATGTGGGACACTGTCAACCTGGAGTGAGTAGGCCACACGTACTCTGCCTCCTCAGGTTCCCAGGCAGGGCCCGAATGGCAGTGCTGGCAGGCGCTGCCCTCAGTCACAGCCCTTTCTCTCTGCTGTATGGCTAGCCACAGAGGAAGATGGCCCCTCGAGACTGAAACTCCCATTCTGCCCAAAATGTCTGTGGTGGATTAATTTATTCTATAATTAATGAAAGAGAAATGGAATCTTGAGTACAAGCTAAAAATGGAATAAAAAAGGGCCCATTCTTCAGGCAACATTAATGAAAGCTTTGTATATAAATAACTTAACATATCGGTGAATAAATGGCACTTAAAACTAAAAGGTCTGTTAGTGATTCACTCGTTCTAAAGACTGGCCTTGCCTTCTGTGGTCAGCAATCTTTTTTCTTTGTGACTCCACTCTTTAGACAGAAAATAGTTAATCCAATATGATTTAGTATCTTACAAGATTTGCTAGAACATCTTCTGCCAAATGTTCATCTTTTAACAGCTGCTTTTTAATTTCAGTGAGAGGTACTTGAAATACAATCATTGTTTTCTGTGAAAATTCCATGCTAGATAATATAAAGCTACAGATTATTAAACAGCAAAGGCATTTGATAACATTAGCACCAACCGCAGGTTCCACTTCTGCTGATGCACAGAGTTTTGAGTAATTAGTCATTGCACAATATTGTATTTATATCCTTTTCTGCTTGAGCTGTTAGGCCACAAAATCAGCAGGCAGTTGCTGTTATAAAAGGGTTCTTTGGGTTATTTATAATGTTTTTGCTTTCTTAAAGTTGCTGCTTCACTCTTGGGTCTGGAGCCAGGTCCATACTGTGAAAATGAAGGAAGGAACTGAGCAATTGTTCTGTGACTCTAACTGTCCTGAAAGTTGATGTGGGTGATTCACAGAAAACTGTATGCCTTGGCTGGGACACCTGTATTTTTATCTACACAACCCAAATTCATCACATGCTGGCCAATCTGTCACTTCATCGGGAAGGAAGCATAGTTACGTGAGGCCGTGTTTCTATTGACAGTAAGCTAGCATCTAAAGCGTGTGCGGTATGGCACAGTATCTGAACTGCGTCACACTGCAAAAGCTTCCTTCAAATGTTATCACTTTATTTATTTATTTATTTGCACTGGGGATTGAACTGAGGGATGCTGAACCACTGAGCCACATCCCTAGCCCTTTTGTAATTTTAGGCCTTTAGGGCCTTGCTAAGTTTCTGAGGCTGGCTTTGAACTTGCAATCCTCCAGTCTCAGCCTCCCCAACCTCGGGGATTATGTGCCACCATGCCTAGATTGTTACTTATTTTAAATGAAAGCTATATTTCTGCTCCAAATTCTTGTCTGTTATGCAGATAAGTGATTCCCCAAAATGGGGAGGCATGTATATATGCCCAGTGGAAAAGCATGTGGAAATTGCCTGAGATTTTTATCTTTTGTAAAATATATGGGTATCTCCCTATGCTACCTGCAACCACTGATGATACTCACAATGGAAACAGTGGTTCAGGAGGCTGAGACAGGAGGATCATGAGTTCAAAGCCAGCCTCAGCAAAAGCAAGGCTGCTAGGCAACTCAGTGAGACCCTGTCTCTAAGTAAAATACAAAATAGGGCTGGGGATGTGACTTAGTGTTTGAGTGTCCCTGACTTCAATTCCTGGTACCCGCTTCCTCCCCTCAGGCCCCCCCCCCCAAAAAAAAAACAAAAACAAAAACATGAGGAAAAACACTGAGACTGCTAGAATATTTGTTTGTTTTTTAAAAAAATTTTTTAGTTGTACATAACACAATACGTTTATTTTATTTATTTATTTTTATGTGGTGCTGAGGATGGAACCCAGGGCTTCACACATGCAAGGCAAGCGCTCTACCTCTGAGCCCCATTCCAGCCACCAGAATGTTTGTTTTAAACATGAAATGACCACCTAACTTAGTCTCCCGCATCTTCTAAATTTTTAAGAGCTCTCATACCCTCTGCTCAACATGCCCATTGCTGCTTCTCCAGTCTAGGCTGCCATCATTTCCTACCCAGATCAATACTGCAGCCTCTGGCCTGTTTTCTCCGCCTCCAGTCTCATAATTTCCAATTTCTTCTTTATATTACAGCCACATTAATCTTTCTATGAAGTTTAAGTAGGACCCAATCTATCCCCTGCTTAAAATCTTCAATGGTTCCCCCTGCCCTTAGAAGAAAGCATTAACCTCTAATATGGAGGATATGTGGAGTGAAGGCTTCACAACCCATCCCTGTCCTCTCTCCACCTCACCCTTCTCCATTTAAAAAAAAATTTTTTTTAGTTGTTGGTGGACCTTTATTTTATTCATTTATTTCTATGTAGTGCTGACGCTCGAACCCAGTGAGTCACACATGCGAGTCAAGTGCGCTACCACTGAGCCACAACCACCACAGCCCCTGCATTTTTTTCTTGTACTCTGAACTCATTCCAGATAGAGCTCCTCCTACCTTCCAGGTGTGTGATGAGCTGCTACCACTCTTCCCGGCTACCCCCTACCAAGCTGCCTCTGGCATACTCCTCTGCCCACTCCTTCCTTTCCCCTCTCAAGCAGGTTCCCTAGGCTCCCACAGCACCCAGGGGCATCCCTGCCTCTGCACTTCTCATTCTGGCCCTGTGGGCTGCATACTCTTCTAGGTTCCAAGCTCTCTGTGGCCAGGGGCTATCTTACTACACCTGTTACACCAGCCTGTGTCCCACGTGTGGCGTGCAGAAACTTCAAAGTGCGCTGAATAAGTGGGTTCATAGTAGGAGCTCATCACCCCATTTTGCCACACTTTCCTATAGAGGAACTTCTCATTTCATACCCCCCCCCCCACCAACCCTTTTCCTTTTCTTTTATTCTTTTCTCTCTGTTTGCATTACTGGGAATTGAACCCAGTGCCTGGCACATATCAGGCAAGTGCTCTACCACTGAGCTACAGGCCCAGCTCTTATTTTAAGACAGAGTCTTGCTAAGTTGCCTAAGCTGGTCTTAACTTGCAATCTTCCTACCTCAGTATCTTGAGGAAGTTTCCATTTCTTTTTAATTTAATTTTATTTTTTAATCTGTTTGATGAATTTTTTTTATTAGTTATACATGACAATACAATGATCTTGACAATTCATACATTTGAATCAAATGGGGTATAATTTCTCATTTTTCTGATTGTATAAGTTGCAGAAATCACATTGGTCATACACTCACCTATATACATACAGCAATAATAATGTCTATTTTATTCTGTTGCCTTTCCTATCCCCCCTCTCCCCTCCCTTCCCATCACATCTCTCTACCCAATCTAATGTGACACACTTCTTTTTTTTAATTTTTAAAATATTATATATATTTAGTTATAGATGGACAAATACCTTTGTTTTGTTTATTTATTTCTATGTGGTGCTGAGGATCGAACCCAGGGCCCCTTCATGTGCTAGGTGAACGCTCTACTGCTAAGCCACAACCTTAGGAAGTTTCCATTTCTTAAAGAACTGTTTCCAGCTCTAGAGGCACGTTTTGTTAAATAAATCCTGGAACTCCTAGAATGCTCTGAGAATAAGTTGACAGGCAGCCCAAGGATCCTGACTGTGGTCACTGGGATGCGATGAAACCCCACTTAACCTCCTCTTTCAAGCAACATTGTGGCCTAGAGACCTGAAAACCCTCCAGATGCCCAGGATGAAACAGAAACCTCTTCACTGTAACTATGCCTAACTAGAGGATTTTTCCAGAATCCAAAAACAAGAGGCAGAAAGCTAAGTGCATGAACTATGGCTGTCCTGGGGGGGTTGTGGTCTTTATAATCTTAAGGCTTGGGTTTTTATGCTCATGGACAGACAGAGGTGGGTTTCAAGCAGAGTGAGATGCTACAGTCATGGTTCCTATAGAAGCTGGTTCTTTGGGACTAGTGAGGCAAGCAGTAAATATATGTACTTGAAGCAAATTATAGTCACTTATAATGTGGTCTAACGATTAGATTTCTATATTCTAACACTAAAAGTTAATATAGAGAAGGCCAAATAGAGGAGGAGGATTTTTCTAACTAGGAACAGGAAAGTTATTTAGTAGTTATAAACATAGTCTTTCTTTTTCCAGTTTTGGTTTGTTTTGACCAAGAGAAGAAAGGAATATAAATATTTTAATTTTTAGAGAATCTCTCAGGGAAGATATACTCTGGATTCCTTCTATCCCCAAATCAAATACCTTTTTCAGGGGTGGACCATTGTATAAAGCACTTTTCTTTATATATTTTGAAAGGAATAGAAGTAGGACAAGGAAAGCAAGAGGGACTCGCTTTAAAGATTTAAACTTTTAACTCTATTCTACTGTATTCTGTACACACAAAAACCACCACAAACACACACACAAGGTATTTGTGCCGCTAATAGTTCATTCAGACACAGCACATGTCATCAGGACAGGTAACACACAAAGTGCACGTCACCAGCCTACAACCTGCACCCCTAGGTTCATACAAAGGGCAGGCTAATGTCCAGCAGGTTGTGAGCCGCATACCATTCTTCCATTCCCTTGCCTACTTCCACCAGCAGTGATGGGCACTGGGGCCAAGGGGACAGTTGGATTCCAGGTAATTTTCTCATCTCCTCATAGTTTCAGGTTTCCCCAGGAAAACAGGCAAGGAGCTGACCACGGGCTCACTCCCACGCTGTCACACTGAGAAGTGGGGCTGAGGTGTAGGGTACAAAGATAAAAAGCCTGATCATGGATGAGCAAGCAAGCTCTGCCATATCATGCCTTCCCTTCCTGCTGGGCAGAGGGACTACTTCCTGCCCAGGCCCAACTCTTATCTGGATTCAGACGTTTCTCTCTTGACTTTTGCTAAGGCTTAAATTATTGTTCCTTCACTTCCATGCCCCCTTCTCCATGGCCACACGCTACCTTTAGTCTTATGTCATATCTGAGTCTGGAAGTAGGACCAGTGCCCGCATCTCTTCAGGGAGCCCTAGAATGTGGGGTACTGGGGACCTGCAAATGCATATCCAGTCCTGGGGGACAGTACTTTGGGAAAACAGAAAAAAAACAGCCTCACATTTGGCCTTGGTTCAATTCTTCCAAGTGAAGATGACATTTCTGGTAAGCAATTACAATTAGATTTTTAGAGCCCTGGGTTTTCAATGGATCACATGCAGGATTAAGAAAGATAATTTCAAATATTGAATTCTGCCTGATTAGCTAATAAATGAGGTGATGTGCTGATGTGGAAGTAATGTAATAGAGCCAGTACGGCCCCCTGGGCATGGCAGATGTCTTGTGCCTTGTCTATCGTCTCCTTAGCAATTACCTTGTCCTCCACCCTTTCTTTACAGTCAGTGAACTTCTCTTTGCCTTCTTCATCTTTTCTGGCAGCCAGTGTGTGCAGAGTTTGCACAGAGTTTTATGATATTATTCCCAGGGCTGGGAGGGCTATTCCAGAACCTTAGTTGAGTTTTCTTTGTTCTCTGATGCCAAGTTCAGAGGTGTCATTCATCTTCTCTAACTACTTCTTCTTCTTTTGGCCTGGCCTTTATAAAACTGCAGGTAAAACAATCTGATGATATGTTTTCAAATGGAAAATGGGGGAGAATTACTTCATTTTCAAATCACTTAAAAAGAGCGTTTGTACCTCAGATTCTTCTTTCTCTAGGCATCTTAAATGTGGAATGTGAGGAATGTAAACAGCCCTGAAGATTCTAATCCACTGAGAAAACTGAGAAGTGACTCTTGTGCTCAGACTAGTTATTTTCCCAGAAGGAAATAGAACTCTTTCTTTATTTACAGAGAGCCATTATTGTAGACTAAGCATTGTTTTCAGCACTGAATTTCCCAAAAAGACTCTCCAGGCTAGGCTTTGAGGATGGGTAAGAATTTGCTAGACAGGGCAGTGTGAGTATCCCCCCCCCGCCCCGCCCAATTAGAAAGCTAGTTTGGAAATGTTAAAAAAGAGGAATCACATTGTCACTAGGCTTTATAGTTAGCAGTTCAGGTTCCTAATTAAAGAAGTGTAGTGAAAAGATTATTTGATTATAGTCTTTCAAAGTAGTGTCTCTCTCTCTCTCATCCAGTGACAAGAATGAATGGAGGGGCTGGGGATGTAGCTCACAGGTAGAGGGCTTCCCTAGCATGCTTAAAGCCCTGGGTTTGACCCCTAGCACCACGAACAATTAAAAATACATAAATAAAACAAATGAGTCCTGGGCTGGGGTTGTGGCTCAGCAGTAGATTGCTTGCCAAGCACTTGTGAGGTCCTGGGTTTGATCCTCAGCACCACAGAAAAATAAATAAAATAAAGGTTGTATCCAACTACCACTAAAAAAATTAATATTTAACAAAACAAAACAAAAACCAAATGAGTCCTGTCATCCATTGATGTACCTAATTAAAAAAAAAAAAGAAAGAAAACAAATGGATGTGAATTGTGCCAGGGTCTTTGCTCTCTGGAATGGGCACAATCCTGCCACACCACTCCCAGGTATTCCAGCCCTTGCCCTGTGGAGAGAGAGGCTGGAGTGGAATGGTGGTGGGACATGAGTGCTCTCTGGCTCAGGTAATGTCCATTCTGCCAGACAGCGGGTGGAGCAAGTTCCTGGTACAAGTTATCTAGTAACCCCAAATGGTCCACATAAAATAAATAATGGGATATCACAAGACACACTGATGAGCTAACATTTACTGAGTGCTTACGTGAGCCAGGCACTGTTCTCAGGGTATGCGTGGATTATTTAAGTGAGTTCACAGGGTACCGTATAAAGTAAGCAAGGCCTTTTCAAGATCTGGCAGCTTCTGAAGATCTAGAGAAAAAGGAGCAATTATAGAAGCCTGTATCATGACAAGTGACAAGAAAGTCAGTGCTGGAATGTCAAATCAGAGAGAGTGTGAAGGCTAGGCAGACTGTCACCAAATCAAGAAGCAGAGCAGTGAGGTAGAAAGTACATGGCAGTTGGAGTCAGTCAGACAGACAGGTAGACCTAAAATCAACCCTGGCTCTGCCACTCACCAATTGTATGTCCCCAGGCAGGTCATATAATCAGGAGTCAGTTTCTTCCTCTCTAAAACAGGCAAGAACCCATCTTGCAGGGTTGTTCTGAGAATGGGAGGAAATGCCTGAGAGTCCAGCCTAATGCCTGGCAAGTAGTACCCAGCTTTTATTATCAGCCCAAAGAGTCCTTGTGTTCCAAGGATGAAGGAATTTTAGAGGTCACCCACTCCAGAGAAGTCATGTTTGGATGTAAATATGAACCCCAAACATAAAAAGTAATTTGCCCAAAGCAACCTGGCTGGTTAATGTCTAAGTCAGGATTAGCACTCAGGACACCATCTGTCCTTATCCACAGGGCTGATGATTACAGCTGAACCATTTCAAACCCTTGAGATTTCACTAAAAAGGTGACTAGGCTGATCCTGTTGGTTTCCCTCTGATTGTTTTCTCCTTACAGGATAGGTGATTTTCCAGCATTCACATTAGTCACTTCCAAATGGGTTTACTTGCTTCCATGTGTGCATTAGTCTGCTAGAGCTGCCAAAACAAAATGCTACTCTTAAGTGGCTTAAACGACAGTACCTTTTTTCCTCACAGCCCTAGAGGCTGGTAAGTCCAAGATCAGAGTGCTCATTCTGAGGCCTCTTCTCTTGGATTGCAGGTGGTCACTGTCTTGCTCTGTGCTCACATGACTTAATTGTTTATTTTTCACATGTGTTTACTGGAGCAGGACGCCACCCTATGACCGAATTCAACCTTAATTACCCGTGTCTAGCCCCTATTTCTGCATACAGTCACACTGGAGACAGGACTTCAACAAGTGGATTTTGGTGGGGGCACAATTTAGTCTATAGCATTGTGTCTTGTGTTCTCCCTCCCTCCACAGCCATTCCACTCAGGACTGTTTCAAATAGGAAGGAGCTGAAAGGTGAAGCAGATGTACTATTAGGTGCCTAAACATGAGGTACCGAATGCTGAGCATGGTGGCGCACACCTGTCATCCCAGCTGCTTGGGAGGCTGAGGCAGGAGGAGCACCGGATCAAAGTCAGCCTCAGCAATTTAGCAAGGCCCTAAGCAACTTAGACACCCTGACTCTAAATAAAATATAAAAAAGGACTGGGATATGGCTCAGTGATAAAGTGACCCTGGGTTTAATTCCTGATACCAAAAAAAAAAAAAAAAAAAGTACCTAAAATTTAAGTACTTAAAAATGAGGCATCATCTCTGGGCTGGTCCCCTTATCAACTCCTCCTGGTTACCCATTAATCAAATCCAAGAGGTGTGGCAAAAGCCAAAGTTCAGATGGTTCAATATATTATTAATTGTGAGAATGCGAGTTGAAGAGTTAAACTGAAGGTATATAAGTAGATTCATTCAGAAGGAAAATTTGAACATGAGGAAAGTTTCTCTGAAGATCAGTCATACATCTGAATGATGAACAGAAACAGTGAAGCTCTGACATTTATTCTGATATTTCCAAGGGGAACTGTATATAGTAACATATTTTTGAGGAAACGTCTTTCTTTAGAAAGATTAAGGGGAAAAAAACCTGTCAAGTATGTAGTGAAATATCCAGATTTAAGAAGCCTCCAGGGTCCTGAGAATGAAGGTAATGCAGATCAGTTTTTTTGGTATCAGGAGTCTTTCCATTGTAAGTTGTCCTAACTCAAAGGGCTACTCAGTCCAGTCACAGAGAGGTTTTAGAATGCTTGAGAGGTTCCTTGTGAGACCAGGAATAAACTGTGACCAGTAACTAGCTCCTTTGTGAAGATAATTTGTGAAGATAATGCTCAGCACACACTTGGAGAAATGATCTCACCCATCTTGTTCGGCTATGTCCCAAAGTCATATTTACTCCAAGTTACAAAGTAATACATGAGAAATACAGGCTTATAGAAAAACTCATAGAAAGCAGAAGTCCTCCTTTATCTTTTCTTCCCACCAAATTATTCCCCTTCCCATGAATAATGATCAAAACAGTTCAGTGAGGTTTGTTCTAGATTTTAAAATATGCATTTACTTTTAGATATCTGGAGAGTTGCTTTTAAATAAATGGCACCATACTATGAATATTTAACCTTCTCACACTGATGATAATGTAGACCTGTCTTCTAAGTTTCTCCTTTATTACAAAGTTGAAACCAACATTCTTAAGCAAATATTTGTATATGTGAACATATCTGTATGATCTCTTAAAAGGGGATTTACTAGGTCAAAGGGAAAATATATTTTAAAAAATTATATTCTCAAATTGCTTTCTGGAAACAAACTGCTTTGTGGACTTATATTTGCATTAGAATATATGATATGAGAGTATGTGTTTTTGATCTATTTGCAATTTGACATTATCAATCTTTGACTTTTAAATTTTTATTTTCTTGTTTATTTTTTGTACTAGATTGAACCTAGAGGCACTTTACCACTGAGCTTCATCCCTAGTTCTTTTTATTTTTGATTTTGAGATAGGGTTTTGCTTAATTACTCAGGTGGGTTTTAAACTTATGATCCTCCTGCCTCAGCCTCCTGAGTCACTGAAATTACAGGAAGGTGCTGGTTCAGCCTTTAATTTTTGCCAACCTTTTGGGCATTAAAGTGGATCTCACTGTTATTTTAATTTGTATATTCCTGATTTTTAATAGTTCAGCTGGCCTCATTTCTTTACAATTTTATATTGATTTTTCTGTGAATTGACTATTTATATTATTCTAGAGAAATATTTGATTTTTTTGAGTTGTAACAGCTTTTCGTAATAACACACATTAATCCCTTAATGTTGTAAATATCCAAATCTGTTGTTAGTAGACATTAAATGACAAGTGGGAGTGCATAGAAAAAAAAAGGAAGGATTTAAACCAAAAGGTTAACAATGATTACATCTAAGAGATAGGACCTGATTATATGACTTTCCTCTTTTTTTTTGATTAATAAGCACTTTATTACTGTTTTGATTTCTTTCATTAAAATGCCTATTTCTATTCTAATCATATTTCTAAAGATGAGCAAATTGGTTGAATCTTTATTTCCCTGAAGGTGTTTCTATCTAAGATTCGGTTTCATAATGCCCTGTAAACATCACATGTATATGTAGTTTGATACCTGTTTTTTGCATTTGAAAATATTCTGTATTGTAAGTGGTTTTACACAAATACTGAGTAGTAAAAATTTTACACTTATGATAATGCAATTAAAAGTTTTAACCAAACAAAAAGTGACTTGCATAAGTTAAGCAGTGAGTCTTCTGAGATATTTGTAATAATATAACCTGATGATTCCATAATTTTCTCTATAAATAATTTTCATGTTTTTTTTCTTCATTAAGACAAATTTCCTGAAGTTCCCTCTCTTTCAATTTATATTCCTTGTTTAAAACCAAGTATTAACTGTCTTGGTTTCCATACCTTCTCTTTATCAAGTTTTGCAAAAAGTATTTTATTTCTTGCTCTTCTGAAAATTCTTGGTTTTGATTAGAAGCCATACCAATAAAGACTAGGTTTCTATAGATCTCTAACATTACATCTCCATATAAAGTCTGCTGAGAAGGGTCCAGGCATTTCCATTTCTCTTCAGAAAAATCAATGGCCACACCCCTTAATGTCAATGGTTCCATTTCCTGGCTTTCCTGCTTAGTGTTCCCCCCTATAGTCTTTTTCAGCTCCTGTGTAGCACAGAAACCTGGGGCTCCAGATCTAGGATAGTAAACAGAAATGGATTCATATATGACTTTCCTCTTTAATCCCTTTTGTGTATGTGTTTCCTTTCCTCCCTTGAACACAAGAATACATTAATTGCACAAGCAAAAAAATTTTCAACAAAGCAATTAGTGTGGTAAAGGAAATGGTGAAGGTTTTCATGACAATTGTAAATGCAGATTTATTAAGAAACTTTGAGTGAGGTGGTATCGATGGAGTAAGTATTCTAATGTAAAAATAGTTACTTCTTTGACAAAAAATTGATATGGCAGCTAAAAATTAGCCTTACTACTTGTAGTTACCTATTCACATCCAAGATTCTATCATTGTTTACCCATGTCATTTTATTCTCCCTCCCAAGTATCAGTGATCAACAGTGAGGGACACCCAAACATCTTGCCAAATTTCTGGACAAAAATGTGCACAGGCTCTATACAAAGACAAAATGGCTTCTGAGTCACCAGCAGCCCTCAAAACCCTATTAATTAATAACAAATGCAAAGAAAGTGCATGCTGATCAGAAAGAAGGAAGTAAGAGGGAGGAAATGTGGTCTGCTGGGGAGACACAGTGCCCATGTGAGAACTCAAAGTTAAATACTATTTAATACAGAATTAAATAGTCCTCCCAGCAGACAGGAATGCCCCCAATTGCCTGGGTTGGGAAACACCTCCTAAGATCACTTAAGGTTATCAGTTCTTATTACATGAGGCAATACCAGTTTGACCTTCCACTAGCACTAGTGGCACGGGTGCAGGGTAGGAGAAAGGTTACACTGAGATGGGAATAATGAGCCAGGCATGTTGGCACATGTGATCCCAGCAATTTGAGAAGCTGAGGGAGGAGGATCACAAATTCAAGGTGGCATGGGAAACTTAGTGAGGCCCTGTCTTAAAATAAAAATGAAACAAGGCCTGGTACTGTAGCTGAGTGGTTGAGCCCTTGCCTAGCATGTATGAAGCCCAGTACTAGGTTCAACCCCCAGTACTGGGAAAAAAAATGATGGGAATAGTGACCCCTCAGATGTTGGGCTTTCACAGACTAAATTGTTACTAATTGTTACTAAGAGGTGCATCCTTGGGAATCTACCCTTAAGAGCAGCCTAGATGGCCAAAGGCCAGACTCCAGGGAATACACCAAAAAGGAACCAACTTGGAAATCTGTAGGTAACCTGCCAACCTGTGATCATCTCATAAAGTGCTTTCCCACAACTTCAACAGAAACTGTCTCCACTTCCTACTGGTGGAATCTCTAGAGCAAATTCTCAACCCTGACTAGTCCTCGGAGGCAACCAGGCAGCTCAGCTGATGTTCCTAGAGCCTCACCAGCAATTCCGAATACTACAGGACTCAAATGTAATGGATAGAAAGACAGGTAAATAAATAGGGAAGATGAATCCCCAAAGCTCCTAGCTTTTGTTTACTTTCAGCTTATTTATATATCCTGAATTATGGTGCATTATTATAAAGCAAGCAACACTTGAGAAGGCAGATTTAGCATATGGGTGGAATTCTTGAAAGGACAGTGTTATTGTAGATCCTAGGACTTAGCCATTTACATATAGAAAAGCAATTTATATATCATGAATTTTACAGAGCTTATAGGGTAATATAACTAATACTATATTATACTACCATGATAATCCTAAAATATTATTACCATGCCTAAGTCTGTATGGTAATGCATACAGAATGTACATCCAGTATAATCCCAAATACAAAAAGTAAAGCCTTTAGGTTAGAAAGAACAGAGTGAGGACATGAACACCCTGTCACTTTGAGGCTAAGATCCAGATAACATATAGAAATGGGAAAGGAGATACATCTGTCATGTCTTCCAAAATGAGCTGAGGACATCTGCAGCTTCTGCCATCATCTCACTGTAGCACAACGGCAAAAACAGATGTAAAAATAGAAGTGATATATTCAACTATTAACAGTGAAGCAAAACTGAATATAGCAGCCTGCAGCAGCACTGACGTAAAATGGGGAACAGCTTCTTCTGGGGCAGGCTGTCTCGAGTGGACAATGTGCCAACGAACTAATGATGTTCTCTCCATCCGTGTCATCCCTGACGTCTTCAGAAGGGATGAGGAGGAGGAGACACGCGAGAAGGTCACAAACTGACTGCAGCAAGTGATATTCTCCTGACTGCAAAGTGAAGGAGCCCATTTGTTGGGAAGGAAACCCCTCCCCCTGGGAGTGCACCACCCACTGCAGCGCCTCCTAATGAAGTTCATGGGCAGGCACACAGCTGTGTGCAGCCTGCGGGAGCTGCAGTAGGGAGAGTGCTGGACAGGGGGACAGGAGAGCACAGAAAAAGATGAGGGAGATTCTAGAGCCAGGAAGTGACCACGTGGGTTTCCTGTCAGTGTCACCTCTGCTCCACTGGGGAGGAAGCTGGGAGCCCATTTGGCAGGTTCTGCAGAGCAATTCACAGGAAGAGGGGAAGACCCTCTATCAGGAGAATATTTTCATTAACAGAGCGCCTGGAGCTTTCTGGTTGTTTATTATTACTTGACTTTATTTTTTTCTAAATTGAGACATCATTCATATATCATAAAACATTCTCTCTAAACATGTATACTTGAGAGTTTTTAGCATGCCACGAGAACTGTTCAACCATCACAGTAATTGCAGAGCATTTTTTATCACCACAGAAAGGAACCCTTACCCATTAATAAGTCACTCCCCCAACCTCTCCAGCTTCAGTTTACTTTCTCTTTCTATGGATTTGCCTATTCTGGATAGTTCATATAAATGGAATCATACTGTATGTGGCCTCTTATGCCTGTTTTCCCCACTTATCGTGAGGTTTTCAAGATTCATCCATGCCATAGCATGAATTAGTACTTTATCCCTTTAAAGATAATAACTTATTATCTAATAATTTAGCCACTTAGACAGTGGCATCTGGCACATTCACAATGTGGTACAACTTCTATATGTTTTAAAATCTTCCCATCACTCCAGAGTAAAACCCCTTACCCATTAAGCAGTATCTCCCCATTCCCTCCTCTAGCCCAGAAACCACCCATCTCTGGGCTTTACCTATTTGGGGAATTTCATATAAGTGGAATCATATAATATGTGACCTTTGTGTCAGATTTCACTTAGCATTATGCTTTGGAAGTTTATTTTTTTCACAACACGTGTTAGGTATTCCTTTTAATTGTCAGTAATATTCCATTGTATAGCTATATCACAATTTGTTTATCCATTCATGTGTGGATGAACACTGGATTGTTTCTAATTTGGAATAATGCTACTATGAATATTTGTGTACAAGTCTTTATGTGAATACATGTTTTCATTTCTCTTGGGTATATATCTAAGAAGTAGAACTGCTGGGTCATATAACTCTCTATATTTTACTTTTCCAGGTACTTCTGGGCTGTTTTCCAAAGTGATTGTATTATCTTACACTTCTACCACTACTGTATAAGAGTTCATATAAATGGAATTTCTCCAAATCTTACATAACATTTGTTACTGTCTGTTTTTGACTTTGGCTTTCCTAGTGGGTGTGAAGTAGCCCCACTGTGTGTTTTTTTTTGTTTTAAAATCAAAGCCACCCCTATACATAGTTTAAAAAGATAAGGCTCAAGTATAGACGCTCCATTCCTCTCCATTTCCATTTCCACAAGGCACATACTTAAAATTCTTTCAGTGGTTTCTGCTGGTATTTATCTTATATTTCTTGTATTATGCTTCCACTGTTATTTTAAAATCCATTTTAGATACTATCTCTTGATCTCCAACTATAAAAGATGAGCATTTATTTTATGTGCACAAAAACACATACTCATTTTATCCTTCCTTCTTTGCAGTATGATTATAATCTTCATTTTTGGTTAAATCAGTAATTGGCATTTACATTGTTATGATTATGCATTTATAGCCATGTGATGTACAAAGATTCTACTTTACTTAATCATACTTTTTCCCCCTTAGATTTCAGATGACCTAGGAGGAAAAATCTGCCTCATGTTTTCTATTTCCTCAAATTTCTACATACCAATTACAAATTCATTTTCAAATTCTGCAAGAAGACTAAAAATCACTCTCTATATATTCAAACACATTGGACGTTCTATTTCTTTCTTTTTGGGGGAAACATGTAGCCAAAGCTCATTAGTATTTGTTGAAGGAATGAATGAAGATAACTAGCCAGAACAAAGACCTAGAGCCAGAAAAAAAATAACAACAACAACAAAAAACTTAGACATTACTTCTTCCCCCCCTGACCTTCTGGGTTACAGTATTTACAAGATGGGTTCACTTTAGAGGTGAGAGACATTCCAGGCCCAGAGAAGTGACTGGACTTGCCAAAGCATGAGAATAAGAGTTCAGAAGGAACAGGGCTGGAACACCAGTCTTCTGGGCCTTAGAGCCCCTACATCAGGTTGCTTCCACAGAAAACAAAGGGCATTTATCCTGAAGCGGATGTGGACTTTCCAAATATAAATATATTTTTAAATATATTCAATTCCCTGAAACCTAAAAAGTAACCGCTTGTGCTAAGAATCCAAAAGAAAGGGCACAAAGAGTATTATCATAATTTGTAAACCCTCTTAGTGCTCATTGATGCATTTAATATCCTCAAAGCTATAAATCAGTCAAGATCTATGAAATCCAAACTTTCCACATGAAATTACTCTGAGGATTATTACTATTAATTTGAATTTGAATATTGCCAAGTCTAGTTACTCCCTAACAAAGTCCCATGCCCAAGCAGTGCTGCGTATGATTGTGGCAGGTATGAATTGCTTTGGTCTGACCAGCATCTACTTCCCCATCCTCGGATAAGAGTTCTTTGATTTTTATTTGATACCAGGGATGGGTATTTGATACCATGGTGTGGAACATGATGTCAGCATAGAGCTGCCATGGATCATATTGGGAGAGGACCTGCCTGAGCTCAAGGGCCACTACAAAGAAAGCAGAACTACAGGGACAGCACATGAAAAAGTCTCCATACCCTGCTGAGTCTTCAAACTTTCCAACAGTGTGCGCAAATAAAATCCTGTATTTGGATTGTGCTTCTGCTGCTTACAACCAAAAGGGGTAATGACTTACACAGACATTGTAAGGAGAGGCTGAGCCACTTCTGAGTATCAACCTCCCAAACTCATGTTTTGAGACAACTGGGACATTAATTTCATATTGATTTCTTGTACTTATATTTTTCTAAATGTATTTATTTCTAATACATCATCTGATTCCCCAGGCTTTTTTTTTGGGGGGGGGTAAATGATCCACATTTTAAAGTTGTGTCTCAGCAATAAAAACAACTCAGAACATATTTTATAAATTATCACATATAACTTCCTTACAAATAAAAACCCTAACATTTTTCTTTTTCCTCCACTCTAGTTTCTTCTCCCTAAATTTACTTACTTTTCCAAGTCAGCTCTTTTAAATTTTAATACTAGACAATTCTTATTTCCGTAGCTATAGGGGAACCACACATCTTTGTTCTAACTGGTTTCATTCCTACTTTGTAGCCATGACTTTTCCACTCAGCACACTTGTCCCTCCACAGTGTCTTACACAAAAAATGTCTGGGTGGATTCCACAGACCGTCTTTGAACACCTAAGGCCTATGATTAAAGTAGGGGTGAGGGGCTCCAGCCCTGCTTTCTCATTCTCCAGGCACTATCCAGTCATTGCCAATGATGTAGGATTATACTTACTTATAAGATACAGCTATTTGTGTACTGTCCAGAGTCCAAGCTTCAGGACAGAATTCACCTGTTCTTTACTAATGCTGAGCACCTAGCATATGACTGGCATGTGGTAGATATGCAATAAACATTTATTAATTGAATAAATGAAAATAGGCAATACAGGTATAATTTTACTGATATTCTGATTTTATGGATAAGGAGACTGAGGCACAGAGACTTTTAGTGACTTGTATAAAGTTCCAGTGAGTTAGAGAGGGGTTAAGATACAGTTCTCCTGCTTGGTTGTTCTTCTCTTCTACCACATCACTTCCTGAGCATATATCCCATTATCAAAAAATTCAGGTATAATATCTTAGTTATTAAATAAACGAAGATTTTCAAGTGCCCAAAATGATTCTTAAAGTTTAAGACCTACCGTGGTATCCACAGCCTTGACCTTTTCTGTGGGAATGTGCTTTGGGACAGGTTCTGTCTGGGACAGCAACACACATCCTTTGTCCCCCAAGGTGATGATTACGACCTTGCAGCCCCTTGCCAGGAGTACCGTTGCAGCCTTCCCAGCCTCCTCTGGGTTGCCCACCATGAGGCCTGTTAAAGTCTCAGCCTGGAACACACAAAGGAGAAGAAACAGTGGTGAGAATGAGTAACTCAGATCCACTTCCAGATTTGCTTTTCTTAACACAAATGCAATGGGAACCTTGATGGATACCAGTGTAGGAAAATAAACAAGAGAGAACAATAACAATGACAACCAAAACTAGCTAAAAGACATTCTTGGGATAATCAGGGAAATATGAATGTGGCTCAGATATTACATGACAGTATAGAATTATTGAGAATTTTTTTAAGCATGATAGTGGTATTGTGGCTCCCTGTAGGAGATGCATACTGAACTTACTCTCAATGAAAACACAATTCTTGTTTTTAGTTACTTTTTAATAAAAACAAAACCCAAATATATCCTGGGGAGGGAGAAGTAAACAGCAAAATGTTAGTACCTGTGTAGGTGGAGTGTTCACTCTATTACTCTTTCAGCTTTTCTGCTCATGGAATAATTTTTATGAAAAAGAGAACAAAAGGAATTCTACAAATAGAAGAAGGAAAGATGGGAAAAAGAAAGAAAAGAAAAAAGAGTCATTGCCAATGATGTAGGATGAAATTGTACATATATATATATATATATAAAAGCATCTAAGGATATGATTCTTCCAGGTGTCTCCTGGGCCATGGTGCCTTTCTCAGTTACTAGTTAACTGGTTACTAGCCTTCCCTGGCTGCAGACGACTCACTTTTTTTGCTCAGTTGTTTATACTGGAGCTGCTGAAGGCAGAGAAGAGAGGCACTGATGGCAGAAGCCCTAGCATTCACTGACTCTGTGACCTTCCCTGGGTCACTATCCAGTATCTCCAAGGAATTTCTCTGGTTCTGAGATAGTCAGTTTAAAAACCACTAGAGGAATTACATGGTACTTTTTGACTCAGAAAGTAGATAAATTCTCTGTTTTTGCTATTACAATTTAACCATACACTACCTCTTCCGGAGAATGGATCTGTCTTCTTTGTCTTCTTTGTGTTTGCTCATGCCCAAATCAATGCTTTTTGTCATCTATAAATCATTCCACAAGTGTCTGCTCATCCTGAGTTTGCATTTTCCCAGTAGCACAGGTTAGCACATGCTTCACCAACTTGACCATGGACCCCCCTCTTACCATCTTTTGTGTAGACCTTTTTAGTCTGGGTTGGTTATACTTTGAGGTCTTTCTTTCTCCCCACTACTGGGGACCAAACCATGGGTCTTTTATTTATTTATTTATTTATTTATTTTTTTAGTTATAGTCAGACACCACAATACCTTCATTTTATTTATTTATTTATTTTTATGTGGTGTTGAGGATCGAACCCAGCACCTTGCATGTGCTAGGTGATAGTGCTACTGTTGAGCCACAACCCCATCCCAAATCCAGGGTTTACATGCAAGTACTCTACCACTGAGCTACATGACCGGCCCTTTGTTTTATTTTGATACAGGGTCTCACTAAGTTTCCCAGTTGGCCTTGAATTTGTGATCCTCCTGCCTCAGCCTCCTGAGTAGCTGGGATTATAGATGTGTGCCACTGTGCCCAGCTTCTGATACTTTTTTTTTTAAAAAATAAATTTTGCATTGGTCTTCCTTACTGGAATCACTTACGTCTATTGAGTTGGATGGTCTCTTTTCAGAAATACCAACTTGTGTCTTTAAAACTTTTTTTTTAATTTAAATTTTATTTTTGCAATACTGGGAATTAAATCCAGAGACACTCTACCCTTGAGCTATATCCCTATTCCTTTTCATTTTTTGTTTTGAGAGAGGCTGTTGCTAAGTTGCCCAGGCACATATTCAACTTGTGATCCTCCTGTCTATCTCCCAAGTAGTTGGGGTTATAGGCAGGCACCTCTACTCCTGGCCTTCTAGAAACCTTTTAAAAACTACTGTTTAGGGCTGGGGTTGTGGTTCAGTGGTAGAGCATTTGCCTAGCATGAGTGAGGCACTGGGTTTGATCCCCAGCACCACATTAAAAAAACTAAATAAACTAAATAAAGGCAATTTGTCCATCTACAACTAAAAAAAATTTTAAAAAACCAAAAATTATTGTTTAGTGAAAAAAAATCTTTTAACATAGGAAATAATGCAACCAGCATCCATTTACCTATCATAGACTTTAACAAATTTTAACATTTTATTTGATTCAGATACATTATTATTATTATTATTATTATTATTATTATTATTATTATTAGGGATTGAACCCAGGGCCTTACACATGCTAGCAAGCAGTCTACTACCAAGCTACATTCCCAGCCCAAGACAGTTTTCTTTAAAGAAATTAAATATCTCTCACATAATATTGTTTAACAAATTTTTTTTCTCTTGTGTTGGTGATGATTATTCTTGCCATTTACATTTAATCTTTTTTTCTCTCTTATCATTTAAAAATATTTTTGTTTTTATTCCCAGTTTTATGCAGTTCCATTAAAATGTACCTAAGTAGAGAATCAGATTTGTTTATTTTACATGGCACTTTTTTTTAATATGTATTTTTTTTGTTGTAGGTGGACACAATACTTTTATTTTTCTGTGATGCTGAGGATCGAACCCAGTGCCTCACACATGCCAGGCTAGCGCCCTACCACTGAGCTACAGCCCCAGCCCTCCATGGCACTTTTATACACTTTTGACCTGAGGACTTGTGTCTTTTCTCAGTTTTAGAAAGCACCTTGCAGATTTTCCTCCAGTATTGCTTTTCTTGAGTTCCCACAGTTCTCCTTTTACTCCAATTAGATGTAATGGGGCCCCTCAAACCTCCATCTCTCTTTAATATTCAAAATATTTTTCTTTCTGCCCTGCTTTCTTGGTGAACTGAATTTTCTATCTCTAAGTGAATGGATTAAGAATCTTCCAATTCACTACTTCCTTATTCCAATGTGTTTATTTATTTATTGCAGTTCTGATGATTGAACCCAGGGCCTCAAATATACTAGATAAGCGCCCTATGACTGAGCTACATAACCCAGTCCTAATGTTTGTTTATTTACTTATTTATTTGAATAATTTTTAGTTGTAGATGGACATAATACTTTATTTATTTGTTTTTATTTGGTGCTGAGGTTCGAACCCAGTGCCTCACACGTGCCAGGCAAGTGCTCTAATGTTTATTTTTTCATGAATGATGTAAAATTTTTTTCAGTGATCACTCTTGTTTTCAAGATGTCTAATGAGTTGTTTCTCATATTTACATATTATTGCTTTGATTCTGTTTTTCTTTCACAATTTCTTCTTCAACAAACGTTAATCATGTTTACTTTACAGTCTTTCCTTGCATTGTTTTATTATTTGAATTTCCTCTTTAGACTGCCGACTCTGCTGGTTGCTGGTGTGTCTGCTGCTTTGTGCGCAGGCTCACTCTCCTTGCTGTCAGAAGGAGAGTCTTCATAGTTCACCTCCCACCTGGCCGATCTCTACCTTTCTAGAGGTTTTAGGGTTCTATTTATCAGGCGTCCACGGATCTCAAAACCAGAGCAAGGTAATATACTGGTCATAAAGAGTTCCTGCTTTGCAGTGATTGGGACACTGACAATGAAAACTCTTAAGTCATTGTTGGTTTCCCTCCTCCTCAGAGGCAGTGTCTCTGTCCCTCCTCTGGTGGGAGCCTTAAATATTGTAGCCTTGTGGAAGGGGTAGCATCTTCTTCCACCTCTTATTGTTCACAGGCCAGCCAGGCCAGCACGCGTGATTTCCGGCTCTGGGCACCACTCGTCTCCCCATGTGGTCCACTTTTAGTGCCGGTTACCTAAGGATGTAAGATGCCCATCACTCTCCCAGTTTCCCGGCTTCCTGTACAGCACACCAAGGGCTGAATGCTCTGTGAAGCTGTTATAATTTGATCTGTAGAGTTATTTAATTTTATTTTGAAGCTTCTATCTTTTTATTGTTTTTGTGTGTGTGGTGCTGGGATTAAATCTAGTAGTACTCTACCACTGAGCTATATCTAGCCTTTTTAATTTATTTTGAAACAGGGTCTTGCTAAGTTGGCCAGGCTGGCCTCTAACTTGCAATCCTCCTGCCTCAGTCTCCAGAGTTGCTGGGATTACAAGTGTCCCACTGTGCCCAGCTCATTGTTTCTTCTTTTTCCTTTTTTTAAAAAATATTTTTATTGTAGATGGACATAATAACTTTATTTATTTATTTTTTAATGTGGTGTTGAGGATTGAACCCAGTGCCTCACACATGCTAGGCAGGTTCACTACCACCGAGCCACAACTCTAGCCCCATTTAAAAAAAAATACTTATATATCAATGATTTGGGTTTGAAACAGAGGCAATATCTTAGGCATGAATGTACATTATTAGTGAGAATTATTTGAATCAATCTATAAGAACATTAAAACTTTTAAAGTTTTTCTTTTTTTTGATAGAATTTTTGAAACTAATTTTCTTAAAGACCAGTGTTCATGCATTTAATAAGCATTTACTAGGTGCCAACTTTGTAAGGTACAATGTAGCAGATGTTATTTTCCAAAGATAACCATATGAATGTTGTGCATGCACTTTTTACACTATGACAATGCAGTCTTCTGTTGAGAGATGGGGTACCAGGGTGAACCTTCCTTCTTCAACCAACACAATGGGACAGAATGATGCTAAGTAAAAGGCCAACATGACTTCTGTCTGTTGCACTCTCTCTTTCTCGATGCTGGGATCTGGGAAAACAGCTACCATATTGTGAGGAATCCCAGGACACAAGGAAAGGCCATGTATAAGTGGCCCACAGCCCTATTATGCCCCCAGCTAACAGCCAGCACCAAACTGTCAAGCATATGCATGAAAAAGACTTCAGATAATTCCATCCCTCAGCCTTTGAGTCTCCCATGGAGGGCCCAAACATTATGGAGCAGAGATAAACCATACTGTGTTCTGTCTGAATTCCTGATACATGGAGACTACAAATGAGGATAATTATTGTTATAAGCCAATTCATTTGGGGGGTAATTTATTACTCAGCAATTGATAACATATACACATAGGGATGGCTACCGGGGATACAAGTGAATAAGACAGGTGCCCTGTCCTTATGGAACTTGTAATTTAATGGAGAAGATAGGAGGACTGAATAAATAAATTTAGGCTGTGATGAGTGTTTAAAGAATACCTAGAGTGCTGTGTAATTATCTAGCAGGGAAATCTGAGCCAGTTTGGCAGTTGAGGGTAATGTAACCTCTTATTGCGAAATGGTCACTCTCTCCCACAATTCCTTTTTCTTAGTCCAATGCCTCGCTATGTTGGTTGCTCGAAAATATTGCATAACCTATTGTGGTTTGTTAAATTAATTTCCATGTAGCAGTCTTCTTTTCTGTGTCCTCTATGTTCTAAAAGATGAAATTATCAAAAAAGCAGGTCAAGAAATCTAGAGACTTTCATTCAGCCTTTGAACTAAATGGCAAATGACCTTACAGTTCATTAATGATGTTTTCTATGCGCATGTCGCATTTGCCAATGTGTTTGCAGGTCCTGCATCCCAATCATGGGAGAGAACTCTGGTCTAATGCTGTCTAACCTATAAAAAGAAAGAAATACTGAATTTTCTTCCTAAAAATACTGACAATACCCTCATATCAACATACTGGGAGAGATTTTGTGCAGATGTGTACATTATGACCCTCAGATGGACTCAGAGGCTGCCGCCCTCATGCAGTGGCCCCCAAGGACTTTGCTGCAGCATCATGAAGAACCTTTGTCTGTCCACCAGTGCTGTCACGGGGTCTCACCACAGAAAGCAGCAGTCACGCCAGGAGTTGTATACTAACTAGGGTCATTAGATAAAACACAGGAAGCTCAGCTAAATCTGAATTTCAGATAAACAACCAATAATTTTATAGTGAAAGTATGTTTGGTATATTATTCACTGACTATCTGAAATTCAAATTTATCTGGGCATCTGTATTTTTATTTGCTCAACCTGGCAACTCTAATGCTAATTAGTTCACAGAATATGAAATAATTAGAAAACAAAACACCAGAGTGTGAGGGCAGGAAGGGGACTAACTAATGGGTTTGATAAGTACCACATTAAGGAGGTGACTCAAAGAATTCCCCCAACCCCCAGAACGTACTGATTTCTTTTTCTTCACACCCCAGCAAACTGAAAAATCTGTGTTCATTATGTCTAAGACACGTGTGATCCAATCGACGTAGTTCATCCTGCCTCTGCTTTATCCCCTTACATGCAAGTCTTCCAGTTTCTCAAAGAATGGCCACCCCAGTTCATCCTTACCTCGCTTTCATTGCAGCAGAACACATCCGAGAGGCTGTAGAACTGCGGATCCAGGTCAGCAATGGCAGGAGCTGGATTGAACAATGTTTTCACTACAAAGGAATGGGAAAGAGGTTCGATGGTTATCATTTTTAACATGGTGCATTTACAGACATTTGGTAGGACAAATCCCTGATTGCAATCATGTTTGCATTCATCCGATTAAATATCCATTTAGTACAGATGTGGAGAAGTCTGAAATCTCAGTCTCCATGATAGTTGAGCACCAGTGCCTTCTTATTTCCATTTCCTCTACTTTTTTACTTTACATTTCAGCTTCAAGGGCAAGCATCAATATTTACAGCCAAGGTGATCACAGAGTTAAGGTAAGGGCAGGGAAAACATTAAAGAGGAATAAAGATGTTGTGGCATGAAAGGTTGTGAATGAGTCTGAACAGGTGGGTGAAGATTTTTGTGGGTTCCTGTAAGTGCTTAGTTGCAAGGCTAGTTCATAAATCCATTTTCTAGGAAAGAAAAAAGAGATCACAGAAAAGAAACAATGAAGAGTTCAAAATTTTCCTGAATTGAGTAGTATGAGGAAACTCAGGTACATATGTATATTTTATATACCCATGTGTGCTTCCCAAATATGTTACATCACACAGACACACACACAAGCTTACCCTTTTGGCTTTTGTGAGCAATCTGGGAATGTTAAAAAAAAAGATTGAGAAAGGAAGAGAAATTAAGTCAGAGGCGGAGTGCTGGCTCAGACTAGGAGGTGACTCGAGAAGGATGGGTGGAGATAACTATAGTGGGCAAAGGAGAAGGTCACTGCTATCACAGTGACAGAGAAGTGCATTTTTTACAGGAGGAAAACAAGGCTGAGAGACGAGATCCTGTGTGGAAGGCCCTCCCTGGGATGTCATCTGGCAGGGCCCCTACCAGGGTCCTCTGACTTTAAGTTCAGGGTTTGGTCCTCTCTAAAATAGCTTCTGTAGGCCAGAACTCAACTCTAAGCAATACATGCCTCCAAGCTCAATTCACCATATCTTGAAATAGCCTTTGGTGTAAAATTTTAAATTATTTTAAAGTCTTCAGAAATTTTATTTGCATGAAGAACCTTCTTTGCCACAACTCAGGTACACGTGTATTTTATATGCCTCCCAAATATATCCTGCAGTACACTAAACTGTACTGGCTGGTCTTCTTTTCCTCAACCCAGGTCCACTGACTTAGATGTGAAGTAGTCTCATCTGTCTATAGATGGGTAGAGTAAATTCCACTAGTTGCGGTTCTCCAAGATTATCTCCAGAACAGTGGCTTGGAAACCTGGCTGCCTATCAGCATCAGGGAGAGCTTGCTCAAGTGCAGGATTTCTTTTTTTCTTTTTCTTATCAGCTTTATTAAGGTGTATTTAAGAAATGTACATTGTGTGTATTTTGGTGTACAATTTGATGTTTTTATTTATGTATATATTGTTAAGTGTTTATATCAGGTTAATTAACATATCCATCATCTCACACACATTTTTTCTAACAGTGAGAACATTAGGATCTATTCACTTAGCAATTTTCAATCATTAAAAAAAATGACATACTTAGTTATTAACATGCTATGTATGCAATTGCACTCCAGAATATTCATATCTTTTAAAAATTGTTATTATTTATTCTAATTTGTTATATATGACAGCAGAATTCAAGTGCATGATTTCTGGATTCCACTTTAAACCCACTGAGTCAGAATCTCTGGGGGTAAGAACAGGGTCTCCAGGTGGCTCTCACATAGCTGCTTGGAAGTGACCTATCCCACATTCATGGAAAGATGCTAATGAGCATGTGGCTGATGGAAAGAGTCCACCACTGCAGCCCCATGAGGCTGCCTAGTCTGCACCCTCTTAGGTCTTATATGATGTTTTGGTCCAGCCAGTGATCTTGTCCTGTATGGGCTAACACTATTTCCACATTTTTGTTATTGTAGATTCCATAATGTCCACCCACAGAAATCCTATTGTATATTTTTGGCAGCTCAAATTTTTGCACAGGGCTATTGTGCAACTTCAATTAGAAAATGGACATGAAAGCCCTGGGTAAACTGTAAAGTGTTGTACAAATGTAAAGGATTATCACTGTTATTATATTGTCCTTTACACACAGCCCAACACCCCCGCCAGTCCACCCATTCCTCTGCCTTCTGTGTAGCCTGGCAACAATCTCCCTCATTGGCTCTCTGGCTTCTGTGATGTCTTGGAGATGTCAGTTATGCATAAAGGTCCTCATTGTCCAGCATTTGAACACACCCACTTACTTTTTAGGTTTTCTGAACAATATATTGTTCCTTATTTGCCTCACACCCACCTAGAGTGATCTTCAAATTGGTACTCATTAGCATCAGAGCACAGGTTAGAGCAAGGCACCAGTATGGAACAGCAGGGTACAGTCATTTCCTTTTTCTTCCCCTAAAAGATGTCTGATCTAGCAATTCCTTTTCTTCCTTTTTTTTTTTGTACCAGGGATTGAACCCAGGGGTGCCTAACCACTGAGCCACATCCACAGCTCTTTTTATTTTTTGAGACAGGGTTTTGCTGAGTTGTTTAGGGCCTTGTTAAGTTGCTGAGTCTTGTTCTTAAACTTGCAATCTTCCTGCCTCAGCCTCCGGAGTTGCTGGGATTACAAGTGAGTGCCATCACACTGGGCTAGCAATTCCTTTTCTAAATCTATGCTCACAGAAATCTATAGGTATTCAAATATGATACACAGTGATGCTCATGGAGCTCTGTGCTAGAAAGATACAAAAAGAAACCTACACATCTATCAAATGGATTGGTTAAAATCATGACATATTCGGGGCTGTCATGAACGGTAGTGTGCTCGCCTGGCATGCATGCGGCCCGGGTTCGATCCTCAGCACCACATACAAACAAAGATGTTGTGTCTGCCGATAACTAAAAAATAAATATTAAAAAAAAATCTCTCTCTCACACTCTCTCTTTAAAAAAAAATTGTGACATATTCACCTGATGTAATTCTCTGCAGCAGCTAAAAAGAATGAAGTAGCTCCTTCCTTTGTGAGAGAAAGATTTCTATAATTTATCCGTACGTGAAAAAGGAAGGTTTCTACCAACTATTCATTTTAAATAAAACACATAAAAACATAACTGCATGGGGCTGGGGTTGTGGCTCAGCGGTAGAGCGCTTGCTTAGCATGTGCAAGACCCTGGGTTTGATCCTCAGCACTACATATAAATAAATAGATAAAGATATTCTGTTTAACTACAACTAAAAAATAAATATTAAAAAAACATAACTACATACGTAGTTACATTTCTATACTTGCATAAAGAGAAAAGTCTGAGAAGTTACTGAATAAGTAATTAGTTATAAAAGGCTAATTGGAATAAATCTGACTATAGATTAAATGTTGTACATCATGCAGTTAATCTTCCATCAAAAAACAGGTACACTGTTAATGAAATGATATAATAGCTATGTTGTGCAGTGGAGGGTAAAGAGTAATGGTGGGGTACAGATGAAAAAAACCCTGGTCATGTCTTGACATTTGTTGAAGCTAAATGAGAGCACATATGGACTTACCAATATAGTATTCTATATCCTTACATATTTGAAATTTTCCACAATAAAAACAATTTTAAGCTGGGCATGGTGGTATACACCTGTGGTCCCAGCTATGTGGTAGGTTGAGGTGGAAGAATCACTTAAGCTCATGAATTTGAGACCAACCTGGCTACCACAGTAAGAATCCCATTTCAAAGAAGAAAAAAATATTTAAAAACCTCACAAATTTTATTTTATGTCATTGTTTTGTTTTTAGTTATATATGATAGTAGAATCTATTATGATATAATTATACAAGCATAGAATGTCTTTTTCTAATTAGGACCTCATTATGTGGATGTACACGATGGTGGGATTTACTGTGGTGTATTCATATAGGTACATAAGAAAATCATGTCAGATCCACACTGTCTTTTCTTTCCCTATCCCCCCATCCCTTCCTTTCATTCCCCTTTGTCTAATCCAATGAACTTTTATTCTTATTCTCCCCTACTTATTGTGGGTTAGTTTCTACATATCAGAGAAAACAAGTGAACTTTGGTTTTGGGTTCTGGCTTATTTTACTTAGCATGATAGTCTCCAGATCCATCCATTTACTATAATAAAATGTAATGAAGTCATTCTTCTTAAGGGCCAAGTTTTGTGTGTGTATATATGTATATGTACATATATATATCTCACATTTTATTTATCCATTCATCTGTTGAAGGGCACATAGGTTGGCTCCATAGGTTAGCTAATTGTGAACTGAGCTGTGATAAAACATTGATGTGGCTGTGGCACTGCAGTATACTCATTTTGTTTATTTTTATTTATTTATTTTTATTTTTTTTTTTAGTTGGAGATGGACACACAGTATCTTTATTTATTTGTATGTGGTGCTGAGGATCGAACCCAGTGCATTATACATGACAGGCAAAGTGTGCTACCACTGAGCTACAACCTGAGCCCCCAGTATACTCATTTTAAATTCTACATTTTAAATATATACCAAGAAGTGGGATAGCTGGGTTTAATGGTGATTCCATTCCTAGTTTTATGGGAGATCTCTATGCTGCTTTCCAGAGTAGGTGCATCAATTTGTAGTCCTATCAGCAATGTATGAACGTAAGTTTTTCACCATATCTTCACCAACATTTATTGTTACTTGTATTTTTGATAATTGCTATTCTGACTGGAGTGAGATGAAATCTCTGTAATTTTAATTCTCAATTCTCTCTAGAGATGTTAAACACTTTTTCATATATTTGTTGACCATCTACACTTCTTCTTTTGAGAACTGTCTGTTCATTTACTTTGTCCATTTATTGATTGGGTTGTTTTTTGGTGTTAAGTATTTTTAATTCTTTATATATTCTGGAAATTAATGCCCTGTCTGAGATGCATGTGGCAAAGATATTCTCCCATTCTATATGCTCTCTCTTCACATTCTTGATTGTTTCCTTTGCTGTAAAGAAGCTATTTAATTTGATGCCATCCCATTTATTGATTCTTGATTTTACTTCTTGTGCTTTAGGAGTCTTGTTCAGGAAGTCAGATCCCAACCCTGACATGGTAGAGTATTGAGCCTACATTTTCTTCTACTATATGCAGGGTTTTTGGTTTAATTCCTGGGCCTTTGATCCACTTTGAGTTTTATGCCCCAATAGTGGAGAATCTTCATACAACCAACAAACTCTTCTCAATATCAAGAATCAAATAGAGCACACACAATAATACTGAATGACTTTAACATACTTCTCTCATTACTAGATAGATCTTCTAAACAAAAAATTAATAAAGAAGCTACAGAACTAAAAAGTAAAATTAATTTAGAGACTATAGAGAATATTTCATCCATCAATGACTGGTTACTTTTTTTTTTGTCAGCAGTACATGGATCTGTTTCTAAAATAGACCACATATCAGGCCACAAAATAACTCTTAACAAATAAAAAAAATAGAGTTAATACCCTGCATTCTATCAGATCAAATTGAATAAAATGATAAGATAAAAATAGAAACTATTCTAATACCTGGAGACTAAATAAATCACTATTGAATGATGAATGGATAGCAGAAGAAATCAGAGAGGATATAAAAGAAAATACTTAGAGGTAAACATGCAATGGAGGAAGGATAGCATCTTCAACAAATGGTGCTGGGAAAATTGGAAATCCATATGCAACAAAATGAAATTGAATCCCTTTCTCTCGCCATCCACAAAAATTAACTCAAAATGGATCAGGGAGCTAGGTATCAAATCAGAGACACTGCGTCTGATAGAAGAAAAAGTTGGCTACGATCTACAAATTGTGGGGTCAGGCTCCAAATTCCTCAATAGGACACCCATAGCCCAAGAGTTAACAACAAGAATAAACAAATGGGACTTAATTAAACTAAAAAGTTTTTTCTCAGCAAGAGAAACAATAAAAGAGGTAAATAGAGAGCCTACATCCTGGGAACAAATCTTTACCCCCCACACCTCCGATAGAGCCCTAATATCCAGAATGTACAAAGAACTCAAAAAATTAAACAATAAGATAACAAATAACCCAATTAACAAATGGGCCAAGGACCTCAACAGACACTTCTCAGAGGAGGACATACAATCAATCAACAAGTACATGAAAAAATGCTCACCATCTCTAGCAATCAGAGAAATGCAAATCAAAACCACCCTAAGATACCATCTCACTCCAGTAAGATTGGCAGCCACTATGAAGTCAAACAACAACAAGTGTTGGCGGGGATGTGGGGAAAAGGGTACACTTGTACACTGCTGGTGGGACTGCAAAATGGTGAGGCCAATTTGGAAAGCAGTATGGAGATTCCTGGGAAAGCTGGGAATGGAACCACCATTTGACCCAGCTATCGCACTTCTCGGACTATTCCCTGAGGACCTTAAAAGAGCGCACTATAGGGATACGGCCACATCAATGATTATAGCGGCACAATTCACAATAGCTAGACTGTGGAACCAACCTAGATGCCCTTCAATTGATGAATGGATAAAAAAAATGTGGCATCTATACACAATGGAGTATTATGCAGCACTAAGAAATGACAAAATCATAGAATTTGCAGGGAAATGGATGGCATTAGAGCAGATTATGCTAAGCGAAGCTAGCCAAGCCCTAAAAAACAAATGCCAAATGTCTGCTTTGATATAAAGAGAAAAACTAAGAACAGAACATGAAGAAAGAGCATGAGGAAAAGACTACAGTAAACAAAGACGAATCGGGGGAGAGAAAGGGAGAGAGAAGGGAAAGTATATGGAAATGGTAGGAGACCTTCAAGGATACATAAAATTATAAGAGGTTATGAGGGGCAAGGGGGAGGGAAAAAAAAAAAAAGGGAGAGAATTGAACAACAGCAGGGGAGGTAGAGAGAGAAGATGGGAGGGGAGGGGAGGGGAGGGGGGATAGTAGGGGATAGGAAAGGTAGCAGAATACAACAGTCACTAATATGGCATTATGTAAAAATGCGAATATGTAACAGATGTGATTCTGCAATCTGTATTTGGGGTGAAAATGGGAGTTCAAAGCACAATTTGAGTCTAATGTATGAAAGATGATATATCATGAACTATGTAATGCGATAAATAATCAATAAAAAAAAAAAAAGAATAGAAAGAAAAAAAAAGAGAAAGATCAACTAATCTAACACTTATATCCCAAGACCCTAGAAAAAGAATAAGTCAATGCTCAAATCAATAGAAAACAGGAAGTAATTAAAAACAGTGCTGAAATCAATGAAATTGAGATTTTAAAAAATTAAAAAAAAATCAACGAAACAAAAAGTTGGTTCTTTGAATAAACAAAATTGATAAACCCTTAGCCAAGCTAACCAAAAGAGAGAAAAACCTCAAATTATTAAAATCCATGATGAAAAAGGAAACATGACCACAGACACTGGTGAAATAAGAAGATAATCAGAAACTGTTTTGAAAATTTATAGTGCAATAAGCTAGAAAATCTTAAAGATATCAAACAAATTCCTAGAGACATATGACCTACCCAAATTGAACCAGGAGGACATAGAAAATTTAAACAGACTAATTTCAAGTAAGGAAACTGAAGAAGCCATCAAAAGCCTACCAACAAAGAAAAGCCCAGGATCAGATGGATTCTCAGCCAAGTTCTACCATACCCACAGATTTTAAACAACGATTACAATGAATTTAAGTATCAATAGCGGGAATAAAGAACTTTATAATTGTCCATAAATATTGTATAAAAATCGATCACATCTTATTTGCTTGTATTTTACTGAGGGACAGCATTCTTACCCATAGTAACTGGATACACATGCTTACAGTCTGATACACAGTTTAGAGTAACTAAATTTAGGGGAAAAGTGGAGATGCCATTAAAAAAGACTCCTCTTGGCTCCTGCTTCCATAAATGAGCAGAAATACTTTACTATGATGAAGAAGCATGAAGAATCAGTAGATGTGAAGTTAATCAAGGAGGAATGCAAATTTGTAAGACAAGATAGAAAAGATGATGTCATTCTGGGACTAGGCAGAACTAGAGAACACACACTGTATCATGGAGTGACCTGGAGCTGCAGAGGTGACTGACAGCATCCGACAATAATTATTATTCATTACAATGTAAGATGGACTAAACTCCTGGTTATCTTGGCCACATGTCAATGGCTGACACAGCAATGTCAACAAGGAAGAGGTGAGGCCTGGAGGAGCAGTTGGTAGGCTAAAAGGCAGGGTAACAAGGTGGAATCTATTAATGGTTTTGGGGGGTGGGGTAGGTGAAGGTGTAGGGTTGGACAGTTGATGACTCTAAGAAGTAGCTCAGAGAAACAGATATAAAAATCACCCTAATCAAAGAAACCACGAGAAGGCTGGGATTCCCAAATAATGGGCTTGGTTATCTCTTACACTAGAGGCTCTTTTTTTGCAACTTGAGTAGCAAAATCTCTCCAAACTTGAGGCGTGTGCTGGACAATGTTATTGTGAAAGTCTAGGTGGCCAGCCAAGGAGTTGTGTTTGCCAAATGGAAAAGGACTAAAGTCGCATTAAAAGATACATTGTATCATACCTAGGATTTAATCTTGGCAATCTTACAATTTCAATTATGTATAATTGTTCCTGTAATGTTCCATTTGCTTTGAAATGGATATAAAGACCAGAACCAACATGCATAATTTCATCACAAGCAGCTCTGCAGTGGCCCCCCTCACTGCACTGTGACCTTGTGGGGATGGGCGCTATTCAGGGGTACCGATTTTTTTTGATGTTGTAGGTGATGCTGTGGTGAAGACAGGAGAGAGTTTTCAGACAGAATATTCAAAGATGGAGGGAACATTTCCTTTGTATTTTTTAAAGAATATTTTTAGTTGTAGATGAACACAATACCTTTATTTTATTTTTTTATTTTTATGTGGTGCTGAGGATCGAACCCAGTGCCTCACATGTGCTAGACAAGTGCTCTACCACTGAGCCATGACCCCGCCACTACTTTGTATTTTAATAATTGATAGATAATCTAGTCATACAAGGTATATAATTCAAAATTTACCTCTTGGAAGCAGTGAAGCTATGACAATAAAGTCAGACTATGACAATGAGAACTTTACCGTCTTTCTTGAGGTGGCATAATGCTGATCAGCACATATGCCCTGGGCAAGACACTCAAGAGTTCGGCAGACGATTAGCTTTGCCTGCTTTGCTCTGTGATGAGTCCATGGTGACATCAATGAATTGAGAACTCTCAGTCCAGTTCTCTTGTTTCACAGAAGAACTGAAAGCCCTGGGCAAGAAGTTGCTTTCTTGATTGAAGTTCCCTATTTGCTTGTGATTGATTCTGAATTAAAAACCATTCTACATGAATTACCAAACCATCACTCTCCTTTTACTACACCACAGACTAAGTGCACACACATGCTAAATAAACATGCATACACACATGTACACGCACACACACCCCATTCATAGTGTAGAATCTAAGGTGCACTTGGCTGTTATCTACCAAACAGTGACCAACTGACTTGGTCAGAAAAAGGTGCCCGATTCGGCAGAGTTGGGTGTGTAAATATGTGCGTGTGTGTGTGTGTGTGTGTGTGTGTGTGTGCTGTACTGCAGTGTGTGGCAATGCATTGATGAAGCTCTAGGGCTTCTTCACTTTTTTAAAAAATTTTCTTTATTTTTTTCCACATTTAAAAAAAATTGGTGCATTAGAGTTGTACATAATCAAGGGATTTGTTGTTGTAAACTTGTACGTGCGCTCTTCACAAAAGTAGCAAACACTTTCCACACTTAGGCTGTGCACTGGACAGTGTTAAAATGTATGGATTTTACTCTTCTAGAGAAAATTCTTCATAATGGCTTAGTTCCTTAAAGTCAATGGCATGTGGCACTTTCTTTTTAAAGTGTGGTCTAGGAGATAGAACTTGGGTCTTATAGTCTGAAATTATATTTCCACACGTACTAAAAGTGTGATGTTGGTTGTACAACTTCCTAAGCCTCTCTGAGTCTCAGTCTCTTCACCTTTAATCCTGAGAGAACAATGGCTGCCAAATTTCTGTCATAAGGTTTTTCTGAAGATCAAATGGGCAAGAAAGAACCTTATAAGGTATAAAGTACATTTAAATGCAAGGTATTACTACTTCCAATATTATTACACAATCACTCCCCCACCCCCACAGCCATGTGTGGTTTTGCTGTCCACAGTTTTACTCAAGGTCAATCAGGGTCTAAAAATACTAAATGGAAAATTCCAGAAATAAGCAATTCATAAATTTTAAATTGTATACCATTTTGAGTCGTGATGAAATCTCACGTCATTCTACTGCACCCCACTGGGAATGTGAATCGTCCCTCTGTCCAGCCTCCCCACACTGTATCACCTGCAAGTTAGTCATTTAGGAGCCATCTTGGTTATCGAATTAACTGCTGTGGTCTCATGGTATTATACTGTTCAAGGAACCCTTTTTTTACTTAATAATGGCTCTGAAGTGTAAGAGTAGTGATGAGGTAACTTGATATTTGCCAAATAGAACTTATAAAGTGGTTCCTTTAGGTGAAAAGGTGAAAGTTCTTGAGATAATAAGGAAAGAAAAATTTTTATGCTAAGATCACTAAGCTCTACAGCAAGAATGAATCTTCTATCCATAAAACTGAGAAGAAGGGAAGAGAAATTAGCACAGGTTTTGCTTTTATGTCTCTCAAACTGCAAAAGGTTTGGTCATAAAATGTGATGAGTGCTTAGGATGGAAAAGATTACATGATAGAGCGTGGTACTACCTAAGGTTTCAGACATCTTACTGCGAATCTTGGAATGTATTTGCCCCAGTTAAGAAGGGACTACTATACAGGAAAGATCATGTAGGTGTAATACTTAGGCACATTGGCTCTTAGCCAAAGTGTGAAATAGGCTGGGTGGTCATAGCCCACTTTAACCTATCCCTCTTCCTAATGTCCCAGGACTTCCAGCTCCTCAGATGGAACAGCTGCATGGCAGGTGACAGAGGAAGCATTTCTGGATCCCACCCAGTGACAGCCTGAGGTTAGGCTGCCTGCCCAAGAGGGTTACTCTAGCCTCACCTGTGAGAGGTAAGCTCACTGTGGCTGTACCTTCCTCTCCTCCACAAGATGGGTGGGCAACAGGAACTCAACTAGGATAGAGGAAACAGTGAGAGACATGGGACAGTGGAAAAGAAAGAGAAGTTACTTGAGAATATATTTTCATCTACCCAGAGACAGGAGCAGGGTGAAGGGCACACTGGATTCACATCTCCTGAGAGGAGCGCAGTGCAGAGAATGCCTACCAGGAGTATTAGCCTTTATTTGTGACACTTCCAGAAAATGCAACCAAACGGGTTTTGGCTTAGCATTCTTTCTGACAGCTTCCAGTCCATTAAAAATACAGTAAATGTCAGTGAGAATTTGCCACGGCACATTGTTTTGCCAAGAGGAAAATTTGTTAAATCAGGACATATACTTTCTTCACAAAATAATTTCAGTGATTTATTTTCCATTTATTGCTATATAGGACACCACACACACACACACACACATACACATACATACAGTTCTTCTTCTTTTAATTTTTTTATCTTGCTGAGAAAGTCTTATCTGGAAAAATCAATGTGAATCTCTATTTTATTCTTACTATAAATCAAAGAAATAATGTCACAACATCAAACTGAAGCCACTGTCTTAGACTGGCTACTTTTTATTTTGATTTTTTTGACCAAATAGTGCTAGATCAGGATATTATCTTAATTTTTAATATAAAGAGAGAAGTGAATGGAGAGAAGAAAACTGGGATTTGTTGGCTTGTACCATCCCATGGTTGGCATCACATTTAATTTCATTCCATTCTTAGAATAATCCTGTAGGCATATTTCCATTTGCATTTTACAGACCAGTTCAGAAAAAGCAGCAAATTCTGCTAAGACCACAAAGCTTACAGGGACAGAAATGGGATTCTATCTCAGAAGATGCTTTTCTCACTAGGCAGTGGAGAAAAGGGAGAAGGAAGTATAAAAAACCTGTTTGTTATTTGCCAGAGGAAGAGGAGTGGGTAGGAGAAAAGACGAAATAAAATTAACCTCAGGTTGATAACTGTTGGGTGACTGGTTTCATTATGCGCTTTGCCTGTTTTGGTAGGTTTAACCATTTCCGAATCAAAGATCAAAGAAAACAGCTGCTTTATACACATTGACAACGTAGAAAACATTACATACAAATAATCTTTGGTTGCTTATTGAGAAAATGGTAGTTTTACAAAAAGGAGAAAGAAAAAATCTTTGATTCCTTTTGAGGTTTATTAAAGTGTAACCGGGTAGTGACTGGACATGACAGACAGCTTAACCGCTGCTCCTCACTCCTCAGGGTGTACCTTAGCCAAAGCTCCTTCAGAGATTAATTATTCCCTGTATCATTCTGCTAACAAGACTGCAGATTATACTGTGGGATGTTGGAGATGTTCCTCATGTTGCTTCTGCCCTATTTGTAAGTCTTTCTAACGTTATCAAGAACTACAAGACAGTGAATCTCACAGATGGAGGAACGAATATTTTACTACAGAAAAAGTATTGCTTTGCTTAACTTAAAAGGTTAACTTTAATTAAGACAGTGATAAAAGCTTTTAAAGAAAGAGTGACAAATATGTAAAATTACCTCCATTGCTACGGGCCATTGTCAGAGCTTCCAAAGAAGTTGCTGGAGTTATTTCTAGCTGGCAGATCATGACTTTGGCTTGGCTAATGACACTGGCTGCTTCCTTCAGGTCTTCAGTATTCAGAAGTAAATTTGCTCCTGCCACTATGATGATGATATTCTGGCCTATAAAGAAATCCTACATATTTATATTAAAACCAAGCAAAGCCAAGCAATGATATTCTGCAATGTTACAATCATCTTTATAAAGTTATTATACAAAATGTATTGTAAGTATTAATTTTGACATTTTCAGGACATTCAGGTTAAATTTTGCGTTTCAAATGTATTTTTTAGAATGTCTCTTGAGACTCATATTATTCAGATTACTTTTTTTAGGAGACACAGTTTTGCTATGTTTTCCAGATTGGCCTTGAACTTCTGGGCTTAAGCCATCCTCCTCCCTTGGCCTCCTGAATAGCAGGGACTACAGGTGTGTGCTACCAGGCCGGGCTTATTCTGATTACTTTGAGCAAAATTTTAAAAAGGTTTCCCTTATTAATATTCCTATGTATAAAGAATGCTAGTTAATAAATTTTATAAAACATACTTAAAAATTTACTTAATGGGAAATGCTAATAAATGTATATGACAAAGATTCTGAATTATAAATGACAGATGCCATATAGATGAGTGTAAATAGGAATAAACTTGTATAAGCTCAAAACTAATGCTCTATTGTACGAAAAAATAGTTGATGTATGAACCCAATGGTATTCTAAGAAGTCATTGGGACAATCCAAACACATTTTATTCTATCTAGCAGACAGAAAATTATACCAGATAAAAGACTATCTAGCCTATGCTATACCAGAACAAACTGAGGCGACAGGACCAAGGAATTGATAGATTCCCATCACCTGGGCTCACTCTCTATAATCCCCCAACATGGTGGAGGGGCGGTGGTGCATTTCTCTCAGGTGAACTCTTGAGAGCTGTGTTCTCCAACACAGTAATTACAGTAGCACATGTGGCCATTAAACACTTGGAATGTGGCTAGTCTCAATTGAAACTGTGCTTTAAGTATAAAATACACACAGTGGATTTCAGACAGTACTGAGAAAAGGAGGTAAAAATCTCAACTTTTAAAACATTAAAAAGGTTTTAAATTTCAAATGAAACTTTTGAATACATTTTGAAATGGTAATATTTTGGAGTTCGTGGCTAAGTAAACTGTCAAAATTAAGTTTACCTGTTTTGTTTTACTTTTTAAAATGTGGCTCCTGGACAATTTAAAATCCCCCCTGTGGTCTGCATCTTCTTTCTGTTGGATGGCACTGATCTAGGGGAATGAGTTGCAGCAGGCATTTTTTTGTGCTCCAGGCTGCTTGTGATGATCTTGTATAGACATGACCTAAAATTACCTCTCAGCACAGAACAAATTCTAGCCTATCATCTTACCACAGATGTGTTTGTTGGCCAGGAGGAGGAGGACTTAATAAAGTGGGGATGGTTTAGCACAAACCCAACCTTGGTCCTGGAAAAAATTCAAAGTACCCACTTGCTGAAAGACAGCATCTCTGCTTCCTGCACTGGCCTAATTCTCTCTGTTGGAGGCAACTGTAGCCTCTGTGTTCTGACCTCCAAATCTGCATTTCTGGACTGGCCTTAGCTACTGAGCAACAAGCTCAAGACTACAGCTGTCTATTTTTGTGGCTCACTCCTTCATCCCTCAAGTTGAACTTTCAAAATGCAACTCAGGATTTTATCTTGTGTACTCAATCTCTCGACGAAAGGAACCAAGTGTCCCATTTCTGCATTTGTCCTAGGTCTTCTGCCATCCCTACTCTTAAAGGCACTGCCACCCTAAGAACCAGGCAAAGTCTACCATAATAGGCACTGATACATAATGTGAAATTATACCTCTGCATGGAAAATGCAGGTTTTGTTTCACAGGTAAAGAAAAGAAAACTTGAAGCTATCCCTGGAACAAAATAAAAGGTTTAAGACAAGGAATGAGCTGATGTTGGCAGCAATAATTACTTAAGAGGTAGCTTAAAGTAATGAACACAGACTTTCTATTGTTTGAGTGAAAACTATGATCTACTGTCTTTAAATGGAATTTTAAAAATTATTGAAGCTTTAGGGATCACTTGAGTTAAAAATCCCACACCTTCTATGCAAAGTGATATTGTAAAACTGCGTCACATTAGTCCCCTTTTCTCTGTGGTTTTACTTTGCATGGTTTCAGTTACTGTGGTCAAATATGGTCCAAATATATTAAATACTAAATTCCAGAAATAAACAATTCATAGGTTTTATTTTAGTTTTAAAAAAATTTTTATTTTTGGTTGTTCAAAACATTACATAGTTCTTGACATATCATATTTCACACTTTGATTCAAGTGGGATAAAAAAAAATTCATAGGTTTTAAATTGCATGTTATTCTGAGTAGCATAATGAAACCCCATTTCACTGAGCTCCAGCCCATCTGGGATGTGGATCATCCCTTTGTCCAGTATCTTGTCCATACATACCACCCACCAGGGTAGCGTCTGATTTTCCTATCAATTGTTGAGACCTTGCAGTGGTCAAATAACCTTTACACAGTAGCCTAAAGCTACGATGCCTACGTCATTCATCTCACTTTGTCTTATCACGCAGGCACTATGTCATCCACATCATCACCCAAGGGGTGAGTATAGCACATAAGATTTTGAAATAGACTACATTCATATCAATTTTATCATAGAAAATTGTTGTAAAATTTCTGTTATTATTAGTTATTCTTGTTCATCTCTTGTTGGTCCTAATTTATAAAATAAATTTTATCATTGGCATATATGTATAAGAAAAAAAACATGGTCTATATCAGGCTCAGTACTACCCACAGTTTCAAGAATCCACTGGGTGTCTTGAAATGTATTCCCCTACAGATAAAGGGGGTGCTGTGCAAACAAAAGAAATATCTTGATAAATCCTAATCTAACACAAAACACACTGACTGCCTATAATGTCTAACTAGGTCTGTCCTAGGTGCCCATGAAATGCTTGGTCTTTTAAAAAAATCTGTGTAGGTGTTTTTATACTTAAAACAGTTGGCAGAAATTATGAAAACCTAATTTGAAGGCAATCACTTTTTTTTTTTGGTAGTCACTGTTTTTAAAGATTAATGTTTTAATTGTGGTAAAGCCTCGAGGTGCACTTAGTTGTATAGACTTTTGAAATTTGATTGCTGTTTAAAGAGCAGACAAAATTGAACACTAACGATAAGTTAGAAGTGATTAGTTGCTGCCATTTACTCAGTGAAGATTCTATAAATATGATCCAGCAAACTTTCTTTTGCACCTATTTACATTTACTTACCGAGTGTAATGGAAATAACAGATGAATACTTGACTGCTTTTAGAGACAAATGTCAATTCTGAGTTCACATGAAGGATGATGGGAACATAACGGAATACAAATATTTGGGGGAATTATAATGCTTCGTATGTGTCAGATGAGTAATGACATATTTAAGCAATCAATATGGGGAGTATAAAAAAGGAAAACATATTTGGATTGGAAAATTCACATTTGGCCGTGAAATGGTGGGTGGGTAAGAGGTCCACAGGACTGGAAGCAGTGGGTGCTTCCAATCTAGCTCTGGAGATGAACTATCCGTTTTAGGAAATGACGCTCTAATATGCGAAACACATACCTTCATCATTGACAATTATAGAAGCAGCTCCTGTAGCAGCATCTTTAGTCTGATATGTAAATTCTACAAGAAAAAGAAAAAGAAAATTACAATCACGTACATACAGCCTGGCATGGATAACTTATTTTAACAATTTCAATGCAACACTAATCCTCAAAAAAAAAAACCTTTTTAACCTTTAACCATCTGGAATGAGTTAAAAAATAAGTAATTAGTGCTAATTTATACCCATCACCTATACAATGAGGAAAATAGACATCTTTACATTTAGCAGCACCTTTTCTGTGCATTAATAACAACCTATCAAACCAGCCTCACTTCCAGTTCCTCAAATTATTCATAATTGTATACATATGCATTTTTCTAGATCAACACATTTCTTTTCTTCACTGAAAAAACGAGAGACTTGAGATAAAAAACCAAAAGGTCGAACCTATAAAATGAACTTTTTTATTTTCTTCATTCTCATAAGCTTTCATCTGGTCAAGAATTGTGGTCTGGCATGTAAACATAAATGTTGATCAGGGAGCCTCTGGCAGTAGGAAAGAGCTCAGAACTGGAAACAGAAGACCTCCATTCTAGATCTGGCTCTAGTTCCAACTTGCTGCATGCTCTTGAAAAGCCAGAGAACCTCTCTGACCTTCCATTTTCCCTTCTGTGATCATGGGTTCAGCCTTGATGATATCTGTGATCGGTTTCAGCTTTAACAATAACACTTTTCTTAAAATATCTTTTGTGAACTTATCACTTGGTTTTCCTTGTCATTTGTCCATGAGATGAAGGTTCATAACCTCCTCTCACCTGATTCCTATCTGGAGGAATGTACGTTAAAGAACCAGGAGACATTTAAATAAGACCAGACAAAGCTGTGCATACAAATTCTATGGCCACCAGAGGAGGATGTAATAATTCTATTCCATGTTCAATTTTATTGAAACAAGATCACAGAAGAAACTTATAAACATTCACTTTTAAAAAAGATGAAAATTTACCTGTAGAAATACCATTCTGTTTAAAGTTTTCTATATAATCATTGCCAAAAGAATCCTTGCCAACCTGTGCCAAAGAAATGGTGAACGTTAGATCTTTTACATTTAGTAAAATGCTATAGTGTAGTTTTTAGAACACTTAGCATTTTAAAAGGGCATATCTGCACAGTACTTTATAAACATTAACTAATTAATCTTCTTAATTTAAGATGGGAGACTTGATTTCAGCCCAAAGAATTGTTATATATTGTATTAATGTTTCACTTATATCCCACCTAAAATGTGACATATTTAAAGTGAATCACAAGTTCTAGAGCTTCCTTCTCCTTTTGATCTGTTCATCTGACAATTCCCATTGAGACAGAGCCATCCTCCATCATCAATCTTCAATATTTATGAGAGTTCACTATAAATGAGGGCATCTTTGAAATGACTTGCCTGATGTTCTAGAATCTATCTTTTCTCTGACCTTGACATGGGAGACAAAGAGAAGGGAATTTTAATAGCTCTTGCTAAACTGGGTAACTTGGTATAGTGGAATACTATTGTTTCTACATGCTCCTTACCATCTCTCTATTAATGGCCCTTTGATTTTTTTCTTTACACCTCTATTTCTTTTTCATTCATAGACAATCTAAGAAGGTTGTCCAAGGGTCCCAGGCCTGATTAAAAAAGTAAGTACTACTACTCTGAGTGGGTGTATGACCCAAATTAGTTCACTAAGAGTCAATCCTGGGGATTTTATGGAGACCTCAAGGGAAGACAAGTCTTCCTCCAGTGGGAATGCTAACTATGAGATACGGTTATCCTGGAGCCCCTGGCTCACCATGTGCAGCCAGCCTACATGGAAACAGACACATAGCAGGATAGGGTAAGTATCATTCCCCTAAAAATCCTCTGGTCTCTGTCTATTCATCCCTCCCTCTCTCAGCCCCTGGCAACCAGTGATCTTTTCACTGTCTCTGGAGTTTTGACTTTTCCAAAATGTCATATTGTCAGAATCACACAGTGCCTTTTCAGACAGGCTTCTTTCATTTAGTAATATGCATCTGAGGTCCCTCTGTATCTTTATGTGGCTTATGCGCATTCCTTTTTAGAGCTAAATAATATTCAGTTGTCTGGATGGACCACATTTTATTCCTCCTTTACCTGCTGAAGGATATCTTGTTAGCATCCAGGTTTTGGCAAATATGAATAAAGCTGCTGCAAACTTCCATGTGTAGGTTTGTGTGTGATTGCCTTGCTATTAAAAAAAAAAAATTAAACCTGGTGCTGGGGATTGAACTCAGGGCTTGTGTATGCTAAGCACATGCCCCATCACTGAGCCCCTCAGTCCCTTATTTTAAATTTAATCAGCAATCATATTTAAATATTAAGAGATTACCCAAAACAGATTTCCAGGAGGTCCTGAAAATCCAGAGATTCTGGTGACACTGGGATCACACTCCTACAAGGCAGGAACTAAGAGGTGATGGCCCCCAAAGTAGGCACAAGTTCTCAAGTTCACTCAGCCCTACTTGGCCTACACAGCTCCTGTTACCTGCCTGGTTCCCCAGGCCCTAGGCTTGCCACCTCTTCACAGTACTTCTAGTTTTCTGTTCTGCAGGCAGCACTAAGATTTCCTGGTGAATATGTTCCTTCACAGAAAACTGTTTCATTTTGGAGCTATCAAGAAACATGGGGATTTACTTAGGTTAAGATCCTAGGGAGTCAGATATTGTGGTGCACACCTATAATCCCAGCCACTTGGGAGGCTGAGACAGAAGGATCGTAAGTTCAAATTCAGCTTTAGCACAAGCAAGGCACTAAGCAACTCAGTGAGATCCAGTCTCTAAATAAAATACAAAATAGGGCTGGGGTGTGGCTCAATTGTTGAGTGCCCCTGAGTCCAATCCCTGATACCACCTCCCCCCCCCCCCCCACACCAAGAAAAAGATCCAGGGAATGTGGATAAAATGGTCTGAGCAGGGCTGGGGATGTGGCTCAAGTGGTAGCGCGCTCACCTGGCATGCGTGCGGCCTGGGTTCGATCCTCAGCACCACATACAAACAAAGATGTTGTGTCCGCCGAGAACTAAAAAATAAATATTAAAAATTCTCTCTCTCTCACTCTGTCTCCTCTCTCACTCTCTCTTAAAAAAAAAAAAAATGGTCTGAGCAAACTTTGGGATCAGCTAGACCAGGGGGTTGGAAACTCCTTTAATGAAGGGCCAGGCAGTATATATTCCAGGTGTTATGGGCCACATGATTTCTTTTGTAAGTATTCAACTCTCTGTTACAGTGTGAAAGTAGCCAAAAGACAATCGGAGACAAATGGGTGTGGCTGTGTTCTAATCAAGCTTTCTTTACAAAACTAGGCAGGTAGGTAGGATTTGCTCTGTGGGCTACAGTTTCTTGATTCCTGACTTTTTTTTTTTTTTTTGCAGGGTACTGGGGATTGAACTCAGGGACGCTCGGCCACAGAGCCAAATCCCTAGCCTTATTTTATATTTTATTTAGAGACAAAGTCTTGTTGCTAGGTGCCTTGCTAAGTTGCTGAGGCTGGTTCTGAACATGCAATCCTCCTGCCTCAGCCTCCTGAGTCACTGGGATTACAGGCATGTGCCACCGTGCTTGCCTGATTCCTGATTTAACTGGCATATCTGATACCTTCTTCCTTAAAGAACACTCTTCCTTTTGATCTTTTTCTGGCCTAAATGCTGATTAGGCAACAATCTCAAACAATGTATACTAACTTCTTACCAGCAGAATTCAATATGTACAGGGAAGTACAACCCATATAGCAAGCACTGTCGTGGGGAGGGTTTCCTGTTGGAAGGAGCTCATCTATCAGAGGTTTCCCTGATGGAGGCCAGTTATTTATTTGCTAGGTGAATGCAAAGGCATCTCGTTCAACAGGTTAAAGATTCATGCCAGAAACTAAATCTTTGTTCTCTCATCTTACTTTATATAATAACTCTCTCCCGTGGGCAATCAAGGTGTCACACAGCTGGGGAAAATGTCCCTATAAAAACATGGCAGGGATTAGAAAAAGGCCATTCCTAGGCATGAAGAGCTTGATAGAAATTAGAGCAATGAAACTTTTCTTCTCCTTTTTAACAGTTTTATGCAAGCAAACTCTATTAAAGGTGAACATCAAGGGCAGCCCTAGCAAGTGGAGGTGATGTTACAGACATTACAGAGTTTAGGGGATTAGGAAGAATGTTTCAGGGCAGAAGGAAACCATAGAGCCTGCTTTGCCGTCAAGAAAATGATCATCAAGGAATAAGAAATACAGAGGCACTGTACAGGTGGCATAGCATGTGCATCAGAGGCATAATTAGGAAGAGATTTCATGCTCAGGGTGCACTTTGGAGGCTTGCTGTAACTGAATCTTACTTAGAGGCTGCCATCTCTGTCTTCTTCCTGCTCAGGGAATGACTTGATTTCTATATCCCTTGGTGATGGTTATTATTTCTGATTTATTCCAGCATGAATTCCCTGACAAATCTGTTTGGCTGGTCTAGTTTTAAACTCTTAAGTGAAATAAAATATTTTGTTTTTGAGGCTTAGTGGTAGAGCTCTTGCCTAGCATGTCTGAGGCACTGGGTTCGATTCTCAGCACTGTGTATAAATAAATAAAAATGAATAAAATTAAAGTCCATCAACATCTAAGAAAATATTAAAAAAAATTTTGCTTTTGCTTCTTCGATATTCCATTGTTAAAAACAGAAATCAGATGACTAAAAACATAGTGGAAAAGTAATGACACTGCTAAGGATTAAGAGAAGTCAACCCTAGTGCCATTAATTTTGCATCTAGTCATGGTGACCCATTATAAAATAAAACGAGGAATAAAAAGCCTAAAAATAGGAAGGTGATTTTTTCATTTGTGATATGAAAACCAGAATCCTTTTCCTGCTAGCTGTGTGATTTGGGGCAAGCCAATTTAATTGTCTCTAGACCTCAGTTTCCTTATCTAAAAATCACAAGTTTGCTGTGAGGAGACAAGAAAAAAACTATATGAAAACATACTTAGAATTGTAAGGGATTAGGGAAGGCTTCTGTGCTACCATCCTCCTCTTCCTCCTGAGGGCAGTGAAGCTGAGGCTGTTTCTCTGGGGGTTGGGGGAAGGGGACAGGACTACTGTTGCTTGATTTTCCTCCACTCCCAGTGCTGGGGATTGAACCCAGCACTTCATACATACTTGGCAAGTGCTCTACAAACAAGAATTCCACCAACCCTGAATTCTAACTTAAAAACCACTTTCCCATCCATCTGGTTCCAATTCTTCCAGTTCCCTGTTTTCAAACAGAAGAACACTTGATCATGGAAGCAAGTACTTATGAGGTTACATTATTATTATTATTATAATAAAAACACAATAACTGCTATTAATGATTTGGTGTAATTAATACTGTTCAATGCAATCACTTATCTTTATTTTTATGAGAATAATATCACCAATTGGCAGCATCCGTGCCTTGGGCATCAGGAATAATCTTTAAGTGTTAAATGTTTCGAACTCACACATTAACATGTGGAGAAGAGCAATGGAAATCTGTGTCCTTTTTAAAATGCTCCTTTTCCATTCTGCATTATAGGGTTGCACAGATAATACATGTAATGTTATATTGAAAGAATGCCCTCTTCCCTAATTCTTCACCCTCAGAACCTTTTACATATCTATTTACTCATTTATATTTCTGAAATTACTATTTTAAAAAAAGTTGAGAGAAGGGTATACCTCCCTATCCCTTTTGCTTCCTTTGACTCAAATTTAAGCTTCTTTCCCAGTTATTGGAAATTGATAACCAAAAGTCAGAGGAGTAGAATCCAAGCAAAGGCTTTGTTTCCTGCCAACGAGAACTGAGAGAGTATCTTGAAAAACATGGTGAATAACACAAATGGGAGTTCTGACAAAGGAAGCTGGTATTAATGGACTTAATATAAGATGATTTTAAAGAAATCTTTGGAGGGCTTCTTCTGTTTCCCCGGTCACACTTTGGCCATCAAGTTGATAAGAAAACTTTAAATGTAAGCATCTTGGCCATGAGGCAAATGGTACATATGGGAGTCAGGAAACTTGGAGTCTAATTTCAGTTCTGCCATTATCAAGCTAATTAAAATTCTTTGCATTTTGCCTCAAATTGTTCTGTCTGAGCCAGGCTGTAGGGTGGGGGACTGGTGTGAATTCTCTCTGGCAGGCAGGAAACCAATGGTTCTCAACCTTGTCTGCACATTGGCATGTGTCCTTCCGGGAGCTTATACAAGTCCTGATGCTCTGGTTACACCCCAGATCCATTGACTCAGACTCTGCAGCTGTGACTGTGGCAGGCTCCCCAGGTGATGATACTAGGTGGCCCAAGTGGAGGACCACTGGATTGCAGAAAGCTGAACAAGTGTCTCTAAAGCTTTCATTTGGAATAGATGATGACGGAGCGTTTAGGCCTGGGTGGTTCTGTGCTGGTAACTCTGCTAAGTGGGAGAGGGAGAAGAGTGGCTTTTGGAATCTGCTGGGGTGAGGGCCCCAGCAGGCTCCAACACTGGGATCAACATATGGTGCAGCGTAGAAGTTTCCTTAGGGGCTGGGATGTGGCTCAATCGGTAGCGCGCTCGCCTTGCATGCGTGCAGCCCGGGTTCAATCCTCAGCACCACATACAAACAAAGATGTTGTGTCCGCCGAAAACTAAAATAAATAAATAAATACTTAAAAAAAAAAAAAAGAAGTTTCCTTAGTGTTTGCTGACCCAGGTCTCAATTTCAAGTAGCCCAGTGTTGCCACCCCTTGCTTCTTTTGCTTCCATCTTTCTAAAATTCATACTTATCACCCTCCCCCAGGGGGAAAAAAAAAGATTTCTGTTTTTCAGAGTGGTCCACGGAAAGGAACTATGAACTTGACATTATCACTTGATTGTGTTAGAATACAATGTGAGTACAAAGACACGTTTATTTCCTTGTCTTCACTTCTGAGGACTCAGGAGTCATTTCTTTTCTCCTTCACCTACTCAAGCCTGACTTGTTTTCAAGCAGCAACTGAAGGTCGACCTTCCTCTCTATTTTGGCTCTCATTAATCCTCTCATTTCTGGTACTCCTACAGCATTCTTAATCAGTGCTATAATTTATTCAATGCCATCAGATATTCTTCGCAATTTCGTATTTGTCAGTTTAGGCTTCCTACACCTTGCTGGATTCCCTAGCCTGAAATATTGGGATCACTTCCCAAGCCTGTATACTAGAGGTGTTCCTAGTAGGAATGGACCATCTTGATTACCTTTCTGTTCATTTTTCTTGGACCCATCTTGTTCCTGAAGGGACATGACTACAAGTACTCCCATATTCTAGTTGTGGCTGCAGGATATTCTACAAGGTTCTATTCCTACGAGCCCTCTTGAAGGCACCCTCACACTCTTTTGGCTGCAGCAGTGAAATACTGTTGGGCAGAAAGATTCTTGAAAACTCATATAACCTGAGAGCTTATCTGGGTATGGCTGTTCCAGGCGAAAAAGGCTAGATCATCTATGGTTTCTTCTGTGGACAAGGATTTAAGCCAAGGCAACTCACAGAACCTAAGTGGCACCTCAGGAAACCCTAGGCCCAGCTCTGCTCTGAGTACTATAGAGCAGCGTCAGCCAATGGCACTTGGTATAGTGGTGATGTGCTCTACATCACAGGCCCTAGAAATACAGCCTGTGTGGTTGAGACATCCAGCTTTTAGTTTTGTTTTAATTACATTTATATCTAAATGGCCACATATGGCTGGTGGCCACTGTATTTGACAATGCAGCAAGGTTCATGGAAGACAAAAGAGCTGTATTTATAGAAGCAAGGGTGCTTCCTCCAGCAGAGCTGCTTCTTTCAATTGACTACTGCAGGTTCTCTGGCAGTGAGGCTGGGCCTCAGAGTGGCTTCTGCCTTCCAGAACTATGCTCAGTGCTGAGGAGGGAAACTTCAGTTAGCTCTATGATACTAAACTACTATACATTTCTACATTTTTTCTTCTGGTACTGAGACTGGACCCAGGAGTACTTTACCACTGAGCTATTTCCCTAGTCCTTTTTAATTTTAATTCAATACAAGGTCTCACTAAGTTGCTTAGGACCTAAGTTATTGAGGCTGGCCTTGAACCTGCAGTTCTCCTCCTCGGCCTCCAGAGTTGTGGGGATTACAGGCAAATGCCACTGTGCCCAGAAAATTTCTACTTTTAAAATGATTGAAAAAATGGTTCTTTAGGCTGCTTGGAATCCTTGAAAGGCAGACCCCATCTAGTAATTCCATCCTTCAATAAATATTCAAGGTAAATAAAACAGAAAGGACTAAGGTATCTTGCCCAAGGTCACATGAAATTGAATACTTTGCTGAAGAAATTATCATGGATATTAAAACAGGTTATAGATTTTCAAAGAGCATATATGAAAATATTAACAATAAAACAAAGATGAATGTCATTTAACCTTTATGATTCAAGACCTTTTGTGACTTTTCAGTGCCAGGGGGGGTTATGACGATCAGCCAATTAAGGAGATGATTGTATTGTTGCTATACAGCAAAGCCCAGAAGTTTTTTTTTTTTTTTAAATAAGTCCTTCAGATTAAAATTTTTTTTTACTTGTCATTTATCATCATAAAAGATAAAAGAAGTGCTGGGTGAGGTAGTACATGCCTATAATCTCAGCAACTTGGGAGACTGTGGGAGGAAGATCTCAAGGTCAAGACTAGCCTGGCAATCTACTAAGACTCTGTCTCAAACTGAAAAATAAGAGACCTGGGATGTAGTTTGATGATACAGAGGCCCTGGGTTCAATCCCTAGGAACACAGATGTACACACACACACACACACACACACACACACACACACACACGATACAAGAATGTATACAAGGCTGGGGATGTGGCTCAAGCGGTAGCGCACTCGCCTGGCATGCGTGCGGCCCGGGTTCGATCCTCAACACCACATACAAACAAAGATGTTGTATCCGCCAAAAACTAAAGAATAAATATTAAAAAAAAAAGAATGTATACAATATCAGTTATTTAAGCTGCTGGTTGTTTAAATCCTGGATATAGGAGGGTTTACCTTAATAATAATCTTTAGTATATAAAGCTAATGTAATAATCACCATTATTAGGCCTGGTCATCTGGGAAAAGTGGTAGGTTTGGGTCATCCCATTATTTTATTTCATTTCCGTCACTTCTTCCTATGTAAGGTGACATAAGGTACATACTATTTGTTTTGTTGGGGTCATAAGATCCCCTGTGTTTGGAACTCCAGTCAGCACAGCCAAGTGGTTTTGGCCTGTTGCCCTTCTACAGAGTTAAGGAAAGGACAGATTTTATTTCATTATATATTACCTGAAAGACCTGATTACTAATTTTTGATCTCTGAAGATGAAAACCTCAATGTGGGGCTGGGGATGTGGCTCAAGCGGTAGCGCGCTCGCCTGGCATGCGTGCGGCCCGGGTTCGATCCTCAGCACCACATACCAACAAAGATGTTGTGTCCACCAAATACTAAAAAATAAATATTAAAAAATTCTCTCTCTCTCTCTCCTCTCTCACTCTTTAAAAAAAAAAAAAAAAGAAAACCTCAATGTGCAGCCAGCTGATGTTCCCACATCATCTAGCACAGAAGGCAGCTTGTAGGGTAAGCTGATGGGCACTCGCATGAACTACTTTTCAAGTGCTCTGTGGTGAATGTCCATTTTTTTTTCTTGTTTACAACCCATTATGAATTAATAATTTTGTAAAATATAATAATAGTGAAATAAAAACAAAACTGTTATAGTCAACAACTACAACATTACCATGTCAAATTGCTATAAATGATTCTCTGCAGACTTTCAAAGCCGTGACAGCCTGCAGTCTGGTACAGGCCTGAATGAACTTGGAGTAGCATTGCCCTAACCTACTGCCTGACCTTTCTGAATGGAAAACAGATGGCTACCTGTATTAGAGAGTTTAGATAGTCTCAGGTTTGTAGGAAGGAAGACCAGGCAATGTTTGAAGGTCATTCCAGTTTGCTGATTCCTGACCTGGTTCATCTGGGTCCATTTCTGCTCATGGCTTCCATTCACCTGCAATGAAAGCAGGGCTTCTGGGCTCATTCGTGTCTCTGTGTCTTGGGCTCCTTGTTCAACATGGTTCTCCTAAACTGCCAGTGTTTGATGCTTGGAAATAACTCCCTCCTCCCCAACATTTAGTTTCAATAGAAAGGAGGAGGAAACATTTACAATATCTCCCTGGATTTTCAATCTCAAAATACCATCTTCAATTGTCATTGGACTGTACAGTTTTAGCCCATGACACAATTTCTTTTTTTTTTTTTTGTACTGGGGATTGAACCCAGAGGTGCTTTACCACTGAGCTTCATCCACAACTCTTTTTAGTTTGAGCAAGTGTCTAAGTTTCCGAGGCTGGCCTTGAACTTGGGATCTCCTGCTTCAGTTTCCCAAGTTGTTGGGGTAACAGGCATGTGTCATTGCATGTGCCACCTGGTCATGACATAATTCTTAACTACTTTAAGTGTTTCATTACATATGTATCACTGTGCAAATTTTTTATTTTATTTTATTTTTGCTTTTTGCAATGCTGGGTATCAAACTCAAGGTCTTTTTTTTTTTTAAGCTTGGTCGAAAGTATTTGAATGGACTGAGACATGCACATAAGTAACAACCACCTTTTTAAAATAATTTTTTAATACTTATTTTTCAGTTTTTGGTGGACACAACATCTTTATTTTATTTTTATGTGGTGCTGAGGATCGAACCCAGCGCCCTGCGCATGCCAGGCGAGCGTGTTACCGCTTGAGCCACATCCCCAGCCCCAAACTCAAGGTCTTGTACATGCTAGACAAGTACTCCACCAATGAACTGCATCCCCAGCCCCTTACAGTTTAAATGTTGATGTGACTCATACTTTTCGTCACAATATCTTTTTTTTTTTTTTTTTTTAAGAGAGAGTGAGAGAGAGGGAGAGAGAGAGAATTTTAATATTTATTTTTTAGTTATCGGCGGACACAACATCTTTGTTTGTATGTGGTGCTGAGGATCGAACCCGGGCCGCACGCTTGCCAGGCAAGCGTGCTACCGCTTGAGCTACATCCCCAGCCCTCGTCACAATATCTTGACAAATAATTCTCTTTAGCAATATAAGCATTTTTGCCTGTGCCACCAAACAATCTTGCTTCATTAGAGCTTGACTTCTAACTTTTTATACAGTAGGGAAGGTAAATTAATGTTGCTAAGAAAGAGGGAATTTTCTAGTTTTCTTTTCTCCTATCTGTTCATTTTTATCTTGATTAATTTCATGATTTTGGTTTGTTTTAATCAGTTTTTTTTTTTTTTTTTTTTTTTGCTGTGAATAACCAGAACAACTGTAAAGGAGGAAAAGTTTATCTGAGGTCTCATGGTTTCAGAGGTCTCAGTCCATAGGAAGTTGGTTCCATTCCTTGGGGCTCAAAGTGAGGCAGAACATCATGGTAGAAGAGTGTGGCAGAGGAAGGCAGTTCACATGATGATCAGACAGCAGAGAGAGTGACTCTACTTACTAGATACAAGTATATACCCCAAAGCCATGCTCCCAATGCTCCATTTTCTCTAGCCACACCCAACCTGCCTTCAGTTACCACTCAATTAATACCATCAGATGATTAGTCCACGGATTGGGTTAAGACTTTCACAACCCAATCACTTCTCCTTTGAACCTTCTTGCATTATCTCACACATAAGCTTTTGGGGAATACCTCACATCCAAACCATAAAAAGGTTTCTAATTTGAATTTATCATCTTTAAAATATTGCTATAATCTGTGGTGGTGCATAACTGTAATCCTAGTGATTTGGGAGGCTAAGGCAGGAGGATGACATGTTTGAGGCCAGCCCCAGCAATTTAGTGAGAACCACAGCAACTTGGCATGACCCTGTCTCAAAATAGAGAATAAAAAGCAATAGGGATGCAGCTCAGTGGTAAAGTGCCTCTGGGTTCAATCTCCAGTATCCAAAGTAAACAAATAAATGAAAATAAAAAATTACAATCTACTATAAAGCAAGTTTAGCCAATTTGCTTAATAAAAATATAATTTATGGGCTGGGGGTGTAGCTCAGTGGAACAGTACTTGCCTAGCATGAGTGAGGCACTGGGTTCTATCCTCAGCGCCGCATGAAAATAAATAAATAAAATAGAGGTATTGTGTCCATCTAAAACTATTTTTTTTTTAAATCAAGAAAAATATAATTCACAGTGGAAAAACTTCATGATGAATGGATAGATAATAACTTCTATTATAAAAATAGTTTTCTTTTAAGAAGTCTAAGAATATTATACAATTTGGTCAAACTTTTAAATAAATCCCCATCTAAGGGTTCCAGGGCAGCTAAGCAAAGTTGCCCTGCAGAGGTTTTACCTGAAGTCATGTTTTCTTATTCTTTACTGTGCGGGCTAAATTCCACTGTGGGACAAGTATGAGATGACTGTGCTGGGGCCATAGTAGATGTGAAGAACTTTTGAAACTGCTGAGATGCTAACATAAACCATCACACTCCAGAAGAAGACAGACAGCACCTGTGCTTCAACCAGCCTCCTAACTGGAACATTTCCCAAAATACAGCTCCCTGCCATTCCTCTCACATCCACTCATCTGGTTTCATGATTCATTTCCCAAGTTCAGTTCTACAATTCAAATATTTCTATTTTGTGTTTCTCTCTTTGCCTCAAATTCAACAAACCTAAAATAAAATCAATCTCAAAATCTCAGAGTTGGATGAGATCCCAGGGGACATCTAATCTTGACTTCAATGGCTACATGAATAGTTTCTATAAGGCTTCCAAGAGGGAAGTTTCTCTAATCTCTTATTTCACACCTCCAGCTCCAGGGAACTCCCCTCTTCCCAGGACAGCCATTTTGGGAACCCAGCTTCCAACACCAATTCTACGTCCTGGGTTTTCCTGCCAGGAAATTATATCATCCTCTTTCTAGCTCTTTTGTCCCCTTAAGTCTGCAGTATCTGATTACTCCTAGACTATACTATTTAATCCACTATGGGATGGGTAAGGCCTAAAGCTTTTCCTCAGCCCCTTCTCAGAGACCTTTAATTCCTAGAATACAATTAACTGCTGATTAATTGTACTGATAATTAAAATTAATCAAGAAATCAACCTTAGCAATTAAGGATTTCTTACTTTGAATGTTGTACTTCATGTGATGTTTTTGACCAAATAGCCACATGAGAATTATATCATGTAGCCATAAATTAGAAAGAGAGCTACAGTTCATTAGTAGATGAAGTGATAATTGTGTAGTTTATATATCACTTACAGACTCCTGCTGAGAGAAAAGTGTTGTGTACAATGCAAAATGATATTTCAGAGAGACTTTGGCAAAATCTGCACAGTTCACAGAAGGGGTCTCATTTTTTTAAGTCAAGGTTTTTGTATCTACTACTCTGTAAACCTAGCCTGTTATTTCCTATATAAAAACAACAATAGTGAATAAATACATTTTTACATTTAAAGGTAAAAAACCCAACATAATCTACCTTTCCTGTTATACTAGTAATGCTAGCACTTCAAATGACATGAAAGATGCAAAATTTGAAACTTTTCATTGATTTTCAAATTATTCCAGTAGGATGAATAGAAATAGAATCCCTGAATGTTACATATCATTTCTCTCCACACCTGAACACAGACGTGTGCCAAAGGATGAGTTATGTGTAGTTCATTAAGGTCCAAATTCCTTTCTAAGATATGGCACTGGAAGAAAATGACTTTGTGATGAGTAAATCACCAGTTACTGGACTAATTTTCCAAAAGCTGTGTTGCTGCAAAGAGACCTGCTAAACACGGGGTGAGTCATGCTGCTGTTTAGAAGCCCACCAAAGAAGGCTATTCCGTCGCATCTCACACTCGAGTTAAAAACGCGTTCCACTCAGGGAGGACAGCACTAAGTTATTTGAGGACTGCTACTTCCCAGAGGATCCAGCAAGGTAGAAACTAGTAGAGAGGACAACAGCCAAACGGCGGACACCGGGCAAGGGTTCATCCATCAATCACTTTGGCTATGGATGGATAGACAAATCGTGGTATAGCCACACAATGGGATAGTATTTGTCCATAAAAGAATAGGATTACTGATAAATGAGGCAAGGTGGTTGAACCTCAAAAACAGCATGTTCAGTGAAAGAAGACAGTCACAAAATGTCACATATGACATATTCCACCTAGATGAAATATTCAAAATAGATAAATCCATAGACATGGAATGTGGATTGGTGGTTTCCAGGGCAGAGGTGGGGGTGGGGGGAGGACAGGAAAGAGGAAATGGGAAGAAGCTGCTTAAAGGGTTTTACTTTGGAATGACCGTGATATTCTGGAACTGGAAAGAAGCATAAGTTGCACAACACTGTGAATATCCCAAATGCCACTGAATTATTCATTTTATAATGGCTAAGAAAAATAAAAGCAACAGATTTGTCTTAAAGCCAGACTGTTGCTTTTAGAATCCTCACCATTGGGCTTACCTTGCACACCATGGATGTCTTTGCTCCGAGCTTAGCAGCTTGGACACACTGGTTGGCACCTTTCCCTCCAAAGCCAATAAAAAACTTGTGTCCATGGATGGTTTCTCCAGTTTTTGGCAAACGAGAAGTCAGACTATTATAATTTAAAAAGAGAAGAAATAAAGCATATTGGTAACTACAATCAATTTAAGTTTTATAGAAGCTACCTGGTGTAGCACTACATAGTCTTAACATAAAACTGAGAGTTGACGCAGGGGAGATCGCCTCCCCCTTCAGGGTGACATTCAGAGTTCCTATCATTGCTGGCATGGCCTTGACAGAACTCTCTCTCTATGCAGCTGGATTTTGGGGGACAGCTGCTGGGGTGCACTACATCAGGGTTAGTCACAGGTACTTCTGTTTCATACTCCCTCCCCAGTGGCCAGCACAGGGCTTTATTCACAGTGAGAGGTACTAACTGGGATGAAGTCAACGTGTATTTCTGTAGAGGATTAGCAGGTCACTTCTATAAGAGGCGAGAGGTATACTAGGATTTTAGTGATCATGTACAGGACCTAAGGAGAAGAAGGAAAGTGTAATTCCAGGCAGGCAGGAAAAAATTCTATTTGTTGCTGGGTGCTGGTGCAGTGGCTCACACCTGTAATCCCAGCGACTGTGGAGGCTGAGGCACGAGGATTGCAAGTTTCAGACTAGCCTCAGCAACTTAGAGAGGCCCTAAGCAACTCAGCAAGACCCTGTATCAAAACAAAAATCAAAAAGGGACTCAGGGCATAGCTCAGTGGTTAAGTGCCCCTGGGTTTAATCTTCAGCACCATCTTCCCCCAAATTATTAGTTTACTTGGAGGTAGAAATAGGAGCAAGGTATTGAGGGGGCAGGATCAGATTTGGGTCCTAGTCCATCTTGCATGCCACATTATTCCATGCATTGACTAACAAAGAACATCTATTTAAAGCAATGGATCCTAAAGAGCTATTTAGTTTTTAATTTTTATTATTGAATTTTCCAAACATTAGAGTAGAGAAAGTAGTGTATTGACTCCCCTCATTCCTGTCACTCATCATCCAGACTCAGTAACTATCCACCCACGGCCAATCTTCTTTCAGTCCCTACCTTCACTGACTTCTCCAAAAGCTAAGGACTTTTTACCATGTTATTGCCTAATCATGTTTGTTCCAATATAAGATTTTTAGCACCTTAAAGATGGAAGATGTGGGCTGGGGTTGTGGCTCAGCAGTCGAGTGCTTGCCCAGCATGTTTGAGGCCCTGGTTTTGATCCTCAGCACCACATAAAAATAAAGTAAAGGTGTGTATATATATATATATATATAAAAATTATATATATATATATATATATATATATATATATATATATATATATATATATAATGATGGAAGATGTGAGGAAACAAAATATTTGGAGGAGGACAGCAAATGATTGACTATAAAATGGAAGAGGAGTTCTGGGTATAAAAGTGAATGGAGATGGGCTCTAATGGCAGGAGGACTGGATGCCTGGTCACATAGAAGAGGTCAAAGGGCCAGATGGAGCAGTTGGAGGAGGGTGGTGTGACCAGAAAGATTAATTTAGGTAGGAAAGAAAGAGGTAAATTTGCAATGGTACACCTACTGAGAACTAATGAACAAATTATAAATTCATATTAATTTTCAGGCTGTGATGTATCTGAAGTCAGTATCTTATTACATATCATTACATTAGAATAAAGAACAACGCCAGTTCCTACAGGTCACTAACAGCTTGTTTGCAAATGGGCTGACGTATAGTTGATGCCAAGAACACATAATTTCTTCAAAAGACGAAGCTCAACCTGTGAACCTTCTTTATGTGGTTCTAAAAGTGTCAATAAGTTGGGCTAAACTATTCTATTCCCTAGCAGTATGCTGTCAAATATGGTTGAAATTCAAAAGAGACTCATCAATAATTTGAAAACATCCCACTCCTCCCCTTTTCAATTCTATTTTTACCTTGGATTCTAAATGCATTTTTAGTACTGATGAAAAAAATATACATCTAGAAGGTTCACTTCTGAAAAAGGTACTCAATCAAGAGAAAAATTGTTTTAATGTAATGTTATTATCCTGTCATTTAATTTAGCAATGACAAGTGATGATGAGATTTTGATTTGCATCAGAAATCTTAAACATTTTAGGATTCTGTTATGAACAGGCAATGATGAGTAATCTGTGTGATTGAGTAACTATGTGAATTCTTGGCTTATTGATGCTGCTACAAACAACACTCATAACAACCTTATAAAGAAAAAATATCCAATGTGGCTAAAAACAGGCCAAATAACTTAATTAGCAAGACTGTCACTAAAGAAACTTATGGCTCTCACTATATTTATACTTATATCTGGGTCACAATTTGCTGGTTTGAATAAAATATCTTTTATTATTAGCTGTGGGAAATCATGAGAAATGTATCACCAGATTATTATTGGGATGTATATGTATGCAGGGGAGGGTGGAATCAGGGTATAGTGGGTGTCTGATGTGGAAGCAGATGGCTGGAATTTAAGCTCATTTCTAAATAAATGATATTAACACAAGCACTGTATTAATTCATCAATCACTGAAATTCTTCACTCCTTTGGTATTTTACTATTTTCGTTTCCTTCTACATCTTTCCCCTGCTCTTTGCTTCTTTCTTTTTCCAGTTATAGATTTTCCCTATACAAGGACAGGGATAGTTTACTATGTTCTCCATTTTATCCAAAGGGACTGTCACTTAGCAGACATTGAACAGATAATTGCTGATAGAACAAAATCATTTAAGAGTCTCCCTTTCTATGTCCCCCCTGTATACCATCCATTCTTGCTTCTGAATCAAGGATGCTGAAGTGGTGATTAGGGGAAGGAGGAGACTGGCAGGGATGACTGTACAAGTGCCTGGCAACAACAATTCCATGTTTAACCAGATTTTGCCCACTGCATTCCCAATTTTAGTAGCATCCCCTTCCATAAGCAAAAACTGTCTAAGTCATATTATTATTCCTTCATTCATGCAATAATCCAAAAATGTTGATTCAATGTTTCCTGATGTACAGGACAAGATCAACTTGCTAACAATGGGATAAAATCCAAGCCTAATGCAAGTAACAGATGAGTGAAAAAAAAAAAAACAAATTCTTTATAGAGCAAGGAGCTTATCATGATCTGGTTTCTGTCTTTTAAAAGGAAAAATATATCTACAGTAATGCTTGGCCTAACCAGAGGATTTGTTTTGAGAAATGTGTTGTTGGGTGATTTTGTTGTTTCTGTCACAATAAGCTCTTGAGAGATCACCTTTGTATATTAGTCCATGGTTGACAGAAATGTCATTATGCACTGCATGACTGCATGTTCTCATATGATATGTAAATGCACAAAAAATGAAATGTTTATGACAGAAATCCTGGTGGGTCTAAAATTTTCATGTTTTACTTTATATAATTATGCACATGTAAGTGTATACAACAAGAATATATTTGTGTATTACGGGATACCATCCATCACTACTAATTCATTGTCCTTCCTTATTTTCCAGTCACCTCTTCTTCCTGTGCACCAACTGGATTCTTGCAGATGAACCTCATGGAGCTCTGCCAGGGTTGCATGCTTTCTACTCTGTTTGTTTGCTGTGGCTCTTTGGGCTGTACTGAAATACTGAACAACCAGTTACTTGGAGGAATGTCAACTAGAGCATGTCAAATATCTTCATATGGGCTCTTCCTGTTTCCCTGCTTCAATTCCATTGCCCCCTTATTCTTGCTTCCTCTATTACATTGCTGAGTAGAGTAGGTGCACTAACCCTATCTTGTATGCTATGCTTCTGTTTAACATAAACTAAAATATTTTATTGCATATTTTTTTAATAAAAGTAAATTTAAAGAGTAAAGAATGGAACAGAGAGAGCAATTGGAAAGTTAATTACAAACAGGCAGAAGCATTTCTGAATTTTAAATCCTAATTTACTTTGAATTAGGCTTTCCTAATTTTTGCCTTATTGAAATCATGAAATTATGCTGATGTTTAAGAAAGGAGCTGCATAGAGCACAACCCCCTGGATTCAAGCATTACTCTTCTATCTAGCAGGTAGAAGACAAATTAAAGTGCTCAAAGGGTGGAGGGAGGGCAGAAGCAGAAAAACACTGTTGCTACCATTTAAAAATTAAAATAGTATACATTTCTGAAGGAGGGAGAAATCCCACACAGAAAAAAACACCCATAAGAAATACATTTGAATCCGAAACACATTCAGAGTTTTAAAAATGTTATAACATTTTTGAATTGGACAGAAATGACCAAGTGACACATGGCCCTGTGCTCTTCCCTGCCATGAGAGGTCTCATGCTTAAGCCTGAGTATTTGAGGCGGGAGGCCTGAGCCTCTTGTGATGTATTACTTGACAGCTTTTCCCTCTTTGAACCGGCTTCTTCTCTTGCAAAACAGTTTAATAATACTTGTCAACTCCTGAAATGCCTGGGTTTTGTGCTCTGAGTTAATTCACTGACAGGTGTTACTAGAACAATTTATCAATTGCTTTTAACTTCTTGACAATGAAGTAGTTGTTTCAGATTCTCAGAGATTATTCAAACTGAGGGAAGGAATGACCTAGTGATAGGGGATAAGTTTTTCAACCAAAGAGTCATGCTAATAATGGCTTCAGCCCAAAGTCAAGGAATATGTGGCCTTTTGGCTTTTGCATGGGTCTATTCTTCTGGCAGCAAGCTTCTGACACACTGTAAGCCTCTACAATAGGAGATCATGCTATTAGTTAATACCCAATTAAAATTCATCACACTAATTTATTATTCTTACTGCCTGTATTCTTCAACCATATCTGTCCTTCTCAACATTTGTGTATGTCATATTTAAAAGGCTGAGAGTAATTTCAAAATTAAGTTGTCACTTGCAACAACATGGATGAACTTAGAGGACATTATGTTAAGTGAAATAAGCCAGGCACAGAGAGTTGAATACCACACGATCTCATTTGTTCTCAGAATATAAAACAGTTGAACTCACAGGAGTAGAAGTAGAGTTGAATGGTGATTGGAGGCTAGAGGGGAGAGGTGGCAGGGAACAGGGGAGACACTGGCCAGTGTATACAGTTACCATCACATGGACAAAGCAATGATTCACATCCCAGGTGGGATGGAGTAGGACTGCATGGGTTTTCTGGTTGTAAATTCTTTCAGCTATTTTCCTGAACAAAGTCTATTTCTGCTTCATATTTAAAGAGTGTAGAATTCTATGCTTTTATTTTTAAAGCACTTTAAAGATTTTATTTTCTCCTAGTTTACATTGACAAGAAATCAAATCCTTGTTCTTCTATTATATGTCCCCTCCAAATGCTTGTATTTTTTTTTTTTAATAATGGACTTGCACCTGAATTTGATTACAATGTGCTTTAATGTAGTTTACATTGTATTTATCCTGCTTGGAGGTCATTGAAATTCTTAGACTTAAGTTAACCTCCAAACTAAAACCTTTATAGCTTTCATAAAATTTGAAAAAATTTCGGTAATTATTTCTTCAAATATTTTTGTGCCTCTAGCTTTTGCTTCTTAGGCTCTAATTATACTTATGGCAGACCATTTGTCTCCCAGGTCACAGAGGCTCTATGCAGTTTTCCCGTTTCCATTTAAATCAATCTTTATCATTATGTCTTCAAGTTCACTTACGCCTTCTGCCATTATATTCATTCTGCTGTTAGGTCCATCCAATTTTTAATTTTGATACTGCATCTTTCATTCCTTAAATCTTGAACCAGTTCTTTTTTGTATTTTCTACTTTTCTTATGTTCATGTTTTTCTTTGCATTTGTGAGCACATTTATAATGGCTCTTTTTTCCCCTTTACAAAAGAGCACACTACCATTGAGCTACATCCCAAGCCTTTTTTTTAGTTTTGAGACAGGTCTTGCTAAATTGCCCAGGCTGGCTTTGAACTTGTAATCTTCCTGCCTTGGTCTCCTGAGTAGCTAGGATTACAGGTGTGCGCCACTGCCTCCAGGTTATAAAGGCTCTTTTAAAGTCCCTTTCTACTAATTCCACTACCCCTACTATTTCTGCCGCTCTTTTGATTACCATTTCCCCCTCCCTCTTCCTCTAGGATCAAATTTTCCTGATTATTTGCATGTCTAGTGACTTTTTATTGTTGTAGTGAGGACTGAACCCAGGAACTCACACATGCTGGGCAAGCATTCTAACAATGAACTACGCCCACAGCTTTATTTTATAATATTTACTTATTTAATCTATTTTAAAAAAAATTCTCAGGAGTTGTGAGCTTTGCAAAATTTTTCTCTATGCAGGCCCATTTAATATCTAGCAATAGACTCCAGGGAATTTTGAGGCAGATTTTTATTTAAATTTCCCTTGGTCAGCTCCTTCTGCTCCAGTACACTCTCCCACACATTCCAGCCTCCTTAGCCTCCCTCAGTTACGAACTTTGTTTTCTCAAGCATCAATGAATCCATGCTTTCTCTGAATTCCTCCTCTTTATGCCAGTGTCAGGAATATGACTTCAGGACTCACCTTGCCTGTTTCTTCTCTCTCCTGAAACAGTTGTTTTCTAGTTGTTAATGGTGGGAGGATACATCTGGTAGAAGTTACTACAAATTGATCAGGAGTAATATTTTTGAGTGAGTAGCCTATACCTTAAAATTACGTTATGTACATAATAAAAAATTCAATGAAGTAAAATCAGGGAAAAGCTGTGTACTACTGTAGCCCTAGGAGAAAAGTAAACCAGTTATTAAATTTCCAAGTTGGAACAGTGAAAATATGGTGGGAGCCCTTATAATCTTTGTCCAAAAATAATGGTCTGAATACTTTATAAAGAGGGACACGTTATTTTTATTTTTCCAATGTGAAATGAAGGACTGAGTAGATGAGGTTTTAGAAGAGGCATATAGTTAGTTCAAAATATTAAAAACATTTTAAAATAAAAAATACTATCTAATGTCAACAAACTATTTTGGATAAGCAAGAGAAGGCAGGAGAATTACATATGTGTGCACAGGGGAACAGGCAGTGGGGACTGGCAGAAGGTATGTATGGGGCACTGCAAAGTGGGAAAACCAGGATATGGAGAAATACAGCAGAAAGGGGACTGTTGACAAAGACATTTGTCAAAAGTTCCTAATGAATAACTTTTAAATTCATTGAAGACAAGAAAAGTAGGAATTTATGTAATAATAAAAACGATAGTGACAAATTACAGAACCAATGTTTTCTTTTCAATTTTGCCAATTAATTATAGTAAATTTTAAATTCCAAAATGACTTCTGTTACCACATTATAATTATCTGGGCTACATCTTCCTGCCATCTGCTGGTATACTTTAAAGAAATAGAAAACGGATTTTAATTTTATCCTAAACAAAACAGAATTAGAATGATAAATCAGCATAGGAAAAAATAATATATGCAGGAATTAATTATTAAATTTTAATTTATCTACTATTCTTGGTCTTTGGTGATCACGACTCTTACATTCCTATCATGAATAATCAAGAACTGATTATATTATATTTGCACTTAATACGCTTGTAAAATAGATTGGGGTAGGCATTAATATCTATGTTTTAGGGAGAAAGTGAGAATTCAAAAAAGAAATGGCTTATAAAAAATCTCTGAGCTGTTAGGCGGTTGAACTCGATTTTAATTCAGGTCTTCTGAGTCCACTGCTACAGTCCTTAAAGTATGCTGTGCTACTTTCTTTGAAAATTTATATTCTCTCAATTTTGACTGTAATTGTGGATATTCAGTTCCTATAACAAGTATTTTTTTAAATATAGAATTTGTAAAAGAGCATTTCAAAAACCAGATTCTGTACCAAAAAACACGCAAAGTTTATTCCATCCCACCACTCCCTTGACTTGAGCACTAAGTGGTGTTAAAGGAGAGCGGCAGCTTCCACTGCAATCTCAAGATAGGGTTCGATCCTGAACTCTTCCTTGTATTTCAAATCCTTTGCACATCCTCTCCTCTGTGCCTGAAAGTTCTTTTCTTTTTTCTTAGCTGAGCTAAAACATTCTCATCCTGTAACATTCAACTAACCCATCACTTCCTCCAGGGGTCCTAACAAGTCCAGGTGGGGTTAGGTGCCCTGCCCTATGAATCCACATAAGTTTCTCTCATGGCATGGTGTTTACTTTTATCATCACGGCTTAAGTCTGTGCACACATCAATAAACATGTGCTGAAATGATACACTGTGGTGGCAGATACTATTTTTTGAATGCATATTGTACCATAAATACTGACCACCAATTCATTTAATCATTACAATAACCCCAAGGAAAAGGTACTGATATTTTCATCTCATTTTACAAACAAGGAGAATAAGAATCAGAGAGATTAAACAACATACCCTCAAATAAACAAAACAAAAATATACCCTTGTTCACTCACTAGAAGGTAGCGCAAACAAGGCTGGTCTGACTCTAACAATCATGGTAAGACAGTATTCAAATGTATCTATGTGTCCCTGAATCTGTTTATATTTCAGATTCTTTTTATTTCTTGTGTAACTTCTGGCAATTATAATTCTAAAGAACCTAGATACTGGGGTGGGAAGGCCAAATAATGGTGTTCCTGTCCTAGAGTTCAAAAGGAGTTAATAGACAACATATTATCAAATATAACTCTTCTTAAACTCTTGGATATACTGCTTTTTGTAAACTACAATGTAACAGAAGAGAACATGCAATTTCAGATGAAACATGAAATGTCTTACTTGTACTCTACAAGTTTGAAAAACAATGTTCTACAAAGCAGTTTATGTAAAATAGTATGTTTGAAATGAATCCAAATACATTGGAACTCAAAATATATGTGAATGAATTACATTCTCCAGTGAAAAGACAACATTGTATTTATAAAAAAGTAAAAACAAACAAAAGACTAATATCTAGCTATGTATTTATAAGAGACACATATATAATTTTATAAATTATAAAAGGTAGGAGCTGGGCACAGTAGCACATGCCTGTAAACCAAGTGGCTTGGAAGGCTGAGGCAGGAGGATAGAGGCCAGCCTCAGCAGCTTATCAAGACTATCTCAAAATAAAAACAAAAAAGGCTGGGGATGTAGCCATGGTAAAGCAACCCTGCATTTAATCCTGGGTGGCAGTGGTAGAGTGGGGAGTAGGAAAAGATATATTAGCAACCACCAAGGAAAATAGCTCTGGATAGATTAAATTCAGCAGGAAAAGGCAATAATTCCAGACTGAATTCAACTAATAAAATTGCCTCAAAACATATAAAACTCAATTTACCAACAAATGCCATAATCTCATTTTTCTTTAAGGCTGAGTAATATTCCATTGTATATATGCCACAGTTTCTTTATCCATTCATCTGTTGAAAGGCACCTAGGTTGGTTCCATAGTTTAGCTATTGTGAATTGAGCTGCTATAAACATTGATATGGCTGTGTCATGTAGTATGCTGATTTTAAGTCCTTTGGGTATAAACCTAGGAGTGGGATGACTGGGTCAAATGGTGGGTCCATTCCAAGTTTTCTTAGGAGAATATTATGCTAAACAAAATAAGACATTCCCAAAGAACCAAAGGCCCAATGTTCTCTCTGATATGCAGAAGCCAATTCACAATAAGCAGGGGGGATAGTGGTATTTTGGACTAAATGGAGGGCATTGAAGGGAGGGGAGGGGATGTAGGGGTAGGAATAATAGTAGAATGAATCTCACATTATTACCCTATGTGCATGTATGATCACATGACCTGTGACTCTACACCGTATACAACCAAACTCCCTCTCTTGGCATTCTGCCTTCTACTGTGTGATCATGTAGAACATGAAGGCCCTTGAGAGATGTGGGTCCCTTGATCTTGAATTTTCCAACCTCCAGAACTGCTAAGATATAAATTCAAGCATTTATTAATTCATGCCACAAACATTTACTGAATAACTCTTATATTTTGAAAAGACTTAAAATAAACAAATGCTTAATTCTATTAAGTACAAAAAGGACCACTAATTTTCTAATTATCCTTAACTATTCTAGATAATACCTTGCTTATTTCTTTATGGTCTTAACATAAAACCAAAGAAATGTTTATAACTTTAATTAGGATAGCCTAATGGACTTTAAAATTGAGTTTCCAAATGGGGTGTGGTGTCCTTGGTTGTAATCTCAGCAACTTGAGGCTGAAGCAGGAGGATCACAAGTTTGAGGTTAGCCTCAGCAATCAGATGAGACTCTCAATAACTTAGCAAAGACCCTGTCTCAAAAAGTAAAAAGGACAGGGGATGTAACGCAGTGGTAAATTGCCCTGAGTTCAATACCGAATACCCTTCCTCCATCCCTCATAAATTGAGTTTCCATAAGATTTTTGGTAGAGTATTTGGCTGAAAATTTCAGTAATTGAAAATTAGATCTGTATTTATTATTTTAAAATGAAGTCCTTTAATGAGAAAAAAAATCCCAATATTGTTATCACAGTGTATAAATTGTAACTTTTCAAATCAGTGGTAAAAAAGCAGATGTAAAATATAATTAGTAGGTGGGCATGGTGGCTCATGCCTGTAGTCCCAGCTACTTGAGAGGCTGACGGGGAAGGATCACCTGAGCTTATGAGTTCAAGACCTGACAGGGCAACATAGCTAGATCCTGTCTCAAAAAATTTGTAAATGGTACTTAGGAACGGTTGCATAAATTACTTTGTACAATATTACAGAAGAATTGCATTGGAAACAATTTTTTTTTTTTTTGGCCACAAGGAAAAAAGCCAACACCTAAAATGTGATGCATTTGGGAAACAAACAAAACCAAACTAAAACACAACATCCCCAAACAAAAAAACCCAAACCTATAACAAAACAAACAAACCCCTCAAATTTTATTTAGAAAACAAGTCAACCATATGCATACAAAGATAATTTATAGTTGTCTTTGTAGCTATACAAGAAAATTTCAAGTCAAGCTAGTCATAAAAATTGTTAAGAAAATAAAGCTGGGCAAACAGAAATCTTTTAAATGCTTATATGAAGACTTCAAGATCTCAAAGTGCCTTCAATCAACTGTTATAAAAACCTTATACAATTCAAAGAAATCTTATCTTTGGAGATCATATAATAAACTAGTAATTTATCAATACATAGCAAATACTAAAATGTGATTGAATTTATATTCAATGGGGCAAATTTGGATTTAGCGTATCTACGGAAGAAATACATTGGAACTGTCAGGGATCCTTTTAGACACTCACTCTGCCTTCAGCACTATCTCCTTCAAGAAGTTTCCTTATGCTTCCACAGAGCCTGCAGGCACTTGCTACATCAGACTACAATGGTATCTTTTTGTGTTGGCCATCTTCCTTGGGCTCTAGATCATTTTACTAATTGCAGCACCCCTAGCATCTAGCAATTCCCATAGCTCAATATTATACACAAGGTATCAAAACACTAGGGCAAAATTCATCACAAATGAAAACGTTGTTTTCCCTAGAATAGACATGAAGAGTCAGGGCACAGACTTGGCAGAGGGATGGATTGCTACACTGCTTAGCAGTAGTACCTTGTAGGTGCACTTTCTTTGTCATATGTCCATATTCACTTTTTTTAACATCTATTTTCATTGAAGAGATCAAAATTACCACCTATCTCATGGATGATTTCTTTGATGTTAGGCAGAAACATGTTTACCAAAAATTATTTAAAATGGTAACTGATGAGCAACTTTCACGATCAAATTAAGGAGCAGAAATAATGAGAGGGGGGATATATTTTTCTAATATTGGGAGGGTATGATAAGTTTGGACCTTCATTCCTATGAATTTTATTTTCCTACAACTGTGATTGTAAAACAGATTTTTCTGATCTAAATAGAAAGAGGCTTCTGGAGGGACCCAGGTTAGAGATGACTATGGTAACCTTTTCTAGGTAAGGAATCAAACTTTTTTTAAAAAAAAGTAATCTAGGGGCTCAGTGTTAGAGTGCTTGTCTCACATCCATGGGGCATTGGGTTTGATCCTCAGCACCACATTAATAAATAAAATAAAGGTATTGTGCCCATCTACAACTAAATAAATAAATAAATAAAAGTCTTTACAAAAAAAAGTAATCTTCATCTGTTTTATCTGTAAAGGCTTCCAAATTCACTAATTTCACTATCAAATCTTTTGATCTTTTGAGAACTAAGCAATAATTTCCTGATTTGCCAAGGATTAAATTTAAATGCTCGGGAGAACATGAGCCTTCTCTCTAAAACCATTACTTTTAATTGACAGTATGTTAAAGGATAACATGAGGGTATTAGTTGACATTATAGTCTATTGCAATGGAAATGTGTTTGTAGTAAGATTGTCTCAAACAAGTTTTAGGGGTACAGAGACTTAAAGGCAGGAAATAAATCATATGAAAAATGCATCCTCTAAATGTTGAAGTGCCACAGGAGTTCAGATCCTCAGTGAGCTCATCTTGCTTCCTGGTTTTAAATACTATCTACACACTGATAGCTCTCAAATTTATATCTCCAGGTCAGTCCTCTCCTCTGAACTCCAAACTCACACATCTGTCTACTGGATCTTTAATAGGTACTTCAACCCTAGGATGTCCACCCTGAGCTCCTGACACAGTCCTCTCCCTGCCCAGTTCTGCTCACAATCTTCTGCATCTCAGGAAAGGTCAACTTCCTCTCCCAGTTGCAGAGGCTGCAGAAATCAGGAGTAATCCTTGACCTCTCACTCCTCAACAAATCTTATCAACTCTACCTTCAAAATATAATCAAAAGATGCTCATTTCTCCCCACTGTAGAGCTTTCAAGCTACCACCATTTCTTGCCTGGATCACTGGGATCCATCCTGAACCCGTCTCCCTGCTTCTGCACTTGTCTTCCTTAGCGTTTTTTCTAACATAGCCCCCAGAATGATCCTATTACAATCTCAGTCAGATTATGTTACTCCTCTGCTCAACTCCTCCAGTGACTTTTCATCTCATCGAGTATGACCCAATGTCCATTGGTCACTTATTGCCCTCCTCTTTTCCTCCATGCTGGACTTCCTGCTGTTTACTGCACAGGGCCTTTGCATAAGCTATTCCCTCTGCCTGGAATGCTCTTTCCTCAGGTATATTTATGGATTGCTTTCTTTCCTCCTTTAGGTCTTTATTTAAAATCATCTTCTCAGTGAGGCTTTCTGTGGTCATTGATTTATACTTAGTACTTCCATCCTCCTTTCTTGCTTTCTCTCTGTGGCATTTGTTTAACATACCATATATTTTGCTTATTTTTACTGATAGCATCTGTCTCGCCTCTAGAATATAAGCTCCATAAGGTAGAGATTTTTTGACTGGATATTCTTTTCTCCTAGAGAATTGCCTGATACATAGTGTAAATGTAATAAAAATGAGTTGGATAAATAACTTAAAAAAGGTGATGTATGTCATAAGAATTAAGGTCTATTAATGAAATCATGATTAATCAAGCTATGAACCTAATTTCTAAAAATGTATCTTATGTTGTTAGGTTTTCATGGAAATTTGTCTTTGGAGCAACTTTTGTCTTTATTTTCTGTAAGAACAGGATTGATTTATCTTTGCAACAAGAAACTTTAGAGATAAGTGTTCAAGAAGGAAGAGGATGGTGATAAATATAGATGGATATTAAATAATGCCTATTGTTTGTCATGTTGGATGAGCTAATGATTTTTTAAAATTATTATAACATAGCACTTACTATTCATAGCAGTCTGAAGTTAGAAATGAAAAAAAAAGTTGCTCATTGATTGAATTAGCAGTGTCTGGCACACAGTAATGTAATATATAAAGAAAGTTGACTTGGATACAATCCAAACAGCTTAGCTATTGATGTAGTTTTATTTCCGAAGTGATTCTACAGTAAAGGCATGGCGTCCAGGTTGGTTACAGTTAAACTCTAGAAGAAAATAAGGACGTATAATGAAGATACTATCTTTAGACCCAAGAATTATAAATCCTTAGTTGATATTCTTTATCATATTATAAGGGAAACACTTAGTGAATACACAGACTAAAAGCTTTCATGTTAGGGTCTGTAAACAAGTCAAGATGGCGCCTGGCATTTTGCCAGGGGGAGTGGTTTGTGAGGTAGCCCCAGTGAGCCATTAAGTGTGGAGATTCCTTATTGGTTGACTGCTGTATCTAGTTTATGTTAATTAAGAAAAGCTGTGTGGAATATATATATACACCCCTCCTGTCCTACAATAAACGGCTCCCACTCCTGTTATAGCAATGTATACAAGTTGCTCTCACCACCTTCCCCACCCCCCCCAGGGCACTTTCATATGAACCACAGATGAAAAGGGCAATGTTACTAGTCAGAATTAGAGGTAGAATGACAGAATGGAAAGATAAGGGGTGGGAGACCTGAGTTTCAGCCTTCACTATGCCATTAACTGGCTATATGACTTGGGGTGGGCTGTTTAAGCTTTCTTAGTTACCTCATCTGCAAAATGTGAGGCTAGACTGATCAGATTCAAAGGTTCCCTGAAAGTTATACAATTGTTTGATTTCAAAAAGAAACTACAATAAAGTAAGGAGATTATCTGAATTATTGGCACCCATTGTAACCTCAGGGTTCCTTTAAAGGCAGAATGGTGAAGAGTGAAAGTGATGCCACATGAGAAACAGACCAACCACTGCTGTCTTCAAGGACAAAGGGGCTATGACCAACTGAGGAACACAGGCAGCCTCTAGAAATGGAAAAAGAAGCCAACAGTCATTGCTAGAGCTTTGAGAAAAGAGCCCAGCTCTATTGACACCTTGATTTTAGCCCAATGAAACTTGTATTAGACTTCTGATGTTCAGAAGTATGCAAAGGACAAATCTGTTAAGATTTTAAATTTGTGATTTGTTTCAGGAGCATTAGAAAAATAATACAATAATGATATGCATTGTAACCAGCAAAGTTGGCCCCAGGTTTATCACAGATGCAGGATTTTTATAAAAATCCTACATTCAGGCTGAGCATGGTGGTGCATGACTAATTTCAGTTCTTCAAAGGCTGAGGCAGGGGGATAGCAATTTGAGGCCAGCTTCAGCAACTTAGTGAGACCCTAAAACAACAGTGAAACGGTCTCAAAAAAAAAAAAAAAGAAAGAAAGAAAGAAAAGGGATAGGGATATGGCTCAGTGGTTAAGTGCCACTGGGTTTAGTGCCTTGTACCAAAAATCCTATATTCAGAAATTTTGGAAAAATCTTCCTTATGATGAAAGGGAAGCCATTGCAGGGAGCAACATAGGCTTTAAAAACTTGTCTTGGGTGGAGTGTGAGCAGGGAATTGGAACAGGGCCAGCCAGGAGCTGGCTCCACAGTTCAGGAAGGGGCTGCGCCTGGTCTGCCTGTGGGCAAGTGCAGAGGAGTCAGGAAAGGAGGGGGGAAGCACTCAGAGATCTTCTGGAGGCGGGCCAGGAAGGCCTCTAGGCTGGTGTCACACAGGCAATTGAAAGTAGGGGTCTGAGGCTGTTACCCCTGAATAAATTATATATATTTATTCCACTATAAAGGACCTGGCATGCTAAGTAGGATACAATCCACATGCAGATGTGATTGTTTTCAGTCAGGGAATGACAATGACTCAGGGTAGAAGGATGGTCACTAGGGCCACCAACCTCAAGGAGCTGAGCAAAGGCAGGTGCAACCTCTGTGACAATGCTCCTAATAGGGGAAGTCCTTTTGTAAAGTTAAAGCACCTGCCCACCCATTAAAAGCCCTATAAAGGAGACAGGTGACTCTTGCCTCTTGGTGGCTCAAGAATGAAACTATGTTCCTGTTCCTCCCTCCACCCAACTTTGGGCTCTGCAGATTACCACCCATAAATGAGGACACAGCCCTGGCAGATAGGCAGGCAGCCAGGAAGGGGCCTCTTGGGAGAGTTCCTAGAACTTCTGGTGGAGTGTGGCTCTGGATTGTAGAGACAGGTCTGGGGTCCTTGAGCCCTTTAGCCCAAGAGGGTTGGGGAGGGGTTAGTATTTCCAGATAAGACCAATAAAAATAAATAAGGCCAATAAAAATAAAGAACAGGGCTGGAGTTGCAGCTTAGTGGTAGAACACTTGCCTCACAAGCATGGATTTGGTGACTTATTTCTACTGTTATCCTTTTGCAAAACAAGATTTAGGGACAGATGAGGTCTTACTGCAGTATGCCTAATAATTTTTTAATGACATAAACCCTCATTATAATAAAACACTGTTCACCCACATATTAAACTGAAACAATCTGAGAAGTAGGATTTCCTTAAAATATTTGATTTTTTTCATACAATTAATTTGTAGTTAGAAAATCAATTTTCATTAAAAAAGATGATAAATCAGAAGGATCTGTTCTCCAAAGTCATGGACGTAATTCGTCTATCTTCATTTAGCACGTTTTCGGCTCCTGTTTGATTATATATTTTTAGTGCTTGTAAAGACTGTTTATGGATTTTTGTTTTGACTCACACTTTGGTTACCATAAGGTAATCCGTGATTACAACAATACTGAAAAGCAAGCTGTAACCGTAAAATACGGCAGGAATGCCAATAATCAATACAGTGAACGGTGTCTTTTTGACCCCTGCTTAACTCATTATTTTACACAACAAGCTCAGACGAAGAATACCCAATTCAGATAGTGTTTCGGCTGACAAAATACTTAATTTAGTCCTCACAACAACCCTGTGAGGTAGGCCTATTCTAGGAGGTAGGATGACGCGGCAGTCACCTGGCAGGTCACGGGGAAGGCGCAGCAGCCTGGCCAAGGAGACAGGCATAGGTCTGGAGGCGCTTCTGATTATACTGGAGCCTTCACTAAACCCTGCCCTCCTCATCCCTCCCCTGCCATGTACCTTTACAAACCCGAATTCTCCCTTTTCCAAATAAGAAAGGCGGGCTGCGGGTTGGGGAAACCTGTAGCTCACACCCAGGGCGACCCTGTCGGTCCCCAAAGTCCCAGCGCTAGGCGCTGAGCACCGTCCACTCCCTCCCGCGAGTCGCTCGCCGACGACAGACTAACCTGACCAGGTCGGTCATGCAGGAGCCCACCACTACCACCGCCGCTACCTCCTCCTGACACTGCCTCCGGGGCTCCCCAGACGCCGCCATGGCTGGATGAGGTGCTGTCCAACCTGGACCGTACCCTTTGCACTTTGCCCGACCCTGTAACTAGAGATGCCGCTCCTACCCTCTTATCCAAGCGGGCCTTTCACACGCCTACGCGGGTCGCCCACCCGAATGCCAGGAACAACCCCGCCCGACAACGGCCCCCAGTTCTTTCAGGAATTGTCTCCCGCACCGCCTCATGTTCCAGGACTCTCCTGATACTACGAGTGCCAGGCTCCTCGCCACGCGCGAGGCAGGCACTGACCCAGAGCTTTCAGGCACTGCGGGGACGCCTCTCCGAGCGCCAGGCGGGAGCGGCACGGGGGCGCGCACGCCGCCACACTCCCGAAGGGGGCGGGGCGGGACGTCCGGGAGCGCGCACGCATCCGGCCCGCGGTGCGCGCTCAGGTCAGTGCGTCGGTCGGGGGCGCGCTCGGGTAACCTGTACCCCACGTAGTCGCCGGTTACCGATCGGACTAAGTTCCAGGTACCAGGACTGGGGCTGGTGAGGGGAGGTTGGATCCCGAGTCGCACAGGTGGCGCAGAGATCGATGACCAGAGGGCTTGCCTACTCTTCCTATAGAGAAGGCCCCCTGTTTCAAAGATGCCCTGCTCACCCCCATCACGCTAGTCCACTCAAGAATGAGTCCTCCAAACCTCAGAGTTACCTGTCTCCCTTTCTGGTCCACCCCTTGGTCCCTAATGAACCCTCAGGGTGATCCCTCTTTCCGCTTGATGAGGGGATCATACAATTTGGGAGAAGGGGGAGCGTCCCCTTTTAAATGTTCTTGGAGTTGGGTGGTCATTCTTTGAGTCTGAAACGATTTGTTTTTCCTGATTTTGCCCCTTGGAGAAATTGCTTCCTCAGTGTGACTTCCCTCGTGTGCTGTATGACGTTGATGTGACGCAAGGGGGGCCACCCCTTTCCGTTCCATGACGTCAACCCGACACGTGTTTCCGTGCTTGTCATCCTATCCTAATTGCAAGAACCTGGACAGTGCTTTAGACGTCTTTATATTCCCCAGGCAGCCTACCAGAAGACCTGATGTGACCTTATTTTGGGGCAGGAGATCTTTGTAAAATCTTTGTAAAAATGATCTTTGTAAAAATGTATTTTTGCATTTTCCTTATGCAGTACGTCAAAATCAGGAAATACAAATCGCAGAACTGGCATTCAGAAGAGGCTGGCTACCCCAAATTTCTGGCTATCTGGAATCTGTTACAATATTGCCATTGTCTCATTTGTCTTATTGGGGGGAAGTGGACCAATCCATGTCCCTGCTCACTGCACCAAAGGACCACCTTGTTTGGTTATTATTCAATGACCCGATTTTGGAACCAGTATTCTTTCCCTCTTTCTTAGATAAGCCACACCTTCTCATGATTGAAAAAGATGTTAATCCTGCATGGAATCTAGCACTATCAAAAAAAAAAAAATAGTACTATGACTGTTCCAGAAATAAAGACAAATTCATTCCCTCAGTGTCATCCTAAAGTCATGACACTTGCTGAATTGTTCACTGTTAGTATGGTTAGCTTCTGGTTCAGGTTTAGAATTTAACTATTGAATCATTCAAGTCAACTTCAGCAGTAGGTCCATAGTAGTCTAGTTTGTCTCTGGTTTTGAAACAATCATTTATTTAAATTCTGACTGAGTCTTGATGTCAAGAAAAAAAAATCACCTTGATGTTTTTTAATTTATGTGATCTTTTTAATTTATGTTATTTGATAGGAAGACAGGAATAGTGGACTTTGAGAATCCTCAAAATTTGAATTTCAATTTAAATTCTTATCTGTTTGCCATGTTTGTGACTCTGAATAAGTATCTTGCTTGCAGAGCTTCAATTGTCATGTCTGTAGAATGGGGACAGTATTCACCAGGGAACAGAGTTGTAGGGGGAAGTGAATAATTTAGGAGGTGAATAATTTAATCTGTCAGTAGTCGAGATTGAAAATTTGTTGATTCTGTTCCCCCGCTTTCTTTTTGTAGAAATGAGAGGTAAAATAATAGTAGGTACTGTGGGGAAAAAAAACATGGAAGAATAATATCTGTGAGATCCTTATGCTTTTTTTTCTGAGATGAATATTTGTGTGTTTTGCTTATGATCTAGATAAGTATCCTTTCAGGAACTGTGACATTAGTGGATAGAAATAAAGTTAGAAATGTTGCAGAATAGGAAGAAAAGCCTTCAAAATGATTATATGGATTAATATACTGTACAACCCCCCACAGTTATCCATATCATCTGCAAAATGGGAATTAAAATACCTGCCTTACTACCCAGGTTGTTAAGAGCAACTGTAATAATGTATGTGAAAACTCTTTGTAAGTGATAAAATGTTATAAAGTAAAGGTGATTTCTATGGTTGATAGTATAATGCATAAATTTTTTTTCCTTGTGATGACAGTGGTGGAGGTAGGTCATCTGCTAAAGAGTTAGAATAGGTGCTTTTTTATATTTGCAGAAAAGATCATTTGGGAACTAAACACATAAAGTATAAAGCTTTTGCTACCTCAGAGGTACTTCTTGGTTTCATCACTAAAGAGTGTGACAAAGTTCTTATTTTTTGAAAGATCACTGCAGCCCTTCCCTTTATTACTGTCTGAAATGAAAAACAAATACTAAATACCGAAAATAGTGTTTATTGTAATTTTTTCAACATTTGTATGTTCTCATGTGGCATAATACATGAAAAACTAGAATGAGAATATCAGTTTCTTGTAATTGTAACTGGATGGAAACTTATTTGTTTTTGATGTGGGATTATTCTTTCATGTCGAGGAAGAAAGTGATCATTTAAATTGAATTATTCACCTCGGAAAGTAGGCTTTCATTTAGAATTCTATTAAGAGGAATTGATGTACTCCCTCTTTAGCCCCATGAGTTTCCAAGTAATTTAGATATGATTTATTGGTTTTGCTTTATATTTTCAAGTATAAGGACTTCTCAGTGCCTTAAAGTCGAAGACTGAAAGATTTGTATTAGTCTGTGTTGCTTAGCATCTACATAGGTGTGTGTTTTCATGATTTAATTGTTATGTAGATTTTTCCTCTCATTTTGTTACATTTATTCTCCTGCCAAAATTTTTATGGGCATATTATATTTTTCCTATCCCTAAATATTTTTCTAGCATTTGTCCTCTTACTCATTTGTAAAATGTTACTGAATGGTTAGTGTTTGCCAGATACTTTTGTTAAAACACTAAAGATTCAAGTCCAAGTAGGGGCAAGCACATAAGCAGGAGGTTAGAATACACTGTGGAGGAAGGTATAACAGCTGTAAATAATTTCTGGTAAGTAAGAATTGAGATAGGATCTGTGTTGTCCAGGGTGGTCTTGAACTTGTGACCCTCCTGCCTCAGCCTCCTGAGTAGCAGATATTATAGGTACACAGCACCATGCCTGGCTAGAGTGGAACAGCTTTAAATAGAGTAGAGCAAGAATCATCTTCAGAAAGGAGGAGAGAGTTGTACTTCAAGGGTTCTGTCTCTAAAAAGCAGTGGTGCAGTCTATGTCCTGAGTGGCTGAGCAGCAGGGAAATGATTTCTTTCGGAGGGTCATTGCAAGAGGCTCCTTAGAGGGGGAAATGAAGTATTTATTCATGCAAGGGAAAATTCTGAGGGCTGTGCCAGCTTTTAAGAAGCTTTGTTGTATCTAATTTTTTGTTGTTGTTGACTCTGATCATCATTCTTTCCTTTTGCTTTCAGTGGTAGCTTACAAGTCAAGTTAAAATGTCCCCAGAAGTGGCCTTGAACCGAATTTCTCCAATGCTTTCCCCATTCATATCTAGTGTGGTCCGGAATGGAAAAGTGGGATTGGATGCCACAAATTGTTTGAGGATAACAGACTTGAAATCTGGGTATGTACCAGAACCAATTCAACCTTTACCTAATAATAAACATTTCTTACCAGAGTCATAAAAATGAATACCACAAACATTCCTCAAGTCATGAACTCATCATGTGCTGATTCAATTGCTTTTTAAAAAATATTTATTTTAATTTTATTTTATGATATTGGGGATTGAACTCAGGACCTCCTCCATGCCAGATCAGCTCTATGCCACTAAGCCACATCCCCAGCCTGATTAATTGGTTTTGTTTTGTTCTTCACTTTTTATGTTTTATGTATTTTTTTTTTTTTTTTTTTTTTTTGTGTTGTGGGCCATTGTATGACCAGAATGTTCATTTCCCCGCCACCCCTCTGGCTTATCTCTTTGTGAACAGTGTACCATGTAGGTTTTAGCAAGTGTGTTTTTCATTCATTGGCTTGCTTCCTGTTTACTGCAATCAGAATACATGATAAGAATTGGACTTTGAGATTTGGCATCTGACATAATTTTATAACCTCTTTTAATACAAAAATTATAATAGTAAGTCAAAATGAGTTGTTCCTCATACTAGGGTTTTTGCACCTAGAAATGTTGTATTAAAAAGGAAACACATTTTATTTTGAAATAAAATTAGATTTACCAAAATTTTAGAAGAATACTATAGGAAATTAGCATCACTTCAATATTATTAATTATTCTACAGCTCTTATTTGAGTTTTGCTGGTTATCCCTTTCATGTCCTTTTTTGGTCGAAGAATCCAATTCAGAATACAAATTGCATGTGGTTGTCAAGTGCCTTTAGTCTCTCTGATATTTGACAATTCCTCACTCTTTCTTTGTTTTTAATATCATTGATACTTTCAAAGAGCACTGATTATATATGTTGTAAAATGTCCCTCTATATGGTTTGCTTAATGTTTAATATTTTCCTTTTATTAGTGTGAGAAATACATTTTTTTTTCTCATAGAAGAATATAGATGTATTGGACCATCTTAAGCCTCAAAGTAGGGAATACCTGATGTTCATATCTTTTTACTGGTATGTTAAATTCGATAACTTGATTAAGATTGTGTCAATGAGGTTTTTTCGACAGTGAAGTTATCTGATTTTACCTTTGTAGTTGTGAGTACCTGGTGGAGCAATGCCTTGAGACTCTGTAGATAGCTTGTTTCTCATCATATCTTTGTCCATTAATTTCAGCATCCAAAGATGGTTCTTGCCTGCAACTATTACTCTGGTGATTTTCTAGTTCCTTCATTCTTTTCATATTTATTAGTTTGAATTCCACTGTAAAGAACCATTCATTGTCCCTTCTCTCTCAAGTGTTTGTTTATTCAATTTTTTAAAAAAATATTTTTTAGTTCTATGTGGACACAATAGAATTTTATTATATTTTATTTATTTTTACTGAGGATAAAACCCAGTGTCTTACGTGCGCCAGGCAGGCACTCCACCACTGAGCCACACCCTAGCCCTATTTATTCAATTTTTAAATTATGTCAGTATGAATTTTTAGATATTTATTTCACTGGATGGGTTATAATTCAAGCACAGATAGTCTCTGACTTATAATCATTTAATTTATGATATTTTTATTTTTTTTAATATTTATTTTTTAGTTGTAGTTGGACACAATACCTTTATTTTATTTATTTATTTTTATGTGGTGCTGAGGATTGAACACAGTGCCTCGCATATGCTAGATGAGTGCTTTACTGATGAGCCACAACCCCATTTCCTTACTAGAAATGTTGTATTCTTGATTGTCTTTTGGTTTTCCATGTTAGACTTTTTTGCCTTTTACCTTCTACAAATCTTACTATATTTTGACCAAGGTGAATACTTGGATATAAAGATATAGACTTATGTTCTTCAGTAGTAAGATAAGAAGACTGGAGTTAGATACTTGGAATAGTAGGATGCTTTTTTCAAGACTTGGCATTATCTTCTATTTCACTAATTAAATACTTGTTAAACATTTACTATTTGTTAGTCTTTTTGCTAATGTTAGGCATGTATTACTCCTTTCTTTGTTGAGGAAAAAGAATGTGGTAGATAGAACTCTGGAGGAGTTGATAGGAAGAAGGTTGTAATTTTTTTGCTACTTCAAATCTAGAAGTTATCTATATACATTAGAGTATTTAAAAACTGTCATCCTTAGAATAGTCAATGATTAGAAATTGACTTTCTGTTTTCTTGTTTAGAATTTTGTGCCATTTAGTCAAGCAACAGGCCAGGTACACAGGCTTCTCAACTTTCACATGGCAAGGATGTGGGGATTGTAAATCGGAGGCTATGTGTAGGATTCATTCAATCTGGATTTCCCAGATGATTATAGACAAGCTAGATACAGATCAAGCCTCCTAGATTACTTCCTTTAGATGAACTTTATCTCTGAAGTCATTGGGATTAGATCTCAGGAGGGTATTTTCCAGTAGCCTATACTGTAATTTTTGGCCTATAGAAAGTAGAGTGATATACTTCATTTGCTGTGTGTTCATATCTTATCATTTATGTTGCTTTGATTTCATCTTTCTGGGATCTTTAAATCAGTTATTGTTACTTCTAGGTCTGAGAATAAAGATTTTCAGATGAACTGTGGGGCACTTTATAGAGTAACTCTTTAGGTTTTACCCTCCTTTGAATTTCTTTATTTTTCTGATTTTCCTTTTAAAATTTATGTTTCTGCTTTGTGCTCATTTCTCTCTTTCTGTATGTTTTTGGAGGTCTGGTCTTAAGTTCCTTTGGTTCAATGAGTTGATGAACAATTCTACTTATTTTCTCTTCCTTTCTGCCGCATCTCTTCTCCTGAAACCAGCATATCTTGCATTTTACTGCTCAGATCTCACACACTAAGGATTTTCCTCTTTTCTAGGAAGGGAGTAAGCTTGGAGAATCAAAGGCATTTCAGGTGTGGATTGAAAGCTTAGGTGTGTGTAGTCAGAGGTGGCTCTCATTTTCTGACTGGATCTCAGTTTCTTTATCCATAAAATGAGCAATCAGATTAGATAACTAAGGTTTTTATAGGCCAGAAATTCCCATGAAAACAGTCTAAATGTCCATCAACTAATGAACAGGTAAACAAATGTGAAAGAAGCTTGTCATAAAATGTCACACATTATATGATTGCACTTCCATGGATATCTAGTATAGTCCAGTCCATCAAGACAGAAAGTAAATTAATGGTTGCCAGGAGCTGGGGGAATGAGAAATTCTTGATAATGGGTATGAAGTTTCTTTTTGGGGTGAGAAAAATATTCTAAAATCAGATAGTTGGTGATGGTTGCACAATTCTGTGAATATACTAAAAACAACTGAATTGTATACTTTAGAGTAAATGTTATCACATGTGAATTATATTTCAGTAAAGCTATGGTGTTAAAAAAAGTAACCTGGGAACCAGTGATGTTTGATGGCTGTTTGCAGATAGGATATAGAAATAAGTTTTTCTTTTTTAGTTTGTCACAACATTCTTCTCAGAGGTGAAGACCTGGCAGGGAACTGATGGCCGTGGGCTGGAGACTGCTTTTTGTCAGGTGGTACAAACCTGAACTTCTCACTTTTTATGCCTATCCTGAGAGACCACTTTTATCAACATTAAGTCATGTTGCTTCTTTCTGCAGATTCCCTTTTGGGTGCTCCCAAATTGCTGAATGTTTAGTTGAGTGTTTAAATGCAAATGGTTGAGCTGATGAAAAATGTCTAAAATGAATCCACTAGTCCTGGCCCTGTCTGGACTAGCTTTGCCTGAAAAATATTTGAAATGGCATTTAGTGATATTTACTATTGTGTTAACTTTCTGTCATGATAATAAAATACCTGAAATAATTGACTTTTGAAGAGACAAGCCTTTACTTGGGTTTGCAATTTCTATGACCAGGTGGACCCATTGCTTTTAGCTCTCTGGTGGGGGTGCTTGATGGCAGTTGTGGGGAAGCAGGTGGTTGAGCAAACTGCTTACCTCATGGCCAGGAAGCAAAAGAAGAAAGAGGTTGGAGTGGGGTCTCCAAATCCTCTCTGGGGACATGCCTCTGTAACCTAAGGACACAATGGAGCTTTCACAAGGCCCCTCCTCCTAAAGGTCCACAGCATCCTTCAGTAATGCCACCCTGGGGACCAAACCTTTAACACAGGGACCTTTGGGGAACATTCAACATCCAAACTATAGTATTTATGGAATTTGCTTTCTTTAGTTTTAAAAAAAGAAATAAAAATATCTCAACTAATTTTAGCAAAATTGCTCTGCTGAAAATGATGTGAAAAATCTTGTTAATTCAGAGCATTGTTGCTGTCTTCTTAAAATGTCTATTTTTTTTTGGTGCATTATAATTATACATAATAGTGGGAATCACTATGCCATACTCGTACATACACCTCACATAATTTGTTCAATCTTATTCTCCAGTACTTTCCTTTTTCCTTCCCTCTTCTTCCCTCCCCCTGATCTGTTTGCTCTGCTTTACTGATCTCTCTTCCGTTGTTATTATTACTATTACAATTAGTGCATTATTTCACACATACATAGAAAGAGTCATTGTGGTATATTTGTACATGGACATAGCGTAGTTTGGTAGGTTTCATTCCCTGGTACTTCCCATGCCTTTCTCCACTCCCTTCCTATCCAACCCCTCCCTCTACTCTATTGGTCTCCCTTCTATTTTCATGGGATCCCTCTTTCATTCCTCCCCGCCTCCAGCTTCTACATATGAGAGAAAATATTTGACCCTTGACTTTCTAAGTCTGGCTTATTTCACTTAGCATAATATCCTCCAGTTCCATCCACATACCAGCAAATCACATAATTTCTTCTTCTTTTTTTTTTTTTATGGTTGAGTAAAGCTCCATCATGTACATACCACATTTCCCTCATCCATTTGTCTGTTGAGAGGCACCTGGGCTGGTTCCACAACTTGGCTATTGTGAATTGCAGAAATATCTAGTTTTTATTAACATTAATTATGCAGATTAATGAGATCCACTGTGATATTTCCATATATGCATACAGCATACATTGATCATATCTGTATCCACCGTCTACTCCTGCACTCTCCCATGCTTCCCTGTCCCTGGTGATCATTATTCTACTTTCAGGTTGACATTTTTTTTTTGTTTGTTTTTATTTTTTCAGTTTTTGCACAGGAGAGAGAACTTGTCTTTCTCTGTCTGGCTTATTGTGCTTAGCATGATGTTTTCCAGTTCCATCCATTTTGCTGCAAACAAAAGGATTTTATTATTCTTTATCGCAAAACAATTCTGATATATATCAGTATTATTATAAAAATATTTTCTTTATCTGTTCATCTCTTGATGGGAATCTAGACTGATTTCATATTTTAGCTATTGTGAATAATGGTATAATAAACATGGGTAGGCAGGTATCATGCTTTCTCTTTCTCACTTTCTCTCTCTCTTTCTTTTTATGTTACTGGAAATTGAACCTAGTGGTGTTCTACCATGATGTTAAATCCCCAGTCTTTTTATTTATTTATTTTATTTTGTGATAAGGCCTTTCTTGCTAATTGCTCAGGCTAGGCTTGAATTTGTAGTCCTCCTGCTTCATTCTCCCAAGTAGTGGGATTATAGGCGTGTGCCCCTGCTCCTGGCTCAGGTGTCTCTTTTGTGCTGATTTCATTCCTTTGGATGTATAATCAGGAGTATTTCCTGTAGAAGCTGGATCATATGGTGGTTCTATTTTTAGTTTTTTGAGTTCCTTTTTCCTTACATCCTGTGAGTATTTGAAATTTTTTTTTCTCACAATTACCATTCTAACTGGATAAGATGGTATCTCATTGTACTTTTGATTTGCATTTCCCTGATGGCTAATGACATTGAGCATTTTTTTCATATACTTATTGGCTATATGAACTTTCAATAAGTGTCTATTCAGGCCATTTGTCCATTTTTAAATTGGATTATTTGGGTTTTAGTTGTTAAGTTTTTTGAGTTCCTTACAAAAATATTTTGGATATTACCCTCAGATGAATAGATGTAGGTCGTTTCTTCACTCCTATGATTATTTCCTTTGCTGTGCAAAAGCTTTTTAGTTTAACGTAATCTCATTTGTCAATTTTTGCTTTTATTTCCTATGCTTTTGGAGTGTTATCCAGAAAATCAGTGCCTGTACCCATAGGTTGAAGTGTTTCCTCTAGTAGTTTTAGAGTTTCAGGTCTTACCTTAAGATTCTTGATCCATTTTAAGTTGATTTTTGTTCAGGCTTAGAGATAAGAATCAAGTCTCAATCTTCTACGTGTGGATATCCAGCTTTCCCAGAACCATTTGTTGAAGAGGCTGTCCTTTCTCCAACGTATGTTTTGGCACATTTGTTGGGAATCAGTTGGCTGAAGATGCGTGGGCTGTTGATGGCTTTTATTTAGTACTTGTCTGAAAGATTCACAAAAGTTCTTTAGAAGCTTATTAACAATTTTTCTTCCATCCTTCTGTCAATCAAAGTGAATTCTTCAAGTTTCCATAACAAAACAGTGGCAGAATGAAGGAAAAGAATAGCTTCTTTTTGATGTCTCCCTTTTGGCATTTCTCTTTCTTGTTGTTTTGTTGTTGCAGGGCACCAGGCATGCTAGTGGTGGGCGCTCTCTTCCACTGAGCACTATCCCTAGCCCTCCCTTTCTGTTTGATCTGTAATTGTCACTGTTATGAGAGTTGGAGACTTTTTTTTTTTTTAAGTGCTGGGGATTGAACCCAGGGGCACTCAACCACTGAGCCATATCCCCTGCCCTTTCTGTATTTTATTTAGAGACAAGGTCTTGCTGAGTTGCTTTGTGCCTTGCTAAGTTGCTAAGGCTGGCTTTGAACTTGGGATCCTCAATCTTGTTACTTACTATATGTAGCTGCTTACCCTGAAGAGATAAGGCCTAAGTACTGGTATAGTAGATCTGGTTTATAGGGGGATAGTAATCAAAGCAACAATTTTTAAAAATATTTTTTTAATGACATTTAAATCTTTCAACCTTATTTAAGTCTATGTATCTTTCTAAACTCTGTTGCTAGAGCATCAGTATTTTTTTAATATTTATTTTTTAGTTGTAGTTGGACATAATACCTTTATTATATTTATTTATTTTTATGTCGTGCTGAGGATCAAACCCAGGGCCTCGCACCTGCTAGGCAAACGCTCTACTTCTGAGCCACAACCCCAGCCCAGGGCACCAGTGTTTTAAGGACAGAATTCTTGTTTATTTTTGTGCCTTAAGATCTGCCATGGTACCTTTCACATGTAGTATGTAGAGGAAGTCGAATGAGGGAATGGATGGTTTAGGGGTTTTCCTAGAGAGGTGGTTTGTTCTTGTCTTGGAAGGCTGTTTATTGGCTTGGTAATATGTCACTTAAATTCTGTTAGGCATAATTCTTAAAAATGGTATTCCCTGACAAATGAGTTGATGTTTTGGAAATGAAAGTATGTTCCAGAATTGGGTTTATTCATTTAGGTAAAATATATACTGAGATCTGAAAGGTCCAGACTATTATTTTTAGGGAATTATTCCATGAGTTTACTGAGTGTTTATTAATTCTCTGCTCTGTGTTAAATTGTTCACAAGCATGTGCTATTTGTAGGATGCCATATTTTGTCATTTTCAGTGATTTTTGTAATCTTGAAGACGTCTAAGTGTCTGTTCAGCATTCTGGAATGATGCCTGGCAGCTATAGCAGGGAAGAAAGCAGAGAGGGCTCATTGCAACCTGTGGCAGCTGAGCCTTCATATCTTTTTTCAGCATATTGCAGTGACTCAACCTTACTGGCACATGGCTGTGTTTGTGGCATCTGCTGTGACATCTCATCCACCCACAACTACCTGTTGCATTTTTTGTCCATGTTCTGAATTTCATTACTTAGTTAAAAATAGATGCTCAGTGTAAGTACTTGATTACTAAATAGAACAATTTAAAACGATGAGTGCTGTAAGCTTTGAAGACGGATCTCAGTCTGGCTGCATTAGTCTCTGTAGCCGGCAGGCTGAACCTTTCTATATTAGTCTTGTGTCTGAAGAAAGCTGCTGTCCTGGGTGTCAATAGTTTAATTTTGAAGTTGGGCAGTTTTTAATACTTTATTATATACATGCCCACTTGGCTTTTCCACATCACTTTCTTTTCTTTACTCTTCTTTCATCTCATTTTCCTTTCTCCCTGTGCATTTCTTCATACTTTCTGAATTCATTACACATAAATGTATCTCTAAGCAATATATGATATTATTTTATATGTTTAAAAAGTTTACAGATGATATTATAAAATACATATTTTACATATTCCATCTGCAGCTTGCTTGTTTTGCTTTCCCTTAAGTTAGAGACTTATCCATGTTAATACTTATAGTTTTAGTTCTTTCATTTGTACTATTATATCATATTTCATTGTATTTCTCCTATTTTTAATTCATTGTTTTAATTTTTTTTAACAGAATGCCATAATGAAAATTCTCTCACATAAGCATAAGGAAATATATATGAGATTATTTTCTGGGGCAAAGTTTCTAGAATTGGGTATGTTTACCCATTAGTGGTTGTAAAATCAATTGAGTGAGTCACCCTCACATTTACGAAATGAGTAAGAACAGAATGGAAAGTCTCAGAATGTGTCACACATAGTAAGAATAAGCACTGTTTTGTGACTTTCATTTTAGTTAAATAAGTAAGTATGTGTATACTGGATGACAATGACAAATATGTGTGTGATCAACAAAGTTTGAAAGCTACCCCTCAAGGGTATATTCCTAAGAGTAGAATTACTGGCATAAGGTTGAATGCATCTTTTTAAAAAACAGATATGGCCAGATTGTGTCAACTTCCTCCCACCACAAATGAATGAGAGTTCCCATTCTTTGTAGCCTCACCAATACTTGGTATTGTCAGACTTAAATTTTTGCTAAGCCGATAAATGTGAAATGGTATCTCTCTATGGTTTTTAATTTTTTTATTTTTTTAGTGCATTATAGTTATGCATAATAGTGGGGTTCCTTTTGACATATTCATAAATGCCGCAGTCTGGCTGGGCACAGAATCACGAGCCACTCAAGCAGGAACAAAACTTTATTTTTGAAAATGCCGCCAATACCCCGTACGTGTCCGGCAAGCAAGCCGGTCCACCCACGCGGTCGCTTCTACTGGAACCGGGGGCCAGCACCTACCCCGGAATTCCCTCCTACTATCCTTCCCCAACAATGGGAACTCTCCAGGAGTCCCGTGACATGAGTCCAGTAGCAGGCCAAGGTGAACAGCAGGAGTCCAATTTCCATATGAATGTAAATCTTAACATAATCATATCATCTCAATGGCTAGCTGGCGTCACCTTACAACCAAAAGTGTCATGCATCATATTATTTGGTTGTGGCTCCTAGCATCTGCCCCCTTCTGTTTAATTAAGCAACAGGCAATGTGGCTAGGGACCGTGCCTGTTAGGTATGTCCAATTCAACATATGGTTCTTACCTGTCATCGGAAAACTGACCTCTAGGCGTCAGCCTCCTGTCTTAGGTTGATACCACTGCAACTGAATCATACCTGTCACTGACTACTGGTCCAGTATATAGCCATACCTGTGGATAGGCCTATGCACCAGTGTGGGGGGGTGAGGTTCTTTGCCTCACCTCAGTTGGCCCCCAAAATTAGACCATCACTAGTAGAAGGGAGGAGGATACAGAAATGCCACGACATCAAGTCAATTGACGGCTCCTTAGGAAAAATTGTAACACTGGTGACACATCAGCTAAGATACGCCAGCACTACCATAATTCGCTGTATCAACAAATAGAGCACAATGCATACAAGTGATACATAGTCCAGGCAAGTTTTGTAAGCAGTTCAAAGTGGAGGAATCTATCAATATGTCCATTTCCTCCCAAAATAAATCGACTCAGTGATTGAGCATTACTTGTTGAGTTATTATTCATTGATGCATCAGTTTATACAGTTTGTTGTGATAATTATTGAAGAAGTTGTAGTTTGGTTTCATCTTTGTCTTCACCGGCACTGGGATGAAAATAGGGATTGACAATGATGTTAAGAAAAGAAAAAAATGTAACATTTCAACAGGTGTTAAGAAAACAATTTTTAGAACAATTTACATTATCCTGAACAGAATTATTAAATATAATGAAAAGGAAAGGTGAAAGTAAACAAACAGATCTGTTAACCTGCTTATTGTACACATATTAAAACAGTCTTCAACAGCTGTTTACCCAAATTAAATTAAACCATTAAAATCACGTGAATAATAAAAAAAATTTTGGATCCATATTTTTATGAGCGTTCCTCATATATGATATATGGACATACGCACATACAGACATACAACACAAAACAGAAATGTGCACACGTAACATACAACACATAAGACAATAGTAAAGGCCTTGTAGATTTACCTAGGTGAAATCTCCATTGCAATGTTTAAAAACTCCATAGTCAAAAAATAAAACTGATCAGAAAAACATTAATTTATGTCTGTATGAGCTCAAAAATAAAATGGAACTTTATGATGTGGGAAAAAGCAATAATAAAATAGATATTGAAAAAAGCATCCTGGTTGATCATTGTCGCAGATGTAAGAATAGCCAAGCTGGAGTTCTGGATATCAGCTGTTATGGATTTGAGTCAAATCATCTTCTTTTTCTGTAGAAATTGTTTTGGTTAACCTCTCTGGAATCCAAATCGGCTGCTGTTCCTCCTGTGGAAAAACACAGACAGAGCCCCGACTCCAGACTATCACTGGGTCCGGACCTTTCCATTGTCCTGTTAGAATATCCTTCCAAAGTACCTTAGGCTTATGTGCATTTTTTGGGTACAAATGTCTTTCCGCAGCACTAAGCCCTGATGAATCCAAATTTAAAAAGTTTAGAGTAAAAAGGGTTATTTTAAGTTTATCCTTGGGGGATATATACCCCTTTCCAATTTCCTCCTTTTGTTTTAATAAGTACATTTTAATAGTTTGATGAGCTCTTTCAACTATGCCTTGTCCTTGTGGATTGTATGGAATTCCTGTTATGTGAGTAATGCCAAATGATGAGCAAAATTGTTTAAAAGAGGTAGAAGTATAACCAGGACCATTGTCCATTTTTAACTGTTTTGGAACGCCCACAGTGGCAAAATTTTGTAAGCAATGAGCTATAACATCTTTAGTTTTTTCTCCGGCATGAAGGGAGCCCATCAAAAATCCGGAAGAAGTATCAACTGTAACATGCAAATATTTTAATTTTCCAAATTCTGGCAAGTGTGTGACGTCCATCTGCCAAATATGGTTAGGTATCAGTCCTCTAGGATTGACTCCAAGATTAACTTGTGGTAAAAATGTCACACAATTTTGACATTGTTTTATTATATGTCTGGCTTGTTCTTTAGTTATTTTAAAACGCTTTTGTAAAGTATTAGCATTGACATGGAACCTTTTATGAAAATTTATAGCTTCTTCTATTGTGGAGAAAATATGTATGTCATGTGTAGATTTATCTGCTAGTTCATTGCCCAAACTAAGGGCTCCAGGCAATCCTGTATGTGCCCTGATATGTCCTATAAAGAATGGATCTTTTCTGTCCCAGATTAGACTTTGTATAGCGGAAAACAAAGAGAAAACAGTAGAAGAAGGTGAAATCCTACCAGCATCTTCAAGGGATACTATAGCATTAACTACATACTGACTATCAGAAAATAAGTTAAATACAGAATCTTTAAACATCATAAACGCTTGTAATACTGCATTAAGTTCTACCTTTTGAGCTGAATGTTTGGGCACTAAAAATGTAAAAGTTTGATCAGGAGTAACTACTGCTGCTGTACCATTGTTTGACCCATCAGTGAATATATTTGGAGCATTTATGATAGGGGTTTTTCTTGTCATTTTTGGAAAAACTACAGGATGCTTAGACCAAAAAGACAGCAAAGGATTAGATGGTAAGTGATTATCAAATGAAACACTAGATTTACACATGATTATTGCCCAAGTATTTAACTCATTAGCTAACTCATCAATTTGATCCATAGTATATGGAGTAATAATTTTATTGGGAGAAATCCCAAACACTCCCTTTGCTGCTTTTATTCCTTTGAGTATTAATTGTCCTACAGCCTCAGGATATCTAGTAAGAATAGTGTTAGGAGAATAAGATAAATGTATCTACCCTAATGGACCTTCTTGCCAAAATACTCCTGTAGGAATATTTTTTGTTGGTAGTACAATAAATAATAAAGGCAAACTTATATCAATTCTATCTAGATGCATATTTTCCATATATGTCTCAATGATTTTTAATGCTTTTCTTGCTTCAGGCGTTAACATGTGGGGTGAATTTGGATCTGATGGACCTTTTAGAATATCAAATAAAGGTCCTAACTCTCCTGTTGGTATGCCTAGATAAGGCCTTATCCAATTTATGTCTCCCAATAACTTTTGAAAGTCATTAAATGATTTGAGTTGATCTACTCGTATTTGAATTTTTGGTGGACGGACCATGGTTGAGGATAATAGAACTCCTAAATAATTAATTGGAAGATTTAATTGTACTTTATCTATTGCTATCTCTAGATTATAATTTTTTAATAAGTTTGTAAGTGTGGCATAACATTCTAGCAATGTGTTTTTATCTTTATGTGCCAATAACATATCATCCATATAGTGAAATATTTGTAGTTTAGGATTTTGATTTCTAAGTGGCTGGATTGCTTTATTAACATAAATTTGACACATAGTTGGGCTGTTAGCCATCCCTTGAGGGAGTACTTTCCATTCATATCTCTGATCAGGACCTTCATGATTCAGTGCAGGGATAGTAAATGTAAAATGTGGACTATCCTCGGGATGAATTGGAATTGAAAAGAAACAATCTTTAATATCTATAGCTAAAACATACCAGGTTTTTGGTAAAGCAGACAATTGGGGAATCCCTGATTGAGCAGGTCCCATTATAACCATCTCATTATTAATAGCTCTTAAATCTTGTAATAATCTCCATTTATCAGATTTCTTTTTAATGACAAAAATGGGAGTATTATGGGGGGATATGGAAGGTTGTATATGTCCTTCTGCTAACTGTTGTTTGACCAGGTCATGGGCTACTTGTATCTTTTCTTTAGTCAGGGGCCACTGAGGAACCCACACTGGTCTTTCTGATTTCCAAGTAATTTTGATTGTCTCAGTGGCCCTTTCTGAAAACCAAATCCATGTCTATTTATTTCTTGATCTATTTGAATTGGTGCTGTCATACCTTGTTCTTGTTCTCTTAATCTTTTTTCTTTCCTAAAGCCTTGTCTAGCCCTAGTAGTGGGCGCGTTAGGATTGATGTTATTTGTTAATGTCAATCCTAATTGATCTAGGACATCTCGTCCCCATAAATTTATGGGAAGATGATCCAATATATAGGGCTGTATAGTTCCTTCACATCCTTCAGGATCCCTCCAATCTAATACCATAGCACTTCTATGGGGATTTGTTGCCACTCCTAGGCCTCGAAGCGTTTGAGTGGCTTGTTGTAATGGCCAATGTTTTGGCCATTCTTGACGAGATATGATGCTGAGGTCAGCACCTGTGTCCAGCAGCCCATTAAAGTCATGTCCTTGAATATTTAATTTTAGCATTGGGCGAGAATCTAAATTTAAAGACAGCATAGCCCAATCTACACCTGTGGAGCCTAATCCCTTGGAACCTCTTTCTACATTACAACTGGAAAATTTATCATGCAGGCTGGGTATTATTAATAACTGTGCTATTCTATCTCCTGGTGAAATTACTGATATACCTCTTGGAGAACTAGCTATAATTTTTATTTCACCCTCATAATCGGGATCAATTACCCCAGGACTTATCATAAGTCCTTTTAGTGTAGAAGAACTGCGTCCCAATAATAAGCCTACTGTTCCCTGGGGAAGAGGTCCTTTTACTCCTGTGGGAATGATTTGAACTCCCATCTCTGGAGTTAGTACTGCTCTGGCAGAGGTGCAGATGTCCAATCCTGCGCTCCCTCTAGTTTGTCTGATGAGGGATTTAATGGATAATGCGTCCTGGGCACTACCTTGATGGTGCTGCTGGGTTCCTCCATTGCCCCGTATATTTGTGGTTTTGGGCCCCAGGGCATTGGGCCCTCTAGTCCATTTTTTGGCAATGGAGCCTGATACCTTTCTCCACGATATCGTGGGTAAACACTTGGTCCTTGTCCGTTTTTTAATAACGGAATACCCTCTATGGTGGTTCGAGAACGGCATTCATTAGCCCAATGTCTCCCTCTATGTCATCGTGGGCAAATACCCGGTATTCTATTCCTTTGATACCTAGCTTTGTTAAACCCTCCTCCTATGGAGCAACTCCTTTTAAAATGTCCTGTTTGATTACAATTATAGCATGTTTTTGGCCTGGCATCTAAAGCCTGTTGTACTGCTGCTAAGACTTGCCCTTGTTCATTAATGTCTCTACGTAATTTAATATATGTGTTTAAATCTTAATGTCTTCATGGTCTAATGACCTCTCTGCAGCAATGATTTGCTTGGTCATAAGCAAGTTGTTTTATAAATGGCATTGCCTGTTCTGTATTTCCAAATATTCTAGAAGCTGTCTGAATAAGCCTATCTACAAATTCAGCGTAAGGTTCATTAGTTCCTTGTATTATCTTAGATAATTGACCTTGTAAATCTCCATGCCCCTGTAAAGTTTTCCATGCCCTAACTGCATCTACAGCAATTTGTGCGTATACGCCAGGATCATATTCAATTTGTTGTCTTTGACCCTCATAAGGTCCCTTTCCTAATAACATATCTAGATTTCTTTGAGGGTAACGGGCTTCTGCATTTCGCCTAGCTGTCTCCATGCAAAATTCCTCATTGGCAACCTTCCATAACAAATATTGTCCTCCATTTAGCACAGATCGACACATGTTAGCCCAATCTGCTGGTGTCATGTCCAAGTTGGTAACAGATTTGACCATACTTATGGTAAAGGGTGCTTGAGGACCATAGGTTGTTACAGCCTCCTTTAATTGCTTTACTGTTTTGAAATCTAAAGCACGGTGAATCCATTGCCCTCCTGCCTGCTCAAGTACAGGACATGCTAATCTTTTTGGTCCTGCCTCAGAATTCCGTCCATCAACTACGGGAGTTGAGGGCCGCTCAGCTGTAGATGGAGCTGTTGGTTGAATTACGCCATCTGGTGATAGAACGGAGTTAGTAGCAGCCTCCTGTTGTAATTCTCTACCTGATGGCTGTTTTTCCTCTAAGCTTTCTTTCTTTAAATTTTCCTCTGTCTGACTAGCTTGAGAGACCTTCTCTTTTGCTTGACCTAACGTTTTTTCTACCATAGTCTGGACCTCTAACAATTTACTTAACAGTCTTTTGGTTTGTTTTTTACTAGATTCTAATCTACTATAAAGGTAACGCAACCCAATAAGATAGGATAAAACAAAGCCAAAACAGAATGAAACAAAAACAGAGCAGAGAATGGTTGTATCAATTTTCTCTTTCTCAGGGCCAAATAACTTCAAACCTTGAGCCAACCATTTTTCCCAGTTCGCCTGAGAAAATTCTAGGGCTAGGGAGCTTGAAATAAAAACAAAATAAATCAAAACAAGAACACATTGTTTTTTGAAATGGTCACCCATTCTATCGCCTTCCCTCAGGGGCGAGCAATTTTACTCACCTCTAAGCTTCAGGCGTTCCCTGTCCGGGCCACCAATTGCCGCAGTCTGGCTGGGCACAGAATCACGAGCCACTCAAGCAGGAACAAAACTTTATTTTTGAAAATGCCGCCAATACCCCGTACGTGTCCGGCAAGCAAGCCGGTCCACCCATGCGGTCGCGTCTACCGGAACGGGGCCCAGCACCTCCCCCGGAATTCCCTCCTTCTATCCTTCCCCAACCAATGGGAACTCTCCAGGAGTCCCGTAACATGAGTCCCGTAGCAGGCCAAGGTGAACAGCAGGAGTCCAATTTCCATATGAATGTAAATCTTAACATAATCATATCATCTCAATGGCTAGCTGGCGTCACCTTACAACCAAAAGTGCCATGCATCATATTATTTGGTTGTGGCTCCTAGCACATAAGGACATATAACATAGTTTTTCCTCCATTTTAATTCCCAAAACTATATCCTTCCCTGTCTTCCCTTCCTCGATCCTCTTCCTGTATGCTCTATTCATCTTCCTTCTATTTATTTATGTTTTAATTGATGCGTTTTATATATATATATAATATTATATAAATAATATTATATATATAATATATAATATTATATAAATAATAAATTATATATAAATAATATTATATATATATATATATATATATATATATATATATATATATATATATATAATTGGAATGCATTGTGGCATATTCATACATGCACCTAGTATAATTTGGTCAACTTTAGTGGTTTTAATTCATATTTCTCTGATTGTTAATATGATAAAGAATCTTTTCATATGCTTATTGCAGTTTGAAACTCCTCTTTTGGGGATATCCTTTGTTCATCTTTTAAATGGATTGTTTGTATATTTGTTTAGATTTTTAAAGTACTCTGAATTTTGGCAGTTAATGTATTATAAATAACTGCATGCAGTCTATGACTTTGGTGTTATTCATATCCAGGAATTTTAATTTTAATAAAGTCAAATTTATCATTATTTTCCTTTTCAGGTTTGCACATGTGTGTGGCAGGGAGGAGAGAGAGAGAGAGAGATAGGGAGGGAACAGGGAGGGGAGAGTTTTAAGAAATCCTAGCATATCTAGAAGTCTTATATCTTCCTCTAAGAATTGTAGTTTTCATTTTTAAATGGAAATTTGTTTATTCTATAAAATGTGGTGTAAGATAAGGATAAAGGATTTTTTTTTTCTATAAGGATAATTTGAACTTGTGATCCTCCTGCCTCAGCCTCTTGAGCTGCTGGGGATTACAAGCATGTGCCACCATTTTGGGCTCTTTAGTGTCTTAACTATTACAGCTTAATAGAATGTCATGATAGCTAGTAGGACAATTCTCTTCATTCATTTTGTTTGAATTTTTAAAAGTTGTTTTGCTTAACCATACATTCTAAATGCTTAACCATATATTGTAAATACTTTTTCAATAGGCTCATTTAAATAGATGTATTCTTTTCCTCCAGGAAACCTATCATAACTCAGTTAACAAAAACCACTTTTTAATTCAGTGAGAAAAATAAATGAGAAAAGTAACTGACTTGGTGAGGTGCTGGTTGAGAATTTTTGTTCAGGAAAGTTCTCTCTGAGGAGATGACATTTGAGTTGAGTCATGAGAAATGGGAACAATCAATGTGAAGAATTAGGGGATTTGATGTAAAAATAATCATGTGCAAAGGCAAGAAGAATCATGTGGTTGTCATGTGGGAAATTAATTGAGAGGGAAATGAGATGTAGTCACCAGCTAGGTTATATTAGCCTGGTGGACTGGATTTGGAAACTTGTGTTTTCTTCTGGATAGAATGAGAAGTTATTGAAGGATTTTTTATATTTTAAAACAAAATAACTGGTTGTTATATGGAAAATGCCTTATATAGGATATAGTATTCTAGTTAACTGGCCATTACAGTATATATACATTTTTTTTGTGTGTGTGTGTGTGTGTGTGTGTGGTGTTGGGGCTTGAACCCAGTGCCTTATCCATGTATGGCAAGCACTCTACTAACTGACCTATATCTCCAGCCCTGGCCATTAAAATAGACTGGGTGAGAGATGAAGAAATCTTAGAAAATGAGGTGACAATGGGGCTAGAAAGAAATGAATAAATAGGGTTAAAAAGCTGTTTAGAAGGTAAAATAATAAGGATATTGAATTTGGATTTAAAAAAAATTTTTTTAGTTGTTGATGTACCTTTATTTTTTGTGTATTTATATGAGGTGCTGAGGATCGAGCCCAGTGCCTTACACATGCTAGGCAAGCGCTCAACCCCAGCTGAATTTGGGTTTTGAGAAAGAATCAAGAATGGCTTCCTGGGCTGGGGATGTGGCTCAAGCAGTAGCGCGCTCGCCTGGCATGCGTGCAGCCCAGGTTCGATCCTCAGCACCACATACAAACAAAGATGTTGTGTCCACCGAAAACTGAAAAATAAATATTAAAAAAAAAATTTCTCTTTAAAAAAAAAAAGAATGGCTTCCTGTTTCTTAGCTTGAGAAAGTGGGCAGATAATCATGCCATTTGCTGACCTGGGGAAGACTGGTGTAGGAACTGCTTTAATCTGGGTTGATGACTCTGTGTGTCCGCTACTATTGTCATTTTAGGTGTTTTCTTTGCCTTTCTTGTTTGAATCTCATTTCTTATTTTCTTGTTTTGTCTTCTTGCTTTATTGAAGCATATACTCCTGTAATATCCCAAGAAAGGGAGAGGAGGAGATAAATTTTGGGGGTTCTTGAAAGTTTGAAAATGTCCTTATTCTTCTTTTAAACTTGATTGATAATTGGAACAGGTGTAGAAGTCACCTGCAGAAGATTGCAATTATTTCCTCTTCAAATGAGAGACCCCCCAACACATGTACTTTCATAGTTCCATGGATGCAGGATCTTTTCTTATGTTTGTAGGGATTTCAATTATAGTAAAAAATTCTTCTGAACCTTGTGTTGTCTCTTTTCTGCTCTGTCTTGTCGATGGCTTTCCTTGGACTGATGATTCTTACTTGTATGTGTTTATTAAAGAATGAGGCTCTACAATGTGAATTAGAAGCCCCTTGGGCATGGGTTGAGATGATACTACTGATCTTTTCTGTAGTATGATCAGGCAACATCCAGGCCTTTTTATTGGGTAATTGCCAGGTTCATTATCTGGAAGACTTTCTCTGGGCTATGAAATAAAAGTCATGTAGGTGCATATATTCTATGCATCAACAAAATATCAATTATTGAGCCTAAAAGCATGCAAATTTTAAGATGACATATTTAAAATACTAGAACATTATATTTACTTACATATAAGGATATATAATGAGAGTGCCAATTCCTCTACATTTTTAATAACATTAATATTATAGATTTTGTAAGCTTATTTTCTAATTCAATAGATGGAAATGGTATCTAATTGCTCTTTTATTTCATCTTATTGCTGTGTGTGTAACAATTCATGCCATTTGTTCATGTTTTTTTGGTGGGGTACTTGTCTTTTTCTTATTCATTTGTAATATAGTCTTTTTATATATATGTTATGAAATTTAACCTTTTCACAGTATATTACAGATATTTCTTCCCAGCTTTTAAATGTCTTTCAATTACTTTATTTGAAATGTAGAAGCTCTTAAATATTTTTTTTTTTATTTTTGAAACAGTAATAAATTATTCCATGTAAAAAGAAAGAGATAAAAGTGTGATAAGTGGACAAAGTCTCCCATCTACTCCTTTTCTCTAATTTTCCTCTCTGGAATTGCCTTTTTCTTCTAAGGGTATTCTTTGTATATATAGGTCCTCTTTTTTTTTTTTTAACCCCCCTTTCTTTCTATATAAGCAGTAGCAGTGCTAGATTGTTGTAAGAATGGCCCTGGTAAATTCTGCCTTTGGATATAATGTTGCCATTCCTTTCACCAAGACTTAGAGTTTCTTACCTCCCTTCTTGAGTCTGGACTGGCTTTGTGACTAGATTTTGCTAATGTAGGATGTGGGGTGATGTGGGACTTCTGAGTCTAGGCCTTAAGAGGCCTTGCAGTTCCATTTCCACCATCTTGGAATAGCATTATTGCCATGTCAGTGTAGTCTGTGTGAGAAAGAATGGCCTGCATCCCAGCTATGCTCATCCCACAGCCATCCTGTCTGGCAGGCCCTCTTTAAGACAGTGTGCAGGCTGGCATAGGGACTTCATTCTAAGATGAGGATCTCTGCTGGTGGGGGAGTCATAGATGTTACAAGGCAGAATTTTGGCTAGAGCTCAGGGGGTTTCTGTAGGTACCGTAAACATCTGAAACTCAGTGACAGTATATGGCGTTTATATTTTAGAAATCTTACTGAGTTCAGTTTGTCCTTCAGAAACTATTTCTCGGATGTTTTCAACCAGAAGAAACAGCTCCACTTACTCTTTATGTCCCAGCCCAATTTTTCAAGGTGCTGTTAAATGGGGTCTTCTGAAATTTTTAATTTTGCATTCTGTGCTTAGGATTTTAAGTAGGGTTATTGGTTTTGACCCAGTAAACCCTGGAATTACTGACCTCAGGAACTGAATTTTGGGTAGTAAGTACTAGGATAAATCTGGGTCTGGGATTTTAGGTGATTTTGAATCACCTAAAAAAAAAAAAAGAAGTTTTTTTTTTTTTTTTTTTTTTTTAATGGGCCGTAATGACCTTATTTCAGGGGGACTTGATTTAGTATGGAGGCTGGGGTTGGGGAAGAAGTGAAGGGAAGTAGCCAGTCCAATGTGTGAAGAAAAGGGAGCGGAAAATTCATAAAGTCTAGGTCTAACTCTACTTCATATTGTTCAAGGCAACAAAACAAGAATCACCCCACTGTTATCTATTGTTTCTTCTATATAGTTTTAAGGTTGTATTTTGGGGCTAGTTCTTGTTTCATTAGGATGAAAAATTTGCAAGCTTCCTTGAGTTTAGAAGATAGGTAAGGATCTTTTTAAAAAATTATTTTTGTAGTTGTAGATTGGCAGAATGCCTTTATTTTATTTGTTTATTTTTATGTGGTGCTAAGGGTTGAACCCAGTGCCTCACACATGCTTGGCAAGTGCTCTGCCACTGAGCCACTGCCCCAGACCATGGATCTTTTGGTGTATATTTATATGCACATAAATTTGTTATAGCATTCCAAATTGATTATTCCTGTACCATCACTTACATGTTAAAAGGAGCCTTATGTTCAAGTAAGAAAGATGGAATAGCCCACTTTTTAGCTTCCATGTTGCTTGAATAATATTACTTTTTGGTGCCATGGTGCTTGGGAAATAATTTTATAACCTTCCTTCTCAGGGCCGCATTTCCTGAGTAATTTGGTTATCTTTGCTGTGGCATGTTATGAAAGTTTTTATCCTACTGACCTTGCTGCTCTTGACTTTTTCAAAAACATATCCTTTTTGTTTTCTGAAAAGGTTTTTATCTTAACCTTTGCTCTTGCCAGTTTATGGATAACAAATCTTGAATCGAGTGGAAGTTTTGGAGGACATTTTGAGGTTCCACTTTTAAGTGGGTATAATGCCTTCAGAATAATTTTTTTCCTTTTATAGCCTTCTAAGACTTTTTTTTCATTTAAAAAGCATTACATAAATTTTTTTGTGGCTAAGTAAATTATTAACATATTGGTTCAATTTTGAACCTAGCAAGCACATACTTTTTAAAAAACTTGGTAAAATATATGTCACCTCAAGTTTACATTTTAGCCATTTTTTAATGTACATTTCTGTGGCATTAAGTACCTTTACAAATGTAGCATGTGGCGATGCACATGTCTGAGACTTTTTTCATTTTTCAAACCATACTATACTTATCAAATAATAACTTCCCATTTCTCCTTCACCCAACCATAGGCAACCATCATTCTACTTTCTGTCTATGAATTTTACTACTTTGGGTACCTACATATAAGTGGAATCATGTAGTGTCTGTCCTTCCGTGACTAATTTTACTTAGCATAATATCTTTATGGTTCATCTATATTATATCATGTGTCAGAATTTTCTTTCTTTTTAAAGTAAAGTAATATTCACGTGTGTGTGTGCTCATGTGTGTGTGCGCACGTGTATGTATATAAATAGTAACACATTTTGTTTATGAATTCATCTTATGGTAGTCATCTGTCTGTTGCATCTACCTTTTGACTGTTGTAAATAATGCAGTTGTTAGTAAGGGTGTATAAATGTCTGTTCAAGCCTCATTTTAGTTCTTTCAGGTGTAGAATCAGAAGTAGAAATGCTGGATCATATGGTCATATGGTAATTCTATGTTTTGTTTTTGGAGGAATTGCCATACTGTTTTCTACAACAACTACACCATTTTATATTCTTAACAATAATTCACAAGAGCTCTAATTTCTCTGTATTCTCACCAACACACTTGTTACTTTCTGTTTTTTGTTGTTTGTTCATACACACACATACACACACACACACACACACACACACACACACACACACACACACTCCGAACCCAGGGGCGCTTAACCACTAAGCAATATCCCCAGCCCTTTTTGTTATTTTGAGACAGAATCTTACTAAGTTGCTTAGGGTCTCGCTAAGCTGTTGAGACTGTCGGACTTGTGATCCTCCTGCCTCAGCCTCCTGAGCTGCTGGGATTATAGGCATGTGCCACTGTGCCTAGCTGTTTTTGTTTATGATAATAGTCATCCAAATGCATGTGAAGTGGAACCTCACAGGGTTTTGGTTTGCATTTCTCTAACGGCTAGGAATATTGAGTATCTTTTTTTGTGCTTATTGGCTATTTGTATATCTTTTTTGGAGAAATGTTTATTCATTTAATTTAAGTACTCTTTGGCCACTTAAATTTTTTTTTTGTTATTGAGTTATTGGATTTTAAAAAAATAGATTTTATATTTCAATTTCTTGTCAGATAGATGCATGATTTGCAAATAACTTCTTCCATTCCACAAGTTATCCTTTTATTCTGTTGATAGTGTCCTTTAAGGCATGAAATTTTCACTTTGACAAAGTCTAGTACTTAATATATATTCTTCACTTGGTAAATTGAGCCTTGGGGAACAACTTCTCAGGCCTGCCCCTCTCTTAGCACTTTCTGTGCTTTATTCTCTTTAAAGGCTAGAAAAAACTGTGCTAAAAGGGAGAGGAAAGCCATTTATTAATGTACCTACTTCCCCTGGAGAGAATTAGTGATTCATAAAATTTTATATTGTTAGGATTATGGTAGTAGTGCATAGAGTATGCTAAGATATCGGCTGACTCAAGCAACTCTATATTCAGCAGTATGGACATAATATATAGCTGTTGCAAGGAATAATGTTTTCATTGTAATATAAGTGTAACATAAGTGTTTTGAAAGATGTTCTTGCATATAATCCTTACACAACAGTAGTCTCTTGCTTATCTGCAGTCTTGCTTTCTGTGGTTTTAGTTATCTGCAGTTAATCATAGTCCCAAAATGTTAATATTTGTCTTGACTCTTGAGAGTGACCACATTCACATAACTTTTCTTGTGTATATTGTTATAGTTGTTCTATTTTATTATGAGTTATTGATGTTAATCTCTCACTGTGCCTAATTTATAAATTAAACTTCTTCATAGGTGTGAATCAGTAGGAGAAAACAGTATATATAGGGTTCAGTAGTATCCATGGTTCAGGTATCTACTGGGGGTGTTGGAATGTGGCCCCCAAGGATAAGGGGGAATACTGTAATTATTGTCTTATAGAATGAGTTTTTAAAAATCTTAGAGAAGGTAAAAAAGTAAATCAATTAATATTGGTATAAATATTACCCTTTTGTATATGTATAGATGTTGTATAAATCCAAATATACAGTGAAAGATTTGGAAAAATTTTTAGCCAATTAATATAGTGCTTAACGGGGAAAAGAAAGGAGTGTGAATGTTGAAGGGGTAATTGGTGCCTTCATTTCTATATTATTAGAATTTTACACTTTTTTTTACAATAAGGACATTTTATTATGATTTGTATGAAAAAAGTGAATATGGCTTAAAATCAGTGTCTGCTATAGGTCAAGTGAGAATAGAAGTTGAAATTTGGTATTTGGAGAAAAAACAGATTTTGGGATAGAAAAGAAAAGAAATGGATTGGAGGAGAAATGAAATTTAAAAGAAAGCATTTATTTTTTTAATTAATTATATATGACAGCAGAATGCTCTTTGATTCATTGTACACAAATGGAGCACAACTTTTCATTTCTCTGGTTGTACATGATGCAGAATCGCACCATTTGTGCAATCATACATGTACCTAGGGTAATGACGTCCATCTCATTCCATCAACTTACCTAGCCCCATGCCCACCCCCCCCGCCTTTGCCCAATCCAAAAGGAAGAATTTTTGTCACTTCTTTGTGCTCTTCCCAGTGTAGGTTTATCTGTGTGTGAGTATATAATCTATTTTGTAGAAATGGTAAGACATTGGCTAACATCCTTGGAAAGAATGTAAAATTTATTTCACTTGTGAATTGGGTAGTGGATTCTGACCAAGGCCCACAGTGGATTCAGAGCCCTAAATAGACTTAATGTCCATTATTGATTATTTTTTTTCTAGAAAGAAATGAATACTATTAGCACTCACAAATAGATTAAAATTCTTTTTCTTGTGCTGTATTTGCTCCCAGTAAATTTGTGAGGAAGTTTAATTTTCCCCTTAAATTTTTTTTCAAATACATGAGGACTTACGAATTTGAGAGGTTACTAAACTCATTCATGGTTACTTTTCTGATAAGTAGTGGAGGGCTGGACTGGATTCCCAGTCTAATCTATCATATGTTATACATATTTTTTCTCAAGAAAATATTGGCCAGGAAAAGATAGGTATCACTTAATAATTCAGTACAATCTAGAGTGGGTTTCCCTGACATCTACATTTAGGAAACATCTTTGGGTATGACCACTTAAAGAAAATCTAGTTACTGTTTAGAATTCAGATAGAAATTTGTTAGGAGATGAAGACTAAAAAATCAAAACTAAAACTAGCTCATTATTAGAAATGATTTAGAGGAAGGATATGTCAAAAGAATACTCGGAAAGAAATAAGTTTGTTTCTAGGCAATAATTTACCACACCTTGGATAAAACTCAGAGCACTAGATAATCTGATAAGAATTTGTTAATGTCTAAAAATTAAAGAATATAGGGGAAGGAATACAATATAATCATTGAACCTGGGGCATAATTGGAATGCATGTAGTTATGTTAAGAATGTGATTGATTTACTTTTTGACCTAAAGTCTCAGTCTCTTTTATTCTTTTTGTTTGTTTTTTCCCTGCCATTATACATGTTATTGAAGGGCTAAAAGCTTGGATGATGTTGCAGATCTTAATTAAAAGTATGATGCAATTATTGGCATTATGGAATAACTTCTTACAGCATAGTACTGTGTATTTAATTTTTCCTTAAAATAGTGTTCATCATATTTTGTATAATAAAAATATTTTTTGGAGTTGTCATTGGCAGGTGTTTATAATTATATTTATTACGTACTTCTTTGCACACCTTTATATAAGAAATTAAAAGGAATTTGTAAGTCAGCAAAGGATTCCAAGAACCACTATATAATTCAAATAGAAGATTGGCAGTATAGGTAGATTGGCAGAATTTAAGATACCTCTTTAATCTTTTGAACCTGAATTCAGGATGTAACAGGCTATGATTCAAAAACAAGTTTTGAATCTGAATTCAGGATGTAACAGGCTATGATTCAAAAACAAGTTTTGAACCTGAATTCAGGATGTAACAGGCTCACTTCAAATGATCATTTCAAATGTGAACGCCTGGGATTTAAAACTGAGCTATAGCCAGGCATGGTGGCACATGCCTGTAATCCCAGCAGCTCGGGAGGCTGAGGCAGGAGGCACTTAGCAACTCCACGAGACCCTGTCCCTAAATAAAATACAAAATAGGGCTAGGAATGTGGCTCAGTGGTTGAGTGCCTCTGAGTTCAATCCCTGGTAACCTGTTCCCCCCAAAACAAAACAAAACAAAACAAAACAAAAACTGAGCTATACTACCTTTAGAATTTCTAAAAGCTTATGAGTTACTTGCAAGGATTATGCTAGCATTCATCTTGCAAGTTTAGGTGACCCCTCTGATTTGAGTCATCAAATTTGTTAATATTATCATATGAAGAATAAATCAAAAAATATGTTGAACTATATCTGGATCAAAATGAATTAGCATGATAGGTTCTGAGTAGTCAGATAATCTGATGATAAATTTTAGGCAGTGAGGGGCTGGAGATGTGGCTCAGCTGTAGCGCGCTCGCCTGGCATGCGTGCGGCCAGGGTTCGATCCTCAGCACCACATACCAACAAAGATGTTGTGTCCGCCGATAACTAAAAAATAAATATTAAAATTCTCTCTCTCTCTCTCTCTCTCTCTCCCCCTCTTAAAAAAAATTTTAGGCAGTGAACTAAATTGATATTGCTCTTAACTTAGTTGGGATATGAAAAGAATACTCAGAAAGAAATAAGTTTGTTACTGTTTGGGAAAACTAAGATGAATATGGAGATTGGGGGACATCAAAGTAAAGCAGTTTATCTTCACATCCAAGGACCTTCAGCATCTAAAGAATCATTAGTGAAGTGTTTCTCAAATTGTCTTTGATGAAAGACTAGAATTTAAAAAAATTTCCAATTGGTCATGAACTGATAGTTTATAAAATATCATAAAGATGAATTGAAAAATAAAATGAAAAATACAGGAAACACCATAACCTTTTTTTTTTTTTTTTTGGTATCAGGGATTGAACCCAGAGGCACTTAACCTCTGAGCTACCCCTTTTTAAATTTTTTTATTTTGAGGCAGAATCTGGCTGAGTTGCTTAGGGCCTCCATAGAGGCTGCCTTTGAACTTATGATCCTCCTGCCTCAGCTTCCCAAGCTTGTTTTTGGATTCATTACACTTAACACATTGATAAGAAAGTTTAAAAATTCCTACACTCAATTTCTGTACTTTTCTCATTGTGGGTTAATAATAGTTCATAGGCCAGAATTGGTTCATGGACCTCAATTTGAGTAGCACTTGTATAGAAAGGTTTTGGCATTCTGACAGTCCAGGAGTTGGCTTTTTTTTTTTTTAAAGAATTCTGTCTCACAAGTGAGACAATAGATTTTGGATAATCTAAATTAAAAAAATATGATAGATGATTACAAGAATGAAGACGTCTCTCAATATTCCCCAGATTTTCAGTTAGTTGGGTCAATAAAACTCAGGGGATCATCATTACTTTGCATTTGCTATTACTGAAAAAAAAAACATGACTTTTGAATAAAGAGAGAATGTTTACAATAGTTTTTTTTTTTTTTTTGGTAATCACTGTCTGTAGTGTACTATCTGTACCGCTCAAATTTACTTTTTATAAGAAAAGCACATACTGGGTGCCTGTTAAGTGTGAGGCAGTGTGGAAATACCAGTGTAAATAAAGTGTATAGCTTGAACATCAAGGGAAACACATTGAAGCTCAAGATTCCCTTGAGAATCTGAGGCATCAGAGCATGCCAAGGTACCTACTCTCCAGTCTTTTCCTCTATGGGCAGGAACTTAGATGAGAAGTAGGTAAATAGTGTACAAATGATATAAAATATAAAGCCCCCAGAGTTCAGAGTATAGGAGTATATTCTACTTAGAACATGTTTTGGGTCAAGCAGCAAAAATGATGCTTAAAAAGGTTACAGGAGTATTTTTACTTAAAGTTAACAGTGTTTAACAATTTTTTATAAAATTACATTGTATATTAAATGTAGAAAAATAGCATGTCAGTTGACTTTGGCCTTTATAACTTTTATTAATGTGAGAATTACCAGCATTCCCACAGTTGGAATCACTATCAATCCACGACATTTATGTAATTTGCTTGACTTTGCAGTGATCTTGGAGTTCGCTTGTCCACTCTAGGCCTATCCTGCTCACCAGTGCTAATTCTGAATGTTAGCAGGTGCCTCCTGTGTGCTGGCAGTTGCTGTGAGAGACACTAAGAGGTCTGGGGCTTAATGCACCCAATTTCTTTTTAGAGTTTCCAATCAGTGTCTGATTCCTAGGTTTTGCAACTGAAGGGCAATTGTGGGGAATGTTTTTCCTTCCACTCTCTTGACCAGATCCAGCTCATTCTTAAAGGCCCTTTTCCCCAATAAGCCTTACTTGATCACTCCAGTAAAAAGTGTTTCTCTGCTCTCTCAAATGCAATTGCACTTATATTCTTTAACCACTAATTTGGCAATTAATCATGTTAATTGCTTTGTGTCTTGCATCTATTGTTGTCTTGAATTGTTATTTAAGTGGTGTCTTGACTTTCATGGTTTGTTTTTTTCTCTTCTGATTGTGCAAATTTCTTGAGAATGGCGATTCCTTTCTGTAACTCTAGTGCAGTGATCTCCAAACTTTTTTGATTATCTACCTGTCTTTGTCCCTCATGGCTACTATAACAAAATACTTCACAATGGGTAATTTATTAACAACAGAGTTCTATTGTTCAGAGTTCTGGAGACTGGGAAGTCTAAGACAATAATGCCAGCAGACTCAGTGTCTGGTGAAGCCCCATTCCTCATAGATGGTGTCTTCTGTGTGTCCTTATGTGGTAGAAGGTCAAGGGGGTAAACAAGGTTCCTCAGGCTTCCTTTATAATGGCACTGGAACCAATGAGGCTTCTCAAGACGTAATCAGTTCCTACTTCTTAATACCACACATCAGGAATTAGGTTTCATTATGTGAATTTTGGAGGGACACAGTCTATGGCACATCTCAGACCATTTGATTAGGATCCCTAATACATGTACTTTTATTTAACTATGAAAATATATTTATATATTATAAAAATACATAAAATATAAATTTTATGTATTTTCCCCATATATTTATTGAATCCCCACTGAATATCCAACATCATGCCAGGCGCAGAGTATCTGACAATGAATTAGATAGACTTGGGCTTGCTTTCATAAGAGTATATGCTCATTTTTCTTTTTAAATATAAATGAAAAAAGTGACATTAAGATGAAAGAAGCAATATTGTTCCCTCAGGGCACTTGAACAACTGTATGGCAACCAACCCCAAGTGCCAGGATCAACCTGTATGTCACATATTGGTGAGGATGAATTTCTTTTATTCACAACACATGTATATTTTGCTTTTCCTTCCTCAAGATTCTTTTCTGTACTCTAGTGAGTTGTCTTCCATATTCACCTGAAGATAGATAAGTCACCTGTAGCATTTTCGTCACAGATATTCAGTAAATAGTTGTGAATTTACTGAACATCTGTGACTGGTATAGAAAAGTTGGAGAATAAATGTGAATCCCCAATAACAAACTTCTGGAAAACTTTCTAGTTCACTAAGAGTTAAAAAGAGTTCTAAAACAGAAGAAATTAAGAGCCTGAGAATAGACTCCTTCAAAATGACTTATTGTCACTGGAAGGGAAAATATGAACCTGCATATACAGGTGGCTGTGTTGAACCAAGAACCATAGAAAATTCAGCTCAAATTATTGTGATCATGGCTAAGCCCAGAAAGTGGTTTGCACACTTCAGTGTGCGTTAGATTGCCTGGAGGGCTTGTTAAAATACAGATAGGTAAAACATACATTTACATTGTAATAAATATTAAAATGTGAACATCTGAGGTTTTTCAAGTTGGCAGAATAGAGCAGGTCACTTTCCTGGCTGCTCCGTGACATGAAACCAAGAAAGCATACAGTCAGCTTCTCAGCAAGGTGGATGAACAAAAAAAGAAGGGGGCAGTGTCTTTGCTGGAATTTAAAACTGGACACTTAAAACAGATGGGGTACTCATAGGCTTGGATATAGTAAAATAAGGAAGAAATCTCAAGTGACATAGCCATTGCTGCAGCCAGGCTGGAAGCATCAGTCAGAGTGATTTCTCTGTGAGCAATGTGGAGGGATAAAGGAACACGCACTTTGAGGAGGACAAGGCATGTCTGGGTATGGACATGATCTCTAAACGCTTTAGAGATCAAGGACGTTGCCCAACAAACCTGGAAGGTGTGCTGCACAATAACCTTGTGCAGAAAAGAAGCCACCATCTCTCTAGGCAGCATGCTGCAGACAAAGAAAGGAACCAGCAGCTGAGGGAGCTGATTCCTAGCAAACCCATGTTTGGCCCCAAATACAGGTCTAGTAAACACACATTACACAACATAGAGTGTGCTTAAGTGATGAGGTGAAAATCAAATGTGGAGAGAGGGCTACACAGGGACAACTGGTCATGGAAACCCTCCTAGCTCTTCCCCTCCCCATCCAAACTGGCTGTTTGCAGGACTGGGTGGGGGGAGAGGCATCTGGCCCAGATGGAGATTGAACCCAAAACCAGGATATGGGGGTCTGCAGGTGATATAGGGGGACTAAGAATTGGCTCCTCTATCACATGAGTAGAACCTAGGGGAATTCCCTGGAGTACAGTCTTCCAGCCTGGAAGAGATTCTGGAACAAAACAAAACAAAAACAACAACAACAACAACAACAAAAACAAACCCAGCAGAAATCATCAAAATAAAGGAATCAAGAAACCAAATTTAAAATTTGATTGAAAGCACCCCCAACAGACTAGATCACTTGGAAGACAGAGTTTCAGACAATGAATGCAAAATATATAATATTGAAAACAAAGTTGCTTGTGGCTGGGGTTGTGATTCAGTGGTAGAGCACTTGCCTAGCACTTGTGACACACTGGGTTTGATCTTCAACACCCTATTAAAAAACCCCCATAAAATAAAGGTATTATGTTCATGTTTAAAAATAAAAGATGTTAAAAAACCATGAACAAAACTTCTGAGAAATATGGGATAACTTGAAGAAACCAAATTTAAAATTTATTGGAATAGATGAGGGCTTGGAGATACAAATGAAAGGCATGAACAATCTTTTCAATTAAATGATATCTGAAAATTTCCTAAACCTAATGAATGAAATGGAAAATCAAATGCATGAGGTTTAGAGGTCCCCAAATATACAACATTATAATAGACCCACATTAAGGCACAGTTATAATGGAAATGCCTAATATACAGAATAAGGATAGAATTTTAAAGGGTGCCAGAGAAAAACAACAGAGGGAAAACCAACAGAGGGAAACCAACCCCAATCTCGGCTACCTTTCAACTCAGACCCTCAAAGCTAGGAGGTCTTGGAATAATACATACCAAGCTCTGAAAGAAAATAGATGCTAGTGAAGAATAGTATGCCCAGAAAAATTAAGTTTCAGAATTAATGATGAAATAAAAACCTTCCATGATAGACCAAAGAATTCACAACTAGAAACCCTGTACTACAAAATATACTCAATAAGATATTTTATGAAGAAAAAATGGAAAGTAAAAGTGAAAACCAACAAAGGGGGAACTATACTGATTTAAATTAAAAATAGAAGTAAAATGACTGGGGATAAAAGTTGTATTTCAATAATAACATTGAATGTAAATAGCCTAAACTTATCAATCAAAAGACATAGACTGGCAGATTTAATTATAAAACAAGATGTGACAATATGCTGTCTCCAAGAGACTCACTTCATAGGCAAAGACATCCACAGACTGAAGGTAAAAGGATAGGAAAAACCATATCATTCACATGAATCTCATAAACAAGCAGAGGTTTCTATCCTCATATCAGATAAAGTGGACTTCAAGCCAAAATCAGAAAGGACAAAGAAGGACATTTCATAAGGTTTAAGGAAATTAAATATACATCAACAAGACGTAATACACAATGAAGTTGGAGGGAAGAACACAAGTTCACTGGATTAGACAAAGGGGAATGAAGGGAAGGGAGGGTGGATGGGAATAGGGAAGACAGTAGAATGAATCAGACAAACTTTCCTATGTTCATATGTGAATATTTGACCAGTGTAACTCCACATCATTTATAACCACAAGTATGGGAGGTTATACTCCATATATATATATGATATATGAAAATACAGTCTACTGACATGTGTAACTAAAAATAACAAACAAAAAGTAAAAAATAAATTGAAAAAAATGTGAACATCTGTGTCAGCCCCACTCAGGTTAGAAATAAAGTGTTGGCAATACCCAGGAGTCCCCCATGTTCATCTTCCCAGTTACCACTTCCTTCTTCCCCCACTGATTAAACCAATGTGCTGATTTTTTTTGACATAACTTTTTTTAGTTGTAGGTGGACACAATATCTATATTTATTTATTTATTTTTATGTGGTGCTGAGTTTGAACCCAGTGCCTCACACATGCTAGGCAAATGCTCTATCCCTGAGCTACAATACAGTCCCACTATATTGACTTTCATGGTAATCACTTTATTGCTTTTGTATAATACTTTTTATCACTTAGTACACAAAATGCTACAGTTTTTTTCTAGTTTTGAGCTTTAAATAACAGAATCATAGTTATACATTGTTTCATCAATATATTTGTGAGATAAATCTATATCATTTCACATAGGTATGGTTTATTTCATTGCTGTACATCTTTATTTATTTCCCTGTTCTAATAGTTGATGGGTATTTGTTGCTTAGTTTGAAATTTTATTTTAATTGTTCAGTGTTTGGGGTTTTTTCAAAGAATGCTACTGCTGTGTGCATTTTTGTCCACATCTTTGGTGAGAATGTGTATACATTTCCCTGGGGGGTTTGTCTAGGATTAAAATTGCTAGATCATAAATGTGCATGTATTCACCTTTAATAAACACTGCCCAACATTTTTCTAAAATGATTTTTCCAATTTATTCTTTCATCAACAGTGTGTAAAATTTCTAGGCATTTACATCCTTGTCAATAGTTGTTTTTATCAGTCTAATTTTAACCATCCTGATGGGGTTTGGTTCCTCATTGCAGGTTTATTTTGCATTTCTTGTTACTAATTAGATTCAGCACTTTATCATATGTTTATTGGCCCTGGATCCACTTCTGGGAAGTGCTTCTTTAGGTCTAGAAACTTGTCTACTTCAAGTTTTTGAAGGCATTATTCTATTTAGTCCCTTTCCCCAGATGATCTTCTTAAAACATTTTTCTTTTATTTTCCACCTGTTCTTTATTGTTGTGGATGATGTGAAGCAAAGGTTATTTTATATTTTCCCGGGGTCCAGTTGAATGAACACCATTTAAATTAATACCCATAAGTCAATTGTGTTCTTATATACCAATAATGAATCTGCTGAAAGAGAAATTAGGAAAACTATCCCATTTCATTCACAGTAGCCTCAGAACCAAAAACAAAAACAAAAACATACTGAAACAAAATTTGGGAATCACTCCCCTTGAAGATACTTTCTTTTCTTTTACTGTTCTGCAGAGCGGCCTTTACCATAAATTAAGCATCCAGGTTTGTGAGACTGTGTTGGGTCTTTTTATTCTGTTCCACTTGTGTATTTGTCTGAATATAGCATGATTATATTTTGATAAATAAAATTTATGATAATTTTTGATATTAGAGGTAACAAGTTTTTTCAAATTTAGCATTTTAACCATTTCTTAAATGTTAAAATAAAAACTTCTGTGGCAATAAAAATATTCAAAATGTTCTACATCCATCACTGATATCCCTCTTAGTAACTCTTTAATTTTTCCCAACTGAAATTCTATACTATTTTTTTATACCTTTATTTTATTTATTTATTTTTATGTGGTGCTGAGGATCAAACCCCCAGTGCCTTGCATGTGCTGGTTAAGTGCTGTACCACTCAGCCCCAGCCCCAGCACCCTCTATCCTATTTTTTAAAAATATTTTTTATAACTTTATTTTATTACTTTATTTTATGTGGTGCTGAGGATCGAACCCATTGCCTCACACATGCTAGGCAAGTACTCTACTGCTGAGCTACAACCCAGCCCTGAAATTCTTTTTTATTAAATACCAACTCCCTGTGTTTACCTTCCCTCAGCCATTGGTAACTGCCATTTTACTTTTTGTCTCTATAAATTTGAAAATTGAAGCACATAGTATTTGCCGTTTTGTGACTGGCTTATTTCATGTAGCAAAATGTCTTCAAGGTTTATCTAGGTTGTGGTGTCAAAATTTCCTTTCTGTTTAAGGCTGAAGAATATTCCATTGTAGATATGTATGTATCTAAATTTTTTTTAAAAAATTATATATTTAATGTGTATAATTTGATAGCTTGAAATATATATATATACATATATATATATATATATATATATATATATATATATATATAGTGAAATTGTGTTATGTATGTATACCACATTTTGTTTATCTGTTTATCCATAGGTGGACCTTTTGGGTTCACTTCTATCCTTTGGCTGTTGTGAATAATCCTACCACATTTTTCAGGAGAATCTTGTCTATGTTTGGTTCTTGGCATTCTATTTATGTATTAGATCTCTCTTTTCAGGTTCTAGATCATTCTGAGAGAACTGACATCTTTTCAAAATGAGTCTTTTAATCCACAAACATGATATCTCTATTTATTTGTTTTCTTTTTTTTTAAAAAATTGTTCTTTTTAGTTATACATGACAGTAGAATTTTGACATATTCTACATACATGGAGTATAACTTCCCATTTTTGTGATTGTACATGATGTGGAGTTACTCCGGTGGTATATTATTTATTTTATTTATTTTTCTTTTAAACAGTAATAGCTTTCTGTATAAAGATCTTGCACATCTTTTGTGACATTTATTTTTATATATTTGATCACTTATGTTATTTTATTTTTCTGAGATGCTGGTGATCAAGCCCAGGGCTTTGCATGCTAGGCCACCTTTCTACCATGCATTACATCCCCAGCCCATTTGATGTTATTTTAGATGGCATCTTTATGAAAGTTTATTTTCTAATTGATTTTTAATATTATATAGAAATGCAGTTGATTTTCTGCATGTTCTTTGTCAAGCAACTTTGCTAACTCACATATTATTTCTTATTATGCATATGAAGATTTAAAAAATTTTCTACTTGCATGTACTTTCTGCAAATAATATGGTTTTATTTCTTCCTTTTCAGTGTTTGTACCTTTCCCTATACTCCTCTGTCCTGGTTAGGACCTCTAGTACAAAGTTGAATGAAAGTGGTGAGAGTAGGTATCCTTGTTTCATTATCTCCAGGAGAAAAACCTAATATTTTGTTATTAAGTCTGATGTTGCTATAGGTTTCTTTTCTTTTCTTTTTTGTAGATAGTCTATCAGATGAAGGATACTCCTTTTTATTCTAGTTTGCAATAGAGTTTTTTTTAAAAATCATGAGTGGATATTTAATTCTATCATTTATTCAAATTGGGATAATCCTACTCATTTTTTTCTTCTTTATTCTGTGAACAGAGTGAATTAAATTTGCATTTTAGAAAAGAAGAAAGGTTAAAAATTAATGGGCTAAATGTCTATCTAAAAAAGTGAAAGGATTTTCCCCATCCTAGTTAACTGTTAAAAATAGTATTTGAGCCATCATTCTTATTTAAATTATATTGTAATTGAAACCACACTTTTGTTATAGGAACACCTACTGACATTTAAAAATTCTTGCTACTCTAAAGTAAAATTGAAACTTACCATTTGTAAATGGAGATAGGGCATAGACTCTTGGAATAACTTGATGCCACATGAACTGGCAAACACGTTTTCTTGAATATTTTAATTTTGTAATTTTTAAAACGTTCTGGATGAGTCATTTATTTTGGTAATGGAATTTTGGAATCTAGTGCTAGGAATTAAATACATCATTTTCTAGTAGGGTCTAGGAATAGTTTTTAGACTTTGGAGATATAAGGTTATATTAGGAATATTGTATGTCATAGGTTGATAGTCCCATGTCCCTGGAGAACAATGTAAAAAATTCTGCTTTCTTTTTACCAGTTTTAATTCTTGACTTTTCTGGGAGAAGAGTCTAAGACTTGACTTTGTGGGATTTGATAGAGTCAACTAATTGAGTTATAATTTCCTTCCAACGTTGTCTATGTAAGATTTCTTGAATGAGAAGTTCAAGTGCTTTGCATTTTGTAGGTTATTTAGATAGATGTCAGGATAACCTGTGTCAAGTCTTTTAGCAATATATATATATAATATTTTTTAGTTATAAGTGGACACAATATCTTTATTTTATCTTTTTTATGTGGTGCTGAGGATTGAACCCGGTGCCTCACACATGCTAGGTGAGCACTCCACCTCTGAGCCTCAACCCCAGCCCGGTCTTTTAGCTTTTTCACTGTCTGGAAACCATGATGATTTTGAAACTGATTTGGTCAGAGTCAGGTTACTGATATTAGATTTAAACCAAAAAACAAAATTAATTCTATAAAATGAAAATGTGAATATCAGCTAACAATTATTCACCTCAGTTTGTGACTTAAAAGTTTCCAAGGCAATTATTGGTCTTCTAGTCTATTTTATTTCATAGGCACCTGTTATTTTAGGTTGCCAAAGCTGAAAACTTCCTTCTCAGCTGATGTTAAATATTGGTCAAGCACAAACGTCACTATCAAGAAAACAGGAAGCTGAGTTAGGAGAGCATGCCAAATGGTAAATTAATAGCCAGGGTAAAGGAAACTGACGCAGACTCAGGGAAGGAACCCTGGATTTGTTCTTTTTAGGTGGCTTAAAGAATAGAAATGGTCTAAATCACATTTTTCCAGAGAGTGTCAAATAATAGGTTTAGCCTTAAGCCAGAAAGAATGTATTTTCTTGTATTTTGCATTGTCTTAAGAATACTAATTTGGGCTGGGGTTGTGGCTTAGCGGTAGAACGCTGGCCTCACAAGTGCGGGACCCTGGGTTCGATCCTCAGCACCACATAAAAATAATAAGTGAAATAAAGGTATTGTGTCCAACTACAACTAAAAAATAAATATTAAAAATAGAATACTAATTTGTTAAAAGTTGTAGAATACTTTCATGTTGCTTTTTAAATCCACATTAATTATTTTTTAAAAAATACTTATTTTGTAGTTTTAGGTAGACACAATATCTTTTTTTTTTTTTTTTATTGGTTGTTCATAACATTACAAAGCTCTTGACATATGATATTTCATACATTAGATTGAAGTGGGTTATGAACCCCCAATTTTACCCCAAATGCAGATAGCAGAATCACGTCGGTTACACATCCACAATTTTACATAATGCCCTAATAGTAATTGTTGTATTCTGCTACCTTTCCTATCCCCTACTATCCCCCCTCCCCTCCCCTCCCAACTTCTCTCTCTATCCCATCTACTGTAATTCATTTCTCTCTTTGTTTATTTTCCCATTCCCCTCACAACCTCTTATGTGTAATTTTGTTTAGCAATGAGGGTCTCCCTTCATTTCCATGCATTTCCCTTTTCTCTCCCTTTCCCTCCCATCTCAAGTCTCTGTTTAATGTTAATTTTTTCTTCCTACTCTTCCTCACTGCTCTGTTCTTAGTTGCTCTCATTATATCAAAGAAGACATTTGGTATTTGTTTTTTAGGGTTTGGCTAGCTTCACTAAGCATAATCTGCTCTAGTACCAACCATTTCCCTGAAAATTCTATGATTTTGTCATTTTTTATTGCTGCATAGTACTCCATTGTGTATAGATGCCACATTTTTTTTATCCATTCATCTATTGAAGGGCATCTGGTTTGGTTCCACAGTCTAGCTATTGTGAATTGTGCTGCTATGAACATTGATGTGGCAGTATCCCTGTAGCATGCTTTTTTGAGGTCTTCAGGGAATAGTCCGAGAAGGGCAATAGCAGGGTCAAATGGTGGTTCCATTCCCAGCTTTCCCAGGAATCTCCAAACTGCTTTCCAAATTGGCCGCACCAATTTGCAGTCCCACCAGCAATGTACAAGTGTACCCTTTTCTCCACATCCTCGCCAGCACTTGTTGTTGTTTGACTTCATAGTGGCTGCCAATCTTACTGGAGTGAGATGGTATCTTAGGGTGGTTTTGATTTGCATTTCTCTGACTGCTAGAGATGGAGAGCATTTTTTCATGTACTTGTTGATTGATTGTATATCCTCCTCTGAGAAGTGTCTGTTCAGGTCCTTGGCCCATTTGTTGATTGGGTTATTTGTTATCTTATTGTCTAATTTTTTGAGTTCTTTGTATACTCTGGATATTAGGGCTCTATCTGAAGTGTGAGGCGTAAAAATTTGTTCCCAGGATGTAGGCTCCCTATTTACCTCTCTTATTGTTTCTTTTGCTGAGAAAAAACTTTTAAGTTTAATTAAGTCCCATTTGTTGATTCTAGTTGTTAACTCTTGTGCTATGGGTGTCCTATTAAGGAATTTGGGGCCCGACCCCACAATCTGTAGATCGGAGCCAACTTTATCTTCTATCAGACGCAGAGTTTCTGATTTGATATCAAGCTCCTTGATCCATTTTGAGTTAACTTTTGTGCATGGCGAGAGAAAGGGATTCAGTTTCATTTTGTTGCATATGGATTTCCAGTTTTCCCAACACCATTTGTTGAAGATGCTATCCTTCCTCCATTGCATGCTTATAGCCCCTTTATCAAATATAAGATAGTTGTAACTTTGTGGATTAGTCTCTGTGTCCTCTATTTTATACCATTGGTCCACCCGCCTGTTTTGGTACCAGTACCATGCTGTTTTTGTCACTATTGCTCTGTAATATAGTTTGAAATCTGGTATCGCTATACCGCCTGATTCACACTTTCTGCTTAGAATTGCTTTTGCTATTCTGGGTCTTTTATTTTTCCATATGAATTTCACGATTGCTTTATCTATTTCTACAAGAAATGCCGTTGGTATTTTGATTGGCATTGCATTAAACCTATAGAGAACTTTTGGTAATATTGCCATTTTGATGATGTTAGTTCTGCCTATCCATGAACAAGGTATATTTTTCCATCTTCTAAGATCCTCTTCTATTTCTCTCTTTAGGGTTCTGTAGTTTTCATTGTATAGGTCTTTCACCTCTTTTGTTAGGTTGATTCCCAAGTATTTTATTTTTTTTGCGGATATTGTGAATGGAGTGTTTTTCCTCATTTCCATTTCAGAAGTTTTGTCGCTGATATACAGAAATGCCTTTGATTTATGCGTGTTGATTTTATATCCTGCCACTTTGCTGAATTCATTTATTAGTTCTAGTAGTTTCTTTGTAGACCCTTTTGGGTCTTCTAGGTATAGAATCATGTCATCTGCAAATAGTGATAATTTAAGTTCTTCTTTTCCTATTTTTATGCCTTTAATTTCTTTCGTCTGTCTAATTGCTCTGGCCAGTGTTTCGAGAACTATATTGAATAGAAGTGGAGATAGAGGGCATCCCTGTCTTGTTCCGGATTTTAGAGGGAATGCCTTCAACTTTTGTCCATTGAGAATGATGCTAGCCTGAGGCTTAGCGTAGATAGCTTTTACAATGTCAAGGTAAGTTCCTGTTATCCCTAGTTTTTCTAATGTTTTGAACATAAAGGCATGCTGTACTTTGTCGAATGCTTTCTCTGCATCTATCGAGATGATCATATGGTTCTTATCTTTAAGTCTATTGATGTGGTGAATAACATTTATTGATTTTCGTATGTTGAACCATCCTTGCATCCCAGGGATGAATCCTACTTGATCATGGTGCACAATTTTTTTGATGTGTTTTTATATTCGATTCGCCAGAATTTTATTGAGGATTTTTGCATCTAGGTTCATTAGAGATATTGGTCTGTAGTTTTCTTTCTTTGAGGTGTCTTTGTCTGGTTTCGGGATCAGGGTGATGTTGGCCTCATAGAATGAATTTGGAAGAGCTCCCTCTTTTTCTATTTCCTGAAATAACTTGAAAAGTATTGGTATTAATTCTTCTTTAAAGGTTTTGTAAAACTCTGCTGTATACCCATCCGGTCCTGGGCTTTTCTTGGATGGTAGTCTTTTGATGGCTTCTTCAATTTCATCCATTGATATTGGTCTGTTCAGATTGTGTGTATCCTCCTGACTCAGTCTGGGCAAATCATATGACTTAAGAAATTTATCGATGTCTTCACTATCCTCTATTTTATTGGAATATAGGTTTTCAAAATAATTTCTAATTGTCTTCTGTATTTCTGTAGCATCTGTTGTGATATTGCCTTTTTCATCCCGTATGTTAGTAATTTGAGTTCTCTCTCTTCTTCTCTTTGTTAGCATGGCTAAAGGTCTGTCGATCTTATTTATTTTTTCGAAGAACCAACTTTTAGTTTTGTTAATTTTTTCAATAGTTTCTTTTGTTTCAATTTCATTAATTTCCTCTCTGATTTTAATTATTTCTTGCCTTCTGCTATATTTGCTGTTGTTTTGCTCCTCCTTTTCTAGGGCTTTGAGTTGGAGTGTGAGCTCATTTATTTGTTGGTTTCTTCTTTTTTTGAGGAGTGACCACCAGGCGATGAACTTTCCTCTTAAAACTGCTTTCATTGTGTCCCATAGATTCCGATATGTTGTGTCTGTATTTTCGTTTATCTCCAAGAATTTTTTGATTTCCTCCTTTATGTCTTCTGTAACCCATTGATCATTCAGTAGTATATTGTTCATTTTCCATGTGATGTAGGATTTTTCCTTCCTTCTTTTGTTATTGATTTCCAGTTTCATTCCATTATGATCAGATAGAATGCATGGTATTATCTCCACCCCTTTATATTTACTGAGGGTTGCCCTATGGCATAATATATGGTCTATTTTTGAGAAGGATCCATGTGCTGCTGAGAAGAAAGTATATCCATTTGATGATGGTTGATATATTCTATATAAGTCAGTTAAGTCTAGGTTATTGATTGTGGTATTGAGTTCTATAGTTTCTTTATTTAACTTTTGTTTGGAGGATCTGTCCAATGGTGAGAGAGGTGTGTTGAAGTCTCCCATAATTATTGTGTTGTGGTCTATTTGATTCTTGAATTTGAGGAGAATTTGTTTTATGTATGTCGCAGCACCATTATTTGGTGCGTAAATATTGATAATTGTTATGTCTTGTTGGTGAATGGTTCCTTTTAACAGTATATAATGACCTTCTTTATCCCTTTTGATTAACTTAGTCTTGAAGTCAATTTTATTCGATATGAGGATGGCCACCCCTGCTTGCTTGCGAGGAGCGTGTGCGTGGTATATTTTTTCCCATCCTTTCACCTTCAGCCTGTGTATGTCATTTCCAATCAGATGTGTCTCCTGGAGGCAGCATATTGTTGGATTTGTTTTTTTAATCCATGATACCAGCCTATGTCGCTTTATTGGAGAGTTTAAGCCATTAACATTCAGAGTTACTATTGATATGTGGTTTGAACTTCCATCCATGTTTGATTGTTTATCCTTTTTTAAAAAAAAAAATTTAGTTTGTTTCTCCATGATTGTCTTTCCCCTTGCCCTCTGTCTTTACTGAGGCACTTCCCACTGATGGTTTTGGTTATTGTTTTTCATTTCTTCTTCTTGTAGTGTTTTGTTCAAAATGCTTTGCAATGCTGGTTTTCTGGCTGCAAATTCTTTTAACTTTTGTTTATCATGAAAGATTTTTATTTCGTTGTCATACCTAAAGCTTAATTTTGCTGGATACAGAATTCTTGGTTGGCATCCATTGTCTTTCAGTGTTTGAAATACATTGTTCCATGACCTTCTTGCTTTCAGTGTCTGTGATGAAATATCCGTGGTTAACCGTATTGGTTTACCCCTAAATGTAATCTGTCTCCTTTCTCTTGTAGCTTTTAATATTTTCTCTTTGTTCTGTATATTGGATATCTTCATAACAATGTGTCTTGGCGTTGGTCTACTGTGATTTTGTGTGCTCGGTGTCCTGTATGCATCTTCAATTTGTATATCTGTTTCCTTTTTTATTTCTGGAAAGTTTTCTGTAATTATCTCATTCAGCAAGTTTCTCATTCCCTTGGTTTGAATCTCTGTACCTTCTTCTATCCCGATGACTCGTAAGCTTGGTTTCTTTATGTTATCCCATAATTCTTGGAGGTTTTTCTCGTGATTTTTTACCAGCCTTTCTGAGTTGGCTAGACTCTTTTCAAGATGGTATATTTTGTCTTCATTATCTGACGTTCTGGCTTCTACCTGCTCCACTCTGTTAGTGATACTCTCAATTGAGTTTTTCATTTGGTTTATCGTTTCCTTCATTTCTAGAATTATTGTTTGATTATTTTTTATAACCTCTATCTCCTGATAAAGATGCTTAACTTCTTCTTTTATCTGTTTATGTAATTCATTCTCAATGTGTTCTTTCGCTGCTTGAATTTGCTGTCTTGTATCCTCTTTAAGGTTCCATTCCATCTGTATAAGGTGTTCCTTGAGTTCTTTATATGACCATTTATCTGATGACTCTAGGTCCTCCTGAATATTTAGGCTCTCCTGCATTGTTTGTACTCCTTTTCTTCCTTGTTTTTTGAAGCTGCTCATGTTGCTTCTTGTTCTGTTTGACTGCTGAGTTACTGTTTACTCCTATAAATTAATTTGATGCTTGGGAGGAAAGGTATTTGAAGGGAAGGGAAGAAGTCTCTAAAGAGAATGAGAATAGGCAGGTAGAATTCAAGAAAAAAGGGGGGATAAGAAAAATGAAAAGACTAAAGAAGTAAAAGAATAGGAACTAAAAAAGAAAAAGATTTTAAAAAAAATAATAAAATAAAGTAATAATAATAATTTTTTAAAAAAAAATTTAAATTAAAATTAGTAGAAAAAAAAATTTTTAAGAAAGAAAAAAAAAATTAATAAAACAACAAGAAAGAAAAAATGAAAATGAAAGAAAAACCCAGATCAAAAAAAAAAAAACAAAAAAAAAACAAAATAAAAAACCCTAATAGATGCAGTCTTAGAGTTTGATTAACTTCTCTTCCAGGAGATGGCGCTGTGCCCACCAGGTCAAGTTACTCCTGTCAATACGCGGGAACCAATCACTGTGCAGTAGCTCCTCCCAGACTGGGCGAGTCTCCAATCCTGAGTGTCTAGGGCCTCCTCTTGTGTCTAGTCACTTCCCACTTTTTCTCTAGCCAGGCCCCCTCTCACAATACTGGCTACACGCCAAGTCTGCTGCTCCAGGGACCCCTGTTTTCATGAACGACTGGGCACACTCTTCCAGTTTGCCATTCCCTCAGACCCTAAGCTTGTAGAGTTTGGGGCTGAGAATCCTCAGCGTATTTTACTTGCCCTCCGGTAGCCACGCCCCCGGTAGCTGGTGCAAGGAACCTCAGCTGTCAGCCCTGGTGGGGGTGGTGGTTCCGCTCCGCGGGACCCGCACCACCTCTGACTTCCTCGGGCTGGCTGTAGCACTCACGGGAGAGCTGGGAGGGGCCCTAAGGGTTTCCCGATGTGTGGAGAGGTAAGGCTATGGGATCACACACCTGTTTCAACTAAGTTATCTCCTCTGCAGCAGTCTGATGACATCGTTTCCCTTTGCCGGGCGACCAATTCAACGTGTTGGTCCTCCTCTCCCAAGCCCCGTTTCAAACCAGTGGCCACTACTTATGAAGGCTCGGTAGGCATTTACATTCGTATGATGAGAAGGGCTGACCAGTTGTTTCAGCCGGATGAATTAATGCAGTGTCATAGCTGTTTGTCTGCGGGAAGCAGGTGACCGGGAGTTTGAATTCAGCGGGTCAGAGCTCAGTGTGTGTTCTCGGATCACTTGGATTTTAAATTGTCACTCATCTTATCAGCTGTTTCATATAATTCGGCAGCTCATTCGCGCGGTGCAGATTCTGCTCTATGGTGTTCCGCGGGATGCGGCTGCGGCGGCGGCGGCGGCCTTCGGGACCCCCGGGGAGGGGGTGCGGGTTGGGGGAGGGGAGGCGGCGCCTCAGGGCCGCGTGGTCTGGGTACCGGACACGCAGGAGAGCGGGTGGGGTGGGGGAAAGAAATTGAGATCTAAATTTAGAGACTGAGCTTGGGAGGGGAGACAGCTGGGGAGAAAGAAGCAAGGCGGAGAGGCGGAGAGGAGAAGGAGAAGGGGCCGAAGGAGCCGGGCAGCTTGTCTGCGGGAAGCAGGTGACCGGGAGTTTGAATTCAGCGGATCAGGGCTCAGTGCGTGTTCTCGGTTCACTTGGATTTTAAATTGTCTCTCATCTTATCAGCTGTTTCATTTAATTCGGCAGCTCATTCGCGTGGTGAAGAGTCTGCTCTATGGTGCTCTGTGGGAGGCGGCGGCAGCGGCCTTCGGGACCCCCGGAGAGGGGGTGCGGGTTGGGGGAGGGGAGGCGGCGCCTCGGGGCGCGGGGACCGGGTACCAGACACGCGGGAGAGCGGGCGGGATGGGGGAAAGAAACTGAAATCTAGATTTAGAGACTGAGCTTGGGGGGAGAGACAGCTGGAGAGAAGCAAGGCGGAGAGGCGGCGAGGAGAAGAAGATGGGGCTGATAGAGCCGTGTACCTGGGGCTGCAGCCTTACTGCTCGCGCTGAAGTCGTGATGGATTCCCTCCACCTTGGCTCATGACTTGATGTTTTCAATCACAGGCCTGGGCTCCGTCCCAGGCAGCGGCTCCGCGGGGCTCCGGCGGTGCGGGCCTGGCGGCGGCGAAACCACACTCAGCCGCCCAAGGACCTCGGGGGCGCTCGAGCGGCGGGGGCCGCTCGGCGCGGGCGCTGCGGACTCGGCGCCGCGTCCCGGCAGGTCCAGGTCCCACAACGGCCACGCGCCCTCCTCCTCGTGCGAGGCGGGACGTGGCTTTGGCGTGGCCCGGTCCGAGGCGCCGGCGGCGGCGGTCGGGGTGCGGGGCCGTTCCACTCCCTCCGGCTCCGGCTCCGGCGGGCCTGTGGCAGCGGTGGTGGGAGCGCGGAGGCGCGGCGGCCTGTTACCGGGCGGCGGGGAGGGACCAGCGCTCAGGGGAGCGCGGCGGTATGGCCGGCGACGGCGGCTGTGGGTCCTCTTCTTCTTTCCAAGCCGGCACTGTGATTTCTTCCAGTCCCTGGGGACCCTCAGTCTTCAGCTGAAATTGGGGCAGATGCTGCTACAGGAGCTGTGGAAAGGCTCATCTAAGCTTTCCACCGCTGCCCGCTGCATTCAAGCCGCCATCTTGCCTGTACACGACTTTTTCGACACAATATCTTTATTTTAGTTTTGAATGGTGCTGAGAATCGAACCCAGTGCCTCACGCATGCAAGTCGAGCATGCTACCACTTGAGCCACATCCCCAGCCCCACATTAATTCTTGATTGTCACTAAAATCCTACTTAGTGAAATTGCCAACTTTCCCCTTTTATAAGAAAAGCTTAATAATTTGAATCATGGCTCAGTAACTAGAAACATAAAATTTCTTTCTTTTTTTTTGTGGTATTGGGTTTGAACTCAGGGGTGCTCTACCACTGATCTACACCCCCAACCCCTTTTAAAAATTTGATCATTTAAGTTGCCAAGGCTAGCCTCAAACTTGCAATCCTCTGTCTTGGCTTCCTAAGTCTCTGGGATTAATAATAGCTATGAACACATAATAAGTATAAGAGGGATCAAATCTAACTTTACTTTTCACCATTTTTAAAGAGATTATTTAAAGAGTTTCCTAAATCAACAAATAGTGGCAACATTGTAGATCCAAATCAACTTACAGGACTTTATTTTCTCTTTTGAATCATTGATTTACATATAGACAGTTCTTATACTTACTGATAAATAATTTTCATTAGTGCATAGAGTAAAGAACCTCTTTTTGGCTATGTTTTGTGAGCTTTTACTTTGCATTATTATGGGTACTTAACAAAATATCATTTAAGAATGTATAATTCACATTTTTCACTAATTCTGGTGATCTTCTCTTTAATTATTGAAAGATGGTTTAGTGGAATGATTAAGAAAATTGACCCTGGAACCAGGTTTGTTGCTTACTAGCAAATTACTTCTTATCTAGGTGTCTCAGTTGCCTCTTTTGCAAAATGGAGATAGTAATAGTACTCATCTTGGAAGGTTATTCTGAGTTTAAGTAGTTTAATCGAATTAAAAAACTTAGGGAGCTGGGGATGTGGCTCAAGCGGTAGCACGCTCGCCTGGCATGTGTGCGTCCCGGGTTCGATCCTCAGCACCACATACAAACAAAGATGTTATGTCCACCAAAAACTAAAAAATAAATATTAAAAAATTCTCTCTCTCTCTCTTAAAAAAAAAAATAAAAAACTTAGGGCAGTATCTGCCACATAGTAAATGTCCAAAAAAAAAAAATGTTAGGCACTATTATTCTTTATTGTGAACATAGAATAATTTTAGTTAATGTCTTCAAGTTAAATCCTGGTTGCATGTACAGCTCTTCAAAGGGAAGCCCCTGCACAGACAATCACAGTGCCTTTCTCAGAGGTAAGAATGAGAATATCATTTCAATTCCGGTTAAATCACCAATTTTTGTCATAAAAGATCACAAAACTGGAGTCAAGGCTTAGGCATTCATAGAGGTCAGTGTCTTCCTATTGGATACCAGTGCTAGATGCTGGAGATTTAAAGATCATTGTAAAATATGGAGGCCAAGGAGATTGCAGTGTGGCTGGAGTGCCCTGAAAGTGGCTTATAACCCAGTGCTCTTACTGAGTGCTTTTACAGAAGCCTGGAGGTTTCAGTGTCATCTTTTTAATTTAGCTGATGATTATTAGTATGTTCTAAAATTTTGCCAGTGCTGCACTTCACAGAAGAAGAAATACTATTAGTTAACAAATGTATGAAAAAATGTTCATCATCTCTAGTAATTAGAGAAATGCAAATTAAAACTATACCAAGATTTCATCTCACTCTAGTCAGAATGGCAACTGCAAGAATACAAGTAATATAAATGTTGGTGAGGATGTAGGGAAAAAGCTACACTCACTCATTGCTGGGTGGGTCTGCAAATTGGTGCAACCAATCTGGAAAGCAGTATGGAGATACCTCAGAAAACCTGGGATGGAACCACCATTTGACTCAGTTATCCCAGTCCTTGGCACATACCCACAGGACTTAAAATCAGCATACTACAGTGACGCAGCCACATCAACGTGTATAGCAGCTCAATTCCCAATAGCTAAGCTATGGAACCAATGTAGGTGCCCTTCAACTGATGAATGGATAAAGAAATCGTGTACAATAGGAAGGGCTGCAGAATAGAATAGACAATATGATTGATGTATGTACATTCCATGTATGTATTATATATCAAAATGCATTCTACTGTCATGTATTACTAAAGAAAAAATAAATAAAAATAAAAAAAAGAAATCGTGTACATATACAGAATGGAATATTACTCAGCCATAAAGAAGAATGAAATCATGGCATTTGCAGGCAAATGGATGGAACTGAAAACTATTATTCTAAATAAAATAAGCCAATCCCAAAAACCAGGCTGAAGGTTCTCTGATGAGTAGATGCTACTAACCCACAATAAGTTGGGGAAGGGGGAAGGAAGAGTAGAAGTTCATTGGATTAGACAAAGGGAAATGAAGGAAAGGAGGGAGGATGGAAATAGGAAAAACAGTAGAATGAATCAGATACAGCTTTCCTATGTTCGTATGTGAATACATGACTACTGCAACTCCACATCATGTACACTCATAAGAATGGGAAGTTATACTCCATGTATGTATAATATGTCAAAATACATTCTACTGTCATGTGTATCTAAAAAAGAAAAAGTAAAAAAAAAAAAAAGCAAACTAACAAAAAATTTTGCCTGTATTAGATGAATAGCACTGTGTTATATGCTGTGTTGGTCTTTTTATTTTATTTTTTATATTATAGAACAATTATTGGCATCAAGAATTTTATAATCTGGTTGAGAAAACAAAGCACAATTAGGAATTAGATAAATAATACTAGGAATTTTATAATTAAATGTAAAATAAAAACCTGTAGAGAGTGTTCAAAATTTATTATGCTTATTTATTTTATCAATGGTCAACTGCAATTTCTATAACAAAGTTCTAGAGTAAACTATCTCCTTTGATATCAAGAATTCCCACTTGGGCTGGGGTCTAGGCTTAGTGGTAGAATGCTTGCCTAGCATGTGTGAGACACTGGGTTCAATCCTCAGTGCCACATAAAAATAAATAAATAAAGTATTATGTCCAATTGTGTCCAACTTAAAAAAAATTAAGTTTGTTTTTAATGTTGTTTACACTCTATCTTCCATGTTACTGGGATGAACAGGGATTATGAAAAACAAGCCAATGTCACATACACAAAGGTTCTTTTAAGATCAAGTAAAATCTTAAAAGATTTTAATTCCTATGTGATAATTCCTATGTGCATAATCTATAGAATGAGTTTAACTCCCTTGGTTCTCCTACATATTTAAGTTTAAAGTAGTGCATTACTAGTATATTGAGTTAAGTTAAAATTTGCAAAATATATTTAAAATCCTTTTTTTACTCTGATACCAAAATATGTTGTCACTGCTGTATTCTCAGATCTAAGCACAGTGCATGGTTTATAGTAAGCACCCAGGAAATGGAGTTGAGGAACAAATTTGAAATTACCATTTGATTGTCACCAATTTAAAAAATTATTTTAAAATAATTTTTGTTGTTGAAAGTTTATTGAATTTTGGAATATTGCCATTTTTCTTTTTCTTTTTTCTTTCACTACTGGGGATTGAACGAAGGGCCTTGCACATGCTAGGCAAGTGCCCCAGCTCTGAAATATTGGCTTTTAAAAGCGTGGATCTAACTGTATGTGAGGATAAGTTGCCATTATACAAATATAATTTTGACAATGCCAGTATCTTTTTCATACATTGAAAGGAAATGGCTTTCTAGATGTATGAATTTCCCTTCCTATTAATTATCTGTTACCAATTTCTGATTACAACTGCCTGGGAGACTTTTAGCCCAGCCCAGCCATTCCCAAAATTCTGACCAAAGGAACCGTGAGAGATTAAAAATGTTAGAAATGTGAAGCTTTGTGGGCTGGGGTGTGGCTCACTGGGACAGTACTTTCCTAGCATATATAAGATACTGGGTTTGACCCCAGCACTACAAAAAGAAAAGAAAAGAAAAAAAATAACGGAAAAAAAGAAATGTAAAGGTTTTCATATACTTTACTTGAAGACTCTTATCAATAAATCACCCTGTATTCTTTCCTTCTGAAAAGGAATGAGGTATTAGGAGAAAAAGATAAATATGGCCAACATAACATAACCTTGTTTCCATCAGTCAAATATAAAAAGGATGTATTTAAATTAAATATTTTTAAATTAAAAATTTAAATTGTTAAATATTTTTAAATATCCCTAGTCAAATATGAATAGTGTATTTAAATTAAAATATTTAACAATTATAAAATATTTCATATTTATTATAAAGCTAAGAACAATGTGAAAAAAAAAAACGACAAAAAACTAAGAACAATGCAGAAAGCAAACCAGAAGAAAGTTGTAAAGGCACCCAAATCTTGGCATGTTTTGGTGATTCTCCTATAATCTACTTATGTGTGTAGACATAGATACACACACACACACACACACACACACACACACACTTCTTCTTTCTGTAAGTGGAATTACACAGTCCCTGTGTGGTTTTTTATCTTTTCTAACCCATGCTGTTTTTTTTTTTTTTTTTTTTAATTGTTGTTGTTGTTGTTCCTGGTACTGGGGATTGAACTAGAACTTGTGCTTGCTAAAGCCTATACTCTACCACTGAGCCATACCCCCTACCCCCCATGCTTTTCCTTGATTACCAAAAAAATGAGTGCTCACCTTGACAGTGATTTGGTTTTTCACAGTAAATTAAATAATAGGATCCAAACCAGTTTTAGACAAGAGTAATTTAAGAGGAAAGATTTTACTTGACCTTAAAAGAACCTTTGTGTATGTGACATTGGCTTGTTTTTCATAATCCCTGTTCATCCCAGTAACATGGAAGATAGAGTGTAAGCAACATTTTCAATAATGTCTCAACATTTATTGGAGGAAGAGCTGAGTACTGCTCAGGAGAAAGAGACCTGCTGATGGCAGCTTCCTTTGTCATCCCTTGGCTCCAAATCTGTAAATTCCTTTCAGCAAATCAGAAGCTCTGCAGACTACTGGAGATTATACCCTTTCACTTGAGTGTGCTCTTGCCGTGTCCCCTCCCCAATCCCCGCATGTCCCCCCCCACTCTTTCCAGGGAGCGATCTTTCCAATATCATATAGCATTTTTTTAGGCGAGTTTTGGTAAATTTTTTTCTCATACCTTTTCTTCAGTGTTTAATTGGCTTTTGTAGGTTGGCCCACCCATCTACCTGACTCTGTTACCGTAGAAGATTTGGTTACCATCTTGCACTTCTCACTCTTGGCTTGGCTTCCCTTTCCCCTAAACTTGCACCTCTCTTGCTCCCTAGGTAGCAAATGCATTTGTCTTCATTCCCATTGCTGCCAGCCTGGTCCCGGTATTACTCATCTTTCTTGCTTTCTATGGTCCCCTCTCTGGTCTTCTTTCCATTTTTTTTTCTTATAGTCTTTTTTAAAACTTTGTTTTTTGAAGTTGTAGATGGACAGCATGACTTTATTTGTTTATTTAAATTTTTTTTTAATTGTAATTGGACACAATTCCTTTATTTTGTTTATTTATTTTTACATGGTGCTGAGGATTGAACCCAGGGCCTCACACGTGCTAGGCGAGCGCTCCACTGCTGAGCCACAACCCCAGCCTTACCGTCTTGTCCTTTTTTTTTTTTGTACTGTAGACAGTAATCTCTTAAAAACATTTAGACAAATGTTATTCTTATGTTAAAAACCATCATATGTGCTTGGCATAAAAACTGAATTAAGGTCTGGGGATGTGGCTTAAGTGGTAGCGCACTTGCCTGGCATGCATGGGGTACTGGGTTCAATCCTCAGCACCACATAAAAATAAAATAAAGATGTGTCCACGGACAAAAAAAAAAACTAAAAAATAAACATTAAAAATTTCTCTCTCTATCTCTTAAAAAAAACTGAATTAATTGTCACCGATTGCAAGACCCTGCATTATTGACATATCCCTTGCTTACCTTTTGTCTTCATCTTTTGCTGTTTTCTCCCTCATTCACTGTGCTCCAGCCTCATTGCCCATATATGTAAAGATTTCTTCCTAGACATATCAGACTTGATTGTGCTTTCACACCTTGCATCCTCTGTTTCCTCTGCCTGGGATGCTCTTCCCAGAACTTTTCATGGTTGGCCCCGTAGTGTTATTCAGGTTTGGAATTTCTCCTCCTCTAGAGGTCTTAGGGTCTTAGTTGATTTTCCATTGTAAAGGATCTCTCTTTTTTTTTTGATAGCACCCTGTTTTATTTTCTTCATAACATTGAGCAATCTTAAACTGTCTTTGTCTCTTGTTTTATCATTTCTTCTTCCCTTAATAAAGTTGAAATACCTGCTGTGCTTCATAGACTGTAGTCCTTCCTGTCCATCGTGGCCACCCATATTCCTGACACCTAGAACTATGCTCAGTCTGTCTTATCTAATTAGCAAACAAACATACAAATAAACAACAACAAAAAAAACCCAAAACCCAACAAGGGTGAATGAATCATTCAGATGGAGAAATGTCCTTTTCAACACCCTGTTCTTTCTAGAACCACCTGTTGCTGTGGTAAGGGAGGAAGGTGAAATAGCAGGGCATAGAAACACTTTCCCAGTCCTGGTGAAGCATAAAATAAATAATCTAAAGTATGGCCCAGCAGGGAATGTTTAGCAATTTCACATGGAAGGGGTGTAAAATTTGGTCCTTGAATTCAAACAAACTAGAATCAGATTAATCTTGAGGATTTTCTGTACTACTGCTGACTTCAGTCTTTAAGCCATATAGACAGATGAGTTTATCTTCAAGCTCCAAAACACCGTTGTCAACAGTGTTTTCCGTCACTTTAAAGCATTGCAGGTTGTAGAGTCATTACTATCATTTGATTACCTTGTATATTTTATAATGCTGGAATCTTTGTGTTTTCCATAAATCCTTTAAAATAACTTTTGTGTTGTGGGCAAGAAAACATTTTACTATAAGTTGTACCTTCCTAATCTGGAAATGCCAAATCTAAAATCTTTCAAAATTTAAGACTTTTTGAGTGTCCTCATGATGCCCCAATGGAGAATTCCCCTTCCTGCCCCCTCCTGTGACAGCTTGCAGTCAAAATGCAGGTGCACTAAAATTACTACATAAATTTCACCTTAAACCTATGATGTAGAAGGCATATATGAAACATAAATGCATTTTGTGTTTAGATTAGGGTTATATCCCTAAGGTATTCCATTTTGTACGTGCACATATTCTAAAATATGAAGAAATCTGAAATCTAAAGCACTTAGAGAGTCCCTAACATTTTGAATAAGTAATACCCAACCTATAGAAGGGAAATGTTTTGGTATCTTTTAATAAATTATTCCCTGAAGAATATTTTATACTGACAGTAAATGAAGAATGTGTTTTAAAAATCTGTGAAAAATTAAAATAGGTTACTATTCAGTTACTAAACTTTGCTAGTTTTTAATCTAAAAACATTTTTTTGGTCCTTGAATATAAAGAGGAATAATCTAGTGATTTATGTTAACTATATCTGAGTTCAAGTTTTTTCTCATTCTTTTTTATTTTATGTTCAAATGAAAGAAAATTTACTTTTTTTTGGATAAAAGTAAATCTGATATGAGGCTGCGATAGTTTTTTTAAAGCCAACATTTCTTGAATTTATCTTCATATGATCTTTACCCTTCAAAGTGACCATCTATAGAAGTTGTACATTTATTCCATCTGTGTTTCCATTTCTTAAACATCTTTTTGTAGGTTCATTTTCACAATTGCTTCAGAGTCAGTTTTGGAATTAGGAGGGAAAATTAGTTCTTTTGCATTACTCAATAAATTGAAAGCCTCACTTATTTTTTTTTAATATTCATTTTTTTTAGTTTTCGGCAGACGCAACATCTTTGTTTTGTATGTGGTGCTGAGGATCGATCCCGGGCCGCATGCATGCCAGGCGAGCACGCTACCGCTTGAGCCACATCCCCAGCCCAAGCCTCACTTATTTTTGAAATGAAGGGCAACCTCTATTGGGGTGCCCTCCTGCCCCTGCAGGAGTTCTTTTTCTATTCTTCACATTTGAATATTCCTACTCCTTTCACCCTTAAAAAAAAGAAAGATCTAACTTCCTCAGTTGGCTTTGTGATAGCATTTTATTAGCTTATGAGGCCAGTACTGTTGTTATGCAGTTGAGGTTTTGACTTGTAAGATCATAAGATGTTTTGTAAAGTAGATGTGTGTGGAGAACAAAGAACATTGCAGAACTTTGTGAAGTAGTAGATTAAAAAAACAAAACAAAACAAAACATTGTGTCCTTGATGATTAACTCAACCACCTCCCCTTTTAAATTTACATTTTACCCCAAACCAAGTATAATACATTGTGCTTTCCTGCAGATGAAAGTTGCAGTGTGCCAAATCTAGATGAAGCATCGTACCTTTGTGGAAAGAAAGAAAACCATCTGGTCCCAGAAAAAAGGCCAAAAGTGGGCTCTTTTCTGTTCTGAGAGAGCGAAAGCTAGGTGTTTAGTTTAAAATATGACCATAAAATTACTCTTATTTTATAATTCTTGGCAACAAAGACTAGAGACCTGTTTTGGATCATATATATAGTTTTAAAAGTCAAGATATACTTCTTTGAAGGAAGTAGTTGAAACTGTTGATGTTATTAGAAGGCATGTAAGTTTTATTGTTAAGTAAATGAATTACTTGTTTTAGGTGAAGACTTATTGTTTTAACCTCTGTGATTAAAGACTTATTTTGTTCTGTAAACCAGTATTTTTAACTTTTTGTCTATAAAGTTCACTTTTTATTTACTAAATATTATAAATAGGTGAGCTTTTAAAAAGTTCATTTAAAAAAATCTTTTCTTCTCTCTTTTTTTAAAGCTGTACATCATTGACTCCCGGACCCAACTGTGACAGATTCAAACTGCACATTCCATATGCTGGAGAAACATTAAAATGTAAGAAAATTATGGCTGTTTTGATCAAAGTAGAGATTATGTTGTTAATTATTGGACTTTGTGCTTTAGTTTTTATTTCTAGCCATTAAGTGTTCTCTTTTGCTTATGATCAACTGACATATACAACTTTTCTTATCTGTCATTCAATCCTAGCTCTGTTAAAAGGAAGGCAGTTGACAGGGAATAAGTTGTAGGCAAATGTACAAATATTCTTTTTAAAAAATATTTTTAGTTGTAGATGGACACTATATTTTATTTATTTATATGTGGTGCTGAGGATTGAACCCAATGTCTCACATGTGCCAGGCCAGCACTCTGCCACTGAGCTATAGCCCTAGCCTCAGATATCCTTAATGTTTAGGCATGCACAATAATTCTTACGTGTGTGTGTGTGTGTGTGTGTGTGTGTGTTATGTGTTGTGTATGTTTTTTCCATAAGTAGCTCTTCTGTAATACCCCAATAAAGAGATCCACTGCTTTAAAATACCTATTTAGAGAGTTTTTAGGTAGGAATGGCTGCTATTCACCAGTATTTCTAACCTTCTGGAGCCACTGATGCCAGGAACCATTGCACTGATGTATTTCCAGTTGTCTCCTGACTGTGAGAGTTCTTCCTCAAAGATCTTGGCATGGCTTAGGCATGTTAACATGTTATCTCTTTTATAGTAAGGGTCAGAAATGCAAATGACCTGTGATGGCCAGAGTTGTATCATGAATGAGGGAAGCAGACTGTGTTGACAAATTGGGGCACCTTGTCTCTGAGGGGGCTACCTCTCTCGACCCAGAAGGTAAAGGTCACAATTTTCGTATGAATTCAGTTTTAGATGTTGGTTACTTTTTCAAAATCAAAAATCTAGTGGGGATAACATTATGCAGGCTAAATTGAATGTGATGGGACCATAGGTTTCTTACCTTAGCTAGATAGTGTACAAGATGTACCACTGGATTTAGGTTACCCCTTAGAGCATCTCACCTGGGTAGCATCAGTCTTCTCTGCCACTACTACCAGTGCTAAAGTGCTATCCTAGTGTAGAACTGACAAGAGCTTTGGTTGGTTAGTATCAGTAATCTCATCAGGAATTTTTTGTCTTGAACCTACAGCTGTGGTGAACAGGGCATTAAAATCTCTCTGTTCTTAGGGAGGAATATAGTGCATAGACATTAAAGATGGGCCAGGTGGGTAAACTGCTTTTTGGATTCTGGATATGTTTTACCATTATATTCCATGAGGGGCCACATCTTAGCATTCTCTAGAATCACTTGTATTAATTTACCAAATGTAGCATTGAATGAAAAATTTAGGACATGCTGATTTGTTAACTTTGCATTATTTGACCATTCTATAAAAAATATTAAAATATAAAAGAATTTCACCTGTTTGAGGTAGTAGGACAATATTAGATTGCTACTTGTTGTGAAAATATATTAACTAAATTTAAAAGAAATGATCAAAGTAGATTACTCATGTAGTTAAAAATGGAAATAGTGGCTCAGTGGTAGAGTACTTGCCTAGCATGTATGAGGCACTAGAGTTTATCCTAAGCACCACATAAAAATAAAGAAATAAAGGTCTTGCATCCATCTAAAACTAAGAAAAATATTTTAAAAAATGAAAATAGCACTGAAATTATTTTGTGCAGGAGAGCTATAGTCTTCTGTCCTGTGACTCCCTCTCCCAGTCCTGTTTTCTGAGAGAACAACTTATAATTAAAACAAGAAAATTGTTTTAGTTCAGTTCTTCTGAGTTGGTCTCCATTTCTTTAAGTAATATGCTTTTGCCTCTGTTTTTTGATTTACATATTTGAGACATTATTATATTTTCACTTCCTCCCCTGATAAATGAGGCATCAATTTATTTTCATCCTAACCTTTATGTCATTCTTCCCCTTTAATGTAATTATATCACTGTTGACGTTCCGGTGTTGGTTATCCTGTAACTTAATAATTTTTTACTTTTTCTTGCTGTGCTGGGATTGAACCCAAGGCCTCTCACATACTTGGCAAGTGCTGTACCACTGAGCTACTTTCTTAGTCCTCCAATTTTTATTTTACTTTTCCAAAGATCACCTTAAACCATATATTTTATAGTTAAATGAACAGACCCTAAGAGTTCTTAGTAAGTGCCAGCACAGAGTTAGCATTGTTATTACTTAATAATAATTGCTGTGCAATAATGACAAACACTTATTTGGTTTCCTAGAACCATAGATAGTGTCTTTTGGATCTTATTCCTCTTTCTTTGCCTTCCTACTTTTGTCTTCTATTATTTTCCTTTTGCATTTTAAAAAAATCGCTTTAGTTGTAGATGGACATAGTACCTTTATTTTATTTTTATGTGGTGCTGAGGATCAAACCAAGTGCCTCATATGTGCTAGGCAGGTGCTCTACCATTGAACTACATCCCAGCCTTCCTTTTGCATTTTCATGATTGATAATTTATTGTTTATTCTGAATCTATAATTTTCTTCAGTACTTCGTTTATAAATTGCTTGTGTGATTACTCTGTAGGCCTGCCCCTGCATAATAACCAACATGAGATTTGTCTTTATTATTCACTTCTATTTTACCTTCTTTTGTTGAATGTAGGTATGGTGGGTTCTCTGTTTTGTAGAATTATCTCTTAGTAAACAGGTCACCTACTTAACTTGCTGAAACCCAGTCTCAAATAACTTGCTCATATTCCATACTTCCCTCTCCCTTTTCTGTAGCCCTGATGATCATGTTTTATTTCCATGTTCACAATTTAGATATCTTATGTTCAAAGAGCTCTTTCTTGCTCTCTGTTCCTTTTTTACAGCATCTTGTTCTATTTTAATATTTACGTTATCTTTTAAAATATTTCAGAGACTAAAACTTACAGATTTAAAAAATTTTTGTTACCTGAGTTATTTTAATTTTTCACAGGGAGTATATTTTTGTTTAACATCTTTTTTCCCTCTCTTATTCTGTAGGAATAATAAAAGATATCCATATTTATTTGAGATAGACAATAAAATACTGATTAGGGGTTTTTATTAATTAGGTGAGCAGGGCTTAAGGAGAGTATAATGAATTATGGGCCAGCTAATAGGATGAGGGACCCTATGTGTCATATTTTGTAGTTCAACTGTTTTCCAAATAATTGGTTCTGTTTATTCAGTGAGTCTCTCGTATTTTTGCACTGAGGATACAAAAGTGGCTACCATTTTGGGGGTGCTATATAGAGTATTCCCTGAGGAGCTTTTAGTTAATATCCTTGTTTATAGCCCGGTGCCTTACTCTTGCCTCCATTTACAAGTTGGTAGCGGTTTACCAGTACATCTGGCTTCCTTATCAATAGCCTACACCTCACATATTGCAGGACAAGGCATCCTTTGCCTTGTCTTGTCAATCACTATGTTTTCATCTGCATTCTGCCTTCCAGAAATTTGCTGAAATTTCTCATCTACTGATTGCTACTTTCTCCTCTTTCTCTTTCCCTCCTGTTATTTTGAATTTTATCTACCTATCTTTTCAAACAGGATGGGGGAACTCAGAAGAAAGAAGAAATAAATGTATGTGGTCAGTTCATGGTTTTGAGACAGAAGTTGTGTGATTTCATTGGCATCTTTCTTTTTTTTTAATTGGTTATTCACAACATTACAAAGCTCTTGACATATCATATTTCATACATTAGATTGAAGTGGGTTATGAACCCCCAATTTTACCCCAAATGCAGATTGCAGAATCACGTCGGTTACGCATCCACAATTTTACATAATGCCCTATTAGTAATTGTTGTATTCTGCTACCTTTCCTATCCCCTACTATCCCCCCTCCCCTCCCCTCCCATCTTCTCTCTCTACCCCATCTACTGTAATTCATTTCTCTCCTTGTTTATTTTCCCATTCCCCTCACAACCTCTTATATGTAATTTTGTATAGCAATGAGGGTCTCCCTTCATTTCCATGCAATTTCCCTTTTCTCTCCCTTTCCCTCCCATCTCATGTCTCTGTTTAATGTTACTCTTTTCTTCCTACTCTTCCTCCCTGCTCTGTTCATAGTTGCTCTCATTATATCAAAGAAGACATTTGGTATTTGTTTTTTAGTGATTGGCTAGCTTCACTAAGCATAATCTGCTCTAGTGCCATCCATTTCCCTGCAAATTCTATGATTTTGTCATTTTTTATTGCTGCATAGTACTCCATTGTGTATAGATGCCACATTTTTTTATCCATTCATCTATTGAAGGGCATCTGGGTTGGTTCCACAGTCTAGCTATTGTGAATTGTGCTGCTATGAACATCAATGTGGCAGTATCCCTGTAGCATGCTCTTTTAAGGTCTTCAGGGAATAGTCCGAGAAGGGCAATAGCAGGGTCAAATGGTGGTTCCATTCCCAGCTTTCCCAGGAATCTCCAAACTGCTTTCCAAATTGGCCGCACCAATTTGCAGTCCCACCAGCAATGTACAAGTGTACCCTTTTCTCCACATCCTCGCCAGCACTTGTTGTTGTTTGACTTCATAGTGGCTGCCAATCTTACTGGAGTGAGATGGTATCTTAGGGTGGTTTTGATTTGCATTTCTCTGACTGCTAGAGATGGTGAGCATTTTTTCATGTACTTGTTGATTGATTGTATATCCTCCTCTGAGAAGTGTCTGTTCAGGTCCTTGGCCCATTTGTTGATTGGGTTATTTGTTATCTTATTGTCTAATTTTTTGAGTTCTTTGTATACTCTGGATATTAGGGCTCTATCTGAAGTGTGAGGAGTAAAAATTTGTTCCCAGGATGTAGGCTCCCTATTTACCTCTCTTATTGTTTCTCTTGCTGAGAAAAAACTTTTTAGTTTGAGTAAGTCCCATTTGTTGATTCTTGTTATTAACTCTTGTGCTATGGGTGTCCTATTAAGGAATTTGGAGCCCGACCCCACAATATGTAGATCGGAGACAACTTTTTCTTCTATCAGACGCAGAGTCTCTGATTTGATATCAAGCTCCTTGATCCATTTTGAGTTAACTTTTGTGCATGGCGAGAGAAAGGGATTCAGTTTCATTTTGTTGCATATGGATTTCCAGTTTTCCCAACACCATTTGTTGAAGATGCTATCCTTCCTCCATTGCATGCTTTTAGCCCCTTTATCAAATATAAGATAGTTGTAACTTTGTGGATTAGTCTCTGTGTCCTCTAATCTATACCATTGGTCCACCCGCCTGTTTTGGTACCAGTACCATGCTGTTTTTGTCACTATTGCTCTGTAATATAGTTTGAAATCTGGTATCGCTATACCGCCTGATTCACACTTCCTGCTTAGAATTGCTTTTGCTATTCTGGGTCTTTTATTTTTCCATATGAATTTCATGATTGCTTTATCTATTTCTACAAGAAATGCCCTTGGGATTTTGATTGGCATTGCATTAAACCTATAGAGAACTTTTGGTAATATCGCCATTTTGATAATGTTAGTTCTGCCTATCCATGAACAGGGTATATTTTTCCATCTTCTAAGATCTTCTTCTACTTCTCTCTTTAGGGTTCTGTAGTTTTCATTGTATAAATCTTTCACCTCTTTTGTTAGGTTGATTCCCAAGTATTTTATTTTTTTTTGAGGATATTGTGAATGGAGTGTTTTTCCTCATTTCTGTTTCAGAAGTTTTGTTGCTGATATACAGAAATGCCTTTGATTTATGCGTGTTGATTTTATATCCTGCCACTTTGCTGAATTCATTTATTAGTTCTAGTAGTTTCTTTGTAGACCCTTTTGGGTCTTCTAGGTATAGAATCATGTCATCTGCAAATAGTGATAATTTAAGTTCTTCTTTTCCATTTTTTATGCTTTAATTTCTTTCGTCTGTCTAATTGCTCTGGCCAGTGTTTTGAGAACTATATTGAATAGAAGTGGTGATAGAGGGCATCCCTGTCTTGTTCTGGATTTTAGAGGGAATGCCTTCAACTTTTGTCCATTCAGAATGATGCTAGCCTGAGGCTTAGCATAGATAGCTTTTACAATGTCAAGGTAAGTTCCTGTTATCCCTAGTTTTTCTAATGTTTTGAACATAAAGGGATGCTGTACTTTGTCGAATGCTTTCTCTGCATCTATCGAGATGATCATATGGTTCTTATCTTTAAGTCTATTGATGTGGTCAATAACATTTATTGATTTCCATATGTTGAACCATCCTTGCATCCCAGGGATGAATCCTACTTGATCATGGTGCACAATTTTTTTGATGTGTTTTTGTATTCGATTCGCCAGAATTTTATTGAGGATTTTTGCATCTAGGTTCATTAGAGATATTGGTCTGTAGTTTTCTTTCTTTGAGGTGTCTTTGTCTGGTTTTGGAATCAGGGTGATGTTGGCCTCATAGAATGAATTTGGAAGAGCTCCCTCTTTTTCTATTTCCTGAAATAACTTGAAAAGTATTGGTATTAATTCTTCTTTAAAGGTTTTGTAAAACTCCGCTGTATACCCATCCGGTCCTGGGCTTTTCTTGGTTGGTAGTCTTTTGATGGCTTCTTCAATTTCATCCATTGATATTGGTCTGTTCAAATTGTGTGTATCCTCCTGACTCAGTCTGGGCAAATCATATGACTTAAGAAATTTATCGATGTCTTCAATATCTTCTATTTTATTGGAATATAGGTTTTCAAAATAATTTCTAATTGTCTTCTGTATTTCTGTAGCATCTGTTGTGATATTGCCTTTTTCATCCCGTATGTTAGTAATTTGAGTTCTCTCTCTTCTTCTCTTCATTAGTATGGCTAAAGGTCTGTCGATCTTATATATTTTTTCGAAGAACCAACTTTTAGTTTTGTTAATTTTTTCAATAGTTTCTTTTCTTTCAATTTCATTGATTTCCTCTCTGATTTTAATTATTTCTTGCCTTCTGCTACATTTGCTGTTGTTTTGCTCTTCCTTTTCTAGGGCTTTGAGATGAAGTATGAGCTCATTTATTTGTTGGTTTTTTCTTTTTTTGAGGAATGACCACCAGGCGATGAATTTTCCTCTTAAAACTGCTTTCATTGTGTCCCATAGATTCCGATATGTTGTGTCTGTATTTTCATTTATCTCTAAAAATTTTTTGATTTCCTCCTTTATGTCTTCTGTAACCCATTGATCATTCAGTAACATATTGTTCATTTTCCATGTGATGTAGGATTTTTCCTTCCGTCTTTTATCATTGATTTCCAGTTTCATTCCATTATGATCAGATAAAATGCATGGTATTATCTCCACCCCTTTATATTTACTGAGGGTTGCCCTATGGCATAATATATGGTCTATTTTTGAGAAGGATCCACGTGCTGCTGAGAAAAAAGTATATCCATTTGATGATGGTTGATATATTCTATATATGTCAGTTAAGTCTAGGTTATTGATTGTGATATTGAGTTCTATAGTTTCTTTATTCAACTTTTGTTTGGAGGATCTGTCCAGTGGTGAGAGAGGTGTGTTGAAGTCACCTATAATTATTGTGTTGTGGTCTATTTGATTCTTGAACTTGGATATAACTTTTTTTAAGGACTTAATTTAGGCCATTGTGTGCTCTTTAATGAATGAATGAATGAATAGCCATTATATAATGGGGTTCTTACAATAAAGTGAGTCTAAAGTAAGTCCTATGCTTAAGCAGACCAAATAAAAGAAAAATGTAATTGATCATGGAAACTATGCTTCAAGTTTACTGAATTAGATGGATGACATTATTTTTTCCTTCTGAAAAACTTGACTTAATTTAGGAATGCTTTCTGAAGAATGTTGGCCTTATGCTTCAGAGTCAGGGAGTGCAGTCCCAGAGGAAGATTTTATTTATCAGATTAGTGGAAGGTGGTGTTATGTATAAATTTGTTGGCAAAATTCATTTCTTTGTGAAGGTGTAGTATATAAGGTAGCACTTTGCCTTTTGTTTGAAAAAATTACCCTCTCAAATTTGCATCCTTTGGGGTACCCCTGTACTTTAATATGGAGGCCATCTCAATAAGCTTATTCAAATTTTCAGACAGAATTTGTTTTTTAAAATTTGTTGAAAATATGATAGATTCATCAAAAATAAACAAGTCAGCCACATAAATTATGAAATATAAGTCATTGGTCTATGATTATAAACATTGTGAAATACACATTAACTTAGAAAATCAAAATACACCCTTTGAACATGTAGTTAACATTCAAGTAAAGTTCACTTGAGTCATCTTTATTGGGCTTGTGTTTTTCTACCTGCCCACATAAATTTGTTCTTGTCAGTGCTTAGAAAGCAAGATTGTTTTATGTTCCTTAATTTGTATGATATTTAGGTCATGGTCATTTAAGATTTCTTTATTTGTAACTTATATGAAAATTATTTCAAAATTAGTTCTGGTTATAATCTTTCACAAACATTTCTAGGAGGGTTTGAGTCATGGTGTGTTGACAGTAGTTGTAATGTAGGACAATTAGATATTTTATTACCCTCAGTAATTAGTATAGTTTCTCTCTTTATAATTTGAAATTCATGGAAGTGGAAAATTTACTATATTAACCAGAATTTACTGTAAAGAAAAATCATAGCAAGTAATGAATCTTTAAAAACAGTAACATACTGCTGCATTGCTTCAAAATTATGTTAGCCTCACTCATTTTTTTTCTTAAGTCATTCTTTTATTTTACTTAGAAAAATTTTTACAAAGATGTAGACTTAGGTATGTTTCTACTCCATCAATTTTTATAACCTTAAATTGATTATATCCAAGATCAATAATGTCATAGTGGTTAATTATCACAAGACTTGTGATTGAATTGAACCTCTTATAACCAACATAATATTCATTCATCTTTAGATGAACAAATACAATTCTCAATAACAAACATTTTAACAAATGTGGTTTGCTAACACAAACATAGTTAAATGTACGATTATATAGTTTTACAGTCCTTGGATGATAACTATCACAGCAAACAGAAAAGCTCTTTGACTTTTAAGAAACAGGACCTAGAATGAAACTTAATTTTATTTCTAAGCAAAATTAGTTCAAACTTAGTTCTGGTTATAATCTTTCACAAACATAGTTCTTTACACTCTTAAACGATTTCTTATTTAAAGTTTCTCATTAAATTCCACTGAAAACTTGTGGCATGGAAGTTAAACTATAATTTTAACCAAGGTTCAATAAACATATTTGGAATTAATTGAATTTTATTTCATAACTTTAAGCTTAGTGAAGTTAGAGATGGAGGCTGTTTTGTTTATTTAATTGTATCTTCAATTCCTAGTGCAGTAGAGATATGCAGCTAAATATTTGTGGAAGGAATGGAGTGAACACATGCATGAATTAATGAATCGTAGCATGCAGGTTTTTGTTGATTGTAGTGTTAAAAGAACGCAGCATTCTGTCACTTGTATCAGCCTTTTGCCAACAGAAATTCAGTCTTTAGAAGTTATTTATTATACAAAGAATTTGTAATTGGAACATTGCTCTTAACAATTCAGAAAACAGGAAGGACATACAGTACTTTGCAGATTTGGATTCTGAACCAATTTTGTCTTTATATATTTTGCTCTGCCCTCTGAAAGCAGATTAATGAAATAGCATATAATTAAAAATTTATATTTCAAAATATTTTGTATATTAGAAAACACTCCTTGTCCAAATCTGTTTCATCTGTGAATAAAGGAAACTTTGTGCAATTAATGATGAGAATGAAAGGTGAAAGAGAGGGCATATTTCTACCTATGAATCTGTGAACTGATTCCTGCAGAATTACCCATATTCAAAATTAAATAATTGAAATTTTAAAAGCCAGAAGATTATAGTACATTAGGAATGATGGTATTATTTCCTCAGCTCTTTTAATGTGAAGAGACAACTGCTGGCTAGAGAGAGAGAGTTGCCAATTTGTATAAGATACTCTTGGAAAATGTCAAAGGATAGAGCTCTTAACTGAAGAGAAGTCCTTCAATCTCACAGTCATAGAAGGTACAACTTACACTCACTTAAACAGGAGTGGAAATGTGGATCTTCAGTGATCAGGATTGATGTGAATAAAATACACGTTAAGGTCTAAGAGAGCACCACTGAAATGGAGAAAATTTACCAGCGACAGCAAAATTCACAGAGGCAGAGCCATAAGCTTCATATAAACATGTATTTGTAAAAATAGCCATCCTATCATGCTCTGTAGAATTTAATTCTAGAAGAAATTATTGAGTTTGTTTTTTGTGTGCATATCTTATTTAAATAGGGCAGGGAGTGAGGCTGTTTTGCTCATGTTTTTTTCCCATTCTCTAGCTTGGTGCCTGACATTTATAGAGGCTTAATAAGTGTTTGTGGAATGAACGAACCATGTTCTTTCTTTGGATCTGGCAATGATGAGGTTTGATGAGGAAGTGACAAAACTTAATTCTGCAAGTTCTTTGAATAACACTGTTTATGCAACTATGAAGAGAGATTATTGAAATATTATAAGTTATATTGAGCAAGTCTGTGGCCAGTAAATCAGTTTGCTAACATTGGTTTCAAATTTGAAATTATCTTTTGTTTAAAATTTCTGTATTTCATACTAACAATTTATTTTAATCAGGGACTGTTTGGTTATAAGAAACCCATTGGAACGAACCTAAATTAAAGAATTTGTTTATTTATCTTTATAAGTAATCAAGCAATTTTTATGGTGCCCAAAGGCAGAAAGAATAGCCAAGTTTCACGGGGATCAGAACCAAAGTCTGGAAGGCTAGTAGACACCATAGTGGCCAGTCAGCATCTGTGTTCTGTTGTGCAATATAGTCTATTGTCACTTTATTTTTTTCCCCCCAGATTTCTCTTTCTCTTAACACTGGGTAAAAATGACTTCCTAAGCTCCTACATAGTGACTTGATTGCAGGCCATCAGAGAGGAAATCACTGAGTCTAAATTCCTAGGAGAGGGGTTCTGACTGGTGGCTTGGGCTAAAAAGTGTCCACTTGTGTCACAGTTATATGGCCAGGGGCTCTGGGTCATTTATTATCAGGCTGGTTGCTAGAGGTCAGCTTTAACATAAGGTAAGCATGAATTGGGCAGGTACTTTGTTATAGGAAATCGTTCTAAAGCACTTCTAAATGAAACTACTGACATTTCCCTTTGTCTTTAACAATAGAGCAATACTGTTGTTTATCATCTGAGAGGAATGATGAATATTTATCAAAACCATTTGTGACAGAGTGAAAAAGTCATGCCAAAAAGTTCTCCCCAAAGGTTTCAAAGTTGGAATTCTTTCCCTTCATAGCACAAAGTATGAAAAAAAAATTCCAGTTTGGATAATACATTTCTCTCGTGTCTTCAGAGGTTCAGCGTAAAAGTACTATTCACTTCCAAGTATTCAGTTCTGCATTACTAAATTTAAGTATGCAGTTTTTGGAGAATGAAACCAATTTCAGAACTGCTATTGAAATGGAATGCACTATTTAATTAAATAGTAGCCAAACATAAATGCAAAGATTTTTATAGAAAAGTTGCAAATAGCGTTTTAGAATTCTCCTTTACTAAATCTACTCAAATTCAGCTTCATTTTTGATCCTTACCTCCTTGAAGGGTTTTCCTGCTACATGTGTGCATGTGTGTGCATGTGTTTGTGTGTGTTAGCACAATGCTTATTGGCATCTCAGGTCTATTACATGTTAATTTGTTCTAAGAAAATAGTGTAGTAAGCTTAGAATGTGCTTCTTTTTCTGTCCTTGGCCCTCTAAAAACTTGCTGATACAGCACAGAGTAGAGGCACTGAGGGATGTGGAAATGATGGCTGTCACACAGAAACTGGTAACCAACCTGATGGCACCTAAGGACCAGTGGTTCTTTGGGGAAGTTTGTGCATCAGCTGAAAAAGATACCAAGGCTCTGTTGATTTCATCTCATGTATAAGAAATTTGTACTTTGCTTTGTTATTACACCTTACATTCTGAACTTTGACCAGTAGGTCCCAAAGCTGACTGGTGTGGCTATAGCTGCTGGCATTTTTGTTGGGATGACAACTTATTGTACTGTTTAAAAGAAACAATCTATTTGGGAAATGTTAACCTAGTAATCTTTCTGCTTCAACCTCTCCTTCTTCCCCTCCAGTATTTAGTGGGCTGAATTCCTTAGCTTGACATTCAAGGCCAGTCAAGTCTAACATTCTGTTTTCCCAGTCCACCCCAGTTGGAGCTCAGCTAACAATAATGCATGTCAAAAGCTGTGGCACAATGGATTTGCTCATTGTGCTTCCCCGGAGGTCCTGCTTTTCCTGCTTCTGTTTTTGTTCACACTGTTTTGGCTTTAGTTGGACAAATCAAGCAAATAATAAAATAGCTTGTTTTGTGACATATGTATGATGTTTCATTTGCACTCACAAATCTGCCATCATGATGGATGTACTCTCTTTGGGAACCTCCTTAGGCTACTTCTCTTCTGTCTCTTGCAAGGAGAGTAGGAGTTAACTGTTTTTACTATGACTTGCAGTTGAGCTAAGTGAAAAGTTGGGCACTGTGTCCAGGGACTTAGCATTTTGCATCACGGTGAGAGGCACTGTAATTTTCTTTAGTAGCATAGTCCATTTTACTTTTATTTTTATCTTTTAAAAAAGATTCACTTACTTAAAGATTATTATTATCTAGCATTCAAGGTATTTTTAGAGGCTAATTAGGGAGGTAGGTCACCTTTGATTTAGTGACTGTTCTAAAAAACCGCTCACTGAAAGGCAAGTAAAAAGTGCTAATTTTGTGGATTAGACATTCTCTCTCTTAGATTTTCAGGATTCCTTTGCCTTGCTCTTTTGGAATATTTTATTTTATTGGAATTCATGGACTATTAGAAATACCTAGAGTAGCAACTAATATTATTTATTTAAATTTGTAAAATCAGATTAGTTATAGTTAATAATACATATATAATCTGGCTTTAATGCCAATGATGGTTTATTAAGAAGTGACTGATATCATTGCTAAGCTAACTTGTGGAGCATGATTTTAAAAGAAAATAGAATTAGCATACATTAGTTCATTTAATCAACACAACTTGGAGGTGGAAATTTATATCCCACTCTTTTATATCTTTTTGATATTGTGGTATGATTTACATACACTAAAATGTACCCATTTTAAGTGTAAAGTGCCATGCATTTTGGCAGTTGTAAAGACCTGTAACGTAGACCACAGTCAAGATATAGAATGTTTCTTTCCCTCGACAAATCAAGTCGGTCTTCTTCAGCACCCTTCCCCTAACTTCTGAGCCTTAGCTTTTCTCTGAAACTATGCAACACTTTTGCCTATTTTAGAATTTTATATAAATGGAATCATATACTGTGAATTTGGTGTATAGCATCTTTCATGCAGCATAAATGTTTTTGAGATTCATCCATATTGTTACTTTTATCAGTACTTTGTTTCTTTTATTATTGAATAAAAGAAAGTATACAAAGTATAACATTGAATAGACCTACTGTAGTTATTTTTGTTTTTTTGTTATTCATTCATCTATTGAAGGACATTTGGATTGTTTCCAGGTTTTAGCTATCTATTGTGAATAAAGTTACCACTACATTTTTATAGATGACTTTTTGTAGAAATATCTTTTTATTTTTCTTGGACAAATACATAGAAGTAGTCTGATCATGTTTTAAGCCTTATAAATATGTGGTTAAACTGTTTTCCAAAGTAGTTGTGCCATTTTACATTACTGATAGCAATTTATTGAGTGTTCTAGTTACTCCATATTCTTGCCAATTTGATATTAATCCATTTTGACCTATTTTTGACCATATTTTTGTCATTAAACCACTTTAGGGTGGTTCATTTCTGAACCTTCCATTGTATTTCCTTGGTATGTCTGTCCTTAACCAAAGAACATCACTCTCTTGATTCCTGTAGCCTTATAGGATGTCTTTAAGTAAGATTGTGTAAATCCTATAACTTCTTTTTTAAAGCTCTTTGTTGAAAGTTACAGAAGTCCTGCTGAACAGTGCATTGAATCTGGAGGTCAACTTGTGGAGCTTTAATATCTTACTAACATTGAGTCTTCCAGTAGATGCAAATGGTAATCTGTCCATTTATTTAGGTTGTAATTTTTTTCAGCAGTATTTTGTAGTTTTCAGTGAACATGTCTTAAACAGATTTTGTTAAATTTACTTCTACATATTTAATATTTTTGTCAGTTAATTATATGATTTATTTACTTTGTTTAATTCTGTTTTTTTTACACATTTTTGGTGCATTATTGTTATACATAATGGTCGGGTTTGTTACATATTAGTACATGTATATAATATAACAATATAATTTGGCCAGTATCACTCCCCAGCACTTCTCCCCTCCTTCCTTGTCCCTTTCCTTTATTCTATTGGTTTCCCTTACTTTTCATGAGATTCCCCCACCTTTCTTTTTTTTTTCTTCTCTAGCTTCCACATATGAGAGAAAACATAAGACTCTTGACCTGAGTTTGAATTATTTTGCTTAACATAATGACTTCAAGTTCCATCCACTTTCTTGCAAATGACATAATTTTATTTTTTCTTTATGGCTGAAGAAAGTTCCTTTGTGTATATACACCACATTCTTTTTATCCATTCATTTGTTGATGAACATCTAGGCTGTTTCCATAGTTTGTCTATTGTAAATTATGCTGCTGTAAACACAAATGAATGTATCACTGCAGTATGATGACTTTAATTCTTAGGATAAATACTGAGGAGTAGAATAGCTGGATCATATGGTGGTTCCATGCCTCATCTTTTGAGGAACCTCCATACTGATTTCCTTTGTGATTATACTAATTTACAGTCCCATCAGCAGTGTAAAAGTGTTCCTTTTTCTCCTCATACTCTCCAGCATTTATTATTGTTTGTATTCTTGATGACTTCCATTCTGACTGGTATGAGATGAAATCTCAGGGTAATTCTGATTGGCATTTGGCATTTACTTAATTGATAATGGTGTTGAACTTTTTAAAATATATTTTGTTGGACATTTGTATTTCTTCTTTTGAGAAGTGTCTGGTTTCATTTGTCCATTTATTAGTTAGGTTATTTGTTTTTTTTTGGTGTTAAGTTTATTGAGTTCTTTATATATTGTAGATACTAATCCACTGTCAAAAGAATAGCTAGCAAAGATATTTTTTCCCATTCTGTTGGTTCTCTCTTTCCATTCTTAATTGTTTCCTTTGCTGGGCAGCATTTTAATTTTATGCCATCCCATTTATTAACTCTTAGCATTATTTCCTAAGCTTTAGGGGTCCTATTGAGAAAGTAATTCATATGAATATGAATCCTTCAGCTTTATTCTTTTTTCCAAAACGGTTTTGGAAATTCAAGTTTCTTTGCATTTCCATAAAGAGCTGGAATCAGCTTATTTTTTAGTTTTGTGTTTTTTAGTATTTGATGTACTGGTCTTGCACTTTTTAAAATGCTTTTATTTTTAATTGCTATTATATATCGTTTTTTTTTTTTTTTTTTGGCGGGGGTGTCTATTGGTCTTGGATCATCCAAGTATGATAAGCTCATGTCTGAATTATATTTTTTTGTCGCTTTCTTGAAACTTTCTATGCAGAAAATTTTGTCATTTGTGAATTCCAGTTTTGGTTCTTCCTGTCTAGTCTCAATTCCTTTTATTGCCTTAGTGCACTGACTGGAATCTCCAATGTGTTATAGACTGAATATGTTCAGAGTAGACACTCTTACCTGTTACAGATTGTAGGGGAAAAGAGTTCTTTTTTTCACTATTAAATATAATGTTGGCTGTATATTTTTCAGAGTTGCTCTTTATTAGGCTAAGTTTCCTCTATTCCCAGTTAATTGAAAATATTTTATTTTATTTAGTATTTTAAAATCCAGAGTGAAGTTGGATTTGGGTAAATACTTTTCTTCATCCATTGAGAAGATTGTGTTTTTTTCTTTTTTAATGTTATGAATCTAGTGTATTTCATTGACCAGTTTTTGAGTATACAAACTACCTTGCATACCTGGGATACACTCCAGTTGTGATGTTTAATTCTTTTTACATGTTGTTGTTTAATTCAATTGAAGTTTTAGAAAGTTTGCATTTATGTATAATTTGTGAATTATACTGGTTTATAGTTTCTCTTTTATTTTTCTCCCAGTTTTTAAATCATAATTAAAATGATGTCAGAGCTGGGCATGGAGGCATGCTTGTAATCTCAGTGGCTTGGGAGGCTGAAGCAGGAGACTGGCAAGTTCAAAGCCAGCCTCAGCAAAAGTGAGGTACTAAGCATCTCAGTGGTCAAATGCCCCTGAGTTCAATCCCTGGGACTCCTCAGAAAAGATTTCAGAATAGAATGAATTGATAAGTAAACACTTTTCTTTTTCTTTTCATAAACATTCATAAAAATTGTTATGTTTCCCTAAATGTTCAATGGCATTTATCAGTGTAACAGTCTGGGCCTAGAATTTTCTTTCTCTCTCTTTCTTTCTTTTTTTGGCACTGGGGATTGAACCCAGGGGCAACTTACAATGAGTCACACCCCCAGCCCTATTTTGTATTTTATTTAGAGACAGGGTCTCACTGAGTTGCTTATGGTCTTGCTAAGTTGCTGAGGCTGGCTTTGAACTGGCGATCCTCCTGCCTCAGTCTCATGGCTGCTGGGATCACAGGTATGCACCACTGCACCTGGCTAGGATTTTCTTTTTGTAAAGGTTTTAAAGTACAAATTAAATTTCCTTACTAGATATAGCACTACTCATCCACTTCATATTGCATGAGTGTGGCTAGTTTGTATCTTTAAAAGAAATTATCCATTTCATCTAAGTTGCTGAATTTTTTGGCATAAAGTTTTCATAATATTCTTTTATTTTTACAAATACATGTAAAATCTATAGTGGTATCATCTCTGATTTCCTAATTTTGGTAACTTGTATTCTCTTCCCATTTTTTTCTTTAACTTCCTGGTTAATAATTTATCATTTTTATTAATGTCCTCAACCAGCTTTTGGTTTCATCCATCTTCTTTGTGTAATTGTCTTTTATGTTTTATTGATTTCTGATCTTTTTAAAAATATTTTTAATTGTAGATGGACCCAATATCTTTATTTTATTTACTTATTTTTAAGTGGTGCTGAGGATTGAACCCAGTGGCTTACCCATGCGAGGTAAGCGCTCTACCACTGAGCTACAACTCCAGCCCTCCATTCTAATCTTTACTATTTCTTTTTACTTTTGAGTTTTACTTGCTATTTTTTTTCCTAGTTTATTAAGGTGGCAGCTGAAGACACTGATTTGATACCTTTCTTCTAATGTTAGTGTGTAGTGCTGTAAATTTCCATCATAAGTATTGCTTTAACTACTTCCTACAAATTTTTTCATGTCGTGGTGTTTTCATTTATTACACTTTCTAATTTTCTGTTAGATTTTTTTCTTTCAACCTCTGGCTATTTAGAAATGTGTCATTTAGTTTCTATAAATTTCTGGATTTTTCTATTATTCTTTTTTTAATTGATTTTGAATTTAATTTCATAGTGGTCATAGAACATACTTTGTATGACTTCAATCATTTTAAATTTTTCAAACTTGTTCTATGTCCCATAATATGCACTGTCTTAGTAAATGTTCCATGTGCACTGAAGAATGTGTGTCTGTTATTCTTTATGGAGTGTTCTGTAAATAAGAATTAGGTCAAGTGGGTTAATAGAGATGTTTAAATATAACATTGCTTCTTATTTTCTCTTGTTTTCACAAAAAAGGACATTGAGATCTCTGAGTATATTAGGGGTTTATGTTGTTTAAGTGTGTACTCTATTGATTTCTGTCTCGTTCTATTACTTGTTGAGAATGATGGGGAAATTGCAGACTATAATTTTAGATTTGTCTACTTGTTTTTACTTTTCTGTCAATTTTTGCTTCACATATTTTAAAGCTCTGTTAATCATATGCATAAACATTTAGGATCATTATATCCACTTGACTTGATTCTCTTTGCCCTTGGGTAAAATCTGCTTTATTTATATTAATAAAACATGGTACAATTTTTTCCATTCTATTATTTTTAACCTATATTTGGGGCTTCACATTTAAAGTGAGTTTCATAAGGCAGTATATAATTATGTCTTGCTTTTAATTCTGACAGTCTTTGTCTTTTCATTGGTATGTTTAGATCATTTACATTTAATGTGATTATTGATGTGCTAGGTTGATCAGTGATTGAGTTATAGATAGTATCTTGAGACAGCACATATTGTCAATAAATACCTATATTTCTAATAATTATCTTTGTTTTTCAGCATGATTTTCTTTTTTTGCAAGATTGTAGCACTGCCAATTGTGTCTTCATATTAGAAAAGAAGGGACATGAACTTTTTCAGAGTAGGTCAAGCAGAGATTTTAAAATTCTAGTTTGACCTCAGAATGAGGGGTGTTTACAAAAGTAGGTTTTTACTGCAAGTATCCAGAGGGATTTGATATCCTCTATTTTCAAGTAGTCCTTTTTTTTTTTTTTGCCCCTTTAAGGACATTAAATTGTTCTTATCTCTAGCATATTTCAAATAGAAATTGGCATATAACCTTTTGGGGCATGTTATGGCCACTTCAGATGGTATAGACACTCCAGATGGATTCTTGTTGCATAGCAGGCTTTACACGGTGTCATCTGATCTCCCTTGATTTTTGTTGGGGAATATAATTGAGATTTCATATTTCATTCTCCTAAAAGAAACCATGCTTTATTTTCCAGTATATAACATTCATATTTACTAGTATATATTTAAACTTTAAAAATATTTCTCTATACTTGTGTATATATGTAGATATTTATTTTTGTGTCAGGTGTAACTCTTCTATATCTTGAAATTAAAAAGCAAGACTTTTGTTGATTTAAAAAGTCTAATTCTTGACTGAATAGTTCTTTTAATACTATTTCCAGACTGCTGTCAAACCTCCAACTTAATGAAATCCTTATGTACATTTCAGATTAGGCAATATAATCATCTTTTGATTCTTTAGCCATTTCTTTATCAGCACATGGAAAAGAAAACCATGTGGCTTTGCCCTTCATTATTTCTCTTTTGATACAATTCATATTAATATTTTTAGTGACAACCTCACAAATTTCTTGTTTTTCTTCTATCACTGACAATTGGCTAGCTCCTAGAAGAAAAGGAACAAAATGTTTTGGTATGATTTATACTTTAGTAGTGGAGAATTATAGCCATTAAAAAATAAGCAACTTCAGAAGATGAAGAAGAGAAGAAGAAACAGGAAGAGAAAAAGACAAAGTTTGAAAACCTCTGCAAGATCATGAAGGACATCTTGGAGAAAAAGGTTGAAAAGGTGGTTGTGTCAAACCGATTGGTGGCCTCTCCATGCTGTATCGTCACAAGCACATATGGCTGGACAGCAAACATGGAAAGAATCATGAAAGCTCAAGCTCTCAGAGATAACTCTACAATGGGCTACATGGCAGCAAAGAAACACCTGGAGATAAATCCTGACCATTCCATTATTGAGACCTTGAGGCAAAAGGCAGAGGCTGACAAGGATGATAAGTCTGTGAAAGATCTGGTCATCTTGCTGTACGAAACTGCTCTCCTGTCTTCTGGCTTCAGTTTGGAAGATCCCCAGACCCATGCTAACAGGATCTACAGGATGATCAAACTTGGTCTAGGTATTGATGAGGATGATCCCACTGCTGACGACACCAGTGCTGCTGTAACAGAAGAGATGCCACCCCTGGAAGGAGATGATGACACATCACGCATGGAAGAAGTAGACTAAGTTTCTGAAGAACCACTCATATGTGTGTCCCCCACTTCACCTTCATTCCTAATACCTTTTCAATGATTTTTTTGTTCTTTGTTTTTGTTAACATTTATTAAAATGTGTATGGCATGACGATATCTAAAAAAAAAATAAGCAACTTATCCAAAAATATAGTTAAAAAAAAGAAGGTAGATAAAAGAGGATTTGGGAAGCTCCAGGGAATTTTGTAGATGTGGGATTTCAGATGAGGATCAAGTACATCTAATATGAGGGGAATCAAGGGATAGGGAAGGGAGATGATGGGAATAGACCTAGTTTGAGGAGAAAGAGAAAGGGATTTAAGAAAAAATGTTATTTTTGCCTGAATAAAATTTATGTTTTCCCCTGTTTTGAGCCTTAGATATTGGAATCTTCTCCTTTATTGTCTTGCTGTGTGGGAAGCTGGTTAGATAGTGGCTACATTCAGTGTATAGAAAAGTTACAACTCATTTCTAGTTAGTTCTTCCTTTGTACTTAATGCCTAAACCTCTCCATCTGGAGAAATGCCAGTTTGCCACTAAATTTAAATAAATAAGAACATGTCTCATCAATAGGGGTGGCAAATTTAGCCCCTCTTCAGAGCACTGAGCAATTTATGACCATATGTTAAATACCATAAAACAGCTTTAAAGATTTGGTCCCTGGCCATTGCCAGATTGTACCGTAGGAGTGCAGCATCACTGCGAGGGACTGGGAATGTTTCCTCCGGCCCTTGGAGGCCTCAGCAACTCACTGATGTCACAGCCAGAGAGGCCTGTTTTCAAACATTCCCTTTTTAAAGGTGAGATACTAAAAGATTCCATTTTGGCATTTGGGTGCAAAGAAGGCAAGACTTCTTTTTGATTCTTCAGGGTCAAAATTAGTATGGAAAGTGTTGTGTGGGAGAGTGAGTAACTTGGCAGCAGTGAGTGCAGAAGGCAAGTCTAGGAATAGGTAATAGATATCCTACTCATTCTTTTTCTTGGAGCATGAACTGGACTTTTACATGGCATAAGCTAACCAAATACCGCATTTCTCACTCATTTTCTTTTTGCCAACTTTCATGGAATTAATATTAATATTAAAAACATTTTTTAAAATTTCGTACCAAAGAACTGCCAATTGTAAGGTTTTCTTTTCTTCCAGGAGGATGACTCATTATTATTATACTCCAAGTATTAGTTTTTCTTCTTACCATCCTCACCGCCCATGACTCATATATGGCATTCAGTGGGCCCACCACTGACAACATGAAGGTGTGTGCCAGCTAGCATGTGATGTGTGGTCAGGTAGTGCTCTCGGACCTCAGATGGGCCCTTAACAGATGTGAGGAAACCACTGGCTCCAGCAGGGAGCAGTGCTATTCAACAGGAATAGTCACCAAAAAGCTTTGTACAAGGTTTTTCTGACTGTTCTTTTGGAAGGGTAGCTCTTCCTACAAAGGAAGATGATGAAATTTGGCTGTCAAAGGTCCAGGATTCCTAGCCTTCTTCAATGTGTAAGTGCCAGCCTGAGGGTTGATTTCCTGTCAGTTCCTGTGTGGTTCGCACTACATCCTCTTTGCAGCAGATCAGTATTTTCAGTCATCCATCATAACTGCTCTCCTGTAAGTTTTTGGCAATGTGATCTCAGCTAGCAGAAGGCAGCTGGCATATTTCTCTAGGAAGGGCAGCTGGAGCGCTCCCTTCTCACCCTTCCTACATCCAGGAAGCACACCATTGTTACTTACTTGTTGCTGCTTTCTTCCTTTGAAAGAACAAAAAACTTCAAACTTGGGTAAATTCTGAAGGTGCTGGCTGGCAGTTTGAAACGACCCATCCATTGTGTTGGTGTAGGACACATACTTGAGTGATGTCGTCTGGTTTTTCCATAAGGTAGACTTGTGTATCAGAGGTTTTCTAAACTCCAGTTGTTAATGAAGTCATGCTTGAATCTTAGAGTCACAAAAGGATTTTTTTGTTTTGTTTTGTTTTGTTCTAGGCTTTAATTTTCAAATTCAGTCTAATTACTTAGGCCATACTATTGCCCAGTTACTTCTCTTAATTTTTTCTTCCCTTTAACACTGGAATTTTTCTGTTCATGTTATCAGCATCTGTTGGGTCTGTTCACTTGGGATATGCCTTGGGTATTTGCATTGGATTTTCAAACGATATGGAACGCAGAGATATTTAAAGCACATTTCTTCGCTGTTGAGTGTTAAAATGAAAGTATCATTTTAGTTGCTCCAGGTTATCATGCCATAGTGGGTGAACCATGTTGTGACTTAGAAAAGTAAGCAATTTTCCTCCTTTCTCATGACTTAGAGGTCACATCTTAGCATCCTGATTTTCTTTCTGAGGAATGGGAATTACCTTTAACCCATTTAAAAAGGGAATTCAAACTCAGGCATGGATTATTTTAATCATATGTGATGGCACATATCTTTTCTACTTCTGAGTCTTCTTTTTATCTTTAGAAAAAGCCTGATTTCAATAGGGTTCACTAGCATCAGCTCTTGTTCTTTTTTTTTTTAAATGTTCTGACTCATATGAATGAAGTGAAAGGAAAGATAAATTTTGCTGCTTTATTTAAAAAAACTGAACATTCTGAAGGTGGATTTTATGTTAGATTTGGGGATATCAGATAATTACATTGTATAAGCAGACCCAAATCTTGATAATGCAGTAGAGATGGCATGAAAGAAGAAATCTGGATTTGAGGTATGGGAAAATATGATACTCAGATTATTTCTATCAAAACAAATCTGTAGGGGCCGGGGTTGTGGCTCAGTGGTAGAGTGCTCGCCTAGCATGCACGAGGCACTGGGTTCGATCCTCAGCACCACATACATGTAAAATAAAGATATTGTGTCCACCTAAAACTAAAAAATAAATATTAAAAAAAGCCAAATCTGTAGTCTTGGAAATAATATGTTATTAAACTCTAGGCGCAACCCTCCACCTGTGATGTCTAAGGTCTCTTGCAGTGTATAACATATGTAGTAGACCATCAGAAAGTATTATAAATGAGTAAAATAGTAATACTAAAACATTATGGTTTTTAAAAAACATTTGCTTTTTTAAAATCTACATTTTTTTTTACTGATGCATTATGATTGTATATAATGGTGGGATTTATTAAAATATTAGGTCTCATGTGGAAAATCTTAAATGAAAGAACACTGATTTGGGGACCCATTAGTGGGACAAGGAAGTATCTAAGGCTTTAAAAAAAAGCATCATTTCTGTGTTGAAGAAGGAAAGGAGAACTGAAAAGTTTGTATAGACCTGCTAGGTTGATATGCATAGTAATTACAAAGAACTCAGAAAAGGAACTTGTCAAAGTAGTTTGCCAGCATTTGGGCTAGAATGGGGCTAACCAGTTTGACCTTCTAAAGGACAATTTTTTTTTTCTTGGAAGGATTTTTTAAAAATTTGTTCTAATTAGTTACATATGACAGTAGAGTGCACTTTGATACATATAAAAGACAGTTCATTAAAAAAAAATCTTTATTTATTTATTTTTATGTGGTATTGAGGATTGAACCCAGTGCCTCATACATGCGAAGCAGGCACTATACCACTGAGCTACAACCTAGCCCCTAAAGGGCAATTCTTAACAGGTTAGTCTCTTATTTTAGGGTGATGAATATAGTACATTGGGAAGGAAAGGATAAGTTGAATTTGTCCTTAATGTGGTAGGGCTTTTGATTTTGTCCTTGGGATGGATCTGATAAGCAGATCATGAAATGATTAGACATAAAATGTGTTGTTTGACAATATGCCTATGATTTGTCATGATGAAAGAATGAATAGTACTTAATGTTGAAATCAGGCAATTTGGTCATCTCGGTATAGAGCAAATTGCAAAATTTTCTTCTTCAGATAATTTAAAAAATTCTTCTTACCTCCTTCTTTCTCCTTTAAAATTTTTTTAAAATGTAATTTCACTACACATGGGTAAGACAAATTCCAGCTAATTGCAGGGGTGACCATCTCCTGTGTTAGGGAAAGAAAAGTCCATGGATCTCAAAGCATTATGGTTCATATATGGGACAAGGAAGTATCTAAGGCTTTTTTCTAAAAAAAGCATCATTTCTGTGTTGAAGAAGGAAAGGAGAACTGCAAAGTTTGTATAGACCTGCTAGGTTGATATGCATAGTAATTACAAATTACTATCTGTCTGCCCATCTAGTTATTATCAAGACCCTACTTAGGGTGAGTTTTGAAGCAGTGTTTGAAACCTTCATTGTTTGGTACCATCATAATTTTTCCAGCATTATCTTTCTCTTTATCCTGTATTCTACTAAACCAAATTACTCTGACAGTCTGTCCCTAGCCTTCCTTTTCAGCTCTCTTTGCTGTTCTCCCTTTTGAACATTTTGTTCCTTGGTACACAATTTGCTAAGTTTTGCTAAGTATTTTTCAACTGCTCGTGAGTACCTTTTTATTATTTCTTTGTTTAAGCATACTGTTCTAGTCTGTTTTCTGTTGCTATAACAGAATACCTTAGTCTGAGTACTTTATAAGGAAAAAAGAGGTTCATTTAACTAATAGTTCTGGAGGCACAGGAGCATGGTATAGGCATCTCTTGGCTCTGATGAGGGCCTCATGGCAGATGCCATCATAATGGCAAGAAAGTATATTAAAATGATGAGTGGCAGATACAGAAGAAGGATTCAAAAGAGGTTCCAGGCTCACTTAGAGCAGCCCACATTTGTAGAAACTAATTGAGTTCTGTGAGATTTGACCCATTCCCTCAAGATAGAGTTAATCAGGTTGCTGAGGGTGGGCCCCATGACCTAACTTCCACTACCACCTTAACACTGCCACACTGAGGACTAGGTTTCCAGCACCTGACAAACCATCCCCAAACCATCACCTCTACTCTGGACAATGCTAACAGTAGATATTTTAAAATGTTGAGCATGATTTTAGACTGAAAGGATTTTATCAGTCAAGTAGGAGACTGAGAAGTTGTATTTTCCAAAGATGACTACAGCAGAATCCCCTGCCCACGAGTTCTTTGGTGCCACAAAAGGACTTCTTGCTGTACCTTCTTTATGGGGTGGAGTAATTTCCCTCCTCTTGAATTTGTGCTTGTTTGACCAATGGAGTATGGTATAAACGATGCCATATGGCTTCTGAGGCTTGGTCATAAGAGGCACTGGGGCTTTCATCTTGCTAGTGGGAACACTTGTGTTGGAGCTCTGCACCGCTGCATAAGAAATCTGACTACTTTGAGGTAGCCATGCTGTCCAGTAGCCAAACCACATGAAGAGGCCATATGGAGGTGCTGCACTGGGCAGTTGTTTTGGGGTTATCCAGCCCAGGCACCAGACATGTAAGTGAAATCATATTGGTCCTTTCAGGCCAGCTGGATCCCACCAGCTAAATACAGTGCTCTCAGTGCTGCGGGGAGCAAAAGAATCATCATCTGCATTCTGCCTGTTATTTCTGTCCCACAGAGTCTTGTGAGCGTGATGAGATGGGGGTGGCTTTAAGCCTCTGAGTTTTGGGTAGTTGGGTAGGTAGCAGTAGAGACTAGAACACAGACACTGGAGAATAGGAGTCGAACAAGAGCCTGTCCATGTGTAGGAAAGATGAGGATGAGAGCAGAGGCACAGAGGGAAGTCTTCTGAGGCAGGGGAGGAAAACTAAAAAGCAATAGATAAATTTTGAGGTATGGGAAATTCATATTTGATGACCTATTACTGTCAATTTTATACTCATACCCATATTCACTCCCCGCCCCCACCATGAAGTTGGAGTTGAGGTCATTATCAAGAGGTAGAAGGTTTGCACAGGGCCTGACTGCTTGGTGGAGAGAATCAAAGATAGCACAGAATACTGGCCCTCAGCTTTCTGCCTTTAACAGATAACTCATGAGGAAAGACACAGCGGTGACTTTTCATTATTATGTGTGGTATGATCTGCCTTCCTCAAAATTTTGTGTGCAATCTAAACTATCAGTGTGAAGTACTTTGAGTCCTGCAGAAGTAGAGGGGATCTTCCCAGAAGAGTTCTTGGGCCCACTTGTAGCTCTGTGTTGATGGGTTCTGAACCTCAAGATGACTCTTGAGGATTATGAATAACCAAGAGCCACTTGTGGTTTTGTGAGATGGAAGGATCCCACTTTTTGAGTGGGATTTGTAAATAGGAGCTTTCTTGAGAGGAGAGGGGACCAGATCTACAGTTTTAATTCTGAAGCTTCAGAGGGCTTTTGTCCAAACGGAGGACTCTCCATGTGCTGTTAATTGAGTGGCAGAATTGTTTCTATGAAAGTTAGAATTGTTTTCTGTAGTATCCAGCAGTCTGGTCACCAGCCACATGAAAGGCCATTTATTGTTTCTGTGAAGGGTGACGTGCTTCATGTCTGAATGCAGTCCCAAGAGCTTGGAAATCCTGCAAGTTTTAGACAGTTTTCATTTTGTGAAACGAGATATCTTTTGTTGAAACCTTGAGGAGAAATACTGTGTAGCCTCATTAAACACTGTTACTGGGTGACAGAATGGTGCTTTCGTGACAGGATAACCACAGTGTGCCTAATCCACTTCATTATTGTGGTCCGTGGACAGGCTCTGCCCTGTCTTGTAAGGGTAGTCTACTATATTCCAGTCTTGAGGCATGTGAGGTGCCTCTATTTCACTGTTTCTTTATACTTTATCTTTTTTTCCACTGTGTTAGGGTGACCTTGGCACTTCTGAGATGTTGTGACTTGTGTTTTGCTCCTTTCTCCACCCCTTCCCTGAAAATTGCAGCACACGGACTTACTTGCCCTTGCAGACCCTGCTTGATTTGTTGCTTTCTGACTTGCGCAATTTTCCTGGCAGAAGCTCGACTGTCTCTGTCCTTTATCATCAGCTTAAATTTAAGTTATCAGAAAAATTGCCATTGTGATGCCATTGCTTTTGAAAAAACTGCTTATTTTCTGTTGCTTTTTTTTCCCCCTTGGTACTTTCTATAAAGTACAGACAGCTTATGTGACTGTAACTATTTTTTCTCAGGTAGTAGTTTTATTTATTCATTTTAATTTTTTCATTTGTTGTTTCTGAAAAGTGTTTTCTTAAATTTCAATATTCATTCTTGTTTTTCAGCATCTTTATTTTTCATCCCATTTCAGTAGACTTTTCCCCACTTTTGGACTCACTTTTGTTCATTGTTTAGTTTATTGTTTAGATCTGTGGTGTGTGAACTCTAAAGAATCCTTCATTGCCACTTTTTTTCCTTCTGTTTTCATCTTTCTTGATCCACTTACTGGACCTTTCAGAGCGATTTGACAGTAGAAAGTATTATTCAGTTTTATTTTTCATGAATTCCACAGGCTATTGCTTGGTTTTTGCAGCTTGTGAGCACGGGTCGACTTCGTGATCTTGTGGACAATGTGTGGTGGGAGCTGAAGCCCAGGGCCCAGTCCCAGATTGTCCCAGATTGTCCTTGGGGGCAAGTGTGATTCTGCTGCCGCTGCTCTGGTTTGTGCCTGTGTGTGCAGTCAGCAAGGACTCATTGTTAAACAATGAAGTCACAATTGAAAGAAAGATCAGTGTGGTTTCTCCCCCCACATTTAGCATTCTGTGGTTATTTCTCCTGATATTTTGGTAAGTGTTGTTTGGGTCAAACTGTGCCACATCAGCCTTAAATTTCTGTGGGGTTCAGCCAGGAATTAGAAAGAAGTATTTATAATCAAACAATATTCTCTGTTTTCCAAGTAGTTTTACTTAAATGATCTCCTTTAATCTCCCAGCAACTTTCTGAGGGACAGCTGGCTATCTTGGTTTGCGTGTAAGAGAAGAGTCACAGGGTCTGAGTGACTCGACTGATTGATGCCCATGTAGCTGGACAGTCAGGGACCCAGAACTCAAATTCAGAACTTCTGAATCCCAACTCACTATTTTTTCTACTGTAGTGTGTTATAAAATAAATATTATTTATTACCATACACTTACAGTCGGCTTTGCAGTAGAAATAATTAAGAGCAAATCAATGTGAATAACCAGTAGTTTCAGGTGAGAAAGTAATGCAGGAAATAAGAATAAGCAGTGGCTTTGCTGAATAGAAGGTAAATCCAGCATTAAATGCCAATGGCTTCTGCCACCCATCAGCTCGGAAAAGTGGTGGTCAGTTGGCCTGATTGGGAAGCATGCTGGTCAGCTTTAATCACTATACCAAGTACTTGAGATAATCAATTTACAAAGAGAAATGGCTTATTTTTGCTCCAGTTTCTCAAATGGTTTGGGTTTTTTTTTTCTTTAATGTGGGAAAGATGAAGGAAGAAAACTTAAAGGTCAGGACAATTTGAAGGTTAAGATAATAAGGTGGATGAAATATGTACAGTTAAACCAAGCATTTTGGGTGAAAAAACTGGGTTTTCATTTTAAAACATTTAAAAAATTTATTTAGAAATGAAATTATCAAAAGATTTTAGCTTTAACATATGCTAAAACCAGTTTTATTGTATGAATCATAAGGTATCTGAAAGAAATTAGATATGATCAAAATAAAATTTAATTAAAATAGAATATTCTCCCCCTCAATCTACTAGTCTTGCTGCAACACCTCTTAAGACATATCTTTGTCAGAACTTATGTCATCCTTATAATTAACTGAAGCCAAAGAAATATATATATGTTTTTCAGAGCTGAAGACCTTTTCATGTCATGTAATTTACTACTTTATTGTAGCAATTTCTCTAATAGTATTCTCAGCAAGTGGCTGTATAGCTACTGTCATTAATTGGAATCTTATTATCCATGAGACAGTATTACACTGGTCATTCAAAAAATATTTTTGTCCTAGGGACAAAAGAATTTTCTCATCTGCATGGAAGTTTCATGGTCTTGAAACTTGTTTCTTGTCTGAATTAGTTACCCACACCAATTGGTTACCAGTTCCTTTTGTAGTGGTTATCTTTTTGACACATGGAATTACTAGTATTACCACAAAAATCATCCGGGTGAAGAAATTTTAGGTAATGACAGCAGCCTAACACAAATCAAGGTCCCAATGTTTAAAGAAAGGGGATATGTATTCTTAAAGTCACTGTTTTATCTTTATAATAGTAATAGGGTAAGACAAGAGTTACAAATGGAGAACATTTAAAAAGTGTTGTATCTTTAGTAGACAACATGGGTTTACTTAGAAGCAGGTTATTCTAAACTAACATTCCCCCCCCCCCCCATGGTAGATCAGCTGACAAAGCAATCATTTCAGCTGAAAATTAGAAACTTTTCCTGTGATGTCTTTCTGGATATTTTATGTATTGTAGAGGAAAAAAATGGTTGATTGCAGTAAGTTGAACAATCATTGGAAAATCTCTAGGGTCATATTTTTTTACTATGTTTTGTTCAGCTTTTTAAAGTGATTTTAATTATACAGAATAATGGGTTTGCTCAACATTTTTGTGAATGATATAGACATACTTGATTAAATTGTGAGGTCTCAAGTTTAAAGTGTCAGCTCCTATGATATTTGACAAAATTTAAATTTATGCTAGTAGTTTAGAATGTTGGAAATGGCAGGTTGTGATAAATGTAAAGTTCATCATTTAGGTTTCAAAAATTAGTTTATGAGTAGAGGAAAACAGTTACATTAAAAACAGATCTGGGATATATGGTATGAGCCAATAATGAAATCTGCTGAAAAAGCTATCACAATCTGTGCTGGATTAGTGGAAACATTGGGTTCACGGCATGGAATATGGTGGTTGTGCTATGCCTATGACATAGCAGCCCATACGTGAGTATTGTGTTGAGATTTGGGTGCCACAGTATAGAAGCAACATTATCAGACTAATGTGTGCTTGACAGAAATCACGACACATTAGACAATGCTTAAAGAAAGTAGGAATGCTAGCTTTTCAAGATGGAAAGTACTGGAAATGAAGGCTCAGAGAGGTTAAGTGAATTATCCAAGGTAATTTTCTTGGCTGATGACAGAGCCAGCTTTCTACTCTTAGTTCAGGGTTGTTTCTGCTTGTCACATTTGGTTCTTCCAGAAAGGAGAACCAGTACTATCAAGGTAAAGATGTAAAGAAACTGATTTTGACTATGCACAAGGGTGTTTAATAATTGGTATTGTCCTATAATGTAAGGAACACATTTTGAAAGTAAGGAGGCCCTTGTTGCAAATGAATTGAAATAGACACCATGTAACTTCTTTATTAGAGATGCATGTTTTGAGGGATAGTTCTATGTCAGAAACAGCTGTAAGATATGTAGAGAACAATTCACCACACACTTTTTAGATATCTTATCTTGGTTAATTACTAATAATGCCCACTTTCTTACTCTACCCATTTTGGGTTATGTTTCATGTATTTTCCATCAGTCTTTACAAGATAATATTGAAGCAAATCCAAAGTATCATATCACGTCATCCATAAATATTCAATAAGTCTGTTAAAAATAAGGACAATTAAAAAAATAACTTTAATACTGTTGTCACACTATACAAATTAATATTAATTTTTAAACCTTCCATTACTACTCAGTATTCAAATATTCCTGGTGCTGTGTATGTACAGACATACATGTATGTATATATGCAGATATATGTACAATGTCAAATGTGTGTTTTATAGTTCGGGTATTTGTAGTGTATATGTTGTAATAGGTTGACAGGTCACTTAGGTCTCCTACTTATTGTCACCTTGTCCCCTCTACATGTTCTTTTGTTTTTGCCTTTTTTCTCTCATATCCTTTTTCCTGTTCTTATTTTTGCTTTTTGTTACTTCTTTTCTTTGTTTTAAATTTATTTGTGAAGACACAGGGCCATTATGCCACCTATATGGTTCATTTCACTGTGCTGTATATCCTGTATGAATTTGTAGTTTGATCTAGAGGCTTAGTCAGGTTCAGGTTTATTCTTTTCTTTTTTGTGGTACTAGGGGTGGAACCCAGGGCCTCACACATGCTAGGCAAGTGTTCTCCCACTGAGCTACAGTCCAAGGCTTTTTATTTTAGTATGAGACAGAGTCTTGCTGAGTTGCTCAGGCTGATCTTGAACTTGGTCTCCTCCGGCCTCTTGCCTCAGCCTCCTGAGTAGCTGGGATTATAGGTGTGTGCCACCATACCTGGTGAGGTTTATTCTTTAGGCAAGACTATTTCACAGTGTAACCTGTTCTTATTAGGAGGCCTTCTGTCTGGTTGTCTCTTTTTTGATGCTGAGAATTGGAATCCAGGGCCTTGTACATGCTAAGCATGTGGGTTGTTCCACTGAACTCCACCCCCGGCTTGGTTCTCTTTTCATGTAGCAGCCTTTAATGGTCTTTGCTTAGATTCGTTAAATTGCTAAGAGTTGCAAAATGATGATGTTCTGTCATCTCCTCTTCATTAATTAGCTGAAATACTTCTATAAAAAGAAAGTTTTCCTGTTCAAATATTTGGTAATCTGAGTATTGTTTCTTTAGGAAGAATTGCTGTTTTCCTTCATTTTCGGGTTTTCAAAATAATGAGGTTCCTTTGCTTCTTGCAAAGGTACCTATTGATTTTTAAAATATCATTAACTCATGAGTTTAAAGTGATTTAATATGACTCAATCTGTTACACTTATTATTGTTATTGATACTTAAATTGGCCCATCTTGGGCTAGTGGAAGCTTCCTCTTGATGGCCTCTGAAGCCTTGTTGGTATGATCCCTCCAAAGCCTTTGATAGCTTTTTGCTTTCTGGCATGACCAGATGTTTCAGGCTCCTCTTGTACTTTTTATTCTGGGCCTTGGGCCAGCCTTTCCACTCTTCTTCTCCCTGTTCCCCACCAGTTATAACTCTCATAAGAAATTGCTGTACTTTGCAAAAATATCTGGCTGCTTGTAGTGAACTGCTGAGCCAGGCTCTCCCAGGGCTCAGACTCTGCTGTCGGATTGATTGTTGGTATGTCAGGCAGCTTTTATAGCTTGAACTATTCTCCTTCATTTTAAGTTACTTTTTTTTGTTTAGTTTTTTCTTTCTTACTTGTCTTTTGGGCCCAGGTATACTGCCTTCCTTTACTAGTTGTGGGACAGAAATAGAAGCATTGAAGCTCTCTCATGGCACTGATCCTTGGTGGCCCAGACTGAGTGCTGGCTTATTGTGGGATTGTCATTTAACGAGCAGAACTGTCAGCAATGTGATTTTGAAAAATCACAGAGGGCCCTGGTGAGATATTAAACATTTTGTTTTCTCTAGGCAGAACATCTATTTCATCACTGAACAGCCAGACTTCCTTCCTTAGCTTGGATTCTAGAAACAGCAGACCCTGAGACAAGGATTTGGGCACGTGTAGTTCATTTGAGTGGTGATCCCAGGAAGCACAGTGAGGGACTGAGGAAGAGAGACAGGGGAGGGAGAGTCGTTTATTGCTGTGGGCAGGTGTGCTTAAATCCCATCAGCAACCTCCCAGCTGTGGAGAATTCTCCTTGGTGTTGTTCTAAGGAGAGGCAAGGAAGTTGTTCTGACAGCCACTCTTATCTTTTGTTCTTGGGGTCATTGGCTTTCAGCCAGTCCAGCATTCCCCCCCCCCATTTCCAAAGCACCCAAATTTGTCCATTTCTTATGTTACTACTCTGTTTTTGCCTTATACTGATTTTTTTTCTCTAAAATTGCTTTTTAAAATAACATGTACCTATAAAATTTTTGAAAGAGTTATACAATGAACATCTGTCTTTTATCTAATTTTTCAATTGTTAAGTGATTTTTGCCATTTTAAAAAACAATCTCTCCTCAAAAATGTGTATGTATATATAGATATGGGTATATAATATCTACCTATACCTAAATCTTTTTTCTGAGTAATTCAAAAGTAAATTGCAAACATGTTGATACTTCACCCCCTAAATACTTCAAGGAAAGAACACTTTTATTCTTTAGAACCTTAGTGCCATTATCACACTCAAGAAATTTAATATTGCATGGGAGGGAAAGGGGAAATAAGGATGAATGATGTTGGCCAAATTATATTGTTATATTGTATGCACGTACCAACATGTAATAATGAATCCCACCTTTATGTACAACAATAATGCACCAATAAAAATTGAAAAAAAGAAATTTAATGTTGACATAGTAGTGTCTTGTAAGTGGCCAGCATTCCCATTTCTTCAGTTTTCACTGATGTCCTTTTAGCTTCTCCCCACCCCATAAAAGATTATGGTATTATATTTACTGCTCATATCTCTTTAGTTTCTTTAATATAGAACAGTTCTCTTAGCTTTTTAATTCATTTTTGGGGACATAGACGATTTTAATATTTAGTTATTTGAGGACACTGAGTCGGTAAGTCTTTATATAAATGCTGCGATAACAGAAGTAGTAAATCTTGCATCTGCTCAAGAATGTTAAGAAGCAGGTCTACATTTTCATTATTTTTTAAAAAAATTTTAAATTAGTTGTTTTTAGATATACATGACAGTAGGGCGAATTTGGCATATTATACATACATGGGGTGCAACTCATTACAATTTTGTTCCCATTCTTGTGTTTGAACATGATGTGGAGTTATACTGGTCATGTATTCATATATGAGCTTAGGTAAGTTATGTCTGATTCATTCTACTGTCTTCCCTATTCCCACCCCCTCTCCCTTCCCTTCATTCCCCTTTGTCTAATCCAGTGAACTTTTATACTTCCCTTCCCTACCCTCCCTTGTTATTTTTTCACTTATGACATGAATGGTTTAGAAGAGTCCAGACCTGTTGCTTTGTAGAATTTCCCACAGTGTGGTGTGTGGGATATTCTTTGCATGATTGCATTGAGGTTTTAAAACACCTTTGTTAAGCTCCCTAAGTAGGTGATGGTGTGGCCTCCGTGTAGTCATCAGACAGTCTGTGTCCGTTTTCCTGTTGTAGCTGCTGCTGAGTTTGACAGCTTGGTTTAAATTAAGGTGATGTCTGTTAGATTTTTCCATCATAAAGATATTTTTTCTCTGTTACAATTAATTAGCAATCTATGGAGTGATGCTTTGAGACTGTATTCTGCTTCCAAATAACATTTCGTCTGAAGGTTTTAGTATCCATTGATGATCTTGTCTTAAATCATTTGTTTGTTAGTATTTATAGTTATTTTCATAATGTCATCTCAAAGGTCACATCTCCTAGATTAAATCCTTTATTGGAACAGAATCTTTTAAGTCTTTCTATTACTGACACCACTTACAATGGTATGTATGTTTAATATTTTTTTTGAGGGAATTGAGTGAATTAAGACTATCTCTTTAAAAAAATGAGAAAATCCATTAACCCAAACTTCTTACATGTGCCTTTTCCTCAAGTGTTTAGTACTTTACCATTTTTTTTCTATTGCTTCACATCTCAGAATTTTTTCATAATGTCCTCTAAATGGCAATGTCTCCTTTTCTTCTCTATAAGTGCAAAACTACTTATTTTGTACATTTAAGTCTATCTTTTAACCTAGGTCACTATGATAGTTAGCTTATAGAAAGTGAAGTGTAAGTGCATGGTGCTCTAGAGGCCACACCTGTGTCAGGTGTGTGAGTGTATGCCTGTGTATAAAATCAAGCTGGGCTGCTAAAGTTTATTTTTGTTTTCCTGCCTTTTTAATCTTTCAAAACAGTGATCATTACTGACTTGCTTTAAAATTATATTCAATTCCTAACCACTTTTTAAAGCTGCAACAATCGTAGAAAAGTTGAGAAAGCTTTCTTTCTTTTTATGATATAAGATTTATTGTGGCCATTAAAAAAGAATTGATAATAAATTGCTCTAATGAAACAGCTTGTGAATATGCATTAGAAGATTATTAGGATTAAAATTTTCCACAGTAGAATATTTATTGCTCAATAAAGGAATGCTAATTTATAGAATTTGGCTTAAAATATCATTATTGTATGCACTGAAATAAATATATGAAAATACAAGTTAAAAGTTCATTTAAAACACATTATAATGTCTGAAGATGGGACATTGTACCCTTTTCCTAATTAGTCTAAGTTTCTATGAATCAGTCACAAAGTAGAGTCTCTCAAATAAACAGATTAATCATGTAGCTTAATTTCCTGAAAGCTGTCATTAAAAACCACTGAAAGAATTGGGCATGTTTAACCTGGAAAAGACCAACTGAAGATGTGATCATCACCTGCAGATAATTGAGGGTCTTTTGTGTAGAAAACTGCTTAGAGCAGACTAGCATTAATGGGGAAAAGTGGTTGGTGGGTGCATTTTCTTTTTTTTTGGGGGGGGGGTACAAGGGATTGAACTCAGGAGCACTCGGCCACTAAGCCACATCCCCCAGCCCGATTTTGTATTTTATTAGTGACAGGATCTCACTGATTTGCTTAGCACCTCGCTTTTTTTGAGGCTGGCATCAAACTCACAATCCTCCTGCCTCAGCCTCCTGAGCGGTGGTGGGTGTATTTTCTTTTTCAATATAAGAAACAACTTTTCCTAGCAACAGAATGTGCTGCATAATGAAGGCATGATCCCATTTTACCTGGAGATGGTCATGGGAACCTGGATGACTTTCCTTTCTTCCCTTTGCCTCATTCCCTCTGCTCCCTTCTTCCCTAATCAGTGTTTCCGCTTGGTCTATGCTGTCTGGTACTGTCACTGTTAGCCACATGTGGCAATGTGGTCAGACGTGGCTAGTCTGAATCAACATGTGCTGCAGCTGTGAAGCACACATCAGATTCTGAAGTGTTAGTATTGGAAAGTGACATTGCTCACGAATCACTTTTATATTGATTACAAGTTGAAATGGTTTGTCTGTTGGCAATGTAAAATACATTATTAGGGCCAAGGAATTTTATTAATAATTAATCATTAAAAGATGAATTATCAGTTTCAGACAAGGAGAAATCCTCTCTTTCTCACTGGTTATAATTGAAAACCCCAGAATACCAGAGAATTCATGCAGCAGAGTGCCTGAGGATTCTGAAAAGGACCAAGCTGTTGATGCATTTGGCTGGATCTCATATATCTTATGCTAAGTGAAGGAAGCCAGTCTCAGAAGTTACATGACTTCTGTTGTTTGATGTTCTGGAAAGGCAAAACTAAAGGGACAAGGAACAGATCAGAGCTCGCCAGGGATGAGAGTTGGTGGGAAAGCTTAAATACAAAGTGATAGCATGAGGATATTTTGGTGGTGTATCCTAATCTTGGTGATACCATATTTATACATATCTATACATGAGATATAATAATCTTACATACAAAAGTAATTTTACTGTATATAAAATTTAACAACTAATTACAATTTAATTTCACATTTTTCTTTTTACTCTTTCAATGTGGATAGAATAAGTTTAAAATTGTGTGACATGCATTATTATTTCTGTTGCACAGTAGTATTTTAGATTTTAGAAATGCAAAGGATTTGGGATGGTCTAGTCTTGAGTGAAAGCTATTGTGGAATGAAGTCTTATAAGGAAAAGAGGCAAACCGAAATGACCTAAGTTTAGCTCCCACCCGACTTCCATCCTTTTTTCTACAGATGTTTTTTTGAGAGTGAGAGTCTAATCCATGCTAATTATGCCAGCTCTCAGCTATGATATTTCCTTATAGTCCCTGTTTCTTCATATTGGAAAAGAAATTCTGCCTTTCAAGACAAAAAGCGTACTGTTCCATGGAATCACTAACACATTAATCATTAACCATTGATGGTGTCCTTGAATTTGTAGGCAGAATGGCACTTGACAAGTTCTTCAACAACCTGTGATGATATCCTTATGATGAATGTTTAGGTCCATAGTACTATTGAGTAGATTTTATTGTTTAAATGATGGCACCCATGAGGTACTGATTAATTGGAACTGTGATTGCCATCAAGGGGGTTTCTGGCGCATGCTTAGCCAATTTGGTTATGATTTGAAGTTAGAGGCAGTGTCAAGCCCAAATTGGAATCGAATCTCAGAATATAATGATGAACTGTAAATAGGTAACTCTAACAAGATTGAAATATAATAGGGATAAATTTAAAATCCTGAAATGAATTCTGAAATTCAGCTGTCCCAATTAAGAATGAAGGATATGTATGTTAGCAGTAGTATATATGGAAAAATCTTGGGGGCTTTAGTTGTCAGGCAGCAGAGTCACCACTGATGTGGCTGCCAGAAAAGCTACTTCAGTTTGTTGTGGTGGTGTTTGTCAGTAGGAATTGAGTATCTAAAGCAAGGTATGGATTTTATTGTTTCCGTGTTCTCTAAAGCACGCCTGGAATCTTATATTTAGTTCTGGGTATTATCCTCTTAAGAGGGTGATGGACAAACTGGTGCACATTCAGAGTGGGGTGAGGAGGACGTTAAAGGAACCGAGACCAAATCAGATGAGCAATAATGAAAGAAACTGGGACATTTACCCTGGTCAAGGGGTGACTTCATGGCGAGGTTGAAAAAGAGGTCACAGGCATTGCCTTCAAATAATTGGAGGATTTTGATATCAAAAAGAAAGTATACTTGTTTCATGAGTTCTAAGAACCAGTGAGTGGAATTTTTAGAGAGGGGTGGGGGGGTGGAGAAACTATTAAACTTCATTGTAAAGAAACACTAGGTGTTTGAGCTAACTCTTAGGAATGAGTCACCTCTCTAAGGTCTTTTGTAAAACTCCATTGCTTGAACCTACCTGTCTTTTGAGAATTTTGTTGAGCCTAGTATTTCTGCAAGATTCTGGTTTCTACTTCCCAGAATCTTGGAATTTCATTAAGTAGTCATTTAATCCAGCAACCTGTAAGAATAATTTAGTTTCTTCGAAACTGTTTTTCTGAAAATTATTTAAACCCTAAATAGAGTGGCATGAGAACATTTCATTGTGGTAAATAAAGGAAGGAGCCTGTGGATAGGCTGTTTTTGATATTGGGGAGTAGGACACAGGATTCACTTGGCAGCTGCATTGACTGAGTCTTCCCAAGATATGGCTGACAACTTCTGATACAGCTGACAACTTCTGAAGTGTGTCCTCTGGCAAGGCACAAGCACACAGACTACCTCATGCATGGAATTTCTGAGATTGCACGTATGTGCCATATTGTAAAGCACTGTAGATATGCATTTTGAAATAAAGGAACTTCCACTCCATTGGTTCTTCTAGTTTAGCTTGTCAATTTTGAGGGAATAATGGAAAATAAGATGCAAAACTACCATTTTGTTGTTAGGTGGTCATAATGCTTCTAGACATTCTAGGAGTGTGTTTTTTTCTTTAACATTGCTTTATATCACCGCAGATCCTATTTTTCTTTCTTTGAACTCCTGCCTACTCTTCCATTTTTAAAAATTATATATATATATATATATATATATATATATATGAATTTTTAAAAATATATGTATGTGTATTTTAGTTGTAGTGGGCACAATACCTTTATTTTATATTTATGTGGTGCTGAGGATCGAACACAGTGTCTCACATGTGCCAGGCAAGTGCTGTATCACTGAGCCCCACCCCCAGCCCCATGCCAACTCTTCCTTTTTATGAAAAGTTGAAGTAAGCAGTATCCAAGTAACCTGTACTCAGGGTTCACATCATCTTCTCCAGGGTGAAATAAAGGAAATGCGGTGTTATTGTCCCTCCCTGTGATTTGTGTTGGTCTTTTCTCCACCATCTCTGCCTGGAGGTCAGGTACTCTGTTTCCTACTTCCTATATAACTCCCCAGGTGTCTAGTGTGCGCATCTGTGCATGGTGGGTTTTTAATAAGTGTACTTGACTGATTTACTGACTGTTCTCCATAGCAAGAAAACAATGCCACAGTCTATTTCAAAGAGACTGTATAGATTGAGGCAAAGTATTTAAGGGTTTTTTTTTTTTTTAAAGTTGAAGGTAAGAGTTTGAGAATTCTGAAGGGTAAGAGTGTGAGATTATGAAAGACATCTAAATTCCTTTTGTTTTGAAAAATACTCATATAATGTTTAACTACATACAGTATAGCAAAAAATTGAGTTATTTTGGCTGCCTAAAGTTTTTCTTTTCAAATCAACTAAAAATTTTTTAAAAATACACCTAATAACTCCTAGTATCTTCACTTAAAAGGACACATTTGATAATAGTCTTGAAAAGTAAAAGATTTTTGTCAATATTCATCTTATAAGAATATTCTCTGCAGTTTCTTTGCAGAGTTCCTTTAAATGCAGAATTCTTAAGATTTCATTTCAAGACAATTTTATTTATAAAAAAATAAATTTACCCATAACCACTCAGTAAACACTTTGTAATTTATTTGTGTTTAAGATCAAATTTCTTTAAAGTGGGTCACATTTTTACATCAAATTAAAAAAATAACAGCTTATTGAATATAATTCACATACTATGCAGTTCACCCTTTAAAGTGTACAATTCAGTGGTTTTTAGTACAATGTTGTACAACTATCAACACTAATTCCAGAACATTTCCATTACCACAAAAAGAAAACTTGCACTGGTTAGCATTTACCCCCATTTCTCCATCTGCAGCTTCTGGCAGTCATTAATCTACTTCTGTCTCTGTGGATTTGCATATTTTGGATATTTCATATAAATGGAACCATATAATAATAATACAACAAATGACCCTTTGTGTCTGGCTATTTTCACTTAGCATGATGGTTTCAAGCTTCATCTAAATTGTAGTGTGTATCTTTTTTTTTTAATTGTAATTGAATACTGTTCCATTGTATGTATATATCATATTTTATTTATACATTCAACATTGGGTGCATATATTACATTTTATTTATCCATTCAACACCTGATGGACATTAGTTGTTTCCATTTTTTTAGCCATTTTGAATAATGCTGCTACAAATACTCACTTGCAGGTTTTTGTGTTTTCAGTTTTCTTGGGTGTATACCAAGAGGAGAATTGCGGAGTCAAATGGTAACTGCATGTTTAACTTTCTGAAGGACTGCCAGACTGTTTTCAAAAGTAGCTATATCATTTTACATCCCTGCAAGCAGTGTATATAAGGGTACCAGTTCCGTATCTTCACAATACTGTTGTTATCTTTTTATTATAGCCATCCCAGTGGATATGAAGTGATGTCTTTGTGATTTTGATTGTACTTCCCTGATGGCTAATGATGTTGAATGTCTTTTCCTGTGCTGATTGCCCATATTTATATCTTGGAGAAACAATAAATAATACTCTTTGCCTGTTTAAAAATTGAGTGATGTATCTTTTTATTCAGTTGTAAGAGTTTTTTTTAAATATATATTCTACATAGGAGTCCTTTATCAGACTACGATTTGCCCAGTTTCCTCTGATTTTGTGGATTTTTCACTTTTTAGGTAGTGTCTTTGAAGGAGAGAAGCTTTTAATTTTGGTGCAGAATAACTTACCTTTGTTGTTTGATTTTTTAAAAAATGTCTAAGAAGCTATTAGGGTTCTCCACAGAGAGAGAGAACCAAAAAAAAAAAAGTATAAAGATATATGAGAATTGATTTATTAGGGGAATGACTCCTGTGATTATGGAGCCTAAGAAGTCTCATGATGGGTCCTCTGTAAGCTGTAGGCCCAGGATGCTGGCTTGTAGCATGGTACTGATCCAGTTGAAAGCCTGAAAACCACGGAAGGCAGTGGTATAATTCTCAATCTGAGACTAAAGGCTAAAGGACCCAGGGGTCAGCTGGTGTAAGTCCTGGTGGGTCTTCCCCACTTAGTTCACTCAGACTCACATGCCACTCTCTTTTGAAAATATGCTCATATACACTGGTAAAATAATGCTTTAGCAGTTTTCTAGGTATTTCTAGGTATTTAGGTTTCAAGTTGGCACCTAAAATTAACCATCTTAGAAATGATTGCCTCATCCAAAGTTATGAAAATTTGCTCTTATGCTTCCTGAAAGATGGATGTAGTTTTTGCTGTTACATTTTGCTGATCCATTTTGAGTTTGTTTTGTATATGGTGTGACTAGTTGGGACGGAAGTGTGTAGCTATCCAGTTGTCCTAGACCCATTTGTTGAAAAGATGCTTTATAAAAATAAAATTTTTAATTATGTAAAACATATATAACAGAATTTACCATCTTAACAAGTTTTACATGTACATTTCAACAGTGTTAAGTATAGTCACATTGTTGTGCACTATCCCCAGAACTCTTTTCATCTTGCAAAACTGATTCAGTACTAACTATTGAACAAAATCTCCCTATCCTTCCCTCCCAAGACACTCCACTTTGTCTCCATGTCTCATGTAAGTGGTATGATGTGACTTATTTTTGTGACTTATTTCATTTTCCATAATGTCTTCAAAGTTCCTTCATATGGTAGCATATGCAGAATTTCCTTTAAGGTTGAGTAATATTCCATTGTATGTGTAGAATACATATTTTTATCCACTCATCTGCTATTGGACACTGTGGTTACTTTCAGTTTTGGGGTATTATGAATCATGCTGTTGTGTCCAAATATCTCTTTGAGACCTTGCTTTTCATTTTTGGGGGGTCCATGGCCAGAAGTAGAATTGCTGGATCATATGGTAATTCCATTTTTAATTTTTAAGATGCTACCATTCTGTTTTCCATAGCACCTACAACATTTAACATTCCCACCAATACCTGCATTAGGGGTTCCAGTTTCTCTACATCTTCACCCACATTGGTTCTTTTTCTCTTTTCATTTCTTTTTGTTAGTAGTAGCCATCCTAGTAGTGAAAAGACTCTTTAGCACCTTTGTCAAATATCAATTAACCATAAGTGAGATTTATTTATTTATGGAAGATGAATTCTATTCCATTTATCTTTATGTCTATCCTTATGCTGCTATCCCACTGTGTTTATTGCTGTGACTTTAACAACTTTTGAAATTGTAAAGTAAAAATCCTTGAATTTTATTCTTTCTTTTTCAGGGTTCTTTTGGCTAATTGAATTCCTTGCATTTCCATGTGACTATTAGGATTGACTTTTCAATTTCTGCAAAGAATCCAGCTAGGATTTTGATATGGATTGCATGGAATCTGGGTATTGTTGCCACTGAGCAATATTAAGAATTTTGATTCATAAATGTGAGGTGCTTTCCCAATTATTTGGTCTTCTTTAATTTCTTTCAACAATGTTTTCTAATTTTCAGTGTATAAGTCTTACATGTCTTGTGTTAAATTTATTTCTAAGTACTTTGCTCCTTTTGAAGCTATTGTAAGTGAAATTGGTTTCTTAATTTCTTTTTTGGATTGTTAATAGTATAGAAGAAATGCAATTTAATTTTTGTACATTTATCTTGTGTTTGGCAACCTTGCTGAAACTGTTTATTATTATAAGTATTTTTTTGTGAATTCATTAGGATTTTTTATATGGAAGATCATATCATCTCTGGATAGAGTTAATTTTGCTTTTTCTTTCCAATCTGGATGCCTTTTTTTTTTGCTCTGGCTAGAGTCTTTGATAATGCTGAATAGAATCGGCAAGAGTGGATATCTTTGATTTAGATTTTTAATATTTACTGCTCTAGAAATAGTCATTACTGCTAGTGTTCTTTTGAGAAATTGAAAATCCACCTTCTGATCCTCTTATTATAGTAAGTAACTAAAGTAATAAAAATTCTACTAGAACATGTTATTTATTTTTTAAACATAAGGCACAATAGATTCCAGTTTGGCTTCTCCAAAACTCTCATGCCTCTGCTGTTTTTTTTTTCTAAAAGTAACTAAAGTAAATCAACGGAAGGAATTTTAAAAATGTATTTTTAAAGAATCTCATGGATCAAAAAGTCAAATGGATTTTCTTAAAGAATCATACTTGCTGTGTGTGTTTGAATAGATTGAGTAATCAGGACATTCATGTTGTCTCTGCTAGTGCTTTTTAGCAATGGCTTGTATGAATGCCATAATTGTTAGTGCTCATCATTCATAATAGCTAGAGTTGACAATCTGAGATGATCGTAGTAGAAGGAGAGGTGGTGCTTGTACTACTTTTGATAATTGAATTCTACACCTAACTTCCATAGGGTATATTTTTTTGCTTAAGCTTATTCCTAAGCTCCAGAAAGCTCTGGGAGCAATCCTCCTATCCTTTTTTCTTCTTTCTTCTTTGTTTCCTTCTTTCTTCTTTTTAGCAGTTCTTAGAATTTTCATTACATTGTTACTAGTCTGAGAAATAAAAAGTTGAAAGCCATGAGACTGGCAAATAACAAGTATTTCAATTATTTTAATGTCATGCTTTCTTTATTCTTTATTTTAGATTTTCTTAGTATTTAGATATTCAATTCAAAGAATGAATTTCATTCATGTTTTGAACAGTTTTTAAGTATACTCTATAAGTATTTTGCTTTGCTTTCTCAGAGACGTGAGATGAATGTAAGAATGCTTGTTTTTTGGATGGTTATAGTATGTTTAGGAAAACAAAGTAAAAGTACTTACCTTGTAGTGCTGTGTATGTTTTTTTGTGGTGCTGGGGATTGAACCTAGGGCCTTGTTCATATGAGACAAGCACTCTACCAACTGATCTATACACCCAGTCCTTGTGTATATGTTTTATTTTCCTCAATAAGTATCTTTGTATTTACACAGTGTGTATCACAGTTCCTCATATGTAGCTTTTGCTTATTATGATTTAAAAAAATTAATACAACAGTAAAACAGTAAAATAGAATTTATAATCAAATACTCAAGTGAGTGGGGTATGATAAAACTATATTATTGAATTCAACAAGTAACAATGATCAGTGTTTTCCAGGTTTCTTAGGGAAGGCTTTGTGCAAGAGAAGGTAATATGAGCTGGCTCATAAAGGATGGTAAGAACTGAGCAAGAGGAGAGAACATTTCTCCTGGGTGTTTTAGCATTTGAAGGGCATTCAGTGAAACTTACCAACTGGAAAGGAGATTTGTTATGGTTTGTTGATTGAGAGAAGGGTGGATAAATAGATAGGAACATATTTTGGAGGTATTAAATACAAGTTTGAGCTGGGCTTGGTGGTGCACACCTGTAATCCCAGCAGCTTGGGAGGCTGAGGATGGTGAGTTCATAGCCAGTCTTAGCAACTTAGTTAGGCCATAAGCAACTCAGCCAGACTGTGTCTCTAAATAAAATATTTAAAAGGGCTGGGGATGTGGCTCAGTGGTTAAGTGCTCCTGAGTTCAACCCCTGGTACCAAAAAAAAAAAAAAAAAAAAAAAAAAAAAAAAAGCTTGAGAAGTTTGCCTTTACTTTATTTGCCATTAGAGAATCATTGAAGTGTTCTGAGTTAGGAAATTTTGGGATAAAATAGTACTATAAGAAGACTTACTTGGTGATAGTGTATCTTATGGGCTGGAGGGCATCTAGTACTAGGATTCCATTTAAAGAGAGTATGATTGAGTTCTTTTAGTTTGCCAGCTTTTTAATAGCAGGGTTCTTTGATCTTCAGTGTCTAACATAAGTACTGAAGCAAAGTTTGAGTCTTTATAGGAAAAAAATCCTCATTTGGTGGGGGGAAGTAAAGAGATAACTTGTTTTATTTATGTGTGTGTGTGTGTGTGTGTGTGTGTGTGTGTGTGTGTGTATAGATGTTGTGTGTGTAAGTTTCAGCATGGGTCATTAAGGAATAATAGTGCTCTCCTTGGCAATAGGGTGAGGGTAGTTGGCTAGAGGAAGAGGGGTGGGAACAGGGACAGACATAATCACGTTTTTATGCTCGCTGAGTCTGACATTGAAATGCCTAGTACATAGAGATTTAAGGGCTCAAATTAGAACTGAAGTCTGAATGTTTAAATTTGGATATCATTATGTAGATTTATCATTCGAACAATAAAAATGATTGGACTTATAAACTGTAGTGTGCACGTGTTCAGAGGTTTATGTGCACTTATACAAATATATATACCCTGACACACTGAAACCCCAAATGGGTATTAAATTGTCCATAAACTAATCTTAGTTTTAGCAAAATGATGAGGACTGAATCTTCTGATGAATAAAGGGAAAAATGGAGTAAAAGAAGGAGACAGGAAAGAAATAAGAGGTAGGAGAACACAAATTTGCTAATTAGAGTTTGAAATTAGTCTTACATTTAAAATACTACTGCTATCAAGCATACTAGTACTCCTGTTTCACTTGTTGAGTACTTATTCTAGACATAAACTAGACATCTCTTCTCTTCTCATAACAAATTTGTGACATCAGTACTATTGTATTCCCCTTTCACTGATGAGGAAACTGAAGTCTAAAGAAGTTGAAACTTGCCCAAGATCTCTGAGCTAATAGATAAAAGAGTTTTATTTACATTCATTTTATTCCAAGACAAGTATTCTTTCCATTATACAAAGGTATGAATGTTTAATTTTTTGTAAGATATGAACTATGTTTATACCAAATCAGTTTTCAGTAAAAGCTTCTTAATTAGCAGGCACTGATTGGACAGTAATGTTTCCTATAAAAAGAATCAGCATGTATTTTGGATGGGGCAGCTTCAACTTTTTTACTTGGGTATTTATATTCACAGTCTATTCAACTTTTTTGATTGTGTGTTATGAATGTTAATTTAAAAGAAGATACCAGTTCTTTTATTTGAAGAATTAATCTTTCATAAGTATTGGTCTTATACATTTAAATTTCTTTAGGAAGTTTTTCTGGTATATTCTTCAGAACATCCATACGTTAACAAGGAAATAAAAAGGGCCTTCCATTTTCTTTTATTTCAGGGGATATAATTTTCAATGCCCAATACCCAGAGCTTCCCCCCGATTTTATCTTTGGAGAGGATGCTGAGTTCCTGCCAGACCCCTCGGCTCTGCACGTGAGTACTTAGACTCACTCAGATGTTATTTTTTGGTTGAAAAGAAAACAAAATTGGCTTTCAACAGTTGCCTAACAGATAACATTTGTCAAATGTGAATTTTTTGCCCACCCCACTTTTCTTTATACCATGAAATAAGTATAACTCTTCAGGTGCCAAAATAGTTAAAGAGGAGATTTTATTCATTGAAGTTTTAGTTTCAGATGATTTCAAATCAATGAAAATCTCCAGCATATTGGTTGAAGTACTTTTACTTCATTTTAGAGAGACATATTGAAAACATTTTCTTTGTTTCAACGTGGTATTTTATGCCTGCAACCAATTTTCTAATGTTTACTAACACTTCATCCCAGGGCTGGTTTGGAGAGTATTTCTTGGCTTTTAAAGAGTCTCTCTCTCTCTCTCTCTCTCTCTCTCTCTCTCTCTCTCTCTCTGTAGAAGTGAAAGTGGCAAATTTGGATTTGTATATGTATTATCTCAGTATCATTTATAAAAAGGGTAAAGACCAGTTTCAGTGGTCTTAACTAAGCAAAACCAAAATCTTTGTAGTTGAAATAAAATATTTCTGGAATTAAAGCAGCAATATTCCTTGTCAGGATAAGGGGTGGTGGCACTTAGCAGAGCACATGAGGTTTATATAAAAGTTGTGTTTTTCATGGCTGATGGAGGAAGACATGTGCCATTTTGTTTAAAAGGTTCTAACCAGACAAAAATGACTTGTCTTTCCCTTGTCAAATTCAAGTTTGTTGTGATATCTGTACTATCAGAGGTTTAATTGTTGTTTATAACTGTGTTCTTAGTTTTGTTTTCTGGAATCTTTTTGTGTCATTAAAGTTGTGTAATTAAATGTTTTGATGACTTTAAAATCTTTGTCCTTCGTCATTCATATTATTAAAGGGCAATCATTAACCAAAACTTGAAGAATGATTTTAAAATTTAGAACATAGCTATAAAAATGTCATTGGCTAGAGTAGGATGAGTATGTTGTAAAATTTCTAATAATTGAATATAAGCTCTTATTTTATTTGATTTTAACAGACTGTAAGTTAAATATGGCCCCTTTTAGAGGCCATGGGTCATATATTCACTCCATATTAAGGTTGAGATGCTTATCTGCCAGAAGATGAGACAGAAGTATATACTATCAACCTCTCTTGCCTTAAATCTGCCCAGTGGAGGGCATATGCTAGATGCCAAAGATGTATCACAGGCTAAGTGCCCTGGAATTTAAAGAAGGTGGTCAGAGAAGCTTTGCAGTATAGGTGAGGTTTATACTTATTCATGAAAAGTAAAGGGAAAATGAAAAGTGGCAGACTATTTCAGGTAGGGGGATGACATAAGAAAATGTGAAGAAGCCATGGTTTGTGTAATGTGTTGCAGAAAAAGGTACTGACAGATTGGTTGAAATGGAAGTTGATATAAGAAAGGGCTAAAAAGGGTGAGATAAATTGGGATAAGATTGTGGAGTACAGTGAATGCTGGACTAAGTGTCACTGAAGGAAATGATAGGAGACTCTCCTAATGGCAGTGTGGTCAATATAATGGATTAAGGAGTGATCGAAGACTATAGTTGAGGATTGTTATAAAAATCCAGGACATAGAGAAGGGGCTTTGAGCTAGAATGATGTAGGAGGGAACACTATGATAGAAAAGATGCGAAAGATGTGTTTACAACTTCTTTTTTTAGAATTGTTTTTATAATTTGTAGTGCATATCTTCAATATTGGCAAATATTGTGGGTGTAGAATTTAAAGAAAAGACCTTAAGATTCATCTTATTTCACTCTTCTATTTTAGTGCTGAGGAATTTACATGATTTATATAATTCTGTGTCAGAGCTGATATTGTAATTCTACTCTTTTGATGTTTTTGTCCCTGAGTATGGTTATCACATTTTTAAAAAAAATTAACTGAAAAAGAACAGCTGAAAAATCAGAGCACTGGATCAAGAGACAGACTGTAAATGTAGGGAAACACTTACTCTTTAGTGATAGTTAGTCTAAGGCCTGAGGTAGGATTACTTAAGGCTTCTTTGTGGGTCAGTGGGCTGGGCAGACCTGGATAAGCAAGCAAAGTACACCCCCGATAGCTGGGTGATGTCCAAATAGCCTGGGAAGTTACTCTTGATATCTGTCAGGTTAAAATGCCATGACAGGTTCAACCATAAGGCCTCCTACCCAGCAGACACTACCTGAGCACAGCTCACCTTGGAAGAGACTGTTCATTCAACTCTCAACAATTATGGTTTAATTCTTGGATTTAGTTCATACTTTCCTCCCTTTCTTGAAGTGCTCTCAGTACAGTGACTAATAACCTGCTTTTCTACATATGGTTCTGAATAAAGAGGGATTACATATTTCGTCACCCATGGAGAGGGAAATAGAAGGCCTTAGACATTTCTACTGAACTACACATTGCAGAAGGGAATGAATATGTACCCTTAGAGTCTGGGAGTGTAGTCCCAAGTAGTTCTGTGGCAAATATAGGATTTCCTTGAAGTGTCTGGATTTTATCTTGAAAATCCATGAAAATTTGCATTTGATTCTGAAATATTTATTAATAATAATATGATATTTTACCTGTATTTAAAAAAATTTTTTAGACATTGATGGTCCTTTATTTTATTCACTTATTTATATGTTGTGCTGAGAATTGAACCCAGTGCCTCACACATGCTGGGTGAGTGCTGTACCACTGAGCCACAACCCCAGCCCCTACCTGGATTTTTTTTAATGTAAAATATGCTATTAAATTATAAATATTTGAGAAAAAAATGGATTCTCCAGTATGGTCCATTGTGAGAAATGTAGTTTTAGAGAATATATGTGATCTCTTGTATAGACCAATTTGTTTAAACCTGCTGTTTCTCCCTGGGGGGAAAAAAAAAAGAAAAAAAAAGGAAAAGGATTTGAAATATTATAAGTAAAAGGCATACATAAGGTTTATAGAAATATGTGCAGGATTGCGATGTTGAATAAAGTCACCTCTTTCTAAACTCAGAATCATTATTCAATTTCCACTGAGGAACTCAAGATTTTCAGATGAATGTAAAACACTAGACAAATACCTAATGTAGAGATAGATGCCTCATAGCCACCAGAGAATCAAAAAATCATAGAGTAAGGGGCTTAGTGGTTCATTGATTCCTTATTCTGGATGTATATTGGAATAATTTGGGAAGCCTGTTAAAATAAAGCTTCCTGGACTCCACTGGACCTGGAATTAGATCCTTTGGAAATCCAAGGACTATTAAATTTTCTTGGCTATTTTTTTTGAATATTTATTTTTCAGTTGTAGTTGAACACAATACCTTTATTTTATTTATTTATTTTTATGTGGTGCTTAGGATCAAACCCAGGGCCTCACACAGGCTAGGCGAGCACTCTACGGCCCTTCTTGACTGTTTTTATGTACTAGTCTGTGAACTGTTAATTGGCAACCACTGACTGAATTATATCTTTTGTAGAAACTTCTCCAACAGAAGGCTGTTTGTCTTTTTGTTTTTCCTTTCTTTTTGTGGTGCTGGGGAGCCATCCCAGAGCTTTGCACATGCTAGGCAAGTGCTCTGCCACTGAGCTGCATCCCTAGCCCGGGTGGTTGCCTTGGCTTGCCATTATTTCCAGTGAGTATCACTTTCCATTTGGAGGACAGCCCTACTTTAAAAAAATAACAGTTTTAATGAGACAATTTATATACCTTACAATACACTTATTTAAAGTGTCTAATTCAGTGGTTTTTAGTATATTCATAAAATTGTGTAACTGTCACTACAAATTTAGAACATTTTCATCACCCCCAAGAGAAACCCTAAACCCACTTTTCCTGTCCTCCTTACCCTAGGCAACAACTAATCTGTATGCGTCTCTGTGGATATGCCTATTCTGGGAATTTTGTGTAAATGAAATCATATCATATATGATTCTTTATGGCTGACTGTCTTCACTTAGCATGATGCTTTCAATGTAGCATGTAACACTTTTTTTTATTGTCAAATAATAATCCATTGTATGCTGATACCACATTTCATTTTCCACTTGTCAGTTGATGGACATTTTGGGTTGTTTCCTTGCTTTGGTTATTATAACTACTGCTATTTATGGACATGTTTTTATTTCTCTGGGTTATATCCTTCAGGCTTGCAATTTACAAGTGGCTACTCTGTTTTAACATTTTGAACAACCACCAGAACTGTTTTCCAAAATCGTGTCTCATAGGGCTGGGGTTGTGGCTCAGAGGAAAGTGCTCGCCTAGTATGCGTGAGGCACTGGGTTTCATCCTCAGCAATAAAATAAAGGTATTGTGTCCACCTACAACTAAAAAATAAATATTAAAAAGTGCTATATCATTTTGTATCCCCACCAGCAGTACATTAGTTCCAGTTTCTTTACCCCTCACCAACACTTGTTACCCATGTGTTTAATAATACTGTTCTTGGTGGGTGTGAAGCAGTATTCCATTGTGGTTTTGATTTGTTTTTTGCCTTGATGGCTAATGATGTTGAGTATCTTTTCTTGTACTTATTGGCTATTGTATCTTCATTGGAGAAATGTCTATTCAGGTGCTTTGTTTATTTTTAAATTGAAGTTTTTTTTGTTTTTGTTTTTGTTTTTTTTGTACCAGGGATTGAACCCAGGGGTGCTTAACCACTGAGCTACATCCCCAATATTTTTTTTTTAATTTTGTAACAAAGTCTTGCTAAGTTGCTCAGGACCTTGCTAAGTTGCTGAGGCTGGCTTTGAATTTATGATCCTCCTGCCTCAGCCTCCTGAGCCACTGGGATTACAGACATATGCCACCATGCCCAGCTTATTTGTGCTTTTAATTATTGAGTTTTCAGATTTCTTAATAGATTCTGAGTACAAGTACTTTATCACACATATGATTTGCCAAGTTTTCTCCCAATCTATAGAGTTTTTTTTTAAAGGAGTGTCTTTTAAGTGACAAAAAATACTTTCAATTTGATGAAGTCCATTAAGCTAAGTTTTGCTTTTGTTGCTTGTGCTTTTGGTTTTATATCTAAGAAACCATTATACAATTGAAGATTATGGAAATTTACTCTTATGCTTTCCTTTAAAAGTTGTATAATTTTTGCTGTTATATTTAAATCTTTGATCCATTTTGAGTTAACTTTTTTTTGGAAACTGGGAGAAAATGAGGTATATCCCTTTTCTTAAATTTTTACAAAATTTTTAAATTAGTTATACATGACAGTAAATGTACTTTGATACATCATATATAATGGAGTATAATTTCTCATTCTCCTGGTTATATACTCCCATCTGTCGTGTGGTTATATATGTACATAGGGTAATAATGTCTCATTCATTCTACTTTCCTTTCTACCCCCTCCCTTCACTCCCCTCTATCTAAAGTAACTATTCTTACCTACCCCCAACCCCACATTTGAGTTAACTTTTTGGATGTGATTGCGGTTGGCAATGAACTTAATTGTTTTGCAAGTGGATATCCAGATGTCCCAGCACATTAGAAAGACTATCTTTTCTTCATTGAATTTTTTTGGCATTTTTTGTCAATCCTCTATTAACAAAAATGGTTATACATGTAAGCATTTATTTTGGACTCTCAATTCTATTCCATTGATCCCTCTGTGTACACTTATAGTACTGTGACTTTGTAATGAGTTTTGAAATTGGAAAGTGTGAATTTTTCGATTTCTTTTCAAGATTGCTTTGACTTTTATGGGTCCCTTGCATTTCCATATGAATTTTAGGATCAACTTGTGAGTGTTTACAAAACATCTAACTGAAATTTTGATAGGAATTATTTTGAATCTATATTTACTTTTTAAAATTTTTTTCTAGTTGCAGTTGGACACAATATCTTTATTTATTTATTTATTTATTTATTTATTTATTTATTTATTTATGTGGCGCTGAGGATCGAACCCAGTGCCTCGCATGTGCTAGGTGAGCACTCTACTGCTGAGCTACAATCCCAGCCCCTATATTTACATTTTAATGATGCTAACCCTTCCTATAATCAGAACATGAAATGCCTTTTTATTTATTCAGGCTTTCTTTAAATGTTTCAACAATGTTTTATAATTTCCAGACTGAGTTTTACACTTATCGTGCTATATTTATTCCTAAATATGCTACTCTTTTTGGTGCTATTATAAATGATTTTTATTTTCATTCTCAGTTTTTCATTATTACTATATAATGAGTTGATTTTTGTATCTTAACCCTTGTATCTTGTACCCATATAGTTCTAACTTTTAATGTGAAGTTTTTCTACTGAGCAAAAACATCTTTTTACAGTCATATGTTCTTTATTTTTTTTTCCTGCTTATTGCAAGGAGATACATTTGTTGAGAAAGCTGGATTACTATATATTTTGATGTTGAAATGGGAGTATAAAATGGTGATATTAAAAAAAAAATCTTAACTGATCTTATAGCATTTCCCAACTAGAAGTGGAAGCAGCTTTGCAGTAAACTCATAATATTTTTGAAAACTAATTTTAAAGTCAATACTACAAACTCTAGTAGATTTTCTTTATTACTTTATATTATATATGCTAATAATTCATTCATCAAACTGTTTAATTCAATCCTAATTGAATGTTAGAATGGCACTAGGCCATGGAGATGAGGCCTGGGCTCTGCGCTAGCAATGTTCCCTGGATAGTAGGGAAGAGACAGATGCAGAACTTTAACAGTGTGAGACGATCATGCAGATGCAACATTACTACATAGAGGAGGGAACAGTCATTTTGTTTTGATGGTAATCATGGAAAAATTTTAACAAAAAACATGAAAATGATCCACATGTGTTTAGAAGTATTTTTCAGGGCCTCTTAGAGTTGATTCTTGATTTAAGAGGTTGTTATTTGTAGAGCTTTTTTGCTGTTTGTACTTTTGCTCTTAGCCTCAAGTCTTGAGATTTGACTGACTGAAAAGGCGCTCCTGCAGTATAAGTTAGTGTGTTAGTGGTTATTCGTCTACTGAATCCTGTTCTATCTGTTGTCATACTGTTTGGGGTATAATATTATGAATAAGGCGTAGACTTATTGGTGTCCTCCTTTACTAATGCAAAAGCATACAAATCAACAAAAGACAATTGAGAAAACTCCTATCCTTTGGTATTGATTGGACACTGTATGTCCATTGTTGTGTAATGTAGGATTTCGCTTCAAGGAGGCTAAATTTTAGGGGAAAGATACAGATACATGAAAAAAAAAACATAGATATTATGTAATTAGATGTTGGAAAAATTGCTACAAAATGCTATGAGATAGTTGAGTAGTGTTTTAACATATACTATATGACGCAAGAAGAAAGGATGCTCAATAAATGAGGCAGAGGCTTCATTATAATGAGAAATAGAAATTACTATTGGAATTATGGGATTAAAATCACTTTGAAGAAGTTGGAATTTGTGCTGAGCCCTAAGTGATGGGCGGGTCATGCTCTGTCACCCAGTTGCTTCTCTCACCTTGTCTCCTTACACTGTGCTTCTTGCTGGCTCCTCTCTAGCCACACAGGCCTCCAGACATTTTAAGCATGGCCACCTTAGGGCCTATCATTAGGAGATCTCCAGTTCCATTTACTGCCTGAAACTCTTGTTCCAGTTATCTGAATGGCTTGTTCCCATCCTTTTTTAAAATGTCATTATATTAGAGATGCCACCCCCAATGTCTTTGTATAAAGTGGTAGCTCCTTCCCATTATTCTCCAACATTTATTATATTTTATTTTCTTCAGTGCAGTTATCACTATTTGATGATGTTTACTTATTTATTTATTTGGATGTAGGGGCCTCGTAGGAGGCAGTTAGATCATTGGGGCTCTTTCCTTGAAGGGAACTTTGGGATTGTAGTCTGTCTCTATCTCTTTGCTTCCTGGTTCCCATAAGATGAGCAGGTTTGCTCTACCACAAGCTCCTCTCCATGATGTGTTCTGCCTTACCACAGGCCCCATATGATGGGCCAAATGACCATGAATTAAAACCTCTGAAATCATATAAGCTATTTATCTCAGGTATTCTGTCACAGTGATGGAAAGCTAACATATTTGGTGCCTGTCTCTGCTGGAGTGATCAACTGCCCGGCTTTGCCTGGGACTAAGGGTTTTGTGGGATGCAGGGCATTCAATGTTAAAATAGGACAGTCGCAGGCAGACTGGGATAGTAGATCACCGTTGTCTCTTTACTGTAGTGACAGCTTCATTAGAGAATGGATTGGTTTTGCTCACTGCTAGTACTCAGAAGAGAGCCTGGTATGTTAAGGGGCAAACATGTATTTATTAGATGAACATGTTTTCTTTCAAGTTCTGTCTTCCTTAAAGGACTTGCTGGTTTTTAAGAAAGAAAAATATACTTCAGATTAAAATTTCAAAACAGGAGCAAAAAATTTAATGTTGGAAAAATTAGGGGGATAGAAATCAGCTCACATAACCTCCAAAGCAATGATTTTTGGCCTCTGTTTTGCAATACCCTTGGTAAGTTTAGCTGCTTCAAAAGGCATTTTGAAATTCTTTCCCCCCAAATAATGATAATGCATTTTAATTCAAAATAAACTTGCATCAAGGAGGAAGGGTGGATTATAATTTAAATGAGAAGAGCATGTTGCAATCTCACTATGAGATTGGAAACCACTGCTACCTGAATTTATAGCTTGAAGACAATAAGGGCTATTTAGTGGTCAGGACAAATTCTTCAGGGTAGTGCCACTGCAGCTACTACTCACTGGTGGATTGAGTCTTCCTTGACTCTTCTCTGCTTGCATGAAGTGTGAGTGTACTGACACCGTCTCACTTTTCCTCCTCTGCTCTTTACTGTGCTATCTACATCAAGACACCCTTTGAATGAATTCTTGCAAAGTAGTTCCCATCCCCTGTATACATGAAATATATGCTACAACTGTACTAAGCTGAAATTGACTGACTGCATGTCACACTATTGAAAAATGCCATCCAGACATGTGGTGCTCCTATTCCCAGACACTTCCAAGTGTCTTGGCCTACAACACATTTTAAAATAGAATGCTTTCTCATTTTTCAAATTCATTTTTCATGCCTTATTTGAGATCTATAAAAGACTTATCTTGGGTCTTAAGTTGAACATAGTGCTCAAGACAGATAAGTAAGAGAACTGCAGCCTTGAGTATAAGCACTGGGATGGAGGCGCATGCATAGGGTCCTATGGGAATACAGAGAGGAGCGCTTTACCACAGCCTGCCTGTTTACTAAGCATGAAGGCCTTAGAAACATTCTGGTTATTTGTACATAGCATGTATTTTAGTGTGTACTATTAATGAATAACATAACATACGGAGGAATGAGTACACAAATCACAAGTGTATGCTGTGATTTCCAAAAGTGTATATCATTTTCTTTCCCAAAAGTAACACATCCATGCAACTAGGTCCTTGATCAAGAAAGAGACCATTTCTAGCTTTGGGAGGCCCCCACTCGTACCCACTTCCATCTATTCGATCTCCCTGCCTCAGAGGAAATGCTATGTTGACTTACATTACCATTATTAATTTTACCTCTTTTTGATCTTTATACAAATGGAATCAAACAGATGTACTTGTGTGTCTGGCTTCTTTCATTTAACATTCATTGATAGTTTTTTTGGTTATTATTCATGCTCATTGCCAATAATATTCCACTGTATGAACATACCACAGTTTATTTATTTATCCCTTCTACTGTTGACTGACATTTGGGTTATTTTCTGTAATTTTGCTGTTGTGAATAGTGCTACTGGGAACATTTTTGCAAATGTCTTGGTGACTATATGTATGCATTTCTGTGGGGATTTGTTGAGGGGAGAACTTGCCAGGCACACATGGTATAGAGGGTAAGTCAGTTTGAGATGTCTCAAGTTAGGTCCAGCCAGAATACAAATCATACTGGTAATTGGAATAGGGAAAATTGAATACAGAGAATTATTGACTACTTAAAGGACTAACAGAACTAACTTTAAAGAATGAAGATGAGCAGTATACAGAGTAGCAGTACCTAAGAAAGAAACAACTTGGAAGACCCATTCTCCATCCCTCAACCCCGCTCCCTGCCCCAAGACTGAGATTTCCATCTGCTTGTTGGAGAGGGTATGGTTGCAGTCCACTGGAAGATGGGGACCCTCATTGGGGTGCTGGAAGCCAGAGCTGGTGCTGGTGGCCTACTGGATGCTAGTAGCCTGGGGCTGTTGAGTAGAAATGAGTTGTATAGAGAAATAGGCTGGAGAGTGGGCACTGCTGGTGTCGGCATGCTTCTGGCAACTTCACCCAAAAGTACCCCAGCTTCAGTGTGAGAAGTTCTTTCCTCTGCTGTGACTTGCACTGTCCCTACATCTCATGGCAAGCTAGACATTATACCAGGTGGCAAAGGAAAATGTTTACAGGATCCAGCCCCAGTTTTATAAACAGGTTAAAGAAGAGTGGATTGAGAAGACGAGAATCAATAAATGAGTAAGCGACCCAAGTGGTAATGCCAGACTTATTTTCCAGTTTAGTATTTTCCTCTCTTAAAGCCACCTAAGGAGTTCTTAACTTTGGATAATGTATTATTCAATTCTCTAATTCTCTTTGGTTCTTTTCTATAGGTTTTCAATTCTCTGGTGAATTTCTTTTATCTTTTTACTTATATTCTACACAGTTTCTTCATTGTCTTGCATATCTTAACCATGCTCTTTTTTCAAGTCTTTATGAGCTGGTTCTAATATCTGGACCACACTTGGATCTGTTTGTTTTGCTTGCTTTTGTATTTAGTTATCAGTCACATGGTTCTGTATTTGGTATTTCAAGAAGTTTTAAATAAATGTCAGGTATTCCAGTTAAAAAATCCAGAGATTGGGCTGAGAATGTAGCTCAGTGGCAGAGTGTGCACTTGGCATGTGTGAAGCTCTGGGTTTGATCCCCCACACCAGAAAAACAAACAAAAAAACCCACTCCAAAACAAAAAAAATTACAGAGGCTCAAGGATGCCAGTTTCTTCTGGAAAGAGGGTTCATTGTTCTCTATGATAGGCACACAGGCTGATCATCTCCTCCAGACGGGTACTTTGCTAGTTGAGGCTGTTTTATGGCTTTGGTAAGGCCACGCCTGTTCCTGAAGGAGCGTTCCAGGGGTTATTGGGAGCCTGGAATGGTCAGTGTTGGCCCATAACACATCTTAAAACAGAATGCCGTGCTATTTATCAAATATTTGAACACATAAGTAGTGTGGATCTTCACCCTCATGGAATCCAGATTCTAAATTTTGTCTTGCAAAATAGCTGTGTTCTGCTTTTCAGATGCGTTTTCTTAAATTTTAGCCTCTGGTCTTGGACTGTGCCAGAATTCATCAAAGTCTTGAGGGCAACTGGCTGCATGTTTGAGGTCTCTCAATACTCTGCCAACAGTTCCCATGGTTTTTTTGAGCCTCAGCAGCAGCTCTGTGACTGGATGTGGACTGGATTCCCAGCTTCCCTGCTGTGCCCAGAATTTGCAAATATTCATAGGGTGAAAGCAGCTGCAGAAGTCAGCTTCTCTGAGGTTCTCTCCATACTGGATTTTCTGACCGCCCAGTTCTTATTGTTTCTGCTGAGAGCATATGCCTTCCAATTGATTTCTGTTTTTTATGTTGCTTTTGAGTTGTTCTTATTGAGAGTGCTGGTCTTTACAAAGCTGCTGTATCCCCATAGCAGCATGTTATTTGTATTGTATTTGGAAAGCATATGATTTTTATCCTTTACTTTCAAAGCAAAAGTACAAAAGTCTTTAGTGAACCATAAAATCCCATATACTTTTTTGGTAAGAATACAGAATCAATCAGAATTAGTAATTAATAAAATATTTGATGCTAATAAAAATGGCCTCTAAAATTAATTAATAAAAATTACACAGCATTTCGTAACTACTGCTTCTTAAGAAAGCCTAGAATTTCCTTTAAGGCAAAATTGGCTTTAAAGGATAATGGCTATTCCAGCAGATGGCTTTCTGGGACTACTATGAATGCCAAGGCCATTCTTGTCAAGCTCATACTGTCCTAGGTTCTTCAAGAAGTTGTGAAAGATCACTACTAATTAATCTCAGTTATTGAGTGTTTACTGCATCCCAGGAATGTGCTTAATATATAATATATATTACTTCAATCTTCTTTACACTTCTTGAAATATGTATTACTTTTCTTCTTTTAAGAAAAGGAGACTGAAGCTTGGGGGAGGTTAAGAAAAGCACTTAAGATCATATAATTAATATTCCCCAAGTGTACACTTTTTTCGTTTTGAGACAGTTTATCCCTATGTTGCCATCTGGTCATCCACCTCTGTTTTCTGAGTCCTGGGGCCACACACCACCACACTCAGCCCTCCTTCTCACTGCTACCTCTAGTGCCTTCAGTGTTTTCTTTGTCTGAGAATCTGGCTCAAGGGAGAATGCAGGAAGCTCATTAGTGTTTTGTTTTCTGATGTTTAATCAAATCAATGTCCATTCAATCAATAAATATTTATTGAACATCTAAAAAAAAACCTGGATTTTTAAGCTTCAGTAGATTTTCCTAGTGTAGAATAAGAATTTTACGTAGATAGGGTAACTCTGGTTCTCTTAGTCAGATGCAGCTTGTAATCAAAGGATGCATCAAAAAATGACCCAAGAGAATATGAGAAAATTACTCGAAATTTTGATGGAAAATTGGCTTATGCATTGATAAATTAAAAACTCTTACTTGTATTTCCACCATCGTCTATTTTAACGTATCAGTCATGGAAGCATTTTATGAAGTGGGAAGGAAGTCGATGTTATTCTTTTTTTAAAAATGTGCTTCCTAAAGGGAGGCAGTGGAAGGCTTCTGATTTAAAAATGATGATTTATGATTTCATCTATTTTTCCAAAATTGTTGCTATTATAGCCAATTGTGGATTAAGGAGAAGATTATTAATATGCATACACACATATAATTTTGAAAGCATGTGGTATAAACAAGGCTTTTAAAAGCATAGTTGTAGAAAAACAGAACATCTTGAAAGTACAAACAAGGTACATTTAAAATGTTCACACTCATAAGACAAATGATAAAAAGGCAAACCAAGTTATTTTTTGAAATCCAATGGCAAATATAACATTTAGCAGATGTTGCCAGTTTTGATTTACATGACTGAATTTGTAAAATATGCCTTTGGGAAAATGAGGCACTGAGTTGAGTATAAACCATTGCAGTTCAAGAATATGCTTATCTAAAGGAGTTCTATAATGATTGGTTGCGGAGATGATCCTTTACCTTTGGTTGGTCCTCTGTTTTTGTCATCCTCTCATTATTATTTCCTATTCTCTCCACCATTCCCTTGGAAGAGCTGGATTTTTAAGTTATAATAATGTGGGTTTTTTTTTTTGGGGGGGATACTGGGGATTGAACCCAGAGGTGCTTAACCACTGAGCAACACCATCCGGTGCTTCCCCCCCACCCCCACCTTTTTGAGACAGGGTCTCGCTAAGTTGCTGAGGCTGGCTTTATTTTTTTTTCTTTATTTTTTATTGTTGGTTGTTCAAAACATTACATAGTTCTTGACATATCATTTCACACTTTGATTCAAGTGGGTTATGAACTCCCATTTTTACCCCGTATACAGATTGCAGCATCACATTGGTTACACATCCACTGTTTTACATATTGCTATACTAGTGTCTGTTGTATTCTGCTGCCTTTCCTATCCTCTACTATCCCCCCATCCCCTCCCCTCCCATCTTCTCTCTCTACCCCATCTACTGTATTCATTTCTTCCCCTTGGTTTTTTTTCCCCTTTCCCCTCACTTCCTCTTATATGTAATTTTGTATAACCATGAGGGTCTCCTTCCATTTCCATGCAATTTCCCTTCTCTTTCCTTTTCCCTCCCACCTCTCACCCCTGTTTAATGTTAATCTTCTTCTCATGCTCTTCCTCCCAACTCTGTTCTTGGTTACTCTCCTTATATCAAAGAAAACATTTGGCATTTGTTTTTTAGGGATTGGCTAGCTTCACTTAGCATAATCTGCTCTAATGCCATCCATTTCCCTCCAAATTCTATGATTTTGTCATTTTTTAATGCAGAGTAATACTCCATTGTGTATAAATGCCACATTTTTTTTTTTATCCATTCGTCTATTGAAGGGCATCTAGGTTGGTTCCACAGTCTTGCTATTGTGAATTGTGCTGCTATGAACATCGATGTAGCAGTGTCCCTGTAGCATACTCTTTTTAGGTCTTTAGGGAATAGACCGAGAAGGGGAATAGCTGGGTCAAATGGTGGTTCCATTCCCAGCTTTCCAAGAAATCTCCATACTGCTTTCCAAATTGGCTGCACCAATTTGCAGTCCCACCAGCAATGTACAAGAGTACCCTTTTCTCCACATCCTCGCCAGCACTTGTTGTTGTTTGACTTCATAGTGGCTGCCAATCTTACTGGAGTGAGATGGTATCTTAGGGTGGTTTTGATTTGCATTTCTCTGACTGCTAGAGATGGTGAGCATTTTTTCATGTACTTATTGATTGATTGTATGTCCTCCTCTGAGAAGTGTCTGTTCAGGTCCTTGGCCCATTTGTTGATTGGGTTATTCGTTTTCTTATTGTTTAATTGTTTGAGTTCTTTGTATACTCTGGATATTAGGGCTCTATCTGAAGTGTGAGGAGTAAAGATTTGTTCCCAGGATGTAGGCTCCCTATTTACCTCTCTTATTGTTTCTTTTGCTGAGAAAAAACTTTTTAGTTTGAGTAAGTCCCATTTGTTGATTCTTGTTATTAACTCTTGTGCTATGGGTGTCCTATTAAGGAATTTGGAGCCCGACCCCACAGTATGTAGATCGTAGCCAACTTTTTCTTCTATCAGACGCTGTGTCTCTGATTTGATATGAAGCTCCTTGATCCATTTTGAGTTAACTTTTGTGCATGGCGAGAGAAAGGGATTCAGTTTCATTTTGTTGCATATGGATTTCCAGTTTTCCCAGCACCATTTTTTGAAGATGCTATCCTTCCTCCATTGCATGCTTTTAGCCCCTTTATCAAATATAAGATAGTTGTAGGCTGGCTTTAAACTTTTAATCCTCCTGCCTCAGCCTCTTGAGCTATTGTGATTATAGGTGTGCACCACCATGCTCAGTGTATTTTCATTTTTAACATCATGTAAAATGCAAAGACGTACTGAGAAATACATCTTCATTTAGAGACGAGTATTACCCTTTTAGCTTACTTCCACTCAATGCTTTTCTGTGTCCTGCCCATGCACTTACGTCCTCCACATTTTTCAATGTATTTTTACTTGGTGGATTACCATAGCATTTCTCCTAGATATTACAGATTCACCTGAAGCATCTTTTAAAATTGAATTCTATCCTTTTGTCCTGCCCCTGATTGTTAGTACCTCCTCAGGAATGTAAAAAATTTATCTCAATCCAGCCCTTTCTCTTAAATGTTGTTACTCATAGAAAACAATGAGCACCATTTAACACTGTTGACTTAGTAAAATGGTGGTAACTTGTGAATTTGTAACCCTATTTTCCCTTACTGTGAATAAGTAATAGTTGGCTCTGGTTAATAACTTACTGAAAAGCCATCTATTAATTCATCATTTTAAGTCTAATGTCTGTGAACAGAGATTTTACTGGTGTTTCTCTCTAGAGAAAAGTGCAAGTGTTACTAAACTAACATCAGAATTGTTTCTGGTTACCTTGTTAGCATTGAGTAAGAGAGGAAGAACTACTTTTCAGGAAGATTTTGTTTTAATTGGAGAAACTGGACGCAAACATTAAAAGAGAAATGTTGTACAAGTTGTAGTACAGTGTATTGTCACAGTACAGTCACATACCTTGCTACTGATTGCTTATCTTTTAGACTTCTCTGTAATTCCAAGAGCATTTTGAAGACTGAGATTCTTGTATTACCTATCTTTGCTTTTCCTAATACCTCTGATAGCAGGTATCATTAAGTACACACTAAGGTTTTGTATTTTAATGAACGAATGTATTTAGTACCACATCAGTGGTACAGGAACCCTGCTAAAGTCATGATTGTTGATCCCTGGGTGATTTGAAGCTTTATGGAAGAAAAAGGGTTTTAGCTGGGTCTTCAAGCAGGAGTAGGATTTAGAAGATGAAGAGAGGAGAGACTAACACCGTAGGCAGGGGGACAAGCTTCAGAGAAGGATGGCATGTTGGAAGCACTGAGCAAACCAGTTTGCTTAGAGTAGAGTTTGCTGTCATAGGCAAACACTAGAAAGTACAGTTATAGAGGTAGGTCGAGGCAGATTCTGAGAGGTTTGGAATACAAAGCTAAGGGATTATTAATTGCTAGTTTATGCTGTGATTTTAAGAAACTATTCCAGACATGGGTTTTGTTTTCCTTTTTTCCTTCCTAGTATGGTTTACCAGCATGTTAAAGCTTTTGTGAGCTGCTCATGAGCTGAGGATCATATTATTCCCCTTAGGGTATTGAAGATTCCAGGAATTTTTGATGGTATGACTTTTTAGCCACCTACTGTTAAGTGTACATGTAGAAATAGTTATGAACTTCATGTGGATATAATAGTTTTTCAAAGTCAATTATTATGCATTTTTTAAAAAAATGTACAGTTGATTATTGATTATATTTCCTTAAGATGTCTAAATTCTCCACTTGCTTCCAGGTTGGTCTTATAACTAGGTTGTTCTGTGTGCTTTTGGTAAATAGGGTTTTATAAGAGAAGGGCTACTTTAAAAACATTTTTTAAAAATTTTTAATTTATTTTTATTTATATATGACAGCAGAATGCATTACAATTTGTATTACACATATAGAGCACAATTTTTCATATCTCTGGTTGTATACAAAGTATATTTACACAATTTATGTCTTCATACATGTACTTTGGATAATAATGATCATCACATTCCATCATCATTTATAACCCCATGCCCCCTCCCTTCCCCTCCCATCGCTCTGCCCTGTCTAGAGTTCCTCTATTCCTACCATGCTCCCCCTCTCTACCCCACTATGAGTCAGTCACCTTATATCAGAGAAAACATTCAGCATTTGTCTTTTTGGGATTGGCTTACTTCACTTAGCATTATCTTCTCCAACTCCATCCATTTACCTGCAAATTCCATAATTTTATTCTCTCTTATTGCTGAATAATATTCCATTGTGTGTATATGCCACATTTTTTTTTATTCATTCATTTACCGAAAGCCATCTAGGTTGGTTCTACAGTTTAGCTATTGTGAATTGTGCTGCTATAAACATTGATATGGCTGTGACCCTGTAGTATGCTGTTTTTAAGTTGTTTGGGTATAGACCGAGGGGAGAGAGAGCTGGGTCAAATGGTGGTTCCATTCCCAGTTTTCCAAGAAGTCTCCATACTGCTTTCCATATTGGCCACACCAATTTGCAGTCCCACCAGCAATGTATGAGTGTACCTTTTTTCCCACATCCTTCCCAACACTTATTGTTTGTTTTCATAATAGCTGCCATTCTGACTGGAGTGAGATGAAATCTTAGAGTGGTTTTGATTTGCATTTCTCTAATTGCTAGTGATGATAAACATTTTTTCATATATTTGTTGATTGATTGTATATCATCTTCTGAGAAGTGTCTGTTCAGGTCCTTGGCCCATTTATTGATTGGGTTATTTGTTTTTTTGGTGTTTAGTTTTTGAGTTCTTTATATACCCTAGAGATTACTGCTCTATCTGATGTGTGAGGGGTAAAAATTTGCTCCCAAGATGTAGGCTCTCTATTCACCTCCCAGATTGTTTCTTTTGCTGAGAAGAAACATTTTAGTTTGATTCCATCCCATTTATTGATTCTTGATTTTAATTCTTGCACCACAGGAGTCTTATTAAGGAAGTTGGGGCCTAATCCCACATGATGGAGATTAGAGCCTACTTTTTCTTTTATTAGACTCAGGATCTCTGGTTTTATTCCTAAATCCTTGATCCATTTGGAGTTGAGTTTTGTGCATGGTGAGAGATAAGGGTTTAATTTCATTTTGTTGCATATGGATTTCCAGTTTTTCCAGCACCATTTATTAGTTTTAGAACTTTCAGTTTTAGATTTACAGAATTATTGCAAAGATAGTACAGAGAGTTCCTGTGAGCCCACATCCAGTTTCCTTTATTGCTAATTTCTTTGATTACTGTGATACATTAGTGACAAATAATGAACAGTATTGACACATTTTTATTGATTGAGTCCAGATTTTATTCATACTTTCTTAGTTTTTCTCTTATGTTCTTTATTGGTTCCAGGATCCCATATAGAATACACGTTACATTTAGTCCTCATGTCTGTTTAGGCCCCTCTTAGTTGTGACAGTTTCTCATACTTTTCTTGTTTTTGATGACCTTGACAGTTTGAGGAGTAGCTGGTCACATTTTAATTGAATGCTGGAATTTGTCTGGTGCATTTCTCATGGTTTGACTGTGGCTATGGGCTTTTGTTGGAAGACCTCAAAGTTACAATGCCGTTTTCATCATATGATGTCAAGGGTACACACTATCAATGTGAATTTTTACTGTTGATATTAACCTTGATCACTTTTCCTGAGGGACTATACTGTTTGAAAGGGAGTCAGCTCATACAGCTTCTATTTAGAATGTGGAGAGTTAGGTTCTCTCTCTTTGAAGGAAAAGTATCTACAATAAGTTATTTGAAATTCTTCCACATGGAATATTGTTTATTCTCCTTTGTTTTTCAATCTTTTTTATATCAGTGTCTACTTATAGTTATTTATTTTGTGTTTTATAATCCAAACCTGTGTTGTTGATTTTATTACTCAAAATTTTCCAGTTTTGGCCTATTGTTACAGTTGGATTTTTGTTGTTGTTGTTGTTGGGTGGCCTGCTTTGCTTTGCTTTACTTACCACCCTTCTCCCCTGCCTCACTCTCTCCCTTCCTTCCTTCTTTTCTTTTCTGAGCACTTTCTTACTTCTGATACTGTGAGGTACTGTAGGCTCATCTACTGTAATATTACCTGACCCAGTCCTGAAATCAACCATTTCTCCAAGAAGTCCTGCTTTTTTTTTTTTAATTGAAGAAAGATATTAAAACCAAGATCCATGCTGTAGGTATGCTTGCTGCTACTGGGGTGTGATTGCTTTTGGGTCCTCTCAGCTAACAGAACAAAGAAGTGTGTATGTGATACACACACACACACACACACACACACACATGCATATATATATATATTCATATATACAACCATCTGTATATGTATTATATGGATTTCTCCAATTCCAATCTTCCACCACATGGATTGTTCTAGGATTATTTTAAGATCCAACTTGTTTAAGTGCTGGTCTCTGCTGTTTGTAAATTATTGCTGTCTTCTCATTGATTTGCTGATTCCTTCTACAAACATGTAGCAAAGCCTTGTACTAGCTGATAGGGATGCAAAGATGAGTGACTCATTGATGTAATCACGGTTTCTTCGTTACCTGTTTATTGAACACCTCATATTTTAGGCACTGTGTTCTATTCTCACAGTTCAGTGGTGGAGGAAATCAGGCTATTGATGGTTATAAGGCAGAATGTAACTGTGATATAAACTAGAAAAGGAAGGTCATAACAAAATTCAGATGGAGAAGAAATTACTTCTGGAAGGGAAATCACATGATGAGTTGTAGTAGTTGGAACTTTTTGGGATAGTATTGGCATAAAATGCACCCATATTGGTTCACATAATAGAAAAGAACCAGTTTACATCTAGCTTGGCTCATGACTAATTTTAAGGCTCTAACATTGACATCTGGGACTTGCTCTGCCTTCTGCTCATGCTGGCATTGTTCTCAGTTTCATCATAGCATTTCCCAGGATCTTTAGGCCAACATCTTAGGTGAAGAAGACAGTCTTAGAATTGGGATTCACGTGGGTTATTGTATTCATGAACATTGTTGCTCTGGGGGATAGAATGTTCTGATTAGCTTAGTTTTGTGCATATGTTCCATTCTTTTCATAGTTATTTGTTTTGTGATTATTAAGTTGTACATCTTTATTTTGTAAACATCTATATGCCTGTTATGTTTTATAAAATAATGGATATATCTCACATATGAAAATTAATCATTGTAATTCTTCAGGTTCAGGAAGTTCAGTTGATCCTAAACAGGCTACCTTTAAAGCAATTCACAGTAGGTACAACATGGCAAAATTACAAAAACAAAATACAAAATATTCAAAATATCTGAAAACAGCCAGAGGAGACAAAAGGCAGCCACTAGATTGTTAGCTGGCTTCTTAACAGCAGCAATGGGAGACAGAAGTCGTTTTAATAATAACTTCAATGATAAAAGAAAACAACTCACACTTAAAATTCTGTATCTAGCAAAAATATCCTTAAAGAATTTAAGTGAAATAAATACAAATTCATGTAAACAAAAGTTTGTTATCAGCAAATTTTTATTAATTCTTCAGGGAGAAGAAGAAAAGCCTGTTGGAGGGACAGAGATGCAGAAAAGAATGAGAAGCAACAAGATATAATTAAGGGAGATAGCTGTAAAGATGGCATAAATTTGTACATCATTCAGAGGGCATTTTAGTTAGAGTTGTTTTATACATTTTAGTGGGTGTATATTACATTCCCAATATACTTCATGTAGGCATGAAATACAGTAACTTTTTTCTTGTGTTTTCTGACTTGGGAATGGAGAAGTGGGTGACTGGGGTGGGGTGACATTTAAACTTGGTTTTACAAGCAGATAATTGAAGATTGACCATGTCTGCCATCCCACCTACCTTTCTTTTTCTTTCTTTCTTTTCTTTCTTGTAGTACAGGAGATTGAACCCAAGGATGCTCTACCACCTCCCCCTGCTCCCCTCCACCCTCGGGGTCATAAGTCTGTTTTTTATTTTTGGAGACAGGGTCTCACTAAGTTGCCCAAGGCTGGCCTCAGACTTTTGATTCTCCTGCCTTAGTCTCCAAAGTCCTTGGAGTTACAGGTGAATGCCACTGAGCATTTTACTCTCTGTTCTTGTATTGCTGCATATAGTCTTATGATTTTTTTTTTTTCTGAGGACATCTGGAATATATCGATGGCTGAGTCCTATCTCCCAAAGATTTGAATTTAGTTACTTAGTCTGGGGGAGAGAGCCTGGGCAATGGCTGTTTTTGAGAGACAATAGTAGTATATAACCAGAGTTGAGAACCACAGGTAGTGAAAATGGTATGGGTGAAGCATAAATGATTCTAGTCTGTTTATGGGATACTGGATGCTGGTGGTTATGCTGCTCAAGGCACTTAGCATCTGTGCCTTATTGATAAAACTGATAATATTAGTACCTTTCTCACAAGGCTTTTGTGAGGAATGAAGAAGGTAACATTTGAATGAAAAAAAAAAAAGAAACAAAAAGAAGTTTGGAGACTAAAATGACCAAGGGCAACACATAATCATAACAAGAAAGAGCTCAGTGAATGTCTGTGTGTACAGAGAAGTCTTCTAGTTCTCCTTTATAATGGAAGCAACTTATTTTGATTTTTAATCTTATATTTAAACTATTAATACAAATGAGTTGTTGCACTTACTAAAAGTTTTTAGTTGGGGATTATTATGCTGTACTTGAGTTAGCTGAGGGGATGGGAACATTAACAAAGGAAAAAGGAGTCTTAAAATTTTGAACTTGGTTCTAATATATGCTGTCTCCAACATTTTAAAAGACAAAAACCTTAGCCATTAAAAAACATTTTTCAGAGAAATTATCTGCATCCGACTGAGAATTTTATGCCAAATTGCAGCCCCCACAAAAGCTTTGGAGAGCCAAGATATTCAAACCTGCGAAGTGAAGTGCCAGCTCTACCCTTACACTGTTCTGATGTAATCCTTTAACCACAGAGTGGTTTGTAGCCTAGCATTGACAATGACTCAGGAGACCCTGTATACATTTAACAAAATGTTTTAAAGTTGTTGAGATTTGAAAATACCATAGAAGTACAATATTATTATAAGCAAAACATTCAACACATTTACTGCATTTTCTTGAATGTGTTTCAAGAACATTTATGAAGAAACCAGATTGAAAAGTAAAAAGTCTGAATTATTATAGAATTTTAAAAAGAAGGGCAACTAATTACTTAGAGTATCTAAAGTAGTCTATCAGAGATCTTCTGTCACTTTTTAAAATTAAAGTAGTCCTTTAGGATATTAAAATATTGATTTGTAAGAGGAGTGAGTGACATAACAATTACATATAATTGGTATATATAAAGGTACATTTAAAAAAGAACTATTTGTTAATTTGGAGATGCTTACAGCTAACATGTTTAGCTTAGCCAGTCCCTATGTGAATGATTTAAAAATAGCAAAATTTATCCCAATGGTATTGATTTTAATTTAAAAACATATTTGTTGTATTAAAAGTATAAAGTAACGATTCATTTTAGTTTCAACCTCTACCTCAGTACTAATCCTAAACCCAAATTCACTAAATCTACTCTTTAAATAAAAAATACTTTATAGTCAGGAAAAAGAAATGTTTATTATTTCAAAGTGAGTTTGTTATATTTATACTGATATATTGAACTGAATAGAAATGATTTTGGAATTAGCTATATATTTATGATATATATGTATTTTTCCAGTATCAGATAATTGGTAACAGTAATTTTCAAACTTTTTAAACAATTGAGATGTTGTTTATTGAATTAATGACTAATTTCCTGAAGAGAGACCTGATACATCCATTATTTTTCTTCCTGTTTTTAAATTTATAACTATAAAAATGGAATTAACTATAAAAATTAGTGTTAATTTTGCAACATGCCCTATGAGAAAATTTTTGTTTTCTAAGAAAACAATGTTATATGTTTATAACATTTAGAATAAAGGATTAATGAAGGTTTTGAGAATTAAGGAATTATTTAGCCAGATTGAAGACTTTAGGTTAGTATAGTGACAGAGCTTTTTTAAAAAATTTGTTCAAATTAGTTATACATGACAGTGAAATGCATTTTGATACATTGTATACAAATGGAGCTCAACTTCTCATTCCTCTGGCTATACATGGTGCAGAGTCACACCGATAGTGTATTCATACATGTATGTAGGGTAATAATGTCACTCTCATTCCACCATCCTTTCCATCCCCATAGTACCACCCTTCCCCTCACTCCCCTCTGCACAATTCAAAGTTCCTTCATTCTTCCCTCACCCCCGCCACTGTGGAGATTAGCGGCATCCTCTTATCAGAGAAAACATTGGGCAGCCTTTGGGATTTTGGAATTGGTTTATTTCACTTAGCATGATAATCTCTAGTTCCATCCATTTACCTGCAAATGCCATCATTTCATTATTCTTTAAGGCTGAGTAATATTTCATTGTGTATATGTACCACATTTTCTATATTCATTCATCTGTTGAAGTGTATCTAGATTGGTTCCATAGTTTAGCTATTGCGAATTGAGTTGCTGTAAATACTGATGTGGCTATGTCACTGTAGTGTGTATTTAAGTACTTTGTATATAAACCGAGGAGTTGGATAGCTGGGTCAAATGGTAGTTCCATTCCAAGTTTTCTGAAGAATCTCCATACTGCTTTCCATAGTGGTTGCACCAATTTGCAACGTATGAGTGTACCTTTTTCCCCACATCCTCGCCGACACTTTTTATTGCTCGTATTCTTGATAATGTGACAGAGCTTCTTTAACATTTTAGCATCATGCCATGTCTGTAAGTTTGTAATTAGCCATTTTTAGAAATCTAAGCATAATGCTCTGTTATAATTTTTATAAATCAAATTAACTACAACTATTATATATCTTCATTTGAAAAAGCTTCCTCTTTTGGAGATTTTTAAAATCATGTTTAAAAGAAGGAATTGTTGTGTATGAAACCCCATGGACCTGTCACCTGGTTTCAGTAATTGTCAAGTTATAGTTTTGTTTCATCTGTACTCCTGTCCACTTGCTGCCTAAGATAGTATTTTGAAGCAAATCCTAAAATTATGCTATGTAATCTATAAATATTTCAGTGTGTTACTCAAAACAATAAGTAATCTTTTTAAAAGCATAACCAAAATACAAATTATCTTTTTTTTTTTTGGTACTGGGGATTGAACTCAGGGGGACTTGACCACAGAGCCATATCCCCAGCCCTATTTTGTATTTTATTGAGAGACAGGGTCTCACTGAGTTGCTTAGTGCCTCACTTTTGCTGAGGCTGGCTTTGAACTTGCGATCTTCCTACCTCAACCTCCTGAGCCTCTGAGATTATAGGCGTGCACCACCACCGCGCTATTATCTTGTTTAAAAAGATTTAATAGCAATTCCCTAGCATCATCAAATGACCATTGTTTGGATTTCTAATAGTTTGAATTAAGGTCTATGCATTGTGATTGTTATATTTTTAAAGTCTCTTTTAATTTATAGGTTTTCTCTATCTTCTTTTTTTTCTTTACAATTTATGGTTGAAGAAATAGGGTCAGTTGTTCTATAAAATACCATAGATGCCATTTTGCTAATTGTGTTCTCATGGCATAGTTTTTAAGACACTATGTCCCAGATATCTTTCATCTTCATTCACCTGGTACATAGTCACAAACCGAAAATAACTCTTGGCCTCACTCCACCCATAATATTTTGAATTTTTGAAACAGCTGTGATAAGGACTGTATTATTTATTTATTTATTAAAAATATTTTTAGTTGTCAATGGACCTTAATTTTATTTATCTATATGGGTGCTGAGAACCGAACCCAGTGCCTTGCACATGCTAGGCAGGTGCTTTACCACTTTGCCACCACCCCAGCCCCTGCATGCTTTATTTTATATATGAGCCATATAGGCATCTTTTGTTTGTATTTAGACACTGTTATAACTGAATTAGAATTTGTAATAATACTAGTTATGTCAAAATGAGATGAATATGCATATAGGAAGTAGAAAAGAACTATCCAAAGCAACAGAAGGGCTGTAAGATCCAGTGTCTTGGAATCATTTATTTCAAGGACAGGTAGCAGCTTAAATCCCCTGAATGATATCACTCATTTTAAAAAGGGCAGTATTATATATTCTTATAATAATGACCTTGATTCATCAGGATAGGTTAATTATATTAAATATGGTTTATTTTAAACAATAACAATGGCAACTAGAGAGTTGGTATTTTGGCACTTGAAGGATTAAAGAATTAGATACCAAGGTTGAAACATAACAGTGTTATGGTTAATCTATAATTTCTGTTAATAATATATGTAATGTTTACTTTTTAAAGATGAGAATCATATATAAAATTACAAAAGTTCTACTTTATCAATGAAATAAGGTATGCTGATTAATTAAATATTCATACTCATAAAAATTTACTGTATATGCTATACTTGAATCAACATTTTAAACATAATTGAATTTTGATAAAATACCCTTTACCCTAAAAATAGAACATAATTTGATCTTTGATCATCTTCTTTGATGATTCAGAAGCATTTAAGGAATTGTTTGTTGCATTAGGATTATTATAACTAACCTTAATTATCATTGCATTGTAGCTGCATAGCAGTTGATTAATGCAGAATCCCAAAGTAATGTTAGATAGCTTGAGTAAGAGTCACAGAATCACTTAAAGAGACCTAACAGGAACTAGTATTCATGTATATATTTATGTTTGGCTGCATATGTAGACTTATGTTTACCTGTGTACATAGGTATACATATTACTGTTACATTTATAATGTATATTGTTAAACATACACATATATATTGACTTGTGACATGTGCAGCCATTACCACTACTAAGGAAGCTGCAAATGGAAGGAATTTGATCAGAATTTACCAAGAGGAAATTGGCTCCAAAATATAACGATTTTGGCTGGAGAAGATAGTGATCCTGGCACAGTATACTCTCTATTTCCTTGTGAGAGCTCCAAGATTGAAAGAATTAGCTACATAGAAGCAGATGCTTGGTAGTTTTCTGGAAGCACAATTATAAGGTTTATGAAAAACAGGAAGATCAACATCTCATGCAGGTTTTTTGAACTGAGAACTGATTTTATGTGCTATTTTGTATCCCATAGACTCTGTCTTTTGAGCCATGATAATTGTACTTTGTTTTTGTATCTGTTTTTTTAAAGCATTCTTATTTTAAGTGTGCTAGCCTTTGAAAAGAAATTATATTTTAGAATGCATTTGAGATACTATGTTTCAGACTGTTCAAACTTTTAGTGATTGATAACTGTAATTAGTCATATTTCAATATTGCACTTTTGGAATTACTGTGTAGTTTTCTTTTGTCTACTTCTGTTCATAACCATCAGATAAACTTTGACTCCCAATAGCCAGTATCTTTATTGACCCTGTATAATTTTGGGATCCTTTAATATACCTAATTTAGTTTATATTGAAGTGTACTGATGATCAGTTGAAAAATAATTTGAGTCCCCATGTTTTAGTCTTTAATGCCTGACATAGTATTTTGTAAAAAATGAATCAGATATTGTCCCTGTTATCAGATATTTTTATAGTTACCCAGAAAAGCAGTCATTACTTACGCGTATTAGTAGGTACATTGAATCAGAGAACTTTCTTTTTACCTTTAATTTTCAGGGACTGAAGAATTCTAACTGCTGTCTCTGCTGCATTTTGCTTATGTGACACTGATAAACACCTGATGCATGCAGCATACATGAAGGAGCCATGGAAGGAACTAAACAATCTCTTTAGGAAATGCCTTAAAGTCTTAATTCAGAGGTTACAAACAGATGTTTGAAGGAGCCAGTCAAATCAAACAAAGGAGTGAAAAAGCCAGATATAAAATAGCCAGAATTAGTGGGGATTGTGACCTACTGAAGTGTGTATGCCTTGTCTAAAGATTTTCAAATAAAAATTTTGTGTGGGTCAAAGAAAGCATGTCTGCAGGCTGAGGCTGCCAATTTGCAAATGCTCCATAATTCCTTAATATTATTGGCACCATCACAAAAACCTTGGAGAGAAAAGATGATATTTAAAATTAAATGCAAATAAATATGTCCAATTTAAGAATGATCACACCATTTAGAAGGGTGTTTGGTGCTTTTTCCTGGGTCATAGATGACTTGAAATCAAGGGTGAAGGGATCCTAGGAGGAACTTGGAAGATATTACACATCCAGGCACGTAAGGGAGTCAAGCTTAGTAAAATTCATTGCTGTAGGAGAAATAAAAAATGAGCATAAATGACGTAGGCTCTCTATTGTTGAATTTTGTCTAGTCTGTTTCCCCTACCCCCATCTAGGGGCAGCTCTGGATTCTAGGTGTTAATCATTGTTAGAAGTAGGTCAGACGTCTCAGGGACATTCTCATACTTCCCAGGAAACATGGTAGCAAACAGTGGAAAGCTCTAGTGAGGGTGGGGGGATTGGTTATTGTTAACTCATTGGATCTTAAGTGGAAGGTCTAATGAGTTTGTGTGAAATTATTAATCACAAGGAGAGTATCTGTCAAAAAGATGGTTAATTTTTTTAGGATTCAGCCTTGCTGTCTAATCATGCCTAATCATGCTTCCAAAAATCACAACAGAGATTCTTTAAGGCCAAGGAGTAGATCATACCCCATGCTCTTTGAACCAGGGTTTCAAAGGGTAGGATCTGTGAATAGGCGTTTTTAAGGTGCTTTCACAGTTGTTTTGGGGATAGCCAGTTCTGGAGGTAGAAAGGTCCATATACTTGCTGCAGGATTGCATTCTGGCAAGCTTCTGTTGAGGGATTTTTTTTAATGTTATATTGATTGAGAAGAGGAACCCTATTCTGTTTGATGGCAGTGGGTTAGTGGTGATAGAAATTGGTAGGGCTTTGTAAAGGCTCCTGAAGCACATCATTGGATGAGGCATATCCTTGTGATGACTTGTGAAAACATTCATTTGACTGTGAGGGTACCAGTTTTGAAAGAACTGGGAAGGATTGGCTTTGGGGCTGGAGAGGTCTGATGAAGTGAAAGTAGATGGAACAGGGACGGATTGCTAAGTTGATACATGGTTCAAGGCAGCAGGCACTGTGGCCACTTTGTGGGGGTCCATTTTAAATCTCTCTGGAGAGAGAGAGGTATGTGCAGAAGATGTAAAGGTTTACTGGTCTAAGGCACACATTCCCAGCTTGGAAGGGAGCCTGAGTTCACATGACTGCTTGCTTGCACATGCTGAACAAGTGAAGGTAAGGTAACAATATCTCCTGGTTAAGGGACCTCGAAGAGTAGGGATGATGAAAGCTTGGGTACTGCTTGTTGTATTCACCCCAAGACAAACAACAATAATCGAAGTGTCTTTATCTGGCCTGGACTGCTTGTTCTCTTTCCTTTAGTGGATCTATTGGCTTCTTTAGCAGTCTCATGTTATTACCCAATTGCCTTACTAGTGTTTGAAAATCTCTGGGATGGGGAACATTTCAGATACCTGTTTCAGATACATTTGAATTTAAATCCATTACATGAATTGTAATCTACAAATGTCTAGTTCTCCATTTTTTCCTTTTTATTTGTTTTTCATTAGCAGAAATCATCGTAGTCACTGTTGGGTAGAAATGCATTAATTTTTTTGGTAGGTTTTCCTACAGATCAATAAAAGAAGCTATTCAACATTTTTCTGTGGCAGAAAATATAACTATCCAAACTGAATATATACCTTCACTTATAAGGGCTCTTACAGCTGTGCTTAGTAAGAATTTCTGTAAACCTCTTTGTCCTAGAGAATATAAAATGGCATTAGATGTTACAGTATATCAGTATTTTTTCCTCCTCCTCTCCCTGTTCTTATTCTTTCTTTAAGCAACAGAAACCTGAATCTAAGTGGCTTGACCAATAAAGAGAATTCTTTGGCTTACAGAACTTAGAAGCCCAGAGTTGGATTCAGATAAGGTTTGGTGCTGTGGCTGACATAATGCCATTTAAGGACCCAGTTTCTTTCCATGTCTTTTCTTCTGTGCCTTCCATTATATTGCCTTTTTGTCTCTGTAGGCACACAGCTGCTCAGGCTTCTTCTCTTATGAATACAAAACTGTTATTCCAGTACAGATAGTATATTCTCCTTCTATGACAAGAAGGCAAACCTTTGTTTCTCAACAATCCCAGCCAACATCTTCATTTATCTCATTTTGGTTTGATGGGATATGTGCCCCCAGCTGAATCAGTCATTGAGGCTAGGTATATGGGAAACATTGGTAGGGTTTGCACTCAGAACTAATGGAGCTTTGCTGGAGATTCTTACTCAAAACCCATCCTGAGAATGGGGAGGGGTTGTTTCCCAAGGGAAATTTGGGCTGGTGTTATAGGAGGAGGAATAACAGATGTTGGATATTAAACAATGGTTGCCTTCTAAATATAGGTCAAGGTTAAAGACATTATGTGGTCCTGGGTCAAGGGGGTGGAGTTTTTAGGGAAAAGAGTAAAGGCACTGAAAGCTCCTACTACTATGTAAAGTGCCTCTGTGGATAACTTTTCCTTTAGTTACTCATTGCTTTTTCTTTCTTCCTCTGGTGGCTGCCCATGGCTGTTACAACAGGAAGAGATGAGCTAGCCTCCTTTCTATTGGAGTTTCCTCTGCCCATTTACACACAATGGATGGCATTACTACATTGGTGGCTTTAAGGTCACTGGCCAAGAAGGTCCTTAACTGGGAATTTTACTGAAAGGAGGAGGTTCTGGCAAATACTACAGGTTTGGAATTAAGTCCTGGGATGTCAGCTAAGATGAAGAGAAACAGATAATATAAATCATTATAGCCGGGAGCCTAGTGTGGCTAGGGAAATCATACAGGGCAGGGGTCAGAAACCAGGTGTCCGAGCCTGCAAGTGTTTTTCTAGTTATAAATAACAACTTGGTTGAAGCTCTTTGTTCTGTCTTGTTCCGTTCTGCCCAATCCTATGGGTCTCTATGATTACCATAGGTGAAGGAAATGAGGATCTACCATGAGATCTGGTCCTGATTGAGACAGGAAGTTATTATCTTGCTGTGGGGAAAGGCTAGGAGTCCTATAATGTCTTGATTCATCTGTGGGTATAAAACACTTAGAACCAGCAAAGGATTGAAAAGTTTGACTGATCTTTCATTGAAACTTTTGTTTGTTTTTGTTTTGAGACAGGGTCTCTCTGTGTTGCCCAGACTTTCCTCAAACTCCTGGGCTTAAATCTCAGCCTCGGCCTTCTGCCTTAGCCTCCCAAGTAGCTGGGACTATAGGTGCACACAGCTGGACCCAGCTCTTCACTGTGATCTAAGTAATTTGTTCCAACTTTAAAATCTATGGACAGAATTAGGATTCTTAACTTTCAAAATTTGAAAGCCTCCTGAAGACATTTTCTAATGAAAAGTGAAACACTAACAAAGTGTTTGCTTTAACTAAATGATTGCAGTTAATTTCTCATAAAGAAACACAGAAGCACACATTAACTTAAAATAAGCTCACACTGTTGTTTCTTGTAGTACAGCCAGGAAAAACAGTAACAAGCTGTCTCCTTCAAAATCACATCCCTGGATGATATTCGAGCAACCTGGAAAATTTAAATACATCCCCAGGAAAAACAATTTGAATTAAGTTGAAATCATATTTGCTAATTTCCTTTCTGCCATTGCAGTATTGTCACTGAAAGTCCGAGTAGCACTGACTGAAACAAATGTGCGACTTTAGTGGTCCAGGTAAACAGCAACATTAATGTCAGAGCCACAGCCAGCCTGGGCTGCAAAAAGATTTTTAATATATAGAGTTCAATTTTCAAATTTTAGTTTATACTGGCGTTTTGATCTATGTTGAACTTATTTGTATTTTTTAAAAAATATTTTTTAGTTGTAAATGGATCTTTTATTTATTTATTTATATGTGGTGGTGAGGATGGAACCCAGGGACTCACACATGCCAGGCAAGTGCTCTACCACTGAGCCACAACTCCAGCCCCTATTCGTATTTTTTTGAGAAACAATAGGTGTAAAACTTGAGCATTTTGGTATCAAATATGGTATTTAAAAGGTAGCACCTTAAAATTATGTGGATTAAGACAACACCTATGGAAGAATTAAGAGTAGATTCAGTTATTATTCAGTCTGGAACTCCCCAAGCTACTTACATTCAGTAGTTTCTGTGTTTTTAGCGTTAGTTCTCTTATACATGTTGTGAGAAGGGCATTGTTTTTCTCAAGTGGTTGTAATGTCAAGAAAGACAGGAAGGCTAATGAAATTTCTTTTCCTCTGAAGGTACGCTTTCCTTTGTTTTCCTATCCCATTAGGGGAGTTTCCAAGAGAGAAAGAAATCTACTTACTTTCTTCCCCTTAATATATAAGGAAGGCCGGAGCAAGGGATGTGCTGTAAGTTTTCTTCCCTCCTATATTCTCTCCCACCCTTGTTTCCTCCCATCTATTCATCAGTTCTAAAGACAGAATCATTGCTTGGAAATGAGCTGGGTGATCCTCGTGACTCAGCTGAAGTGGGAATTAGCATGGAGTGGGGCTGTGTCCTTCTCTAAGAGCAACTGAAAGGTAGTTTGTAAGAGCAACTTCTGATGGGCAAGAAGAGATATTATAGGCTTTTGAATTTTTCTAAATGGAGTCATAGGTTTACTTTTGGAATACTTTTACATATTTTGAGTTTAAAGTATTGCTTATGAATGGGAGAATGGGAGAAGCTCTAGTGATTCTGATAGTCTAGCACAAAATTATCATGATAGAGAAATTCTGGGGTGATTTGCCAGTAGGTTCATATCTTGATAAATATTTGAAATTACCCCAGAACTCCCCTGTTAGTTGGAAGTTTGGCATACCTAACAATTGGGTAAGGCTGCCTACTGTTCACACTTAGGATTTCTTATTTTACTTTTTCTCTTTTACGAGTTTTGTCATTACTATCACAAAAATCACATTTTTCAGCTACTAAGGTATTTGTGTATTTTGTCCAAGAATTACCCTTGTCCTTCTCAAGGATATATAATTGTCATGATCTATATTAACAGAAGAGTCAAGATCCTATTACCACTCATAGATAGAAGATTTTACTAATTATAAGCCAAGGAATGGACTGGTAGATTTTGTCCTGAAAATCAGTTAAAAACAACAACAACATCAACAACAACAACAACACATAACACACACACTAGGGAGGTTTGAGGGGCAGGTCAGAACCTTGGAGAGCTCTATATGCATTGGCTGAAGGAAGGCTTAGAAGGCCTGGAGTGCCTCCTACTTACGCTGATCCTGGCTCTAGCGTTACCACTGAACACAGGTCACAAATCACTGTTTCATCTGTACATTTGATTTAACAGTTTGTTATAATTCCCAAGTTGGTGTGAGGACTTAATCTAGCTGTATTTCTAAGACAGCTTTTTCTGGCCCGCATTTATCCCAGAAATGACCTTATATTTGTGTCTACTTTGCTATTCATTTGGATAATAGAGATTTGCATTTTTTCTAATTAGGTTCCTCTGGGTTTTAAAGACTGTAATTATCAACTTCAAACATCACAACAACAACCTCAGACCTCAGACTCAATAAGCTCTGCTTGCACTAGTCAAAAGAATTATTAGAATATTTGAAAATAAAGCCACTGAGTATCACAAAGCCACCTTGTATAGTTTTTTGCAATATATTATTATATTTTACTTTATTTTTAGTTAATTAATTTATTTAAGTTAGGTATATATACAGCAGAATGCATTTTGATTCATTGCAAACAATTGCAGCACAACTTTTCATTTCTCTGGTTGTACACAATGTAACATCACACCATATGTGCATCATACATGTACCTAGGGTAATGATGTCCATCTCATTCCACTGTCTTTCCTGCCCCTATGCCCCTTCCAATTCTCCTTCCTCTTTTCCCCATCAAAGCTCCTCCATTTTTCCCATGTCCCCCCCAATTATGGATCAGCATCCACTTTTAAGAGATAACATTCAGCCTTTGTTTTTTGGGGATTGGTTTATTTCATTTAGCATGATATTCTCCAACTCCATTCATTTACCTGCAAATGCCATAATTTTATTCTTTTTTAATGCTGAGTAATATTCCATTATGTATATATACCACAGTTTCTTTAAACATTCATCTAGTAAAGGGCATCTAGGTTGCTTCCATAGTTTAGCTATTATGAATTGAGCTGCTATAAACATTGATGTGGCTGCATTACTATAGTATGCTGATTTTAAGTCCTGTGGGTATAGACTGAGGACTTAAAATCAGTACAGCTGGGTCAAATGGTGGTTCCATTCCAAGTTTTCTAAGGAATCTCCATACTGCTTTCCAGATTGACTGCACCAATTTGCAGTCTCACCAGTAATGAATGAGTGTGCCTTTCCCCCCACATCCTTGACAACATTTATTGCTGTCTGTATTTTTAATAACTGCCATTCTGTCTGGCATCAGGTAGAATCTTAAAGTAGTTTTGATTTGCATTTCTCTAATTACTAGAGATGTTGAACGTTTTTTCATATATTTGTTGATTGAATGTATATCTTCTTCTAAGAAGTGTCTGTTCAGCTCTCTAGCCCATTTATTGATTGGGTGGTTTGTTTTTGCCTTACTAGTATGTATGTCAATGAGTGGACCAAAGAGTACATGCAGTTCTCTTCCCTTCTGGCTGCTCCATGATTGACTGGCTGCTAAATGATTGACTTTAAGAATAAAATCCAAAAACAATAATTTCAAGTTAAAAATGTAGTTGTAGGGGATGAGGTAGGCAGTGCTATGTTGTCCTTGTGAGTCACATGACTATAAATATTTGAAGTATGGTTACATGGAAGAGGAGTAGACTTACTCTGTGTAGTTTTAAAGCTGGTTTCTCTTAATCTACTTCTTTTCCTCCCAAATTCACATTATATTATTTCTACCTTAAAAAGTAGAAGTTGCTATATTTAAAGAAACTATGAAAAGTAGGTTTTAAATATTTACATTTTAATTATTTCAGATGATATATTAGAGGAGTTCAACATACATAACTGTGCTAATGTATGGTATAGATTTTCATTGTTGATAGTAATCAGTGCTCTTACAAATAGGTCAGTAGCAAATTTATTTATTTTTGTTATCTTTTGTATTCTCCGGATGAAGTGACATTTAAAAAATTCATGCTTGTTCAGTTACTGTTCTGTTAGAAATGTAAAATGTCATTGGTCATTTCCTAAGACTTCCTATTCAAATGAGTATAATACAAAATAGTAAGAGTTTTGATTTAGAGAAGCATAAGAAATCACTACAACTGTGACCACTACATTCTAGCATATTGCATTAGCTTTAGGGAAATATTCTGTGAGGCTTAGAATTTAAGAAATAATGAGTTCAAGGTTACTTGAAGCATAATATATGTAGGGGTTAAATGATGCAAGATTTATTCTCCAGAAGACTGTGAAACCAGCTAACTTTTGGTAGGTTAGAAGAGACAATTGAAGTCTTATCTCATAAAATGTATAAATGGCAAATGGAAGAGAATTTCTTAAATCTTGAGGCTGAAAAATAGATTGAAATTAAATATGTGAAGTATGTTATTCTGTTTTTTAAAAATTATTTTTCCATTATGAAAGTATTGCATGTCTTATATATACACACATATAAATATATCCTCAGAAAAATTCGGAAATATGGAAAAATAGAAAGGAGGAAAAAATCCTTCTAAATTTCTGGCAATTTTTCTGTGCATAAATGATTTTTGCTGTGGTGGCTTGGAGGGAATGGAAGTAACCAAAAGTTGTGATCATAATATATATATATATGTATGTGCAGATGTAAATCTGTGTTCATTTAATATTTTAACAAATGTATTTTCATGTTACTACAATATGTGCTTAGAAACACTGGTGGCATCTTATTCCTTCTGATGACTTTTAACAGTTTTTGAGACATTTCATGATATTATAAGTGATTCTATGTTCATTTTTGTTTATAAATGACTTTTGTACATTTTTATCCCCTTTATCTTGAGTTGTTTTCTTAGATTTTTAGAAATGGTATTGAGAATTCTAGAGGTATTGAGAAAAACATTTTCAAGATTCTTGAATAGGTATTGTTATGAAGTGAAGCTACTTATACCAGTTTTTATTCTTATGTGTAAAAGTACCCATTAAACTATATCCTCACCAACATTAGCCCTTTGTTGAAAAAACAATTTGAAAAATTTATATTACTGAGTTTCTCATAATTTTTGCCCCAACTCTCCTTTCTTATGGGGAGTGCTGGGTGAGGGGTAGGACAGATCAGGAGTTCCATGGAAGCAAGAAATAATTAGTAGAGCTTTCTGAAAGTGAAAGTCAGGCTAATGAGTGCAGTCAGATACTGATTCGCGGGTGAGTGATTGATTGAACCCTGAGAGCAGGTGATAGAGCCTGAAAGAGTAGGGGAGGAAGTCCAGAACGGGAAGGCCACAGTAATCTGTAGGGGTATTCAAGAAGGGTCAGACATTGGTGTCCTGTGCAGTCCCCATGGGTAAGGGTAGTCTTCTGGGGAGGCCATCTGATCATTTATGTTGGGAGAGAGACTATTTTCTGTATACTCTTTTAAGCTATTTGAAAAAAATTATCATGTGCATATATTATTTTTTTAATGAGAAATTAGCTTTTGAAAAAGGAAAGATGAGGAAATTACATTTCTTTGATTACTAATAAGGTGGTACATTTTCCATATGTTATTAATCAGTTTTGATTTCCTTTTATTTTATTGATATGCTAGACAGTTGAACAAAATTTTATAGTAAGAAGTTTAAGATACTTTTCTTGTTTTATTTTTAATCTATACCTATACTTTATCCTTTTATTAATTGAAACTTTTATCAGAAGATTATTTTTGTAAAAGAAAACGTTTTTCTTGGGAAGATTTTTCTTCCCTTCATTAGACAGTGATGGTTCCAAGTCTCCTTTGTTCATTTGCTTATTTTCCATATTAATCTCTCCAAAGTAATGAACTATGGGTACATTGTTTCCCAATATTTTCCATTTATTGACATCCCTGTGTGTGTCAGAATTTGCTTTGGTATAGCTGAAAAGCTTTGGTTTTGAACAAGTGAGTCGAGGGTGAGGTAGGCCTCTGAAAACATTACGAGTCCCTGTCTTTCTGACATAAGGAAGTTCAGATGAAGAGCTGAGGATTGGATTGGCCCATTGGAGTCTTTAGGGTCGCTGACTTGGGAGTATACAGTGTAGTTGGAGTGTAATTATGACAGAGAAATGTGAGAAGGATGAGGGTCACATGAGCTGGGGCATCTCTCTGGTCAGGCAGCCTGGACAGGGGAGTCACAGTAGGGAATGCACAACTACTGCTGCACACGAGATTGTCATGACAGCTAGGAGGCAGGTGCTGATTCTTTGGTTAGAAACTGGTATTTTAGTAAACTTAATGGGGGGAGGGTCCAGATTTAACATTTACATCATCTTGTTGTTGTCTACATTTGAATATCAGCAGAGTCATTGGACCTCTACAAACAGAACTAGTTTACCTCTAGTTAACAGGTCTCTGAAAAGAGTCTCTAACATAATACCTCTCTGAACAACATCACAGGTGTTTTAGTGAGAGAGAATCAGTTTCTACCTCAAGATACTAGTGAATTATTTTTTTTCCTTCCGTTGTATATTTTAATCCTCATTTTAAAAATTTACATTAGTTTTAAAATTTTTATTTGTTCTTTTTAGTTATACATGACAGTAGAATGTATTTTGGCATATCAAACATATATGAAGTATAACCTCCCCCCATTCTTGTGGTTGCACATGATGTGGAGTTACGCTGGCCATGTATTCATATATGAACATGGGAAAGTCATATCCTTCTACTGTCTTTCAGATTCCCACCCCCTACTCCCTTCCCTTCATTCCCCTTTGTCTAATACAGTGAACTTCAATTCTTCCCTCTTATTCCTCATGTTTGGATTCTCTTTTTTACTCCCTTTCCTTGTTAGTATGTATTGTGTCCTAGCTGATGCTCTGTGGCCATCCTCATTTCAAATTTCTTGGTTTACACGTTACCCAAATTAAGAAGAAGAAGAACTTTGTGAAGAGAGAAACACACTTATTTCTCCTTTCTTTGTAAAGAGGTCAGCTAAGGTTTTCTTCCTCCTGTCCTCTCCCTGAAGGAACTTTGGGCATCTTTCTTTATGTCTACTTGAGAGAATGGAAAGTTAAAATATCCTGTATTTCTCGACTTGTTTTGAAAGTATGTCTAGTTTTAAGGAGTGACAAAACCCTTGTATATTTTCTGTGTTCTCCCTTTCTAGGTAAAGTGGTTCCAACCACAAATTACCTAACAAATCAAAGTGGTCATGTAGCAACAGTAAAGGGATTGATGAGGTTGTTTTCCAGTGAAGTGTGCTTTGAATGGCCAAGAAGGTCAAATGAATTTCTAGGTATTGGGAGATTGTATTTTGATGGAAAAGGAGGGGCAGGTTGGCATGTCTTTTCTATGCATTTAACAATTAGATTGAATCACTTGAAATGAATTCAAGTTGGTAGTGATGTTTGCCAGCATATATGTTTTGATGATGATGATGATGATGACGATGATATGTGTTTGTGTAGGTGGGTGTGTAGGCTTGTTTCTTGCCAAGCTGCTGAATCGGTAGAATTTAAAAAATATAAATGGAGGTAACTAAAAGCTTTTTCTTTTTTTTCACTCTAATACTGCAGCAAGAACTTGGCAGAATATTTGACCAAGAAATGGAGTATTGTATATTTTTCCTATTTATCAATGTTTAATGATATCTGAAGGAAAGCCATAACCAGCTATGTAATGATCATTTTAAGTCCTATACTTCTTGTTATATTTCGTTAACACTTTGAATGGTGTCTTGTATAGCTCAGAAGGAATTTCAGGCAGTTGAGGTCAAAAGGTTTGCCAGGGAAGACTTTGCACTCTTTTTATCAAATCATTTTTATATCAAGATGTTGCTTTTATTCATTGTCCAATGCTGAAAGACTCACCTTCCTTCATTCAAGTCTTTATGTGAACATCTGTGAAGGTCTGTGTTTCCTATAAATGCAAGAACACTTTCCCCACTGTCATTTAGTTCCTGTAAGTCAACCCAGTCAATAAAGTACCATTGTCCCTTGGTTTCTGTGGGGATTGGTTCCAAGAGACCCCGTGGATACCAAAATCTGAATATGTGCAAGTCCCGTGTGTAAAATAATGTAATATTTACATATAATCTCTGCACGTCTTCCTGTGGATTTTAAATCATTTCTGTTGTTTAGATAATAATGACAGAAAAAAAATCTGTGCATGTTAGTACAGAGGCATTTTTTTTTCCTTAGTGCATTCAGCCCATGGTCGGTTGACCTTTGGCTGCTCTCCTTTTAATGAACACATCCCTTTACTTTTCGTTTGGTTTCTTTTGATAAAAGCCATGCTTAGTTTGTGTTTAAGCAATATAATGTAGTCTCATGGTTCTTAAAGTGTGGTCTGCAGACTCCTGGGGACTCCTGAGACCCTTTCAGAGGTCTACAAAGTCAAAACCATTTTCAGAATCACATTGAAATATTATCCCCCCCCGCTGCTGTGCTAGTATCTGTACTTACACTACAGAAGCTGTGCCAGGTACAACTGATGCCTGAGCCCTAATCAGGGCTGTGCATACAGTGACACTGCAAGTAGTCACTCTGTTCTCTAATGCTGCATATTCTTGGGGGGGAAAAGTTCACTTAAGAAGGTCTGTAATGAAGTTCTAAAAATTACAATTTTTTAAAGTCCCAGTCCTTGAGGAAAACCCCTGTTGTGTTTGAGTTGCAAGTTGAATTGGTTGCTTTTTGTTTGTGGTGCTGGGGATTGAACCCAGGGCCTTGTGCATGCTGGACTAACGCTCTACCAACTGAGCTATATTCCCAGCCCCCATGTGCTTTTATTCCTTTGTCCTTGAAAGAATGATTGATGGGTGAACTATAGTTATTCAGACTTGAGTAGTTGACAGACATTTTCTCAAAAACAAAATGAGGGGGCTGGGGTTGTGGCTCAGTGGTTGGGTGCTCTCTTAGCATGCATGAGGCACTGGTTTGAGCCTCAGCACCTCATAAAATTAAAAATAAATAAAATAAAGCTATTGTGTCCATATACAACTAAAAATATTGAAAAAAAAACACCAAAGTGAGTTTATTACTTCAAGGTAAACGACTTGACAATTTTTTATCCTTCAAGTGAAACTTAGTGCTTTGGAAAACTTGTGTTTACTACCCTGAGGTTAATATTTTTACACTGTTTAAAAACTTTTCTGAAGAGATTGGTGTTAGTATTAATGAATATGATTTATTTTACTTTTTATTTTCTTGTGGTACTAGAGATTGAACCCAGGGGCTCTGTACCACTGAGCTACATCCCCAACCCTTTTTAAAAATTGGATTTTGAGAACTTCCTAAGTTTCTGAGGGTCTCATTAAGTTGTTGAGGCTAACCTTGAACTTGCAATCTTCTTGCCTCAGCTTCCTGAGCTGCTGGGATTACAGGCATGTACCACTGCGCCCAGCTGATTTGTTTTTTATATTATATGAATGAAATTTGTGAGCAATGGGAAGATATGCATAACTCAATGAATCAATATTTCCTAAATGACCAATGCAGGATGTACAAAGTCATAAATGAGTAAAAGATTCATTCAAAGGATAGGATAGATGAATGGAATTTAATGTAAGAATATAAAATATTTATTGATATAGTTTCAGATTCTACATTGCAGCTAACCTTTAAGAAAATACCACTTGTTGAGTGTCTTAATTTTTTATTGCTTAGAGATGGTCTTGTTGTGTTGCCCAGGCTGGCACTGAACTCCTAGACTCAAGTGGTCCTTCTGCCTCAGCTTCTCAAGTGGCTGGGCCAACAGGTGTGTGCCAGTGTGCCAGGCTCTACTTGTTGAATTTTGGGGTGGTATCAAAGAATATTTGAAAAGTCTATTTAAAATACTCCTTTTCTCAAACTGCCAGTTAGATTGAGGCTGGATTTTCTTCATATACTTCAGCCAAAATAACATACTGCAACAGAATGAATGCAGAAACAGATATGAGAATCCAACTTTTATTAAACCAGACATTAAAGAGATTTGTAAGAATGCAAAACAATGCCATCTTCGTACTGTTTTTGAAAATAGAGTTATTATTAAAAATTTCATTCATATTAACATGGGTTTACTTTTAAAAATGAATTAAATATTTCAGTTTTTACCTGTTTTAATTTTAATACAGTATATATTAATTATAGTAAATATGAATCCACATAACTCACAGAAGTTTTATGGGCTCTTTATGTAAAAGTTTCCTGAGACTAAAATGTTTGAGAACCTATGGTATAGTTATTTAGAGCAGGGACTTGGAGACAAATTGCTTATGGGTAGAACCCAGCTTTATTGTTCAATAACTTTATGACCTTAGGCAAGATACTACTTTTTGTCTCAGTTTCCTCATCTGTGAAATGAGATAATAATATAACTTATAAGGTGTCCATAGTGATTAACTTGAATATATGGAAAGTTTTTAGACTTTTTTATAATTTGGCAAGTTATGCAGTTACTACCTGCTGAACATTTGTAATTTATTGGTGTTTTTTTAAGTAGATGTTATAGTTCTAGATTTGTTGAGTAAGTGTTTTTAGATATTTCCCTGGCCTATTAATCAGTAAAGTCCCTGATATCTTCAGCCCTCCCCTCCCCGCTTTCCTGTAAGTCTTTGGTTCTGAACCTTTGCTGCTTGTTAGAACTTTTAGGAAGAAAATTCCAGTATACAGGCCACACCCTGTTTGACCCAGTGAAATCAGAATATGTTGTGTGTGTGTTCGCGCGTGTGCATGTGTGTGAGTGGTAGGGGGTGGCAGGGTAGGGTCCAGGCAATGGCTAAGGCTCTTCCGTGATTTCTTTGTGAAGTTTGAGAATCCCTGTTCTAAAGCCCGGCCCCCTCTCTGCCCTGAGATTCTGCCTCCTTTCCTGTTTCTCAAATAAGTGGTTATTTGAGAAACAAATAACATATACATCAGTAGTTGTTTGTACTGATGTCTGTCTTACCCCTGTGACTCAATGCTTGGAGACACTTGCCTTGCTCTTCATACTGCTATCAAGGAAATTCCTTTTCCTTCACCCTCAGCTCGAAACTTAGCCAGCAGCCTCAAGGATCCTCTGCTCTCTCCTGAGTCCTTCTCTTTATTACTTGAGGATTTTAGCATGTTGCTCCTGGGCACCCTTTCAGCATTACTCTTGTCATGATTCTGGGTGATTTTAATGTTCATATAAATGATTCTTCTAATACCCCTGCCATTCAATCCCTGACCTCCTCTCCTGTCATGATCTCATCCTTCACTCTGCCTTAGCCATGCCAACCCTTTTTGGGGGTAGTACACCAAACCGTGTTATACCTATTATACTAACTCCATTATCTCCAGTGGCTAGCATCCATTCTCTGAGCACATCCTTCTGTCTTTCCAGTTCTTTCTTTTTTGTGACTCAACTCCCAACAACTCTTTTGACCCACCACCAAGACCTGCAGTCCATTGGTCCAGCCACCTTTTCATTAACTCTCATTTCCCTTAAGAACTTAATTTGGCTTTATCCTGGCTAAATGACTGTGGTTCATGATTATAATCATTCTTTTGCGACCCCTCTAAGATCTCTTCCCCTAGAAAGCTCCCTAGTACTTGTCTGCAAAATCCCAACCTTTGTTGAATCCAATTCCCGGTCCTCTACATCTATACTGAGGCAGTGGATTGTAGGTTAGCTGGTCTCACAAATCACACCTCCGACCTCAGCGGGTTTTTGGTGCTCTCTGGACTTCCCACTGCATTTCTCCAGTTCATTTGTTTTTCTAAATGACTATTTCATACTTTTGTTTTGAACTTCCAGTATCCCATCCTGCTTCCTCACTTTCAGAGATCATCATCTTCTTCCCCATCTCATGGAGAAGATGTCAGCCATCAGAAGAGAAATGCCACAAGCTCCTGCCACCAGGTGGAATGGCCCGCCTGCTTGTGTACTTGTTCAGTTGGCCTTTCCTCTGTTTTCTGGGGATAGACTCTGCTCATTTCTAAGGGCAGCCCTCTTGGAGATCCAATCGATCGCTGCCCGCCCCTGGATCCCCACCTGCCTCACTATCCTCTGTCCTTGTGTTCGCATCTTCTCTCTGTTGTGTCATCAGTTTTCCCTGTCTGCAGGAAGACTGTGTCAGGCCAGGGACCTCCATATAAAGCATACCCTTGACCCTGCATTCCTCTCTAGTTCCCAGTTTGAACTGTTTGTACTAGCTGTCTGCAATTTCTTTCTCTGCATTCTCTTAAACCCCTGGTGACCAAGCTTTACTCTACCAAATAGTATTTGTTGGTGACACTACTGACCTGTGTGTACTAGAGCCAGTATTGACTCCTTAGTCTCGTTTTATTCATCAGCACCATTGGACACTTAATGATCACTTCTTTATCCTTGAAGAACTCCCTTTACTAGGCTTCTGGAATAATATGCTCTATTTTTCTCAGTGTCATTTATCACATCTACTATATTTATTTATTCTTTATTTTCCCATTAAAATGTAAAATCTTAAGAGTAGGAACTTGAACTGTTTTCTTCCTTGCCTTAAACAGTGGCTGATACATGATAGGAATTGATACATATTTGTGTAATTAATGAATGTGAGCCTACGATTACTGTGTACTTCACAGAGTTTCACCCATTTCCAGAAACTTTCCTGGTCATAAAATGTCCTAGTTATTTCTTTCCTTTTTTTCTGTTAGATATGCCTTTCTTAATTGTATTTCCCCTTGTTTCTAATCTGTTCCTCTCTTTTTCAGGCTGAACCATCACCTTTGTGTTTATAGTTCTGTGAGACTCTCATGTTTACATCTGCTATTGCTGATGCAGATGGCCTGTGGATCTGGAGTTAAATTACTGTAGCATATTATGCTGAATTTTAGTGCCAATGGAAAAAAAAAACGCTAAAGTTGTAAAAGAATAAGAAACAAGTTCTGTCTTCTGAGATATTTAGGTTTCTTATTTTGTTAACTACCCTTCTTGACATTTTTCGATTGCCTCCTATTCATGGCCAAACTCCTTGATTTTTCTGCAGGGTTTTGGAAAGTGGAGAAATCACCAAGCTCACAAGACCCTTCTAACTTCATCTCTGGGGTCATGGCTAATTAAGAAAAGTCTATCACTGTGAGATTTTTATATCTCTTTTTCTCTGTATTGATGTGACATGGGATTTGTATGAAAATCGTTTTCACCTGTCGTATTTATGGCTCTGCAGAACCTCGCCTCCTGGAACCCTTCAAACCCGGAGTGCCTCTTGCTGGTGGTGAAGGAGTTGGTGCAGCAGTACCACCAGTTCCAGTGCAGCCGCCTCCGCGAGAGCTCACGCCTCATGTTTGAGTACCAGACGCTGCTGGAAGAGCCTCAGTATGGGGAGAACATGGAAATTTATGCCGGGAAGAAAAACAACTGGGTAAGGTGTTCAGAAAATGGGGGAGAAGTTATTTCATCTGTAACAAAATAAAACAAAATGAACTAACCAACTTAGATGTCTATTCATGGTAAACAACAGTCATTTCTTTAGGTAACCTGTGAACTTTGTCATAGTTATCAAGAATCTGGGTGGACTTTGTCATAGTTATCAAGAATCTGGGTGGACTTTCTACTAACCCTCCCAGGCTGCACTGGGGTATTGGCCAGAGCTTTAATCATCTTGTGGCTCCTCTGGAGAGGGATTTTTTACAAGCTTATTTATGTAGTTGTTGACACAATTCAGTTCCTTGTGGACTGTTGAACTGAGGGCCTCAGTTAAGTGCTAAATATTTTCTGGAAGCTTCTTTGAGTTCCTTGCCTCTCCTTAGGGCTTTCCACAGGACAGCTCATAAGATGGCAGCTGGCTTCACCAGAGCAAGCAATTAGGAGACAGCAAGAATGTGTGAACAAGACAGAAACCACAATATTTTATAACCTGACCTCGGAAGTGACATGCCATCACTTTTTCTATATTCTGTTTATTAGGTCCAGCCCACACATAGGAGAGGAATTACATAAGAGTGTGAGTGCCAGGGACCATTGGGAGCCACTTAGAGGAAGCCTGTTACACTTATTATTATGTTTATGGTTTGTCTCTCCCCATGGGAGTTTAAATTTCTTGAGGGCAGGGGTCTTTGTTTTGTTCACTGATAAATCCTAAATACCTGAAGCAGTACCTACTAAATCTTTGGTATTCCATGAAAATTTGTTGAATTAATTAATGAATAAACTCTAGTTAAGCATAGAATAAGTTTAGGTACTCTTTTCTTGTTAATACTTTTAGATTTTACTTAGTCTTTTCTTAGGTTAAGTATGTTCTCACTTTTAGTCTTTAGCTTTTTCTTAAAGGATATAATTTCCAAGGTCTTCCACATGATTAATACCTTTGAATTGGCATGACTAAAATTTATTTTTGTTACAAATCTTTTTAATTAAGTTTAAAAATAAAGTTTTTTTCTTTTGTAAATTATTTATATTATAGTAAAAGACACATAACTCTAAGCCATGGTTCAGTACTATTAAGTATTATCTTCACATTGTTGGACAGTTGATCTCTAGAACATTTTCTTCCTGTGAAACTGAAATTCTGTACCCTTTAAACACTAATTCCTCCTTCTCTTATACCTTGGCAACCACTTTTCTATCTCTATGATTTTGACTCCTTTAGATGCTTCACCTGAGTGGAGTTATATAGTATTTGTCCTTTTGTGACTAGCTTATATCACTTAACTTGATGTCTTCAAGTTTATCCATATTGTAGAATGTGATGGAGTTTCCCAAATTAAAGCTGCACAGTATTCCATTGTGCACATACATCACATTTTGCTTATCTAGTTATCCCTTGGTGGGCCTGAGTTGTTTCCACCTCTTGACTATTGTGAATAATACTGCAGTGATCATAGATGTACAAATATCTCCTTAAGATCTTGCTTTTTTCGGAGTGGGGGTACCAGGGATTGAACTTAGGAATACTTAACCACGAAGTCACATCCATAGCCCTTTTTATTTATTTTTTCAATGAAGTATTTGGTCATTCTCCCTTAGTATTCAACTAACTATGTACTCCTTTCTTAGTCAGAATCTGTGTTAAATGATTGGGTTTAACTCCTGTTAGCCATCAGGTGTCTTATTGAATGTCACAAGACTTTTCCTTCAGCCCTGTTCTGTGGACTATTTATTTATTAGGAGCTTACACAGAGTCATATAAGGCATGAGTTTCAGTTTTTCTGGTAGCATAGAGCTTGAAAAGATAGCTATTATGTAAAATCATGAAAATTTCTTATTGTAAAAGATCATAAAATCTTGAAAACTATTTTTGTGTGCTGGAATGTTGCAATAAACCAACAACATTCAATTTAACAGGGTTAACAAGCTAGTATAGGGTCAATGTACATTTATGGGAAGTCTACTATGCTAGGTTTTGGGTAAATAAAGATGTGTATCAGATATTTTATGCTTATATCATGGCTTATGCTTCAGAGGGTGGTAAAGTTTAGTTGAAAAGATTCAATGCATATTTGTAAAAAAATGACATAGCAAAACTAGATTATATTTCAAATGTCTAAGTGTTCAATAGGAGAGCCAACCGCTGCGGAATAGAGGGACCAAGGAAAGTCTTTTCTGGTGACCCAAAACTGATCTAGGTCCTGAAGGAAGATGGACAAGGCACTGTCAGTGGAGGAGGTCAGTGGGTCACGTGGCTGGGGAAAACCTAGAGGCATGGTGTGGTATACATGGGGAACAAGAATTATGAGCACATTTAAACTGATTGGTAAATCACATCTATTGTTATAGTAGCATGTTGAGGCCTGAGGAAATTTTTATGTGAAGTAAATTGATGTTTATTAATTAAAACATGAAAATTAATATACTCTCTAAATAAAACACTAAAAGAATCAATGTGTTCTTCCTGCCCTGTCAGTCCATGTATTTTGGTTTCTCTGGTCCAGGGTCCTTCTGATGAATGCTTTTCTATAATGAACCCCAAACTGTGCATGATTACCTAATACCTCTGCACATACACAGTTCTCTAGCCATGGTAGAGGATGCTTTTCACTGTGGTCATCATCGAATCCTTCTGTCACACAGGTTTATACTCTTAACCTTTCACTTCTGCTCTAAAAGTATGAGCTTTTAAAAACCTGAGATGCCTGTTTTTTACTCTCAGATAGTACAAGAAAAAATTTAAATTCATGTAAACTTCAAATCCTTGTCAGCCCTCTGACAAGCCTGCTAATTTGAAATACAGTGTTTTCATTCTTTGCAAAGTCATTCAAACCACCTTTCAGAGAATTTTAGCAAGTTCACATTTGATAGTAAGCCTTAAAAAAAGGGCAGGGGAGAAAGAAGACCCCCCCCAAAAACATTCCACTCTTTATTGCTTAATTGTTTGCCTTTGTCTTTTTATGAAGTTGTTTCTTTTTATTGCTTTGCCATTTCTTTATTGAGTTTTCTGAACATTCTATTCCTTGTCTATGCTGGTTTTGTAATTTTTTGGAAACACTCAATTTTTTTAAACAGGTGATACATTTGGATGTAAGCTTATATATTCAGAATGAAAAACATGTATTATATGCCTGCATGATAGGAGTTAAAAAATTTTTTTTTTCCAGTACAGGGGATTGAACCCAGGGCTTTGTGCATGCTAGGCAGGCTCTTTGCTATTGAGCTGCACATCCAGCCCTGTGGATATTTTCTTAATACTGATTTATGCTTATACAGTGGAATAGAAAACAACCCCACCCCCCTTTGATGTTGTATCTGACCTAAATCCTGCCAAGATTTTAAAAATCTGAAGCTTATACACTTAAGTTCTCATAGCATCTAAAAATACTATACAGAGAGGACAGGAGCCATTTCCTGATAGCACCTCTCTTGAGTAATATCTTATGTTTCTGTCAGCCCCCCCCCTTGCTGTGACATTATACTTGAAGGGGAAGATCTGAGCAGTGGCAAAGGGCGAACTCCTCCGGGACAGAGTCCATTCAGAGATATGCTACATAAAGTGATCTGAGAGGCAGAAGCCTTGGATTCTAATTCTGTTCCTAGCTCTTTGTGTGTGACTATAGGTTCTTTATGTGACACTTTCATGGAGATAACTACACTATTGCCCCTAATTTAATTGCAGAAGTTAAATTAGATCTTGTATGTTGGAAACAGAGTTAAGCTCAACATAGAGTTAAATAATCGAAAGTATTAATATTATTATCATCATTAGTTTTTTTGTATACCCTTGAAAAAATTATTATATTCAGTGCCCAATAAATGACAGTCCAATGATTATTCTTATATTATTCTTCAAAATACTGTTAATCATGAAGTTACCATATGTGGATCAGCAGAAGGTGTCATCACCAAGGTGTGGATAAAGTATGAAAGATAAAGTGCAAATGAGTTAAGAAAGAAAGTTGCTGACTTTGAATGGACATTTAAGGATGGAAGAACAGATTTCATAGCTTCAGGAAAAGAAATGGAGAAGTAAAGCCAGAAGGTTTAGATGACACATAGTTGGAAGAAAAAGAAAAAAGACCTATTAGCTGGAAGAGGCAGTGGGATTCCGTGGTCATGCCCACTGACCTGGAGGTATGTATCAGTCTGCCTGTCAGGAATGTTTTGGGTTCCTGTCTTTTGGTAGCTTAAGTATCTCTTCAGGTGTTTGTAGCAGGGAGTATCTACTTTAATGTGGGGATTAATGTTAATGAGAAAATGTCTAGAACTGTCTTATTCACCAGAGAAGCCCCAAGCCATACTGTGAGCACTGGGGAAATGGCTAGATCAAGTTGACATGTATGTACACGTAAGCTACACGCAGGAATTTTGAGAGTTAGTATGAAAAAAATCTCAGTTTTTTATGTTGATTGTATGTGGAAAGGCTAATGTTTTAGATACATTGGAACATAAACATTTCAACTGTTTCTTTTTACCATTTTAAATGTGGCCATGAGCAAATGTTAAATAGTCTTAAATGACCTATGTGGCTCACGTGTGTGCTTTTCATTATTTTTCTCTTGGACAGCACTGGTCTAGCAAGATGGGAGAAGTAGAGCAAGAGTGCAAAGAGAAGGATCAAAATATCTGGTGGCTGGGGAGTGGATGGCCTTTTTCTTGCTGGAAGGGTTTGTAGTAGGTGTTCTGCTGATGCCAGCCAGTCTCAGGTAGAAGGAGGTGCAAAGGTCTCTCATAATTTCTCTTGAATTTGTGTTGCTTCGGGGGTTATACTCTGATGACATTTGACTTAGGGATAAACGTGTGGTTGTTCTTTGAAAAAACTCTAGTGTGATGGTCAAACATGCATACTCTTAGGAATTGACCAAACTCATCTCTTTTGTTTTTTAACTACATGGAACCATTAGGATTTGGTTGTTATTTGAAATAAGTGGACCCATTACAGAGGCTCTCTGTTTTTGTTGAGGAATTTGCTATACTGAATTGACCTTGTATGTCAGCAAGACATACAAGGTCAATTCAGTTTTTGGTTATGGTTCATGCAGCTTTTATTACAGATTTGGTGGTTTATTACTAAATTCCACTTAAAACATGCTGGGCAAAACAGCAAAATTTAAAATGTGGTGAAGTCATTTTAACAACTAGTTTTTAAAAATCATTTTTATTTATTTTTCTGTTCATTATAGTTGTACATAATGATGGGATTGGTTGTTACATATTTGTACATGCACACAACATAAGAATATAATTTGGCCAATATCACTTCCCCCGCACTTCCCCACTCCCTCCTCACCTCCATTCTCTGGTTCCTTTTCTTTACTGATAACCCTTTGATTTCCATGAGGTCCGCCCCCACTTCATTTTTCTTCTCTAGGAATGCTTTCTTAGAGTCTTGCTCACCGTGGTTTATATATCGGCTTTTTTACATTATTTGTAAGATGTGTACCTAAATTACCTTATATGTCAGGGCATTAAGGTAAAGATGATAATTTCTTCAATCTGTCTGATACTTAAAAGGAAATTCATTATTTTTTATTAAATAATAGAGATATCAGTAGGAAATTTAAGTTTCTTTTAGCTGCAGGAAACATTAAGTGGAAAAGACTTTGTTTTACATAAGCATATGAAACACACAGGAAACCTTTTCAATTTCCTTTACACACTTCCAGAACTGCTTGTAAGGAAGGACTAGAATTGTACCACCTCCTTGTGTCGTGAGGCTGCTTGCTTGTTGGAAGTCTTGGGTGCTTTACCCCATAACCCCAGCGGCCATTCAGATGTGGTGTATACCTTGCTGTCCACACCAAGGGCATGGACAAATACCTGTAGCAAAAAGCAAAAGATGAAGAATCTTCTATACAAAATGTCTTGTTTTTGGAAATGTACAAATGACTCAATCTGCTTTCCCCTTCAGAAAATAATTTCCTAGTTTTTCAATTATTTTCAATGAACCTATGGTACCACTAACTTACTAATTGCAAGGAACTGTGGGAATAGTGTTGATTAGATCTGGGAGGCATATAAACTAAACAGAATTCTTCCCTAGGGATTTGGAGTTAGTACTGAAATGGGGAAACTTGTTTCTTTATGAATTAGCTGGTCTTTGACATGTAAATCTTTTTTTCTCATGTCATCTAGTCAAAATAATCCCAAACTGGCACATAAGAATTAAAATGAAGCACAGAGACTGCAAAGGTAAGAGATAAATAGAAAATTTGGAGGCTATTAGAATCCTTGGAACTGAGACTGGGCTGTATTTTTATTTATAGGATACCTCATCTCCTTTTTTTGGGGGTAGAGGGTACCAGGGATTGAATTTATAGGTACTTGGCCACTGAGCCACATTCCCAGCCCGATTTTGTATTTTATTTAAAGACAGTATCTCACTGAGTTGCTAAGCGCCTTTGCTGTTCCTGAGGCTGGCTTTGATCCTCCTGCCTTAGCTTCCTGAGCTACTGGGATTACAGGCATGTGCCTCTGTGCCTGGCTACTTCATATCCTTTTAATTAATTATTTTTTATTTGCTTAAGTTATTTTAAATTGGAATTCTGTCACATGAAACTTAAGAGTCCTAACTGAATTTCTCCCAAAGCATCCTATAAACATCTCTGTCAAAGCACTCATCACGCCATAATATTTTGTTTGTCTTTCTAGTAAAAATTAACTTTAAGGTCCTTAAGGACTGCTTTAATCTGTCTTAAGATCTCTATTACCTGGCCTACTTCTCAGTGCAGTATGTTTTCATTCTCAGGATGAATGAATGGATGAGTGAACACATGAAGTGTAAGCATTTCCTTACATACATTTTTACTTCTAATTTTTAAATTACATAAAATTTTTCTTGAATTGATAATATATTCATATTGTTTAGTATTCATTATTTTCTGTATACACCCAAATCATTCCACTTTTCTTTCACTCTTCCACTTGTTAAGTACTAATACAATTTTTTTCTAGTATAGCTTTACAGAATTTCTTTTTTTTACATGTATTGGCAAATACAAGTATATTGTGCCCCTTTTATACATATTATTCATTATTTTGTGCCTTACTTTTGACTGACTTAATATCGCTCAAAACAGATTTTTTTTCATTTATGTACCAAGAGAATATCTTCATTCTTTTTTACAATTGTATATTGTTACACTGCATAATTGAAACATAATTTATTAAACCTGGACTCTGTTCTTGGCCATTGTTTCTGATCTTTTCCTTACAAACAGTTCAGTAATAAATAACATTGTATCCATGTCATTTAGCATGTCTATAAAATAAATAACTAGAAGTGGAATTGCTGGATCAAAGATTATATGTGTTTATATTTTATCACCAAAAAGCTCCATAAAGTTTATACCAGTTAATGAACCCAGTAGCAATATATGAAAGTGGTTGTTTCTCCACACTATTGTCAATAGTGTATTAACAGATTTGTAGATTGCTGTCAGGTTGCACTTCTTTTAATGGCCAAGTAGCTCTTGCTGACCTAACCCTTCCACAGGTAACGACTTATAGCTCTGGACAAAAAGTAAAGCCACTGCCTGAAACTGCTGTAGAGTCAAAGCAGGCAGATCATGGGTGGGGCCTGTTACTTGGAAGAAGGGAAATCGGGGCCTGGGTTATAAGACAATAGCAAAACAGTGTATAAGACCATGGAATTATAGGATGGTAGAGGAGAAGGAGAGAGAGCAGGAAACCACTTGTTGAAATAGTGCCCCTAGAATTCCAAATATGGTGAAAGACATACATTTACAGATTCAAGAGGCTCTAAAGCCCCAACTAGAATAATGCAGGGGCAAAATAAACAAGGCACATTGTAGTCAAAACACTGAAAACCAAACAAAGAAGAGATCTTGGGCTGGGGTGTAGTTCAGTGTGGCATCTTTTTATGTAGTTAAGAGTCATTCATATTTCTTTCCTGATATATCCTTTGCCTGTTCTCATAGGCTGGTCAGCTTTTTTCATCAAACTCTATCTTTGTGATAGAGTCGCACATTTTCTTCAGTTTGTCTATTGTCTTTTGAGCTCGATGTCGATGTTCTTTTGCTATTTGGAAAGTTTTTATGTTCTGGAGCCAAGCTTATCAGCCCTTTCCTTTAGGATTTCTGAGTCTGAAGTCCTTTTAGAAACGCATTCCCTGGTACGAGGTTATATAGATGTTTGTCGTTTCTTTTTTTTATGGTTTTTGTTTATGCTCTGAAATGCTTTATTCATTTGGGCTTTATCCTGATATTTTTTTACAATTAATTACCTAGTTGTCAATTATATGCCAATCATATACTATCAATCTTATACTGAGTGTATTTGAGCTTGTTTCTTGTCTTACTTTCTGTTCCATTAGTCTGTCTGTTGATTTAACACCCACAATAGCATGCTCTAATTCTTAGTTTTGAAATTCACTTTACTATCTGATGTAGATATTCCTCTCTCATTGCTTTTCTCTTTCAGACCTTTTCTGGTCACTTTTTTTTTTATGGGGGTGGGGTACTTGGGGTTGAATTCAAGGGCACTTGACCACTGAGCCACATCCCTAGCACTATTTTGTATTTATTTGGAGATGGAGTCTCTGACTTGCCTAGTGCCTTGCTTTTTCTGAAGCTGGCTTTTGAACTTGTGATCCTCCTGCCTTAGCCTCTGAGTCTCTAGGATTACGATGTGCGCCACTGCACCCAGCTCCTGGTCACCTTTATTGTGTATTTTTCCATGTGATGTTTTGACTTGGTGTTTTAAAGATTTCCTCAAAATCATGAACTCCAAACCCTAAATTGGGTCATATCTTCAAGAAATTTGCTCTCAGAGCACTCTGTCCTTTCATATCATTTATTAAATGTTATAATTTATAGGAGTGATTATTTTGATTAATGTCTGACTCATCCACTGGACTATAAGCTTCCCAAGGGCTGCAGTCTTGTCTCTTTTTACTCATTATTTTGTGGTACCTAGCATAGTGCCAACACGTTTTAAGTTGTTAATTCATGTCAAGAATGCACAAATACACCTTGATTCTTAAGGTTGAGTTCTGTGACTCATTATTCTCTCAGTGATGATAGGCAGAATTCTTGACTATACTTGGCTTCAGTTTTCTCATTTTTAGAGCAGGTGTAAATGAATTATACCAATTGAACAGAATTGGGGGGGGTAATTAAATAAAATATCTTAGAAAATTTTTATACAATTAGACTAACTATGGCTTTCCCTTTCACAGTTACGCATTTATGTATATGTCAAATAACAGTCTGCAGAATTAGGCTTATAGGTTGTCAGTTTGAAGAATCACCCTTACCAGATTGTCACCCAACTAAAGTTAAGTCACCCTTTGCTGTATCTTAGCTTTTTAAAAATTTATTTATCTATATATGGTGCTGAGGATTGAACCGAGTGCTTCACACCTGAGAAGCAAGTGCTCTGCCACTGAGCTACAGCCCCAGCCCCTGTATCTTAGCTTTTAACTTATCTGAGTGGTAACAGCCAATTGCAGCTAAAGGCTTATTTGTTGACAAGAAAAATGTCTCTAAGAAAGGAGGCTTTCCCCTTATAGGACAACCTGAGCGTAGAGTACATTCAGCAGGAGAGGTCTACCTGTCACTTCCAAAGGAGAAAACCGTGCCACAGCTACTCCTATCAAAAGAAAAGCTTAGGCCTAATAAATTGCCAGCACCCAGAGCCTTGTTAGTTGAAGTTACTTGCCAACGTACCATAACTTGAAAAAAGGAAGGACACACATATTTATTGCTAATGCTGGGGAGATTGCCATTAAGGCAGTTGGCAGAAAGACTGACATTTTAACGGTCATAGGTCAGGTAATTTTCTGCATCTATCCAAGAGAAGATTTAACCAAGCACTGACCAAAAAAGAAAAAAAAATCAAATAATTCTGTTCACTTGGCTGCATCTAAATGTCTCATTTTCAGCCTACAGGAAAGGTTGCTGTGGAAGCAATCTTTGACGTTACAACAAAGTGACCATAAATTGCTTGAATAACTGTTGAAACGTCAAAGACGCACAAAAAGTCATTGTCTGAGGTAGAAAAGGATTTTTTATTTATGGTTTTCTTTTTATATAATGTTTGTAACTTAAATTTTACACGAAAATATGTTTTAAACTGTCATTTGCTTAGTTTCACAGAGGCAGATTAGCTTGCGGGCTACAAGGAGACTCAACAGTAGAACCGAAAAGTGAATTCTTGAGTCTTAGTTCCCAGCATTACCAGTGTGATTAGAGACCAGCGCCGAGTCCTCTTTTCTCTTTCGGCAGCAAAATAAATCTGGTAGGCTTGGAAGTTGGAGATCATAAAGTGCTTTTTATGGTTTCTAGTAGAACAAATTCCCTTCATAGACCTAAGTTTCTTTTATTATGACTTTAGTTTTGTACATCAGCCTCTTGCTGATAAACACAAATTTATATCAGTCCTGGGACCAACATTTCTTTTATTATGACTTTAGTTGTGTAAATCAGCCTGTTGCCAATACACACAAATTTATATTAGTCCTAGGATCAACATTTTGAGAAGGGATAAAGTAGGGATCATCTGAGAGTTTTTTAAAAGAATGTTGGTTTAAAATAGCTGGGAGAATAAAAATACATTGTACAAACTAAAACAGGGCAAAAGAGCTAAAATGCAGTTTGTGGACAAAAATAACTAGCAGTTCAGATGAGTCCAAGTGCTAAATATGTAATTATTTTTCCTATTACCTTATATGTGCAAGAGTTCTTTTCATTTACAAAATCCTACATTTCATTTGTTTTTTTTCCAAATATGCGTGTGTGTGTGTGTGTACGTGTACACACACATGAGCTATTGAGTTTAACAGGAAGTTTTGAAATTGCCACTTGAACCTATAGATTGACATTTTATACTGATAGTTAGAAATGGATGTTTTTTATTTGTGGGTAGTTTGCCTTTATAAATTGGAAATGAAAAATAAATGAGTTTGATTTATTATCATCTCTCTCGAGTTCCCTTCCTCAACCACTTTGAAGCTCATAGTGCGTTTTAAAGAGCTGCCTTTACACCCCCAGAAATGACTTAGGAAATGTTCCACATACTTGTAGTCGCCATTTTAGTGTTCACAAATTTTATGAATGGTTTTTGGCACAGTCTGGGGGTTTCAGAAATTGCTCACACTAGGGAGGAGTCTTTCTGGGTGACCTTTAATCGGTATTAGTGCTTATTTGCTTCAGTAACACTGAACTTCTCGTTGTTCCCTGCACTTGCATCAACCCTCCTGACACTTGCTGTTCTCTTTCTCTGGGATGTTTTGGTTCTTCACCTCTTTTGCATCTTTGTTCAATTTTTCCCCAGAGTACTCTATACAGAAGCCAAATTACTACCATTAAGAGATTTTTGACCAAATGATCATGATCTGACTAATGTATTGAAAGAATCATTTTGCCTCTTGAGATGAGAATAAATTACAGCCAAACAAGAGCTGAAGCAGTGAGGGGTATTTGTGATTGTCCAGCCTTTAGATCTTGGTGGCTCAGACCAGGTGATGGTGAGAACTGGTTGGCTTCAGGATGTGTTTTGGAGGTGGAGTAAGTAAGATTTGCTGTCTCTCTGAATGTGGGGTAAGAGAGAAAGATAGACTATGAACAGAGCAGGGAGGAAGAGCAGGAAGAAAAGATTAACATTAAACAGAGACATGAGATGGGAGGGAAAGGGAGAGAAAAGGGAAATTGCATGGAAATGAAGGGAGACCCTCATTGCTATACAAAATTACATATAAGAGGTTGTGAGGGGAATGGGAAAATAAACAAGGAGAGAAATGAATTACAGTAGATGGGGTAGAGAGAGAAGATGTGAGGGAAGGGGAGGGGGGATAGTAGGGGATAGGAAAGGTAGCAGAATACAACAATTACTAATAGGGCATTATGTAAAATTGTGGATGTGTAACCAACATGATTCTGCAATCTGCATTTGGGGTAAAATTGGGAGTTCATAACCCACTTCAATCTAATGTATGAAATATGATATGTCAAGAGCTTTGTAATGTTGTGAACAACCAATAAAAAAAAAAAGAAATCAGGATGACTCTGGAATTTTTTGCCTGAGATATTGAAAGATTGGAATTCCCATTTATTGAAATGAGGAATAAATATCAAGGGAAGAGCACAAAATCAGGAATTTGATTTTGTTTATGGTAGGTGAATAAATGGAACTTGGATTAGGAAAAGGTCTGAAATGGAGATCAAAATTTGGGAGTCATCAGCACATATTATTTAAAGTCATGAGCCTGGATGAGCTCTAATACAGTAAAGTCATCTTGGAGTTAAGCCCGAGTGTACTCCCATGTTTAGAAGTTGAAGAGAGTGCAAGTGGAGTAGAGAAGACCCTGGAAACCAACTGAAGGAAAGGCATGGCCAACTGTCAAAATGCTACTGACAGAACACTAAGACGAAGATTGGGAAGTAAATGACCATTGGATTTGGCAGTGGGAGGCCATTGGTGACATTTTGAGCTGTTTTGCTGGAGTGGTAGTGAGGAAAGGCTGGTGGTAGAGAATAGTAAAAGAGGAAATGCAGACCTCAGGATAGACTCATTTTTTTAAATAAGAAATTATTTATGAAGTAGAACAGAGAAATGAGATGGAAACTGATGAAAGATATGAAGTCAAAGAAGACCTTTTATTTATTTTTTTAATGATCTTTTCATGCTGATAGGAGGAAATAATAAAAGAAAAATGGAGTATAGAGGAGATAGAGAAGGGGTCAGTGGTTGGGAATATGTATTCTTTGATGTGTTTCTTCATAGCATTGTTTATGGCACCAGGGGGAAAAGACTTTTCTGTTTTCTATATCTTCATCTCCCACTGGTTAGGTGGTGTTCTTATGAATTCCCATTTAACTCCATGCTGTTCTATGTTGCCTTTATACTTACTCCTTTCAAAGTATGATCCTTGTTCTTAAAAGCAGACTCAGGTTCAGCTATGTCCTGATCTAAAGAACCACACTTGCTAGGATATGTTAGCTTTAGAGTCCTCTAGGAGTTATACATAACACCAGAACCACACCTTCTGGAAATCTTCAACCAGAATTATATCAGGATCTCACCAATCTTCTCTGAAACACCAGAGCATAGGTCTTTAGGTGGCCCTTAAGTATTCTCCCCTGCCCTGGGTTATGGGTAACTGACACATAATGACATTGAATACTGAGAGTAGCTGCTCAGCTCTGAGCATCAGTTCTGTTTCTCACCTTTGGCATTCCCGGTGGTACAGTGGCATCTGGGACTCTATCAGGCTTCCCTGGGCTTTGGTATTGTAGACTCAATTCTCATTTCTCCCTTTTCTGTCACAAGTTTAGGCTTGTTTTGTTTTGTCCTTAGCCTGAGGTTGATGCAAGTTAAAGATGTTGTAAGAGGTAGAACAAACAACTAGGCAGATGTTAGTTATCATTGTTATCTTCTGAGCTCAAGGTTTATATTTCTGCCTGCATTTTCAAGGTTTTAGGTCAGAATTTTAAAATTGGGGCCAGAACCTTGAAGCCAGTTCCTGAGGGGCTTGTAGAAAGAAGTGATGGCAGTGTGGAATTGTGTCTCTAAGGGGTGTGCATGGGTGCCTATTTGGTTCATCCCTTCATAATAAATATTTGTAAATGCATCCTCTGTTTAAAGATGTGTTTTGGGAAATTGGCATGGCTCATTTTTTAAGGTGGGAAAACAGAAGATACCGGGGCCTCTTTAGTAGACACAGTATGAAAAGCATAGAGGATATTCTTTAGAGTAGTTCTCAAGCATCCCTGGAGTTCTTTGTTGAAACATGTAGTAAGGGAATATCCCAAGCCATGCTGCCTGTTTGCAGTGAGAAAAGGTGAAGAACCAAACCCTGCCACTCATACAAATTCGTTGCCACTGGAAACTTCTCTTCAAGACCATGACAAAGTTAAAAAGAAATATCACTTCCTAGTTTTTTCCAGCATAAAAATTAAGAAGGAAACTTTTTTCTCTTAATCAATTTTTTCTCTTAGAAAATAGAAATAAGGCTGGGATGCAGCTCAGTGGTGGAATGTTTGCCTAGCACACACAAGGCCCTGGATTGGATCCCTCACATAGCAAAAATTACAAAAAAAGTAGCTGTTATTTATAACTTAATTAAATGTTTTAAATAACTAAACCTCTGTACATATTTCTTTTAGAGGTGAGTTTATAGATGGAATTACTGACAGACATTAGTTGATGATAACGATGTTAATGGACATTCAAGAAATTGACAAGTTATTTGAAGGGTCTACTCAAGTACTTTGCACACGTTGAAGTTTGACCTTTTTATGTTTTTCCAAACGGACTCTATAAAATAAGGTGACATATGTCTTAGCCTTGAGAGATATAAATATTAGTGAGAGGCTACATGTTTTAATAAAAACAAATGAATCTAAGGGATAGGTCTGTTCCTATTATTTACATTTTTTAAAATAATAATTGTACATTCATGTATTTTCATGCTTTTAAGAAAAAGGTAATACTGCCATATTATTGTACATTTAAAATGCAGATTCACTGGAGGTATAGTGATACCAGAGTTCAAACTGTACTACAAAGCAATAGTAACAAAAACAGCATGGTACTGGTACCAAAACAGGCAGGTGGACCAATGGTACAGAATAGAAGACACAGAAACTAATCCACAAAGTTACAACTATCTTATATTTGATAAAGGGGCTAAAAACATGCAATGGAGGAAGGATAGCATCTTCAACAAATGGTGCTGGGAAAATTGGAAATCCATATGCAACAAAATGAAATTGAATCCCTTTCTCTCGCCATCCACAAAAGTTAACTCAAAATGGATCAAGGAGCTAGATATCAAATCAGAGACGCTGCGTCTGATAGAAGAAAAAGTTGGCTCCGATCTACATATAGTGGGGTCGGGCTCCAAATTCCTTAATAGGACGCCCATAGCCCAAGAGTTAATAACAAGAATAAACAAATGGGACTTACTTAAACTAAAAAGTTTTTTCTCAGCAAGAGAAACAATAAGAGAGGTAAATAGAGAGCCTACATCCTGGGAACAAATTTTTACCCCTCACACCTCAGATAGAGCCCTAATATCCAGAATGTACAAAGAACTCAAAAAATTAAACAATAAGATAGCAAATAACCCAATCAACAAATGGGCCAAGGACCTGAACAGACACTTCTCAGAGGAGGACATACAATCAATCAACAAGTACATGAAAAAATGCTCACCATCTCTAGCAATCAGAGAAATGCAAATCAAAACCACCCTAAGATACCATCTCACTCCAGTAAGATTGGCAGCCATTATGAAGTCAAACAACAATAAGTGCTGGCGGGGATGTGGGGAAAAGGGTACACTTGTACACTGCTGGTGGGACTGCAAAATGGTGAGGCCAATTTGGAAAGCAGTATGGAGATTCCTGGGAAAGCTGGGAATGGATCCACCATTTGACCCAGCTATTGCCCTTCTCGGACTATTCCCTGAGGACCTTAAAAGAGCGCACTATAGGGATACGGCCACATCAATGATTATAGCGACACAATTCACAATAGCTAGACTGTGGAACCAACCTAGATGCCCTTCAATAGATGAATGGATAAAAAAAAAATGTGGCATCTATACACAATGGAGTATTATGCAGCACTAAGAAATGACAAAATCATAGAATTTTCAGGGAAATGGATGGCATTAGAGCAGATTATGCTAAGTGAAGCTAGCCAAGCCCTAAAAAACAAATGCCAAATGTCTTCTTTGATATAAAGAGAGCAAATAAGAACAGAACAGGAAGGAAGAGCATGAGGAAAAGACTAACAGTAAACAAAGACGAATGGGGGGAGAGAAAGGGAGAGAGAAGGGAAAGCATATGGAAATGGTAGGAGACCTTCAATGATACACAAAATTATAAGAGGTTATGAGGGGCAAGGGGGAGGGGGAAAAAGGGGAGAGAATTGAACAACAGCAGAGGAGATAGAGAGGGAAGATGGGAGGGGAGGGGAAGGGAGGGGGGATAGTAGGGGATAGGAAAGGTAGCAGAATACAACAGTCACTAATATGCCATTATGTAATAATGTGAGTATGTAACAGTTGTGATTCTGCAATCTGTATTTGGGGTAAAAATGGGAGTTCAAAACCCAATTGAGTCTAATGTATGAAAGATGATATATCATGAGCTCTGTAATGTTTTGAACAATCAATAAAAAATAAAATAAATAGAAAAATATAAAAAAATAAAAAATAAAATGCAGATTCACATTATGCTTTTTAGTAACTAATAATTTCAGATTTCTTTTTGACCCTATCTTGCCTTTCCCACTTTCTTTGTTTGCCTGGTGTTGGGAAATCCAAATTGAAAATGCAGGCATTTTGAACAAGTTGAATGAATTGTGTGGCCTTGGCTATAATTGTCACTTCTCAAATTTTAAAAATCTTATATCTTTCTTTCTACAGACTGGTGAATTTTCAGCTCGTTTTCTCTTGAAATTGCCAGTGGATTTCAGCAACATTCCCACATACCTTCTCAAGGTAAAAATATATGATTATCAGCATAAGAATACAAATGGTACCATTTAACTCATTATTTGTAACCGGTTTGTCAGCAATGTATTCAGATGATAAATTCTACTAAAAATGTATATAGGAAGATTCATTGAACTATTTGTTTACCTAAAAGTAAAATAGTAACCTTAAAAGTCATTTAGACATGAGTTTTTTGTATAAGGTAAAATTATTAAACTTTGAAAAGATCAATTTAATTTTATTGGGGTGAAAGATTCTTAGAAATTGTCTAATGCGTTCTTTCTTTAAATATGATTGCATATTAACCATGCTTTGTAAAGGACATTTCATTTTATGTCAGCAGGTAAACTCAGGAACTTTCAAAGTTGGGTTGTCTCAGAGACTCACACTGCAGTTAGACTAGTGTACCTGGCTTTCTTTAAAATGTGATGCAGGCAAAGTATGACCTAGGGCAGCTATTTTTTGGGGAGGGGTCTATAATGTTTTACAGAGAAAAGATTGACCACAAGGCTGTGTTTAGCAGAGAGACACTAAATGGACCAAGTAGCAAGTTCTGAAAAGGAAGCTCTAAGACATAGGCCCAGGTTCATTCCAGATGAAGATTTTGGTGGTGGTTTAAGATTTGGCTGCCTGTCCTCACCCCCTATTTCAACCTGAGGTTATTTAATTTCAGTATAATGTAAGAACAATTTCTGCCTTCTAATCTGATGATGTTCAGAGAGCTAATGGTATTTATAACCATCTAGTGAGAAGACAGAATCCTTGTAGAAGTTTCCCTGCATATTATAGTAGTCAATAAAAATATTAATCTTGATAATGGTTAAAAGTATGGTTTGGTAGAATATAGTCTATAACCATAGAAAAGACTAGGGAACCTGTTTTATACATTCCATTGAAGAGAGAAAATTCCCCCCTTTTCCCCTTAAGTAAAACACGAGATTTTTGTGCCTCATTAAACTTTTATTTTTAGTTTCCAGTTGACTGGTTTTCCACTTGGTATCCAGTGGTTGTGAAGTCCAAGTGACATTGGAGGTCACAACTTATATCAGTCTTTCCACATTGGGAAATATACATATTAAATCGGTGATTACCAAGAATAGTTAATTTCATTCCAGTAATTATTGTGCTCTATTAGAATAGCAAGCAGTCGCCTTAGAAATCCCATTAACAAATATTTAATGACCTCTTTCATATATTCCAGTTAAAGTCTACTTCAGCTCATTTTGAACCAAATACAACAGTTTATACAAGTACATTTCATACAAGCATCATAATCCATAATGTACAGTTCCAGTATCTTTGTTTAGATTTGTTGGTCCTTCTCTATTTGAGTAGTCTTCCTGTTTATTTGACATTGATTTTGCTTTTGCTCATGTTCTTGAAGGTCAAAAGAAAGAAATGCGTTAGCCTGTAATCTGCTTTTTTCTCTTTAATATCATATTCCATATTTTCTGTTTTAACTTTATATCATACTCTACTTTTTCCTTGTCAGTCAGATAAGAGAAAGCTGGAACCTATATGCCAAAATTATAAAGTCTTTTTCCCCCCTGAATTATTATGAAGTGATTTTTCTCCTATAGATGAAATGCCATCGTTGCAATGTTAATGTCTTTCTGGATCTTTAGTTGATACAAGGAGAATTAAAAAAGTACCAAAAAGGAGAAGGTTTTGAATAACAACAAAATAAGTAAAACTCTTACTTTAAAAAAAAAAACAACAATAAACAACAATAATAACGAAACAACAAAATAAGTAAAACTCTTACTTTAAAAAAAAATAAAACAACAACTGCTTAGGAATTGCTTTACATGTACTTTGCATTTGAATGCTCCTGACCTAATTACTTGTCCTAGAATTGATAGTCCAAAAGTAAAATAAGCTTCCCCACTTCTTAGGGTTAGGATACTCTTTATCAGCATCAGTGTGGTTTCATCTAATCATTCCAAGCAATTAAATGGTAAAGCAGAGCTTTTAAATATAGAGATAGCAGGGACTTTGACTACGTTCACAATTTATTTGCTACAGTGAATTTTCATTTCACTATGATGAAGCCATCATCTATTCAGAAGTTTAGATTACCAGTTACACCTATTTTACCTACTAACAGGAATGTAAGAATGAAAAAAAAAACGCTAAATATTCAGTGATGTGATTTTGCCTAATATTATACTCCAGGTATATATGGTTTTTAAATGAATAGAGTGAATATATTTAAAATGAAGCCTGGCTTCAGAGTCTGAATTTTATTCTTGGTTGAGTTAAGTCAAAGGGTTAGATAAATCATTTACATAAAAACTCAGTAAAAAAAATATTCTGTGTTCATTAGGATTCTTTATTTGTGGGTGGTATAAATCCAGCATGAACTTGTGTAAACCAAATGGGAAATGTACAAATCCTCTGCTCCCATAGTCCAAGGAGCAGGAAACAAGACTCACTGTTGCATAGTCTAAAGATCAAGATAGACCAATCTTTCCAAGTCTGTACCACTTTGGCTCAGTTACATACCCTTGAACTTTTCAACTGGTCTCTTTTTTGGGGGGAGAAAACATGGTCCACAGAATAAAAGGGAGATTTTACTGAAATCATTAAAGTGTAAGTATTCATTACAGTATTGGACCAAAGAAAGATTATTTTATAATTATATGCAGTTGGCCCTCCATATTCATGGGTTCTGCATCAATGGATTCTGTATCTGTACATTTAGCTAACCACAGATGACAAGTTATTTGGAAAAAAAAGAATTGTGTCTCTACTAACTGAAAAGGCCTTTTTCCCCCCCTGGTTGTTATTTCCTAAGTAATACAGCATGATAATTATTTTTTAAGTTGTTGATGGACTTTTATTTTTTATTTTATTTTTTAAAGAGAGAGAGAGAGTGAGAGAATTTTTTAATATTTATTTTTTAGTTTTCGGTGGACACAACATCTTTATTTTATTTTTATGTGGTGCTGAGGATCGAACCCAGTGCCTCATACATGCTGTGTGAATGCTTTGCTACTGAGTCACAATCCCAGCCCAATTATTTACATAGCATTTACAAGGTTCTAGAGATGATTTAAAGTACATTGGAGGGTCTGCATAGATTATTTGCAGATACTGTGCTATTTTATATAAGGGACTTCAGCATCTTGTAGATTTGTATATCTATGAGGGATTCTCTAATCCCCTATGGATACCCATGTTTCTGTTAAAGAAGAGCCAATCACTAGGAACGGTTCCTTTTAATTTTATTAAGGTGAAAACTGACATGCATATTCTCATCTTCATTTTTGTTCTGAGAACCACTGAACCTAACAATGTAATGCTAATAAAAAAAGAGTCCTTTTCCCCTGGGAAGCCATACTCCATAGTGAGGGACCTAAAGAAAAGGTTCTAATTTGTCTACTAAAATTTTTATCATCTAAACAAGAAATATTCAGAAACTAAGAATATAGTATTTTAGAGGGGAAAGAAACATGATACTCATAAATGTGTTTGTATCTCTCAAAACAATGAGCCAATTTTATACAGGATATAATAAAGTTAAAAATCCTAGAGTTAGGAACCCCTTCAGTAGAATCACACAGAAATATGTAGGGAAATTACTCCATCCCACTGGACTGGATGGTTAAATAGGATTTACTTCTTGCTGGTGGTGGGTATGGCAAACATAACTTTGCAAAAAAAAAAAAATCAGTGGTAACTTTTCTGTGTTGGATAAGAAAAGATCATATTTCTAGGTAGTCTAAATAGTTCTGGAGTGTCTCTGAACTGGCCCTAGCCCTGGCCAGGCCAGAAGCAGGGCTGTAACAGTTTACTGTGACTGAGTACTTGGACTTCTGGTTTCTGCAGTAATCTTATTGGCACCATTCAACACGACATAGTGAGCCTGTTCATCCCAATGGAATGCTTGCTGAAATTTAGTCCCATCATGGAATCTGAATCATGACACTAGATAGAAATGAATTTCGGGTGAAAAAGCTAAAATAGATCATCTATGTTAGGAGGTGAGGCAATCATCCTCCTGAAGTCCCTGTGTCAGTACTGAACAGTCAGGGTGCAATCAGTGCCACACGTATGTCATACTGCCAAGGAGAGGCAGAAAACAGGGTTAAGGTCAGATTATCAAGATGCATTGAAGAGAATAGGCCAGGCAGAGAATTATAGTGAACATCCATATTGTTAGTTGGTTCACACCATCACTGATGTTGGGAAGGCATCTGAGGGTCCCTCTGTGCTGAGATGATCTGGTCAATACAGGAGCAGCCTCTTCAGCCTGAAATTGGCTAGCAGGTTACATACTTGTAGTCAGTCTGCTTTCAGTCAAACTTAGGAGAGCAAATGCTCCTGGAACCAGGCAGGTACAGAGTCACTCCGGCTTGATAAATATCATATAGTAGGACTTGGTGAGAACTGTAATGAACTTGCAAGTATGTGCTGCATCCAGAGGCAGCAGCTGCTGTACAGCTGCAGAGTTGTTTTCCATGTGAGAGTATGGGCCTGGCGTTGCCAGATCTGCAGATGTTATTACAAGGAACTCAGAAGCTTGGGGTTTTTTATTTTTCTAATATGAAAAATGCTGCCTTTTAAGTGATGGCAATGATAAATATTTTTTTAAAACATTTTATGGGCCAAACGGAGCACCTCTGTGTGTTTGTGATCCTTGCTCTGAAGCCTTACGCTCTGATAACCAGCTGGGCAGCAAAAGGCACTTCTGCCCTTTCCTTGATTTATATATTTAGTATGACAATAAGGGGGATCTTACTATGAATGACACAGCAGATGAAAGGAGGAGGACCTTGAACTAGGGTTTTACTCAATATCCTGAGCCCCACAGTGTCCTGTGCTGATTGCAATAACTGTAGCAGAGTCCCTTAAATGGGCAGGGTTTGTTTTCTGTGTGCAGTACTATGCAGGACACTTAAGTGTTGATTTTGACTCAAACTGACACTAGGATTAGACAAACCACAACAACCACACACAAAAAAAAGAAATTTTAAGCTTAATCATTATTGTCAAATATCTTTTAACATATTTGGTAAGCTAACAAACATTAATTAGAAAATAGTTAAGTACTAACTTGAATGCTACATGTACAGCAGGCTTTTAAAAAATAAAAATGCATTAGAATGGTGAGGGAGATGTAGGACCAAGTTTGGGCATAAGCTTGACCTGTGAAGAGTGTGGCTTTTTGAAGCTGGAAGGTGTAAGGGGACAGCTCAAGTGTGGGTGACGATGCAGCCAGTGGTGGGACTGTTGGATGTATTTAATTCGGACACTGTGTAGTAATCTAGAATGCAAGAAAAGTTTCTCACAAGAGACTAACGAGGGATAAACTGGAAAGATAAAATTGTAAAGGTCTTGAATGGTAGGAGATAATTCAGACTTCTTAGGCAGGTAGTCTTCATTCTCTTATGCTGGGATTATCAGGGTCACTACTTCCTATTTTGTTTCCTTGGCTTCATTCTCTCCCACGTCCAGTCTCCCTGTAGTATTGGAGTAGTCTATTTTAATCTTCTCTTGAAACCAGTTGAATGCTCCTTTGAAGCCTGCCTCCCATGTAGGGTAGAATCAGACCCAGGAGCAGGCAGCCATACTCACTATCCTGCCAGTGCTGCATGATTTCCAGAGGTACTGCTTTGCTTATGCTCTTCCCCCCTGCTTTGAAGCCCCCATTAAAAAAATCTTTTCTTAGAGAATTTATTTATTTGACATAAGAATAGAGAGCCCAAAACCACACATTAAAAGTAGTTTAAATTTCTCGCCCAAGACTGTGTCTATTTGAAACTTTTGACTTAATATCTAGTTTGAGTTATTTGCAGCAAGGAGGGGGAGGGGCACTAAGAGGTCAGAATGAAAAAGAGAGATAATAAAACCAAAGTGAGCCTCCTGAAGGAGGAGGTTCAGCATACACTTATGGGAAGCTAAAGCCTGAACCTGGAAGATCCAGTGGAAGAGAACTGTCATAGAGGCAGAAAGTCAACATGAGCCCAGAGTTGTATAAGCCAGAGTTTTGAAAATATTCATAGAGGGCAGGGGTTGTAGCTCAGCGGTAGAGTGCTTGCCTATCATGTGTGAGGCCCTGGTTCGATCCTCAGCACCACCTAAAATAAATAAATAAAATAAAGATATTGCATTCAACAACAACTAAAAATAAATAAATAAATAAAATATTCATAGAGAAGGGAATGGCCAGATGCCATTGAATGAACCAAGAACATTTGAGAGTGAGAGTAGAAAGAACACTCTCAGAAGAATGGGCAGGATAGAGGCCAGATTATTGGTATTAATAAACTTGTAACTGATTATTAAAATATCAGTAGGTATTTAACAAAAGGTATTATAGGAAGAGAAGAGAAACTTAAAGAACTGAAATGATCAAGTGAAATTGTCTAGAAGAAAGAACTGAAATGATAGTTTCAGATAGATATACTATCCCAAATAATTATACAGTTTTTTAAAATGAGTTTGTTTAAATTCACAATATTCTTGAACATAATAATCTTATTGATGTTCTTCCTTTGGAGAGTTTAAAGAAATGTCACTGGGCTACTTCTATTTCAAGTGATGCTATCATTCTTTCATATAGTTAGTAAAGCTAGGTAATGGCATTGGTGTCTTAAAGTGTGTGACAGTCACGTTTTGTGACTTCTCACCAATGACTGAGTTTTAGTAAATTGGGAGTTTAGAAATTTCTCATTCTTCTCACCTTCCCTTATGATCACTGGAGGATTTTGCATTTTTTTACATTAAGGAAGAGGCCCTAGATCTTTTTCTGGGGGGTTATCATTGCATTGTCCTTCATAATTTAGAATTGTTTGAAGTCCATTTGGTTTCACCTATTTCCTAGGAAGGAAATTGGTGGTTTCCCCCAAATATTCCCTTTTATTTAAAATCAACAAGCTTCTTCAGGTGATAAGTGTTGATTATAATTATTTCTCAGCAAGCAGGAGATAGAAAACATAAAACACCCTCTGATCCTCACAAATGAGTATAAATTCAAAGGCTGACCTCACAGAGATTTGTCTCTATACCACACATTAAATGATCCCTCTGAATTTGAGGTCTTTTAGTTGAGACAGTTGTTTTGGGATCCAGTAAAGTCATGATTAATAAGCAGCTTTTAGGACGAAAGACTGCTTTAAGTCACTCTTGTGCAATCTGTCTTTAAAGCAAAGCAGTTGTCTGGAACTTGAAAAAGCATAAGAGATTCCTGGGGCACCCTCATTATCTTATTTTAAAGGAATAGTTTCTGCTTAATCAAATAGGAAGAGACATGCTTTTATAAAAGTAGGAATGTACACCTAGAAATATGTTCTAGAAAAGTTGGGTTGCATTTATTCCTGGAATAAGCCTGATTTATCATTACTAAATCTGACCCAAAATTTGCATGTGAAATGGTTTGAGCATTTACTGAGTGGGGAAATGTCCTGTATTCCTGCATCAAGGAGGGGACCCATGACCTTCAGTTAGTTGTCCTTGCCCCACCTTCCTTTTCCAGAAAGAGAAGGGTTTAGAGAGGAGTTCTCTCTAGCTGAGGGGCCAGCAAACTTCTCTAAAGGGCATGATAGTAAAATTTTGGCTGCTGTGCCATATGGTCTCTGTCATAACTATTCAGCTCTGCTGTCACAGCACGACAGCAGCTACAGACAATATGTAAATGGAAGAGTGTGGCTGGGTTCCAATAAAACTTTATTTTCAGAAGCAGGCTTTGGACTGGATAAGGGCAGTAGTTTGCTGATCCCTTTATGGATTATGGAAAGGCATATTTCTTCATAAAGGCACCTGGTGCATCATAGATAAGTAAAAGGATTTGGTTCTTTGAGTGAGTGGTTTTATACCACGGCTCTGTGTTAGCTTTCCATCACAGTGATGAAATATCCGAGATGATCAGTTTATAGGGAGGAAAGTTATTTTGGCTCATAGTTTGAGTCCTTTGCCACTTGCCCAGGTTGCTTTGAGCCTGTGGCAGCATAGTGCTTCATGTCAGGAGTGTGTGGCAGAGGAGGCTGCTCACCACATGATGCCAGGAAGCAGAGAGAGAAAGAAAAGAAGCGACCTGGTTTAGTCAGCTTTTTCACTGCTGCAACTAAAGGACCCTACGGGAACAACTGTAGAGGAGGAAAGGTTTGTTTGAGGGCTCACAGTTTCAGAGGTATCAATCCACAGGCAGCAGGCTCCATTCCTTGGGGCTCAAGGTGAGGCAGAACATCATGGCAGAGGAAAGCAGTTCACGTCATGATTAGGAAATGGGGGTTGGGGGGGAGAGAATCTCCATTCTTGAGATAGAAAATATATACTCCATAGCCACACCCCCAGTGAACCACTTCCTTCAGCCATACCCCATCTGTCTCCAGTTCACCCAGTTATCCCATCAGGGATTAATTCAATGATTAGGTTAAATGTGTAACCCAATCATTCCTCCTTCGACCCTTCTTTTGGGGGATACCTCACATCCCAACCATAACAAGGCCTCAGTCTAAATGTCCTCTTCAATGTTAGACCACCAGTGACCTAATTTCCTAATTTCGTTAGACCCCACCTCCTAAAGGTCTTAGTGCCTCCCAGTAGTGCCACAGGCTGGTGGCCAACCTTGGGGGACTCTTAAGATCCAAACTATAATATTTTTTAAAAAATATTTTACTAGCACCTTCAATGCTGTTGAAATCTCCCTCCCTCCTTTCTTCTTTCCTTTCTTCCTTTCCTTGTTTCCTCCCTTCCTTTATTCCCTTTACTCTTTTACTTTATATCATGTTAACATGATATAATTTACTCATTTCTTTTTCATATCTTAGTTTCCCCAACTGTTAAAATAAGGTCAGCTATTGCTGTGGTATGAAATTTTGTGTCCCCCCCCCCACTCCAAATTCACATGCAGAAATCCCAACCCCCAAGGCAGCGGTATCAGGTGGAGCCTTTTGGAAGGTGATCAAGTCATGAAGGTGGAATCCTCATGAATGGGATTATTGCCTATATAAAAAGAGACCACATAGAGCTAGCTAGCCCCTTCCACCATGTGAAGGCACTATCTGTGAATGGAACACCAAATGTGCTGGTGCCTTGATCATGGACTTCCCAAATTCTAGAAATGTAAGAAATAACTTACATTTAACTGTTCCATTTAACTAGGCTATTTATAAATTTATACTATTTTAATAATCAGCTAGGCACACCACACAGGATGGTTGGGCATGTCCATGAGATAACAAATATGATAGTACTTAGTTTACTTTTGTTATAGTTTGGATCTTGAATGTGTCCCAGAGACCCAGGTGTTAAAGATTTGGTCACCAGGGTAGCACTATTGAGAGGTAGTGGAATCTTTAAGAGGAGGGATCTGGTGTCAGTAGGTCTTTAGGTCATTGAGGTTGTTCCCTTTAAGGGGATTTTGTGACCCTTGTCCTTTCCTTGTCCTCTCTTTGTTTCATGTCAGTGAGGTGAGGGTTTCACTCTGCCACATGCTTCCACCATGGTGTGCTGCCTTGCCACAGGCCCAAACCAAGGGGCCAGTTGATCATGGACTTGAATAAACCTGAACTAAAAGCCAGAATTAATCTTTTCTGTTTTTAAGTTGATTTTTTTAAGATATTTTGTTTTAGTGTGAAGAAGCTCATGAACACAACTTCTGAACTTAGAGTAGATGCAGAGTAGAAAAGATTCCCATATTACCAAGTAATTTAATTTTATTTCAAGCATTGAATTTATTCTGGATTAGAAAGAAAGCATTTAATTGAAATTAAGATACTTTTATATTTACTACTTCAATTTTCCTCTCTCCTGATTTCCTCCATCTAGAATTCAAAGTTCAAACTTTTACTTGTCTCAGATACCCAGATGTCACTTAGAATAATTCTGCAGTTTTCTTGAGATGAAGAGCAGTCACAGGCAGCTCTGTGAACTTTCTCCTTTTGTTTGTCTTTTCTTGTTTTACAGTTTATTTTTGTGATGTGCTTGTGTTTTTGTTTCTAAAATTTCAGTTTTAGAATGTATCTATCTCAAATGATTATCAATTGACTATTCTGTTACTCTGTCCCCATGTAGTGGTAGTTTTTCAAGTGTACTCTATTCTGTCATAGAGCATGCTTCAGTAACATGAATCACATACAAATTAGTCCATATGTAGTTGATAAATAGAAGCATGTTAGTAAAATGCAAAAGTTGTCATAGTTTATATTTGATCTTTTAGCACATCAGTATTTTGACTACTGCATAGTAGCAGCTGGATGCAAAGTACACTAATATGAATGACACAGAAAGCTGTGGGGGTATGTTGTATTACACAGTGCCCATTCACCCCATATCCTCATGCTTGGCTCGATTTGCCATATGCCCTGTAACTAAGTATTTATTGCACCTTTTTCCTTATCTTGGTGGAAAAGAAACAAACACAAGACAGTGAGCCAGAGCTGTCCTTTATGGTATCATCATATTGTCCAGAATTTGCTTCCCCACTGTAACTTCAGATGACCATGTCCCTCTAATTTTTTCCATAACTCAGCAGTTTCAGTCTTTTCTTGTAGCTGGTTTTATCATGTTACTTTTATGCGAAAAACTTCAACATTGTTGAGAGAAACTAAGAGATCTAAACAGATATATCATATTCATATGTCTGAAGACTCAAGATTGTAAGATGTTCTTTCTAAATTGGCATATGGATCTGACACAATCCTAGCAAGTCAAAATCTGAGCAGGCTTTTTAGTAGAAATAGACAATCTGATTCTGAAATTCAGTTTGAAATACCAAAGATCTGGAATTGCCAGAAACAACCTTGGAAAAGAAGTGAAAAACTGGAGAACACACTGGTTTCAGGGCTTACTAAACAAGTCCAGTAACCAAGACAGTGTGTTAATGGTCTAAAAAACCAAAAAAATATCAGTCTAGATCATTGGAATCCAATAGAGTATCCAGAAATGGACCCACAAATATATGGATGATGGATTTATATATATATATATATATATATATATATATATATATATATATATATATATATATATATATATATAAAAGTGCAAAGGCAATTCAGAGGAGAAAGGATAATCTTTTCAACAAATGGTGCTGGAACAATTAGATATCTACCAATAACAACAACAACAACAACAACAACAACAACTTCAGTCTATACCTTTGTAAAATTAACAGAACCCATCATAGACCTAAATGTGAAGCCTAAAACCACAAAACTTCTAGAAGAAAACATAATAAAACCTCAAAACGCTGTTTTTTTAAAAATATGTTTTAATTTTGAACACAGTAAATAGCAACAGAGTTGGCACAAATGAAAGTTCTTTGAAGATTTCAATACTTGTGAAAAGGAGACCTGAACAGTTTGAGAATCACTCTGTGGACATTGTAGCTTATATTTCCCTGTGGGTTCAGAGCCAAACCTAAACGTTTCCAGGATTGTTACATGCTAAATAATAATAATGCTAAACCAATACTTAAAAGTTGTAATATTGTCAGCTCTTATCAATAAGAGTAGAGGTGGTATCTTCATAAATTGCTCTTGGAAATCAATCCTACTCATAAACTACTAGCATCAAGGATTTAGTGACAGTATCATCCATTTAATCACATTTGATGAACACGAAAGTGTAGAAATGGGAACTGCTGTCCCTTGGCTTCTGATATCTGCTATTCTGTGTCATGACTCACAACCAGCTACTTATTCAAGGAATATATGGCTTAATGTCACTGGTAGCATTTCGAGAAGGACTTTGATAAGAATCTTGTCATTGTTAGAGAGAGCTATGGTACATATTCCTAGGAAGTGGCACAGTAGATGTTTGTAATGTTTGTTGGCCTTTCATCTCTCTTCCTGTTCTTCTGAAAATAGTATCCCATGTTCTTTTCCCTACTCCATCTTTATGGTTTGGATTTGAGGTGTCCTCACCAAAGCTCACATGTGAGACAATGCAAGAAGGTTCAGAGGAGAAATGATTAGGTTATGAGAAGCCTTAACCCAATCAGTGAATTACACCCCCCCCAATGGGATTAACTGAGTGGTAACTAAAGATGGGGAGGGTGTGGCTGGAGGAGGGGGCATTGGAGTTGTGGATTTGGAGTATATATTTTGAATCTGGCCAGTGGAGTCTCTCTCTCTGCTTTCTGATCATCATGCGAGCTGCTTTTGTCTACCACACTCTTCCGCCATGATGTTCTGCCTCACCTCAAGCCCTGAGGAATGGAGCCTGCTGCCTGTGGACCAAAATCTCTGAAACCGTGAGCGCCTAAATAAATTTTTCCTCCTCTTCAATTGCTCTGGTCAGAAATTTTAGTCACAGCAGTGAAAAAGCTGACTAAAACACCATCTACTTGATTTTGGTGGGACCATTCATCACAGTTCTCCTGCGTAGTGGGGATTAATCTAAGAAATGAATTACATGATCCAAGCTTCCCTAGTCAGAGTCCTTCTTAGGACATTTGGAAACTGAAATAGTAAGGGAAAGTCTTTTCCTTTGCTGTGACATTTATAAGCTGGAAGAGTTGAGTCCAGGACAGCAGGCAGCCGTGTTCCTCCTCATGTGGGAAAAGCCTCTAGACACACTGTCTAGTGGAATCATGTAAGCCACATATATAATTGAACATTTTCTAGTAACCACATTAAAAGAACAAGTGAAATTAGTTTTAGTACTGCCTTTCTTAACCTATTATATTTAAAATATTATAAAATGTTAATATGTATAAATAAATATATAAAATATACCATATTATTTGAACATGTAATCAAAATAAAATTTATATATTTGTATATAGACATATACAGTGCCAAGTCTTTGAAATCTTGAATTTTATCCTTCATTACCTCTTGATTCAGAGACGTCACATTACAAAATGCTCAGGGGTCACATTTGCTTAGTGGCATCCATGCTGGACACTGCAGCTCTGTGTATTGGATAAAGGAAACTGACTTGGACAAAGAGGCAAAGATGGGAGATGAAGAGAGAGAGAGAGAGAGAGAGAGAGAGAGAGAGAGAGAGAGAGAGAGAGAGAGAGAGATAGTTCTGTCAGTGGTGAGGTTTTTGGTTTCAGTTCTTGAGGTCTGAGGAGCTAATTTGGCTCAAGCTTCTATATCCAGGCTTTTCTTTGGAGTCTTTGAGCCTCTTTCATAGCTTTCTAATAAATACCACTTTTTTTTTTTTGCATGAGTATGAGTTGGGTTTCTATCCATTATAATCAGAAAAATCTTGACTCATACAGTAAGACATTGTTATCCCCATTTTTTTAAGATGAAGAAACTTAAACTGAAGTAAATGAAGTAGGTTGGTTACCCCGAATTACCCTGTGTATGGCAGCCAGTGTGTGGCAGCCCTGGTCTCTTTCAGTCCACTCTCACTCTGCCACCATAGATTATCCTGGAAGCTACTTGTGGAGCAGGGCTTTTCTTTCTATGAAACATGAAATCCAATACCTAACATAGTTACATGTTTGGTGCCTAATGTAGTTCTTTTAGCCTCTGATTTAATGAAATTGTGAAAATGCTTGTTTTATGGTAGGAACTTTTTGGTGGAGTCTCAGTACTCGTCCTGTTAACATTTCTTAAAGAGTAACTTCAGCAAGTTACTTGGCAGTGACTGGAACCTAGTTCAGTATCACACTTCTTGTGATCACATGCATGCTATCATAGACAAAATGGAGTAATCCAACCCCGTTTCATTAAAAATATATTATAGCCCATCCAGGGAACTTTACTGGCACCTCTAAACAATGACGTCATTAAAGAATGAGACTTATGAGTCTTGTTAAAGCTGCATAAGATCTGTATTCCAATCTGAATAAAATTAAGCAAGTCTTCAAACAATTGCAGAATGATTCAGTCCAATAGTTGCCATGACTGAAGTTGCAGTAAGCTGGATATCCACAGAAGGCTATTGTTTTCCATTGTTCAGAATCCTCCTTTTGAATGATTCCAAAATTCTAATTTTGAGTTTATAGTTGATCCATTTTAGAAAGGTGTCATAGATCCATATCCTTGAGAATTAACACAAAGAAGGCTGAGCTTTCATGCTAGGGCACCCAGGCGACCTATAATTGCAGTAAAACAATTTATACTTGCTGGCACGCAGCTAAAAGTTCAACTTAATTTATTTGCCTCATTAGCACACTATCAAAAGTTTCATTATTAAACAATAGCATAACAAATTAAGGCAGTTTAATTTTAGTTTGCAGTGTAACAAAGCTGTGCAAAATTAAAATATACAAAGCAAGAATGCTGGCTTGTTTATAAGTGTGAGGTCTGAACCTGCTGCCACTGTCACAATTTCTCACTTGAAAATTTCATCCCTGCCTCTTTTATGCCATGTATTAATTTTTTTTAAGATAACTAGGTTTACACCGAGTCTTCCTATTTGTCATGTCTTCATACAACTCTAGCTTTTCGCCCATAGGTATTATAAACTGGCAGTCAAATTTTAGTGTCATAGAAACTATACCAATGAGATTGTGGCTGTGACAAGAGCTACTCCTTTGGTCTGGTTCTTCTTTCATCTCCCCTCTATTTTTCTGAGCACAAATAATCTGCTTCTTTCCTTTCTAAGATGAGGGAAAGGAAACTACATCTCCACATTCACACACGGCTTGAGAGACTGTGGGGTAGCTAGCAAAAGTTCTACTTCTTGACCAGGGTAATTCTTCTTAATGGTCTTTGTTTTTTACTGATTTACTAAGCTATAGATATGTTTTGTGTTTTTTTGCATCAAAAAGGTAATTTTAAAAGGAAACAGATGTAGAGGGTATCAAGGAATTATATGTTCTCTTCATTTGTTCTATTTTTGCCTTTTACTGAGAAACTCAGGGCCATGGAATCTATATTATTGTGAGAAAATCTCCTTCAATCATCCTTTGAAAGGAATCCACTCATCCCTTCAGCAGTATTCATTGAATTGCTCTGTGAGTCAGGAGCTGTACTGGATCCTCAAGATAAATGTGGTCTATATCCTTACTTGATTAGTAGTCATACCAATAATACCACAAGTTAAAAGTCTACTTATTCTTTCTGAAGCCATTACTAAGCCTTGGTAGACATTTATTGTTAGGTAGTATATTAGTTATCGATTGCTGCATAATAAATTAGTCCAAAGCTTAGTGACTTAAAACAGTCAACATTCTGGGGTTTTCTGTGTTATGTATTCAAGATTCATTTAGTTTGGAGGTTCCAGCTCAGCCTCTCAAATAGTTGCAGTCAGGATGTTGTCAGAGTCTATAGTCACCTGAAGTTTTAAAGGGTAAGTGGACCCACTTCCAAGATGTTTTACCCACATGGATATTGGCAGAAAGGTTCGATCCCTCATCACATGGACCCCTCTTAGGCTGATTGTGTGTCTTCACAACAAGGCACTTGACTTCCTCCAGAACAAGCAATCAAAGATGGAACAAGGAGGAAGCTACAGTGCCTTTTATGATCTGTGTCTGAGCCATGTACTCTCATATTCCCTTTATTCATCTACCTCTAGGAAAGTCCTAGGGGTGGATGACCTTGAATTCTGATCAAGGAAAAATGAGATGATTGAGTGTAAAATGGCAGATTGAAGGGTTTGGACTTTAAAAGGTCATTTAAGCTTTTAAAACAGGCAAGGTACAGAGTGGAACATTAAGATGTCACTGGGGAGGCTGCGTGGAGGGAAGGAGCCTAGGTTAAAGGAGACTGTAAAAGGCCAGGAGTGAAGTGATAGACTGGTGCAGTCCAGTGGAAAGGAAGGACGGGCGTGTGTTGAAGCTCCTTGTGGTAGAATGGCTCTAGTTCACCTCTGGGCTTCCTTGCATTCAAGCACAGTGCCCTGCACACAGACAAGACAGTCATCCCTTAGTATCCTCAGGGATTGGTTGCAGGAGCCCCACAAATACCAAAATATGCATATACTCAAGTCCCTTATATAAAATGTTATATTATTTGCATATCTTATTCATATACTCTTGTATACTTTGAATTGTTTCTAGATTACTTATAATTGTTTCTAGATTACTTATAATTCCTACTATTATGTAAATGTTACACAGCTAGTTGTTATAAGGAATTTATGGTAAAAAAGTCCATGCGTTCAGTTCAGGTAGAGTATTTTTCTTTCCCTTCTTTTTTTTTTTTTTTTTTTGAGTATTTTCAATTCTTGATTAGGTAGATTGAATTTTTACGTGCAGAACCTACAAAAACAGAGGACTGACTGAATATACTCATTGAGGATTTTCTTCTAAGGAAAAAACATTGTGTGTGTGTGTGTGTGTGTGTACATATATATGTACATATAAAATGATTTAATGATAATATAGTTGAGTGAACCTTTTTCTATGTTTTTTTCCTATAGAAACATTATGATCCACAATTATAGCAATTAAAATCTTGAATCTAAAAGAAAAATAAAAGGAAATATAATTCTAGAAACCATTCTGTTTTTATTCAGCACATATATTTTGCTTGGTATGATGAGACTAGCCTAATAAAGAATAGAAGCAGACTTCTGATTAGGTAATACCCTGCAATTATTTTTATGGCTATTGCATTCCAATCTTCTTATGCAATATTTACAGTGTACATGTGTAACAAGGGCACAAAATGCAAGTTCTAACAATCTCAACCATAAATCAGAACCAAGTCACGCAATGTAATTTTTCTCTTTGTGAACTCCTTTAGCTGATGCAGACGACCTTTGTTAAGAATATATAAAATGCTACATGTACAACTTTATGGTAGATTTGGGATTTCAAGTTCTAAAACCTGATTACTCCTACCCCGTAATTAAAGATTCTGCCAAGATCAGATATTGGTTTAATTGTGAATATGGTGAAAAACTTATATTACATTTTGAAAAAACAAAATGTTTTAAATATTATATGAGTGTGATGAGAATTTCAGCAGATTATGACTACAAAAGATTATGATTCAGCCTGCAAACATAACCTATGGAAGATCATCAACTGTGCAGAATGAGCTCTGCCAGATGACAGATCTTACCAAGAAAACCTGCCAATGAAAGATAGAGAATGCTAGAAGAAAAAGAATTCCGTTGACTTTCAACATATGGCCCCGACACTGACATATCTTATAGTTTTTAGTGAATAGCAACTCAGAATAACTGGGTTGATAAAAACTAAAAAAAAAAAATGAGTACATGAATTTAGAAAACTTCTGCTCTAAATTTTTTTTTCACTTTTATTTCAGAGGATGTTTTAATGCAGAGTATGTGTGTGTGAAAGAGTGACAAAGGGTTACATCTTAATTCCAGTCTCCCCTTTCAGGATAGTAGAGACTCTTAGCAAACTGAAAATGAAGGCAGCTAACCATGTCCCCATGAGGAAGTTCCACATGTCTTGTGTCCCCTTCATTGGCTCTTGTCCTTACATACTCATAGCGCTTATTCTCTTCCTCTGTATTCTCTGCAGGAATCTCTCTTTTTATCCCCTTGAAGTTTTTTAATGACTACTTAAAAACAAAGAGGCCACTAGAGAACACCTGATTAATATTCTTGGTATTAGGTGGATTATGCAGTATATCTGAATGTTCTGGAATTGTCATCTCATGTATTTATTTTCACTTTTATTTAATATTTATTGAGTACCCACTGTGTATCAGGCATTCTACCAGAGAAATCTGTAGTTGACAGATCAAATCCTATCTGGTTGTATTTCCAGATCTCTTTGGAACATAATAGGTCAAAGAGTTACAGGAAGTTAAGCATACAGTTCAAGCCCACTTTTAACATTTCCTTCCTTGGAATGGAACCGATTCAGATAGGCATTTTCTCTAGAGAACTCTTAATTCCTCCTAAATGCCATCAAGTTTGTCCCTCCACCATGGGAATTGTGGTATTCATTTAGAGCAGGATTGGCCACTTATCCACAGGAAGGTTGGCTGTTAAGTGGATAAATGCAGACACACAGGAAGTCAGTATTCCAGAGCCGTTGCTTTCTAATTGTGTGCCTTGGCTTTCTTGTCTGAAACAAAATGAGGCCATCACTACCTACTTCTGAGAGGACCGGCTAAATGAGTTAATACATGTAACTGATTAGTTTAATGACTACCACAAGTGTATCTGTTATCATTCCTGTGACTATGATTGTTACAAAAATTAATTCTGAAAGTAATGGCAGATATTTACTAATTATTATGATTTACACAACAAATCCAAGCTTAGATGTTACTTGGGATAAACTTATGCGTTAAATGCACCCTTAGATATAGTACTAGATAGCTTCATTAAACTTAATATAATCAAGTTTCTTTTTCATTCTAATTTTCCTTACTCCTCCAAGAAAATTTTAAATTTGTATAACAGCTTTCTAGGGTCTATTTCTCCCTGCTCTGGGGTGCTGTGGGAGCTGTCCCCATTAAGTTTTTGTCTCTCTCTCTTTTTTTTTTTTTTTTTTTTGGAGAGAAGCTACTTGTCATTGCCTACCTCCAGTGGCCTGAATCTTAGCTTTAAAAAAATAAATAAACCCAGGGAAGTTTCCATTTTGTTCAGTAGAAAAGGAGCATCATTCTTGACTGTCCTATCTCTAGCTCCAGGAAAAGCCCACTTACTACTGCAGTCCTTAAAGTCCCTTTCTTTTTAATCTTAGATTGTCAGCAACTAGGCTTTGCACTGAAAGATGTTTTCCTAAGGAGGTCACACATTCCTCTTTTTATATGGACACATAAAACCTTGAGAACAAAAAATGTTTCATATGTAAAGTTCGTCTCAAGTAGAGAAGTTATACTCAAGACTTGTGCACTTAGGTTTTTATAAGCTATACCAAAAAAAAAAAAAAAAAAAAAAGATGTGAAATTTCAGTGAAGCCCTGGGTAAGAGTTCATGCTTATAGTCAGCGTCTGACCTGCACACCCACCACCTGCTGGGTATTCTTGACAAGTCACTCTACAACCTAAACCTCAGTTTCCTCAATTATAAAATGAGAATTGTAGTATCTGTCCCAGATGTCACTAGGTCAAGAGTTCTTTCTTGACTCCGTGTGCACTATTCCAATCAGAACCTTCCTCCTCCCCCGAGAGTGACACTGCACTGACTGCTAGGAAGAAACCTTATGGATGGTCGTTTTCATTTCCTCAGTGTGTGTCTCTCAACTAGGGTAAAGTCTTACCTGTTGTTTTAAGTTGGATATGTCTTTTTAAGTCTTTTCATCTACAGGGCTTCCCCCTCTATTCTTTTCTTTACAAGTTTTTGTTGATAAACATACATTATTTACTTATAGTTTCTTACAGTCTGGATTTTGCCAGTTGGATTTCATTATGTTCCTATGGATTTGTTGCAAATTAGCAGCTGAATGAAGGGCTTCCTAAGACATGGATTCAGTTCCTTTGGCAACACTATAGGTGTGGTATGTTCTTTTATCCAGACACATATAATATGCGGTTGTCACTCTTTCTTTGATGTTTGTAGCTGTTAGTGCTTAATATGTAGATATGTGAATTCATCCAAGGGTTTCAAATGGTGATACTATAAAATGTGCTATTTTATCATTCTCTTTTAATTTACTAGCTTGAATAATTTTATAAGGACATGTTCCCCCTTTGTCTGCTATTTGGTTACCCAGTGGTGCAGTTCCTATAGGAAAGGTGGGATGAATGCTTGACTCCTGTCCTGTATTTGCTCAGTTTTCAAGGTAATGAATTGGTGTATCATCCTTCAAAGCAGACTAATTATTTATATATTTAAATTCATCTTGAGCTTATGACTTTAAATATGTTTGATGGGTTTCAATTTATTGTAATTCCTACCCCTATTTAAATTCAGATCGCTTCATCTTTGGCCAACTGTGGCCTCTTGAAGTTGGCTCCTGAGTCCTTTTGACACAACGCCAGGAGACTTTGATATCTGGGGTTACAAGATGTTTGAAACTCATCTTGCGTATTTCCTGACCCAAATCAGAAGCCAGCTATTGCCCCTGAAAATCCTGGCTTCCTTTTAATGGGAAATATTTTACTCTCCCAGTCTAGGCTCTTGGAATGCTCATTGCTCTATGTCTTTTTGTAGTGCAGAGCTAGGAAATACTTATTTCAACAGGCTTAAGAAACTTTTATTATAAGAAAAAAAAAGAAACTTTTATTATAGAAAAATTTGAATGATACCATAATGTAACCTGTCATCTAGTTTCAGTAATTATCAAAAGACTAATCCCTTTCAGCCATGTCCTCTCCTTCCTCTCTCCCATGCCCATGGATTATTATCTTTTTAAAATATTTTTTTAGTTGTAGATGGACACCATATCTTTATTTATTTTTATGTGGTGCTGAGGATTAAACCCAGTACCTCACATGGGCAAGGCAAGTACTGTACCACTGGGCTACAACCCCAGCCCCCATGGATTATTTTGAATCAAATCCCATATATCATTTAATTCCATTTATAAATACTCGCTCATGTTCAAATTTTAATGCCACCCTCTGTTTTTCTTCTTCTGCACCACTGAGGTTGAGTCCTCTGTGGCAGACCTAGCTCTGCCACTTATCAGGTAGGACTTGAAGTGTCTCTAGTCCTCCTCTTCTCATCTCTCAAGTGAGGGGCTGTTCTAGATGATTTCCAATGCTTTGTATACCCTTAACCTTTTTACCTTAACCTGTTTACTTTTCTGTTTTCTTATAAAAGATGATCATTGTAAAAAAAGAAAAAAGTGTATAAATGTGCATAAAATGGAAAGGGAACAATCCATGAAAATACTACCTCATAAAAGTGACCATATTAATACGATGATACTTAACATTTCAGACTTTCTGGGTAATTTTCTTCATTGGCTTCTTTGAGTGAACCATGTGTTGTACACCTGCCTCTTCTTTTAAAAAACAAAACAAAATAAAAAAGGTTGTATTGTATGTATTGTATGTATACAATACATACAATAAATACTTATTGTTGAAATAAGTATTTTCTAGCTCTGCACTACAAAAAGACATAGATAAAACTAAAATCATTTAATAACATCTAGATGTTATTAAATGATCATGTCATAATTAAACTAATGGGTCCTAGTGCTAGATATCCAGATTTAAAAAATTTTTTTTGAAGGGAGAAGGAGGGACTTTTGTAAAGAATACTGCAGTGAACAGCTATGAACACACATGTATTTAATTGCCAATTTATAGTAAAGTCTCAGAAGTGGTATTGCTGGGTCAAGGAGTATCCAAGAGTTTTTATACAGATGTGTTTATATGTATAAAAAGCATATATAAATATATGTATATATATTGACATATTTTTTTTTAATCCTGGAAGATTTTATTAGTTTACATTTCTTCTAAGTTTTATGATTGATGCTTTAAATCCTGTATACACTTCTTGGTACCATTAGGGGTTGGATGGTGGACAACTCGGAGCAGACACGGATTTAGTTGTGTGGATTGCCATTCCCCTCCCCAGGGTTTTTCATTTTTGGCTAGGAAATTTCTTTTAAATTAATTTATTATTATTATTATTATTATTATTATTTTTCAGAGATCTATCCTATGCTTCATGGGACATTTATCAGCATTCCTGCCCTCACCCACAAGATGCTAGTTGTACTCTACCTGCCCTTGAGTTGTGAAAAACCAAAATATCCCCAGACATTGTTAGATGTCTCCTAGGGGTCAAAATTGCCCCTAGTTGAAAACCATTGACTCTTTCTTCATTCAACAGATACCAAATACCTTTTATTCTGAGAGAAAGGGGTTAAGATCAGGACTTAAAAGCACAAAATTGAGATTTAGCCCTTTATAGATTTATGTGTTTGTGAATAAAGGAGGATTTTTACTTCCCTAATCCCTACCAAAGAAATAGTGCCATAATATGCTATGGATAAACCTTAGTGGATGATTTCCACTAAGGATGACACACAGTTATCTAGATTCTCTTTCTCTTCTTTTTTTACTGACCCCCATGGTATTAGTTGGGGTGAGGGAAGATGAAAGCTTGAAGTATTTATGGGGATAAAGCACAACCCAGAGGCCCTCTCTCTCTGTTGATTTAGGTACGTTTAGATTTCCAAGCTCTTACGTGAGATATAAATTTAACTAAATATGAATTTAGTTAAAGAAGTACATACTTCTGCCAGTATTTTGGGTGGGGGGTGGAGAATGTGAGGTTTGATATAGACCAGAATAAAGGAGGGAAATATTTGAAGGAGCCCCTCCCCTAGGCTGTGCCTAGAGTTAGTCATAGATTTTTACCTGTTCAAGGACCCTTGAGACAACATCTACATTGAAGATTTAAGATTCCAAAGTCTTAAGTTGCCCTCTTGCCTCCATATTTCTTTCTTTCTTTTTCTTTTTTAATGGTGTTGGCGATGGAACCCAAGGCTTCACGCATTCTAGGCAAGAGTTCTGCTGCTGAGCTGGACTGCAGAACCCTTTCTAATACAGAGTGCACCCAGTACAGCTATTACAAGTTCTGACAAGTAAGCCCTTTTCCTGGATCACAAGGAAACCTGGGTCTAGCAGAGTATGTTAGGACACACAGTTATCTAGATTAGACAAAAGCTCTGTTTAAAAGCTTAGAGGATTGTTTTGTTTTATTTTGTTTTAAAATGCAGATTATACATACTGTGGGGTCTGGCTCCAAATTCCTCAATAGGACACCCATAGCGCAAGAGTTAACAACTAGAATCAACAAATGGGACTTACTCAAACTAAAAAGTTTTTTCTCAGCAAAAGAAACAATAAGAGAGGTAAACAGGGAGCCTACATCCTGGGAACAAATCTTTACTCCTCACACTTCAGATAGAGCCCTAATATCCAGAGTATACAAAGAACTCAAAAAATTAGACAATAAGATAACAAATAACCCAATCAACAAATGGGCCAAGGACCTGAACAGATACTTCTCAGAGGAGGACATACAATCAATCAATAAGTACATGAAAAAATGCTCACCATCACTAGCAGTCAGAGAAATGCAAATCAAAACCACCCTAAGATACCATCTCACTCCAGTAAGATTGGCAGCCATTATGAAGTCCAACAACAACAAGTGCTGGAGAGGATGTGGGGAAAAGGGTACACTTGTTCATTGTTGGTGGGACTGCAAATTGGTGCAGCCAATTTGGAAAGCAGTATGGAGATTTCTTGGAAAGCTGGGAATGGAACCACCATTTGACCCAGCTATTCCCCTTCTCCGTCTATTCCCTAAAGACCTAATAAGAGCATGCTACAGGGACACTGCTACATCGATGTTCATAGCAGCACAATTCACGATGGCAAGACTGTGGAACCAACCTAGATGCCCTTCAATTGATGAATGGATAAAAAAATATGGCATCTATACACAATGGAGTATTACTCTGCATTAAAAAATGACAAAATCATAGAATTTGGAGGGAAATGGATGGCATTAGAGCAGATTATGCTAAGTGAAGCTAGCCAATCCTTAAAAAACAAATGCCAAATGACTTCTTTGATATAAGGGGAGTAACTAAGGACAGAGTAGGGATGAAGAGCTTGAGAAGAAGATTAACATTAAACAGGGATGAGAGGTGGGAGGGAAAGGGAGAGAGAAGGGAAATTGCATGGAAATGGAAGGTGATCCTCAGGGTTATACAAAATTACATATAAGAGGAAATGAGGGGTAAGAGAAGAATAATACAAGTGGAAGAAATGATTTACAGTAGAGGGGGTAGAGAGAGAAGAGGAGAGGGGAGGGGAGGAGAGGGGAGGGGAGGGGAGGGGAGGGGAGGGGGGATAATAGAGAATAGGATAGACAGCAGAATACATCAGACACTAGAATGGCAATATGTAAATCAATGGAAGTGTAACTGATGTGATAAAGCAATCTGTATACAGGGTAAAAATGGGAGTTCATAACCCACTTGAATCAAACTGTGAAATATGATATATTAAGAACTATGTAATGTTTTGAACAACCAACAATAAAAATAAATAAATAATAAATAATAAAATAAAAATAAAATAAAATGCAGATTAACTGGAACTTCAAGCTCCTAACAAGTTGTAATGGAGCTGTACTAGTTTGGCACCCCACCCCTAGAGTAAACAGTGGCTACTGTACTGTAGGCATTCTCTACTAGAGAAAGAGAGTTTGCGCTTAGGATAAAAGTTGGGTCATTAAAATTGAAATCTAAAATGTTTTGAGTTTATATTCATGCAAGCATTATTTCCAGTCTACCATTAATGAATGTTATATCACATTAAATAAAAGTTAGGTTAGATTTCAAATTATAGCCAATATAAAACAAAGACTGTGTATATGTGTTTGTACATACATGTACTGCATCTTATAGGATATCATCTGCTTTTGCTTATTGTGCAAGCTTTGTGTTTTACAGTTTGTGATATGGAAAATCATTTTAACCAATATTCAGATGCTCAGTAGGCAGTATTTGCTATGTACACTTCAGAAGTCACTGCAAGTAGGCAGCTAATTAGGATTGAATTTTTTGGTTTTTTAAGAATTAATCATTCCTAAAACAATAATATAATTATTTTCACTTCAATTAAATAAGATTTAGAACTTCCTCATTATCTCATGTATTTTTCTTTTATTATATGGTTTACTTTATATTGTACACATTGTATATTGTAGATTATTAGATTTAATTAATTTTTTGAGGTAGAAAATTTCATCTCTGCTTTTGTAAAATTTTAGATTAAGAACTTTTGTGGTAATAACTTATGTTTCAACAATTTAGCCTATAGTTTGAGATCATTTAAATCATAGATGACCACTTAGCATTTGTTTGGTCCTGAGGATTGAACCCAGGGGTGCTTTACCACTCAGCCACATCCTCAGCCCTTTTTACTTTTTTAAAATTTGAGATAGTGTCTAAATTGCTGAGGGCCTCACTAAGTTGCTGAGGCTGGTCTTGAACTTGTGATCCTCCTGTTTCAACCTCCTTAGTTGCTGAGATTACAGACATGTGTCACCACACCTGGCCCACTTAGCGGGTTTTTAATTAATTAATTAATTAATTAGTACCAGGGATTGAACCAGGGCTGCTTGACCATCACTGAGACACATCTCCAGCCCTTTTTGTATTTTATTTAAAGACAGGGTCTCACTGAGTAGCTTAGGGCCTTGCTAAGTCACTGAAGCTGAAGCCACCACACCTGGCCCACTTAGCGTTTTTTTTTAAATTAATCAATCTGTTTATTTTAATTAGGTATATATGACAGCAGAATGCATTTTGATTCATTGTACACAATTGCAGCCCAACTTTTTATTTTTCTGGTTGTACATGATGTAGCATTATACCATATGTGTAGTCATACATATACCTAAGGTAATGATGTTCATCTCATTCCACCATCTTTCCTGCCCCCATGCCCCCTCCCCACCCCTCCCTTCCCTGGAGGAACTTTGATTGGGCCACTTAGAATTTTTAATGAAAAGTTTTATCATTTCAACTTTTTTTGTTTGTTTGTTTCATAGGAAGGTATCTGTGCTGCGCACTCTTCAAGGGCGGACTCTAGGCCCTATTAAGCATATGTTATCAGAACCTAATTTAGGTAATCAACAAGGTTTTATCAACTTGACAAATTCTTTGATTAATTGAAAATTGGCAATAGGAATAAATGACTTAAGATCTAAATATTCTTTTTTAATTTATTTTTTGGGTGCGTGCATATGCATTTGATACTGGGGACATAACCCAGGGATGTTCAACCGCTGTGCTATTTTAAAATTTTTATTTAGAAACTGGGTCTCACTAAGTTGACAAAACTAGTCTTGAACTTGTGATCCTCCTGCCTCAGCCTCCAGAGTTGCTGGGATTACAGGCATGTGCCATTGCACCAGGCCAAAATCTGTAAATGCTTTCTCTGGTGGTATTGTCTTTCATTTTAAAAGTTTGACTAGACTTTTCAGCCTTTGGGTCTTAGAAACAAACACTAAAATTACCCAAAGCTTTGCCTACTTATTGACAATAGAATTAAATATAATTAGTAATTAATGGGGAGGAGAGACTAGTTAGTTGTAAAATACATGAGTGTTTGTTCCAACAAAGCCCAACCTGCTATATTTGAATATCTTCTTACAGAATATTTAACAAAAGTTTCTTTCCTTTAAGGACTAAAGTTTTAAGAGAGGACTGCTGCTCTTTGTTCCTATATCTTTTATGAATTCAAAATATTTTTATAGCAAGTATAAGAAGCTATTAAAGTTGTGTTAACTTTTGGCTTTTATTCCATAGCATAATTATCCTTGATTACAGACTTCAGAGAGGTAGTATACAAAGGCACTGTTTATTTCATAAAAATTTCACATCAGGTTCTAGAACTTAGATTCTGAGAATAAAGGCTGTTCTTTTTAAGATAACTTAAACCTAAATAAATGTAATTTCAAAGAAATATTAAAGTAAGTTGTTTGTGTGTATGTATGTATGTGTTGGGGCTAGCCTGTCTTAGGTTTTGAAGAACAAGTATTGACATGGGCTGTGAATACCCAGAATATCTAGCATTTTATTATTTGACCATATCTCTTCTATTTCTTTCCTAAACTCCCCTCCCAATGTCTTAATCCCACCTCAAAGAAAATGTCCAGGAAATAGAGTGCCATATCATGCTATGAGACTGCCTTTCCTTTGTTGTCTAGAGTGCCAGTATCTTGGGAAGATAGGGCAGTGTTCAATGTAGTTTTCATGAAATCATTTATATGTCCAGAAAAGGGAAAAGAATCAGGATGACAACTGGGTTTGTGGCTTGAGTAACTATGTGCCTTTTACTTAGATGGAAGGGTAGGATTGGGTGGGGTACAAATTTGGGGTATGGTGAGCAGTTTGAGGAGTTGGTCAAAAATTCTGACTTGGAAATGTTCATTTGGACTTGCAATTTAGACATCTCAATGGAGATGTCCCATAGGTAGGATATATAAATCTCAAGTTCAGTGTAATAGAATTCAGAAGGGAGATTGAGATAGAATTATAAACTTAGAAGTGTTGGCATAAAGACATTACTTATGTCTATTGAAATACCCAAGGTCACCTGCCTGGGGAGATTCTATATAGGAAGAAGAGCCCCAAATCCTCATCACAATCTAGAGGTCAGATACAAGAGAAGTCAATAAAGGAAATTGGCAAGGATGTTTGATGAGATGGTACAAACCCAGGAGAGGAGCATTACAGAAGCCAAGAGAAAGCATGTGGCAGAAAAGAGCAGGCTTAGCAGTGTTTGTGCTGCTGAGCACTGTCTGAGAGGAGAACAAGGTGTGCAGTATGGCAGCCAACTTGCTGATTTGTTTATTTGTTCATCATTAAACAAGTGGTGCTCAAATTACATTTAGCTTACAGTTATTCATACTTACATCACAAGCCATTTTATCTCTTATTTTCATGTCAGTTAAATAAATTAACATATTTTCAAATAAGTTGGGGAATATTGATGTCACCCCTCTAGTAACTTACAGTCTAATTTTAAATTTGCAGGGAGGAAAAAATGGCAATAAAAATAATTTCTTAAAAAGCCCTGAAGTGGGGGCTGGGGTTGTGGCTCAGCGGTAGAGCGCTCACCTCGCACATAGGAGACTCTGAGTTCGATCCTCAGCACCACATAAAAATAAATAAGTGAAATAAAGGTATTGTGTCCAACTACAACATATATATATATATATATATATATTTGTAAAAAAGAAGCCCTCAAGTGTGCCAGCCTCCTTAAAACAAATTTCAGGATGGGAAGGGTAATAGGTTAAGGGATGTGAGGGGGCAGGGGCTGCATAGGCACTTCCTTTGCATCTAGTGTTGTATTTCCTTATCTGCACGGGGAGAGATTGGCATTCATTATGTCAGGGTCTGGGGAACTTCATCTGAGGAGAAAACAAACTCACATATGTTTCTCAAGAAAGTCTTCAGTACTTGATGACTCCAATGACAGAATTTTTTCTTTTTCTTTTTGTTGTAAGAGTAAGGCAGGAATTAGAGATAAAAATAAAAGCCCTTTGCTTCCTTTAGTCAGGTATGTAGCTTACTAAAGAGCAGTTTTATGCATATTGAATTGCATTGTTTTATTGATGTATACTTGATTCTATGTAGTAAATGAGCATAGCATTTCAATGTGGAGAAAGGATGACCATTGTATATTTTCTTAAGTAAAACTTTGAGCTCTCTACTTAGTCAGGTATCCTTTCTTTATAATTCTTTTTATGGGAAATTTAGAGTCTAATTACATTGTTTGGATTTACAGTGCATATTAAGAAATGTAATTATCTGCAAATCTGAGCACTACCTTTAATTTGAAGTAAGGGTGGGTGTATTTCATTTTATCGATTGAAACAGTATCCTAGACACTAGGAGATAAGCTGGTTGTGCTTAGGTTTTCACATGAGCCCCTTCTGAAGAAGCCAGAATATCTTTTTTTTTAATATTTATTTTTTAGTTGTAGTTGGGCACAATACCTTTATTTCACTCATTTATTTTTTATGTGGTGCTGAGGATCGAACCCAGGTCTCGTGTGTGTGAGATGAGCGCTCTACTGCTGAGCCCCAGCCCCAGCCCCAGCCACAACTCCTTATCTAAAAATCAATCATTAATTTTGTCTAATAGTGAACTTTATACTATAGATGCATTTCTATAGATTTAGGGTACATTACTTTGCATTGTGAATTCTTAAAAAGGAAGTGCAGGACTCATTATTCAAGAAAACCTTCAGCCAGTCCTTTTATAAAATGAATAGTCTTTTGTAAATTAATGTTTTAGATTACATTTTTTTAAAGTAGTTAAATTTGGACGCCCTTCATCATATTTGTCCTTATTTAAGTGGTGAGAAGCTGGGGAAGTTAAGAAATAAGAAATGTCTTTGAGCTTCAGGCTTTCTATCTCTAATCCAGAATTAAACTAGTTATAATTTCTGAAGTTCAGCATTAAAATTCTGTGATGCTCATTTGAAAAATAACAATACCATCTAGCATTTAAGGAAAAGTGTAAGGGACCTGTGTATCCTTAAATGGAAACAACAATTAGAGTATCAACAAAAAAAAAAAAAAAAAAAGAAGAGAGTAGGTTTGGTTTCAGTACCTATATTTGTTTGTTGGGTAGATTCAGAATCCAATATCACCTGCATCTCTGGAAGTAATGGGAGAGATGATGGGTACTGCTTTAGATGAGATGCCATCAGATGATGACTCTTTGTGGTGATGGCTATTGAATAATGAGTAAATAAAACAAGTAATTATGTTATGAGAGATCAATAATTGCCCTGGGTTATCAGTTCCCTATAGACCATGCTGTTAAGAGCATGGTTCAGATAATTGAAAGGAAAAAGAATATCGCTTTTAAAACTTGTTAAAACTCTGCAAATCAAAACTACTGTAAGATTTCATCTCACTCTAGTCAGAATGGCAGCTCTTCAGAATACAAACAATAGTAAGTGTTAGTGAGGATGTGAGGAAAAAGGTACACTCATACACTGCTGGTGGGTCTGCAAAAATGGTGTAGCCAATATGGAAAGCAGTATGGAGATTCCTTGGAAAACTGGGAATGGAACCACCTTTTAACCCAGCTATCCCTCTCCTTGGTCTATACACAAAGGACTTAAAAACAGCATACTACAGGGACACAGCCACATCAATGTTTATAGCAGCACAGTTTTCACAATGGCTATACTGTGGAACCAACCCAGATGCCCTTCAGTGGATGAATGGATAGGGAAACAATGGAATATTACTCATCAATAAAAGAGAATAAAATCATGGTATTTGCAGGTGAATGGATGGAGTTGGAGAATATCATGCTGAGTGAAGGTAGCTAATCCCAAAAAAACAAATGCCGAATGTTTTCTCTGATATAAGGAGGCTGATTCATAGTGGGATTGGGAGGGGGAGCATGGGAAGATTAGACTAACTTTAGAGAGGGGAAAGGGGTGGGAGAGAAATGTATGGGGGCAGGGGGGTAGAAATGAGGGAGGAATGAGATGGACATTATTACCCTAAGAATATGTATGAAGACACAAATGGTGTGAATATACTTTGTATATAACCAGAGATATGAAAAATTGTACTCTATATGTATAATATGAATTGTAATGCATTCTGCTGTCATATATAACAAACTAGAATAAAAAAATTTTTAAAAGTTAAAATTACCTTAGTATTCTCATTTTAAGTAGACATCTGTAAACATATTAATTTTTATTATTTCAATGAAGTCCCTATCTGATTAATCAGTGACCTGATTTAGTAAACATTTGTCAGGCTTTGTCTTTCCTGGAAATATGTTAAGCTTGGAGCATGTAAGGTACTTTTTCCTCTTCTAACAGCATTCAGTTAGAAAAGTGTCATGGTAATATTGTGAGCACAATAGTCTAAGAACACGAAGAACCTTCATCTGGATCTTCTGTAACCATAAAAGGCAATGTGTCATGCTTTCCTGTTTTGTATGGAAGAGAAGGGAGTAAAAAACACCAAAAGAATTTTTATTGCATAGAAATATTTCCTTCCTTGCAGTTGGTGAAGCAATAATGAGCCTACAAAACAATCTTCCTATAGCAAGGGAAGGGAGGGAGGGAAACATAGTGAAATCACACAGCTGTGCAGGCTGGTCACAGCTCCTTCCTCCAGCCAGGGTCCCTTCTACATATCTGCACGACACCCTCTCTTTGCTCAAGGGCAAAGCACCCAATTGTGCTGCTTCTCACAGCCCAAGACAGTAGCTGCCACTTTTCTAAAAAAGGAGCTTGCCCAAGTGTGGTACAGATAATTAGTGACAAAGACTAGAGCGACACTCACCTGGTTTCCCATCTGTGGTTGAGACCAGACACGTGCCCACTGTGTTGAGAGGGTGCTTTCTGTGAGGAAAATCACTCAGTACAGAGAATGATGCTCTTAGTATATCCCGTGGTAACTTTAACTGTATAGACCTTGCACTAAAAACGATTGATGTCCCTGAACTTTGCATTTGATAACAACTAAAAACAGTTGCTGCACTTTAACATGACCTAAGAACCCACCTTTCCACCAGCCTAATTTACGTGTAAAGAGAAAGAAATGTAAAGAGAAAGAAAATAGAGGAAAGAAGATTTATTTTTTGTGCCCCCCTTTCTTTCTCTCTCTTTCTTCCTCCCTCCCTCCTACCTTCCCTCCATTCCTCCCTCTCTCTCCTTCCGTCTCCCTCTCCTCCTTCCTTCCTCCTTTCTATGCTGGAGCCCAAGGCCTAGCACATGCTAGACAACACTCTACCCACCCCAGCCCCTGCTCACATTTCTTAATGCTCTGCTACTCCTACTTCTTTTTCTGTTTCTTTCATTTTGGCTTTAAAAGAATTTAGGTTGATGACCAGAAATGACCATGAATCCCTTTTGAACCAAGTTAGGACACTCAGGATTTCTTGTTTCAGACCCCATTCCTTTTCACAAGATTAAACCTGCCTCTTTCTCTGGGATTGGATGGAGGTGCCGAGCTCTCTAAAATGCACACAAATGTTGTATCAAATGTTCTAAAGATGTCATTTCATGCAATTAATTCTTAAAAATGTTTATGTACTATGTATAAGAATTAGAGTAATAATGCATAATACATTTTATGCTTTTAATAAGTAATTAATAGTAACAAAGTAGAGACAGCCTAGATTCATTTGTGTTCTTTGGAGGGCAGGAAACATACTGAGATGAACAGCTGCCTAAGATTTTGTGATATGACCATGGCACACTGCTGTGGGGAAAAACAAACAATAACACAAAATAAGCCATTCACTGTGTTATCAGTAAATTGAAAGTGAAGAACAGTGGGTTTTTTTAGCATAATACATTTTGCAGTTTGAAGTTCAACATGTTTCTGGGAAGACACTACAGTGCCTTCTAGGTATTATGCAAATAAATGTGGGGTGGTAGATCTCTGGTGTGGTTGAGAATTGGTATCACATAGCTTAAAAGAAATATTTTAAAGATAAAAGAAGGAAGAACAGGAGTAGTAGAAGAGGGGACACTATGTCATCTGAATTCAGTTAGTGGTTAAGAACAGCAAGGGCTATCAAGTTGCACTTGAGTTCTAGTCTGAGCTTTGTCACTGACTCTGACCTTGGGCAATGTTATGGTTTCTATATGAGGTGTCCCCCCAGAAAAACTCCTGTTACTGCAGGAATATTCAGAGGTAAACAATCAGATTATGAGAGCTGTAGCCTAATCAGTCCATCCTAGTTTGAATGGGCCAATTGGGTGGTAGCTATAGGCAGGTGGGGCAAAGCTGAAGGGATGGGGTCACCTCCCTTGAAAGGGTGCATCTTCCCTATATCTCCCCATTTCCTCTATGTTTCCTGACCTCACCATGAGCTGAGCAACTCTTTTCCTCTGGGTCCTTCCTTCATGATGTACTGCTTTACTCTGGGCCCAGAGCAGTGGAGTCAACCATCTGTGGACTGAAATCTCTGGATCTGTGGGCCCCAAATAAAATTTTCCTCCCGAGTTGTTCTTGCTGGGCATTTTGGTCATAGCAACACAAAAGCTGACTAAAACAGGCAAGTTATTTGACTTATTTATGCCTTTGTTTTCTCTTCTCCAAAATGAATATAGTATCTTTCTAAAGTCTGGTTCTGAGCATGAAACAATATGATCATGTAAAGCAGTTCCTAAAGCATATAACTCTCCAGATGATGATTCAATGGTTATTATTTTGTGGTACCTTGATTTAAAAGCTTTCAGAGTTATTTTACTAGCGAACTCTTATACTGGATTAATCCAGGCAACATAATAGCAACTGTGTTCTTTCACTTGGAGACATAGTCTGTCATTCTCATGTTTATTTTTTCTTGCTCCCTTATATCTATTTACTCCATCTCCTAAGTGGAAATTGATTCTTCCCATTGCTATGTTGGCTTCACCTTTTCTTCCTTCTCCTGACTCTTGTTAAAGTACTAAAAACATAGTCATTTGTCCATCTGCACCACGCTCTTCAACTAATCATTGCTGATTCCATTACCCCTAGGACTCATTCCCACTTTGCTAGAAGACCTGGGTTCCGTCTTCTGTCCTCTGCCAGCATCTTCACCAAATGGTCATGTAAAAAATGATCCATTCCTCTCTTCCTCCCCTCCCACCCCCATATCCCTGAGAGATGCCAAACAAAATGTTACACAGCCACATTGTGTTCCTGAGATCTGGCTTAGCCTTTAAGTAACCAAGCATGTAACTCTTGCCTTTGTCCTGTTTTTATAAGGTGTCCTTGAAAGATGGTGTGTTTCTTTACTCATATGAATATATGTGGACATTCAGTGGTCTTCATTTATTGGGTACAGTGACCTACACTAAGTAGGTAGTAAGGAAAATTAGAAAGAGAATAATAAAACACATAGACCACCTTCCCTTTCCATAAATTGAAAATGTAGGCGACAAACATACCTAATTTCAGTAAAGCTTTATTATTATGTACTTGGTTTTAATCATGAATTTGGTTACCTTAAAGGCATTCTGTTCTTTCTTGTGATGCAGGAGTTAAGATGCAACTTGATAGTAGCATGGCTCTTTTTCTTCTGTTGTAGGGCTGAGATAGTTGTTGCTACACACACAGGTAACAGGGACACACAGTAGCAACCAAACAGAACTTTCACTTGTATAAATGACTTGAAGGGGTCAAAAGGTCTCTGAAGACTGAAGAGAAAAATCAAAGCAGGCTGTGGAAAGGGAGAGGTGTCATTTGGTGAACTAGTGTGCAAAGGACATCTCAGGGATTTGAGTGACAATTTCAGCCAGTATAGCTTGAGACCAGGTCTTGACTCTGATGTGAGATGAGGGCAGGTAGGCATTTCTCTAGAGGAAAATGTATATGGCAACCATTGTAGAGCTTATAGATAAAATGTGCCCATCACATTTTTTTGTTTGTTGAATTGTATTTGAAAGTAGAACTTGGATGTAACTGGCTCAGTTCTTTTCCTTCTAGAGCTGTGAGTATTGACTAAAGGGCATATGGAAGAAAAAAAAAGATTTGCCATGCGAGTGCCCTTGTACGTCTTTATTTTGAGTGATTTTCCAAAGAGAATGTTGATGGCTTCTACGTGAGCTGTTGGCATTGCGTCTGCTGCTGGGGAGAGTAATCATAGGGGCTGGATGCAGTGAAGGAGTGCAGAGAGCCAGGCTGTGGACCCTGACAGTTCTAAGACAGTTTAGGGGCATGGTCCATGAAAATTTTATCTGAGGAGCTTTTCTTCCTTTTCACAGTCTTAGGAAACCATGATAGAGAAACTTAAGGCAACCTTTAGTGTCCCCATTTTTGACATTTTCCCAGTTCTGTGTGATTTATTTTAAAAGACAGAATATGTATTCAGGCACTCCTACTGTCATTTTAGTGTATCACTGGAAGCAAATAAAACTAATTTATTCTTTATTTGGGCTTCAAAAAATTAAAAGAAGATAGGGACTAGTACTAGAAACAATAAAAGGAAAGTATTACCATTCCAATTCTACAATTTTATACTTCTGAGCCTTTCTGTTTCATGATTTTCCTCACTCAAATGCCACTCTAAAGTGCCCCCCCTACTTTTTGTCAGACATAATATAATGTTTTAAGTGCCAAATATCGGTTTGGGATGAATAGAACATTACCCGTATTATGTTAACAAATACACAAATGTAAATCATTTTAAGGTGCGTATTAAGCTTTATTGGGCACAGAGTTAAATATTTTGTCTCTGTTAATGTTTAACTCCAGTAATAGTAAATCTTTTAAATCCACCAAAACATGAAGTCATTGCACAATGAATGGTACCTTATAAATGTATTCCTCAGAAGTGATTTATGCATCTGACTTTTATGGCACTGAATTTCAAAACCTCGTAAAAAAGTCATTTTAGAGAAATGTCATGCTGACCTGTGTTGCGAGAGGTAAAATTTGGCTATGTGATCAACCTCAACAATTTGAGTTTTAGCTACAGATGTACTTGAAGTACTTACATATTATAGGTACTCAATGAATGCTTGTTAAATGAATGAATGTTACTTAAGTATTAATGACCTTTTTAAATGTTGAGATTTTTTAGTTTCAGGTGAGTGAGAGTATTTCTTAGGTGTCATGATATTGATTCTTATTGTGCTGCCCTTACAAACTTCAGCATTTCTAGGGTAATGCCTCAGAATCAGCATAAACTACTTGTATTTAGTTTAAAAATTCTTATAAAATCATCCTTAATATATGGCAATTTTAATATTTTGGCATCTCCTACACATTGACTTATCACAGAAGATTTTGTCTTTATTTTACTTTAAATGAAGTACTGTTTTCAGAGATGATTTCCTTAAATCCATCTGCACTGAAAAAATGTAATTAATCTGACATTTTGTAAAGGTTTCATTGAATTATATTCTTGTCTTATGCTGTACAGGAATAAGTACTTATACATTTTCAGCTAAGATTAGCTTTAGGATGTGTTAAGGAAAAAAGATAACTACATATATTTTTTTTTTAAGAGAGAGTGAGAGAGGGGGGAGAGAGAGAGAGAGAGAGAGAGAGAATTTTTAATATTTATTTTTTAGTTCTTGGCGGACACAACATCTTTGTTGGTATGTGGTGCTGAGGATCGAACCCGGGTCGCACGCATGCCAGGCGAGCGCGCTACCGCTTGAGCCACATCCCCAGCCCATAACTACATATTTTATGATCAATATATTTTAATTAGTCAATTTTCAGATGAACCTGTCCATCTACAAATTATAGACAGGATATGCCCAAGTGTGGAGAAAAAAAATAAGACTTCAAGCTTAAATAAATAGAAGAAAGAATTTTGAATATATCTGTGAAAAGCTCACAGCTAAGAGTATGCCGACTGTGTGTGACCCAGTGTACTGACACATTCACATGGGGAAGAGTTGATTTGGGTTCTAAAAACAAACAATTCTCCTTTGAATTCATAGAACAGTTTTTTCCTGTTTCTAGTTAAATTAATTTTATTTTGTTATTTGTTTATTAAGCAGAGTGAGTTAATTAAGACCCCAAAGTAAACATGCCTGCATCTTGGAGGAATTTACGATTTTCACTTTATAGAGGGACAAGTTTGTGTGTAAATACTTGTTTAATGCATGTGTTCACCTGTTTCAGGGCTGAACAAATTGTATTAAGTCTGCCATGGCCTATAGTTACTTTTGTGGGCTGATTAAAGTATTCTTTTGCCTAAAGGAAGAAGTATGTTGAAATATGTTTTGAAGCGCCTTTATCTCTTTTTCTGGTCCTATGATTCTGTTATTTGACTGCCATAAAACTTAGAAATAAAAATATAGGTACTTAGTAAAGGTGCACTTTCCCTCCCTTCCAGTTAATAATTTCAAAAGTTCTTAAGACAAGCATGAAAACACTATAAAACTCCTATAAAACTCGGGTACATCTTCCTGATTTCAATGTAGATTTTTGAATTGTTTCTCACGGCTTCATGTGTCTTCAGCATATCTGTATAGTCATCTCCCTGGTTTTCTAACTTAAGAAAAAGAAACATTTGTCTTGTTTTGGTTTTCTTCTCATCTGCCATTATACTTGGACAACCTCTGATCTTTTTTTGTTTCAAGAATGCAAAATTAATTTTAATATAAGCTTATGCAAATCTTAATTAGCAGGAAGCAGTCTCATTAACTGAGGGCTTAACTCTGAGAATACCAGGTGGTGAGCCATCTTCTTCATTGGAGATCCTCACATGCCAGGCTCAGTAGGTCTTTTCTGAAGGAGTTTTCAGTTTTTCCAGAAAATAAGTTTCTGGTCTTATGTCCGGGTCTACAGGTTGGGTATAAGAACATTCAGGCCTGGCCGCTGCCATGCTCAGGATCAATTTCTGGTTTCAGCCATGATGTTAGGAACTGGAGTAACACAAGCCCCATCTTTACCACAAGAAAAAAGATGGACAGACAGATTTTCATGACTCATCAGATAGCTAAGGTCATAGAATAAACCATTTTTCTAAAATCTGACCAGAGCCTTTAGTAAGACCCAGGGCATAAGACTTGCTCACCGAGGCAGAATCTAATGGGTGCTTGTAGGAAGATTAAACTAGAAATTTTGATGAATTGTTGGAGGCTGAGGTTGATGAGAATGTCAAGTTTCTGGGCCCATAGAAACACACACTTTTGAAAACATTTATAGACTTTAAATCAACACTCCCCTCTTCAGCCTTGCCTCTGACCTCAACTTGCACAGAACCTGGGAGCTCTGTCTTGCCTCGTGGGGGCATTATCAATATCAGCTTTTCCTTCTCATCAGCAATGCTTTCTGCAGTTTAATCTGTCGTCCTGACAGAAGCCTCCATCACAATATACTGTTAAGTGAAAATAGCATTGCAAGAAAGAGGGTGCAGTATAATTTTAAAATTTGGTTTATATTTATACAAAGAAAGTATGACTTATAGAGATTAAGTCCTAGCTTGTGGGTGATGTTTTCTATTTGTATTTTCTAATTTTTCTATAATGCTGAGTAAAAAAGCACTTAAGAAAATTTTCAGAAAACAGAAATATGTTTTTTGTGTGTGTGTGTGTTTTTCTGGTGTTGGGAATTGAACCCAGGGGTTCGTGTGCACTAGGCAATCACTCTACCACTGAGCTACAGCCCTAGCTGCAAACATGTACTTGTAATTAATCTCTGCTACATAAGAATCTCTTCAGTATGTTTTTGTCCAGCTTGTTCTCATCTAGGTGTTCAGAATCCTAAATGACTAAAATCAGAAATATGCTCCTGGCACTTGCCATAGATATTTATAGCAGGACTTCAGTGATAACCTTAAACCTCACTGTCAGGATCCCTTGCCCAGCCTTCGGGCTTCAAGTGGAACTGCTCTGTAGCTGCAGATGTGGCTGAAAGTGGCCCTTGGGCTTCTGCAATTATTTACTCCTTCCAGGTGAGGAGACTTTTGTAGGACAGGTTGGTAATTTAATTCCCAGGAGATTTCAAGCTGTTTAAAGCCAATGGTGCTCAACTTTGACCATTCTGGGAAGCTTTAAAACCTCCCAGTCAAGGCTGCATCCCAGACCAATTAAATCAGAGCCTCTGGGACAGGGCTCAGCAGCTATAGTTTTTAAAGCTCTCTGTCGATTTCCACGTACTGCTAAGACTGGGAGATGCTGCTGTAGAAGAGACATTTTCATTCCTCAGGAGCCCTTTGGAGCCTCAGGGCCAACCTGGAAAAGTCATCTCTGTACCTACTGTCATCTCAATATGGTTCTTGTGGGGATTTTGTAGCCACTACAGGGTGTGCTCACTCTGGTTGTGTGCACAAGTATGCCTCCATGTGACAAATCTTAAGCATAAAAAGGAAAAGCCACCTTTCGTTTTCCATTGTATTCCAAGTCTCTAGAACAGTGCCTGGCCCAGTAACTTGTGAAAAGATATTGTAAAATTAGTGCATTCAAGTTTTTCCCCCTTTTTATTGGAAAGGGACATAGACTTAAATGGTCATGGCATTATTCCAAATTCCTTGATTTTTATATTTTTAAAACTGATACGTTAAAACAAAAATTGTATATATTATTGTGTACTATGTGCTCTTTTAATACATGTATACATTGTGTGATGTTTAAATTAGGGCAGATATATCTATCTCCTCATACATTTCTCATTTTTGATGAAAACATTCAAAATCCTTTTTGATATATACACTGCATTATCATTATCTGTAGTCACTACTGTGCAACAGCACACCAGAACTTCTTACTCTAACTAGAACTTGGAATTCTTTGGTCAACCAGTTTCCTTGATTTATAAGAACTCTGCCAGCCCCCAATGATTGTGATTTATTGAGGGAAGACCTCTTCTTAATTCCTGTGACCTGCACATATTGAGTACCCATTGTTTGCACAGGGCTGTGTTGGGTGTGATAAAGCCAATATCCTCAGGCATGTACCTAGAAGGAAGGAAAGTGCAGAGAGCCAAACCTATGGAGAGATAACAAACCCCCATACAGAAGTGCAAGTCACTGTGAACCAGATTTATTTTTCTGTTGACTGACTATGGCTTGGCTACCCTTTCCTGTCAGCCAATGTTCTAGATGGCAACGGTCCTGAAGAAGTTTAATAATTTCTCTGATATTACCAACTTATTTAAAATTCAGTATTAGTGCTTGCTTTTCATTCTTCACAAATGTATTTTGAGCTAGAGCTCAAATGATAGATTTCTAAGTATTAAAATAGATGATGAAACCCATAATTACTTTTGAAGTAATGATAAACAACCTGATGAGGAGAAAAATGGATGGTTATTTTTATTATCCTCATTTTATAGGTGAGGAAACACTTTTAATGCACTTTAAGTGACTTGCTCAGACTCATTAAACAGTGCTAGCTCATCTGGGGCCTCAGCCACAGTCCTGTGACTTGAAATCCTATGAGTAAGGTTTTCCACTCGCTACAGAAGGGCAGAGTGGGTCTGGTTTTGTACTTAGTTAAGGTAAATACTATGAAAAAATTTGGTCACAACAAATTATCTCCAGTGCTGCTATTAATGTTTGTTTTGAAATTACCTTGCAGTTAGCATTGTTTAACTTTGTGCTGTTTTCGTGTGTGTGTGTGTGTGTGTGTGTGTGTGTGTGTGAGAGAGAGAGAGAGAGAGAGAGAGAGAGAGAGAGAGAGAGAGAGAGAGATGAATTAGAATTATTTTACAGAAAGATCTGGAGATTTGGATTTGGACAGTCTTTTGGTGTCTTTGGATGAGTTGGCAGAGCTACAGATTAAATACATGTAGGCAGGGTTTTTCAGTCTCCAGTGGTCACATAATCTTAAAATAATTTTTACCTGTCTCTGTTAACAGAAATGATACTTATAACTTCTTAACTTCTAATACATGAGTAAAAGGTAGTAATCTAGAGATGGCCAAATGGCAGAGTGCACATATCAACCACAAAGAGCTTAGATCCTTGAGAAAAGTAAATTACCTCTTGTAGTTTCTATTCTAGAAGTTGTTTTCAATTGCTATTGGTTTTCATGTAGATGTCACCTATCAGAATATTTAATTTTAGACTTGAAATAGGTAAGTATGCTTCTGGCTCAGGATCACTCCAGGAGGTGTAGTTCTTTAAGATCTCTCCATCCTTTAGGCTACAGGTCTCTTCTAATTTACCTTTGGAGAAATTCGTCTGTGGATTGTATTTTTAGCCAACCAAAGGGTCTGTAGCTGAAATAAAAGTTCTCTGAGATAAAAGTCAAAGTTTCAAGTTCCAGATTTACCATTGCTCTTTGTGTAAACTTGATCAAGTCACTCAACTTTTGGAACCTGTTTTCTCACCATGAAAATTAGGATATTATTATTTATCTTTCTGTTTTCCTGGATTTTGGAAGAATCAAGTGAGATATTTGAAAAACATTTTCTTAATTGCCAAGTGCTATATAAAATGTTGAATGTTATTGTTTTTTTACTTAACATGATGATAATGTTATTTGCTTGAATCATGAGACTTAATATTTTCCCCTTGTTACACTTCCCTTACAAATTGAATTTTTAATATCAGGTTTTATATAAAGTCAATTTGTTTTCACACTTGAAATGTTTTCCATTAGAACCTCTTGTTTTCTAGTCCTAAAACAATGAAAATGGGGATCTGTGCCAACCAAGACCCTGTGCTGATTTAAAATGATATAAAACAATAGTAGCTCCTTTGATAGTCTTTTAAACAAATGGATAGATGATGCTTAGGTGTCATTCGTTCAGGTTTCAAAGTCTGTATTGCACTGCATAGGAAATGCCAGGAAAGGTCCCGGGTTGGAGGAGAGCAGGGAATTTGGATGGTGGGGGTGAGAAGGAGTGCATCTCTGCCTGTGTTGCTAATGGACTGGATGATGTTGGACAAGTTATTTCTCATTTCTGGACTTGAAAATATCGAAGATGTTACAGTTGATGATCTCCAGAGCTCTTCCCAGCTTTAGACCTTGGTTAGCCTGTGTTGAAATATCAAAAAGAATGTGGGGGGAATTGTAATTGAACTAAAGATAATAAACTTAAGGCAGTTTCCTTTGAGTCAGAGAGGTATGAAGATGAAAGGTAAATAATTGCAAACATTTCAAACAGGGACTCTGGATCTAAAATGAAATATGGCTTAATTTTCTCTTTAGGCAAACTTGGGGAAATATATTGTCAATACATACTTTGCATATAATATGCCTATGTAATAAGTTCTCTAATTGTCTTACACATGAAATTTAGCAACCATTTTCTGGGTTTGAAATTTTCATTCTTCCATGTTGCTAAAATCAGCTATGAATTTCAGTCCTTCAAGGTAGTTCAGTAAAACTGGTTTCTCTGAGCTCAGAGTAACTTCAAATTATAAACCATTATCTTTTGTGAATGAACACAGATATAAAAAATTAACAAAATATTAACAAAAACTGAATATTAATTTTTAAAATATAACAAGATATCATGACCAGGTAGACATTTCCCTTTACATATAAGGTTGATTTAACCTCTAGAAATCAATGTACTTAATGACATTAACAAAATAAAGGAGAAAAACCACATGGCCGTTGAACAGAAATGAGAAAAAGATTTGGCAAAATTTCATTTTATGTTTTTTGGTACTGGGGATTGAACTCAGGGGTATTTGACCACTGAGCCACATCCCTAGCCCTATTTGGTATTTTATTTAGAGACAGGGTCTCACTGAGTTGCTTAGTGCCTTGCCATTGCTGAGGCTGGCTTTAAACTCGTGATCCTCCTGTCTCAGTCTCCTGAGCTGCTGGGATTACAGGCGTGCACCACCATGCGTGACTTTGGGCAGAATTTAATGTTCATTCATACTTAAGAAAAAAAAAAAACACCTCCCAGAATTTATGGGTAGAAGGGGACATCCTCACTTGATGAGTGACATCTATGGTAAGTCATTGATTTATATCATATTTAATCATGAAATATTGGACTTGTTCTCCTTCAGATGAGGAAAAAGGCAAAGATGTCTACATTCACCTCTTCTATTCAGCATTGTACTATATGTGCTAACCAGTGCAATAAGGCAAGAAAAAATAAACAAAAGTCATAATAATTGGAAAGGATGAAGGTTTTAAAACTGTCTTTGTTTACAGACACTATAATTGAATATCTAGAAAATACAATTAAATTTATAACAAAGTTTACCAGAACAAAAATTGAATTTAGCAAGGGCACAACATACAAGGTTAGCATGAAAAATAATTTATTGTATTTCTATATACTAACAGAAAAAGTCAAAACAATTTCTGTATACTAACAGAAAAATAATACCTTCTAAAATAGCATAAAAGCAGAAGATACTTAGGAAAGCCAAATGTAGATGATCTACAGAATATAAATCTATAAAATATGAAATCTACCAAATATAAATTACATTTTAGAAGATCTAATAAAGAGATATATATCATGGGGTTCAAAGCCATTGCTGAGCCATTGATCCAGGAACCTTCAGAGCACCTACTGGATGCTTTGAAACAGAAGCTTGTCTCCAATCTCCCTCTTTTGTTTTCCCTACCCTCTCTTCCCTCCCTCCCTCCTCCACCCTTCTCCTTCCCTCTCTGTCTGACACACACACACACACACACACACACACACACACACACACACACTCATAATGCAAACACAGTATTCTGATCATTTGTATGTATTTATTCCTTCCACCTTCATTGGACAGTGGGCTCTTACAGGGTCAGGATCATAGGACTGTGCTGTCTTGTCTTTATATTCTTAGCATCTGATCCCTGGGTGCATGGTACTGAGCGTGCTATGTAGGATCATTGTCCTTTTTGATGGTATTATCTTCACATTTTTCTTCATTATTACCATCAAATTATTAAAAGATGACTCTGGAGGAACTTAATGCTTTAGCTAAAATATAATTTCCTCTTATTACATTTAGTCTCATTGAATTTTAATCATTATTTTGATCCAGATGTGAAGAGTAATTATCTTTGTTCTTTAAATATGTATAATATTTTACTATTACAAAATTCTTTTATGAAAAGTGTTTTATTTGCTTATCCCAACAATTCCTTGTGGTAGGCAAGATAGGAATATATATATATATACATATATATATAGATAGATAGATAGATAGATATAGATATATATATATATATATATATATATGTTTTTTTTCATTATCAGAGAAGGAAATTGAGGCTCACTTGTTCAGGGTCCCATAGCTAGTAAGTAGTAAAGTGAGATCTAAACCCATAGCTTTCTATTTCAAAATCATTTTTTTTTTAACCACACCACTCACCCCCACTAATTTGGCACACCTACCCCCTTTTTGAAGATGACAATATGTCAGCATAGTGTTGGCACTCTGCTATCTTTATTCCTTATGTGGCCACACCTAGCTTTGGGCTGAGAGTCAGCATCCTTGTGTCCTGTAATGGAAGCAAATATAGACTATTTTGGGGTTTTTTTGTTGTTGTTGTTTCTTTTCAACTCTTAATTTAGCCTGAATTACTTAGTTTTGTTGTGATTTAATCTTTCCTTTGTTTACATGTTCCATTCATTTATACATCCAGCAAATGTTTATTAAACCTCTACTTTGTACTTTAGGTATTGAATAAGACTGGGTCTAAGCCCTCACAGTGCTCATAGTGAGGGAAGTAGATAAGAAATCAATTATTATAATAATTAAGAGCAAAATACAGACTGTTTTATTAGATATTTAGACCCAGTATAAGAACCATTAATATTGCTGAGAGAGATTGGGAACAAGAGTATATGGGAAACTAATGGGGAGAAGGGATAGTTTATAAAATGATAGCCCAATTGTTATCTGCTCTGAGCCACTTGAGGGACTCATGGTAATAGCCAGAAGTGTTTTCTAGCCTGTTTCCACTGGCAGGACCTACTTCCAACAACACTGGCAGGTCTGGGTTGGATTATCAGAACAATGGGCTAACTTCTGCCCCAATTTCATTTAAAACATGTAAATCAGATTTGAGAAAGTTTTCTATAAAAGTTAAAAGTAATACAGGTATCTGTTTTTATGTAGAGAGGTGATCATATTTAAATTCAGTTTTAATGTGTAATAAGGATGATTCGTGGTCACTACAATAAATGCTTTATTAATTCAGAGACTTTTTTGTTAATGTTCATGACTGTACCTGGCCCAGAGGAGATGCTCAATAAATGTTTATTGAATTACAATGAATTTCGAGTGATTTAAATAATTATAGGTAGGTGGCAAAGATTGCATTAGCTGCAAAGTTTAGTGTTTTAAGATATTTATCTTGTTCTGCCCTAAGTATCCCATCTTAAAAAACTGTAAGCTTAAGCATCCTAACAAAAAAACAGAGTTTGATGAATACTATCTTATTACAAGTTAAATGTGGGTTAAGTCATATGATTATGAAATGTTATGAATAGTAAAGCTTTACAAATCATCTAATTCGGCCTTAAAATTAATGTAAATAAGTAGGTAATACATTTACATGACTGAAAGATACATAAAAAGGCATACATTGGAAAAAAATCTCACTCCAATCTCATTTCCATCTATTCCATTCCACTTTCAGTCTTCGATAGTTAATCACTTTTGTTAATTTCTTGTAGATCTTTCCAGGATTTCTTTATTAAAATACAAGAATATATATTCTCTTCCTTACTCAGAAGATGGCATACGATATACACTACTCTGTATCTCCATTTTTCACTTAATAATCTATCTTGGCAGTCTCTTCATACCATCATATAGCTCCATTTTTTTCTTTTCTAGTTTTTTCACAGGTGCTTAGTAGTCTATTGTATGACTAGCATAACTTCTTTAATACTTCCCTGTAGATACCTGAGTTGTTTCCAGTCTTTAGGGATTATAAATGGTGCTGCAAACTAATAGCCTTGGATGTGCATCAACTCCTTTATATGCTGATACATTTGTAGGACATATTCCCAGTAGTAGGGTAGATGGATGTGAAATTGTGATGGCAAGCTTCCTCCATGATAGTCCCTCCATTTTATATGTGAGGAAGCCAAGGCATTGGAAATTACCCAACCATTAGGAATGGCAAAGCCAGAACATCCCTCTTGGCCTCCCCAGACCAAGTCTGGGTCAGGAACCTTTCCTCCATGTTGCATACTAGTCTGTACCCCCTAACAGAGCTTTTAGCACAGATGTTGGAATTGTTGGTCTACTTATGTTTTCTTGCTTTCTATAAATTCTGTGTGTGAGGGTAGAGGCCATGTCTACAAACTCACATGTGATACCCAGCATAGGACCTGATCAGAGTTAGTGCTTAACAATTATTTGCTGGATGAATGATGAATGGAGACAAGTTAGGTCTTCTGATTTGTAGTACAGTGCTCATTATATTCTATTCCATATACTCATCTTTAAAATCCACATCAACCATACACACAAATGCAGCATAGGAGGAGACATATATTTAGAGCTGTTCACGTGAAAAAGACCTAGAGTCCAAACCTCACATAGTACCATGCTTCATTAATGGAAGTGCTGTCTCCAGAACAAAGGAGACAATTATAGCACAGCTGTCTCTGAGGCTGTAAGTAGTATAGTCCTGGGTGCTACATCCTCAGAGGCCTGTAGGTAAAGAAGGCTAATAGTGGAAGGTGATTAGGCTATTGAGTGATCTGAATTTCTACTAAGACTGTTTAAAGAACCAGGGCTGTTTATGTAGGAAAAGAGGCAATGTAAAGAACACTTCAAGATATTAGGTTTTAGGTATTTTGAAGAGTTTTTTCTTTTCAGAACAGAAGATTATTTTTTATATTTCCAGAGGGGAAAACTAGAACTCTGATTAAACTTACAGATAGGCAGATTTTAAGCCAATGTAACTGAGCCTAAACATGAATATATTGCCTTATAAAGTGTTATAAATCATTTGGCCTTTGGGTTCTCTTCCCAAGGAGGACAAAGGCAAGCCAAGACTGACAGTGAGTGGGAAGTAGCCCAGTAACACAAGGCCTGGACCCTTTTAAAGAGAGAACTCCTCTCTAGGGGAGACCAGCAGAAGAAAGAAAGCTGCTGTTGATTTCCACGGGGTTCATTTCAAGGGGTTGCAATGTCAAGAGAACATTTCTGAGGCAATGCAAGAGATGTTAGAAACAGGATTGAGGCCTGTTAGTGAGGAATTTAGCACCCTAAGTCAAGTGATCTGAAGTTCAGAACTCAACTTCAGTTTCTGTGGGTAACTAACAGAAGAACTAGTTGTGCATGTGTCACATATGCTAATGCATAGGGGGATTGCAAGTCTGATGGTTATGAAGATAGTTCTTTTTTAATATTTATTTTTTAGTTGAAGTTGGACACAATACTTTATTTTATATATTTATTTTTACGAGGTGCTGAGGATGGAACCCAGAGCCTCACATGTGCTAGATGAGCACTCTTCTGCTGAGCCACAACCCCAGCACATTATGAAGATAGTTCAAGGGCTATTGAATGCTAATCATAAGAGCAATAACGAAGAAATAATGTCAGTAATTGAGTACTTATTACATGTTGGGCATTTTATGCTCCCAGAAAGCCAAAGTAGATATTAGTCCTCTTTTTCAATGAGAAACTAAGGATCAGGGAACTTTAATACATGTTAGAATCAGACATTAAGTACTGGAGTTTGAATTCAAACTCTGATTGAATTCAAACCAAAGCCTCTCCTCTTCCTTTCGGACTGTTGCCTTTTTCTAATTGTTCACTAGAGGGAAAGAGTCTCCTAAAATGCCAGGCTGGGATTTTGGGTCAGGACCTGGATTGGTTTGAATCTAGCTTTTGACATCACAGCTGGGTGACCAGGGATTGGAAGGGCCTCACAGGAAGATATTTAGGCTAAACAAAAATTGTCAATGGCTGAACCTTATCAGACATGCCATTATAGAAAAGAAGAAGAACTATATCTATATCCTGAGTTGTACAAATCTTAGAAACCTGTTGATATATATTTAGATTCCCATTCAGAAACAGGAAGTTTGCAACAATTTTAGGTATTATGGATCTGAAAAAGAAAAAAAATTAAACTATGGTAGAAGAAAATAAAGAATAACTTTCTGGGGTGGCGATAGAGTTGGGAAAAGGTATAGAAAGAACACTAGATCTAGGCTTTGGGGTGGTCTTGGTGGTTGGAGCCAATAGTTACCATGTCCTTTGAGTTCTAATATCTATAAACTATCTCCCCAATATTTTTCATAATCACTTCCACGTATCTGTGGTTTACACGGTTACCATTTTTTAGTAGTTATAGAACATTCAGTTATGTTAACATGTTATAGTTTTAAAACTGCCCTTCTTATTAGATATTTTAAATTTTCCTTTCCTTTCCTTCCCTCCCTCCCTCCCGCCCCACGTTGCTTGCTTGCTTGCTTCCTTCCTTCCTTCCTCTGTCCCTTCCTCACCCAGTCACTCACTTTCTTTTCTTACTTCTAATAGTACTGCTCTAAACATCTTGTACTAATTCCTCCTTTTTTTTACCTTTGGATTATTTCCTTAACATAATTCCCCAAAGTAGAATTATTGAGTCAAAGGATAAGGACTGCTTGTTAAGTATTGTTAAGTTGCATTCAGCAAAGTTTAGATTAACTTATAGGATTCCCAACAACGTGAAAATGTGTCTCCATGTTTAATCAGGACTGTTCTCAATTGGATGAGTCAGGCCAAAAATGCTGCCCTGATAAATAAACTGACTCATTGGGTTGGATGATGAATCCAGGAAGGTAACAGTGCCTGGTAATGGGAAGGGGTTTGAGCTGGTAGAAGGAGAATTACAGTAATTGAGCATGGTAAGAACCAGATAGGGCTATAATTGTAGAGGTACTGAGTTGGTGGGCAGCAGAGGACCTGGGTACGGGGAAATAAAACTCAGATTCACTTACCAGAATAGTAGAGAATGAGATCTTGTCCATAAAGACCTCACGAACCCACGAACATAACCAGTACCAAAATATGGGACCAACTGGGATATGGGTGGGAATGTGGGACAGGAAGCTTTTTATTTTTTAATTTTTCTCCTGATTGGGTTTCTGATGTTTTTATTTATTTTTACTAAGTTAATAGCTACACAATAATAACTTCAAATGATGTCTCTTTGCCTTGTCAAGTTGCACCTTTTTATGGGTGCATCTCCTTGGACTGCTTGTTCAAGTAAATGTGGTTATCCATGCTTTTTAATTATTTGCCATCTCTTCTTTTGGGTCTTCTCTATTCTTTGTCCTTTTGATATTTAATATTGTATTTGATCTACTTGGGGGTGTAGAAAATTTTCTTTTTTAATAGTGTATGAAAATGTGTGTGATCCTCTTCTACTTTGGAGAGGGCAGTTATAAAGTTCTTTCTCTTCTGAACAGAATAAATACACTCGTCTCTTTTCTTCTCTGCCCATCTCCACTCTCGATCTTGCACATGAGCTTGTTCTTGGCCCGCTGTTCACGCTCCAGTTGCTCATGAGTACTTTCTCTTAGTCATAGGATTGCTTCTGGCTTATCACATTCTACCCTTCCTGCTTATTTCTGAGTTACATTTTGAGTTTTTTTTTCTATTTCAACTAATACCATATCTTTTAATTTTTTTAAAATTTTCTTTCTTTCTTTCTTTTCTTTTTTTTTTTTTTTTTTAGTTTTAGGTGGGTACAATATCTTTATTTTACATTTATGTGTTGCTGAGGATCAAACCCAGTGCCTCATGCATGCTAGGTGAGCACTCTACCACTGAGCCACAACCCCAGCCCCATAATACCATATCTTTTTTAAGAAATATTTTTTTTCTATAAACTTAAAATTTGATTGCTTGAAACCACTATTATAACTTCAGTGTTTTTCCTTTGGTATATTTTGCCTACTTTTCCAAAATGCATTTTAGTACCAATATCAAGTTCTGTAAAATCAGTGTTTTATTAAATCTACATAATAATTTAGGGAATGTTGTCATCTTTACTATATTTAGTTTTCCCAGCATGGAACAAATTATATTTCTCCATTTATCCATCTTTCTTTGATTCTGCTGTCAGACTTTATGTCATCTTTGAGTAAGCCTCCAATTTTCTGATTTAAATTAATACCCACTTATTGAATTTTTTTGTCAGTATTATAAATGGGGTCTCTTCCATTGCATTTCTAGTTGTGGCCCATAGTATGTAGTTTGTAGTAGTTTCAAATGGATTTTTTCATTGCAACTTTGCTAAAATCATTTTTGAACACTAATTATTTTAAGTTGATTAAAAAAAATTTAGTTACAGATGGACACAATACCTTAATTTTATTTATTTATTTTTTATGTGATACTGAGGCTTAAACCCAGTGCCTCATATATGTTAGGCAAGTACTCTACCACTGAGCTATGACCACAACCCCTTAAGTTGACTTTATTGAGTTCTATAATCACGTAATTTTATAACTTGATATAAACTATGTCATATATAAAAGTTTTTCTTTTCTTCCTATATTTATACTTTTAAAATTCTTCTTTCCTTTCTAATATCTATTTACTCATTTACTTGTGTGACTACCCTTGCTTTCCTAAGAACTAGGAAATAAATGAATCAGATTACCCTGTGAAAGTTACAGCCAGCACATAAATGGACTGAGGTAAAAACATGATATTCTCTTTGAGAAGAAATGGATCCCAAGTGAGCAACGTTGGACTTGTTTGAATGTGTTCTTGTACTTAAAGAAAGAAAAACCGAAGCTAGGGAAAGATTAGGGAAAAAGAACATCATAGAGTCAAAATTTGGCAGTAACTAATTCAGCATATCCAAATAAAGGACGGTTTTGCCAGTGCACTTAGAATAATCTGAAAGTAGAGATGGATGCAGGAGGATGTATGTAGCTCACAGAGTTTAAGCACTCTCGGTATTCCTATTAGTCCTGTAATACTAAGGTCACCTCTAGGGTGAGATGGGTGCATCAGGCTCCATTAAAATGCATTTCTCCTATCTACCTTGCCTTTTTCTGACCTGCTACTCACTCAGAAAGGGTTTCTCTTCCTTACAGAAAGAGAATACACTGAACTTAGATTATTAATACATAAGAACTTAGATTATTTTTAGTACCTAATTACTTGTTACCATAATAAATTATTAAGTTATCATTCTGATTGCATAATGTCACCTACCTATGGACCATGGCTCTGCAGTTAGTGAGCAGATGACATCAAGTTTCTGGGGCCAGAAGCTTGAGCCCAATTTTTAATTCTACCAAGAACACAAACTGTCCCCGGAAGTTTCTGGGAGAGTCTGATGTGTTTGCTCTAACAAAGATCTTAGAATGTGTGTTTTACTTTTCTGTGGGCATTATTGCACTAATGATATGATTTCTATATTTTCTTCATGTGATAGATTATATTGTTTCCCTTGTGTTCATTCTTGCAGTCCAAGAATAAACTCTGCTTGTTCAAAATGGAAAATTATTTTAAATGGTCTTTTGTTCTGTTGATTAAGGTTTTTATTTAGTTATTAAAGCCATACTCATAAAAATTGTACATATCTATTTTTGGAAAATAAAACTATATTTGTCTTATGAAGTACACTGAAAAGAAGAATGTTCTCATCTATTTATGGAAAGTTTAAATCATTCTCCGACAAACTCACTGGCTATTGACACCTTTTAAAGCAGTTAATTCTTAATAACATTTCTTTTGTTGTAAATTACCCATTCATGTTGCTATTTCCTGATACTGCTTGCAATTTTGAATTTTTATCTGTTTCCACTTAATCATTAGATTTATAGCATATAACCCAGATTTATAATGACCTAATTTTTAAAAAACCTGTTTTCTTTTTTTAAATATTTGTTAGTTGTAACTGGACACAATACCTTTATCTTTTTATTTTATATGGTGCTTAGGATTGAACCCAGGGCCTTGCACATGCTAGGCGAGCACTCTACCACTAAGCCACAACCCCAGCCCCCAAACCTGTTTTCTAACTTACTCACTTACTTGATTTAATTTGAATTTTTCTATATTTATTTTGTGTCTTTTTTTTTCTTTTAGTTTTTATTTGTTTGCCTTTCCTAATTTTAGTTTGATATGGATTCTTGGCTCTTTTTCTTAACTCTCTTAGATAGCCCTCCCCCCTAACCCCCTCCACCACCAGGGATCAAACCCAGGGCTTTGGGCATGCTAGGCAAGTGGCTGAGCCACATCTCTGTTCACTAGATAGGGTTTTAATTGTTTTGATTTTTTTTCCTGATTAATATAGACACTTGGAAAACTATCTGATTCTTCTTAAGATGGCGATTTTTAAGTCTTAGTAGAAATACCCTCCTGATGGGTATATGTGTGTGTGTCTTCTTGCAATTGTGATTAGATCCTTTTGAGTATTTCTTTCCAATTTTCAAACTCAGTAAACTATTTCATTACATGTGACTCTTTGAATAATAATAACAGGAAGCACAAACAAGTGACACTGGAAAGGAGACATGGCTAGACTAGAGAAGCTGATACCTGTTGAGGTTTTGTGCCTGCAGAAACAAAAACCAGGAAGTTAAGTGTCAAATGAGGGCAGAGAGGTCTATTGGCTTTTGTGGTGGACCACTGAATTCAAAGCCCAGGGATGTGTGCAGGCCTGGCCAGGAGGGAGCAGGTTCCCAGGAGGCCGCAGTTGTGGTGCTACTCATTCATCACGGGCAGGAACAACCAGACAAGAAATGGATCCTGCACAGACAGGCCAGGATTTACCAACAAAAGTTATATGCATAGAAGGTTAATGAATGGTATCATTTCCAGGAAAATGGGCCAGGCTCAGTGTCCACAGCCAGGAACAGCAGGTAGGTCAGATAGTCTAAGATGATCTAGGATAATAATGACAATGATGGTAGCTGTAGGAGTGGCTAGTGTTACTGATAACAGCACTTTTATAATTCTTCCCATCTTACAGTTGAGGAAACAGGCCAACCAGATTTTAAGTAACATATCCAGCCAGGTTGACATAGCAAGGAAGCAGTGGAGCCATGATTCTCACTAGGCTAACTCCAAAGTCTGGGATCTTTCTACTGCACCACATTGCCTAAGGTCTAACATGTATGGACACGTTCACTCGATGAATCAAACAAATGACACAGCAGGGTTATCGCTGCTGAACCTAGGACAGAGGTTGTATGTTTTTCAGTTCAGGTTTTCCATACTTGGTGTGTGTCAGCAAGAACTGGCAGGTATACAGTGGCAGAGTGAGGCAGGGCCTCCCAAATTCCTGCCACTGAGACAATTATAATTCTAATACTTTCTGACTATTTCCCTGCACCTGTGTTAGAAGTGAGGCGTGTAAGTTTATGGAGCAAAATGAGGGCTGAGATAGAGCCTCTCTTATCAAGTTGTGAATCAGGGGGCCTTTCTGGTAGTTGTTCTACCTGGTCTAAATGAGGAACCTGCAGACCTCTGGCATGCCCCAGATAGTGAGCAAGCTACCTAGTTTTGGGGAAATATTTTGCTTTATATTTATTTTTCTCTTACCTTCTTAGAAGGTACACTGTTTGTGCATGTTTTATGCTAGTCATACTGTATTAATATATAGATGAATGTATATAGCTTATGAATAAATATATAGAAGCATATTGATGTGAAGCTCAAACATTTTTTTACCAACAGATAAGATTTAAAATATTTGGAGGTGAGTATTCTAGGACAGTAAACTCCAAACCCGGCTAGTCAATCCAACTGCCAGCTAAGTTTTAAGAAGTCCATATTTCCTTGGCTGACGTGACCTTATTGAATCATAATCCCCAGGAGTAGGATCCAGGAATGTGTCTCTCTTTTTTTAAACAAGCACTAGAACTTGAACCACTGCATTAGGTAGGGAATGGCCCCTAAAACCTGTCTCACTACTTTGTAGTTGCTGGAAAAAAATCTTGGTGCCAATTGTTGTAAATAGATCATTGGAAGCAAGACAGCAACTCCTGGAATAATTTGAGGACTGCTAATGAATTGGCTTACTTGTTTAATGTTTGTGATCCTATGTTGAAAATAAGCTCTCAGAGGAAGACCCGTATCTAGTTTGTTCTCTACTTGTTCCTAGAACAGTACCTAACACATAGAAATGCTCAGAAAATATTTGTTGAATGAATGAATGAATAATAAAACCCTTTTCCCACTGTGTTTTGGTAGTAAATTTCCCTTCTTTCCTCAAATACAAAAGAACAAACTGGTTTTATCTGTGCTGCTGCAAATCTGATTGACCTGATAAAGTCCTTGGTTGTTCCTCTGAACAGATTGTACTTTTTTAATGCCCCAAATTACATTCATTTTCTTATTTTATTGTATTTTTAATACCACTTAAGAAAGTAGTGGAAATTAGAAGATGATATAGAGATTCACTTTTATTCTACTTCTCATTTCAAGTCCCTGTGTCTTTAAGGAAAGGGCTAAGCTCTAACTTGGTCATTCTCCAGATCCAAGAGGAAATGGATTGTAGCAGTTGTGCCTTTGTAGAGCAGATGTTTTCGTTGGAAAGGCTATCAGCCATCTGACTCATAATAAATCCTCAATTCCAGTAAATTCCCAGTTTTCAGTTACAGTAGGTAGGATGCAGGAAAACAGTGTCTTCCACTTTGGGATCTTTGAACTTGTTTCGCATATTACCACTGTTCCCGGTGCAGTACAGTGTGTGAGATGAGGGGAGGCCAAAGCAATTCCAGGAATAGACTCAGTCAGTTGGTGTTTTTGAGAGAGGCCATTGGAGGTAAACCAAAGCCACTACCCTCCCTGATCTGGTACTGACAACAAGAAACATAACTGCCCTGCATTTTCCTTTAAGTTCCTGGATTAAAATCATTCCTGAATTATATTAATTTGACTATACTAATTTGAATAAACAAATTGCTGTCTTGATTCTTGTGATTGATTCGCATACTCTAGGTTTTAGTTTTGTTTTCTGTTACCCCTTTTCTTTTCCTTAGACTTTGAAAGAAATCATATGTCCTTATATGATATCTTTCATTTTGGAGTATTGTTTTATGGGAAAGTCTACTCAATACATATAAGCTTTTCAGACTCCTAGCAAGGCTTCACAGCCAGTGTTACTGATGAATAAGTCCAAATTGCAGATGGGACGTTGAATGTGTCTCGTTTTCTATTGTGAGCTTGATGGAGAGATTTATTATTGACTTAGTGGAGTAGCTTCTCTTCCTCCTCCTCTGCTGTTGTCTAGCCGTCAGTTTCTATTCCCACCATCACTGAAGAGGGAAGAATGCCATAATTTCATGAAAATGAAGGATTCAACTCCCATTGCTTCTTTGGTCCCATTTCTCCATTCAGGGGCCTGGCTTTCATTTCTGAGAGCCTCTTAGGAGATCTGTTTCCAAGTGAAACATTGGAAGTTTTGGAATCAGAAGTTCACTTGTTTCTGCTCCTAGTATTTCCCAGGTTGGTCTTTGGCTTTTCTTACCCAACATCAAGTCATTTGCAAGTAGTAACTATTTGGTTCCATACACCTCCCGAGTCATTTGTTCTTTTCATTTTTAGGTGATTAGTGGTCATTGTAAATTCCATAAACTCATTTAACATAGAACATTTAAAAAACCCTTTTTTACCTTTGTATTCTAACACATTTGTAAACATTCAGAACTACTGTGGCATCTCTTTGATGCAATAGAATAAAAGGAAGAATGAATAGTGACCCTGATGACAATTGGTATGTGAGAGAGTCAAGAGAGGGAGGCACAAGATTCCGACTGCAGCATAGCAAGGGGAAGGTGGAGCAGATGGTTCTCTGGAAACTTGTCTTATTCTTTTTTGTCTCTCCTGTGATGAGCACCAGGCTGGCCTGTACTAGGGAGGTCCTGGTTGCAGTGGGGAAAGCATGGGCTGGGAGTTAGAAGACTGAATTTGTTTCTTGATGCTCTATTTACTGGATGAAGACTGGACATTTTGCTTAATATCTTCGGGGGAATTTTTAAGTTTGCACAATAGAGATGATAACAGTGTCCATCTTAACAGGTTGTTGGGATGTAATTTAATGTGTGACGTATAGCACCCAGCCAGAAATAAACCTGTGAAGCAATGTCTGTGAGAAACACTGCTAACCTAGGTGTGTTGACTTTGGACATCAGATCCCGTTTGCAGAATGCTAGGTGTGTTGACTTTGGACATCAGATCCCGTTTGCAGAATGCGGGGAGGCTGGCCATACCCTCTAGATTGCTTCAACTAAACCTGATGGGATTCTGTATTTGGGGAAAATAGCAATATTTGGGGAAATTACTAAACCCATGTAATGATCTGAGAATTATACATATTATGCAATTAAGTATGTGTTCTGTGAAGCTTTAAAGCATGAGTAATGTGTTTCTGTTTTATATTCCAGCTTCTCTTTCCTTTTGGTCCTCTTTAAATTTTTTTTTTAATATTTATTGATTGATTGATTGATTTTTGTAGTTGTACACAATAACTTTTTAATTTATTTTTTATGTGGTGCTGAGGATCATACCCATGGTCTATGCACATGCCAGGCGAGCACTCTACTGCTGAGCCATAACCCCAGCCTCCTCTTTAAATTCTTTTAAAAATTTTTTTGAAACAATCTCAAATTTACAGTAGAAATATAAAAACAGTAAAAGCTCTCTTTTTAACAAACTATTTAAAAGTAAGTTGTTGACATAATGGCTACCACTTCAAAATGCTTTGGTATGTTTTTCTCATTAGTAAGGACTAATAAGAAATAATTGCATAAATGACTAAGTAATTGTCATAAAAATATATTTTACATATAAAATATATAATGTGTACATAATATACTTTATATATGATGAATTTTATCTATTAACTTTATATTCTGTATATTTCATATAAAATGTATATTTAAATGTATATAAAATTATTGTTATTTTATATATTCCAATTCTAAGACCCATTCAGATTTTACCAAGTGTTCCAGTAATTTCTTGGTCACAGAAGCATTCTGTCTAGAATCACATGTTGCCTTTAGTTGTAGGTCTCTTAAATATAATAGATCCTCAGTTTTTCCTTGACATTTGCACCATTTTTGAAGATGAGCCTGTTACTTTCTAAACTGTCTCTCAGTTTGGGTTGCCTGGTGTTTTCTCCTGACTGGATTCCGTGCATACATGGGCAAAGAAATATCTGTGAAGTGAGGCTGTGTTTTCTTCACGCCTCCTCTCAAACAGCACACCACAGCCATTTGCCTTGTTACTGATGGTGTGTTTGTGTTCAGCACTTGTTTAAGGTGGTATCTATCATAGTTCAGATATTTAATGTCCCCCAAAGGCCCATTGTATTACAGGCTTGGTCCCCAGCCCATGACACTATGGGAAAGTAGTGGAACCTTTAGGAGGTGGGGCCTAAGGGAAGGAAGTTAGATCACTGGGGCGAGGGATCTTTGGAACTCCAGCTCCTTCCAGTTTCTCTTTTTGCTTCCCTGCCACCATGAGGGGAACAGGCCTCCACCACCACACACGCCTGCTCTGATATATTATGTTGCCTCAGGCCTAAAGCAACAGGGCTAAGAGGCCATGGACTATTGCTATGAAACTATGAGCCAAAGTAAGCCTTCTTCCTTATAAGTTGGTTATTTCAGGTATTTTATCACAGTGACAGTAAGTTGAGTAACATGGTGTCTACTAGGCTTTCTACCACAAAGTCACTTTTCTCCCTTTTCCATTGGTACATGTTTTGTGGTAAGGTCTTTTGAGATTACATAAGTGGCCCATTTTCACCAAATTAGCTGTACTAATTTATAGCAATATGGATTCATAATTTTCTTATTTCATGGGTTACTGTTAGTTGCTATCTTTTTTTGATGCTAAGCATTGCTTCTCTCTATATATGTATTGAGAAACCATTTTCATGTAGATGCCTCCAATTGCAATTGAACTCACTGGGTTCTGTTTTTCCTTCTATGTATATTTGTAATTTCTTCCTCTGAAAGCATTGAATCTGATTCCCTTAGTCTCAATATACTATTATAACATAAGGTATAGGTTACATGTATGTCCATCCCTCTGTGTGTGGCCAGTCTCCCATTGTTGCTGCTGCCCTCCTCCCTCTGCCTGGGTTCTGACATGTTGCACCAAGTTGCTTTTCTGGGTGGACCACTGTAGATCTCCCTCCTCACCCCACAGTTAGCCTTGCCCTCCTTCAATCCAGCTTTCCAAAGCTCTTAGGATATTGTAAATGATCTGGTGATGTCACTGCCCACCTGTAATCTCTTTCCACATGACTCTTAAAATGAGCTCCTCAACTAAAACATATCAAGGTTGTTCATAGTCTGGCCCTTGAACTTGTTCAGACTCAGCTTTTATCACTAATATCCAGAGTTTCGCCTTCCTGTATAGCACTGTGGTTGTGTTCTGTGCCTTCTACCAGTTTTCACTTTTTAAAATTTTTTTTTTTGGTACCAATGATTGAACCCAGGGGTGTTCAACCACTGAGATACATCTTCAGCTCCCGCCCTCCGGTTTTAAAAAAATTTTTAGTTGTAGATGGACACAATACCTTTGTTTTATTTATTTATTTTTATGTGGTGCTAAGGATCGAACCCAGTGCCTCATACGTGCTAGGCAAGTGCTCCATCACTGAGCCACAATCCCAGCCTTTGAACCACAACCAGAGCCCCCTCTTTTTATAAATGAAAGGGTCTCACTGAGTTCTTAAGTGCCTTGCTTAGTTGCTGAGGCTAGTTTTGAATTCATGATACTCCTGCCTCAGCCTAGCTGCTGCAGATTATAGGCGTGTACCTCTGCACCTGGCTCATTTCCACTTTTTATTCCCTGGCATCACTTGGCTTCCTTCCAACTAACAACATTACCTCCAAGCCTTACATGACACCCTGTTTTGCCCTCTCTTTAGTGTACCTGCTTTGTCCTGCTATAGGGGAACCATTCTCTTGGAATGCACCTTTATTGTAATAGATTTAACCCAATGGTTAATTTACTAGCATACTTTTCCCACTCAACTGTTAAGGTTTTCAGGGAATATATTCTCAGTTCATCTAGGCAGTGCCCAAAACATAGGGGGCACATGTTTGTTTAATGAATGAATAAGTGAATTCTGTATTAATGAATTCTGGGGCCAGCCCCAAGGGCATCCTCAGTGTGATAGGAGAAAGGAAGTGACTAAAACCAGAAGATTAATGATCTGCAACATACATTGGGTCTAGCCATAGTTTATCTGGAGAAAAAGCCCAGAATTGTTGTATTGAGGCATTAGAAAGGTCTTTTTTGTTGTTGTTGTTATTGTTAACATAGTTTTGTTTTTTAACACAGTTTGTAAAACCTGCTTTGGATTGTTCACAGGTTTTCTTGTGTCTTTATCAACATTTAATTAAGTAATAGACCCCAAAAACGCAGCTTAGGGCCCAACCTATTCTGCTATCTTAATTACATTCTTTGATACCTATTTAGTATAAACTTTTTTCAGTAAGTTGAATCCAAGTTCCAAGTGAATTAGAAATGTTAAGCTGTTAATCGCTTCTCTGGAGAATTACCACTTGCTAGGAGCCTTCGTTACTTTCATCATCATTTATGCATCGTGAAATGTCACAATTTCTGCTCATAAGCACAAAACTGCACATGTTCGTCAATTGATCTATCTTAAACCTGCTATTAGTTTAGAAATTAAAGAAATATTCTTCACTAACTCAGGCCAATGATAAAGCCTAACTCAATTTATAATTCTTCTAAATCTGGCATCAGCACTTCTATAATTAGTAAAGTTCTTACAAATCCACCTACTCAAGAGTTATGCTAAGTCCAATATTTATAGTTTTTCATTTATGGAGCTATTAATATAGTATGTTTTCCCTCATGAATATTTTAATTCTTCATAATTCACTGTAGAGACACTTTTCATCTATTATTCCTCTATAGGATCTTGCATTTCCTTTTTGATTCACAGAGACCTCATTTAGTAAGTAGCAAAGAGCTTTCAAAGCAAATTTGGATCTAGGAGAATGATGTAGTAGAAAACAGCACTGTGCCTGGGTTTGGGTTCCTGCCCTATGACTAATTAGTTCTGCACATGGGAGAAATCATTTCTCTTATCTCAATGTCTCTCAAAGTCAGTGTGTTGGAATCAATGGTTACAAAACTTTCTTTTTATTTTATTTTATTTTTTGGTGGTGCTGGGGATTGAACCCAGGGCCTTGTGCATGTGAGGCAAGCATTATACCAACTGAGCTATATCCCTGGCCCCTAAACCTTTCTTTCTTAATAGGCTGGAAACTTTTTTACAAGCAGAATCTTTCTGCCAATACCTGTTCTGTTGGACAGAACTGTGGCCACTGCAGCCAAAGTGGGGCCAGAGACCCCAAAGCCCACCCATTTAGTTTCCCCTGGGTTGCTCTTAAGGCACATACTCTTAGAGAGTATGTGTGCTCCCTAAGTTCTCAGAATGCAGGATATAGATTGTGGACCCTGATTTTGAAGGCCCTTATTACCTTTAACATTTTCTATTTTATTTATTCCTTATCCTGTCAGGACCAGTGGCACAGATTCACTGATATCATTGATCCCAAGGGGTTGGTCTCACCAATGCCCCTTCTTTTTACCTGGGCCCCTTTCTCTGACTCATGCAGACCATGTGGATGTGACTGGTTAGAAGAATGTTGGAAAAATACCTTCTTGTATATTTCAATTTCCACTGTGATTCTTCCTCTGTTTTGGGTTTTTCAAATATGCTATAAAATCTTTCTTCAATTTTTAAGTTGTACATTGCATATAACATTAAAAGTCTTTCATCTGAGCCATTTTCAAGTGTACAATTTGGCAGTACAAAGCACATTCATAATGTTTTGGAACCATCACCACCATCCATTTTTATAATTCTTTTCATTTTGTGAACTGAAACCCCAGAACCATTAAACAACTCCCTATTCTCCTTTCCCCACCACCAGTCCCTGGTTACCATCATTCTACTTTCTGTCATTATGATTTTGACTGTTCTAATATTGCATATAAGTGGAATTATACAGTATTTGTTTTTTAAAAAATAATGTTGTATTTTTTATTCCTTTATTTTATTTATTTATATGTAGTGCTCAGGATTGAACCCAGTGCCTCACACATGCTAGGGAAGTGTTCTATCACTGAGCTATAGCCTCAGCCCAAGTATTTGTTTTTTTTTTTTTTTGACTGTCTTATTTCACTGAATAATGTCCTCAAAGTTCATTCATGTTTTATAAGGATCAATTATATGTCTCTGTGCCATAATTTGCTAATCTACTTATCTGTCAATAAATACTTGGCCTTCTTTCATATTTTAGATATTGTAGTAATGTTGGTATGAACATGGGTGTGCACATGTCTTTTTGAGACCATGTTTTCAATTATTTGGGGTATATGCCCTGAAATGGTATTGCTAGAACATATGGTAATTCTATTTTTAATTTTTTAGGAACCATTGTACTTTTTCCATAGCACCTGTACCATTTTATACTCCCATTCATAGTGTACAAGGGTTTCAATTTCTCTACATCCTTGCCAACACTTGCAACTTTCTGTTTTTCATTTTGTTTTGTTTTGGTGGCTCTCCTAATGGTGTCCCATTATAGTTTTGATTAAAGTAGAGTGTCTCATCATGTGTCTATTGGTTATTTGTAAATCTTTGGAGAAATATCTATTCAAGTTCTCTACCTATTTTTAAATTAGGTAGTATTTTTTTGTTGTTGTTGAGTTTTAGGAGTTCTCCATATATTCCAGATATTAATTCCTTATAGGCACGTGACTTACAAATATTTTGATTTGTCTTTCTATTCTATTGATTTTGTCTTTTTTTTTTTTTTTGGAGGGGGCGGTACTTGAGATTGAACTTGGGCACTCAACAACTGAGCCACATCCCCAGCCCTATTTTGTATTTTGTTTACAGACAGGGTCTCACTGAGTTGCTCAGTGCCTCACCGTTGCTGAGGCTGGCTTTGAACTTGCCATCCTCCTGCCTCAGCCTCTTGAACTATACTACCACACCCAACTGACATTGTCTTTTGATGTAGATTTTTTTTTAATTTCATGAAATTTGATTTGTCATTTGGTCTTTATTTCCTGTATACTTGCTTTTAAGTCCTAAACTTTGTCTAAGATACCTTCCACTCTCCTAACCCAGTGAAGCATACCATTCATCTGTATTCTTTTATTACACATCGCAGTCCATTACTTCTCAGTTCTCTCTTTATGTTTGGATCTATTTTCGTTTCTTTAGCTGCCAGTCCTTTAAGCCAATGCTTCTCAAATGTTAATGTAAGCACATATTATCCAGAAATTTGTAAAAATATCCCCAAAGTACAGCAGTGCTGATAGTCTGAGCACCAAAGCTCAGGGTAGCGTCATTCATTCATAGATGTTATGCCACTCCCTCATTTCGGGGCTGTTCCTGGTACTCTGTCTCTAGGTGTTTTGAATTAGATAGTCTGAAATATGAAAGAGGTAGGATGATCTTCATTGGAAAACATCCACAACTTTTAACTTATCATCCTGCAGCCTAAGAAAGCCAGAATCCTTCCTTACTTCTTACCTCTTTTAGAAGTTCTCTGTCATTCTTCTTGGGGGTACCCATTACTCTTCTGCTTTTTTAATTGCCTTTCTTGTAAAAACCTAATGCCAGACAGAAAGTGTGTCAGTCTGATTAATTCATTCCCAACACCTAGAAGTAGTGGATGAGTTCTTTAGCCTCTCCTCATGGGGCTCCTGACCATTAATCCTGCAGGATCTCTTACTGAAGACAAGAAAACCTTCTCTCATTTTCATGTGTTTATATCTGCTGCTATAGGGGAAAACTGATTCTTGCAAAAAAAATTTTTGACCTTTTTTATTCTTATCAGTGTCTTGCACACATGATTGGTAAATCACAAATGAATATCGACTTAGTGACATATATAGCATGTGGCATCGAAGTTTATTAACTTTGATTCAAAAATCAGATTATAAATGGCAAAAATATTGCTTTTGCCTTTCTGTACTATACAGTTTGACCATTTGGTTAGGATTTAAGTCTGAAGTTTCTTCTTATCCTAGGGGATAATCTGAACCTAGTAGAAAATTACTTATTCTCCCCAAACTCATACCAACTGATTATATTGGAAAATCAAGTTAATACTTTACATAGATCTCTGCTGCTTCTGATGGGGATGCCCATTTGTGAAATTCATTTTTGAATCCAGTCTGTGCACTCATTCATACATTTATTCATCAAATATTTATCACTTGCTTCTTTCTGTGTTAGGCACCATAGTAGGCACTAGGAATATAGAAATTAATGAAGCAGTCACTACTCTTAAGGAACCCAATCAGATTAAATGATGAGTGCTTATGTAAATAACCTTAAGACACAAAAGAAACAATGAAATGTTACTGTATGAAGGGTGCAAAGATCTGGAGTATTTCAAAGGAGAAACCATTAGATCAGATGATAGGGTCAAGGAAGTCTCAAGAGAGGATGTAACATTTGAATTGGACTTTGAAGAAGAGAAATTTTTTGGATTAGACAAAGGGGAATGACAGGAAGGATGGGGGGATTCGAATAAGACAGTAGAATATATTGGACATGATTTTTCTGTGTTCACATATGAATACATGACCAGTGTAATACCACATCATGTACAACCATAGGAGTGGAAAGTTATACTCCATATATGTATAACATGTCCAGATACACTCTGCTGTCTTGCATATCTAAAAAGAACAATTTAAAAAAAAATAGTAATTAACACAATTAAAATAAATAGAATAGATCCAATTTGAAGATTTGGGGTTGGGAGATGCCAGACTGGGAGAAGGCATTCAGGATGGAATGGTGGAGTAGAGACCTAATAGAAGGACAGCACATCACTGGACCCATGCTAGGGGCAGTAGAAAAACAAGATAGCTTGGAGGAGCTTGAATGTCAGCCAGGTATAGACAGGGGAGGGCTTTTGAGGCTGGGAGAAAGGCCCAATATTTACACTGCTTCTCAGAGCTTATTTTTTACACAGGACCTTTCCTCTCATTGTTTCAGAGCTCCAGGGTGCCCTTTAGGTTCCACAAATAATAGCAATATGTTCATCCAGAGATCACCAGTCACTTCAAAGAGGGAGTTTCTAGTAGACTCCATTCTCTGTTTAACACCTGTGACTTATGCTGGTCTCCAGTTAATGAGGATGCAGTGCCAGGTGGCTGAAATAACATAGAAATAACCAGTTGCTTAGTTGTCATGTGCACCAGACAGTCTGAGCCAAGTGACCTGCTGGGTGCGAAGGTATTATTAGCTTCTAGAGCCCGTCTTTTCTCACATACAGAATCATTTGGGAAGGATCTTCAAACCCCAGAACTCAAAAAAAAAAAAAAAAAAAACAAAAAACCCCAAAACAAAACAAAACAAAAAAAACCAAAACCTGGGGAGGATAAGACTGAATATAGCTTTAATGGTAGCAAGAATGGCCGGGTAATGGAAAGCAATCTGGAAGGAGTAAGAAAAGCGAAACTAACATTTAATGAACATCATCTTCATGCCTGCTTCTGTGCTTGGCACTTGCACATACATTTGAAAAAGCTGTGCAAGCCTATTGCTTCCCATAATGCCCACATTTGGCATATCATATGGAAAAAACAAAAGCACGCAATCTCTTAGGGAAAAAAAAAATCTATAGCTGAAAGTTCACCATATTTGGGCAGCTCTTAAGTTGCAGGACACATTTGTGAAACATTTCATGTATTCAAATGGCATGCCACTGTGGACCATCTGCCTTTAGCATGGTCACATCTTACACCTTTTGGTTCTTTGGGTGAAGAGAAGCAGGGAATGTGAGATGTCTGGAGGCCCCGGATGGGTCATGGTGCTGCTTCAATACTTACCAAGGTGAGAGGCAGTGAGTCCAGAGACAGCCTCGTGGCAGCCACAGGCTGGCGCTGCGGGAGATGGTTTTAGCAAAGTTTTCCTCTGGTGCTCTCTCATCTTTGTCCTGAGGGTCTTTTCTAGGTTTTGATTGAAGCCCAGCATTCCATAGTGTGTAATAAGTATTCAGATGACCCTGGGATAAAAGCCTTTTTTTTAATCACTCAATTCTATAGATTTTGATTTGCCATGGTATCATCTATTACCTCAGTTTAATAATTTACAAGAGAAAAATGTTGGTTATAACTGAAGGAAAACCACTTCAAACCCCTTAGGCATATAGGGCAATTTATTAGCTTTCTGAAGCCAGGAACCGATTAAATAGCCAAACCACAGCAAGAGCAGGGACACAGCTGGACAGAGACCCACAGGAACCAAGGATGTGGATGTTGCCAGGACTCTGGCCTCTCTGTTCTCTGCTTTTCTCAGCTGAGTTGGCTTTATTCTTCCACTGCAGCCCAGCCTCTTCCATGTGTGGGAAATATGGCTGCTGATTTTTTTTTCCCCCTGCCTCTGCAGAGGAGCTGGCCCACCCTCAATCAAAAATCTTGAAGAAAGGACTAGCCTTGCCCTAAACTCATCAGCTGTTCCCAGGGGTTAGAAACGGACAGCACTTTCAGGAGCTATAAGGATCAGGGTTGTCCAGAGGACTGGGCCAGGTGGACAGAATTACGGATGTCCACTCGATCAACTACCACCTTAAAACTTTTTCTATCCTTTACAGAGCGTTATGTAAAAAATTTAGGAAAGAACTTGACCTAAATTCATCTCACAAAAATTGAGGGGAGGTCTGTAGAGTAGAGGAAAGGGACCAGGGGAGGGAGGGAAAGGGTCAAATATTGGCCAAATTATATCGTGTTCCTGTACAAATACATAACAAAAAATCCTACCATTATGCAAAATTGTAATGCACCAACAAAACATAGGAAAGAATAAAAATAGACTTGACCTTTTCTCTAAGTTATGGAGATGTACTAAGGATGTGGGAAATAGTGTCCATCACTATTCCACATGTGGTCAAATAAAAGCTCACTAATTGTTTTCACTTGTTTTGTTGGATTCTTGGATAAAAGTCTGGCACAAGGTTCATTTCAGTAGGTCTGCATAAAATCACAATTCAGAGATATTCCCAAATGTAGTTCAGTATGATTTATAAAACAATTAAAAGAATTGATGCTTTAAATTCCAAAGACTCTTTCTACATTCATTAAGAGCACAGTTGTTAGAGCAATTGGGGGAACCCCGAGCTCTCTATTCTTTCTCTAAAAGCTTTGGTGTGTAGAGAAGTTGGCAGGAGTGAGGACCCTGGCTGTGCCACAGGGCTTTCCCCACCTAGCCTCTCTGGCCTCCTAGAGAAAAAGGCTCCACTGTGCACACTTGCAGAGTAGCACCTTGATCATTCAAAGAGATCTAGGGGCTGTGTCTGTTAAGTGTAATAACTGATGGGACAGTATTTGACCGACAGAATCGTGATCATCATTATTTTAAAAGAGCCAGGATTTTCCCCTCAAAGTTTATTTGTACAACATGTGTTTCAATTTAGCTTTATAAACAGCAGCTACAACTAACATATTAAGGGAAAGTACAGCTTCACAAGCAGATTCCTGAATAAATGAAAGCCACAAAATGATCTTTGCTTATGAAAATAAACAAGATAAAAATTTTAGAAAACCTAACTCCAAACTGCATCGTGACATCTAGTAGTAATGCACTCAGAATGTCACTTTTGGAAGACATGGGCAGGTGGCAACAGTTCTATGGTGTCCTGAGCTTACCCTGGAAGAGCTGGCTATTTCAAGAACATTGCAGTTATCCCTTCCTGACCTGACAATCAGCGCTCCTTATTTTCACTGAGTAGAGTTAGTTAATCATAGAATGTGCTTAACCATACATTATTGAAAGAAGGTTGATATTATGGCCTTAGAACTCCACGGTCCTCATGGATGTCCTTGGAGAAGCTATTCTCCTTCCTGGAGTCTGTGTAAAGATCAGATGAAAACATTTTATTTGGCAGATGACCTCTAGCCTTTATTCTTTATATATTTATGCCTTTATGAACTTCAGTTTCTTATAATGTTTAGCAATAAGCATTAAAATACATAAAGCATATGCTTTTTTGTTTTCAGTGCCCTGTCAGTGCCTGTTGCATTCAGGGTAGTCAATTCTGGATAACAAGGAATAAGAAATGTTGTTCATACTCTTTTGGAGCATATAGGATGTAGACATTAAGTGGAGAAAAAGTAAATGTGTAGTAACTCTCTGATACCATTCCTGCACGTAGATTTATGAATTTCTTATACTTTATTTTTTGACCATTGATACTGAGTCTTTTCCCTGTGCCCAACAGTGTGCTGGTGGAATGAGATATGGTATTGTGTTTGAGTCCAGGTTCTGAGTCAACATACTTGAGTTTAGTACTTATCTTCTCCATTTAATCTGTTTCTTCATCTGCTAGTGAGAATAATAATATAAGGTTTTTATGAAGATTATGTAAATGTATCTAAAGCACTAAGCAAAGTGACTGCTGAATAAACACTGAGTAAATGTTAGCTCTTGGATAGGAAAGAGGATATAGGTTTCTACCCTGTCCTTAAGAAATTCAGGGTATTTAGAATTTAAACCTACAGTGCTCAGACAATATGAGGAATTCATGAAGCAATATGGTGGAAACTACCATGGATTAGATTGTAATTAAAAAGAATCTTAATGGAGCTAGTGAATTTGCAATCAATTAAAGAAACTAAAACCACTGTGATTAAGAAAAAGAGAGAAAGAGCTTTTGACAAGGGGAATGGAAAATGCAAAGACCCAGTAAAGCATAAGCAAAGTGGCCCAATTAGGCAAAGAGAATACTCCTATTTCCATTTGGAGAAACCAAACCAAAAGTGACTCTCATAAATGCTACCTTCATAAAGGATATCAAAATACAAAAATAGTTTTTTAACCATGAACTCAGTATGTTGTGGAGATAGGCTACGACTGAGCCTCCAGAACCCCTAGTCCAGGGCCATAGGACCCTGCTGCCTGGAAAGAGCCAGCCACAGCATTGCTCTCCTCATCTGTTTGGCCCAACCTGACTCCCTCACTTTGGGGTTTGTTTTGCTTTCTGACTATATTGCTTTCTCTGGCACTTGTACATTTCCTAGCACTTTTATGAAAAGGAAATGACTTGATTTCTACAAGGACCAGTGTCATTGTGGGGCAGAGACCCCCTTGCAGGGAGGCGAAGTTTTTATTTACATTGATTTCCTTATTCTTGAATATTTCTTCCGTTTAGATTTACTTCCATTCTTACCATATTCATTATCATGTCTTAATGCCAGTAGAATATCAATTTAAATTTTGATTGGGGCTGCTGTTTTGATACACACAGTGAGTTAAGAGGATTTTTTTTTTTTTAAATCTTAAAGCTCTGTCTCAAGAAATGAAAGAGCTGCTGCTGATTCTCTATAAGGCCCTCTATTACTGCCCTTCTCAAACTTTCATTCCATCCTCCCTCCTCATCTCCTTTCTCTATTTTAATTTTTATCTAGAACATTTGTAGCATATTATATACTATACTTGTTAAATGCTTGAGTGAATGGTAGCACCGTAAGAAAGTCTTATTTTCTCACTTGAAAAAATTGATGTGAAAAATCTAAATTTATGTAACCTGATGGTGACAAATCTATATTATCTAATACTGGAAACTCTGAAGTACAGAACTCACTCAAAATATGCTTCAGCTTTAGAAAGTTTTAGTTTGCATATAGCTTGTCAAAAACTCACAGCTTTTGTATAAAGAGGTACTTACCTACACCTGGCTTTTGGTTACCCTAGGATCATGGTTAATCCCACATCTCTTAATACCACTTAAAATGTAACTTAAGTAGTGCTAACCAGAGTTTGATATCATATATAGCAGCTTCTTTATAGTCATTTTTATAGTCATTTATGCCCACAGACTGGTTTTACTAGTAATGGTTATATATTTGTTGTAAGTCCTTTTGAATTGAGAAATACAGTGGCTTTTTTGTAGTCTTATGTGACCTTGCAACATTTTAGTTCACTTAATGTTTATCAGCAATTAGTTAATTGGTAGTTTGTGCCTACATTGACACTAATATTCTCAACTTATAAGAACTTATTTAATGGCTGCTATCTTTATTTGGAATAATTAGCATATCAAAGGAGTGTAGCATAATGATAGATTAGACTTGTATTTAATTTCATTTCCAAGGCAAAATGTCATTTTCCTATACTCTTTTGATATCTGCAAGGAGCCTCTCTGGAGAATAGTTATATAAAGGAATCATTATGATCCAAGAAATATTGTCTCTTTTGAATAGGTGTGTCCTCAGCTGGTACCACGATTCACATTTGAATGTTCTTTAGTAAAATCTTAAGTAGTCATAGACTTAAGGAACTACAAAGATAAATTGCCAAATCTTCCTAATTGAAAGCATTTTCTATTTAATTCCACCAGTTTGAACCTTAAAACCCAAATTATTTCTCCCATTACAAAAGCAAGCTCAGTGGTTAATTTTCATTCATTTACTCATTCTTTCCATCATTCTTGCATTTTTTCCAGCCAATTTGATGTACTGTGTTCCAGACACTAGGGATGCAAAAATGATCAGGAAAAGCTCCCAGACTCCAAGGGGCTCATCTATCGTGAATATTCACAAGAAACCACAGGAACCCATTTCTGTTGTAGTCAAGTCAAAGCCACTGTTACATCTCAGCAGCTGAATATCGTGGCTATTATTGCCTCCCCATATATAAATATATGAGTGCCTCCACAGGCTTTTATAAAGGTGGAAGGCAGTATTCTTTAGCTTTAGCAGATTCGGCATCTTTCCCTGCATTTTAGCCTGTGGCAGTTTCAGATGGCACAGATAGAAAGCCCTGAAAATGTATACTTGTACACTTAAAAATGTCCCTTACTACGTTAAAACCATCCTCTGTTTTTCAAATGCTGCCATTAGTGGTTACAATAATCATCTGTAATGTTAGCTTCTAAGAACCATGGTACAAGGACTTCTTTTCTAATTTCCCAAATGGGAGGGAACACATGTTCAAGCCTGTTAGAGCTGCAGAAACTGGAAACAGCACTGTGTGTATTTGTATTTTGGGAACTCTTTAGGCTTATTTAAGCACTCAAAATCAAACTTAGGTATCCATTAGGAATCAAATATCAATTCAGGGAAAACTCCTGTACTACACCAAGAAGAATAAAACATATTACAGAAATTCATGAAATGAACTCCTGGAAACTAAATAGTTTTATATTCAGACCAATGTTTCATGTACTTTTTACAGGATGTCAGATGGTAAATGTTGATGATGTAAGCCAGGGTCACTCCTTTTCTGTGGATTATTAAAGCATTTCTGTTCTTTCCTAAAATAATAGTGAGATAGATAGGGAGTTACAATGTAGGAAAAGGAAATAATTATAAATTATCCATAGGTATATGGAATAAAGCTACCAGTTAAAAAAGATTTCAGGCTGGGTGCAGTGGCACACACTGGTAACCCCAGATCCTGGGGTGGCTGAGGCAAGAGGATTACAAGTTTGAAGCCAGCTTTTGTGATTTAGTGAGACCCTGTCTCAAAATTAAACCAAAAAAAAAAAAAAAAAAGAAGAAGAAGAAGAAGAAGGAGGAGGAGGAGGAGGAGGAGGAGAAAAAAAAGAAAAAGGGCGGGGGTGTGGTGCTGATGCTGGGGATATGCTGGGGATGTGGCTCATCCGCTGGCTTCAATCCCTGGTACCAAAAAAAAGGCGGGGGGGGGGGTCAGGGGGAGAGGAGGGGAGGGTGGATTTTAGTGGCCCCTGGATTTTTGTAGTGTGTTTTTACAGGGGTTGCTAATTTGTCACCATAGTCTTCAGCCTCGACCTTCCATAAGGAAACTTCTTCATTTTCTCCCTCAGTTTTGGGGGGGGGAAATGCCAAAACCAAATAAAAACCCAAAGTGGTGCTTCTTATGTAAGAAGGTATTACATATCTACATATAAAATTAAAATAATGGTAGATGAAAAACTAGAGAAATAGTTATATAACCTCGGGGTTATTGACCACATTCAACTCTGTAAGAATCTAATAATTTTTTAATAGTTTTTTTAAAGTTGTAGATGGACACAATTTTATTTATTTTTTTTAATGTGGTGCTGAGGATCGAACCCAGTGCCTCACATGTGCTAGGCAAGCGCTGTACCACTGAGCCACAACCTGAGTCCCCAAAATCTAATTTTTTGTAATGACAGAGAGCCCCCAAAGTAAAAAGTCAAAAGCTAGACTGAGAAAGAGTATTTGTAATAGCTGTGTTTGCAAAGGGCTAATAAGCCTACTAAATAACAATAAAAGAACACGTATATGAAAAATAGGTAAGGAACTTGATGAGGAAATTTATAGAAGAAATTTCAATGTCCAAGAAACATGTGAAAAGTTGTTCAGCCTCATTCTTGAATCTAAATTGTGATACCATTTTCCAGGTCTCAGATTTCCAATACTAAATCTAAATAATAATGGCCAGTGTTATCTAGTTTTCAAGATGAAGGAGATTAAACTCTCTCGTACTGATACTGAAATTTATGGTGCCAAATGTGAATTCCTGCAAATTTTTCAGAAAATGATTGTTTTAGATTCTACTGAAATATAAAATGTTCATATAATCTTTAATCCAAAGAGCTCAGTTTTAGTTGTTGATTAAGAAATAGAAGGATACATACATACAAATACACACACAGGAGTATTTATTGTAACGCTCTTAAGTGGCTAAGAATTGCAGACACCCTGAAAGTCTGAAATCCATGCCACAGAATGTCATGTGGCTATTTAGAAAGCAGTTGGTAGAACAATGTGTACAATATAACTCCATTAGGGAAAACAAAACAGAAGGTTAAAGAGCTGTTTACATGTACATTTTTATGAGCACAGACAACTGACCTACACATGGTTAATACTGCTTACCTTGAAAATTGGTGGGTGAGGTGAGTGTGGAAGAACTTTTTCTTTATAAACTTATATATGGCTTGATTTGTTAAAACCAGCCTAATTTTCGTAACTGAAAAAATTTAAGAAGTTTACAAAAATAAAGAATGGAAACTGAAGGAAAGGCAGCCAAAGAAGTAGGAAAAGACCAGAATATCATTTTTCAGAAGGAAAAAAAAAATTTTAAAAAGAGTCTCTAGAGGCAAGTGATCATCCATGCCAAATACTGTGTGGAATATCAAGTAAGAAAGGACAGAGGAACTCTGCAGTGTTTAGTGGGTACCCTTGGAAATCTCAAAATGGTAGAGTCATTGGGCTCTTCCCATGATGTAGTGGGCTCAGGTCTGAGGGGGTCAGGGAGCAAAGACAACTCTTTCTAGGAGAAAGACAAGAGAATCTGGGGGACTTGAGAAAGTCCAGCATGCTGCCTTTTTAAAAGTTCTAGTTTTTAGGATGGGAGAGACTTTATAGTCCTTGTCCCTGTGTATACATGTCACACGTGTGTATCTTATGGGCACAGTAGGAGGCAGAGCAAGGAGACTGACCATGTCAGAGCTGAGTCAGGTGAGTGTGCTGACCAGCTTCCCAGGCTGCAAGGAAAGAAGGGCTGGGGTTTTAGACAGATGAAGGACATTGTGTCTGAAGTTCTCAATGTTTAGGGGCAGCCAATCTGAAAATCCAGGTTGGGACCACCTGCCTGGTATAGCTGCTGAACCTACCTGCCTGAGGACAGGTAAACTGATCCAGAAATACAGATCAATTCTTTCTGATCCCTGTGGGTGGAAGGTGAACAATTCTATTAAGTATTTAAAATTTTTATATTTGAATTGAGGTCTCTACCAAGTTATTAAGGGTTGCTAAAGCTCTGTATGCACAAATTAAAATCAACATACAGTTCAGTATCTTATTCAGAACTCTGGCAGCCACTTGGTGCTTGGCAGTAATCATAAAACCATGCATGAAGTTATAAGTTGCACAGCTCTGATTCAGGAGACTTCATCAATACAACAGTGTTGGCTTAAATTGGTTATGATACTCAATTGCTGTTATTCTCCCTCTTTAATTAAAAATTATAGTAAGTTTAGCTTTATCATTATCGGTTTAGCTTATGGTGGTCCAAGTGTGCATTGGCACATTGATCAGTAATAAACATATTTGGATCAAAAATGTTTTGTCCTTTAAGATTCTTATAACTAGGCATTTAAAGATATGTGTCTTGGGCTGGAGATGTAGTTCATTGGTAAAGCACCTGCCTAGCATGAGCAAGGCCCTGGATTGATCTTTAGCACCATAAAAAAAAAAAAAAAAATATATATATATATATATATATATATATATATATATATATATATATATAATATGTATGTGTTTTGTGGTTCCCCTGTCAATCATCTGTGGTCACTTTGCTGAAGTACATGTATACCTAGCCCCCCTGCTGTTTGCTTTTATGGTGATAAACTTCAGGGTGATGCTTCCTGGGAATTTCTGCTATTTAAATAACTTACAAAATACTGTAAAGGTAGAAATAATAAGATTACTGGGTATTGTAACCTTTTGTTCATGTTTTAGGCTGTAAAGCATGTTTATAGCAATATGTTTACTACAATTTGTTAATTATGGTTTTTTGTCCAATTCTTTGTTAATGCCGGATTTGCTCCTCTCCTCTACCTGGAATGTGGGAATGAGTGAAATAGGTGGGGGTCTTGTGCCTCTCCAATAGTGGCAGGCTTTGGGCAGAAAGTTTGAGAGCCATCACTCCAAAAAAGTTATGAGGTATGTGGGAAAGGATGTGCTGAGCTGCTCAGTTGGAATATGGGGAACTCACAACCACAGCTTCAGGGCCAGGGGACTGTGAGATGATATTCAGACAGCAGATGCTCATGATGTTGTCTTTTTCACTTCCTATCTAAGGATGTAAATGAAGATCCTGGAGAAGATGTGGCCCTCCTTTCTGTCAGTTTTGAGGACGCTGAAGCCACCCAGGTGTATCCAAAACTGTACTTGTCACCCCGAATTGAACAGTAAGTGTCAGGGTCATTAAAGTTATGTAGCCTGTTGCTTCTATTTGCTAACCAATGTGTTTCACTCTCTTTTGCCACTTATGAGCTCTTAAAATTATTTCTCTTTTTTAACCTTTGATTCCTTAAAGACTTGTTGCATTAGTTGTTTTGATTGAAGAGTATGCAACTGTAGTATTTTAATGAGTCTTATTGTATTCGTTGTATGAATATTGTGCCTACAGATACTTGAGAGAAAAGTAGGTTAGAGTCCAAAATTGTGACTTCCTCCAAGTGTCCCTTAGAGTTCAAATAGTTGTAACCTAAAGAGGACTTCTAAACAATATCTGACTTGACTTTACATGTAATCATTAGAGTTATTTGTAAAACAAAACTAGTTGCTTTAAAAAATTAAGCAGTTAATTCAGAAATTAGTAAAGGTAGTATTAAAAGCAGATAGTTTTAAGTTGGGCATGGTGGTATATTTCTGTAACCCCAGCTACTTAGGAGGCTGAGGCAGGAGGATCACAAGTTCAAGGCCAGCCTGGGCAATTTCGTGAGACACTGTCTCAAAATAAAATTAAAAAAGGGCTGGGAATGTAGTTCAGTGCTAAGCACTTGCCTAGCATGCATGAGGTCCTGGGCTCCATTCTCATACAGAGGGGATAATGGAGTAGATAGTTTAAAAAGATGATTTTTGATTATTTCTTTCAAAAAAATAGCTGTATATAATTTTATCTAATGTTCAACTACATGGTAGAAGTAGTTTGCTATCTCACTTGTGTTCTAACCAGTGACTTTACTCATTGGTATTGAGTTTTATAAGGACAGGCTTCACAATGTGCTTATTGTTGGCTAAATGCTTTAGAAGCTTATTCTACTTCAAAGGAAGCTGAGGTTCATTGAAAATGGATTATAAGCAGATTTGGTTGGGAACTTCTGACAGGACAGATTTTTCATCAGCAAAGAGAGTTTTTTAGACTCTGACTGAAATGTATTATTAAAGTTCTCTGTAAGTCATTTAGTCAGGGTTGACTGATTTCTGTCCGTGAGTAGATGTGGTCACCATCCAACATTCATATACTGAACCATTTCCACCCGCTTTGACCTTAGCTGCTTTAAGTTATGACTCATGGATATCCCATCTTACTGATATGATATGGCTGCTTATGCCAAAATGTGGGAGATTATAAAGATCAATAATCTACAGGCACGCTCTCGTTCATTTATATATCTCACAGCATCAAAACAGGATTTTACAGTAGCAGGTGCTTAATGATTGTTTGGTTTTGAATTGAAAATACTGACCCATGTTAGTAAGAAGCCATGGGTGGGCTGCTGGAGGCAGTGCAGTAAAGTGGGACGAGGTAGGGGTCTGGAATCAGGCAGATCTGGTTTCAACCCAGGTTCTGCCACTCACCAGCTAGCTAAGTATTCAACATCTCTGAGCTTGTTTCCTCCATCATAAAATAGGGATAATAATACCTATTTCATAATGTTGTTTTGAGGATTATATTAAATACTGTTCATAAAGCATTAACTGCAGTACCTGGCAGTCTAGCAAACACTGAGCAAATAGTAGCTATTAGTGATGTTATTATTACTGATACAGTTCATAGCAGGAGAATGAGTGAGCAAGTATTTGGCAGGACAAGCTGGGGCAGAAAAGGAGAAGATTGGTAAATAAGTGAGCAAATGCTAGTTCTCCAGGAACCTCTCAGTATGTTCTTTTTTTAGGGGGTGGGGGTACCGAGGATTGAACTCAGGGACACTCACTCATCTACTGAGCCACATCCCAGGCCAATTTTGTATTTCGTTTAGAGACAGGGTCTCACTGAGTTGTTTAGCACTTCACCTTTGCTGAAGCTGGCTTTGAACTCGTGATCCTCCTGTCTCAGCTTCCTGAACTGCTGGGATTACAGGTGTGCACCAAGCACCCAGCCCATTAATGAGTTAAATTAAGAGGATGTTTTGGTGGTGAGAAAAGAAAGTTAATGAAACAATCTCAAGATGCAGGGGAAATGAACAGATTCATTAATTAGTCCACAGGCAAGAAATTTCCAACCCAGAAAAACATTTTGGCCAACAGCCAGATTATTTTTCTTTAAAGATACTATACCTCATTTGCCAATAAACCCGCTAATAAAGTATTCTTACTCTAAAAATATTTAGATACAATGAGATAAATTAGTAAGAAAGGACATATTATAAAAGTCATTTTTCTTATTTTTAAAATCTACCTTTCAATATGTTCTCCCTCTTTTTTAGGTTAAGAAATGGCTACAGCATATCTTTCCAGATCAGTTGCCTGTTACTTACCCTCAAAAAGACTGTCCTTTTTAGCCGGGCTCATTTGAAGTTTTCTAGTTCTCTTCTACTCTCTTGCCTTTGTGCCTTCTGCTAAAGCTGTTTCTTCCATGTACCAGGTCCTTCTCTAACCTGCTCTTCTTATTGAAATATACATTTTCTAATCCTTATTCAAATGCTGTCTCTACGAACCATTTTCCCTGAGCACAATTAATCTAGCCTTCCCTGGAGCCCTTTGTAACACTGAATTTATATTAATCTTATAATCTACCCACATTGCTTTAGTTTGTGACATATATTTTTAAAATCTTTTGCTAAACTGCAGACTAGTACTAGAGTATGGAATGAGTCTTGTCCATCCTTTAATGCCTTGCGTAACTGTGGTGCATGGTAACAATGGCCTCATTGGCAGCTTTATAGGTTCCTAAGTATTTCTCACACACAAAAAAAATTGGAAAGTGCTGAACTAAAAGGAAAGGTCTTAAACTTTTCCTGGTTGACACAACTTCAATTGGTATAACTGTACTTGTAATATCAAAGTAAACAACCCAAAGTTCTTAGTATCCTTAAATAAAGGTTTTCAAAATGAGATTTTTAGAGAAGGGGTAAAATAGAAAGTAGTAAGCTTAGGGTACGACTTTGTAAGGGCTTACATATTTGCTAAAGTTATTGTAGCAGTTTCCCCTTATCTCCAGTTTCACTTTCTGGGGTTTCAGTTACCTGTGGTCAACTATGATCTGAAAATATTAACTAGAAAGTTCTAGAAATGAACAACTTACAAGTTTTAACTTGTACAACACTCTCAGTAGCATAATGAAATTTTGTGCCATACTGCTCAGTTCTGTTCAGTTCTGTATGTGAATCATTCCTTTTTCCAGCGTTTTTATGCAGTATATGCTACCTGCCTGTTAATCACTTAATAGCTATCTTGGTTACCAGATTGGCTATTATGGTATCAGTGGGTGTGTTCAAGCAACCCTTATTTTAATTAGTAGTGGCCCCAAAGTATAAGAGTAGTGACACCAGCAATTCAGAGATGCCAAAAAGAAAAAAGGGTGAAAGTTCTCAAAAAAGAAAAAAAGAATTAAAAAGCTGGTATGCTAAGATTACTAAGATCTCCAATTAAAAAAAAATCTTCTATTTGTGAAATTGTGAAGAAGGAAAAGGAAATTTGTCATAGTTTGTCTGTTGTAACTCAAGCTATAAAAGTTGTGATCTGTCATGTTGTTAATTTCTTATTGTGTCTTATTAAACTTTATCACAAGTATGTATGCATAGGAAAAAGCATAGTACATTTAGGATTTGGTACTGTCTGTAGTTTCAGGCATTCTACTGAGGGTCTTAGAACACATTCCCCATGGATAAAGGGGAAGGACTGTAATGCAGAGTCCAGAGCATAGAACAGAAGTAATGACATTTCAGGAAGGCCTTGGCAATGGGATAGGTTTTAAGAACTGAGTCAAGAGGGGTTGGTACCATCTTTGATAGTGTTAAGCTCTGTTCTGTTACCTGGGTCTCATACTATCTGGTCAACTCTCTGCCATCCAAACATTAGTTATAGACTCAGATATGGAAAGTTCTTTTAGGAATCATGGGAAACATATCCCATGTGTACCTGCCCAAAGCTGATGCCCACCTCTTGCCTTCTCTGAAGTTTGTGCCTCTTTTGACTTCTGCCATGGCTCTGTCTAGGAAGTCCCAAGCCCTGTGCAGCAGGAGGACCAGTAACCTAATCCACACTGGTAAAAATTATCAGGAGAAGGCTTGTGTTCCCATGTCACAGTGTCCAGGCAGAGACAGAGGTCTTGAACTGGGAGGAACCCTGTTCTGGTCTATCTATTAACATCTTCCCCAGCTTGTCTCTGCAGCGGGTAAGGACATTATACTCACATTAATTAGTGCCAGAAATTGGAAAAGAAAAAGACTTTGGTTCTTGTCATCACACATAAGAAAAAGGATCAATTTGTCATATCCTAAAGATTTCTAAAGACACGAACACCAAATGTCCCTACATTAGACAATCTCGAAGAAATGGAACATATGTTGGATCCATTGGTAAAACATTCCCCAGTGTATTATGATTTGATGAAACTCTGAAATGCAGTCCCACTTCTGAAGTCTCTGTTCATCCAGGGTCTAGGAATAGCTGTCTGGTGCCCGTGGCAGCCCTGCTGAACATGGCTGCTGCCCATGTGTTGAGATACCTGTTGTTTTCCATTCTCCTACTGCACATGTGTATGGCTTGCGAAGTCAGTGGTTCTGAGAAGAACTTTGTGTTCTTCATGCACAAGGGACATTTATGAAATAAACATATTTCAGGCTTTATACATTTGTTTTTCAAGGAAACACAATTATCCAGTTGAATTAGCCTCTGAGTTCTGTTCACTGAAAATAATAAATTGTGAGTTATGCAAAACAAAAAAGGAAGAAAGAGAGAAAGAAAAGAAGGAGCTCTAGTAGTCAGTGATGCAAAGTAGATTTTGGTTGACTATTAGGAAAAAGAAAAATATAGTTTCTAAACCAGTTGCCTTTTCTTTTTCCTGGCAGAAAAGCTGTGGATTTAAAGGTTACGCCATCAGAGCTGGCACTAAACATGCCCTACCTTTCCCTTGTTCCCAGACTGTTGGCAGTTCCCACAGTGAACCCAAAGGTTAAATGGGCATCAGAGACTATGCAGTCCTCCCCTGCCTGCAAGGTGTGGGCCCTCTTGGCTCCAGCCAGCTGGTGGGAGTGGTTTGAAGAAAGCCAGCATCGTCACTCCCTGTGCTGTTCCCACTCAGTGCATAAAAAGACGACTTCAGCCCCTGAGGCGGACCAGGTGGCATCTTTCACAAGTACAGAATTTGTTTTTAGAACTTTTTGTTGTTAAGTTACGATCTGCCTTGGAATAAGTACTCAGTTTACCAGCCCATAAATGCTCACCATTAGCAAGGCCTGCGCGCTGCAGGCATGCGTGCGCTCATTCCTGAAACACAGCAGCCCAGTGAGAATTGGCCGAGTGTGAGGCCCTTTACTAGGTGCTTTGGAGACTGTCAGCATACGTGCAATATGGCCCATGGCCTTAATTTGTTTATTGTATAGGAAGGGGGATAAGAACAAACTTGCAAGTTGCAACTTTTCATTAATAAAAATGTCACAGTAAAATTTGGCATCAGAAGCCTCTGTCCCTCCACTCAATGGCCAGCCATCTTGGTTCAAGTGACTTAAGCTTTTTGAGCTGTATTTCTTCTTCTGTAAAGGGGGCTACAGAAACTTCAGTTGCATGCTCAGTGCTTCTTGAATTATGTGGGTACTGAAGAAAATACTTATTCTGTAAGAGGTTGAGGGAGGAGACATTTTCTTTTGGCTTGGTGGAGAGGGACCTTTGGAAGCTTTGGAAGCCTGGCTCTGCCAATGTAATGTGGCTTCTCTAGAGATTAATTATATAATTCTGTAACCATAATAAAGATGCATTTGTTGAGTACTTTAAAATGTTCACATTACTTTTCATTCTACCCTCCTCAATGATCCTCATGATAGTGTTCCTAGCATGTGTGTCCCATTCACAACATGGTGTTCTTAGACCCTTCCTGGTTCTTTTACTGCCTTTACTTCCTTTTTTCAATTCATTAAATTATGCTAAATTGTTTCCCCTGGTTGTATTCCCAAGCCATTTTCATGGCCTTACTTTTTTTGTGGATGACCCCCAACTTCCCCTTTCTACTTTCTAGTTACATGATCAAATGTCCACATGTTCAGTTGTCCCCCCAGTTTAAAATGTCTAAAGCTAAACTCATCATTCCCCCAATGAGTTAATAACATTTCTTCTTTGCACCCTGTTTCTTTTTATGATACTCTTCCTCTCTTCTGCTCAGATGCTGTACCTTAAAGTCACCCACCACACCCCTCCCACTCTGAGCTGGCCAATAGTTTTGTATTAGAAATCCTCTTCTCATGCTCTCTTTCATTCTTCATCATTCCTACTGGCATTACCTGGCTCAGTCCTTCATTGCCCTATTTCCTGATGGCCTTTTAACTTCCCATCTCTTCCTGTTTAGCTTCCAATCAACTCCCAGTTTTAACTTCCAGTTTATTCCTTTCCAGCACAGAACTGATACTCTTCCTGAAGTAAGTTCTAATCATGAAATGTCCTTGCACAAAACTGTCAATGCCAACTGGACTGGTACACAGCTCTCAATGTGACTCTCCTGCATCCTTTCAAGGCTTCTCAATGACCAATTTCTACATGGAATCTTCTTGACCACCACCACCTGCCTCCTGTATAAGACAACAATTTTCCCTCCTGTGTTGGTGCCTCTTATTATCTTACTGTCTCCCTGGACTGTAAATTCCTTAAGGATTGGGCCTCTGTTTCCATCAGTTGAGGGCCAAAGAACTTTAGCCCATCTCTAGCCAACCTGGCCCTGCGCAGGGCCCTACTAGAGCTCAGCCCATTTCTCACTGATGGGACTCCTCACAGGAACAAATAGCTGAGATCCATGTGCAGTAAAGGCAGGTGGTCTCCATGGTCATCTCTTGTTGCTGAGCCTTTGACTCACCAGCAGGTTAGTTTCCTTCATGGTCCTCTGGTCTTGTTTCTGAGAAATGGAACCAAATGGAACTTCATTTGGTTCAAGTGGGTCCTCAGCTGAGTCCTGGAGGTGGTGAGTGTGGTTTTGTTCTCCTGTGACCTCTCATCTCCCCCTATTATGGCCTCTCCTGCCTCCTTTCCCCTGCTTTTAAGCTACAGTGTCCCTCTTAGGACATTTGGGCAGCCTGTAACCCACAGAGGCTGGAATAAACTGAAACTTAATAAAGAGCCTGCAAAAATGTAAAGGGAGCTGAAAATTAAAATAATACTAGAAATTATGAGTGAGGATATTAAATTCAGATAAAATAGTTTTTAATGCAATAAGCAAATCTAATATATTATTTTACTGAAATGTACTACTGAACTCAATATTTAACATAATGGAATATTTTCATGTTCAATGCTCAAAAGAATTTTAGAAAAATTATATAACTGAGTACAGATAAATTTGAAAGAAAAGGTAATTCTTGTCTTTAAAAAATTCCTCTATTAGTTGTTGCAAAAAAGGAGACCCCTAAATCTCTTGAGGTGATTTTGTGTCAGGATATAAGTAATAGAACATCATAGTAAACCTGGTTTAATTTAGCCTTACTAATGTTTACTTGAGTCAACTCAGATAATCCTACAATAAATGTTGTGCTCCTGGAGAGTTTTTTTCTCTTTGATAAATATACAGTCCAGAATATGCTAAGACAACCAGCTGTCAGGAGAGAGGCATATTTAGTTTTGGTGGAAAGGAGATGTCTTAGCCTCTAGGGACTTTAGATGTTCGTTTTACTAGTCTGGGAGCAAGGCCAAAAGGGTTCTTCATGACTTAGAATGGATTTAGAAAAGTTTATCAAGTTTTCATTAGTGAACTTGGCCCTTTATTTTGCCTGTGCTTCCCAAAAGATCAAGAACTCAGCCTTGGCTTTGAAATATTACCAAAAAAAAAAAAAAAAAAAAAAAAAGTAGAGCAGAATTTAGTTGGGGGAGAAAAATCAGCCCCCAAATATCATATTTTTGGGAACATTCTCATGTAGAACTCCCACCTCACCAGCCGCTTAACTTAGTGATAGCTCAGTATTTTTATTTAGGCTTCTTCTCAGAAAATACGCATTTAGAAAGATACGTGTAAATCTGCGATAACTTTGATCTCATTGGTACTTTTTTCTTAAACTCACTTGACCTTTAAGTTCAGTTTTGGGGTTATTTTCTGTCTAGAGGCAGTTCTGTGCCTTATTTCTCTTAAATACTGTCCTCTCTACAGTATAATGATTAGCTGAAAGCTGTAAGATGTATTGTGTCTTCATTTACAATATCAGGCCTAACATTTTTCTTCTAAACCTCTCAAGGGTTTTTAGCAGTTTTTTCCTATAACAAAGATGAGATTTTTATGATTTTCAGTGTAACATTATTTTTTAACAGCAAAACTCTGAACAATCATTACTATTTTATGCAGTCACTGCTTACTTGTATTTATTCACAAATAGGAAAATGTCCTTTGTTGGAGAGTCCGAGATGTAAAGTGGCAGTTAACAAAAACATTGTGCCAGAGTGTAGGTAGAAGCAGAGAATTTAGAATATGGAAGAAGAAATGCCCTAAAATGTTCCCAATCTAATGGAAGATACCAGCCCTCAGAGGGAGGAATACAGTGAATTTCAAACAAGCTAAATAAAAGAAATTGACACCTGGATGCATCATAATGACACTGCAGAACACCAAAGATTGAACACAGAATTGATGTATGTTTAAAGGAAGAGCAAATTGACACAGACCTCTTTGAAAATCTGATGAGAGCAATGGACTTCACAGAAGCAAAATGTTTAGTTGTGAGAACAACATACCTGCCTAAAGCCAGTTTCTGCAATTCATTTAAGGATCATTGTTCTAGATTTCTTCATCTTTGCTGCTTCCTATACTGTCTCATGCTAGAATAATTAGTGTAGCTTCAAATCTAATATCCAAAGTACAAATTATCATCTAATGGTTCCTGTCTCCCCTGCCCCCCAGATTCTCCTATGTTCTTTATTTTCATTAGTGTTTTTTTTTTAAATCCTTCTAGTGACTCTGACCATGAAACCAAGGTATGTATGTATTTTGACCTTCCTCTTGCATTGTTTCCTATCTTAACAGCAACCAGTTGATTTTGCTTCCACATTGACCTCTCCCAACCTTATTTCAGGCCTCTGTATAGCTTACTTTTTGCCAGATTGATCTTCCTGAAGTAGAGCCTAGGTCCTGTCATTCCCTTTATGCCCCATTGCTGGACAGGCCATGTTTGCTTGCCTACCACACTCATGTCCCTGTGTGCCATCCAGCCACCTGAACCTTGGGGTCCAGCCAAGGTTTGATGCTCTTGGGGATTCCCCTTCACTTGAGGGGAATGTAACTATCTTTGTTTTAAAGTATTGTGTAGCAGAAGATCTCTAGGTTACCTAGTCAGCCATGTTGTCTGCCAGCATTGTGTTTCAATTGTTCTGCTTTTCCACAAGGATTGAAGACTGGGATTATGGATGCACTCTGAATGGTATTCTAGGAAAATTCTAGCTGCATGGTTATTGAAACACTTTCTAGTTCTTCTTGTGCTTTTAGATTAAACTTGTGTTCTTTGAGATCACGTATCTGAGTTATTGTTCTCTCTAACTAGACAACTGACTGGTTTGCTGGCATCCACTCCTTCCCTACTTCCATCTAGTTCCTATATTGCAAAGAAAGGGGTTAGGGGAGGGAGAGAGAGAGGTTTTTTAAAAAAACCCAATCTGGCAGGGCATGGTGGTTGCACATCTGTAATCCCAGATACTCAGGAGGCTGAGGCAGGAAGATGGCAAGTTCAAGGCCAGCCTCTGTAATTTATCGAGACCCTGTCTCAAAAAAATAAAATAAAATAAAAACATTTCCATCATCCTAACAATTGGTGCCTATTTGTAGTTAAGCCATCCTGCCACCTCATGTAAAAGGTATTGACATTAAAAACAGGTCATCACACTTAACAAGGACTGGGATAACTGCCCCACAGAAATAAAATAATTTTAGCTGGGCACAGTGGCACACACCTGTAATTGGAGTGGCTTGGGAGGCTGAGGCAGGAGGATCACAAGTTCAGAGTCAGCCCCAGCAAAATCGAGGTGCTAAGCAACTCAGTGAGACCCTGTCTCTAAATAAAATACAAAATAGGGCTGGGGATGTGGCTCAGTGGTCGAGTGCCCCTGAGTTCAATCCCTGGTATTCTAAAAAAATAAAAATAAGTTTAAAAAGCTGGGATATATTTAGTGGTGCAACACCCCTGGGTTCAGTCCTCAGTACTGCCAAAAGAAAAGAAAAGAACCACCATGAATCTGATCTCATCATTCTGTTACTTAAAAGCAAAGCTCCTTATTTTTTTTCACAAATGATCACTCATCAGTGTGTCTAACCCAGTGTTTCTTCAGCCTCTCCCAGCATATTTTTTTTCCTACCTGTATTCAATCTGTCATCAAATTTTAGTACCTTATTCTTCATACTGTCTCTAAGTCTGACCTCTACCAGGTCTTTAATTGCTCCTAGCCTTTTGTTTCAGTTCTCTTCCCCTTTAATCTTTTATGTCAAATACTCAATGGAACGAGAAACCAGGATATAAAAAAGGTGGCTTAAAATTATGAAACAGTTGGTCATCGACACTGTTATCCCAGTCCTTGTTAAGTGTAATGACCTGTTCTTAGTGTCAAAATCTTTTATATGAAGTGACAGGAAGGCTCCACTACAAAGAAGTAGCAATTTTTAGGGTTATGGGACTGTTCTGTGCCATGATTGGGGAGGTGGGCACAATTCTAAGCATAGAGCTGTACCTCATCAAGAGCAAACTGTACTGGGGGGTGGAAGATAATTTTAAAAACAGTTCACAGACTTCTAGAAATGAAAGTCATACTTTAAAAAAAAAAAGAAAGTCATACTTTTTGTATTTCATTCTAAATAATTGATGACTTCATAATGCCTTTTAAAATATGCTTTTATTAATACCAAGAGTGTGTAGACATTTGAAAATGGATACATATATGTACACATTATGTATATGCTCGATGCATGTGGATGTGTGTATATATGCATGTGTGTGCATGATACTTGTAGCTGTGTGTATGCATATGCATAGATGTGTATGTACACACACACACACACACACACACACACACACACACACTGTCTTAGTTAGCATGGACTTCTATAACAAAACACCATAGACTGGTGACTTAAATGACAGAAATTTATTTTTCACATTTGTAAATATCTAGAAAGTCTAAGATGAAGGTGCCAGCAGATTTGGTGATGGCCTCCTTCCTGGTCTGCACATGACTACCTTCTTGCTGTATCCTCTCATGGCAAAGAAAGGCACTGGTATGTCTTCCTCTTCTTATAAGGATCCTTATCCCCTTGTGGGGACTGTACCCTCATGACCTTTCTAAACCTTATTACCTCCCAAAGGACCTTGCTTCTTACTACCATCACATGGGCATCACAGCTTCAACATGAAAATTTTAACAAGCATTCAGTCTTTAATGACACATATATGTATACATAAGTGTATGACCTACACACGTACACACAGCATTTATTCTGTCTTCAGATCATGCTGAGTGCACAATAGGTTAGTAAGCCTGCTCTGTAAACTCCAAGGCCCCATGGTGCCATAAGACAACAGACTGGGAACATTTTTATAGGGGATATACAATGAATGATCATTTTTTCAAGAATACTTTGTTTGGATTTATTGATACTTGCATAAGTAAGAGCACATTTTAACCTCTTTCTTTCAAAGTAGCTAACACAATTACTATGTTAGGAAAGAATTTGTAAACCCAGTTGTTTTGTCTCATAGTGGGACAGATCACGAAGAGCCCTGCCACTCTCTAATGCCTCACTGCCCAACACAGACACCCAGTTCCCTAATTTAATTGGTAGTAGGGACTGAAGAATCCCAGAAAGAGCAAGAGTCCAGGGTATTGAACCAGTGTTTTGGAGCTTTCCTCTGATGTTTTGGCCTTGACCTCCATGAAGCTTTTGTGGTTCACATCACTTCTCCCAGGGCTCCTGGCTCTCAGGTGGTCTATCTTTTCTCATGTCAGTAGATTTCTTTTGACACAGTGATCTGAATTGGTATATTGTGAGAATAAAGTATTTTATTTAGTTTTCAGAACAGAATGTGAATGTGGACAAGGGGATGTATGTCAGTCGAGTTTTAAAAATGAAGTTGTTCATCTTCTCCATAAAAAGTATATGGTGTATTTTGTCCACAGCTTGGTTTCAAAGGGTAATTATTTAGTCCCTAAAGTAATGGCCTTGTTCCTGATTACAAGTGTTTGGTCTAAGTGGGTAATGACTAAGGCTCTTAATGTGTAAAATTCATATATAAAGTGGAACTCCTTATACTGTTGTTGGAGGAGGAAAGGTTCTAATACCAGTGTTGTCAGATTTTACTGTGTGAAGTTTTATTAGAAAGCATGTAATTTGATCCTGGTATGTCTGATTTTGAGTTCCATAATAGAGGGCTAATGATTATATTGGAGTTTTTCTGTACTTGTTAAAATTCAGACACGCTGTCTTTTACTAACAGCACTAATGACTTAATGAATGGAGTAGCCTTTGGTTGAAAACAAAACAGATGATGAGTTAACATAATATTGTCAATAGGGCTGTAAGAGGGAGTGAACATTCCATCTGTGAATATTATCTTTTATAGACAGTTTCGACAAAATAGAGGTCATTCCTGAGAAAGTCTGAAATCTACTTCCTCACTAGATTTCAGCTGAACCAGACCATTAATTTGAAGAAGTTCTATACATCAGTGGAAATTTTATTTTACTGACAGTCTTCTTTTTCCGACAGGCATAGAACTTTCCCCTCCCGCCTTTTAATCCTTGCCTCCCTACTCCACCCCAATCTTTTAAAAGTATGGTGTAAGATTGAGCTGCTTTGTGCCAAGTTTTCATCCTGGAACAGATTTTTATAGCCATGTTTCTCTGAGAAAAGGAGTTTATGACCAAATGGTGATAACGCTTCCATGTTTTCATTTCCTCCTCTGATCTAGTATTTTTTTCCTAACTTAAACTTCGTCAAAGTTTAGTGTGACTAACTTAATGTGTTTAAAGCTAAGGAAAACTGTTTTAAAAACTTTTAAGGCTTTATCAACTATAATGTCATATAAAATTCCTTGCAAATAAAAAAAACAGGTTGTAGACATTGTCATTTTAAAATTTTAGATTTTTCTGTTCACCTAGAATAATAAAAAAAAAAAACCCTCAGAATATTCGTGTATAGATGCAAGTTATTTTGATGTTTGGTCTTTGTTTATTTCTATTGTTAGGGTTATTTACCAGAGACTATGCATTTACTTCTTGCATATTTCTTTTTTTTATTTTAGTTTTTGGTTACTGGAGATTGAACTCAAGGGCACTAAACCACTGAGCCATATCCCCAGCCCTATTTTGTATTTTATTTAGAGACAGGGTCTCACTGAGTTGCTTAGCACCTTGCTTTTGCTGAGGCTGAACTCATGATCCACTTGCCTCAGCTCTGAACTCATGATCCACCTGCTTCAGCCTCCTGTGCTGCTAGGATCAGAGGCATGCACCAACATGACTGGGTGCAGACTTCTTTTTTAAAAGAAATAAACTGGTGCAATGCAAATGGTGGAAACAACCAAAATGGTTAGGAGTGTTTTAGTAGGGAAATAACCTTGATGTCTAGCAATTGATGAATGGATGAAGAAATTGGGATATATATATATATATATATATATATATATATATATATATAGAGAGAGAGAGAGAGAGAGAGAGAGAGAGAGAGAGAGAATGAATACTAGTCAACCTTAACAAAGAGCATTATGCTTAAAAAAAAAAGCCAGACACAGAAAGAAAAATACTGCAGGATTTTACTGATATGTAGAATCTTTTTTAAAATATCAAGTACATTGAAATAGAGAACAGAGAATTGAAGAGGACAAGGAAGTGGAGAGAAGTAGTTTAGAGACTACAAATTTGCAGTTATGCAGAATGAATGAATTTTGATATATAGTATATAGCATGAGGACTATTGTTAATAATATCATATACCAAAAATTTTCTGAGAGTATAATAAAAAAAAAGTAAAAAGCTAAGCATCAAAACCATGTTATTTACTTCTGCTAGGAGAATGCATGTGCATGTGTGGATATCCTAGAACACTACTGAACACCTTTGTCACATGTTTTAAGTGTTCAGCTTTTTTTAGGGTTGAACATTTTATTTACATTAAGTTTTAAAAGCTTTTCATTTGTTTTTTTAAATATTTATTTATTTATGTATCTTTAGTTTTAGGTGGATACATTAGTTTGTTTTTATGTGGTGCCAAGGATCGAACCCAGTGCCTCATGCATGCTAGGCGAGCACTCTACCACTGAGCCACCACCCCAGCCCAAAAGCTTTACATTTGTGATGCACAAAGATATGAGTGCTGCTGCTAGAACAAGTTTTCCTTTAGCGTTCCTTGGTTTAGAAGTTGTGGAGCTTTACTATTAATTCGTTTGGTCCTCACAACAACCCTGTGAGGTTGGTTACTACCAGTGTCCCCATTTTATGGATGATGGAACCAAGATTTAGAGGGGGTCAAAAAGTTGCCCAAGACATACACTTCCCAATTAGTGGCACTGCCATTTGACCTGGACAGTTTGACTGTAGCAGGGTTGACAGTAGAGATCACTGGAACTTTAGTCTTATTGGTAATATTTTTTAATTTTTTTCAGGGTGAATTGGCATTCTAATTATAAAATTAAAATTAATTCATTAAAATGTAAAATAACCAGATTGGAAGAAATTTACTAGATATTTACAAAGTCAGTGATGACTGACATACTTTTTGATGGAATCTCTGCTCCACATTTCATGAATGATATTCTTTGCAGGGCAGCTGAACATATGCAAATTGGATGACATACTAGCATATAATCCCTCTTGTCTACCACTTACTTTCTCAATCTTGGCATTGTTGACATTTTGGACTGGATAATTCATTTTGCAGGGATAATTCATTTTTATTCAAAGACACTTAGCAACATCCCTGGCCTCTACACACTAGATGTCAGGAGAATCTACCAACCCCTTGGGACTTGACATTCAACATTGTCTATCCTGGGCAGAAGAGAGGGTTGGGGGCTGGGGCAAAATCATCCCCAGTTGAGCACCAATCTGGCTATGGAACTTTGAAGAGCCTAATTTTACCTGTGCTAATGAGCTTCAGGGAATCCTTCATTCATAGTATTGATGCTTTTCCTTTAGTATGTTTAAAGATTGTCATGCACAACAATTAGAAATTAAAATCAAGCCTTGGACCTTCAGGACTCTCCAGTTACTCTGCTCTTGCCACCATCCCCCCAAACTCCAGCACTCAAGACACTCAGAGCCAGTGCGCCATGTCGCTAGCCTGCTTTTCTGCCTTCCTCCTGTTCTCACTTAATCTCAGAAAGGAAGCCTGCAGGTCTCTACTTGGTACCATATTTAAAGTTTGTTTCTCCATTTGTGTCTTTGATCTTTTTGCTACTTTCCATCCTACAGATAAGTATTTCTTAGTTCAGGGAAGTTTTGTGTTTACATTTTTGGGCTGCTTTTTATAACCTTATCAGAAAGTGCCCCACTCCCAGCCTTTTAGTTCCAGTTCCAAAGACTGACATATCTTGAAGACTATCAGGGCACTGAGCCCAGTTCTGCCTTTTACCCAAATTGTCAGTCTTTGGAAGGTAAATGTAGTTCAGCCAGAAGTGGAATCTTCGTCTCTCCCTTAGGGGCCGCTTTACCCTCTGTGCTGGCCCCCCCTCTCCCCATAAAGATGAAATATGTAGTGATAGGCAAGGCACACACTAGTTCAGACATGGCTTGGTAGTAAGATGGGCTTGGAGGTGAGCCCTGACTTCCACTTTCTAGCTGTGTGAAGTAGTGTAAGTTACTCCTGTAACTCAGTTTCTTCACCTACAACCCTCAAAGAGTTTTGCAAGGATTAGATGAAAGAATGTGTTTGAACTATTTAGAAATGTGCATGGCGTGTCATAAACACTTGGTACTTGGTAAGTTGCTGTTCTTATTACTGTGATCACAGCCAGCATCACTATCTTCTTCCTCCTCCTCTTAAAATGTTCAAGGACCTCTTTTTCAAAACTCCCCTCAGATGCTGAGCATGGAGACCTTAGGTCACGTCAATGACCTGAGCTCATTTAGTGTAAGCTAGTGGGAAAAATGGAAGAATAGATGTCTGAAATGAGGAACTGAAAATTTCTATAAAGGAACAACTCTTGAATTTTGGGGGGAATCTCATGAGACTATCCATGGTCCCCCTTGCCCCAGATCATTTTGCATATTCTGGGGATTCACAGACTTCCTGACATATAATCCCATACCCTTTAGGGATTCCCTGACCCTAAATTAAGAACCCCTTCCCTAAAATTTCTAATTGAGAGAGCAGGGAGATGTCTGCTGGCCACAGTGGTGAGCAAGCTGGCCAAGAATGAGAATCACAGACAAAAATAATCCAGAAGCCACTGAGCCCCAACAGTGACAGCACATTACAAACATTACTTTATTCAATCTGCATGATAACCCTGTGCTATAGAAAGTACTGGCCCTCTGACATATGGGGATGTTATGGCACAGAGATGTTAAGTATTCATCAAAGGGCAACACTGAATATGTGGCAGCATCAGGATTCAAAGCCAGATTTTTTTCTATGCTACCTGCCACTTCCCTGGAGGGTATGCCAGGGTGTTGGAGGCAACAGATCAGGGCTGGGTGTCACCTGCATCAGTACAACCTTGGGATTTGGTTGAAATCAGATTTCTAGGGATGCTCACATTCTGAATCTTAAGTTCTGGAGATGGGCTCAGGAACCTACACTTTTATCAAGTACTCTGAGTGATTCTTAAACTCACTAAACCTTTGAGAATCTCTGATCTTTCTTGTGTGACATGGCTTATGGAAAGTGTTGGCCAGAATAGAAAGACAGAAAGAGGAAGGACAGAAAGAGCTAAGAGAATGCCCTCCAAGTACTCGTTCCTTTAGACACTAACCTCCTCTCCTCTATCACAGCCCTCACTGTTTTAATCCAGGCTCATATTTTAAGTAGTTATCATCAAAGTCAATAATCATCAAATCCAGACTTGGGTCTCACCTTTCCCTTGCCAGAATCCTGGCTTCCTATTTTACTTCTTTCCTGACTTTCATCACCTTTTACAGGTTGTCTTCTGCTCATGTTTTAGTGACCCCTACCTCTAGAGGCCCAGAGAAAAATACACTGGCTGAAATCTGAAATTCTCACCCTAAGTTTAAGGCATTCTGTCATTCTTTCCCTGTTCTTTACTACTTTGCCTCAGACTACTCTTAATTTTCTTAACAAAACTTTCATTAAGGTGTAATCCATATGCAGTTGCCTAATTGAAATGCACAGTTGAGTAGTTTTAGTATATTCACAGAATTGAACAGCTATCACCAAAATCAGTTTTAGAATATTTCCATCACTCCCCCAAAAGAAATCCCACTCCAATTAGCAGTTGTTCTTCATTTTCCACCAACCTTCCCAGCCTCTGGCAACCACCAATCTACTTTCTGTCTCCATGGCTTTGCCTATTTTGGATATTTCATATAAAGTCTAATCATACAATGAGTAGTCTTTGGTGACTGACTTCTTTCTCTTAGCATCATTCATATTTAAGCATATATCGATGCTTCATTCCTTTTTGTGGTGGAATTCTCCTCCATCATATAGATATATCAAATTTTATTTATCTATTCATCAGCTGATGGACATTCCTGTTTCCACGTCTAGTCTATCATGAATAATATTGCTGTGAACATTTAAGTTAGCTTATGTGTTTTCGAATTCCTTGGGAGGGATGCCTATTCAGATCTTTCACCTATTTTTAAATTTTTCTCTTTATTATTGAGTTATAAGAGTTTTTTTATATATTTTCTGGGTACTAGACCCTTATCAGATATATGATTTGCAAATATTTACTCTCATTTTCTGTGTTCTTTTCACTTTTATGTTGTCCTTTGAAGTCAGTCAACTATTTCTTTAAGCTTACTTGTTGAAGTTCCTTTTAGCTATTGTTTCTATCAACTTCCCACTACAGTCATATTTGAAAGTATTCCAGTGTGCGTATTCAACATTTCCTACATTAGATCATTCATGCCTCTGATCAAAGATCCAAATTGCCATTTCTTATTCCCAGAACATTTAAAAATACAAATTACTAGAATAAGATACATTTCATGCATGTATAATTTTATCAAAATGGATTCTACTGTCATTTATAACTAAGAAGAACCAATAAAAATAAATTTTAAAAATTCTGATTACTAACCTAAAATAACCATTACAGGATTCATATTTGGATTGAAAAACTCTTTAAAATTAAGAAGATGGCAAATAATTAGGTAGAAAAATGGGCAAAAAACATGAACAAACTTCACAGACAGGGAAACATGAGTGACTCCTTAAGTATGGACAGTTATATCATCCAGGGGCCTTAAAATATCAAGTGACTGGAACTACGGAGTGAGTTTGGATCATTGCTCAGACTCTGGGATCTTAAGGCTGATCTGGGTTTTTGATCAGAACTACCAGGCCTAGGAAGTTTTAACCCCTGGTAAATCAATTCTCATCCTTGTTTGGATCTTAATTTCCAGAATCACTACATGTATCAAATTTCCAGCATTTCTGGGAATTTCAAGTAAAGTCAATGTGGGACTTTTCCACTGAGTTCAAATATGAATTAAGTTTTCTGATTTCAGTAGATTTTTCTAGACCCAAAATTGGACTAGGAGCAGAACAGGACATTCTAAAGGTTTTGCCCATTCCAGATCTAAAAATTTGGCTTCTTTTTAGAGATCTGAAATGAGGAATTTTTTCACTTTCTTTTACATCATTTGCATTTTATCACCTTTATGATCTAATGCTCTCTTCTCCAAAGAAATTAAATTCTTTAAAAACATTATTTAGATATTTTGCTCAATCTTTTTATTTATTTATTTTTATTTTTAAGGAAGAAAGGACAAATGGCAAGAAATACATTAAAATTTATCGTTTTTCCCATTAGGAAATTCTTCCAATAGTGTGCCAAATTCCATGTGGATGTTACACTTGCTTTGTTTTGTGTTTCTGTCCGGTGCAGCACAGGGCATTTGGCTTCCTTGGTCCTTGCCTGTGGGATAAGTAACTCCTTAGTAATTGAGACCACTTGATACATCTCCATACATTTCTATATGCCCCATAAAGGGAGTACTATCCCAATTGAGAAAGAAGGTAATCCACAGTTCCAGAGGGTGGGCTGAATACCTTCTTATTTTGTTTGAGAGTCTTATTTGTGTTCTTAGAATAGACTTCTAGGAATCACAGAAATGCTTCTCACTTCTCTGTGGTTGTCTGGTCTATTACTTTCAGATTAAGATGTCCTCTGTTTTAATGTTGCATATTACAGAAACAATGACATGTAGCCCAACCTGGCACGCTTTAGGTTTGGCTCTCCCATTCTTCTGCCCCTTATCTGATATGGTGCCCTTCAAATGGGCTCCACCAAGGTGTTCTGCTTTGATGCCATAATATGGTTACTAAGATTGTTTTTTAAGCTTACTAATTTTTTTTAAGTGTGGGCAGCCCCCCACTAATAAGTTACATTCCAAATTGCATGTGTAGGTTGGTTATTTGGACTCTGAACCATGTTTTGCCATGGAAACCATTTAGTACATAGTTAGGTTACCAGGGAAACTGGATGTACTGAAGGAGTCCATCGAGCCACAGTGCTGCCTAATCACATTTTGTGGGACAGACCCAACCCTTTTTCTTTCTTTTTGGTGGTTTTAAGTTGGATAGCTTGTGCTGTTGGGGGATGAGCCAGCCATGAGCCCCAAGCAGACTGAACCCACTCAACTCATCCTACGTAAGTTCATCTACCAGAAGACCCCAAAGCCCAGTCAGATTTTCTATCTATAAAGTAAAAGTGCAAGGTAAATATCAGCTGAGCTGTCACTCAGTTCTGGATTGTTACCTGGAATAGCACTGAGCAGCTCTCCTTGTTGCTTATAATACTCACTATACATCTCAAAGCCAAGGGAACTGGTATCAGAGTGAACACAGTGCAGAAGAGGGCTTTCCTTTCTCCCTTGTGTTTCCAAGTGTCCTTGCAATAAAGGATTGTCTCTCCAGGTAGTCTGGATAGACCTGATGTCATCCAGAGAAAGCTGACTAGTTCAGACTGGATATGGGGCTTATCCACAAAAGCTTGTTCCCCTATTATCTAGATTCTTGAGTATTATAGCAAGGCATTTCCCTGTTATATAATATGTCACTCACCACAGTGAAAATTGGAACTGCGAGAACTAAGACAAAGAGTGGAAACTATTAGAGCATATTATTGTGATGTATTTATTGAGTCTTTTTCTCATTATTTTGTTTAATTTTTTATTTTTTATTTTTGATACCAGGGATTTACCCCAGAGGCACTTTACCAATGAGATACATCCCCAGCCCTTTTTATTTTTGAGACAGGGACTTGCTAAATTGTTAGGGACTAAGGTGCTGAGGCTGGCTTCAAACCTGTGATCTTCCTGCCTCAGCCTCCTGAATTGATGGGATTATAGGTATGCACCACCATGTCTGGCAAGTCTTTTTTTTTTTTAATTAAACTGTTTATTGTACCTGTTTATACCAGAGCTTGCCCTGTTTCCTCGGCATAATGGATCTAGTTGACATACTGAGTGCTGGCCAGATAGTCCTCTGTCAGCTCTTGTGTGTCATATCCTAGGAATCTTCATTTGGTATCCTCCCAGTCAGAGTGATGGCTTCCCTCCTCCTATCTTATAATCACCCTATGGGCCATCCTTATTTTCATCTTTAATTTCCCATTTTTGTATGCTTAGTAACAAAAATCTAACTTTATATTGTATTCCCTGCTTTCCAAAGTGTTATCTTAATGATTATCTGCAATCTGGATAGGATAGGCATTGCCAACCCTATTTTCCAGAGTTCAGACTAATACTCAGGTACTTTAAAGGACTTGCTTTCTCTCACAGGCTGTCCCAGTAGAGCTGGAGTGAGAGCCTGAGACATCCGAGGCCAGGCTTCTCTTACCGTTGCTGTCTCCCTTGGTTCCATTTATTCCTTGCTGGATGGTTGCTGGCTGTCTTTGGATTCTGTCTTTAGTGCTCATCCTCTCTAGGGGAGAGCTAACCTCCCATGGCTGGCTGCTGTAGTCAGTGTTCTGGGTGTTTAGGCCATAGCACACCTCTCTCCTCAGCAAATTGGCACCTTAGGACAAGCTCTGCTGTAGCATATTTATTAGTGAATTGGTACCTTTGCATATTTTATAAAGTGAATGAATGACTTCAGGTATTCATCTTGATGGTTAATAATCATATTTTGTTTTATATAGTGTCTTTTCATCCAAAGCATATATTATCTTCCATTATATAGGGAAGGCTGCTTAAATTACTTGTCTAAAATATTAACAGTAACAGCAAAAGAGGAAAAGAAGGAAACAAATTTCTTTGAGGAGCTCATGTGAACTAGACACTGGACTGTATATTCTTTGCATATATGATCTCATTTCATCCTTGCAAAAATTGTATGAAGTAGGTGATGATTTATGTTTTACAAGTGAAAAAAATGTGGTTCAGACCAAGCTAAGTAACTTACACTACAAGTGCAAAGTAGAGGGATATTGAAGCCTAGCCTTCTCTTACTCCAAGGACTCCAGTGTCCTTGCGAATTACAGTTTTTGATAGGGCACCCCATGGTAACCACTCTCAGAGGCCTGGCTATATCCCCAGCCCCAGTCATATTTTTATATAGTTCTTAGTTACTGAGCCATAACTAACAACTATCTACTAATATACAATAAACATGAAAACAACTATAATTTGGCACAAGATAGAAATACTTTACTAAAATTTGATCCCTTCCTTAATAAATTAAAATTTTTATTATTGGCTACCTAATATATTGCTGGATTTCTCTAAGTAGAAAATTCAGTTCAAACTTTTTCTTGGAAAGGAGAGCTTTCAGGCCCTTTTTGAAACTTTGGCCCTTTGGTTGTCGGTAGTTTTTAAATAGAGATTTCTCCTCATTTCATGAACACTGACGCCTCCCCAGAGAGTGGTCAGGTTTGCATGGTGTGGCAACCAGATTATGTACTCAGACTACGAATAAGTGATAAACCTCATCTGCCAGTAGCTGTTTTTATTTATTTTTTTTAAAAATGGCTTTAAATGGAGTAATCCAAATGAATTCATCATGCTAGAGCACATGAGTCAACATTCTGAGTGTCGTGTTTTCCATTTAAGCTCTAACAGTGCCCATAGCTCTGCTCCTCCATGCTCAGAAGATCATACCTGAAGCCCAACAACCTACCTTATTAATAAAGAGCTATGTGCCCTTATGTACCCTCAGCTAAGGGCTTTAAGCCCCTCTTCCCAGGTCCCCTGGGACTTCCAGGTCATTCACCACAGGGCTTTAAAATATTTTTGCCCTGATCACAGCTTTGGTTTCCATCTGAGCCAAACCTTCCCCAGGGAGAAGGTCACTCAACTTCAAGGAATCTTTTTCCTCTCTCAAGTCTAGCCTCAGCGTTTTTGTTTGTCTTTGTTTTTGGTGTGTGGAGGGGAATGCAGGAGTTGAGAGGTAAGGAGGGGCTACAGCCTCACTGCTTGACAGTGAAGGTGTCTGGGTGAGTGGCTAAGGAGGCAGGAACAGGCGGGGGAAGAATTGGAGAGCACCATGAACTGGAGAGAGCCAAGGAAGAGCTGCTCACCCACTCTGAAATCGTGCTGTCACACCAACAGCAATACTGATATGTGGGCTTATAAAAATAGAATGGTACCAGAATACCAAAACCAGTACTGTCATCACTGGTGAATTTCTCTTGTGGAGTTGAGGAAGGGAAGGCTTCATGGGAGAGGTGTGATCTGAGCAGAATCTTAAAGCTACCAGGCATTGAGTCTAATTACAGATCCACTTCTTTTGACTGGTGATTTATGCCAGGAGTTTGACATAAAGTTTATGAGCTGTTCCTTGCCAATAGCTCAGTCTTTAATTTAGTTGTGGAATGAGGGATGGATAGTTGTTCTGCAAAACCATCCTCTTCATTCAGCTACATCTCTCCTATCCCTATTTGTAATAAAACCTTGCAGTAATCACTTGAGCAGTTTTGTGTGTTATTCTTAGTGGGTAACACTTCGATACATTAACACCTCATAACATTTTGCTTCAAGTTTTTTTTTTCTCCTCTCTCTCTCCATGACTTTAGCATTTAAGAATGCAAAAACACATTAGGATTTTGGATCCTATTCCTTGGATGCTCCTTCTTACAGAGGCTTATTCACAAATTGCTTTTTTTTTTTTTCTTATTTGCTTTCTTTATTGGGCATTGTTTGCTACACCTGTTTTCTGGGCTGCTGGTTGGTGTATTTGAAAACACAGTATAAAATAGGTAGCAGCTACTTTTGCTATCTAAAAGACTTTTCTTCTGCTGCATTCTGATCATATGCATGGGAATTTCCTGATAAGGCATTTTGGGAAACAATTTCTCATTTTTGACTTGGTCAAGAATTTGGAATTTGTAGTCCAAGTCGTAGCCTATCATTGCTATTTAGTTGAATCTGTGTTTAAAAGTAATGTTTCATTTGGTGTTGCTGTCTTTCAGACTAATAAATCTTTGTTGACATATTAAGTCAGAATTTTGCTGTCTTATTAGCTGGCTTTCTGGACCCAAAGCAATATTTCAGGTGGCCAGTAGGTATACCTGAAGATCAGCCTTGGGGACTTGGTAGTAGTATAGATCCCTTGAACCCATCCCAGACCTACCAAATCAGAAATTTTGGAGCTCAGAAATCAACATTTTCACAGACTTAATAGGGAATTGAATAAATAGTAAACTTTGAGAACATCTGCCTTGAAGTTGGCTCAGTTCTTATTTATTTGGAAGTTAGTACCTGATTTTCTCCAGAACATTCAGTTTTGGCCTTTCTGCAAGTCTTTGATTTGAATTCTCAAGAGACCACTCCTGAGAAGGAGAAGGGGGCTAAACGTTCCCTGGGATTCGGCAAAGTTACAGAGAAAGACTCCAGCAATATCACCAAAGCCCAGGTCACAGGTCCGCCTCATGCCTCCTGGGCCTGGCTCTTTAGAGATATGTAAAGACAACGGACCTACACGTGACACTTGGAAATCACCTTTCTGGGTCATAGATGACTACTTAGTACATTAGACATTAGAATATAGCTAGTCTAAGCTCTGGAGCCTTATAATAATAGTAATTAAGATAATGATACTTTGTACTTCTCAAGTGTCTTTAAACTGAGGCTTTAAAGTGCCATATTAAACAAACTATGCAGCACCTTGGCAAGAGAGGTCAGTGTTAAGTTCCTCATTTTATAGCTTCAAAATCTAAAGCTGAGTATGAAAATTTAGCTTAGACACTTCTCTTGGATAGTAACACATTCAGCTGGAGAAATGGAATCTTTCAGAGGGAACCTTTGTAATTTGGGGCATTGGAGCAGTAGGTGTAGGGGGAGTTCGCTGTTTTGGCATTGCGGAATATCCTCAGTGCAAACAGCTATATCTGGTTACTATAATTAATGCCTTAATAGCTAGAGGTGTTGGCCTGGAAAACACCATCATTTTTCTTACTAGCTTTTCTGTGTATTAAATCCTATATTATTCTGGCTTCTTCATTCACCTTTCTCTGATCTTTCTTATTTTTTAATCATTTCTAGACTCAGTGTTCTAAACAATAAAAACTACAAGTGTCTTAAAGATCACATGGACAGGCCATGTGATTGTTTTACTGGACAAGGTACTTATGATAGTAGTGAAAGTTTAAATAAAAGAATTGTTCAAGGGGCTGGGGTTTTGGCTCAGTGGTACAGTGCTTGCTTAGCATTTGTGAAGCACTGGGTTCCATCAGCACCACATATAAAAAAAATAAAGTTATTGTGTCCATCTACAACTAAAAATATATTTTAGAAAGAAGAAGAATTGCTCAAAATGGCACTGAACATGTTTATGGGAGATGTGATAACAATTGAGCCATGTGTAGAGTTCTTTTTTTTTTTTTTTTTTGAGAGAGAGAGAGAGAGAGAATTTTTCTAATATTTATTTTTTAGTTCTCGGCGGACACAACATCTTTGTTGGTATGTGGTGCTGAGGATCGAACCCGGGCCGCACGCATGCCAGGCGAGTGCGCTACCGCTGAGCCACATCCCCAGCCCCTGTGTAGAGTTCTTATATTTGGGGCTTTACTTCCTTTCTCAAACAAGTATATATTAAATGAATTAAATAGAATTGAGAATCAGTTGAGATACTTCACAGACCTTGTTTTAGTTATCACCATTTTTTCTTCTCAGTTTTCTTTCTTTAATAAAACCTAATTTTTGACCCTATAGTATTTCCTTGCTATTCCTACCTTTTAAATGTTTTCCCATTTGCTTTCTCTGTATTCTTTCTATTGCCTCCTTTCTCACTCTTTTACTTTTATAAGCTAATACAACTTAAGTATTTAAATTTTCCAGAAAAATAAAATTGAATCCATTTTTAAAAATTTTGAAGGTAGAAAACTTTTGAAAAACAGGCTAAATCGAAGGATAAAGAAAAGGTACTTGGAGACTTCTGGAATATTGAACTTTTTGTTTTAATCACTTCAGCAGTTGTAGAAGTGGATGGTTCCTTATTCTCACAGTTTTTTTTTTTAAGAATTTTTCTTCACAACACCTTTATTTCATTTGTTTGTTTTTATGTGGTGCTGAGGTTTGAATCCCAGGTCCTTACACATGCTAGGCAAGCATTCTACTACTCAGCTACAGCCCCAACCCGCTATCCTCACAGGTTGGTTTTTTTTGTGTGTGTGTGACTTGATTTATTTCTCAGTATCTAAACTTTTCATTTCAGGGTTCAAGCAAATATAGGTATTTTGAAAGGCTGGGACATTCTGCACCTCTCTATCCTCACATTTAGCTTGGTCATCTGAGCTAAAAACTCAGCTTCAAATATATGTGTAAATAGTGTACCTCTTATGCATGATTTTTGGTGCCTCCAGCCTTACAGATAAAATGAAGAGCAATTCCTAAGATAAGTGAAGAAGAATCTGAAGAGAAAAGATAGAAAATTTATTTACTTTGTTCAGCAAACAATTGAACAGCACACAGGGGTCATCTCCTAATGGAGATGTATTTTGATGCAAGCAAATGAGAATCCTGGTGGTTATGCATCATTTCCTCCCTTCTTCATTCTAAGATGACCAAGCTAAAGGTGCGAGATAATAGATGTTAAAGTGCTGGGGTAACATGGCAGGGACCATACAAAAGCCTTGTGTTAATGATTTTTTATCAAAATAGCTTGGTTCTACAAATGGCTACTGAGAATCTATAAACAGATATTTGTTTGCTAAGGGGCAGGTGTTGGAGATACTGGAGAAAGTATAGACAAAAGATAAAATGCTTTCCTCATTCTTCTAGAAAAGAAGTAGGGGGAAAGGAAGACCAAACTACCAAATTCCACAACCAGATTCCCCACATCAACCACCAGATGGGGCTGTCAGCCATAGGTGGCTCGGTTGCTGTTCCAGGGGATTTCCTGTTAGATTATCAGAGGCAGAGGCAGAAAGTGTGCAATTATTGTTCCATGTATAAAAATTTAATAATGTGGAATACCTGCATTTAGGCAAAATATTTATCTCTATGTTCTAGGTCACTTTGTTATTGTAGGTCTACCTCTTTATCTGAGAAGAAAAGTAGAGTAATTCAATTAGATTTATTGGTGAAATAATCCTGCAAATGTATTTTCATGAGTACCTACATCCAGAGTTAAGAGAGTTAGCGTGAGAAAAGCTATTTTGTATTTTCTCTGCTCATAATTCTGCCTTCCTTGTTAACTTCTACTCCTCCTTTAAGATTGATCTCAAGGGGCTGGGGCTGTAGCTCAGTGGCAGTGTGCTTGTCTAGATGGGTGAAGCACAGGTTCCATCCTCAGCACCACATAAAAAATAAATAAATAAAGTTATAAAAAATATATTTTAAAAAAAGATTGATCTCAAATGTCACCTGCTCTTGATCATTTCTTACCACTCTTCTACCATTTAGTTTTAGAAACACCTTTTTTTATGCTTCTGTTTGGCTGTTTATGCTCAATAATAGTTGTTGTATAACCTATTGAATTAAAAATATTTTTCTACCTATCTGTGCCACTACTTGGGAGATTCTTGAGACCACATATTTTGATATGTTATTTACATTTATATACCCACTGCTGACTATAAAACCTGGCAGGTAGTAGTCATAGAATAAGCAAGTTATAAATATTCATGAATTACAGTCTTTCATAGACCATTTAAAGAAAACTAAGTTATTAATAGTTCCTGAGTAGTCTTCCCCTAGAATGTAAATAAGCTATCAGGAGTGATCCTACTAAATCATTGATTTTAGAAAACTTTTTAGAAAAGAGAATTTATGTAAAGAGAGAAGGATTATAGGGTGAATTTCAAAGACCATCAAGGCAAAACTTACTATAGGTCTACTATCAATGCAGCAGACGTATGGGATTTTTTTTATTTGGAATTTTAACTTTGTGTCTTATTTGAAATATGTTTTTATTAAATGAATTTAAAGTAGTTCAGAGACATCTGTGAGTAGTAGGCCAAACTTCATTCTATATTATACAATTTTAAGTGGAACTTAATGGGAGAATATGATTCATTCCATTCAGTTCAATTGATAGAAATGTGTTTCATATCCAGCTTTACTTTTTAAGTGAATTATGAATTTCTTTTTAGAAATGCATTAATCTATAATTTTTAGACTTCTGTGAGAATGAAAATAATATGCTCTTTTACTTAAAGAAAACTGTATGATTTTTTCCCTAATAAAAATAATACCTCAGTTATTTCCCTGTGTATGGAAAATTTCCATCTCTGTAACTTGGCTGGAAAAGTTTCGCCTGAGCAGTTAGAAAACTGGAGAAAAATATTTCATCATCTTCAACAAACATTTATCAAGTGCCTCCTATGGGAAGGGAGTATTGCTAGTCCCCTGGAAAATACCCACTTAGCCAAAGGTGAGACTCTGGCAACCCCTGGGAAAGAGCTTCAATCCCTGGACTCAAGGAGGGGAATCTGAAAGCTGAAGACCCTATTTTAAAAACACAGTCAGCCATTTTGTTTTACACTGCCCTTGGAAAACTTAGTTTAGCTATTTGATTTTTATACATAGCGTATGTGAAACAGCAGGTGAAAAGTGGTGGGCTCCTATGGATATGCATGCTTTGCTAGCACAGAAAAGCCCAGCTCTGATGAAACCAAAAAGAAAATACCTTAACTGGTGTTCCCAATTATGACCCCTTCTCATCAATCAAATTTGCATCCAAATTTATTAATTTTGTTCAGCAAATTACTTAAGGACATGGGCTGTGGCGACAGATCTGGATTTCAATCTCAGGCCACTGCTGATATATAATTGTGAGTAATGTATCCATTTATTTAAGCTGAGCTTTTCTTCTTTGTTTCAGATATATCATGGAAACAATTAAAAAGCAAGCTCACTGGAAAAATATCTATCAAGAATATAAGCAAGGCTGGGCACCATGGCACATGCCTGTAATCCCAGTGACTTGGGAGGTGAGGCAGGAGGATCGTGAGTTTAAAGACAGCCTCAAAAACTTAGTAAGATCCTAAGCAACTTAGTGAATTTATAAAAAGGGGGTGGTGGTGTTAGGGATGTGGCTCAGTGGTAAAGTGCCCCTGGGTTCAATGCCCAGTACCAAAAAAATTAAAAAATAAAATTATACATATTATACACACACACACACACACACACACACACATCCATATGTATGTGTGCATATATATGTATCTGAAAGTTAGTGTCCTTTCTATATAAATCAGTCAGAAGAACATTTAAAATCCAAGCAGGTAAAAAGACAAAGAATAATGTCATTCCAATTGCAAAAAAAGAAATAGAACTATTGATGAATATGGAATGATATTTACCCTCACCTATGAGATTGCAATTCAAAATAAAAAGAAAATATTTGGGGCTGGGGATATAGCTCAGTTGGTAGAGTGCTTGCCCCGCATGCACAAAGCCCTGGATTCAATCCCCAGAACCACCCCCCACCCCACCAAAAAAAAAAAAAAAAAATTGTATCAGGTTTAAATCAACAAGGTAGTAAAACTACTTAGATTAACTCAATGAAAAACCTCCCATAGGAAGAAAGTACAGAGATCTGAAGGAAAAACAGAAATGAGCACTTGTATAACATTCATCATAACAGGAAAGTTAAAAGAACTGTCTTGCTAAGCTAGCTCTACTGTCTGCTCAGCATGGCTCTAATGCAGAGTCCTGGTATGGCCCTCTGCGCCAACTTTCTGGATCTCTGTGCCTTGTTCCCAGTAAGAGTTCCTAGGAGCATTCATCTCTTATAACTGGCAATATCCACGCTTAAGTTTGCACTCTGACTTGACCTAATCCTCTGTTTCCATCATTATTTGAAAGTCACATTCTTTCACATTCATTCTCAGACCAAAATAGTTTGGGACTTCTCTTCTACTTATTGATCCTTCTTGCCTAATACAGCTTTGCCTACATTCATATTATTTATTATTGGATAATTTATGTTTTGAATTTTTACATAAGGTTTGTGGGAGGGTTTTTTAAATTAAAAAAAAAACAATCTATAGTTGACAAAGTAGAACATTTTTGTTTGTTCTCATTAAAGATTTTTTTTCTTTTCTCTGAAGTTATTGCTGGTGATTTAAGCTGTCTGACAGACACAATTATGCTTATAGTTTATGCCTTAGGAATTTTTTTGAGCCTTAACATCATCCATAAGGTTCTCTTTCCACTTGAATGGCTGAAATCAAAAACAATTTGATCTGAAATTCATACATTCTGAGGGAATTAATCTATGTCAAATCATCTTATGGGTTTTGTTTGTTTGTTTGAGAGGAAACGTGAAGTATAGATATTCATTCATTCCAGCAGCATTTCTCAAGTGTGTCTCCTAGGAGTCTTTCCCTAGCATCATTTAATCTCCCATGCCAGGTACTCTATTGATACTGTTTGGGAGGGGATCAGGTAATGGAATAAGGATGACCATGTCCAGTCTCAAGAAGAACTTGGTCTACTGGCAGAAGTAAGCACAGCAGTACCTAAGTGGGACTATGCACTGATTTCTGACTGGAGATGTGCACCCAGAGCCACCCAGTAGAGAGAGCTAGGAACCCCATCTTCTAGGGGGTCCAAGAGGGACTCACATAAGGGGCAACATCTAAATGGAACCATGAAGGAGGTGTAAAAATTTTCCAGTAGGTGAAGGAAAGGGTGAACATTCCAGGCTGAAGGGACGGGTGAACTAGGAACGGAAGTAAGAGTTCCCCTGGCACTTTTCAGGATATCATGAGTGGACTAGTGTGTTTAATCAGGAGTGATTCTCGCTGAAATTCAATAAATTCTGCCTAAAATTTAAAAAATGATTGTTTTCCATATATTCAGTTTCGACTAGCCCCCACGCACAGAGCTTAGGTGATTTGTGCTCTCTGTGTTAGAGTGGCAGCCAATGCCCCTCTGTGTCCCTCAGACTCTCACCCACCTCTATTAACATCTCTTGCCACATACTATATTGAGAGCATTCCCCCCTGTTCTCAGCTACCATGTTGGACTGACAGGCAGCACTTCCAAAATGCCTGTGCGTACTCACCTTCTCATATTGTGTGGGGCACATAGTCCTATAGATGTGGGGTTTCTTTTTTTGTGGGATTTCGTTATTTGCATTTCGTTTCATTATTCCTAATAAAAAGTTGAATCCAAAGGAAAGACTTTCTGAATGCTTGGTAACTTTTTTTTTTGGTGGTGGGGGGGCAACAAGGAAAGCATTTGCACTTGCAAATTATATATATATATATATTTATATACATACATATATATATTTTTTTTAAGAAAACTGAATTACGTGAACATGGAAAGGGACACATAACTATTTCATTTTGTTCTTTTTTTTTTCCCCCTCTAAGAAAGAGTAGGGAGGTGGGACATAGTAGTAAAATAGTATGGGCAGATGAATAAAGGATGTGATGGGGTGGGTGTTAGAAAGAGAAGTGTTAGAAAGAAGTAGAGTCTGGAAAGTACAGAAGTTTGTGGTCTGCATACAAGTTGTCAGAATCCGATACATGAAAGATTTCTACTTTCCACACTTTTTTAAAGACATAGCATAATTTAGTTAAATTTCTCAGGACTACTACAAAGTTAAACTATGAAGCAAGGTTCTCTGTCAATTTATTAATGCTTACTTGTGATGGTCCCAAGTTTTCCAGTTGTGCAGAGCCAGCTTTCCAACAGATTCCCATTAGAGGAAAGGCACATAACTGAGAAATTGTTTAATCCAGCCAGACATCTTCAGGGAATTAAGGGTAGGCAGTTTTCTTTTTAAGTGGCTTATAAAGCATTTAAAGAATGTATTGTGGAGCAGAGAGCACATGCTCAACTGTTTCCCTTTTGGGGAGAGGAACACTGGCTGGCACACTCAGGGTTTGAATTGCCGGAACCTGGAGGCTGCTCTATGACTCTAGGGTTCCTGGGTGGCTCCAAAGGGACTAAGGGCTAGAGGAAGCTGGTGGTCCATTCAGAGCCGATGTTAGGTTTTCATTATTGGGACAATTTAAAGGAGGGTTATCACAGGTTTACCCATCATTAGCCAGCTCCATCCCTGTGAGCCGAAGGTGAGGCAGAATATCATGGCAGAAGGTCATGGTGAAAGAAAACTGCCCAGCTCACGGCAGCCAGGAAGCAGAGAAGGAAAGGGAGGAGCCAGAGGGACAAGAGACAATCCCCAGGGGTGCACCCCCAGAAAACTATGTCTTCCAGCTGTGCCCCACCTGCCTATAGTTACCACTGTTGCAGCCCTTTCAAATCCACTGATCAGGTTACAGCTCTCAAAATCTAATCATTTCACCTCTGAACATTCCTGCATTAATATAGGAGCTTACTGGGGGGTCTCTTCATATCCAAGCCACAACAGAGCCTGAACCTGTTTCTGGCCAAAAGACTCCAGAGGTTGGCACATTGCTGGTAGGACAGCAAATTGGTACAACCATTAGGGAAAGCAATATGGAAATTCCTCAGAAATCTTGGAGTGGAACCATCATTTGACCCAGTTATCCCAGTCCTCGGTTTGTATCCAAAGAACTTAAAATCAGCATACTATAGTGATGCAGCCACATCAATGTTTATAGAAGCTCAATTCATAATAGCTAAACTATGGAACCAACCTAGGTGCTCTTCAACAAATGAATGAATAAACAAACTATGGTATATATACACACAATGGACTATTACTCAGTCTTACAGAATAATGAAAGTATAGAATTTGCCAGTAAATGGATGGAGCTGGAGAATATCATGCTAAGTTAAATAAGCCAATCCCAAAGAACCAAAGGTTGAATGTTTTCTCTGATATGTGGATACTAACTCACAATAAAGGTGGTGGGCTAGGGAAGAATAGAGGTATTTTAGATTAGACAGAGAGGAATGAAGGGAGGGAAGCGGGTAGGGGGATCGAAAGGATAAATCAGACGTTATTACCCTATGTGAATATGTGATTACATGACCAGTGTAATTCTATACCATGCACAACCAGAAGAATGAGAAGTTATACTCCATTTATATATGATGTGTCAAAATGCATTTGATTGCATGTATAACTAATTAGAACAACAACAACAAAAAGACTCCAGAGCTTGGTACTGGGGAGTGGGGGCAAGAGCTAGGCTGGGAGTAGGTGGAAAGCAGAAATTAGATATAGGCCCTCAAGGAAATTTTATTTTATTTTCCCCATTTTCAGAGTCTCTGGTTTGGCCCGACCTTCCAAAGTATCTCAAAGATCCTTCTTCCTTTTATTCTGGAACTCCTTAGAACCCACACTCTCCTTCCACTTTTCAAACCAGGGATAGCTAGAGCTGTGTGGTGGAGCTGGGCAGGATCTTACCCTGAAACTTCAGAGCAGTGCTGAGGTCCTGCATACACCGTACAAAAGGGAACACAAGTGGTGCATGTGTCCTTTTTGGCACTTGTCCCCCTCCAGATGGGTCTTTTGTGGTCAAAATGTCCTGTACAGCAGTTATATATGCCAAGTTGGCACAGCTGCAGCTCATTCGATTTCCATTTTGCAGTTGGGGTAAACTGAGGGATGAGATCTTGATTTGATTTAGAGCCAGAGATAAACTCTGATAGGCCCAGAACTAAACATTTGGACATCCTTTTGTTTGCTTTTCATTTAAATGTAATTCACTAGATGATACTGTTTCCTCTGCCTCAATTAGTATAAATTTAAATTTTATTAACTGCAATCATCTCTTCAAACCAATTCCTAATTCCTAGAATGAAGACTAGTGATTTCAAAGGAAACCTTTTGAATGTATGGCCAGGCAACTTGGAGTTGTAATTATTGAAATGGGAATTTAGAAACTTGAAATGTTATACTTTGGCTTTTGTGTGTCCTCCAGTAGGCCTAGGCCCAAGAGGGGACAGTGTTGAGGTTCTGAAGTCCATGACTCATACTTGGGCAATAAATGTAAAGGGCACCCAAAATGTACTGTTTTCTGTAGAAGAATGCTTGTGAGAAACTGTATTTTTGAATGAATGGTTAAATCAGACTCCAAAGCCAGACAGATCTGGTTTTGAATCCTATCTCCAGTATTTAGTAGGTGTAATTCTGGGAAAGTTCCTTGACCTCTCTCAGCCTTAGTTTTGCAATCTGTAAACTGGGCATGAGGATTAATTGAATTAAAGCATGTATAACTGGAGAATAGAGTCTGGCATGTTCTATCCACAGAGTGAGTACCTGGGGACTGACAGCTGCTCTACCTGGCTTGGCAACAAGGTGCCAGGCTCCTCACATGGTGGTGTTACAACACATCACCTCATTTCATTCCCCACCGACAACCAGGTCATCTCTTCCTTGCGCAGCTAGAACAGTATGAGTAGAACATTTGAATTTTTAAGCATCTTGACTGAATATGACACTGCATTGGTGACATTTTGATAGCTGTCATTGCATGGTTTAGTTCCAGCATCTTTCAGCACATTCAGAAGCATCAACCTTTACATGTTGGGGCTTCTCCAGCAGCAATTATAGCCACAAGTGAAGAAAAGCTATACATGTTCCCCTAAAATATCATCGAGATTTGTGTGATGGGCCTCTGGTGACAAAGATTTGTTTAACTCCTAGGTGTCAGCACCACCACCCCCTCCTCCAGATAAAATTAAACTGTAGAGTAACCATTCAATCCATAAGTGTAAGAATAAATTGGTTTTTCAGTCATGATTCTGTAGAAAATAAAAATGTGTCCTTAATGCCTTTATTTATACATACTCTTATTGTGGGCGTGTGGACAGACAGAGTGGGGTGCCCCAAAGACAAAACGTTGGAATTGTCTTTCTTGGCCAGTCTGGTGAGATCCTTGCTCATTCCAGATGCTCCTCGGCCTCAGCCACTCTGCATTCTTCATGACCTTCTTTTGAGTGGAAGGTTTGTGCCAGTTCTTCCTGTGGCCACCTTAGCAGGTAGACCAGGAGAGGTTTTGTAATTAGCTTTCCTAACAGCCCCAACTGGACACTCTTAAAATAATTCTGTCAAGTGTGGTCTCTTGTGTTACATGGGATACATCAGTTGCTGGCTGTCCCAGAGGCTTTGGAGACCCAGAGAGCTACATGCCTGTGGGTAGGGAGGTGAGGGGAACATTTTTCTGGACTTGAGGCAGGGCCTAGAAAGTGTGTATCTGAAACAAATCACATGTGACTTAGACAGCTAGGGCACTGTGGGTATCAAGGCTATAAAGTCCTTGTGTGGATCACACAGGGCTAGGAACAAAGGTCTGGGAAAGAATCATAAGGTGGTCACCCCTGCCTGATATTTACAAAAATGCCAGTTAGACATTTCACCATGGGAATAATGAAAAACTTCTAGAGTTGGGCCTTAGAAAGAAAAGAGAGGTAAATTGGATGGTATAGCAAGGGAAGCTGTGAACAAAACCAGAAGAAAGGAAGAGGTGGAGTCTGCCCCCACGTGTGCTCCTATGGGTGGGCTGGGCTGAGCAGAGGACACTGGGTCAGAGGCCTTGAAAATAGACCTACATTGCCCAAGGCTCTAAGATGGCCTGATCTGGTTTCATGAGGATGAAAATCGAGGCCACCAACCCCCTGCAGGTGTTTCCCTAAGGACACTCTTACCATTGAAAATTGCTATCTCTTTCCTACCCAGCTTCACCTCTAGCTGAAGCTACATTCCTCTACTCACTTGGGGAAGTGGAAACCAACAGTTGATGTGGAAAATTGTAGAATTTTCCAGGGAGATCTTTTCTTAACAGAATCTCCTGAACTTGGTGGTAGAACGCAAGGGTCAACAGACTCCTTCAACTTGTACTTAATATCCTGATAGCAAGAGTCATAGGGTTGGAGAGTAAATACCAGTCCCTCTAAAAGTCTCCTGTCTGGTCACTTCCATGTAAGCTGCAAAATATAGCAGTGGTAGAAACCTGTACAAATAGAACAGGGCAGCTCTGCACATACACACATTTGCTCGTCCCTTCCATGTGGTGTTTGTTGTGTCAAACACACCTGAGTGAGAGTTACCCACCCCTCCCCCTCACTGGTGTCAGCAGAGTGCATCCTGGCCAGGAAGAAGCCTCTTTCTGGGCTGTCTGAGCTGTGGAAGCACAAATAGCAACCTCGGGCACATGAGGACACAGACAGGCCGCAGAGCCTGTCAAGGGCTCTGTCATGTTCCGAATGAACAGATGTTTATCCCACAACATTTTTTTTCTCTCTTTGGGGTTTGTCCAATGCATTAAAAAAAAAAAAAAAACTAAACTGTTTACACTAATTATTCCCTTTTGCTGCCTGTGCTTGTTTTGTTTTGCTCTTTTCTTTTTCCCATACATTAAGGAGGAGTATTCGTGTGAGGAAATTCTGCCCAGCTGCTTTCTGGAACAGACCCTTCCATAGCTTAAACTAGGAACCCTTTGTTCTTGGACCCGAGTGGAGCTCAGATTGCCTCGTCACGTGTATCTTGGCCCGACTTCCCCCAAGTTTATAGGCTTTTTAAAACCTATTTCCTTTTTGCCCCATAGATAATCAGCTTCCATGACTTTTCTTCAGTAAATAACTCCAGATCCCTCCATTGTTTCGGGTTCTCTCCTGTGGTTTAATCAGAATTTTATGCAGCAATCAGTTATTAAGCATTATTCAAATGTGGGTGGGTATCATACCACTGTATGAGGTATTAAAAGAGAAGTTAAGCCCTTTCTTCTTTCATTGGCTCATGTTTTCACTTATTTTTTCATTTCCTTCATTCAAGAAATATTTTTTCAGCTCCCACTGAGCATCGGTACTGCTCTGGGTACAGAGGAATCCATGATAAGCAAAAACATACGTGGTCTTTGCCTTGAAGTAGTTCACATTATGGCGGGGGGTGCATATAAAGAATTAATTGCAATTCAGAGTGATACATGCTCTAATAGTAGAGTGTTCAAGGTTCTTTAAGGGATGGGAAGGGTGTAATTGGCTCTGCCTCAGGCATCAAAAATAACTTCACAGAGTACTTCACATGTGCATATTCTAGAAGAGAGAATGGCATATGTAGAGACAAGGAGGCATGAAAGAATATGTTTAGAAAATGGTAATTGGTTCAGTGGGGTAAGTATCTAGGGTGCAAAGACAGGAGACGCAAGAGATGAATCTGGAAAAGTAATCTGGGCAGCCAACTTATTAAGGTCATTTCGCATGTATTTGGAACTGGGGAGAGGGGTGGTGAGGCCTTTTAGGCAGAGGCAGTGCCTACACAGTGCCATGGGCTGATGTGTTTGTGCAGAATCTATATATCACCATGCCAATCCCTAGTACCTCAGAATGTGGCTGCATTTAGAGATAGGGTCTTCTGCAGGAAGCCACCTGTGAATTACATGAGAGTCTTCTCTCGGTATGGTAGCCAGGGAGATTTAGATTTGGCATTGCAAACTCTCCGTGGCTCTCCCCCGACAATATATTGCCTAATGCATGTGACCTTTATCTCTGCTCTGCTAGGAAAAGAACTCATAGTAGCTCTGGAGATGGACATAACCTGTTGGGAACTGAACAGCTCGTGAGCTTAGCCTTTTTTGGTGAAGAACATTTTATGGAAAGCCTTTGATGTTTCTTGATATAAACAAAGCAAGTGCCTGTTCCATTTTGCCAGAGTCTAGAAGCTCAGTCCGTCTGATCGGCTTTCCTATCCTGTCCCTGCTTTTGAAACTATTTTCTGTGTCCTGTGGTTTGTCATTCTTTTTTTCCTAGCTTTTATTTCTCAGCCAGCCCATTCCACTGAGGGGAACCCCATTTCTACTGCCCACATGGGACACAGGTGAGAGCCTCCCAGGGGTCATTGAGTTTAAATGAGGTCATTATGATGGGCCTTACAAGAAGAAGAAATTAGGACAGGTACACACAGAGGGAAGACTATGTGAAGACATGGGGAAAAGATAGTCAGCTATGAGCCAAGGAGGCCTCAGAAGAAACTGACCCTTGTCAATACCTTGAGCTCCCACTTCAGCGCCCAGAATTGTGAGAAAATAAATTTGTTATTTCAGCTACCCAAACTAATACACTTGGGTTTATGTTTCATGTAAGTAAATGGAGTTCGGATGAGAGGAGGGTAACTTGAGGTAGAAGTAATGGGAGGCTGTTGCAAAGATCTAGGTAATGATACAGGGGTTGAGTGACCAAATACTATACTAGAGACTTAGCCTTTTAATTAAGAGAGTGACTACTATAGAAAGGGACACTTTGAGGGAAGTAAGGGAGAGGAGCAGATGCCAAAATAGTGAATTTGGATTTGGATCACTTTGCTTGTGGCCTTGGTGGCTCACCTGTATTGTCTACATCAAAATGTGCTTTCTTGTCTTCTGGCCTTTGGTTGGTTCAGTAACAGGAGATTAGAAGGTGGGAAGAGACAAAGGAGGGATGTTTTGCACTGACTCCCTCCTACTGTGCACTGGTGTGGCCATGGTTGGAGCCCAGAGATAAGTAATGTCTTCCTGCTGTCCCTAGCCCTGGGGTGCTTCTCTTCTCTTTTTAGCTTCCTTTAACCCTGTTTGGAACTTTTATGTGCCTCCTGGATCTCTAGGTGGAGATATCTAAGAGACAGTTGGAAGTTTAGGATCAGAAACTTGGAAAGAGGTTGAGGCTGGATATAGATTTAGTATCAACATGTAGGTAGGAGTTGAAGCTATCAGTTGCCAACAATATAGTATAAAAAGAGAAGAAAGGGTCTTGGTTGGAATGCTGGAAAAAATAAACTTTTCAGGAATTGGCCATTTTTTTGTAGCAAATATATCACTTATGCAGTTCTTCATTCTGATTGTGTGAATAAATCCAAATGAATCATTCAGACTGAATATTCTCATTAGTCACTAGTTACATAGAAACTGAAGTTTGACTTTGTCATGAAAAAAGGAATTGATAGCCAAGGAGCAGTGAAATCAGTTTCAGAGAGAATATTTAAGTGATATAACCAGGGAAAGCATTTTAAAGCACCCTTAAGAATTTCAGAAATACATTTATTTATAACTAATTCATGCATTTAATGACAGGTTATTTTAAAATATCTGTTTAAGCAGTTTACAAAATCCCATTGGAAGGCAGTACTTTGATGGCTGAGATTTAGTTACTCCATATATTCCAAAGCAGTAAGCCTAATATCACCTATAAAATTGAGATAATGATAATGTTCAGATGCTACATGTTTTTCCTACAGTCTCATTTAATCTGCATTTATGCACTGTGAAGTAGGTACCATTAATATCTTCCTTATTACTGATGATGAAACTGAAGCTTAGAGAAGTCAATAATTTTCCCAGGACCACACAGCTAGTAAATGTTAGAGTCAAATTCTTCTATTTATCCAAATGAGTGAGTCTTTTCCCTAATACTTGGAAAGATTTTCTTGGACTTCATCCAAGGGCTTTTTGTTACAGAAGAACTTAAGGAGCTCAGTGCAATGAACTTTCACCTAAAAAGTGCTCCTGTGGTCTAGACTCGGAAGATGCCTTTAATGAAGGTCTAGCACACACACCATTGACCCATTGTATTAGAAAGGCCAGAATTTCCTGTTATTTGGCTAGTTTAAAAGTTGTTGCCTTTGTATCAAATTAAATCTTTTAGTCAGATCTAATTTTCTTGGATGGCCATGTCTCATTGGCCCATATAGTATAATCAGATTTTATCTGGTACTTTTATAAGTCACAGTCTGCTACTTCTGGAAGTCTGCTTGTGGCTTGGTATCATGAGAGTGTGCCCAGTCTGTTCTGTGTGATCATTGTCACTCCTGGTGGCTATGAATTTTTTCCTCTCATTAATTCCAAATTTTCCCTCTTTTGAGGTTCAAAAAAGTGAGGAGCATGAAAAAATTAAATCCCTTTTGGCCTGAGGTCCTTATTACCTCTTTGTCCAGTGCCTTGTTAAGTGTTATCAGCATATTTCTCATTCCCAGAAGACATGAAGTCTAGTTCTGAGCAAGTTTCACATCTCCAAACCTAAAACTTGAATGGTTTCATGTCAGCTCCGTGAACAAGGTGGAATGATCTTCAGGTTGTTTTCCTTCATGGCCTATCCAGGTGCAGGTCTAGTTTCAGATCTGCTCCCCAAATCAATGAACTCCACCAAAGTTTCAGAAAGGCTTCTGCACTGAGAGAAGAGGCAAACGTATTCCTCAGTCATCCACAGGTTGGACTCTAAGGCCCTCTCTTGTTCTTCTGAGCCTCCAGCTCAGCTCCAGTTATGTGGGCTGCTGCTTATTTCACTGCCTACATTGAACATGGACTTATTTAAAACTTCATTACTTTCAAACTCCAGTAAGGATTGTGGATCTGTTTTTAAAAGCACTTTTCTGAACCACATAATAGTAATTTATTTCAAGATGTGGTCACAAAGTAAGCCTGAAACATATTACTTTAATTATTGTTGTAGGTGTCTTTGATTAAGAGGGAAAAAAATCACTTTCTTCCTAACAACTTTTTAATTTTACTCTATGACCAGACAGTATCGATAGCATTGTTCCTTGTTAAAGCCATTCTCGATAGTAATTTGACAATATGTCTTCTAAACTTTTAAAAACCACATACTTACTAGTCCAGGTTGATTCCAACTTAGGTGGGGTGCTTTTTAGCTGACAAGCATTTATTTACCTATCTTTCTGTTTTTTATGACCTCTTCAAAGAAATGATAGAAACATTCAGCAATAATGGTTTAAGTTAGTATTTGATGACACAGCAGCATAACAGAATCTTGGCAGCCATTTTAAAAGTATAACTAATGACCTGGGAACATACTTCTAATATAGGGCATTCCAAAAGTCTTATTTAAAAAAAATTATTTTTTAGTTGTAGTTGGGTACAATACCTTTATTTTATTTATTTATTTTTATGTGGTACTGAGGATCAAACCCAGGGCCTCACATGTGCTAGGCAAGTGCTCTACCCCTGAGCCACAACCCCAGCCCCAGTCTTTTATTTTTAAGCTTGAATAACTTCAGAAGTATAAATGCTTCAAACTTTCAAAATGCATTATTTGACAGTTTAACTTCTATTGTAATTTGTGAATTTTGGATGAATTTTGTTTTGCTTAACATCAGAAAGATTTAAACAAAAAAACCCTGAAAATTTAGTTGATTTTATAAGTAATGTATATTCTATAATCTTAGGCACAAAAATTGTAAAACAAAAGATAAGTAGGGGTGATACATTATTAAATTAGACTTTTAAACAATAAGTACAGCTTGATTCCAATTATGTAAATACTATGTACTTGTATGCATTGGAAATAAAAAATAAGGCAGCTATGTATCACAATAAATAGTAATTCTCTCTGGGTTGATGGGATTATGAATTGTTTTCATTTTCCTCTTTGCTTTTCTATTTTTCAAGTTTTCTACAATGAATGTCTACTTTCTCTTCAGAAAAATATTTTTAAGTATTTTTAAGGATAAAGCTAATATTTTTACTTACTCTGATGCCCAAAGTATCATAATCAGCATGTACAAAAAGCTGAGATTATCAACTTCTACCAGTTGCCATTAAAGTAATTTAACTATTAATGCTGAAAATAAAGGACAATTAAAATATTAGAAATCTTTCTTCCTAAAATAGCTGAAAGCTATGCTCCATATCTTTAGGTTTGATGGGTATAGTACAACACATTTAAAAAAGTTATTTTCAGATGTTTGCAAACTACTATAGATTCAGATAAAATGAAGAGCAATAAAGGGATGTTAGAGGGCTTTCTGTTGTTGTTATTGTTTGCATTTTATCATTCTAAGAGAATAAAGATTTATAAGAAGAAGCTCTAGAGGAAAAGAATTTAACTTTGCAAGAACTTCCTTTCTCACATTTTTAAATATTTTTGAAGTAAATAAAAATTATTTTAAAATATTTTGAAGTAAGGAACATGATAAAAAAGGAAGGATATGCACTGGGAAGTGGCTTTCCTCCAACCTTGGCCCCCCAATCTTCCAGTTCCCTCCATGAAAGCAACCAGTTACCTGTCTGTGTCCTTCCACAAATGTACAAGAATATACAAACTGTTCTGTGGCTTGTATGGTAGTAAACTGCTTTTTTTTTTTTTAACTCAATATATCTTGGAGAGTGTTCCACATCAATCCATGCAGATCCATTGCATGGTTATAATGTATTTTGTTTAACCAGATTCTTACTGATAGACATGAGTGTTTTCTCTCAGTGGTACACAACTAACAATGACTATCTTTATATGTGCACTGAGGGCTGCTATTCTAGCAGTCACATCTATGCACTGGTGAGAAGAAACGATGGGATTCTCGTATTCCTGCAGTATTTGGTAGTTACCTTACTTGACCCATGTGCTTCAGAATGGTCTCATTTTAGAAATGGTTAATTATCTACTGCTCGAGGTGGTCAACCACGGAATGCGTTTACAAGGTTGCTACAAAGACATGATCAGTCCCTGAATGAGCTTGCCCTCTCCTGTTTTCCTGTCCAGGAGCTCTTCTCATAATAAGGATAAATAAGTAAATGTGTGTGTGTGTGTGTGTATGTGTGTGTGTGTTTAGCAGTTGGTTTTCTTACTAATATTATCTGAAGACAGAGTAAGGAACAAAAATCTCATTGTGTTCTAATTTTTTTCATGTTTAGTGCCTTATGCCTATTTAAATTCGGACTGTTGTGGTTGATATTTTTATTTACCCTGTGCTTGGAGAACCTTCTAATTCCATATTAATTTATAAGTGATGTCATTGATGCGTGTGGGCCTGATCTCTTAGGCACATGTAGCACCTGGGATGTATAGCGATTGCTAAAAGACATGTCAATGAAGATTAAGATTGGAGCCTTATTTTCGTCATATTGTAAAATTAATTTTATTTTCTTCTTGTTAGCTAACTTAGAAATGATGGCTATTTTATTTCTTTGTGTAATTTTAGAACAAGGAACTTTCTTAACATGTTATATGTTATTTTAGTTCAGGGTTGTGATTAAAAGGGAAGAGAAGCCAGAGGAATTCAGGAAATGTAACCCTGCTAATAAAAATTACTGACTTTTTTTTTTTTTGGTACTGGGAATTGAACCCAGGGACACTTTACAACTGAGCCACATCCCTAGTCCCTTTTTATATTTTAGAGTCTGGGAAGCGCCAAGTTGCTTAGGGCCTCACTAAGTTGCTGAGACTGGCTTTGAACTTGCAGTCCACCTCTTTTGTGCTCTGTGTGTGTGTGTGTGTGTGTGTGTGTGTGTGTGTGTTTACATTTTCCAGCATATGATCCTTAATAGATCTAAGCATTCCTTTTTTTTTCTGGATCTGATAGCACGATCAGATGAGTATACTTGTTCAGGTTTTATGAAGATTTAACATCTGCAATAACATGCATGGGTTTTGTCCTCGTTTTTAATTGTTTCTTTGTCATTGTATTGATTTTTCTTTTTCTTTTTCCTTCCTTTTTATTTTTACTTTTTAATATTTTAATTTTTATTGTATTATTGATTTAAAAATTGACAGCAAAATGCAGTACAATTCTTATTACACATATACAGCACAATTTTTTTTATATCTCTGGTTGTATATAAAGTATGTTGACACCAATTCATGTCTTCATACATGTACTTTGGATAATGATGTCTATCACATTCCACCCTCCTTGCTAATCCCCTGCCACCTCCCTTTCCTTCCCACCCCTCTGTGATTTTTCTCATCACAAGGATAAGAACAAGTTCTTATAAGAGTTTGGTGATGTCCTCTAAAGGGTTACAGAGCAGGCTGGTGCATGTGTTTCATGGCCTTCGCCCCCTCACATAAACCTTTAGCCCCAACACACCCACCCTGCATATTCTGCTTCTGTGGCTCCTTCAGACAAGCAGAGCACTGTAGGAACACTGGGCCAGAAGTCGGGGGCTGTGGGACTCTGCCCAGGCATGTCTGTTTTCCCCAGGTTATTCTGGAGGTGCCCATTCTATCAGCTTCTGCTTCCTGCAGAGAAAACCTTGTCTCAGCAAGGTGTGGCTGTTCTCAGAGCACTGTGCGTATAATGGTGTGTAATGGGGATCGACAAGTGTTCCTGTACTCTCTTGTTGAGTAGAAGAGATCAAGTTAAAGTATCATCAATAGACCATTCCAAGTATCATTTCTGGGACTTATGCTTAAAGCAACTTTAAGAATCTATAACCTCTTGAATTAGTTGGCTCTGTCATAAAAAAATACTAAAGATAAGATGGCCAAAAACAACAAAAATTTACTTCTTATAGCTCTGGAGGCTGGAGAGTTCAAGATCAAAGTATACTTGATTATTTTTTGGTGAGGCCTCTCTTTGTGACTTGCCCAGCCACCTTCTCCCTGTGTCCCACGTGGTGGAGAGAGTGAATTCCTGGTGACTCTTCTTAAAAGGACATTAGATCCCATCGGATCAGAACCTTACCCTCCAGGCCTCCTCTAACCCTGGTTACCTCCTCAAAGCCCCATTTCCAAACACCATCACATGAAGGGATAGGGCTTCAACATTTGAAGTTTGGGGACACATAGACATTTGTTTTTATGACATATCCTTTGAATTTGTCTTGTGGAACTTGCCCTGGTACAAGTTACCATTAATTTTCACAAGTCTTTAAAGTGAAAACTGACTAGTGCTGTATAAATAAGTGGCTTTATTTACCTTTTCTCCTTGGGTGCATGAAAATCACCATGTAGTCCAAGACTTGAAGCTTCATAAGACTTGGACTCAGGACCAGGTCAGCTGCCAGATCCCCAGGATCCAAACAGGCCGGGAAGGAAGTGAGGAGTGGGTTTTTGAATTAGGTACTTGGGCTGCCCTAGTGCTCAGAGCACTGGAAAGTATATTTGTACTCATTAAAAGCAACTGCAGTACCCCAGCACAGCTCCAGTGATCTGGCTGCCAGGTCTTGAGCACAGCAGGGGGCAAGACTTCTGGATCCCACTGAGTGTGGTTTTAATATGCACAGACTGACTTCACGCTGGGCCCACAGCATCCTGATCTTCCCTTGCTGTTTTTAGACTTTTAATTCCGTTTAGGCCTAAATGTTGGATTGATGTGATACTGTCCTTTCTGTTTATCAATGCATCATTTGACAATGTACTGCCAAGAAATCAATGACAGCTCTGTATTACCAAAGAAAATTTCTGACAGCTTAAAGCATTCTATGATACAGGTTGGTACATGACCTTTGGGTTTGCAAGCCTTGGATGTAATCCAGAAGAAAACAAAAAATGAAGACAAGATTGAGAAATAGGATTTATGAAGGTTAAGAGAATTAGGAGGATGAGAAAAAGAGAAAGATTAACCATAAATTCTCTACTTATAGGTTTCATGTGAAAAACAAAAGAAAAAAATGTTGAGGAACAGGCTCTTTCTTAGACACTTTGTCGGAAACAGCTTCTCTCGGGAATTTTAATTTTCCCATTAGTCTTCATAATAAAATCAGAAATGTGATTCTCTAGAGGATTGTGTTCCAAGCCTTTGGAAAGCCATTTGTTCATCTAGTAAACAAAAGGGGATACAGCAGTGAGCCAAAAAGACAAAAAGCCCCTGTCCTCCTGGAGATTGTTTCGATCCTCAGCACCAGATAAAAAATAAATAAGTAAAATAAAGGTATTATGTCTATTTACAACTAAAAATTTAAAAAAAAATTTAAGTACACTGGTGGGAGTCAATGGTAGCTTTGAGCAGGGCTATGGCACAAGAAATCATGATAATTGGTAGGTTTCTGGAGATACCCAGGTGGTTGAGATTTGCTGATAGATTGAATATGAGGGGAATTAAGGCAATATCAGGGATTTTGTTTGATTAGTTTTCACTGGCTCAACTAGTAGAATGGAGTTGCTCTTCACTGAAATTTTTAAAAGTCCATGGGAAAGCATGTTTTATCAGGAGTTAGGTTGTGAGTGCATTACATGGGGATGCCTGTTCGCCCTCCAGTTGGATGTGCAACACATGCCACTGGATTTGTGAATTGGTGCTTGGGGAGAAATTGGCCTGGTGAGGCACAGTGGGGAGCTATTGGTAAATAGGTGGCATTTAAAGCCGTGAAACTGGATGAGGTCATGTTGTAAATAAGTGTAGATGAAGAAGAAAGAGTCCCAGAGTTCCAACATTAACCAGTCCAGGGCCAAGGTCAAAGTCAAGGGTCAGCAAACTTTTTCTGTAAGGGCTGTATAATAAATAGTTTATAATCTGTGGGCTGGCTATTCAACTCTGCCATTATGGTGCAAAAGCAACCGTAGATGACATGTAAGCTAACAAATTTGGCTTTGTCCAGTAAAACTGTACAAAAGCAGGCAGCAGGTCGGATATGGCCCATGGGCCACAGGTGGTGACCCCTTGGTATGTGCTAGCACTTGTCTTTATACCAGGACTTTTCCTCCTCTTTCTTAGACTTTAGAACTTTCTCTCATTCCAGGAGTCCCTTCTATTCAGTTGGTCATAACGTACAATAAAACCAGACTAGAATGTTGTATTTTACTATTAAGTTTGTCTAGCTTATTCCAGCAGAAACGTCCCAAATTTTAAGAGTTTGCTTTTAAATTCTGTGACTTTTTATTTTTTAATGCATTTGTATGAGAAGAATTACCTAATAATTACTGTAGATATGAAAATATGCAATCAACAGAGTTACAGACAAAGAGACAAATTTGTATCAGGAGACATTTAGGTTATATATAAGTATTATTATTTTGATGGTAAAGGTTTGTGAAATAATTTACCCAAGATAGTTCATGAGATAACTATCTTAAAAAATGTTAGTTTTCTTTTGTTTTTATAAGGGTTATTTATACAATCAGAGGTAACTTGTATGCATTTTATAGTCAAAGGACAAAGACATAAATATATGGCACTGAGTTTCCTTTTGATCGATGAATTCAAGTATCTGATGATAGGTCAATTATCAGATGATAGTTCAAAAGAAACCTCTGCTGGTTGGTATATCAGGTGGAAGTGAAAATATATATTTTCAAAGACTTGGCATAGATAGAAGATCCTTGTAATTAAATATTGAATAGTAAAAAAGTTTGCTAGAGGCCAAAAGAAACCCAGGATTTTTGTCCTTCAAAGAAAGTTTAATTAGAATCGGTTATACTCCATGTATGTATAATATATCAAAATGTGCTCCACTGTCCATGCATATCTAAAAAGAACAAATAAAAAACTGGGGGGGGGGAGTATACAGTTTTGTCTCATGTCACTTTTGAGAAATTAGTTCTTTAAGATGATGACTTTGACATAACGAAGTTTATCACTGTGTTACTTGCCCAGAAATATATATCTACAATTGACAGCATCTCAATGTACTAATGCCAATAATAAAGTTCCCAAATATCATGAAGACCAACAGTTGGTCTACACTTCTCCTTGGGGCCTCATAACTTTAGCATCTCAAAGGATTCAGTGATATTTGGAACCTTGGGCCTTATTCTGAACTTTTGGAGAAAGAGTCACTGTAAACCTCCTTTGGTTTGCACAAGCAGGCCTCCTTTCTGCTCTAGTCAGCCTTCCCTCCCCCACCCACAGTTATAAGTTTTCTGGAAAAACCAAGTATGGACACCTTCAGATGTTATCTGAGGTTCAAAGAGTTGTTTCCTAAGAATTAATCTCAATTTCTCTCTCTCTCTCTCTCTCTCTCTGCTTTTGGGAGGATGGAATATATCAGAGGTTATGACCTTATACTCAGGAACAAGGGTTCTCCTTCTGTAAGTTCTGGGTTCCAGTCTTTGTACTGAGCACTGAGTTGGGGTGGGGGATCAGCTACAGAGTTATTGCAAAGACTCCGCAAATTCATATGTATACCAACTGTTGTTTATAGACTAAATCATGTCTAACATCTGTGTACCATTACTTTAAAAATGAATGTTGACTCTGCTGTGATTAATAAGTTGGAGTTTTATTTTCAACTGTCACTGCATCCAAATTTCTTTTTGTCATTGTATTTTCTCATTTCACAGATAATTAAAGTATAACTGCTATCATTTGATTAGTCTGACAGAGGTTTTGATGTATAAAATGTCCCTTGTTCTTGAAAAGGTTGGGAAGCACAAATTTGGTGCATCCTTCCAACTTGCTTGATAAGCTAGGAGACCAAAACTTGAGGAGTTACTTTCTGCCTTAGGATTGTGGAGATTGTATTAAAGCAGGAACTAGCTCCTGGCTCTTTTTTTTTTTTTAAGGTATATCATCCTAATGATTCCCAGTCATCCCAGATATCCCTATGAATTAGGAAAATTCTCAAAACATACTTCTTCCCTGAATGTAAATGAAGGTCACATACTAATGAGGCATGAAGTAAGCAAACGAACAATAGCTGTACAATGCCACCCATGCTGGCGCCTGGGCTTGCTTTGCAGAGATTGAGCATTTCTCTTGTCCATCAACCACCTGATCATGGAGCCCATCACCGGTTCTGCTGGACAGGTGTTCACTCCGTTATAATTCTTTTTTTTTTAAAGTTTTTCTTTTTTTTTAATATTTATTTTTTAGTTCTCAGCGGACACAACATCTTTGTTGGTATGTGGTGCTAAGGATCGAACCCGGGCTGCACGCATGCCAGGCGAGCGCGCTACCGCTTGAGCCACATCCCCAGCTCCCTCCGTTATAATTCTTAAGCAATTTTTACACATATAGTCAAACCATCCATGTACCCTTTCATATTACTCTGGGATAGAGGATGTTACACACAAATAATATACATTGATTTGTTTGCAAGAGCTGAGGGCAGGTGTCAACATCTGTTGGCCATGGTAGTAGTGCACAAAATGTATCTCCTGTGTGTGTGTGTGTTTGTGTGTGTGTGTCCTTTTCTTGTTTTTCTTGTTTTGTTTTAAGAAAACAAAAGGGAAGACCTCCTATCATGGAATCATGGTATAGTTGTTTGCTCACAGGTATGCACATAGGACAGACACACATAACTCCTTCCTTCATGCTCTTCTTATTCACACCAAACTAACTCTGTTGAGCCTGTTGAGCAATCAGAGTTTGCATTTGGGCATAGGGGATAAGTGTGTACTTGTTCAGTTGGATCAGTAACACCATCACTGTTGTTAGCCTTCTTTTGTAAATGAAAGTAGTCTCTGGCTTACTTGACCAAAGATCCAGGACCATTGTGGTATCCAAAGCCAGAACTGCCTTCTGTAGTTCACTTTTCCAGGTGTGTGTGTATCTGTAACTGTCAATGTCTGTCCTTCTCTCTCTCCAAGTATTTTTAAATTCTCGAAACATTTAATGTATGCTGTTTATATGTATGAACTGTGAAATATTAAATGAACCTTCAGATTAAGTATACACACACTGTTTTGTGAGATGACTTTAAATAAGCCACTTATTTTCTTGGTTTATAATGAAATGGAAAATATTTATACTTCTACTGTCCTAAAACTTTTTACACTCCCATGTTTATGGAGACTGAAAAGAGTAAATAAGGTTATTTAAATTATAGGTAACTCTAAACCTATTTCTCAGGTCTTTAAAGAGGTTAAAAATAACATAAAGGCAGGTGTAAAAGATGCTTGTCAGCTGAAAAGACACTCCCTGCTTAAAGAAATATTAATATATTAAAACTCCATTTCTTATCAGAGCATACTTATATCAGAACAAAACTTTACAGATAAATTCATCTGCCTGCAGACAGAGCTATATAACCGACCCCAGGTGGATGTTTGTGTTTGGGTCTGTTTCTAGGTAGAGTGATCTCATGTTCTCTCTTACCACAGAATTGTGCAACATTGATACACACCTGTGTTTTGATCTTTGAAATCTGTGGTGGTAACATATCAAGCAATTTTAAATAGCTTCATAGATGATCCAGAACGCACGTCTGCCAGAAATGTCCTTGGGCACAGTTTCAGAGCTGACTTGCATTCCTGTAATACTAAACTTAAGTCATTTTGTTAAAAAAGAAAGGTCTCAGGTGCCGTCTTTCCCTGTCTTTTGTTTGAAGGTATACTGGTGTGTGACTAATCACCTGGCAGGGGTCAGTGCCTGGATTCTCCCCAGTTGAAGGAGAATGAGACAAACTATACAGAAAGTAAAGCAGATGTCCTGGATCACCAGGCTTCTTTTATTTTACAAATATTTGAAGTATTTTTTTTTTTGCCCTTTGAAATATCTTTTTTATAAAAGTTATTTTCAAAATGTGACTGTTACAAAGAGTGCCTGTTACAAGAGTTGGTCTTAGGAGTAATATCACTCAGTTCTTTCTTTAAAAGTTGGTGAATACCCGACTGACTTATAAAGTATCAGGGTTGGATGTCGTGTGGGAGAGGGTACAGAGAATGAAAGAGTTGAAGCCATGATTCCTTATTTTAAACGAGAGTGACTCATGCATGCAAATTAATGCAGTTCTGTCGCACATTCAAATCCATGGTTAATTCCTACCTTAGCTTGCCATCAGATTTTCAGGGCAAAATATTGATGTAGGTACTTTTTCCACCATATTTATTTTGTTTTAACTTTCCTTATGGACAAGTTCAAAAGTAATAGAAATAAAGAATATAGAAACCTCAGGTACTCCCTACCCCACTTCTTTTATCTGTGGTCCATCTTGTACCCTGCACACTTCCCAGCCCCAGTCGCCTCCACTGGATTTATTTTGAGGAAGTGCAGAAATCTGTGATAAGAATTTTTGTCTTCACAGGGACATTTTAAAGGTTTTAACTGTCACACACATAGGAACAAAAGTTAGGGAGAGGAACATTTTAAAGAAGAAAATGGAGAGGAGAAGCAAGGCACATGAAAACAGTGGTAAGGAAGGGTGTAGTCTGGCCTAGCATTCTCTACTATTGGGCGTCACATCCTGGATCACAAAGAACTAAACATTTTAATAATGGGAGGCAGGTTTTTGACTGTGTGTCACTGGCAGCTGTGCCCCTGTTTTCTCTCAGTACTCCCCAGTCTCGGATGCACCTCTGCAACTCAGCATGTATCTTGCCTGTAAAAGTGGAAGGAGGGCAGGAAGGGAGCTCATTTAGACCTATAGAGAGTGGCCGCTAGATGAGCATCTTGAGGGCAGGAGTCACATCTTGCACAATGCTCGGCACCCAGGTGGTGAATAAGGGAACTCATCCATCTGTAGAGCTCTCTTTGGATAAGTGGATGCCATAGTTTGGATCTGAATGTCTCCTAAAGGCCCTTGTGATAACGGTTTGGTTTCCAGTGTGGCATGATTGCGAAGTGGTAGAACATTTTATTTTTTTAATTTTTCTTTTTTTTTATTTATTTGTTTTTATTTTTTTATTGGTTGTTCACAACATTACAAAGCTCTTGACATATCATATTTCATAATTAGATTGAAGTGGGTTATGAACTCCCAATTTTACCCCAAATGCAGATTGCAGAATCACGTCGGTTACACATCCACAATTTTACATAATGTCCTATTAGTAATTGTTGTATTCTGCTACCTTTCCTATCCCCTACTATCCCCCCTCCCTTCCCCTCCCATCTTCTCTCTCTACCCCATCTACTGTAATTCATTTCTCTCCTTGTTTATTTTCCCATTCCCCTCACAACCTCTTATATGTAATTTTGTATAGCAATGAGGGTCTTCCTCCATTTCCATGCAATTTCCCTTTTCTCTCTCTTTCCCTCCCATCTCATGTCTCTGTTTAAAGTTAATCTTTTCTTCCTGCTCTTCCTCCCTACTCTGTTCATAGTTGCTCTCATTATATCAAAGAAGACATTTGGTATTTGTTTTTTAGGGATTGCCTAGCTTCACTAAGCATAATCTGCTCTAGTGCCATCCATTTCCCTGCAAATTCCATGATTTTTGTCATTTTATATTGCTGCACAGTACTCGATTGTGTATAAATGCCACATTTTTTTATCCATTCATCTATTGAAGGGCATCTGGCTTGGTTCCACAGTCTAGCTATTGTGAATTGTGCTGCTATGAACATCAATGTGGCAGTATCCCTGTAGCATGCTCTTTTAAGGTCTTCAGGGAATAGTCCGAGAAGGGCAATAGCAGGGTCAAATGGTGGTTCCATTCCCAGCTTTCCCAGGAATCTCCAAACTGCTTTCCAAATTGGCTGCACCAATTTGCAGTCCCACCAGCAATGTACAAGTGTACCCTTTTCTCCACATCCTCGCCAGCACTTGTTGTTGTTTGACTTCATAGTGGCTGCCAATCTTACTGGAGTGAGATGGTATCTTAGGGTGGTTTTGATTTGCATTTCTCTGACTGCTAGAGATGGTGAGCATTTTTTCATGTACTTGTTGATTGATTGTATATCCTCCTCTGAGAAGTGTCTGTTCAGGTCCTTGGCCCATTTGTTGATTGGGTTATTTGTTATCTTATTGTCTAATTTTTTGAGTTCTTTGTATACTCTGGATATTAGGGCTCTATCTGAAGTGTGAGGAGTAAAAATTTGTTCCCAGGATGTAGGCTCCCTATTTACCTCTCTTATTGTTTCTCTTGCTGAGAAAAAACTTTTTAGTTTAAGTAAGTCCCATTTGTTGATTCTTGTTATTAACTCTTGTGCTATGGGTGTCCTATTAAGGAATTTGGAGCCCGACCCCACAATATGTAGATCGGAGCCAACTTTTTCTTCTATCAGACGCAGAGTCTCTGATTTGATATCAAGCTCCTTGATCCATTTTGAGTTAACTTTTGTGCATGGTGAGAGAAAGGGATTCAGTTTCATTTTGTTGCATATGGATTTCCAGTTTTCCCAACACCATTTGTTGAAGATGCTATCCTTCCTCCATTGCATGCTTTTAGCCCCTTTATCAAATATAAGATAGTTGTAACTTTGTGGATTAGTCTCTGTGTCCTCTATTCTATACCATTGGTCCACCCGCCTGTTTTGGTACTAGTACCATGCTGTTTTTGTCACTATTGCTCTGTAATATAGTTTGAAATCTGGTATCGCTATACCGCCTGATTCACACTTCCTGCTTAGAATTGCTTTTGCTATTCTGGGTCTTTTATTTTTCCATATGAATTTCATGATTGCTTTATCTATTTCTACAAGAAATGCCGTTGGGATTTTGATTGGCATTGCATTAAACCTATAGAGAACTTTTGGTAATATCGCCATTTTGATAATGTTAGTTCTGCCTATCCATGAACAGGGTATATTTTTCCATCTTCTAAGATCTTCTTCTACTTCTCTCTTTAGGGTTCTGTAGTTTTCATTGTATAAATCTTTCACCTCTTTTGTTAGGTTGATTCCCAAGTATTTTATTTTATTTTTTTTTTGAGGATATTGTGAATGGAGTGTTTTTCCTCATTTCCGTTTCAGAAGTTTTGTTGCTGATATACAGAAATGCCTTTGATTTATGCGTGTTGATTTTATATCCTGCCACTTTGCTGAATTCATTTATTAGTTCTAGTAGTTTCTTTGTAGACCCTTTTGGGTCTTCTAGGTATAGAATCATGTCGTCCGCAAATAGTGATAATTTAAGTTCTTCTTTTCCTATTTTTATGCCTTTAATTTCTTTTGTCTGTCTAATTGCTCTGGCTAGTATTTCAAGGACTAAATTAAATAGAAGTGGTGAGAGAGGGCATCCCTGTCTTGTTCCAGATTTTAGAGGGAATGCCTTCAACTTTTGTCCATTCAGAATGATGCTAGCCTGAGGCTTAGCATAGATAGCTTTTACAATGTCAAGGTAAGTTCCTGTTATCCCTAGTTTTTCTAATGTTTTGAACTTAAAGGGATGCTGTACTTTGTTGAATGCTTTCTCTGCATCTATCGAGATGATCATATGGTTCTTATCTTTAAGTCTATTGATGTGGTGAATAACATTTATTGATTTCTGTGTATTGAACCATCCTTGCATCCCAGGGATGAATCCTACTTGTTCATGGTGCACAAGTTTTTTGATGTGTTTTTGTATTCGATTCGCCAGAATTTTATTGAGGATTTTTGCATCTAGGTTCATTAGAGATATTGGTCTGTAGTTTTCTTTCTTTGAGGTGTCTTTGTCTGGTTTCGGAATCAGGGTGATGTTGGCCTCATAGAATGAATTTGGAAGAGCTCCCTCTTTTTCTATTTCCTGAAATAACTTGAAAAGTATTGGTATTAATTCTTCTTTAAAGGTTTTGTAAAACTCCGCTGTATACCCATCCGGTCCTGGGCTTTTCTTGGTTGGTAGTCTTTTGATGGCTTCTTCAATTTCATCCATTGATATTGGTCTGTTCAAATTGTGTGTATCCTCCTGACTCAGTCTGGGCAAATCATATGACTTAAGAAATTTATCGATGTCTTCACTATCTTCTATTTTATTGGAATATAGGTTTTCAAAATAATTTCTAATTGTCTTCTGTATTTCTGTAGCATCTGTTGTGATATTGCCTTTTTCATCCCGTATGTTAGTAATGTGAGTTCTCTCTCTTCTTCTCTTCGTTAGCATGGCTAAAGGTCTGTCGATCTTATTTATTTTTTCGAAGACCCAACTTTTAGTTTTTTTAATTTTTTCAATAGTTTCTTTTGTTTCAATTTCATTGATTTCCACTCTGATTTTAATTATTTCTTGCCTTCTGCTACATATGCTGTTGTTTTGCTCTTCCTTTTCTAGGGCTTTGAGATGAAGTGTGAGCTCATTTATTTGTTGGTTTTTTCTTTTTTTGAGGAATGACCACCAGGCAATGAATTTCCCTCTTAAAACTGCTTTCATTGTGTCCCATAGATTCCGATATGTTGTGTCTGTATTTTCATTTATCTCTAAGAATTTTTTGATTTCCTCCTTTATGTCTTCTGTAACCCTTTGATCATTCAGTAACATATTGTTCATTTTCCATGTGATGTAGGATTTTTCCTTCCTTCTTTTATCATTGATCTCCAGTTTCATTCCATTATGATCAGATAAAATGCATGGTATTATCTCCATCCCTTTATATTTACTGAGGGTTGCCCAATGGCATAATATATGGTCTATTTTTGAGAAGGATCCATGTGCTGCTGAGAAAAAAGTATATCCATTTGATGATGGTTGATATATTCTATATATGTCAGTTAAGTCTAGGTTATTGATTGTGGTATTGAGTTCTATAGTTTCTTTATTCAACTTTTGTTTGGAGGATCTGTCCAATGGTGAGAGAGGTGTGTTGAAGTCACCCATAATTATTGTGTTGTGGTCTATTTGATTCTTGAACTTGAAGAGAATTTGTTTTATGAATGTCGCAGCACCATTATTTGGTTCATAAATATTGATAATTGTTATGTCTTGTTGGTGAATGGTTCCTTTTAACAGTATATAATGTCCTTCCTTATCCCTATTGATTAACTTAGTCTTGAAGTCGATTTTATTCGATATGAGGATGGCCACCCCTGCTTGCTTACGAGGACCATGCGTGTGGTATATTTTTTCCCATCCTTTCACCTTCAGCCTGTGTATGTCTTTTCCAATCAGATGTGTCTCCTGGAGGCAGCATATTGTTGGATTTGTTTTTTTAATCCATGATACCAGCCTATGTCGCTTTATTGGAGAGTTTAAGCCATTAACATTCAGAGTTACTATTGATATATGGTTTGTACTTCCAGCCATGTTTGATTATTTATCCTTTTTTAAAAAAAAAAAAATTTAGTTTGTTTCTCCATGATTATCTTTCCCCTCACCCTCTGTCTTTACCGAGGCACTTCCCACTGATGGTTTTGATTATTGTTTTCATTTCTTCCTCGTGTAGTGTTTTGCTCAAAATGCTTTGCAATGCTGGTTTTCTGGCTGCAAATTCTTTTAACTTTTGTTTATCATGAAAGATTTTTATTTCGTTGTCATACCTGAAGCTTAATTTTGCTGGATACAGAATTCTTGGTTGGCATCCATTGTCTTTCAGTGTTTGAAATACGTTGTTCCAGGATCTTCTCGCTTTCAGCGTCTGTGATGAAAAATCCATTGTTAACCTTATTGGTTTACCCCTGAATGTAATCTGCCTCCTTTCTCTTGTAGCTTTTAATATTTTCTCTTTGTTCTGTATATTGTATATCTTCATAACAATGTGTCTTGGCGTTGGTCTACTGTGATTTTGTGTGCTTGGTGTCCTGTATGCATCTTCAATTTGTATATCTGTTTCCTTTTTTGTTTCTGGAAAGTTTTCTGTAATTATTTCATTCAGCAGGTTACTCATTCCCTTGGTTTGAATCTCTGTACCTTCTTCTATCCTGATGACTCGTAAGTTTGGTTTTTTTATGTTATCCCATAACTCTTGGATGTTTTTCTCGTGATTTTTACCAGCCTTTCTGAGTTGGCTAGACTCTTTTCAAGATGATATATTTTGTCTTCATTATCTGACGTTCTGGCTTCTACTTGCTCCACTCTGTTAGTGATACTCTCAATTGAGTTTTTAATTTGGTTTATCATTTCCTTCATTTCTAGAATTATTGTTTGATTATGTTTTATAATCTCTATCTCCTGATAAAGATGCTTAACTTCTTCTTTTATCTGTTTATGTAATTCATTCTCAATGTGTTCTTTCGCTGCTTGAATTTGCTGTCTCGTATCCTCTTTAAGGTTCCATTCCATCTGTCTAAGGTGTTCCTTGAGTTCTTTATATGACCATTTTTCTGATGACTCTAGGTCCTCCTGAATATTTAGGCTGTCCTGCATTGTTTGTACTCCTTTTCTTCCTTGCTTTTTCAAGTTGCTCATGTTACTTCTTATTCTGTTTGACTGCTGAGTTACTGTTTACTCCTATAAATTTATTTGATGCTTGGGAGGAAAGGTATTAGAAGGGAAGGGAAGAAGTCACTGTAGCCGCAGGTTTCAATGAAGTTATCTCCTCCGCCGCAGTCTGGTGACGTCAGTTCTCTGCCATGGTGGTATCTCTTCGTAAATAAGTTATCTTTGCTCCCCGGAGGCCGGCGCCACGGCGTTCCCGCAGTTGCTAGGGAGAATGTGGTAGACCTTTTTAAGAGGTGGAATCTTAGAAGTTGGGAGGAAGTTACATAGTAGAGGTCATGTCCTTGAAAGGGATATAGGAATCCTGACTCTTCCTCTTCCTCTTTTTGTTCCTGGACATGAGGGCTTCCTCTGCCCCACATTCCTGCTGTGATGTGTGGCCTTGCCACAGACCCAAAAGCAACATGGACTGTGAGCCAAAGCAAACTTTTCCTATTTTTGAACTGATTATCTCAGTTACTACGTTACAGTATTGGATAGCTAACATTGGAGGGAGGAGTTATGGGTCTCTTTTCATGTACAGTTCCCCACAGGAGTGCTTGAAAAACACAGCAGAGTCATGGAATTTTTAAAAGATGCTTCGCTATTAGTTTATAATTTAAAAGAATACAACTCTCCCTCTCCTTGACTCAGGCAGTTCGTATATATGAGTTCTTTGAAGTTGAACCTTAGGATTGGTTGCTTGGTATCAGAAATAAAATGCAAGTCCACCATCAACTGTTCATACCATTGGATTTATAAATATCACCACAGTGTACAATGAAACAGTTGATTTTAAATTATTTTTTCTGAATTGTGATATAGTGACAGCTTTATATACCCCCCCTTGTTTTTTTGCCTGTTACTAATGATTTCTGATTTCATTTTCAAGAACATACTGGATAGGAAATCCCTAGCATTCCCTTTAGTGAGTTTGTGTTAAGCAGCTATCTGTCAATTTCAGTGCTACATATGGCTGTCCCAGCCATTAGCTTACAGTCTCTGTTAACTACAGCCTGTGATGTGGGTTGAGATGAATGACATGGAGACAGTCAGAAATGTTGAGGCTCAGGTAAGAAGACTGTATAAATTGAAAACATGGACAAGAACCTCAGTATCTTATTTTCCAAGTTGAGGATTATAATCTCTGAGATATATGCCTCTACACAAGCGACCCCAAAATGCCTGCTTTATCTATTGGTTCCTGATGCTTCCTGTGCTGTTTTTTTCTGGGCAAGCATCACTTTCTCTGTTCTACCTACATAGAACATAAAGTCCCATCCCTCACTACTGGCTTACTACTTTAAAAATGTTGTTGATGGCTCCTTTAACTGTTTTCTATTCTTTGTGGTGGATAAACTTGAAATTAATTTGCTTTGGGTGAGGGGGCCACATTTCAAGGCTTATGAACAAGCCAACTACATGCTTAAATTGTACTGAGAAGTGTGTAGGCCAGAAACCAACAATGGACCTGAAATCACTGGAAATAATTCTTGGATATCCAAGGGTAAAATTTGGCCTGTGTCTTATAAACAGCAGCCTGCATCTTGTAAACAGACTCAGTCAGATACTAACAGCTATTTGTCAAAATTGTACGTGCCAGAGACTGAAATGGAAAGTGGACAGAAGCCATCATTGAACAGGCTTCCCTAGCAACAGGCTCAAGGCCCTTTGACTTCTTCCCTTTAGATACATAGGGGATGGCCTCTTCAGTGATTTCTTCCTTGTGAGCTCCCTGAGGACAAGGAAGCAAGCCACACAAAGTTCCTTGAAACCCCTTACTCCATGTTGAGTACAAAAAACACACCATCAACATTTCAGTATTTGTTTCTTATTGCTTAATTGTAAGTTAGTATTGAAAACACACAGAATAGAATCACAGACACAGTTTTATTGGTTTAACCTTATGGGTCCCTTTATTTAAAAAAAAAAAAGATTTATCTCCTGTTTTCTTATTAACATCCTAAGCATTATGGATTTATAAATGAGTATGAATCATAGTTTTTACTCCTAAGGGTCTTACCATTTAGTTGGGAGGGGAAGACACAATTAAGACGCAAATAACACAGTGGTATATACAATAAGGTGTTGAATCATGTGATGCAGTTCGAGTAGATGGTACTGATTAGGTATCACAGGCAGTGAGAGCCAAGGGAAGACATCAGCATGGGCCGATGATGTCGCTCTTCAGATCCTGGCACTTGGTAGTTGCATAGAAAATGTTTTCTGAACAGAAGGATGGAAGATTACAGATAGGCAGAATAGAAGGTCAAATTTGCATCCTTTCTGCAAAAATGGGTTGTTTTTGTTAAACTAAGTACATCCAAAATATGAAGTGCTCAAGGATAAATTTGATAAAAGATGTATAAACCCTATATACTAAAAACTCTAAAAGTGAAATTAAAGCAGACCTAAATAAATGGAAAAATATATCATTCAGAAAGCTCAGTATTAGGATGTCAGTTCTTCCCAAATTAATCATTGATCTAGAGATGCAAACAGTCAAACATCTCAACAGATGTTTTTGTAGGAATTCATAAGCTAATTCTAAAATGTATGTATAAATACCAAGGACACAGAAGAGCCAGAGCAATTTTTAAAGAACAAAGTTAGAGGAAGGACTTACACTACCTGATTTTAAGACTTCGGGCTGGAGTTATAGCTCAGTGGGGAGTGCTTCCTACACACATGTGAGGCACTGGGTTTGATCCTCAGCACCACATAAAAATAAAGGTATTGTGTCCATGTACAACTAAAACAATTTTTTAAAAGACTTATATAAAGCTACAATAATCAAAGCAGTATTGTCATAAGAGAAAGATAGATAAAGGAAACAGAATAGTAAGTACCGAAGTAGACCCACACGTAATTTTGACAAAAGTGACACAATAATTCAATGGAGAAAGAATAATCATTTCAACAAGTGAAGCTGAAACAATTGGACAGTCATAGCCAAAAAGCTGAGCCTCAGTCCTTTGCCCACACCAGCTCACAATGGATTTGTAGACCTAAAGGTGAAAGCTAGGATTGAACTAGCACTGCGTTAATCCACTTAGAATGTTATAACAGTCCTATAGACTGGGTGGCTTTTGAACAACAGAAATTTATTTCTCGAGATTTGGAGGCTGGGAATTCCAGCCTCAAGGCACTTGCAGATTGGATTCTGATGTTGGCTGCTTCTGCATAGATGAATGTCCTTTCATTGTAACCTCACATGGCAGAAGGTAGCTAGTTCTAGCTAGCTCTCTGTGTTCTCTTTTAAGAGGACTCTAATCCCACAAGAACCTTCATGATCCTTGGAGGTAGGATCTCAACATTTGAATTTGGGGGAAACCATAGCAAACATCTAGAAGAAAACATTGGGAAATAATCTTTGTGATCTGGGACTTAGCAAAGATTTGTTAGGTATTATACACAAAAAGAACGTGTAATGTAAAAGAAAAATCAATAAATTGTCCTTATCCAAATAAAAATGTGGGCTCTTCAAAGGCACTGTTATCAGAAAACAAAACAGTAACCCAGCAGACTAGAGAGAGAAAAAAATTGCAAAACATTACCTACTTATCTATCTGCCAAAGATCTTTCCTCTTACAAAGAACCCTTACAACTTCTGAATAAGACAAACAACTCAATAAAATTTAAGCAAATTATTTCAACAGATATGTAGTCATCGGGGAAGTTCAAATTAAAGCCACAATGAGATAATACTATACACCCACTAGAATGGCTAAAATTAAAAAGACTGACCAAAATAAGTGTTGGCTAGGATATAGAAGAGCTAGACCTTTCATGGGAATGTAACATGGTACATTACTTTTTAAGAAAAAGTTTGTCAGTTTCTTACAGTTAAACATCCTCCTGCCATATAACCCAGCCATTTATTACTAGGTACTTTTGTCAAAGGAGATGAGGATTTATGTTCCATCAGGTGAATATCCTTAATATCTTTATTTATAGTAGCTAAAAGGCAGAAACAACCCAAATGCCCATCACAGAGAATGGCTAAACAAATTGTGGTACAGCCATAGAATGGAATATTATTCCTCAGGAAAACTGAATGTACTATTGATACAAACAATAAAGTGGATGAATCTCAGAATAATTATGCTGAGTGAAAGAAACTAGACCAAAAAGTGCATTTTGCATGATTCCATTTATATAAAATTCTAGAGAATGCAAACCAATCTATATTGACAGAAAGCAGATCCGTGGTTGCCTGGGCCAGGGGGTGGTGTAGTTGTGGGAGGGAGAGATTACAGAGAGTAAAGGAAACTTGGGGGCATGCTGGATATGTTCATTACCCTGATTGTGGTTTCTTGGATGTAAACATATGCCAAAAGACATTAAAATTGTGCATTTTGAAAATGTGCAGTTTACTGTACATCAGTTATTCCCAAAAGCTGTTAAGATTTTTTTGTAATTATTATCTTTATTTGCATAATGACAAATCAAAGAGCTGTTTCCAACATGAGCTCAGTGTGTCCTATTGATGTTGTCAGAAGATTGTACTTGAAACCAGGTAAAGAAGCTAACATCATAATTTGTAAGTCTTTGTAATTTGAATGGGTCTGTTTTTAGCTTGAGTTTGCATTCGTTTGAAGAAAATTGCTCTTGAGCAATAGTTTTATTTATGGTGCCCATGGAGAATGAATTGGGCACATCATTAAATTAGATTTTGATTTGTGTTTAATTTGTTTGAGATAAAGGTTAAGTTCTTCTGCCCTCTCAAGACCCTGCTCCCCAGGTAATGGGCAAGGTGCTGGGTTCACACACTGCTACTAGGCCCAACTCCACCCTCACCAAGAGTTTGAAGGCCTAGTGTAGGGCTCTGGCTCTGTCACTCAATGAATATGTGACCGTGGCAATTCAGAGTCACTGAACCTCATTTTCCTCTTGTATAAGATTCTGCCTCCCAGAATTGATAAAAGAATCACAGAGCCACTCTTTAAAAGTTGTAGTGGTTGAAAAACACACAGTTATTGTTATTTCTGTTGTTAATCCTGCTCAGGAGCTCTGAATCTACTTATCTGTTGCTCAAGCAACAGATGCATAATTTTATATTTTATGTGAAGGAAAATAAAACTATCATGATATAACCTCTGTGTAAAAACACATCGCTAAGCTGGGTGTGATGGCACATGCCTATAATTCCTGTGGCTTGGGAGGCTGAGGCAAGAGGATTGCAAGTTCAAAGCCAGACTCAACAACTTAACAAGGCCCTAAGCAACTCTGCAAGATCCTATCTCAAAATAAAAAATAAAAAAGGGCTGGGGATGGGGCTCAGTGATTGAGCACCTGGGTCCAATCCCTTATACCCAAAACAATACAACAAAGTCATTGAAACTTATGACACTAGTGCTCTGAACACACCACCTTGCTCCTTCAAAAGCAGTTCCCTCCCTCTTCCCTCTCTTCTCTCCTTTGCTTCCTTCTTTTGTTTTGTTCATTTAATCAACAGATATCTCTGATCCCTGCCAAGTATCAGTTCCTTCAGGGCAATAGAAAAAGTGGGGGAGAAGACAGATGAGTCACTGCCTCTGAGGAGCTGGATTCCCAAGGGGGTAGAGTGCATTTTGACAAGTGATCTGAAAGGAACATAGGATTCGCCCTGGAGCACCTGAGAGGACCACTGACCCAGATCTGGGGAGTCAAGGGAAAGAGACCTGAGAATAAGTAAGCGTTGCAAGAAGGGAAAAAATGTTCTAGTCAAAGGGAACAGCATGTACACAGGCCTGGAATGTGCGTTGTGTCTGGAGTTGAGTGTGAAGGCAGGCAGGCGGGAGAAGGGTAGGCAGGTATGCTAGGGACAGATGGGCTGGGGCCTGCTGAGCTGGTGAGAGCAGCCGGAAGTGGACATGATGGACTGGCCATGTGGCCAACTCTGCTCACAGCTCCCAGTTTCTTGTGAAACCCTCTGGGTGGTCTTTAGGATTAAGAGGGTTGCTGACCTCTTTCTAGGTGAGATTTTCTTGGATACAATTTAGCTTATGATGACCAAATTGGCTTTGTTTACATTGTATTCTGAAAAGACAACCAAAACCTTTCCAAATAAAGTGACTATTACACTGGTTAGTGAAACCATAATTTTCAGTGTTTCCCTCACAATTTGTCGTATGGTTCCAACATAGACATTTTAAAGGGAATCCTATACCAGAGAGAAAATTTGGCACTAGCAGAGATGAGAAAGGTTTGAATACACGGAAAATTCTGGGGTCAATGCAATGAGGTTTCTTTTGCTTTTATTTTTGTTGAAGAGATGGGATTTCTTCTTGCTTTGATGCCCAGGCTGGCCTTGAACTCCCATGAATGAACTCTCGGGTGATCCTCCCTCCTTAACCTCCCAAGAAGCTGAACTACAGAAGCACAACACCACACTCTGAACTCGGGGGTTTTTTTTGTTTGTTTGTTTGTTTCTTTGTTTTTTGAGGGGGGAGGATGAATCTAGGGCCTTGCACATCCTAGGCAAGAACTCCACCTCTGAGCTATACTGCCAGCCTTCTTGATTTTAACAGTAGAATAAATAATTTGGTTCCCTTCCCCACCCAATGCTACACTTTCATTTAAACAAAAATGACAACAACAATAAAAAACTTTGGAATAGCTATGCTAGCTTTTGCAGGCCACAAGAGCCCTATTAAGAATGTGACCTTGGCTTTTGCTTGTTTGTACTTGTGTTGGTCTTTCCTTGATCTTTCTATTTTATTGCTTTAAATTTCTTTGGACAGGATCTCTTAGTATACTTTTCAGATGCCTTGGTTTTGTGTGGGCAATGATAATATAAAATCTATACAGAATTTCCCCAGTTATTGGGGTTGCTTCTTTTTGATTTTATATGCAATTTTATATCTGGGAAAATTTTTCCTATGACATGATAATTCCAAGGGGTAAAGGTTATGAACCTTGAGGAACAAACCTGTGGACTTTTTCTTTATCAACTGAGAGCACAGTTTCCATCCTTGGGGTACAGATGTCCATGCAGAGGACCATGGTCATTATGGACACCAGAGAATTGTTGTTACAATAATTGGTCTGTTTTGATATATTATATATACATATGTGTATATGTACACAAATAAAATAATATGAAAAAAATGAAACCAAAAAGTAACATAATCTCAGAGGCCAGAAATCATATTAAGTAGGATTCCAGAAGTTTAGGCTGTCACTAAAGATAGTTCTCAGAAAACCCAGAGCCAGCTTCCTAACCAGATATCCTCAAACTAAACTTTTGATAGCACTTGGGTATAGGGGACAAGAACCAAATCCAAGGTTTACCCAGGACTGGGAATCCAATAAGAGGGTTCCTTATAAAATTGGACCTCAAAAAAATTCTCTCAACACAGTTGTGGAGTGTTGGTAGAGGTACCTTCTTGCTCCATTTTCAAATACCTGCTCCTTCCTTCCCTTCCATCGCTATAGCTCCAGTGATTAGGTGCCCCAGAAACCTGAGTTGTGTCTCTGACTTTCAGATATTAGAGTTTGTAGTCGGCTGAAATGTTTTTCATTAATATCAATCTCACCTCAGCCATTTAGGTGAGCAAAGAACCACTATGGCATCAAAACTCTTTGGTCTAGCTGGGCACAGTAGAGCATGCCTGTAATCCCAGCAGCTTCAGAGGCTGAGGCAGGAGGATCGTGAGTTCAAAGCCAGCCTCAGCAAAAGTAAGGCACTAAGCAACTCAGTGAGACCATCTCTAAATAAAATATAAAATAGGGTTGGAGATGTGCCTCAGTGGTTGAGTAAGTGCCCCTGAATCCAATCCCCAGTAACAAAAAACAAAACAACAACAACAAAAAAAAACAACAACAACAACTTTGGTTTTGACCTGTAGGATATAAATGAGAATAGAAAAAAGAAGAGAGCCTTTTTTTAAAAATGCCCTAACAGTATTTGAAATTGATCTTAATGATAACACCACTGCTACCACCCCACAAAATGCAAAAACCTAAAGCCAACCTTTGTGGACTCCAGGGAGGAATGTGGAGGGTGCAGGCCAAGAAGGTGGCAATTGGGGCAGCAGAACAGAGCAGGGAGCATCCTGACCAGGGCAACACAACCTCCAGAGCAGCCAAAGGAGAAAGTAGGCCACTCACCTTAGGGATCCCCACAGGGACACCCTGGAAATGTGGGCTCAGGAGTTCCCACTGTTTACATAAGATTATTAAAATGCAGTATTTGTGGTTTGTTGGTGAATTTGTGTAGCTGTTACCATGGTTCTACTCCAGCATACCTGTAATGCCTTGCTTTGCACTTCTTGGATCTGTTTTTAAAATGAATGTTAATCCCTCTGCTGGGTCAGCATTGAGGGCAAACAATTGATTTCAGAAGCACTGTGCCAGCCGGTGTAATCCTAGAAGCAAGGTGGCGTGTGTTGCATTACATGCTGAGTTGACTTCTTGGCTGACACACATCCTTTGCTCTTTCATTATGTGCTTGTAGCAAGTTGCATGTTTTACGTGCATACACTTGGCGAGGCTGGCACAGGTAAATGCCACCCAGCTCTTCCTGTTCTTAGCCTGTATTTGCTGTTTGGGCGGCTATGAGTTTTTCTGGCAGATTACAGTCTTTGTTGTTAAATTTTAAGAAATCATGAATGACTTTGCTTGTTTCTGTACACCCAACCACTAGAATTGTGCTTGGCAAAATAGTAAGTGCTCAATAAATTTTTGAACACATTAGTATGTTGTATGAGCTGCAGTGAGTGTGTAGAAGATACAGCAGAGACTAGCTGAGGCCGAAGAAGCATTCAAGAGCTGTGTTGTTCATAAAGCAGGTAAAGAATAGAAAACCAAGTCTCATGCTCTGGGTCAGGTCAACAGAGGGTTCTATGAAGATAGTGGGCAGTGATTGGCAGGTTGAAAAACCCAAAGACTGATTTGTTTCTGGCCATAATTCAGTTGCCATTGTTAGCAGGTGTGGAACAAAATACCCTGAACCAAAGACCTAAATAAATGTTCTTTGTCTAGGATTGACACTAAGGCGGAGTATAGGTGGAGCTAGACAGTTCCTAACACCCTGTTATTTTGTAAATTAAATATTAGGAAGTCCCTGTTCTCTCTTTATGTGCTAATCAGAGTGAACTGCTAATCGCAGTTCGAACTTTTATCTCCTCTACCAAATGTGTGAAATGTGCCTTTTAGGAAAATACAACACGTTTTCATTTTTGTTTACCGTCTTCATAGCTGGCTTAACACTGACTTTCCAAAACAACTTTTCCCACCTCTTAGACCATTGACAGCGAACGCCACTGTCAAGAAGACAGGACAGGACACTGAATCTTCATTCAGTTCTTCTCCCTCCCTTGTCATTGCTGGGTCTCCTGTACTTCTTTTTCACAGACCATCACCATTTGCATTTCACTAAGTATCTCTCTGTGGAATATGTCTGTCCCCTAGCACCCTCCACTAATAGAAGGCTAAAAAGGTTCATTTGTTAGAGAAGTGAATGAAATATGGTGCTACCTATAGATACCAACCCTCTTCTTGACTCCCCATTAATAAAAACAGTATATCATTTCAGAGGGAAGAAAAGACCAAGAGCTGTCCATTTGTCACCATACCGCACACACACTCAATTAGCCACAGGGCAGAGTGCACATTAGTAGGCAGCTTGGGAGTTTGCAGTGGCAATTAATCAGCCTTGTCATCCATAAATAATAGTTTAAATAACTTCCTCGTCTTGCTCACTTGACTGAAACAGCCAATCAGATTCAAACAATAGATAGCATCATTGACCTTTCCAAAAATAGGCTTAATAGTTCAGTGTTTGTCTTTTGTTATCTAAAACTCTAGGCTGTCTACAAGGTTGCCAGGGTTTTGTGGATTGTTCTGTTTTGTTTTATGGGAAGGGAGAGGGACATCAATTTCAGTACTAGGAATTGTGTCCTATATTCCATTTTTTAAAAAAGCAATTTTTTAAATTAAAGGGGAGCTGCTTCTTTTTGTAAGGGTTTAACTACAAAGAAAGAAATCCTAGTATGCATCGCAATAGCAAAAATTCAAAAATTGCCAGATTTTGTAGATTAATATGTATTTCATAGTCTTTGGTTGTAATATCACATAATGATTGTTTTTCACAAAAATACCAGTCTCTTCAACACACTCAGCCTCACACATACATTTTCATGTATAACTCTTTTACTGTATGTGAAGCTCTCTGCAGAACGCTGAGCGTGTTGCTGTTTAGGGAAAGCCAGTGTTCACCTAAGGAGGAGGTGGAACTGGCCCAGGTGTGGCATGGTGCGCTAACACTCTGTGTGCGTGAGGAGAGAAGCCTTTTGTTTGTGGTTTTAGCTGTCACTAAGAGACCATTGTTAATTTTGCCCAAAAGCTCTTCTGCTGGTTGAGGTAGATTTTTAATATAAAGAGAAGAGGAAAAAATTCAAGAACGAATTTAGCCAAACTCTTTAACATTTGGCTGTATCAGGAATTTCATCTCTATTTTGAAGCCTCAACTAATCCCCCACAGCTTCTTGCCAGAGATTTCTTAAGTCTTGGGACTTACAAAGACGCTGGCAAGAAACCATAGTCATCAGCAGGAGCAGGTTGCAAAATGAAGACAGAGCCTCTGTCAAGACACGGGAGGATTAACAGAGGCCAGGCCACCAAGTGGAAATGCAGCCCCGAGTGGGGAGAGATCACTGTGGTCACAGCAGACACCCGCATTCCTTCATTCTGGGAATTGTGTGGGGTCAGCTCTGGGCCCAGTTGGCTAGAAGACAACAGGTCAGGGGCATCTTTGCCAGAGGAAGTTAAAAGCTTTTAAATTGAGAGTGCTCCAAGGTCCCAGAACAATCTCTGGATACAGTCCCCACCTCCACTCTGATGTGTGTGAGACTAGCTAGAAAAACTACTGAGAATGAAAATAAATCTCAGAGAAGATACCAGAAGGATTTGGTCAAGTACTACTTTCTGGAATGTAGTTCCTCACCAGGGGTCCCTTCTGCCTTCCTAGTACTGGCTCATTTTAGTCTTGCCCTATCAGTACTCCTCAGTTTTGGCCTCTCCTTTCTCCTACCCTGCCTCCTTCCACATCCCACCTTTCCCCCTTTCCTTTCCTGTATTCTCTTCCCTCCTTCCCCCACCCCTGCCTTTCCAGGTCCTTTCTCTTTTCTCCTCTTTTCATTTACAATGTAACTTTCTCCCAATAGTATCAAGGATTACTTATATTCTTTCAATGTTGAATAAGAGGTTTCCCAGAAAATCTACTTTCACTCCATCATTTAATGCAGAAAAGCTGGCTAACTTGGTTTTCCAAAGCCGAACTCAGGAATGTTGCTGTAAGATATATGACAGGAACATTTTAGTTGGGAGTTTTTGTTAATTCAGTACATGCAGCTAGGGGAGGAAATGGCGTTGTCTAACTTTTCTGCAAATTTAAATTTGCAAAAAATAATGAATCTCTGAATATAAATAATCAGAACCCCCATCCTCTCTTTAAACTTAACAACAGAAAAAGAACGAATAAAAAAGACCAACAGTGCCACAACCCAAATATATGCCTGGAGTATTTCAGTCATGGAAGTTTCCTTCTGGTTTGTACTGTGGTAGATTATGGCAGAGCACCAGCGTGGATCTGGTCCCTGAACCTCACCTGTGTCCCCATACGCCCCCATGGAAAGAATACATTCTTATTGATGAATCACTGAGGGATACATCCTGTCTCGTGTCTAGGGTAATGGTGTGCCAAAATTAACTAGAATTAAGAAAGCCGAAATGAAGTGTCAGTGTGACTTAAGGTGACAGATTTTACTTGGACCTTTGTAATGTATTCACTTTAATTTATTTCTTTTAAGTCTCTATGAATATGGTCTGCCAAACCTGTCTTATATTTTAGGATCCAGTTTCTCATTCTAAAACATTGATCAATTAATTTCACAAGAAAAGGTCTCACCCCTCAAGACTACTGAGAAACGGTTTTGATCTTCACTAGCAGTTAAAAATCTCTGTGCAGGTCACCAGCACCCCATAGCCTACTTCATGTCATCAACCAGGAATTTTAGGAAGAACTTCATGGATGAACATCAGCTAATTTCTGCTTCTTTGTGTAGGTGTGGGGTCTCTGGAATCTAGGGTTAGAGATCTGAATTCCCTGTGCTGGCCAGCCAGTGGCTGTCATCCTCTCAATCTGCGTATAAGGCTCTACTGTTGCCTTTTTTTTTTTTTTTAACTTCTCACCAATCCCCCATTTCTGTTCTATTTCCAGTCCCATTAATATGGTTCTTGGTTATTTATATGCCCATAAAAATATAGTGTGCTGTTGGGTGGATTGATATGAGGTGCTTTTCACTGAATGGGTATATCTTTTTTTTTAATATTTTTTTTTTAGTTATAAGTGGGCACAATATCTTTATCTTTTTTTTTTTTTAATGTGGTGCTGAGGATTGAACCCAGTGCCTCATGCATGCTTAGGTGAGCACTCTGCAACTAAGCCCCAGCCCCAGCCCCCAGATGGGTTTATCTCAATTCTCATTCTGCTTCTTACATTCACTTGACCCTGTATTCTTTTTTTTTTTTTTTTTGCATTCCCTTATCTCTTTGCAGTTTTTTTATTTTATTTTATTGTTGGTTGTTCAAAACATTACATAGTTCTTAATATACCATATTTCACAGATTGATTCATTAAGAAATGACAAAATCATAGAATTTGGAGGGAAATGGATGGCATTAGAGCAGATTATGCTAAGCGAAGCTAGCCAATCCTTAAAAAGAAATGCCAAATGTCTTCTTTGATATAAGGGGAGTAACCAAGGACAGGGTAGAGACAAGAGCTTGAGAAGAAGATTAACATTAAACAGGGATGATAGGCGGGAGGGAAAGGGAGAGAGAAGGGAAATTGCATGGAATTGACCCTGTATTCTTAAGAGCTTTCCTTTTACATTTAGGTTGTTGGAGCTCATTGTCACATGGGTCCCCCAGCCAGCAGCTACTGCATTTTTCTTTTTGTCCCTGTGATAATGAACATCTGAGCGTTTGGCTTGCTGTGGTGAGCACCCTTACAGCACCTTGCCAGATTGCCCTTCCAGAAAGGCCAGCACAGAACCCACCAGCAGTGCTTAAGGCCTACTGCCCTGTTAACGCTTCGTATTTTTCAAATTTATGGTTTTTGCCACTCTTTATGGCATCTTGCTTTAAATTGTATCTCTCTGATTACTGGTAAGTTGCTCATCATTTTATTTATTGAGGCTCCTTCTGTGAATTGCTTGTTCGTGTTTTTGACCCAGTTTTACATTTGTCTCTTATTTATTTGCTGGATTTCCTTATATACTCTGATGCTAGTCTCTCATTTGAGTCTTTGTTAGTATCTTCTCCCTGTAAGTCATCTATGTGTCTCTGATGTCCATGTTTGAACAGAAATCCTTATTAATTATCCTATACTTAAATTTGGTAGCTTTCTGAAAAAAATATATAATTTTTTATTTGCCTTGAGCTAGAGACTGGCAGTAGAAGATATGGAAATTGAATATTGGGCCAAGACCTTAGAGAACTCCAGGATCAACCTGATCTCTGAAACAGAAAAAGTTCAGAATACTTTTCCTAAGAACGTTCAGGGAAAGTCTAAGCATGGGGACTTAATAATTACCAATTATCTATACCGGGACTCAAGTCTCTGTGGGAATTGTACTGCCTCTTTGGAATACATTTTCTCTTCACACTTGGGGACAGGATCATTTCAAACACTCAGATAAGGGCAAAAAAGGTCACTTATTGCACTGAGTCATAGTAACTGAATCTGAATTTTGATTCAGTGGGAAATATTTGAAGATAAATATCTTGTGTCTTAACAATAGTAGTCATATTTTATATTTTTAGCAAACCTACAGTGATTACCATGAATCATGTATATTCTGAGATTTGTACATTTATTATCACATTCAATCTGTATATCAACCTGACGAGGTAGGTATGGCAGAAATAATGTTTTGAGTTCACCAAATCCCATCTCATATTCCTCCACCTAAGCACAAAGTATATGATATCTCCAATCACCCCAAAGTTGACCTGGTCATGCAGGTAACTCATTCTTATCAACATGACATGAGCAGAGTTGACAGTTATTCTCAGGTTGGATTGGTAGAAAGGTACTATTCATTCCAGTCACTCTTTTCTTGGGCCAGCCTGGATCACTAAATCATAAAAAAGAGGTGTCCAGGACAGTCACTCATTTGTGCAACAGGCTTTCCATGAGCTTTTGCTGTGATAAGATACTGATGTGAGAAGGTGGGAGGAGTTTGTTACTGCAGCATGTCTAGCCTTTCTTAATAAATTAAGAACTGTCATTACCCTTACTTTATAGATAAAGTAAGCACGGAGTGTTTAACTTGCTCAAGTTCCTTCCAGTTTAAGTCTGCTGTCTTAGCTTCAACACAGTTTTTCCTGTAAAAATTAATATGATGTTAAAAGGTTCCAAATCTTTTGTAGAGAATGGAGTAGCAAAGCTAAATAACATTCCTTGTTTTATTTAAATAAAGATGATGACCATTCAGTGATGTATATGGGTGTGTGTGTGTGTGTGTGTGTGTGTATGACTTATAACAATAATGGACAAATATAAATTAATCCTCCTAGAAGATACTAGAACAATTTGGCTAGTTCTAGAGAAGTAAATTTTTTGCCAACACTAAAACTTTTTAAATGCTTAAGATACTATTACTATCTTTTTCTAATTGGGCCATTTATTCTTCTGGGTGCTTGGGATAGGTTTGAACAATACAGACAGAAATCTAAGCCCTCTTGTTACTCATCTTCTAGCCAAGGAGGAAAGGATGGGCAGGTATTGGCAAAACTGCCAGGTTGTAATAGAGAAGGTAAAGCTTAAAAGTAAATGAGTACCCTCGGGAGCCTTGAGTGCCACTCTGAGGAATTTGCGTGTAATTCAGCAGGAAGTAGAGCCAGGAGTCTCCTAAAGAGGGGGATGACACACTCAGAGCTATGGACTACTTCCAGTAAACAATGGAATTCAGGAACATTAGAACAATTAGTAATGGAGAATAATCAGAATTGTCATGTTTCTGAGCCTTAGTTTTCCTTCCAATGCTTGGTGGTGGTGGTGACACAGCCATGATGGTGACACTGACTGGTGAGGTGGTGAGTGGGGCCAAAATCTCCCAGTGCTCCACTTGCTCAGCTATTCTTGCCAAGCCGTGCGCCCTTTGCTACGTTCCTCAATCCAGAGGAAGAGCACCTCTTGCCCTTCATCTTCCAGGGGTGGCATCCTTTTATAGTTTGCATAAAGATTCCTATAGCGGCCCTCCTTAAGGGGCAGCACTAGCATTTGACTCCAGTTTTACCTAACTACAGATGCTGTGTGACTTTGCTATCATTCATTCCTCTTACAGTGCTGTTTGCCATGACTCTTACAATACTCTTTGCTACTATTTACATCTATTACAACAGCCACCCCCCACAGCTACTACTACTGGGAAGGAGGAAAGAGAAAGAATTGGCATCTGATGTTCCTTGAGTGCTTGTTTTGTGCAAGTCCTGTGTTCAGTGACTGACATGTTTTTTCATTTAATCTTTGCCATCTCCCTGGGAGGTTGGTACTGGGACTTCTTGCTTAGGGACAATAGGAATGGAAGCATTTTTCAGACTGCATATTTGAGGACTTAACCATTATACTAGCATCTCCCCTGGATATTTAAAGATGAAACAGCTCATAAAATCAAACAGTTGTGCTATTACAAGTCAGATAAGGCAAAAACAACAGCAAATGTGTAAAGCAAACTTGAGGAAGGGATAGTACTGATCTAGCTCCTTGTCATGCTGGGTGCTCAATGACTGTTTAGCTTTATTTGTACCTGCAAGCATTTTGAACCCTTGAGGGAAAGAAAATAAGGTTAAATCAGAGGAGGTTAAAATAAATGGAGATTTTTGTGCAACATCTGATGGTTATTTCTAGATGCTTATAAGGGGTTTTAAATTCAATGTAATGTGCTGTTAACCAGGTCTAATTTCAATTCTTTCTCTTAAAACAATTATGTCTAGTTCACTGCTAATTACTCTGATGCTTCTCTGTGACTTAGGACCCTGATCTCTGCTGGTTTAGTTTTGTTTGTTTCTGTGCTTCACAAGTGGAACAAAGAGAAAGAATACATTTTTCCTGAACATGTCATTATTTCATCAAGAGCTGTGAGAGGGGGAAGTGCTAAAGTCTGTGTGTCTGTGTGTGTGTGTGTGTGTGTGTGTGTGTGTGTGTGTAAGAAAGGGATTGATCACCTGAAGCAGATCTCAGTGGGCTGTGAGAGGAATATACTCAAGTCAGATAGTTAACTTCCAGTTCTGCTCTCTAGAGTTCTTTGCTTGTCCAGAACAGCCTGGTCACGGTCAGAACTCATGGGTGAGAGGGATCCCAGCTTAAACTATGGTGTCTAGACCAGACTGTTTAGTTTATGAAATATTTCCTTACTAGATGTTCCTGTAAAAGGAAAAATTGAAAAGCTAGATGGTTGATTTTAGTTTATAATTACTATAGGACTGAGGTTTTAAAACTTTTTGAATTGTAGAGAGTTTCTAACCCTAACTATGCAACTTAGTACCCAGCCCAGTGACCCAGTCTTTCCCATGTTTGGAAGGGGGCTCCTAGGCACTGCCTTCTTGGCAAATTCTTCATTGTGCATTTCCTACAATTTCTGTTTATTTATTTTTTCTTTCTCTTGCATATCTACTTGAGTGCTCACTGTTACCTTCTATTCTTCAGAACATTACATAAGTTTCTAAGCAGTTGTAGCCTACCAACAATTAGAGCCTCTAAGTGTTTGCCTGGGATTTAGCAAACCTACCTTGTTGGGCAGGGGCCCTGGAGCTGACAGGTGGAGGGTTGTGGTAGCAACTTCTAACCTAGTGTATCTAGCTGCAGCAGCTCCTAATGAACTGAGGCAGGCTTCATCACCCCTCTTTCTCCTTTACTCCTTGGTACCTTTCTCCTGAGAAACTGGATCCCCTGTCAGCTCAGTTGTCCACAGTTTGGTTGCTGGCACCATCCATTCCCACAGCTCAGAGACTGCTTACTGGCTAAATGTGACAAAGTGGGTGTGTTGTGTCCATATCAGGAAGTCAACATCCCTCTCAGCCTCCTGATTCTGCCGTCTAGTGGGGGTGGAGTTGGGATGCTGATTATTCTGTTTGTTTCTGGGGTGACATTGTTTTCTAGTAGCTACGTTGGGTGGAGAAGTTTATGATTACCTATTAGCAATCTGCTAGGGTTGGCATCCCACAAATTGGAGGTGGGAACCTTGTCCATAACAGAGACTTTGGACTTTAGCCTGATCTTCAGAATCCCTCTAGAAGGTGTGGCCTGGGGAATAAGAGTTACCTTGATAAGAAATAGCAATAATTTCTAAGTTTCTAGATACTGGATTCGAAGCATTGCTAACTGAGGAAGAGGAAGGAGGGCCTGTCAGACCAGTAGAACCCGATGTATGTACTATAATTGGACTGTTGTTGTCACATGACTCATTGACACATGCAGCATACATTCACTGAGCACCCATGTGTCAGACACTTGTCCAGCCACCAAGGGTTCTTTATTCCTCAGGGCCGTAATTGGAACTGTTTGTTTTTTCTTAGACATTTGGCCTGCAATTATGGTTTCCTGCCATCCAGAGGCAGTGATTTTGTTGATCCAGCTGCATAATCCAACCCCAGGGATGGGAACACAGACATACCTGAGACGGAGATTCTAGTGTGCTTTTCCTTTTTGGAAATCAGACTGTTTAAAATAGTTTTATTTGGGGGGGTAAAATCATCCCAAACTTTAAGGCTAGATATCTCTATCTTTTTTTTATTTTTATTGATTGTTCAAAACATTACAGAGCTCATGATATATCGTCTTTCATACATTAGACTCAATTGGGTTTTGAACTCCCATTTTTACCCCCAGATACAGATTGCAGAATCACAACTGTTACATACTCACAATATTACATAATGGCATATTAGTGACTGTTGTATTCTGCTTCCTTTCCTATCCCCTACTATCCCCCCTCCCCTCCCCTCCCCTCCCATCTTCCCTCTCTACCTCCTCTGCTATTGTTCAATTCTCTCCCCTTTTTCCCCCCCTCCCCCTTGCCCCTCATAACCTCTTATAATTTTGTGTATCATTGAAGGTCTCCTACCATTTCCATATGCTTTCCCTTCTCTCTCCCTTTCTCTCCCCCCATTCGTCTTTGTTTACTATTAGTCTTTTCCTCATGCTCTTCCTTCCTGTTCTGTTCTTAGTTGCTCTCTTTATATCAGAGAAGACATTTGGCATTTGTTTTTTAGGGCTTGGCTAGCTTCACTTAGCATAATCTGCTCTAATGCCATCCATTTCCCTGAAAATTCTATGATTTTGTCATTTCTTAGTGCTGCATAATACTCCATTGTGTACAGATGCCACATTTTTTTATCCATTCATCTATTGAAGGGCATCTAGGTTGGTTCCACAGTCTAGCTATTGTGAATTGTGCCGCTGTAATCATTGATGTGGCCGTATCCCTATAGTGCGCTCTTTTAAGGTCCTCAGGGAATAGTCCGAGAAGGGCGATAGCTGGGTCAAATGGTGGATCCATTCCCAGCTTACCCAGGAATCTCCATACTGCTTTCCAAATTGGCCTCATCATTTTGCAGTCCCACCAGCAGTGTACAAGTGTACCCTTTTCCCCACATCCCCGCCAACACTTATTGTTGTTTGACTTCATAATGGCTGCCAATCTTACTGGAGTGAGATGGTATCTTAGGGTGGTTTTGATTTGCATTTCTCTGATTGCTAGAGATGGTGAGCATTTTTTCATGTACTTGTTGATTGATTGTATGTCCTCCTCTGAGAAGTGTCTGTTCAGGTCTTTGGCCCATTTGTTGATTGGGTTGTTTGTTATCTTATTGTTTAATTTTTTGAGTTCTTTGTATATTCTGGATATTAGGGCTCTATCTGAGGTGTGAGGGGTAAAAATTTGTTCCCATGATGTAGGCTCTCTATTTACCTCTTTTATTGTTTAGATATCTCTATCTTAAAGAAATGGATACAGAGAGAAGTCTAAAAGAAAGCAAAGGTCTAGGTATAATTAGACCTTTGCTGTTGTAGTTGTTAACCTGTGGCTCCATTTCCACAGTGTCTAAAAGAGAAACTCCCCATTCTTGTTTTGCACTTCTGTCCTTGGATATAGAAATCCCTGGGTTTATGTACGATTCACAGGCACTGTGGCTCTCTAAGTCCTTCTGCTTGTTTAGTATTTAGCTTCTTGAACAAAAACAGGGGGCAGAGCTGCTGTGGTAGACAGGGGAGGGCCTTCCTCTCTGGTTCTCCTCTCCTACCTGCTTTCCTGCCTCTTATGAATTTTAGGCATGCAGTACCTAAAGGTGTATAGGAACCTAGTCCTGTAGCTGCAAAGATAAATTAGAAAAACATGTCTCTACCCTGAAGCTGCTCACAGTTTGGGGAGGGAGAACAACATATGAAATAGTACATTTCAGCACTGGTGAAAGTGCTGTGTTTGAGTTAGGAGCAGAGTGCACTAGAAGAGCGAAGAGAGTGTTGGTAACTTCCTGGAAGGCCAGAGAGAGGGTTGAGGTGTGATGATGGTCGAGTCTGGATTAAACAAGGCCTCAGATCCTGCCAGGTGTCAAAGGTGGTGGCAGGAGATAGGATTTCACCTTCACAACTCAAGAAAGGAGCAAGATGCCCAAAGCATGAGTTCCAGGGACCCCCACCCAAGTGAAAAAAGAATCATTTCTATCTTTCACTTGTGAGAGAGAGACTGATTCATAAAATGTGAGAGGAAGGAAAATCAAAGGCAAGCAAGCAGGCTCCCTCCTCCACACCAGCAGAGCCAATAGAAGCTCCTGAATTAGCTGTTTCATGAGGAAAGTACAGTAGAGGAACTTAAGTCATGAAATACTTTGGGGTCAGTCCCTTATAAATAAATCTCCATAAAGATAGGAGAAAATGTGCTTCTTCAGAGCAAATGTACTGAAATAATTATTTGTCTTATAAATAAGATGTTTTAGACATTTATACCTTACAGAAATTTTGAAACACATACAGAGTGATTTCATCCCAGTGTTAATTCTCAGTTCCATATGGAAACAAAGGACAGTGGCAAAGACATCACAAATATTTTAAATCTGATTTTAGAATATAATCCATATGATTGAGTTTTCCAGGTTTACTATATACTTTTATTGGATCAACATTAAAAAGAGTTTTAACGTTGTGTTTTTACGTTTGTGTATCCTGAGCTAATGGTAACCAAAATCTTCAGAGTGGACACAGAGTATCATTCTGATTTCCTAACTGGTCACCAAGAAAAAGAGAATATAGTCAGGTAGCTTTTAGAAACTCCAAGAGATCAGCTGCTATCTTTATACTGAATTAAGTTGGAACTTAAAATATTTTTTTGATTGAGAAAGTTTTCAAGTATACATAAAATCAGAGAACATGTATAATTGATCCCCAAAAGTCATCCTCCATATTTAACCACATTTGGCCATACTTATTTATTTATTCTTCCTTCCTTGTTTTTTTTTTCTTTGAAGGAGGGCTTATTAAAATCTAGCATTTTTATTTCACTTTAAATATTTCCATATGTATCTTTAAAAAGTAAAGAAAATGTTTTGCATATCAAATACCATTATCACAAATATAAGTTACCAATACCATAATTGTTCAATGCCATTTAGACTCAGTACACATTTAGATTTACCCATTTGTCTCACAAATTGGTAAATTTGGTTTGTTCAGAGCAGGAGCATTTATTGTTTTATCCCACAAGTCTTTTAGTATAGAACAATCTTATTTTTTTCCCCTGATTGAAGAAACCAGGTCAGTTTTCTTATAGAAGTGCCACATATCCTATAGAAATCCACTTACTTTCTCATGGTGTTATGTAACTTATTTCTCTGTCTTCTGATATTTCCTGTAAATTGGAATAGCTTGAAATTTTTGAAATACCTGTATTTTTAGAAAATGTTAAAAGTCCACAAATTTAATTTCAGTCATGTGATTTCTTTTGTACTCATTTATTCAAAAACATTTGAGTGCCTCCTTTGTGTCAGGTACAGTTCTAGGTGCTGTATTTATTGGGTCATACTTTATACTTTATTTTTCTTTTGCTCTAGTAAAAATTAACTCAATTCCTAGGCTTCTTTTTTTTTCCCTCCAGTACTAGGCTTAGTGTTTGCCAGGCAAGTGTTCTACCACTGAACTACATCCCCAGTTCTTTTTCTTTTGAAAAAAGGTCTCACTAAGTTACCAGGGCTGCTCTTGAACTTATGATCCTTCTGCCTTGGCTTCCCAAGTAGCTGGAATTACAATGTAGACATTTATGTTTTAATTTAAATCAGCAGATACAGTGAATTTTTCACCTTTGTTCCCTATCAAGCCAAATCCCAAATAATTATATTTTTAATTTTATGTATCCTTTAGAATTTTCTCTACATTAACAAGATAACATGAGTTCCAAAAATGTCATTTTTTTCTAGTATATCTTTCATATCAACATGAAAAGTAATTTGCAAGACCAGAGTCAGTTGGTTGATAAGTACATCTTCTTTGTAATGTTGAAACTAAGCTCTTCTAACCTACCTCCCTTTTTTAAAGGGAAAATAATGATAATTTAACTTTTAATGATAAAATAAGAGAGATTATTAAAAATTATAGAACACATTGCCCAATGTCACCTGAAAGCAGTGTTATTGGCAGTACTATTAAAATTAGTAGTGTTAGCCAGGTGCACTGGCATGTACCTATAATCCCTGCAATTAGGAAGCTGAGACAGGAGGATCGTAAGTTTGAGGATAGCCTCAGCAATTTAGTGAGATCCTGTCTCAAAATATAAATAAATAAATGGACTTCAGATATAGCTCAGTGGTAAAGTGCTCTTGGATTTAATCCCCAGTACTAAATAAATAAGTAGTAGTAGTAATAGTAGTAGTAGTAGTAGTAGTAGTAGTAGTAGTAGAACAGTGTTCCTAAAAAAGGACCTATTGAAAATTGTAATTTCTTACTACTTTTAATTTGAGTGACAGCCTAGAGGCCTGCCAGTTATTAAGCTTTTTTATAGAGATGTCTATTCAGAACTGAGAAGAAATTGAACACCTAAAGGGGTGACTTAGAACTCAGTAAGATCTTTTCTTGATTTGTGGCAGTAGTTTGCATAAGAAGTAGAGGGTTAGACCTACTACTGCTTTGGAATGTACATGCAGATTGTCAGAAAATAAATGGAATTTCACTAAAGTATTATATTTGCAACATAGCACATTTAATGAGACCAAGAAACAAAGCTATATATGTTGAGAGATGGGGAATGTGTAACATTAATAAGGAATGTAACTAACTTCTTGCTAAATCAGAACTAATTAATTTCCACTACTTATTTAAATATTTACTTTATTAAAATATATCTATATTCTGTTCCTTTTCAAATAATAATTGAAATGACTTAAATAAGATGCATATTATCTGAGTTTGGAAAATAGGAATAAACAAGGGATATTAAAATTAAAACACACTTTGGGGGCTGGGGATGTGGCTCAAGCGGTAGCGTGCTCGCCTAGCATGCGTGCGGCCCGGGTTCGATCCTCAGCACCACATACAAACTAAGATGTTGTGTCCGCCAAATACTAAAAAATAAATATTTTTAAAGAAAACACACTTTGGGGGGTTTTGTTTGTTTTTATTTTTACACTTCTCATTAATAAAGTTTTTGTTATTATTCTTCCATTTAACAAACACAAAACACTTCATATTTTGACATAAAGACTCTTAAGAAGCTAATAAAAATAGTACAAAGAGTATCATGCATCCTTTACCTGGCTTCCCTGAGGGGTGACATCTTACATGGCTGTGCTAAAATATCAAAAATCAGGAAATTGGCATTGCTACATTACTAATAATAAAACTACAGATCTTATTCAATTTTTAACAGCTTTTAACCTGCATTAATTCTATATGTGTTAATGTGTATGTAGCTCTGTGCAGTTTTATCAATGTATAGATTCATGTAACCAATGGTTTGCACTGTTTAAGTAGTTCTCTTTCCTTCTCTCTGGAAAGCAATTGAAAGTGGTACTGTGGTATTGCATTTTTAATTTTGGTTTCTGCATATTCACTGTTAGTGTGTAGCAATACTTCTAATTTTTGTATGCTGATCTTGTATCCTACAACCTTACTGAAAGCATGTTAATTCTATGAGCTTTTATTGTTGATTTCTTGGAATTTCTGCATAGACAGTTATGTCATATGCAAATAAGGACAGTTTTAATTTTTTCCTTTTTGATCTATGTGCCTTTTCTTTTTCTTGCCTTATTGCACTGGCTAGGCCTTCTGATACTATGTTAAATAAAAGTGGTGAAAGTAAACATTCTTGCCTTGTTCCTGATACTAGGAAGCAAAAAGTTCAGTCTTTTGTCATTAAATATTACATTTGCAGTAGAATTTTTGTCGATGTTTTTTATCATGTTTAAGAAATTTCCTCCTATTCCTAGTTTGATTAGAGTTTTATCATAAGTGGTTATTGGATTTCATGAAATGCTTTTTCTGCTTCTGTTGATATGCATATATGATTTGCCATCTGAAATCCATCCTGTAACTGCTACCTTTCCCAGTTACTCAAAGCAGTTCTCAAATTGCTAATTCTAAAATGTGATAATTTAAAGAAAAGGAAGATTCCAGAGAAGGCAAGAAAACATTTTTGATGGGAGTCAAGAAGAATTGATTAGATATTTGTTAAGGTCTAAATTTTGCAGTTCTTCCCTTTCTTTGTCCTTTATCTTCTCTTTCTTTTGACCATTCCTTTTTCCTTCTCTCCTCCTCACCTTTCTATATTTTGGTAATAATCATCTGTTGCTTGCTCTCATGGCTATGTTCTCTTTCCTTTTCTCTCTCATTTCCCTTTTTTAATTTTAATGTGCTTCATAATATCCTTAATCTCTTTCGTTTCCAAGGAACCTCAGGACAGCCCCTCCCCATGTCTTTCTCTCCTGTTTCTGAGGCAAAAGTGACTATGATCATGGCTCAGCTATCTGAGAGACACCTGAATTCAAAATAATAATAATATTAATAATAATAGTAATTAATGGTATTAGTCTCTAAGAGCCTTGATGATGCCCAGAATCCCTTAATAGCATCTCCACTAAATTTGCCACTTCTCTTCTGATTATCTTCTAATTAAACTTACTTTTCTTCAAATAACAGCATGAAGATTAATTTTTGTTTAATTGTCACATGTTCAAAGAATTCATTTCTATTATTTTCTCAATGCAAATTTATAGCATTTCATCTGTTTTATGAATTTTTAAAAAGCTTTCGTGGGTTGGCCCAAGAGTCTAACCTCCTTTTTTTTTTTTAAAGAGAGAGAGAGAGGGGGGAAAGAGAGAGAGAGAGAGAGAGAGAGAGAGAGAGAGAATTTTTAATATTTATTTTTTAGTTCTCGGCGGACACAACATCTTTGTTGGTATGTGGTGCTGAGGATCGAACCTGGGCCGCATGCATGCCAGGCGAGCGCGGTACCGCTTGAGCCACATCCCCAGCCCAGAGTCTAACCTCCTTTACAACATAATCTCTAAAGGCAAATGCATTCTCCAGACTCCTAACAAACAAGCCTTTAGGGACCCACTTTGTGGGTAAATTGGGCACTCCCTATACTAAATGTTCAAACTTGCAGAGGATTGCAGTCCTTGCAGGTATTTTAAAGAACCAAACCAGCCCGTAACTGCAATATTTAGTTCATCTCCTTGGAAAGAAAACCATCTAATTAGAGTTGCCATGACAACTCTGTTTTCCCGCAATATAACAGACCTATTGATCTGAAGTTAAGGTTGATGGAGCAAGTGTATGTTAGTGACAGGAGCCACCATTCAAAATCTTAGAGAGTCTGGCTCCATTTCCTGCTAGTTTCCTTTCTAATCTGTGTAACTCAGACATTTAGTAAGCACTTATTGTGTTGATAGACCATGAAATAGTCATCAGAATAAGAAACAATACAAAATCCTCTTGTGGACATAGGATAAAATCCAGACATCTTGCCCTCATCTTCAGAATCTTGCCCTTGCCTGCATATTTGATCCATCTCCTCCTACTTCCTCTTATACCCTCCACTTTGGCCACATTTGTCTCTTTCTGTGCCTCAAACTCAGATCCTTAATACCTCAGGGCTATTGTACTCCCTTTCCCCTCTGCCAGAATTTTTTCCTAGATGCTTACATGTTGGCTCTACTTTATCATTTGGGTCTCATTTTAAATTCATTTCCTTGAGATGGTTTTCCTGATTGCTCTAAAGTTGCTTCCTACCACCTCCCCACATATTAGTCATGCACTTTGACATTCTGATATTTTATTTTCCTGTTTTAAATCATTTTTATTATTTATTATCTCTTACTAGAATATAAATTCAATAAAACCAGAAACCTTATTTGCCTTGTTCACTGAATGAATGAATGGGGAGTAGAGTGGTTGCATTTCCTGGTGGTCAACAAAGGCCTTGTTACTTTTCTTCAAATAACAGCACGAAGATGGGCACCTATTGAGGTATTTTAGATAAGGTGATAAACATGTTTGAGCATACTGGCGATCAGAAGGCATTTTATATGTTAGGAATGAATTATATACTAATGCTATATAGTGGTCAATTATCCTTTGTTTAACAAGAGGCTTTTTAAGCATCCGGCTGAACCGTGAGGTGAGACCACTTGAAGACTCAGTGAACATGAAGGGTCTTATGAGTGGGATTCAGAATGTGAAGGAAGCAGTTCATATTAAAAACTATGTTTATTTATTTATTTTTTAGTTTTAAGTGGACACAGTATCTTCATTTTATATTTATGTGGTGCTGAGGATCGAACCCAGGTCCTCATGCGTGCTAGGCGAGCATTCTACCACTGAGCTACAACCCCAGCCCACTTGCTAACTATCTTAAATGACTGATTCTGGAATTTAATTTTCACAGTAGCACTGTGAGAGTTAGTATTATTATCCCCATTTCACAGATGAGCGGACTAAGGCTTAGGAAAGTTTTAAAGTACTTGTCTCAGGTCAGCATATTAAGTGACCAAATTGGATTTTAAACCTATGTGGCCAGTCCATTTCCAGAGCAAGGACTGTTAATTGTCTTATTTTTCGGGCTTATTCATACTTGGCTAATTTTTCAAGTTTTTATTTCTTCTTATGTTATATATCATTTTGCTTTCATTTGGGATGATGATTTCCTTACTAAAAGTTAGTTACTTGATGTTCAGTCTGTAGATATTTATTATTTTCCTACCATGAAGAGATCTTATAGCACACCATTAATTGAAAAATCATACTCGTTGCATTACATTAAGAGAAAATGGGACCGGGGTTGTAGCTCAGTGGTAGAGTGTTTGCCTAGCATGTGTGAGGCACTGGGTTTAATCCTCAGCACCACTTAAAAATAAGTAAAGAAGGGGCTGGGGATGTGGCTCAAACGGTAGCGCGCTCGCCTGGCATGCGTGCGGCCCGGGTTCGATCCTCAGCACCACATACAAACAAAGATGTTGTGTCCGCTGAGAACTAAAAAATAAATAAATATTTAAAAAAAAAATAAGTAAAGAAAATAAAGATCCATTGACAACTAAAACACATTTTTAAAAAAGAGAGAAAATGAACTTACTGAACTTGTATTTTCTTTTCCTGAAATTCTCTGTATGTGTTATATAACAGGAGATCTACTATAAGTATGAAGATAATTTGCAGAATTTGAGGGATAACTTTTTGCACTGGATATTTATACTTATAATAAGAAATTGCTAGAATGAGGACCTTCCTTATACCTTCGACCCATAATTTCCAATTGCGCACATTTGGCCCCCTTGCCTTATCATTTTCTCTCTGTGTTTGTATTTCTCTATTATGCCTATGTTTTTCTGAGCCATTCAGGAGCAAGTTGGGGACATAGTGCACTTACACCCATAAAATGCTTCAGAATGTATTTCCTGAGAACACAATCTCTTACATAACTACAGTGCAGTTATCAAATCAGGAAATGTAGCATTGACACAGTACTATTATCTAATCCACAATCCATATTCTAATTTTGTCAATTGTTCCCATAATATCTCTTTTTGCTATTTTTTACCCTGGTCCAGGATCCCATCCAGGATCACACATTGCCTTCAAGTTGTCACGTCTTTGGGTTTTTTTAGTCTGGAACAGCTTCTTAGGCTTTATCTTTTTTGACTTTGATGTTTTTGAAGAGTATAGGCCAGTTATTTTGCTCCTCAATTTGGGTTCACTTACTGCTTCCTCATGATTAGATTTATGTCACAAGTTGTTGTCAGCGATGCCACAGACATGATGTTTTGTCCTGAGAACATCATACCAAAAGGCATGTGATGTCATTTGTCCCGGGCTTGACGATGTTAACCTCAATCCTTGGGTGAAAGTAGTGTCCACGAGGTGTCTTTACTCTTATGTGACCAGGAACTCACTTTCTATTCTATCAGAGAAGACCTCAGGCAAACTGTAATCATGGGGTCCTACTATAGTTCCCCCTTACTCTTGGGGTCACTCTGCAAGATGACTTTCTCCATTGCCAAGTGGGAAGTGGAGTAACAGCCCCCCTCTTTGTGGGGTCCCTGTTACTCTAGAACTTCTATCCCCCGCAGGCAGGCCCTGCTCTCTTGGTTTCTCCCCTCTCTGCCTTTCTGATCATATTTCAGGGGATGTGCCCACCTAGTACTGTAACCCTCTCTGCTTGTGCTTCTCTGACCTGGATGGTACCATCCTCTTCCTCTTCCTTGGGACAGTGAGCTTCAAATCTCAGCTCTGATGAAAGGACAGAGGGGAAACAGGATTTACTGAGAAATGCAAAGTACATAGATTTGGTGTTTAAGTCAGTTGGGAGTGTTTCTTAATTTTTGTTGCTCTAGACACAAAAATATATGATGTAGCACATGCTGTTAAACAACTTGCTCTTTACCTTTAACAATGTAACATGGCCATTTATGTAAGCCTGGAGCTGCAGGTCACTCTAATTGTTTTTGGTGACTGCATGTGGCTTCATTGAAAGATTTCACTATGATGTGTTCAGTTCCTCAGTCCACTTACTCAAGTTGCTTTTTGAAATTTGTTGTTTATATTTGTGATTGTCCCTATCCTTGTGGACTTGTCTTTATTCCCTCTTACACTTGGCCTCCCCCTTCCCAGGAGGCAGAAGATACTCAGAATAAGCCAAGTGGGTATGTTCAGTCTGCTAAAGGAAGAAGCATAATAGTGGGAGGATGAGATATGAGTGATCTTGAGGGTTCTCTTTGTTCCAGTGTGACCCTGATCCCAATTAGTCCCTAGTAAAATAAGGAAGCTTCCAGAAAAGTGAGTCACTCTGAGTTAGCCCCAACCTGTATTGAGAAACAGTCTTAGTCTAGCTGGTGAAGGGAGGTGCTGGTGTGAGCCTGGCCCCTGGGTTCCCTCCTGAATGGCTGGAAGCTCTGAGGTAGCCCCTATGTATTACAATCCAGCAGCCCAAAAGTTGTGGAGTCATCCCTGCCTTTCTCCTCAAATCTGTGTCTATATGGAATTCTATTCTTTTTATTGCTGTGACCCAAATACCTGACCAGAACAACTTAGAGCTCATGGTGTCAGATGTTCAGTCCATGATTGACCGACTCATATCACTGGGAAAATGAGATGGAACATCATGGCAGAGGGCATGGTGGAGAAGAGCTGCTCCCCTTATAGTAGCCATGAAGCAGAAAGACAGAAGATCTGATCCCCAAATGCACACTCCCAGTGACTACCTCCTCCAGCCATATTCCATCTATGTAGAGTTACCAGTAACTCTACACAGATGGAATATTATTAATTCATCAAATGGACTAAACCACTGATAAGATTATAGCTCTCATAATCTAATCATTTCACCTCTGAACAATCCTGCATTGTCTATCGCATGAGCTTATTGGGAGACACGTCATAAAGAGTACTAGAACTTCTGAGAGTTAAGAGTGTGTTGAATCCTTATTCTAAGAGGTCTATTCAGCATTTCCTTCCATGTGAGTCTGAGTGACATTGCTTCATGTCCTTTGATGTCACCTATGCAGTGTTGAGGCATTCACATCCCACAGAGGTGGGACTAAGAGCTATGGATCAGCCTGCCACCTTTTTAATGTCTTGTTTACATTCCCTTTTATGCTATATAATATTGCTCTTTTAGTAGATTTTGAATGTTTTGGTTTTGAAAGCTTAAGAAAATAGTTGTAATCGAAATTCTCAAGCAGCCAAGAAAATGGTTTCCAAAAAAGTTATTAGATCAACTTCAGCTGTATCTGGCCAATTAAGTTGGCCTTGACCTCACCTCTATTTACAGAACCCCTTCCCTTCCCAGCTAATCCTTTCTTCTTCTGTTGCATCCTATGCCATTGGTCTACAGAAAGCAAACACAGCCACTACTGGAGTGGTCAGGCCCTATACATAGCCCAGGTTCCCCTGAGCCCTGAGAATCTGGACTCCCCAGGCTTCTCCCTGCTGCATCCAGGGGGTGTAAGCCCTTGTTTACTGCCATAGCTGTTTCAAATCATCTATTTTAGAGAATCAGATAAGAATAGTACTTAAAACAATAGATTTTTTTAAAATAAAAGATATAGGTAAATAAATTATGACATTCAAAAACAGGCTCCCAGTTTTGCACAGATGGCTATTAACAGAACTGAACTCCCACTTTCTCCATTAGTAAGTAAACAATTTCTTTAGTAAGATAAAATGTTTGCTAAATGACAGAATCTACAGAATACCTCTTAATTTTATTAAAATACTAACTTAGAGCCTCCTCAATCCCCCACCCCTCCAGATTCCCAGATGTCCTTTCTCATCATCTTTTCCCTCAATTTCCTCTTCCCAGTTTGCTCCAGAAAATGGCTTCTCTTGCTTGCCAGGTGGTTTTGGAGCATACTCTCTATAGAGGTGTGGTGGGTCTTGGAGAGGAGCATTACCCCTATCCAGTATGTGTGCTACTTCAGCAGCACAACAAACAATATCCTCACCTTTGAGGGCATTTTCTGGGCAGTGGCTGGCACCAGTGCCTGGCCTCTGGCCACTGAACGTGTGTATGTGTGTTGGGTGTGTGGCAGGGGTACTTCTGAGCAACCACCAGCCTGCAGTCCCCATGTCCCCGATCTGCACTTACCTTCGTTGTCCACCCCCTTGACTTTATCATACTCTCTGTCCTGCTGGGCAGCTCTGGTATGTGGGGCTCGGGGTGGGAAGGGAGTAAGGGGGGAAGGCAGAAAGATCCATGGGCAGCTGAAATGGGGTGATTTGGCTCTTAAAGGTGGAACTGGGGCCAGGCTGATTGTTGCCAAAATTGGGACATCAGCAATTTTGCCTATTAGCTAAGAAGATTTTTAATTTTTAAGGACAGAAAACTCTTCCACCCGTATGTTTGGCACCGTGTTTCTCACACTGGGGTGGGCCAGTTGGAAAATCTGTCTGTTAGCCGTTATCTGGACCAGCTATGGGGTTTTGTTTTTGTCATTATTGTTTTCAACTAGCACATTTCTCCACCCTGAGATTTTTAATAACTACTTAGTAGAACAGGGGAAAGATGTTTCTCCTCCTGCCCCTTCTTTTTTCCAAGAGAATCTCAACACAGTACTTGGGTGTGGAGAATCCCTGCCTAGTATGTTGGCCGTTGATGGCTTATATACTCTAGAATGTTCGAGAACAGCCTGATTCCAACATTAACCAAACTGGCATGTAAGCTAAACCAAAACAACGTAAAAACACCTACCTTCATTTTATGAACCACTTAATTCACCAAGCTAGTCACAAAGATAAAATCACTAAATTGAAAGTGCTCTACCTGTAACTGGTGTTTTCCTTAATGATGAATATTAGCAGGTGCTGTTAAACATTAACTATAACACTCATGTCCTGAGGACATAGAGACATAGAATGAGATTTCTAAACATTTTGGTTTGAAATCATGGCACCTTATTTTAGTCTTTGGATGATTTATGTGTGGACATGTGTTCTTAATTAGCAAAGAAGCAAAACAACCACTTTACACAAGCCCATTTGTAAATAGCTGTAGATATCCTGCATGTCACAGAGCCAGACCCAGGTGATGCTGCCAGTAACGTGAATATATCTAAAATTGTTGCAAGCAGATTCAGTCTAAACCCCTCTCTGGCTTACTAAATTTGGGGTTGCTCATGCTTCAGCTTGTGGTACTTGGAGTGATTGTCCCTCTTGCTTTAGAAACGTGCCTAAATGGTGGTAGGAAGCTGCCTTAGGCCTCTGCTGATGACCTGGAGCTCACACAAGACCTTGAAGTTTTGGCCTGGGTACCAGAGAGGAGCAAAATTCCCATCCTAACTACAGGCCTGGCCTAAGGTTAGCAGCAAGACCAACATTCTGTTGCTTCATTTTCCTATTAAGTTCTGGGTTGCTGATGGAAGCAGAATTCCAGGGTTCTGACACACCACCACATTGTTAACACGATAGGGAGGATTTGATTATGGGAGAACAAGTCCAAAAACGGTAAATTGACAAAAAAAAAATGGGGCCTTGCTTCTCGAGGCAGCTTTGTGGTTGCATTCCTTCATTTGATGTGGTTCTTCCTTCTGTGCCAAACGGTGCAATGTGGAAAAATGATGAAGTTGCAAAAAGTAGGGGGAGGGGACAGGGAGAGATCTGTTTAGTAAGAAGAGAAAGAAAACAGAGTGTAGGGATCAAAGACAAGAATACCTGTTTCTCCAAGCAGGAAGAAGGAAGCAACCCAGGAGTCCTTTCCCGTGCTCAGGGGAAGACTGAGCCCTGCTGTCCGCTGGTGCCTTTCAGGCCCAGCCGGGAGAGACAGGGAGGCCATGCGTGCCGGTGGATGAGAGGATCAGCCACTTGATAAAAGGAGAGACTGAGCGCGTGGGCTCCCCAGAACAGGGGGCCCCGGGAGGCAGGAGGGGAGCTAGGGCTGCCTTCCAGGCTCAGATTGTGCAACTGAACGTGTTTTCACATTTGATCATTTTAACACCAGCCAGCCTTGGAGGCGAGTCCTAAAGAAGCATCGCAATCCAAACGAGGGAAAAGGTTTCCACACAGGAACAGGGTTTTATTTATTTACAACTTTAAGGCTGGACAGCTTTTCTATTGTGTGGTTTGTGACTTCCCAAAGTGACATTTTCTGAGTTTTAAAATTATCTCTTTTTGCACTGTGAAAAGAGCATATATGATTCATCTTAATATTTCTGAAGATCAGTCACCAACTAACAGCTAGCATTTTGGGTGGGAGGAAGGCTTTTGTAGGCAGCTTTTCACCTAACATAGAAGTAAAAAGCACCAGAATATGCCTCGAGCTTCGTTCAAAATCATAAAAATAGCTCTCTCTTGCATGGTTACAATCCAGTACCATTGTGAGAACTCCCACGGTTCACACACTGCCTGATGTTCACCTCGCCCTTGCCTGAAGAAGCCCAGTGATGCTTGTGGCTACAGCCTGGCTCCCAAGAGGTTCCACCAAAGCACATGCTTTTCATTTCTGCTAATGACCTAATCTAGGTCTTTTTGCCTGAATTTTTCCTGGATATGTGTCCTCCTTTCATAATCTGTACAACCATCAAATAATTTTGTAATCCTAGATCAAGAATCAGCAAGCAAAGGCCCCCTGGGCAAATCCAGCCTGCAGCAGTTGTGGATGGCCTGTGAACTTCGAATGATTTTCACGTTTCTAAATGGTTAGAGAAACATCTAAAGAATAATGTTTTATGACTCGTAAAAACCATAAGGAATTCGAATTTCCATAACCATAAATAAAATCATATTGGAACATAGCCGGGCTCATCCACTTACATGTTCTCCATGATGGCAAAGCCAACATTTGACCCTTTTCCAATCCCTGCTCTAGACCCTTAAGATCTTCCTCTCCACAGTGATGGTTTCAGAAAAGACATATCCATCTATTGATTTTTAAAGTCCATTTTGTAGATTCAATTCCCACTAACTCTCCCCTATATTCTACTTTAATACAGATTTACTATCCCTTAACTTAAATACGTGGGACCAGATGTGTTTTGGACTTTTTTTCAGATTTTAGAATAGTTGCATATACATGAAGAAATATCTTGGGAATAGGACCCAAGTCTAAACCCAAAATTTACTCCTATTTCATATAGACCTTGTACATGTGGCCTGAGGTTAATTTTACATGATATTTTCACTGCACTCATGTTTTGACTATGAACTGTTACAGGAGGTCAGGCTTGGGACTTTCCACTTGTGGCATCATGTCAGGACCCAAAAACTTTCAGATTTCAGAGTGTTGTGGATTTCAGAGTTTCAGATGAAGGATGCTCAACCTATACTATAATGTTTATTGTGTCTTAATATAGCTTGGCATTATTCTTGTTTCCAGGGTTATAGAAGTGAACAAAATAGGCAAAGATTCCCATTCTGGGAGAGTTTACATTCTATTGATGGGTGGTGGGGGGAGATAGTGATCAAATGTAATATGTAGAATATCTTATGGAAGTACAGGACCTGAAAAGAAGTCCACCAGAAAAGAGGGGCACCAGAGGTGGCAGAGGGATGTTTGGGAGCATAGGAATAAGAGCAGGTGAAGAAGCAAGTCCCACAGACGGCTGGCTAGAGAATTCTCAGCAGAGGGAACAGTGGAAGAACTGGGCCAGTGTCCAGCAGCGTTGGCCTCTCCATGGAGGCAGTGATCCAGATGGGCAGCTCTTGGTGGGCTCGGCCAGACTAGTTGAATGTGGGGTGAGAGAGAAGAGGCAAGATGGCTGGCTGGGGTCTGGGTCTGGGAACCAGGAGTTGGGAGCTGCCATTACTAAAGTGGGATGCATGGAGGAGTGCTAGGTTTTGTGGGTAGGGTTTGCCTGTAAGTGAGTTAAGTTTGAGGTGTTTTAAATCTCTAAGTGAAACCTGTGAGTAGGCAGTCAAATAGGTAGGCCTTCAGTTCAGAAAAAGTCTGAGCTACAGATGTAAATTTGGAAGTTTTCAGTGTAACAGCTAAATTTTAAGGAAAAAGACCAGTTGAGAGTCATTCTTGAAGCCCAGCACTTTTTTTTTTAATCTCCAGTACATCTCTCACTCCATAACCTAATAAAATTTCTTTCTAACCTCACTTTGTTTTCCAGTTCACAATTGACTTTGCACCAGGATCTTCCATCATCCTTCTTGTTCCCCCCCCTCCCAGCAGATGCCCTCTTACCAGGAGATATCCTAGGCAGCCTGAAGTACTAAATATGCCTTTCTCAATGGGCCAGAAAACTGCCCAGTGTGGCCCATGACCACAGTCTGCCATCCACACTGAATTCCTGGCCTGTGATCCTCAACCTGCCTTGCTAAGTACTGTGTCCTCCTGACTTGACCCCAGTCTTGGTTTGCCTGATCCTTTGCCCTGCTTTCTGGTTATCTGAATGTGATCACACTTCATTTTCCTATGTAAACACTTAGCCAAAAATCACTTTTTTAAGTCTTTTCCATTAATGTCTCATCTCCCATACCAGACCTTAAGAGCATGCCTGTTTCTTTTACCTCCCTGTTGTTTACAGTGCCTTTCAAATAATCAGTGACCTGACCCCTAGGAATGGAAGGCAGATTTGCTTTTACCACTCCTCTCCCTGTCCCCAGCCCATGTGCACTGTCAGAGTGAGGAGCAGGGCAATATTCAGAAGGTGGTGTGAGGACCACCTGCATCTGCATCCATGGTTAAAATGCAGATGTCCAGGCCCCATCTCAGACCTTCTGTACCTGATAAATTGCCTTCTCTTGGGACGGTCCTGAGTTTATGAGTGTTAAACAAGCTGCAAGTTATTCCTAAGCAAACATGAAAACTGCTGGTGCAGAGAAATATTACAATCCCACTTTCATTTTCATTTTGGGCAAGTCATCCATTCCCAGCCTCAGTTTTCTCCTCTTTGCGATATTAACACTTGCTATGTGCTTTGTAAAGCTGTTGTAAAAATCAAGCAAGGAGCACTTTGGAAACAAATTATAAAGTGCTGAGTACTAGTTCTCTGGCTAATCTCATCTTCTGGTGTCTTTTTCATTTTTGTGTGTGAGCCAAACTCCAACTACGTACAGAATAGTCCTTTGAGCCCAGAAACAGGCAATGTCTGCATGCTGTTCTTGTGCCTAGGCCTTCAGCAAATGCCAGCTAACAGGAATTGGGTGAATGCCTTTCCCTGCCCTGGGAAGACCAAAGTATTTTTTTCTTATTCTCTACCTCTGCCTTTGGCCATCATTAAAACCTGTGTGCAATGAGAGGGAGGGATTTAGAAAAATGTTCCTAAGTTTAGTTTAGGGTAACTATTGATTTCTTTAAGCATTGATTTTTTTTTCCAGAAAAAGTACTTTAAAGGTAATTCATAGGAAAAGTAACTCATATAATAGTAGAATAGTAAAGACTTTCAGTGGAGCTTCAAAATTGTAAATTTTTAACAAATTTACAGTAAGTTCACTTGTTTCCGACCACTGATATTTGAAAATAGTTGAATTCCTCAAATAGACTGCAGTGGAATTAACTGCAGATCACAGGCCAAGGATAGAGATGCAGCAAGAGGGTAAAAGCTCTTCTTTCCCTTAATCTGTTCGTGTCCTGAGTGGCCAGGCATCGTTCTAAGTAGTTCGTACCAAATCTTAGTATAACAACATCTGCTGAATCCATTGTTGTTTGGGGGGCCTTACTTAAACTGCTTTTCCACATGCTAACAAAATCCTGATGGTGGACATCTGTTAAGATTACTGCCTCTTAAAGGCTTTTGTGAGATGTTAACAAACTTAAAAAAACACATCTCTGAACAAAGACTTGGTTCGTGTTCATGTTGTTAGACATACTCTGTTTGCAATTACAGTACTCGCTTCTTTTGTGTTTCTTAAAATGTAAAATTTCCTTGCTTGCATTCCACCTCTTCTCTACTAGAAGGTGTCCACCAAGTCCTCTGGCCCCCAGAGTTCTTCCAGGTTTCCAGGAGTTTCTTTTCCTAGAATGAAAAGGGCCCTAATGGCTTCAGCTCATGTACCTAAATAAGTGTTCCTGGAAACAGCTTCAAGGGCTTGGTCAGCCCACATGTAGAACCAGATGTCTGCAGACTGGGATGTAGAAGTCCAAACGTGCTAATCAAAGACCTGAGAGTGGGCAGATTTAGGTCCGAGAGACATGGAGTTAGATGTGTCCTTGCTGTCATCATCTGCATGACCTTAGAAAGGTTATTTAGCTTCTCTAACTTCCAGCCCTCTCATCCATGAAATGGAATGACACTTTTCTTGTAGGTTGGAGAGATGGATAGATGATACCATATAGGAGAAGCACTTGGTCTAGTGCCTGATCAATAGTTAGTGCTCAGTAAATGGAAACTTTGTTCTATGGAGAATTCATTTACCAACCAAGTCCCCTTTAACTGCCGTTTAAAATATTTTTGTTTATTTTATCCCTGGGTAGAGAGCAGCTGATGAAACTCACCCTTATAGTATGCCTTCATATTTTATTTATTTACTTAAATATTTTTTAGTTGTAGTTGAACACAATATCTTTATTTTATTTATTTATTTTTATGTGGTGCTGAGGATTGAACCCAGGGCCTTGCACATGCTAGGCAAGCACTCTACCGCTGAGCCACAACCCAGCCCTGCCTTCATATTTTAAATATTCTATTTAATAATTCCATAACCCTCTAAGTATTTTAACTTAGCAATTTCAACTTCTGTAGACTTTGCTCCAAAGAGGAACATTTTCTGAGCATTTAATCATACTGTTGTCTCAGAACATTTCCATTTTTATATGTCTCTCTAAAAATGGGAAACAAGAAATGGAACACAGTACTCTAACAAAGACCTTGCTTATGTGAAGTGTTATTTAGTGAAGTACTAAATCTATCACAAACATGCCATGGCCAGGTCTGTACTGATGCTTCCCTGGGCCCCTGTCCAGTGTACCTCCCCAGACCTCCTCCCCATCCTGATCTCCTGTCTGTTATTTCCCTCTTCTCTTGTGCTCCTTGAGATTTTTCCCATACTGGACTATAGTTTGATTTTGTTTAGCTGAAGGACTGAGAGCCTCTGGAGATGGTTCACAGTTGAATCTATAAAATGATAAGAGAGGACTGATAAGAAGTCTAGAAAATTCTTTACTAGAAAAACAAATCCAGTTGGAAAACCAGACCCTCTCCTCAATTTATTATTTATGTCCTTCTGGGTTTTTAGAATCTGTAAGTAACTTTTTAAAAATCCCATCAGATTAACTTGTTGCAAGACATGTTATCTTAAGATAATAGAATGTGAAATGACATAGTGATGAATTTTATAGGTAAAAGTTTTGAAGACAGTTAACAATCACTTAGTCTACTATTCCACTAGTTCCACACCATCTTTCTGTGAAAGAATTCCTATTGAAAAAAGGACACAGGCTTTGGAACCAGAAAGATCTGAGTTCAAGCCCATCTCTGAAACTTATTTATTGGGTTATCTTGGACAAGACACTTGAACTGTTAGAACTTCAGTTTCCTCATCTATAAATTGGGATAATTAGATCTACTGAATAGGATTGTCATATGATTTAGAGATTATGAATACCTAGTAGAGCACCTGGCCAAAGTAGGTACTCAGTAAATAATAGGGACTTATTTTATTGTGGTGGCTCTCCCAGCAGGCCCCCAGGAAACATACTCTTGTATCATACAATGCCCCAGATCCTTGAGAATCCCTGGCATTTGTCTACCTTGAAGGGACTTGACAGTGGAGTCCTAGTCACATAGTCAGAATGGGAAACTTGAGTTCTTAAACAGAGCTGGGCACACAGTGACTGTTTGTTGACTGGAGTGAAGGCCTTGCACCTTCCTCTGGCCTTTCCCTTAGCTTGGGGGCTAGAGGCAGCTTGGGTATATTTACCTTCTTGAAGTTCCCCATTTCCATGCCTCAGCCTCTTACACTCCCCTGAATCATGCTGTGGTAGAGGAGCCAGGCCAACTTTCTGACCCTTAGAACCGAAGGCAAGGGAAAGAGCAGGGCACTAAGGCTGACCCAGGTGTCTCTGAAAGTACCTTTTCATGACCCTTAGACTCAAACCAGAGGCATTCTAGAATAAAGTTTCTTTTCAAGTGCTTGGTGTCATCTCTGTATCAGTGTAATTCTCATCATTATTCTGACCCTCTTTCAATGCTTCAAGGGATTGGTATTTTCTTTTTTGCAAGTAGTATTATCCCCAGCTGCACTGGTGAGAAAGTTGAGTAGAACTAATGAGACAAAACTTGACAGAAGTAGGAATGATGATGGAGAATCTGTAGCCCTCTGTTCTTCTCCAGTCACAATTATGTTTTGCTTATTTTATTTGGGGAGTTGCTCTTTCGCGATGGTCAAAATCAAACCCCATTGACCCAAGTCAGATTTTCAGACAGCCTGTCTCCCCTCATTTTTCCATGTCGCAGTACTCAAAAATGATTCCTTCGCACTGTCATGCTGCCGCCAAATCAAGGCTTCGATATTTGCAGACAGAGCCAAGTTCATAAAGGTCTCTGTTAACTTCATCTGCATGGAAAAGAATATATTAATACCTTCCACGGAGATAGATCTTAATGTTTATCCTTTAGAGCACATAAGGCAGAGCTGGAAGTGCTTTTCTGGTTACCCTTTGGTCTAATTAATTAACTCCATTGGTGGAAAAGCTTTGCAAACTGACTTTATCCTTATCCTTATTCATATCCACAGATTTACTTTCATTTCTAAGAATTATTAACTCATTTCATGGTTCACATTAGTCCATGAAGTCATAGAAGGCACTTTCTATCAAAACAGCCCTCTTCACCCTTTTCTTCTCCCAAGTTCAACCTAAAACCCTTGACACCCCGATTACTTTTCCTCACCTTTTTGTCCCTGCCTGCTCCCTGCCCCGCTCTAGAGATCAGAAGCAGTAGCACCAAGTGATCCCTTTCATCTGTTCCTCACCCCGCCCCAGCCCTGGCTCAGCCAGGAGGGAGTTAGTCAGGCCCTGGGTCTCCTGCCAGCTGCATTCCTGGGGGCATCTCAGTGAGCCCTGGAATCTCTGCACAGGTGAGTTTTCTGTTGTACATGCTCAGCCTGTTTCCTCCCCCCCCCTTCATCAGTATTAACTAATTAGAGATCACAAGACCTTACCTCCACCTTCCACCCTTTAAAAATATAATAGATCTTTTATTTCATGGCACTTGACTTTGTTTATTCAGTATGGTCAGAGCAGCATTGGAGCTATAGCAAGCCTGTTAAATATTTACCCATAAGGCGGATATTTATACATGAATCAGCAGCGCATATCAGTGTGTGACACTGAATGCTAGGTTTTGTACCCTTACAAGTTAAGAAACTACTGAGTTAAACAAAGGGTGAAATTAAACAAAGGGTGAAATAAGCATCCTTTAAAAAATAAACTCAGCTAAAATAGTCTGTCATAGGTCCTGAAGTGCTTCACACAAGGAGGCCTGTCCTGCATAGCTGGCTGAGTCACTCAAAGTAGACATGCTGGAGTGGTTGGCCCATCACATCCAAGATCTAGTGAATCTGATTGTTGAGGGTTGGGGCGGCAGTGGGGGTGGGGATACTGGTGCGTGAACAGCTGGAGGAGGAGAGCTCCCCTGGCCGCCAAGCAGATGACTGCAGAGAAGATGAACTGTGCCTCAGGGTCTGCCTTAGCCTTGGTCTGAATGCCCCTAGGGGCCCTTTGTCCTAACCCAGCTCAGCACTCTCACACAGCCCTGGACACCATTCCCAGCACCCCCCAAAAAATTAAATAAATAAAAATCCCCCTTCCTCAAGGAGGCAACTTATTTCATCAGAAACAGCATGGACCCTGGCAGCAGGCAGCAGGCAGCAGGTTGGGGTCCCATCTTGGCGCTACTACTCACTGGGTGTGTGAAGCTGAGGCAATTCCTGTGCTCTCCAGGCCTTTTCTTCACCTGTGAAATTATAATGGTAATTCCCACTTCATTGAGTAGGGGGAGGGATTAAGTTAGATAATATGATCGAGCAATGAGTACCAGGGCAAGGTCTTAGTCATCACTGGAGCAGGGAGCAGAAACAGGGGCCTGGCAGCAAAGCGGCGGGATTTCTTCGTACTTCTACATCTTTCCTTCATTCTAGGTAATTTTTGCCTCGTGGCTATCTTTCAGAATGACACAAATCAAGCAGAGAGAGAAACAGAGAGATTCAAGTTCAGAGGATTACCCACAAACTAGCTTCCTTCCTGGTGTGCAATTCAATGAATGATTAAAGACTTGCCCTATAATATGTTATATAAGTCAAAGCCCATTACAGTCAATTCCAAGGAACCACCCAAATTATTTCCTTTTTGGAACAGTGTAATGTGAAAGATTGGTTCTCTAAATAAGATATGAGCAGCCTGGAGCTTGCCATTGTCTATGTTTTATGGATGTTTAATGAATAGCCACAAGGTATAAATAATGGATTGATTAATTTATTTTTGACCTGTAGAATCTTCTTCTTGGTCAGTTTTCCATCCTAATGGAATCATTAGAACCTTCTACTGAGATGTGTGCCGTCTTGCATCTTTCCTGCATGCAAAGAGAGGACAAAAAAGCCGGCTCTGGTTCATAGGAAATCATGGGAATTTTCCCAGATTTTAGGTTACATCTCATGCAGTATCGACTCCAACAGTAGCAAAAGGCAGTGATGTGTGCAGTTGCAGAGCGCAGATGATTTGTTAATGTCATACTGAGGCAAATGCTGTCTTATGGTGCTCTCGGTTGTCAGAAGAGCTGCACTTCTAGGTTTCATCTGAGTAGAAAAAGTCAATATCGAGTATTTACATTCGAATACTTTGACTCCTCACATTATCTGGACTTTTGCTTGTTGGAATTTTTCATTCCCATAAACAAGCATAAAATTTATCTTTGCCAGAAAAATTAATTTCAGAAATCCACTCAATGTAGAATGGGTCTGGAATCCTTTTAGTAATTAGACATGTTCCCTGTGTCACAAACCTTAGACTCAGCGAATCTGCCCTGACCTCTTTAGGAATGATTTTTTAGGCAGTTCTTGGGGCACACTTGTTTTCCATTTATAACCTTATAAGTGTGGGGACTTGGATAATGAGTAATCACAGAATTAAAGAATTTTAAAGGCTTTTTTTTTAACATCCCACCATATTACAGAGAGGTTTTAAGGGACTTATAGAAATATGTATATTAAAATAAAATTAAGGAAAACAAATGAGGGCAAAAGGAAAAATTAAAGGTGGTAAAAGAAATGCAAGCTGTAAAGTTCTGAACAGTTTCTTCTAATAATTATATGCTGGGTAATTTAAACTGAAAAAATTTCAGCTCCATGAAAATTCTGGAAACTATGTCTGAATCATCGTGTTTTAGCATTTGGATCAATGATTGTTGACTATACCTTGTTTAGACCATACATTCTCCTTATATGCCTTTAAAAACAAGGTAACACAGCTTATAAGCTGGAGAACTTTAATATACTTTTATAATGTTATGTTATATCTTCATTTTAGTATAGTACAGCTGTTCCATGAATAATTTTCAATGAATTGGGCATAAAGAAGAGTCTAAAAGTATGTTTCAATAACATATTGGTAAGCCAGTTTACCTGGGCCAAACAAAACTTGCTAATTTGTACTGTTGGGTGAGAAGACCCTCAGTTGTTTTTAATGATGTGCCACATAATGTAATATAGAAATTTAATAGTAAAGTAAAGCTCATTTCCCATCATTATTGATTCAAAGCAGTTGCCAGCTGGGCTTTGACTGAAGAATCCACGTCTGCTTGGCAGTGTCCCTGCCTGTGTTGCTCGAGCCCTAAGAACAATGTCTTATACTCTTTTCTTTTCAGTGCACTTGGAGGCTCCTCAGCTCTCCATATCCCAGCTTTTCCGGGAGGAGGATGTCTTATCGATTATGTTCCTCAAGTATGCCACCTACTCACCAACAAGGTAAAAGAGCAAGTACCCTGACTCCTCCAGCTGTGACTCCTCCAGCTGTGACTCCTCCAGCTGTGACTCCTTCAGCATGGACCAGCACCATCCTGTATCACGCACCTCAGACTGCCTTCCTGGTTTCATCTTCCATGTGACACTTTCATTCCTACTTTGAATTACAGTTCATCTGTTTCTTGTCCTATTTCTTTGACTTCTAAGACTGCTGACCTCATATTCCAGTCTTATCTTTATCCCTTAACTCACACTTGGAAATTTAAGTCACCTTTTTCATGAATTTCCTTTATTCCCTAAGTTTTTGCTATATCTTGTGTCTTCTTGTGGTTTTGAATTTTTGAACCCCTTCATTTCCCAGTTATCTGGTACATGCATACATCTATGCATGTTTGCCAAAAATTACTATCAGAATAGTTCTTTAAAACTGCCTTCATTTCTTTCTAATTTTTTGGTAACTCACTTTTTAATAGTTAGTCTTTGGTGCTTCCTGTCAGGTCTGGAAGCAGTTTGCTAGACTCTTCCTCCACAGGGCAAGATTCCAGTTCAGCTGGTCTTCTACACAGGCATGTCATACTAAAGCTTTATCTTAGGTGCATTAATGAGCTATAACATTGCCAAGTAAATGATTTTACATAATGGTGGTGGTCAACTATTTCCAAAAAATATAAGAATATATTTGTTAATGTCCATTCAACATATTTAGCTGAAAACTAGAGGTGTTAATGCATAATCAACTCTCTCTTTACCTTCCCACATGGATTGTGACTCAGTTTATTTAATTGCCAAAGTACTTCTCTCTCTCCCCCTGCCCACTTTCTCTCTCTTTTTTGTACTAGGGATTAAACGATTAAACCCAGAGGTGCTTAACCACTGAGCCACTCCCCTGCCCTTTTATTTTTTATTTTGAGGCAGGGTCTTGCTAAGTTGATGAGAGCCTCGATAAGATGCTGAGGCTGGTTTTGAACTTGTGATCCTCCTCACCCTCCCGAGCCTCTGCAAAGTGCTATTTTCTTTACTCCTGTTGACTTGTGTATATTAGCTTGGAAAGAGATCTTTTGTTTATTTGTCTCTCCTGGTTCAAAACATTGTTCTTCTCTATATAGAAAAGACTTTAAAAGAACAATAATATTTCAGAGGCTTCCATATTATTTTTCAAATGTCAGAGAAACTAAAATCTGGCAACTCTGTAGTCTGTGGGCCTGGCCCAGATTCCAGGGCATTCAACTGTCTTGGAGCGGCGGCTTCTCATGAAACCAAATTCCCCTAGCTGCTGCCCTCCTGCAGGACTGAGGGGAGGGCAGGATTCTTATTTACATTCTGGGCTTTGCACTGCCTTCCAATCTGTGTCCCAGAATTATAGAGAAAAATGCAAATTGGGTCTTCCAGAACTGAGAAGAAAAGCCTTTTTAAAGCTCTCCAATCGAGATTAATTTCTAGTCATATATTTTCCTCAAAAAAATTTTTATCATTTTCCCAGAAATATAAGAATCAGTCAGTTTTTCTTATCTGTTTCCCTTTCATTAATTTTACTTGTCTTTTGAAATTGGTGTTCTTCTGTTTGCTCCAAACGAGGACAGTATGGGCTGCTTTTAGGAACAATCTCTTCAAATGAATTTCCATAATTACATTGGAATCTATCTTTGTAGCCAGTTTTGTTGTGGGTTTCTGTTAAAATGGTTTTCTGTTTTTAAAACCAAGTACACAGAACTGTTTTCATCCCCTTTTTAAACAAAGCCACTTAAGCAAACTTATCATCTGTTTTTCTTTTCCGAAAATAACATTTCTGATCCTGCATTAAGCCTGCAAAGTAAGCACTGTTTTTATAAATTGACATAAAACCCCTATTGTATAAATAGAATTGTTTTACTTTTAAAGGGTGCAGCATGGCTATCAGTACCAATTGTGTCAAGGTTATTCCAAGCACTTTATCTTGAGCTTTCATTAGCCAAGGAAATGCTGTTTGGCTATAGCCAGTATAAACAATTTTGGGGGTCTCACTTTCCCACTGTTTCTTTCTACCATTATGAAGACATTACAAAAAACATGTTTTCATGTTGGAGGCTGGTGCATAAATGACTGACTTTCAACTACCTAGCTTAATGAGTTCACATTTTTAAATAGAAACTGTCATTTGATGATAACAAGGAAATATAAAAAGGCAAAATAAAATCTCCTATTGTCATATGTCTTATTCTGAACACTTATTTCAATTTAAAATCTAAAGGATTTTAAAAAGAAAGAATAAAGCATTATATTGCCTTTTCAATAGGAGTTCAAGATAACCAAAAAAAAAAAAAAAAAAAGAGAGAGAGAAAAAAAACCCACCCCAAATTAGTGAGAAAAAGGGCTTCTTTGCAGAGAACATCAGCTTATAAATGCAAAGGGAATGATAAAGTTCAAAAATCACCATTTTGCAGGTCATTATGAAAAAAATTGATTCAAATAAAAATCTCCCAACAGATACTAAAACCATTCAGTGAATGTTTGATGATGATGATGTATTAGGTGGTCAACTGGGGTGGGGGATATATTAAGGTTAATACTCACTGTGACAGGACAACAGCCCTCTACAGTGGCATGATCTGGCTGTCATCATCTTAACCAAGTGATCCATTGATGCCCCGTTTTACCTATAAAACCTTCTTTAAATTTCAATTTATAGGAAATACATAAGGTAAAGGAAAAAGAAAATTTATAGGAAATACATAAAGTAAAGGAAAAATACATAAGGTAAAAATACATAAGGTAAAGGAAATACATAAGGTAAAGAAAAAAGAAAGGAAGCAGTTAAGAGAATTGAGACATTTTCTAGGCAGCTAATCCAGTTTCTTTGAAAAGTCAGTGTGCACACGTGGGCACACACAGACATGTACACATACTTGAGGAGATGCTATTATTCTTGATTTAAAAGACTTGAAGACATTAAAACATTAAATATCTCATCCTTGGGTTGTATGCTGCTTTTTAAAAAATGTTTTGGGAATAGTTGGGAAATTCTGAAAATGGACAGGGAACTAGATGATATCAGGAAATGACTGCTAAATTTGTTAGATATGATAATGGTATTATGATTATGTAGGAGAATATCTTAGTTTGGGGGTTACATACTGAAGTATTTAGGGGTGAACTGTCATGATGTCTCTAATTTCCTTTGAAATGTTTCAGCAAGATTGATTGATAGGTTGATAGGTAGGTAGATCCTTGGATAAAGCAACTAGGCAAAATATTCATAGTTGTTGAGTATGGATAGGAATCTTTGAAATTTTTCATAATAAAGCATTAAAATTTTTCTGTGCTAATTCTCAGTTTTGGGATCCTATTCCAGGTGCAGTATGTGATTCAAGGATATCATAAAAGAAGAGAGTACATTGCTGCTTTCCTCAGTCACTTCGGCACGTAAGTTCTGCTCTGTTTAAACCCATGTACCAACCACTCACTTGCTCATGAGCCTACTATGGAGACTTGATTAAGAAAATAGCATTCAATTATTACATATGAGATCTTTGCAATGCCATTTTGATTCTTTTTGGCATGTTGTTTACACTAGAGTTCCTGGGGTGACATTTTTTAAAGCATTCTTTAGCAAATAGTAGAATCAGATATCTCCCCCACCCCCGCAGCAGTATGTCTGCCCCCTACCCCAGCAATAAGCAATAATGGTAGTACTGCCTACAGTAATAATGGGAGCAAAACCTGCAGTAATAATGGTAGTACTGTCTGTAGCAATAATGGTAGTGATGCCTGCAGTAATAATGGAAGTAAACCCTATAGTAATAATGGTGTTAATGCCTGAATTAATAATGGTAGCAAAACCTGCAGTACTAATGTTAATAGTGCTTATAATAATAATGGTAATAATTCCTGCAGTAATAATGGTAGTAGTGCCTGCAGCAAGATCCGCAGTAATAATCGTAGTACCTTCAGCAGTGATGGTAGTAATACCTGCTTGTTGTACAGCTTTTTGTAGTTCATACTGCGCTTTCACCTGTCTTCTCACAGTACCCATGAAGTGAACCAGGCGGGCATTTTTGACACATCTGTGAATCTGTTGGAAGTTCAGTAACCTGATAGAAGTCACACACCTAGAAGAGGGGAAGCCAGGGCAGAAACTGAAAGGACATTACTGCCAATGGTGCCACACAGATTTGCAAAGAAAATCTAACACTATGGGCTGAGGTTATGGCTCAGTGGTAGAGTGCTCCCCTAGCATGCATGAGGCACTGGGTTCAATCCTCAGCACCACATTAAAAAAAGAAAAAATTGTGTCCACCTACAACTAAAATAAATAAATAGATAGATAGATAGATAAATAAATAAATAAATAAATATCTAACACTAGACACAAAAGTGAGTTGGAAGGCCAGGCACAGTGGTGCACTCTTGTGATCCCAGAAGCTCAGGAGGCTGAAGCAGGAGGATCATGAGTTCAAAGCCAGACTCAGCAATGGCTTAGCAGCTCAGTGAGACCCTTTCTCTAAATAAAATACAAAATAGGGCTGGGGATATGGTTCAGTGGTTGAGTGCCCCTGAGTTCAATTTCTGGAAAAAGAAAAGTGAGTTGGAAGAAGGTGCCATGTGGGAAAAGGGGAAAGCATGTGACTGTAGGGACAGTGGTACCTCCTGCTGCTGCTGTCCCATGTGTCTGCCCTTTCCTCCTCTGCCAGAGGCCATGACACTCTGTGGCCCTATTTACTTTTATGCTGTTGGCGCCTTATCAAGCTTCTGCTGAGGTTCAACTCCATGGAAGAGGCAGTGCCTTTCCCTCAGGTCTGAAGAGGTCGAGCTTTCTGCCCATCGGGTGGAACTGAGCACTAAGGATTTTAATGGTCTCATTATACCCAGCCTTATTCCAGAGAATTTGGATAAATTTTATACACACACACATGCACACACATATGCACACACACACACACACATGCACACACGTATGCACACACACACACATACACACATACAGTAACAAAATTTAAATTTTAAATAATAGAAGAAATTAGGAACTTGGGAATAGGTAAGAGAGAAGGAAACCAATAATAAGGCTGGCAGCTCCCTGGGGTATCATTTTCAAACTGGCACAGTTAAAGCAAAATGTCTGACTCCCCAAAACAATGTTAAGCAATTTTCTTATTATCCATTATGGAATTTTCCTTACTCCAAAATAGAAATGTCAGTATCCAAGCAACATGACTGTCTTTTACATGACTCTCTAATAATTGAGATTTTTTTCTGTTTTATTTATCAACATTTTGAGGAAGTATTTTTGATATAGTGACTACTAAATGATACCTTTGATCTTCCAAGTTTTGAATAAGATTATCTTTAGTATATATAATTGAAAATGGTAGAAGCTAGCACAGTGCCCTCCAAAGGACACAACTTTCCTGGGGTACAAGAAAATTATGAAAATTGCATATGTATTTGTTTTAAAATATCATTCTTTTTTAATGTACATGTCTGTGTATGTTTTATGCACATATTACAATAATATAGTAGTACTTATATACAATTAGTGCTAAATTATAAATAAATACTACTGTGTTACTGTACTGTGAGCATAATAAAAAATGTGTGCTTATTTTTGCCTTTGAGTACGGGACCTAAAAAGTTTAGTTTTATAAGTTTTATAATATTGGGTTAATTATAAATAAATTTATAAAGAAAAATAAAACTGGTCAACAGAATAGTTGACTTCAGGCACATCTGAGTGATATAGCAGCCATCTTTTGAGCAAATCCCTTAGCCCTCAGGATCCTTGTTCCTTTACCTTTCCAAGCAACACAACTATCTCTTCCTATGGGAGATCATCAATATTGATGGTCTGATTGGCCTGATTTGGCCAGGGAAAGGGCATTTCTAAGGACAACAAAGATCTTCTTGGGAGGATTAATCACTCCCTTCCAAAGATTATGGCTGATATTGTCACATTATAGTAGTGATACCCCCTGGCACAGTCTGCTCTTGAAAGAAGTAAATGGGGCCGACAGACCAGCACTCTGCTGGCCCCTGCACTCACCACTCTCCCATCTGACATTGCTACTATCTTGAGTCCAGTGGGGAGGGAGGACACAGCAAGAGAAAGGATTCCACATACTTTGGAAGAAAAGTAATATATGATTTCAAACTTAATAATATTGTCATCATTCATTGCTGTGTAGTCCCAAGTGAAAGTAAGACTTTAAAGATCATTGTACAGATAGCATGGTGACATTTTGGTATTATGAGGTCATTGCTGACCTGATTTCTCAACTTTTCCCTTTTACTAGCTAATATTTGCATTTTATGGTTTGTTTTGTTTTTCACAACCCTGTAACGAAGTTTACAAATATTAAGTATACTCATTCTACAGATGAGGAAACTGAGGTTCTAAAGGTTAAGAGATTTGCTTATGTTATAGCAAACAGTAAATAGAAAAGCTGTGACTTAAACCTAGAGGCAATACCTTTCCCATGATCAAACTCACTGGAATCCATACAAGATTCAGTAGCCCTGACATCACCAAGATATTCTTCACTTGGCTCCATCTCTTCTATACCATATATTTATGAGGGTTTTTGTGTGTGTTTGTGTTACTTAGAGGAGTCGTGGAGTACGATGCAGAAGGCTTCACAAAACTCACTCTGCTGCTGATGTGGAGAGATTTCTGTTTTCTTGTGCACAGTGAGTATACTTTTGCTCTCAGCATTTCAGCATACTTTTTTAAATGTCCAAATCACATATAATAATCAGTATGAGATCCTTCAGTGTCTGACTTGGTCTCTTACTTTAGCATATGTACATAATGGTATGACCACTAGGGTGATTTTACCCTTCAGGGGACATCTTTGGAAGCATTTTTGATAGTCATGACTTAGGGAGAAGTATCATTACTGGTATTCAGTAGCTAGAGGTCAGTGATACAGCTAAACATCCTGTAATGCATAGAATGGTCCCACTCATCAGAAATTATTGAATCTAAAATGATGATATTGCCAGGTTGGAGAAGCCCTACCCTAAACAGATTTCCTTTTTTTTTTCTTTTCTTCTTTTTCCTTTTCTTTCTTTTTTATTTTTCATTTTATTTTATTATTTATTTATTTATTTATTATGACACTGAAGATAAAACCCTGTGGTGCTTCACCACTGAGCTATATCTACTGCCCTTTTTTTATTTTGAGACAGGGTCTCACTACGTTGCAGGTTTTCCTAATTTGCCAAGGCTGTCCTCAAACTTGCAATTCTCTTGCCTCAGCCTCCCAAGTTGCTGGGGTTACAGGCATGCACCACTGTACCTGGCACTAGACAGATTTCTATTTCAGAATATCTTTCTAGTGGCAGGTCTCAAAACTTTCAGAATTACTCAGAACCTGCTTGCTTTGATTATTTGGTTACCATCCTTACTAAGTGAAAAGTCTACAACTGTGATAATGAGTAAAACATAACTTAAAGCTGGGCAGCATTTTAATACAATCCCAGCATAACTTCTCAGTGTTTTTCCACAGAGGAGGCGGATTTAAGTGGTTGTTATGTTGTATTAATCAATCAGCCAATAAGCATTGTCCAGCTTTCTCTAAGCAGATAATATCTTTTGATCTTATTCCCTTTGTTTCTTTTTTTGTTTAGTTTATTTTTCTTATAAATATGTCAGGTTCAAGTTGCAAGTCAAGGACACCTTCATTCTCTAGTAATTTGATATGCAAAATGCCTAGTCTTCAAGGCCAAAGAGTTCCAGCTTTCCCAGCTCAAGTGAGAAAAAAGCAGTGGGTTTGAGTTGGCTTCACTCAGTAGGTAGCACTTCCCCTGTCCCCAGTGCACCATTAGGAAGGAACACTTTTTAGCCCCACATAGCCCAGACATCAGATAGTGCCAGGATACTGACTTCGGAGATTTTCCCTTCCCAGCAGACCTAACTTCCTGGTTGTAATTTACTTAGGTTAAAATAGTTTCTAAATCCTTCCTTTTTTTTTTAACCTGATTCCACACCACCAGATAGTAAGAAGCCCCTAAATGTCCAGTGTCAGAGGGAAGAGGGCCTCCAAGTGAAACCTCATGTGGTATTCTCCACCTGGAGCTAGCTGAGAGCTGGCTGTCCCCCTGGCAGCTGGCCTCCCTGCCTTTCCATGTTGCCCAAACAATCACCAAATGCTCTTGTCATGCAGTGCTTTGTGTTGAGTTACAACTCTAGTTCATCAAATGTTGGGGCTATCTTTTCAAATGCATCTGAAAATACAAGCATGTTATTTAGCATTACTTATATGTGTATTAAACAGAGGGTTGGGGAAAAGATTTTCACCAAGGGTCTACCTGGTTCAATTCACCAGGACAAGTCTCCATCGGCTAGGTCTCCTCGTGTGGACACGCGGAACCTGGCTGCCAGGTCTCATGGAAACACTGGCATATGGAGCTTAACCCACAATATGGGTCCAAGTGGAGGAGGATCGTCACACTGAGCTGCTCACCAGCTTCTCTGGCATTACTGATCTTAGCCAAACACAATGCTTCTAGCCACCACTTTTAACTCTCACTTCATGTGTTGTTATCTTGGTTTGTGTTCTGAGCCTTAATTCCTTTGTGAGATATCACTTGCTATTTGCCACATCCATGTCATCCCCTTGGAACTAGCGATTCTATTTCTAATCCCACCCCAGACCCTGACTGCATCCTTGATATATTTCTGATGACTTGAGATAATTGTCTGATTGTCCTAGCCCAGCTCAGCCAAAGGAACCTGTACCCTGTCTCAAATGGTGGTAGCAACAGTCAAATGCTTCCCAAGTGGCTTTGGAAAACCCCGTTGTGGCTGGACATTTACACGTGGTAACTTAGAAGAATGTTTCAACCATTCCTTTCCCAAAGTACCACAGCATCTTGTCTTTTTCCTGAAACTTACTTTTATTTCCTAGCCATGGTTCTACTTTGAGTTGCTATCAGATCATATCAGATATAAGGAAAAATATACATTCTTGACATTGTTCAATTCTAACCTGTGTTGGCAACATACAACTCAAAAATTACTACTCTGGTGGTGACATACTAGTCTGTTTTCTGTTGCTATAACAAAATACTTAAGTGGGATACTTTATAAAGAAAAGAGATTTGTTGAACTCATTGTTTTAGAAACTATTATTCAAGATCAGGGGCCCAATATGTTTGGGTCCATTTGTCTGGGTCACAACATGGCAGAGGAGTAGAAAGGGAATCAGCTACATGCAGAAGGATCCAAGTGCATTGGGTGGCCTCACTTACTAACAATCCATTACCGTGAGAACTACATTAATCTCTTCCCAAAGCAGTACCCCCAATGACCTAATCACTTTCTACTAAGCCCCACCTCTGAATGGTCCCAACACCTCTGATATCTCCACACTGGGACCAAGCCTCCAGCACATGAGCCCTTGGGGGCAAACTATTTCCAAGCCATAGCAGCTAGCAAGAGGAAATTGTAACTTTCTTAATGTTCAGGAATAGAACAACATTCACCTCCCAGCCCCTGCCAGCTCTCTTGTCAGTACATTTAACATTTATAGAATTGCTTTTGCTTTTGAGTTTCCTACAGAATATTATCTCCGTGATATTGTGTATCCAATATTTCTTACAGTTTCTTCTCCATTTCACTGTCTTAGTTTTCCCAAGTTAGACATGCAGAATTAAGTCCCAAAGTCATATTTTCATTTGGTTTGGAATTACCTTCTTCAGAAACACAGAATCCCTAAGCCCCCATGAGAACAGCTACAGTGACCTTGGGATTTAATTTGTTTTTTCCAAAGTGTTTCCTCAAGCTGCCATTCCTTTCCTCCCCAGATCATTTGTTCCTTGTCCCCTAAGGTCACTGCCTTGGCTCCTCCAGCGGATAAGACCTCATATGAATCAAGGGAGTTTGATGCAGTTTCCTGCTCCACCACTAACTCATAGTCTGTCCTTAAATAAATTATTTCCACCCTTTTGCTTCTTTCTTATCTAAAATGTAGGACTTGCCGCATCAGAGTGCAGCTTGGTTAGATAATGTGTTTTCCTCAGTCATGTAGTTACGCATCTGACACTTACCTTCCTTTGGAAGCATCTGCTTGCTTGGTTACAACGCCCAAGGGACCATTTGTTCCTTTCTTTCTTCCATAAAGATGGGGAGGTGAATATGTGGTGGCAGAGACTTGACAAAGAACACTGCAGTGAATTATTCTGGGATCTCAAGATGTGAAAGAGGAGGACGGAAGTGCCTGGAGATGGAGCCAGTCTTCTGGCTGTGGGTGGCTCCACTCCCTTGTGGAGGCTGGAGACCTAGCAGGACATGAAATAGCATCTCTGCTCCCCCTTCCCCCTGCCTTCTCCCTGGACAACAAGATAGCTGCCACCTGGGCAGGTGTAGGTGGTCATTCTGAGATTTTGGGATGCCAGAGGAAAAAGGCACCCCTGTCTGGAAGCAGGTGGCTCTGACCTCAGACTGCTCGGGTGTGGGCAAGCAAGAATGGGAAAGCCATCGTGCATATTTCGGAACTCTCAGGAGGCACTGCAATATCCTGACATTCCAGTGATTCCAGGAGTGGGGACTGTGGCCATGATGATCTCCATGGAGCTTTCCTATCCACTTATACCTTCCTCTCCTTCATCTACTACCAGTATCTCAAGAATGGGAACTGTGGCAGGTTCAAAACTTGCTCCCATCCACAAGCTGTTTTCAGGAGGGTTCCTGGCCGTCATCTGAGCAGTGTTGGTAGCAGTTGAGTAGGTAATTCCATATTGGCCAAATTCTTCTTCCCTCTGGAGGCAGTAGTTACCTTTTGACAGCATTTTCAGAGTGCTAGATGGCAAGAAAGTCTTCCTAACTATCAAGGCGAGAGAGCACAGCACAAGAGCACCTATGGGGAAAGATGGCTTCTTTCCAGGGCCCAGCCAGCTGCACTATAAGTAGGAGCAACAGGAGCAGCTGCCTGGAAGGGAAGAATGTCAGGAGCTGGGACTTCCAAGGCTGTGGGGGAGGACCTCCTGTGGTGTGGGAAGTTCTTCTCATTACCTCTAAGTCCTTGGGTCATCAGCCTGGGCCACAGGCCATGTCTTCCTAGGTAACGCCTATTACACCAAACCTGGCCTCTTCTCTTCTCTGCCCCCAATTCCAATCAATTTCACTGAGTTCTCCTTTACTGAGAATACCTACTATATGCTCAGTACTATGCCTGGTATAAGGGAATACAAGTAAAAAACTCAGGCTTGGACTTAAGATGCTTACAACTTAGATTATGTGTTAGTGTATAACACAGAAGTTGTAAAACTACAGGCTGTGGGCCAAACCCCACCCTCAGCCACCCCACCCTCAGCCCTTTTTAGTACAGCCCTGGAGCTGAGAATAATGTTTACATTTTTAAAAGGGTTGTTAGAAAACAGAAGAAAGAAACAATGTGCAACATTGTATACAGCCAACAAAGCCTAAAATATTTATTATTTAACACATTACAGAAAAAGTTTGCCAAGGCCTGGTCTGAAGACCCAGCAGGACATGAAATAGCATCTCTGCTCCCCCTTCTTTCTGCCTTGTCCCTAGACAGCAAGAGAGCTGCCACCTGGGCAGGTGTTGGTGGTCATTCTGAGCTTTTTAGTTGCCTACTGGGTCTAGTTATAAGAAAAGAGATCAGGTAAAGGTAAAGTACAATGCTGTGCATTTTAAAACAACTATTTTGTGACTGGCCTATTACCTGCAAGGCATAAGGTGATGTGTGAAAGAGAAAGACCTTCATGTTACATAATGAGAGAGAGTAAAGAAGAGAGAGAGAAGCCCTCTCAAATGGAGTCTAATGTGAAAGATGACAAAGAAGTACATGAAAATATATAAATTGCAAATTTATGTGATGAAGGGCTATGCTGGGGGAGACTGTTGTTAGGATAGTTAGGAAGACTTCATCTGAGACCTTGAGGGGCACAGGGAGCCAGGGAGGAGGTGGCAGGGACAGGAATGCACTTGTGCAAAAGCCCCAAGGCAGCCACACCTTGCCTGAGTCTGCCAGGCCTGGGGCACAGAGCAAGGGGAAAGGCTTTCATTGATTTTTTTTTTCTTTAGTTATATTTTTTAGTTACTTTGTCAGCAGATTGTTGTGAGATTGCAGTGCACATCTTTTTTAAAATTTATTTATTTATTCTAATTTGTTATACATGATGGCAGAATGCATTTCAATTCATAGTACACATATAGAGCACAATTTTTCATTTCTCTGGTTGTACACAAAGTAGAGTCACACCATTCGTGTCTTCATACATGTACTTAGGGTAATGATGGCCATCTCATTCCTACCCCATGACCCTTCTCTTCCTTTCCCTCCCCTTTCATTATCTAAAGTTATTCCATTCCTCCCATGCTCCCCACCCCACCCCCATTATGGGTCAGCATCCACATATCAGAGAAAACATTTGGCCTTTGTTTTTTTGGGATTGGCTTACTTCACTTAGCATGATATTCTCCAACTCTATCCACTGACCTGCAAATGCCATGATTTTATTCTCTTTTGATGCTGTAATGTTCCATTGGGTATATACACCAAAGTTTCCCTATCCAATCATCTATTGAAGGGCAACTGGGTTGGTTCCACAATTTAGCTATTGTGAATTGTGCTGTTATAAACATTGATGTGGTTGTATTCCTGTAATACACTGTTTTTAAGTCCTTTGGGTATAAACCAGGGAGTGGGATAGCTGGGTCAGATGGTGGTTCCATTCCCAGTTTTCCAAGGAATCTCCATACTGGTTTCCAGGTTGGTTGCACCCATTTGCATTCCCACCAGCAATGTATGAGTGTGTCTTATTCCCCACATCCTTGCCAACACTTATTGTTGTTTGTATTCTTGATAACTGCCCTTTTGACTGGAGTGAGCTGAACTCTTAGATTGGTTTTGATTTGCATTTCTCTAATTGCTAGAGATGTTGAATTGTTTTTCGTATATTTGTTGATTGATTGTATATCATCTTCTGAGAAGTGTCTGTTCAGTTCCTTGGCCCATTTATTGATTGAGTTAATTGTGTTGTTTTTTTTTTTTTTGGTGTTAAGTTTCTTGAATTCTTAATATATCTTAGAGATTAATGCTGTATCTGATGTGCTTGTGGTAAAGATTTGCTCCCATTTTTCTGCAGGCTCTCTATTCACCTCACTGATTGTTTCTTTCAGTGAGAAGAAGCTTTTTAGTTTGAATCCATCCCATTTATTGATTCTTGGTTTTAATTCTTGCACTACAGGAGTCTGGGGCCTAATCCTACATGATGAAGATTTGGGCCTACTTTTTCTTCCATTAGGTGCAAGGTCTCTGTTCTAGTGCCTAAGTCTTTGATCTACTTTGAGTTGAGTTTTGCACAAGGTGAGAAAGAGATGTTTAATTTCGTTTTGTTACATGCGGATTTCCAGTTTTCCCAGCACCATTTGTTGAAGAGGCTATCTTTTCTCCAATATATGTTTTGGCTTCTTTTTCTAGTATGAGATAATTATATTTATGTGGGTTTGTCTCTGTGCCCTCTATTCTGTACCATTGGTCTACACATCTATTTTGGTGCCAGTACCATGCCATTTTTTTTAAGAGAGAGACAATTTTTTTAATATTTATTTTTTTAGTTTTCGGCGGACACTATTTTATTTATTTTATTTTTATGTGGTGTTAAGGATCAAACCCATTGCCCCGAGCATGCCAGGTGAGCGGTTACCGCTTGAGCCACATCCCCAGCCCACCATGCCATTTTTGTTACACTGTTCTGTAGTATAGTTTAAGGTATGGTATAGTGAAGCCTTCTGCTTCACTTTTCTTGCTAAGGATTGCTTTGCCTATTCTGGGTCTCTTATTTTTCCAGATGAATTTCACGATTGCCTTTTCTATTTCTAAGAGGAATGTCATTGGGATTTTGATTGGGATTGCATTGAATCTGTATAGTGGTTTTGGTAGCATGGTCATTTTTTTTTTTTAAATTTTAATATTTATTTTTTAGTTTTCGGCGGACACAACATCTTTGTTTGTATGTGGTGCCGAGGATCGAACCCGGGCCGCACGCATGCCAGGCGAGCGCGCTACCACTTGAGCCACATCCCCAGCCCAGCATGGTCATTTTGACAATAATAATTCTGCCTATTCAAGAACGAGGTAGGGGGCTGGGGATGTGGCTCAAGCGGTATCGCACTGGCCTGGCATGCGTGCGACCTGGGTTCAATCCTCAGCACCACATACAAACAAAGATGTTGTGTCCGCCGAAAACTAAAAAATAAATAAATATTTTTTTAAAAAAAGAACGAGGTAGATCTAGCCATCTTCTAAGGTCTTTTAATTGTTCTGTAGTTTTCATTGTAGAGGACTTTCACCTCTTTCTCTTCGAATTGATTCCCAAGTTTTTTTTCTTTTTTTCTTTTTCTTTTCTTTTTGTTTGTTTGTTTGTTTGTTTAGGCTATTGTAAATGGGGTAGTTTTCCTGGTTTCTCCTTTAGAGGATTTGTCACTGATGTACAAAAATGCCTTTGATTTATGGATGATGATTTTATATCCTTCTACTTTGCTGAATTCATTTACTAGTTCTAGAAGTTTTCTGGTGGAATTTTTTTGGATCCTCTAGGTATAGAATCATGTTATTGGCAAGTAGTGATAGTTTGAGTTCTTCTTTTCCTATCCGTATCCCTTTAATTTCTTTTGTCTGTCTAATTGCTCTGGCTAGTGTTTCAAGAACTATGTTAAATAGACATGGTGAAAGAAGGCATCCCTGACTTATTCTAGTGTTTAGAGGGAATGCTTTCAATTTTTCTCCATTTAGAATGATTTTGACCTTGGGCTTAGAATGGATAGCTGTTATGATGTTGAGATATGTTCCTATTATCTCTAGTTTTTCTAGTATTTTGAACACTAAAGGGGTGCTATATTTTGTCAAATGCTTTTTCTGCCTCTATTGAGAAGATCATATGATTCTTATCTTTAAGTCTGTTGGTGTGATGAATTACACTTTTTGATTTCCTTATGTTGAACCAACCTGCATCCCTGGGATGAATCCCACATGATTATGGTGCACTATCTTTGATACATTTTTGTATTCGATTTGCCAGAATTATTATTGAGAATTTTTGCATCTATGTTCATTAGAGATACTGGTCTGAAGTTTTCTTTCTTTGATGTGTCTTTGTCTGGTTTTGGAATCAGGGTGATATTGGTCTCATAGAATGAGTTTGGAAGTGTTCCCCCTTTTTTTATTTTATGGAATAATTTGAAGAGTATTGGTATTAGTTCTCCTTTGATAGTCTTGTTGAACTCAGCTATATATTCATCTGATCCTGGGCTTTTCTTGGTTGATAGGCTTCTGATGGCGTCTTCTATTTCATTACTTGAAATTGATCTTATTTAACTTGTTTATAACATCCTGATTCAATTTGGGCAAATCATATTACTCAAGAAATTTGTCAATGCCTTCAATATTATATATTCTTTGGAGTAAAAATTTTCAAAATAATTTGTAATTATCTTATGTATTTCTTTAGTGTCTGTCATGATATTTCCTTTTTCATCACAGATGTTAGTAATTCGAGTTTTCTCTCTCCTTCTCTTCATTAGCATGGTAAAGGTTATCAATTTTATTTATTTCAAAGAACCAACTTTTTGTTTTGTCAGATTTTTCAATTCTTTTTTGTTTCAATTGCATTAATTTCAGCTCTGATTATTTTTTATTGATTTTTTTTAAAAAAATAAATGAGCAAAATACATTACACAATACATATACAGCACAATTTTTCATATCTCTGGCTGTATATAAAGTATGTTGACACCAATTCATGTCTTCATACATGTACTTTGGATAATGATGTCTATCACATTCCACCATTCTTGCTAATCCCCCGCCCCTCCTTTTCCCTCCCACCCCTCTTCCCTATCTATAATTCATTTATTCCTCCCATGCTCCCCCTCCCAACATCACTATGAGTCAGCCTCCTTATATCAGAGAAAACATTCGGCATTTGTTTTTGGGGGGATTGGCTAACTTCACTTAGCATTATCTTCTCCAACGCTATCCATTTACCTGCAAATGCCATGATTTTATTCTCTTTTAATACTGAGTAAAATTCCATTGTGTATACATGCTACATTTTTTTAATCCACTGAAGGACATCTAGATTGGCTCCACAGTTTAGCTATTGTGAATTGTGCTGCTATAAACATTGATGTGGCTGTGTTCCTGTAGTAGGCTGTGTTTATTTTTTTAATTGATTTTTTTAAAAAATGACAGTGGAGTGCATTATAATTCTTATATACACATATATACCACAATTTTTCATATCTCTGTTTATATATAAAGTATGCTGTTTTTAAGTCTTGTGGGTATAGACCGAGGAGAGGGATAGTTGGGTCAAATGGGGGTTCCATTCCCAGATTTCCAAGGAATCTCCATACTGCTTTCCTTATTGGCTACACCAATTTGAAGTCCCACCAGCAATGTATGAGTGTACCTTTTTCCCCACATCCTCACCAACACTTACTGTTGTTTATCTTCATAATAGCTGCCATTCTGACTGGAGTGAGATGATATCTTAGAGTAGTTGTGATTTGCATTTCTCTAATTACTAGAGACGATGAACATTTTTTATATATTTGTTGATTGATTGTATATCCTCTTCTGAGAAGTGTCTGTTCAGGTCCTTGGTCCATTTGTTGATTGGGTTATTTGTTTTTTTGATGTTTAGCTTTTTGAGTTCTTTATATACCCTAGAGATTAGTGCTCTGATGTGTGAGGGGTGAAACTTTGCTCCGAGGATGTAGATTCTCTGAGATGTAATGTTCAGTCATTTATTTGTTGACTTTTTCTTTTAAGGAATGAACTCCATGCAATGAACTTTCCTCTTAGTACTGCCTTCATAGTGTCCCAGAGATTTTGATGTGTTTTATCAGTACTCTCCTTTACCTCTAAGAATTTTTAAAAATATTTATTCTTTAGTTGTACACAATACCTTTATTTTACTTATTTTTATGTGGTGCTGAGGATCGAACCCAGGGCCTCGCACATGTTAGGTGAGCGCTGTACCGCTGAGCCACAACCCCAACCCGCCTCTAATAATTATTTAATCTCCTCTTTGATGTCTTCTGCAATTTAGTCTCCAGGTATTGGTGTAGCTTCTATTTTTTATTTTATCATTGATTTCTAATTTCATTCCATTATAATCCGATAGAATGCAGGATAGTATCTCGACTTTTTTGTATTTGCGAAGTTGTTTTGTGGCATAATATATGGTCTGTTTTAGAGAAGAATCCATGTGCTGCTGAGAAGAAAGTGTATTCACTCATTGATGGATGAAATAGTCTATATATGTCTGTTAAGCCTAAGTTATTGATTATATTTTTGAGTTCTGTATTTCTTTGTTTAGCTTTTGTTTGAAAGATCTATCCAGTAGGTGAAAGAGGTGTGTTAATGTCACCCAGAATTATTGTGTTATGGTCTGTTTGTGCAATGCACATCTTTAACCTAACAATCTACTTCAGGTTAATAGTGAATTAATTTTGGTGAAACATAACACCTTTTGTTTCTTTTCCTCCCCCTAATTTGTGCTATTAATTTTTTATTTGGTAGCTACATCAATAAGCACTAGAGTATAAACACAATAGATATCTATTATTTATATAAAACATCTTATATTTTTAAAAAAAGAAAAGAGAAAAATATTCGTTTTATATTTTATATTTCTATTTCCAGCATTCCTTTGCAGGACTTGGGTTGCTCTGACACTCTGTCTTACAGTTGTGTGCGGTGGCTGGATGCAGGCTCCCTAAATTCTTAGTTTCTTCCTCTGATTTTTTAATTGATTTTAATGATTAATATTGACACAGATTTTCTTAATGTTCTTTTTGTATCTGTCTTTATTTTTCTTTCTGTTCATTCACTTGTTCATTCGTTCTAAGTTTACATTAAGAACTGTAAATAGTTATTTTGTTTTTCAGAGGGCTCAGTTTCTTGTAGGACTTTTTTAAGCTAGAGGAAATGGACAACTTCAGACTAATTCTGCTCATCATTTAAATAATTCTTTCCTTAATCAAGGCCAATAAATTAGAAATCAGGACAGCTTTTGAAATTTTAAGTAAAGATCAGAGGCTTCTGTTTATTGCCGTAAATGCCCCTTCCAAGCTCCAATTTTGTCAGGCTCCATGATTCCTAGTATAACCCCGGAAATTATCTGCATTGATGTTCTACTGTCGCCTCAACCACTAAGAGGCAGGCCATCATGACAGCAGCCTCTCAATTCTTGGCAAAATGGTGTGGCCTTTCGTCTCCTTGCCACTGCAACAATTTTCTACAACAACCTTGCAGCATATTAACAGTCAGCAAACAAGAGGGCTACTAGATAATCAGTAAAACCAAATCTGTAATGTTTCTCAAAACTCACTCACTGTTTTGGATACAGATCACTTTTTAATGAAATGAATATGTTTGAAGAGCACAGCAGAATTGGTAGCGATTAAAATTAGGAACACAATGTGGGTATTGAAGTTTGTTTTAAACCCAGTCTATGAAAAGCATAAAGGGCTGGGTTCAAGGTAGACCACTTGCCTAGCATGTGTAAGTCTCTGCCTTTTGATCCCAGGACAGCAAAGGAACACACACACACAAAAAGACAAAACAAAAAATTAATATTCTAGTACTAGTATCTTTACCTCATATCAGGGATACAAAAAAGATTCTAGTATTAATATTAACTATCAAGGCATCAGGAACTAAAATTGATTATGAACAAAAAGTGAAACCAGTCAGTTCTCTTTATGGTTTAAAATGATAAAGAATATGGAAAAGATAAAAGATGATCTTTCCAAATGTCTTTTTGCTCTGAGTATAAGAACTACTGGGTTCTTTTGATGTTTGAAACACTTTGGTTAATTTTTATTCCTTCCTTGAAGGTGGTTAACCCTACTAGGCCAAGTGGTTTTCATTTTTGATTACACACGCCGGCACGCCCCGCTCAGAGTTCACAGCTCAGAAGAGTTCAGATCTTTTAGCAACCAATACCAGTGTTTTGATTCAAACTGAAACTTAGTTTTCATCTTTAGAATTTACTTTTTAAAAGTTTGCTTTACGAGTTCTGACACGGGGATGAAAATTTATTTCATTAATCTTCATTGGGGATATTCTCTTTATTATAATACCTTGGATTTACTTGGTACCTTTTTAAAGATCTTAAAGGATTTCTTCTGGGGAAGGACTTGTAAATCACATGCACAATGATGCAGTGATTCCCCCCCCCCCACCCCCGTGCCCTCTTATGTTGTGTGAGTCTTTTCAGTTGTAATTATGCATTAAAGTAATCACAAAAGTGAGTTTTTCTGATTAAAAAAAAAAAAGGTCATGAAAACCTTCAGAGATTTTGACTTTAAAATGTAGGTATCCTGTAATTCCAGGCACTTAGGGGGCAGGGTGATCACATGTTCAAGGCCAGCCTAAGCAACTTAGTGAGAGACCCTATCTGAAAATAAATAAAAAGGGCTAACGATATGGTGCTCAGTGGTAGAGTGCCCTGAGTTCAATCCCCAGGAAATTAACATTATAATCAGAGAAGGCATCTTACTCAGTGAAATAAAGTATAATTTAAATATTGATTCAGGACTGACACTGGTGAAGAATGAGCTTTTTTTTTTTTTTTTTGCAGTCCTGGGGGATTGAACCCAGGGCCTCACACATGCTGGGAAAGCTCTCTGCCACTGCACTACATGCCAAACCTTTTTATTTTGAGATAGGGGTCACACTAAGTTGTAGAGGTTGGCCTTGAACTCCTGCCTCAGCCTCCTGAGTAGCTGGGATTATAGGCACTCATGGTATAGAAGATAATGGTGATGATAGTTAACAGGTATTCATTGTATACTGTGCCCCAACACTGTTCTCCATATTTTATGTATTATTATTTAATCCTTCCAGCATCCTTCCGAGAGTAATAACCAGATTATCTCATGTTACAAAGGATAAAACTGGCACAGCAAGATTAAGTGACACTTAGGATTTAAAATCCAGAAACTGATTCCAGATCCCATGTGCTAGACTGTATTCTGATACTACTTCAGATAATTGGTTGACTGCAAGTCAAGTGTGTGTAGTGATTTTCAAAATCCTTAGAGCATCACAAGAGAACCTGTAAGCCCCAAGAATAAGAGCACAGATGGTCAATGTGGAACCACATACAGAGATATGGAGACTATCCTCATCTCTGAAGAATATGAGTAGACATCTCATCAAAGACATTACCAGCCAAAGACAGCGAGACATGAGGCTGGATTTTTTTCCTCAGTGGTGGTAACAACTAGTTCAGCTGTTATCCCCTGCCCCTGTTTGTTTGTTTTAAAGTAGAATCCAAACAATTCTGTGGACTGGATCTATCTAGAGTACCTGTGGATCTTTCTAAACAACAAACCAACAACAACAAAAACACAAAACCTTTTAACAGAAATTTGAAACTAACACAAAAGTAGGGAGAAAAATATAATGAACCCACATGTGCTTATCACTCTTATTGTAGTTTTATCTACCTTGTTTATTTGCTTCTTCCCTCCTTTTTAATTTAATTTAGTATTTTTATTTTCTGGAGTATTTTAAAGCAAATGTGAATATCATATCATGTCATAAATACTTTAACATGTCTTTCTAACAGGTAAAGTTTTTTTAAAAAGGATACAATATATCCACAATAACATTGTTACATTTAGTTTTTTACTATCACCTAATTCCCATCTACTTCAAACTTCCCTGTTTGTCTTAAATGTGGTTTTTAATGTACATTTGTCCAGTCAGGATACAGTCAGGATTCAAAGAGCTATGGTCCCAAATAATGGACATCACTACTCCTTTTCCTTTCCCATAGTTTAATTAAGGAAATATGGTTAAGAAACTATTAAGAATATCACTTCACCCTGGAACTATGGAAGTCAACATCTTACATCTATATGTTACGCTTCCTTTTTAGTAGAATTCTTAGCACTGAAATAGGCAATTAGAAGTCATCTATCTTAGGAGTTAACATTTTTTTGTACCAAAGACCTCTTGGGTCAATTCTATAGATTCTTTCTTTCCTCCTTCCTTTTTTTCTTTGCTTCATTCTTCTTTTTTCTTCTTTTCTCTTCTCTTCCCCTTTCCCTTCTTTCCCTCCTACCTGCCCTCCCTAGGGCCTGTGCATGCCAGGCAAGTGCTGTACCACTGAGCTACATCCCCAGCCATGGATCTGTTCTTCAGAACAGCATTTTTACATGCATAAGGCCCTGGGTTTGATCTCCAGCTAACACTGCAAAAAATATAAATTACATATATCATATTACAAAGAAACTCATTATATTAAACACTTTTAGCATATCTTTAAAAAGCTGTGATGTGCTTCTAATTTCAGAATTTCATGGGCTGTATTGTTCCTTTAATTTGAAAAACAACTCTAAGACACTTTGAAACACCTTCTTGGGCTAGGTTGTGTGGTTCTCCATAGTTCCCTAGGTTTTATACTTTGGTTTAAGGCCAGTTTTAGAAACCAGTGAATTCAGGAAGATTAATTCAGAAAAGTTTTATAAACAGAACTGTTTGTTTTAAACCTAGCTGGAAAGGTTACAACTTATCTCTAAATTATCCAGAAAGCATGCATCACTTTTCTTCAAGAAAGACAAGGTCAGAACATGGCATTCTAAAATGATCTCTCAGACTACATAGATTAACTTCTTGATTATAATTAAATAAGAAACTTCAGCAAAGCAGGGAAAGGCTGCAATATTTTTATCCCATGTATGACAATTGTACATACTCAGGAGAGGACATTAAAATCAACTGGATTGTAATTACATTTAGAATGGAACTAAAGGATAATTTTCACAGTCAGCTACTACAATACATTGTTGGTTTAAACTTCAAAAGCAAAAGCACCAACACCCCCAAGGATCCCTCATCTATACATATATAAGTAGGAAACAAATACCTGAAGGGATTAATGGTTTAGCTTTGGCAGTTTTTGAATACAGTAAAGCTTCATTAATTTGGAATTTGCAGGACTTCAGTAAGGAAGAAAGGATGGACTAAGGAAAATCCATCCTTTCTGATGAGAGTCATAAAGGATACACATTCAGGGTGAATACATGCCACAAATGCTGTTTACTCAGCATTCAGCCCTGCAAATGGAGTCATTTTTTATGTGCATTGATTACTAATGTAGTCTTGTCTAACTTTTTAGGTTTGGTACATGTATATTATTTATTGATTTACAAATATATAATTTATTAAAGGTTTTATTTATTTATTTTTATGTGGTATTGAGGATTGAACTCAGTGCGTCACACATGCTAGGTGAGCACTCTACCAGTGAGCCACAACCCCAACCCTTATTAAAGGTTTGATTAAGAAAAATATGTTGTAATAAATGAATTCAGCAAGGTAGCTTGATATAAATAAAATCAACACCCATAAATCCTCTGAAAGAGAAACTAGGAAAACCACCCCATTTTATAATAGCCTCAAAAAAATAAAATAATATACTTAGGAATAAACTTAATGAAAGAGGTGAAAGACCTCTATGATAAAAACTACAACACACTAAAGAAAGAAATTAGAGAAGACTTTAGAAGATGGAAAGGCCTACCTTGTTCTTGGATAGGCAGAATTAATATTGTCAAAATGACCATGCTACCAAAAGCACTATACAGATTCAATGCAATCCCAATCAAAATCCCAATGACATTCCTCATAGAAATAGAAAAAGCAATCATGAAATTCATCTGGAAAAATAAGAGATCCAGAATAGCCAAAGCAATCCTTAGCAAGAAGAATGAAGCTGGTGGCATTACTATTCCAGACCTTAAACTATACAAAAGAGCAGTAATAAAAAAAAGCATGGTATTGGCACCAAAATAGACTTGTAGACCAATGGTACATAATAGAGGGCACAGAGACAAACCCACATAACTACAGTTATATGAGACAAAGGCGCCAAAAACATTCATTGGAAAAAAGATAGTCTCTTCAACTAATGGTGCTGGGAAAACTGGAAATCCACATGTAACAAAATGAAATTAAACCCCTCTCTCTCACACCATGTGCAAAACTCAACTCAAAGTGGATCAAAGACTTAGGCACTAGAACAGAGACCTTGCGCCTAATGGAAGAAAAAGTAGGTCCAAATCTTCATCATGTAGGATTAGGCCCCAGCTTCCTTAATAAGACTCCTATAGTGCAAGAATGAAAACCAAGAATCAATAAATGGGATGGATTCAAACTAAAAAGCTTCTTCTCAGCAAAAGAAACAATCAATCAGTGAGGTGAATAGAGAGCCTACAGAATGGGAGCAAATCTTTACCACAAGCACATCAAATACAGCACTAATCTCTAGAATATATTAAGAACTCAAAAAACTTAACCCCAAAAAATAAATAACTCCATCAATAAATGGGCCAAGGAACTGAACAGACACTTCTCAGAAGATGATATACAATCAATCAACATATACGAAAAACTGTTCAACATCTCTAGCAATTAGAGAAATGCAAATCAAAACTACTCTTAAGAGTTCATCTCACTCCATCAAAAGGGCAGTTATCATGAATACAAACAAAATAAGTGTTGGCAAGGATGAGGAGAATAAGACACACTCATACATTGCTGGTGGGACTGCAAATTGGTGCAACCAATCTGGAAAGCAAGTATTTTCCTTGAAAAATTGGGAATGGAACCACCATCTGACCCAGCTATCCCACTCCTTGGTTTATACCCAAAGGACTTAATAACAGCATATTACAGGGACACAGCCACATCAGTGTTTATAGTAGCACAATTCACAATAGCTAAATTGTGGAACCAACCCAGATGCCCTTCAGTAGATGAATGGATAGGGAAACTTTGGTGCATACACGTAATGGAACATTACTCAGCATTAAAAGAGAATAAAATCATGGCATTTGCAGGTAAATGGATGGAGTTAGAGAATATCATGCTAAGTGAAGTAAGCCAATCCCCAAAAAGCGAAGGCTGAATATTTTCTTTGATATGAGAATGCTGACTCATAATGGCAATTGCAGGGGGAGCATGGGAGGAATGGAAGAACTTTAGATAGGGCAAAGGGGAGGGAGTACATGTATGAAGACACATAGGGTGTGAAAATACTTTGTGTACAATCAGTGACTTAAAACTTATGCTCTATATGTGTAATATAAAATGAATTACATTCTGCCATCACATCATGAATAACAAATTAGAATAAATAAATAATTTAATTTAAAAAAAGAAAAATAAGTTGTTATATAGCGATATAAAACTTGTTAACACCATTCATGAGCATGGTATATGTTTCCATTTATTTTGATCATCTATAATTTCTCATAGCAATGTTTTATAGTTGTCAGTATGTAGGTCTTGTACATCTTTTGTTCAATTAATTCCTAAATATATTTTCAAGCTACAGTGAATGGAGTTTTCTTAATTTTCATATTCTCATTGTTCATTGTTAATGTATAAAAACACAGCTGATTTTTGTGTATTGACCTTCAGAAGATTCCTTAGGATTTTTATGTATGTGCTCATATCATCTAGAAAAAACAATGGTTCTACTTCTTCCTTTTCAGTGTGCCTGCCTGCTTGCCTGCTGCCTCCCTCCTCCTCCTCTCCTTCCTTCCTTCCTTCCTTCCCTCCCTTCAGTATCCTCGAGAACTGATCTATACCGGGGTCTATTCATTTGTGTGTCCATTAGACTCAAAGATACCAGGTGATATCTGCTCTGAAATGCCTCACAGTCTAAACATATCTAAACAACAATGCACTGTTATTTAAAGTACTCAAAGAGTTTGGGGGAGTGGCTTCTAGACTACAAATGATCTTTGGCTAAACTTCAACCCTTTCCCTCCATTGGAAGGAAAGTGAAGGGGTTATCTAAACAGTTCATCTCACCCAAGGACAAATGCAGTGTAGCTCCACTTATATGAGGTAATAAGGGTTGACCAGTTCATAGGGGTAGAAAGGAGAATGGTAGAATGGTGTTTTGAGGAGCTGGGCAGAAGAGGAATGGGAAGTTGTGTTTAATGGATATGGAATTTCAGTTTGGGGTGGTAAAAAAGTTCTGGGCTGGGTAGTGGTGATTGTTGCTCAACACTGTGGATGTACTTCATGCTACTGGTTAAAATGGTAAATTTTATTATTTTAACCACAGGCAAAAAAATAAAAAACCATATTTCGTCATCAGGAAGGCATCTTACTGGCAGCACTTCCTCAGACCCAATTTGTTTTTTTCTCATTTAATTAATTCTCACTCAGAGGTCACTGGAAAGATAAAAAGTGACCTCCAATAAAAGTTAATATCATTGATGTATATCAATAATACCACTTTATTCATTATGTGCAGAGTCCTAGGCTAAGTATTTTACATTTCATGCTTCCATATCATTCTCTCAAGAGCCCCATAAAGTCGAGCTGCTTGTTAGTCCCATGTTACAGAAGAGGAAAGTAAAACCCTTGCTAGAAGTCCCATACTCAGAAGTTGAAACAGCATTTGAACAGAGCCCTGATTCCAGATCTCTCGTTCTCAACAGTTCACCAAAGCCCCCTAGTCCATGACCTGGGGCCCACTGCTGGGTTAAGGATAGGCTACTCTCTCCTGTCAGTCCTGGGGGAGCTGGAACCCTCAGTCAGTGTCCTGCCAGCCTCTCATTTTTCCTAGTGTGCCATAAAATAATATCACTTCTGGTTAAGTATCATGATTTGAAAGAGATTGGCAAGCACCGTACAACCAACACCCCCTCTGCCCAGTGAGAGGGTCCTACATAGAGATGTGGTCAGGAGAACCCCAACCTCTATATAGATGCTGGGTAGGGATCCTCAGTTCCAGTTCCTTTCTTCAAATGAGGTGCTCTGGGGCTTCCCCAGTGCTGCCCCTGCCCATCCCCAACCCCGCCTCTGTGAAGCTGTCCCATTGTACTGTCAGTCTTTTGAACTCTCCAAGTGTTGAAAAGGTGGATTATAAGGATTCCCTGTCTCCAGGGAAACCATAGTAAGTACCTGCCCAAGATCAGCAAACTTTGCATACAGGTAAGCCTAGTAAAGATAATTGCCCAAAGGAATCTATCAGTGTGACTGAGGCCAGGCAACCAGCAATTACATTCCCATTTTGGATGTCAAGGGCCCTGCAGTCTCTGATGTAGACCATTGTCTCCATGCAGCTTTGTTTCCCAAGAAGCTGTAAGTTGAGTTCCAAGCATTTTCTCAGATAGTCTTTCAGGTGTGATATTGAGCCTTCTTTAGTTTTAAAGGCCTTAACTTTTATAGCGATGGGTTTGCCTTCTGTACCCTCAGGTGAAAGCAGAATTGAACTCTGAACATTTAAACCTATTCTTTGTGTCCTGTGTCCTACTGGTCACTAAAGACGCTGAGCTGGATGAGAGTCCTTTCCTTAGAGACACTCACAGCCTAACATACTCCAAGGCCCTGAGGCATTTCCCAATGAACACTGACCCCCCTCCCCCTTTAATCTCTTTGGCTGAACTAATATTCCTCATTTTTCATCTGGCTATATGCTTGGAAACCTCATGTATTGTAAACTGTCTCCTGTGTGAGACAAGTTAAAAGAATTTGCAAAGTTTATCCTTAAGCTCTTGTTTGATTGAGACCTCAGAAATGAATTGTGGTCTCAACAAAAGCATCTCCAAATGACATTGCCTTTGTTTAATGTTGGAAGACCTGAGTGGGCCAAACCTCTCAATTCCAATGTTCTACCACAGCCAGTCAATGAGAAGGTAGAGGCCATTTCAGTGGCACGGGGCTTGAACACTGTATTTATAAGATGAAAACAAGCTCTGTTGGCTTCTCACCAAGGAGACACAATACTTCAAAAGCCTTTTTCTTCTGGGAGGTGAACAGCCCAAGATTGCAGACTCAGTGGACTCCACAGAGAGTAAACAGAAGGAGACCATACACCCTCATGTTCAAAGGCAGTTTATTCCAACCCCATACGTTGTTTTCATCATTCCAGAGGCCACAGGGCTACAGAAAACCAACCAAATCAGAAAGAATTGCTTCTTGATTTCAGCTTTTCAAGTTTGATTCTTTTAACCACTAGAAAATCCTTTGAAACAACCTGGGTTTAGCTTTGATATTCTGAGAGAACATTGTTTTTTAAGCCACATATGACCCAAGTATGTGCTATGTAGTAGTCATAGCAAAGAAGAGGAAGTTAGGACCTTAGCTTCTGTTTCTTTTGTCCTGTCGAGAACTCCACCAGCCTCATAGATGGTAATAATACAATTAAATGGGTTGGTAGTCTTAAACAAGGAAACCAGAGAGGCAGAAAAACTGAAAAGCAGGGTAGTTTCTGCAGTGTCCTTTCTCCAAGAGTCCTAGATCTCTGTGACATTGAGGGACAAAGAGATAGGTCATAGCCACGATTCTCTGGCACATGCAGGTTTATTCATGCACACACATAGACGTACACACACATTCCCACTCACATGTGTACACTCTTGTGATAATATTCAGCTAGCTTTTATGTTCCTAGAACTAAGAAAAACAAAAAAGTAGCTGTCCTTCTCCTTCCCACCCCCAAATATATGGGCTCTCCTAAGAATGTTCCTTTTTATATTTTTTGTATATTGAACAGCAGTATATTCACCTCAGTGTTTATAATGCACAGTGTCCCTTCACTCTCACCCCTGTCCCTTCTTCTCTGTTCCTTTTCTCATCACTTTGTTCTTTCTAAAATTTAGCCTTGCAGATGAGAGAAAGCCAAGCATATATTGTTAGTTTTCTTCTTTTTTATATGAAAAGTAGCCTAGGACACACCCCACCTGCACCTGGAATGAGTCCTTTCCATGCTTTGCTACGTTATGTGTGATTCCTAACCTCCCCTCCACCGTGGTGCTGAGATAATAGAAGGCCAGAACCTTAGCTTTACAGCTCTTCACTAATAAACTTACATTTATGACATGCTTCTGTTGTTTCCCAATTGTTATTAGAAATGTCTCTTAATCAGTAATAAGACCTTACACATTTCAAAGTACTTTCCCATTTATCATCTCATTCCATTTGATCTTCCCAAACCCCATGAAGTGGACAGGGCGGATATTGTCCTTGTTTTTAAGGGAACAAACCAAGGATAACTGTTGACATTGAGTCAGACATCTAAGTCTTAAGGCTTCTCTTGTCTTGATGCCACTTTATGTCTGTTTTTCAAAAACAAGGGAGAAACTGCCCTCCATAATTTTGTTAGTATTTCTTGGTATTTATCAAAAACCATAGTAAATGTGTTTTTTTTTTAAAAAAAAAAACACTTTTTATTTTAAGGTAATTACAGTTTCACATGTAAGTGTAAGAAAATAATACAGAGTCTGTGTACCTTTTACCTATTTCCATCAATGGGAGTATCTTGAACAACCGTGACATAATATCAACAAGCAGGTTATTGACACCTAGGCAATCAAGAGGCAGAACAACTCACCTCTACAAGGATTCCCTCCTGACACCATTTTGTCACCACAGCACGTCATTTGCCCATCAATACATGAGGCAGAGACCTCCCTGACCACCAGCTCTGACAACATCTTAGACAAACACAGACATACACACATGCACACACACACGTATTTTGAAATAGAGGTTGTATTAGGAAAGTCTGTCAGCCTTAGCAAGCAAGCCCATCCTCTGCAGCTAACACAGTAAAGGTTTATTTCTTGTGATATCAGTTCAGTGGTGGCCAGCAGGGGTTCGGAGAAGACTCTGCTTCCTGCAGGACTTCTAGGGCCCAGCTTCTTCTCTTTAGTGGTCCCCCAGCCGCTGTGGCCTCGGCATCCTCCACCACCCCCTCTGTTTCAGGCTGGCGTGTCAGGTGTGGTAGGGTGAGGATGAAAGCGGCCAGAAATCAGTCATATGGCTCCACCTCACTGAAGAAGGCTATACCCAGGAGGAAAAGGAAGAGATGTTGATGAGCAAATGTTCAAGAATAATCATGGAAGCCTCATAAGTTGTGGTTAAAAACTAGAGGTAACCCAGATGTTCCCAGATGGGAATGGATAAATAGTGTTATCCAACCACAGTCTTTTAATAACTGTGAAAATGACAGACTATGTCTACACACAATGAAGACGAACTATTAGAAACCTAATGTTAACTGAAAAGAGGAAGCTAGAGGAGACATTCAACCTGGTAGAATTGTTATATATATAAAAAGTCCAAAACAGATACAATTTATTATTTAGGACTATAGAAATCCTCATTTAAGTGATATGTATGTGTGGGTTAAAAGTAGTCTCTGATATGTATCAAATAATGCACAGTGATTTTTGAAAGAATTAACTTAAGCACTATAATTAGTAGTGATAAAAATAAATCTGTATCAGTTGTAAGAAGGTAGCAAGGAACAGCCCCATCACTGGAAAAGATAATTCTTATTTATTGATTTTCCTAAAGCTGTGGAAGGGACCCACTCTAGTGCTGGATGTAAGATCAAATCCTAGCCCCAGTGCCCAGTGTCTAGTTCTGCAGTTTCCATGAATCAGTTACACTCATCCATTGATTCTGTTGCCTTCAGGGTCTGTTGTGATATCTACTGTGGAGATCTTTTCCCTGCAGAGCGGTCCTGCAGAAACTGTATTGAGATCCTTTCTAAGGACATGCAAGTCTTACCTATCTAGATCTACTCAGTAACCACCCCTTAAAAAGTATCTCATACCTACAAAGATGCAACCAAATCCAGCATTTCAGCAGACCAAAGTTGAGGCTTGGAACAAACACAAGTAATTATTACACAGATATCACCAGAGGTGCTTGCCCAACTTCCAGAGTAACCAAATTACTTAGTAAACATGAAAATCTCTTTTATCTTAAAGTGAAAGACCTATTTGACCCACCACTATAATAGTTGCCAGCAGTGATCCATCTCTTAGCTGGCTGCCAGCAACTGTCTGTAAATAATCAATCTAGAAAGCCCTGGGGTTTGCTGCTTTTTCTTATCCTTCCCCCCACCCTCCTCTGGTCTTGGAAGTTTGGGCCTTTGCATTCTCCACCCCTGTAGGGGATTCTGTGCTTTCTGCACCCGGAATGAGTCAGCATCTGGATGCATACCCACATTTCCATGGAAATGGACTGAGGTTATCAAAAAGCCCAATCTGTTCAACCATAGATAAAAATCAAGGCATTTTATGGCAACCCAGATAGTTAGCTCAGCAACCACTCTCTGGAACATACAGTACAAGTCCTTTGGGAAATACCTAGTTGGGGAGTGACTTTTAGTCTCCTGGGTAAAATGTTCACTTCACAGACAGCAGACCCTTTGTAAGAGGGAAACAGGCTCCGTCAAAACTGGGTGGTGACGAGATAAAAGGCAGGCCACTCCTGTTTGAATGTTTGTCATTTTGGTGGGGATTTTGTTTAACAAGGTTCCTACCTTATCTATCTTTTTTCAGATTTATAGCTCCAGAGCCCATAAAAGGGAGGCCACAGATGTGAGCTATGGAAAGATTAAAAACAAACCTGGGCTAGTCTGTAAAAATTATCTTGAGATATTTTGGATTTTTGTTTTATGGTCTTTTTCTTTTCCCTCTTCTTCTCCTTCTTTAGCATTGAAGATCACTCAGGGGCTCCAATTGTATTTGAGTAATAGTACTCATCGTACTTGGCTAACTGTCATATTATGAAAATGCTGGAAGGGATATTGCCTTGGCATTATTTATAATATGTATGTAGTTTTCCACTCTCTTCTGGGAAACAGGGTTAACCACTATTATAATTCAATTAGAAATTATTTTATTGTACACCTGTCTTGGGCAAGGCACACTGTCAGGTGAATGAATAAGATATGGGCCCTTCCTGATGAAACTTAAAGTCAGAAAATCATTATGTCTTGCCATTCTGGAAAATAATTTTTAAATTATCTCCAAAATAAAGGGGACCAGATCTAGGAAGAAATGCTTTAAATGGTGGTATCTGGCACCTTCATCCTCACCCTAAGGTCTTCATGAGTTGGAGAAGGTTTTAGCCACTACTGTATTTGATCATATCTGGACCAGATAACTACCCTTGTCTGACCCAGGAGCCAGCCTGTTATTCACCCGGATGTCATGAATCTTTGGTCTGTTGATATCTTCTGCTACTTCTGTGGAAGAGACAGAATCTTGGCCCTCAATCCAATCGTACTATTAGCTGTCATTTATGAAACACTTCAAGATAAAAATCATAATTGCCATTCTACAACTGGAAAGGTAGAAAGCAAGGAGGTTTAGTAACTCACTTAAGATCCCACGGGTGATAAATGCAGAACTGGATTTAAACCAGGTCCCAGATGTCCTAATTCAAACTCAGGTCTTTCTGTTCTGCTTACCTTTCTGTTCTGCTTACTCACTCAACAATGCAACACTGTTATTTCTCGATCCTTTAGTGATATGATCTTGCCCTATTTCTCTGGGATTCAGGAATCAGGTCTGTAGGGGATGCAGGCTTACTGAGTTGACATATACATATTATGTTCCAGAAAGTTGGAGACAAAAGAGGATATGGAGTATCTTACTTAGTTTTCCTAGTTTGAAAGATGGACATCCATAAACACAGTTAGAGCTGCATGAAATGCTTGAATGGTCTAGCAGAGTTGGAGATGAGGCAGCTGCCCTGCATATGTGGACTTCGTTGGAAGAACATGGGCCTAGCAGTCCTGAGGGGACCCTTTGCCCCAGGAGGTGATTTTAAGATTTAGAACAGTTTATTCACCCAATACCCCAATGGAGGAGATTTTGGTAAATGCAAGGTGATTGGGTGTATTTGATTTGGTGGGGCTGGAAGCTGGACCAGGGTAACTTCCTGCTGCATCAGGGAGTTGTTCCTTCAAGGTCTCCCCACCCAGGTAGTGACCCAGCATGACCTCCTCTCCTCAGGACACTGCCCTCACAGGGACTGTTGCACTTGCAACTCTAGTGACATGACTTGGTCACAATCTTCAGGTGGTTTATTGTTGTTTTAAAATAAATTTTGAGAGATATATGAAGGAAGCAAGCCCCTTTAATATCTTTACAGGGAGTAGTCCACTGACATATCAAACCAAAAAAATCCCATGGTTTTAAAAAGTATTTTAGATAAATACAGAAGGCATGTATCACTCTAGATCCATCCTTGATGGAGCTGTTAGTTAAAAAGGAAAGGGCCATCCAGACAGATTAGCTAGACGATGTAATATCAGACAACTCCACATATCACTTTGAACATGGTAGATTTAAAATGGGTTCTTAGATTTCGTTGTATGGATTTGTGCTCCGTCTTGATAATTACCTTAGCTTATGATGTTTATGTGAATCAGTCACAGTTAACCACCTCAGATGATCACTCAGTCAGTTCAGGCAATTGGTAGAATCTAGAGGTGGTTTCTACTTTCAAGGGTACTAACTTCCTGTTTGCCTGTGTGTAGAAAGAAGGAAAGTACAGGTACAGAAACATTTTGGGAGGGGATGGGTAGGGAGAGTTGTATTGGTTGGTCGAAAATTGGGAGAATTCTTTTGGGAAAGTATCCAAGAGGAGGTGATTTTAAGATCCCGCTTTGAAGACAGAGTATGGTTGATGAACAGAAGACAAGAGATTCTTTCTATGATTTAGACCAGTTTACCCACAAAAGGAGCAACAGGGGTCTAGGGCCACACCATGTTCAAAACTGTAATTGAAAAGCCTGATAGAAATCATTTATCCACAATAAAACTGTAAACACTGAAGGAAATGTCAAGGTTTTTGTTTGGGGTTTGGAAATGTGTCAGCTGAGTTTAGTAATTTGGATAACCCATGGGGAAAATGACCATTAAGGGAAAATCCTCTCAAACTTTTAGCTTGAGGGAAGGAAAGTGGAGCAGGGGCTGGAACCCTATATAATAAAAGTGGCACCTTTTTGCTTAGAAAAAGGCTCAAGGTAAGAACACAAATTTGGCCCAGCTCAAGAATTCAGACCTCAGTATAAGTCAGAACAGTCAAATGCAGTATGGTTTTAATAGAAGTTTGCATTTCTCCAAAGGATGGTAGAGTAGCAGAAAGCTGAGAAGGAGGCATTGAGGTTGACTGCAGAGGGCTCCCCAAGATAAACAAATAGTTACAGAGCCCCTGTCATGTAGAAAGTACAAGATGATCCAAATGGTGTCATTTTGCTCATTGTCTAGCAGTCCTGTGGGGACCAGAAGGGACCTCCCTTTGCTCCAGGAAGCTGGGGATGACTTCACAGAGGTGCCATTTGATCTTGAGTGAAATGATCGACACTGCCCCTGAGACAGGAGAGCTGGGGAGAGGGCCCTGTGGCACCAAGCCTCTCCTGGAGTCGGGAGAGGGCAGCACCCTTGCCACAGGATGTTGTCCTCACAGCCACAGTCTTCTGGAACGCCACACGATTGCTCTGCTCTGGCTGGGGAGGAGAAAAGAGAGCTGGCCCAGGCTCGTGGAGCTGGTGTGGGAAAGAGCTCTCATCCAATTCCCCAAACTGAACCTCTGCTCCACCCAGCTTTTAATGGCAGGACTGGACTCCTGGGAACCGAGGCTCTGAACCCTGGAATGGTATGTTGTTTCTCCTTCCCTCCTGACCCTCTGTCCACTCAGGCATCACTCGGTGCAGTGTGGTATCGTGCAGTGGCTCCTGCCCCAGCGCTGCATCAGAACCCCCCAGAGCCTTGAAAAACTCTGTCCCGCTTCCTCCCCTCCCCTCCACCATGAATCCAAAAGGAGTGGGGGGAGGTTAGTTGCCAAACTTGCATGTTTTAGAAACAGCTTCCTAGTCAAGGCTGCTGCAAAGCTAGTTTTGAGAACTGCACAGATGGCAGAAAGAACACTCATCCCACAGTGAGAAAACTGGGTTAGGCTGGCCAAGGTGGCGCATGCCTGTAATCCTGGCTCCTCAGAAGGCTGAGGCAGGAGGATTGCAAGTTCAAGGCCAGCCTCAGCAACTTAGTGAGGGCCTAAACAACTTAGCAAGACCCTGTCTCAAAAAAGAAAAAGAACCAGGGATGTAGCTTAGTATAGCCTAGCATGTATGAGACCCTGTGTTCAACCCTCAATATAAGAGGGGAAAAAGAAAACAAAAAACAGATTAGGTTCTCAGCCTCATCACATACTGTCCCTGAGATTCTGTCTCTTCATCTGTGGAATGGAATTGCAACTTATCTTGACTGATATAATCATGAGGATTATATCATGAAAGCAAATTGGAACCTATCACATGCTTTAGAAATGTAAGGTGTTAGTTATTCCTGTGTTTGCAACTCCCATGGCTAACACACCAGTTAATACCCAATCACTCACTCCAGGGTTATTTTTACTGGCTAGCTCTTGTGTTCTGCCACTATATTTATCCTATCAAGATACCACCATCATCCCTGGCCCCTCAGGAAACCTCCCCGGCCCAGCAGGCTTCTCTCCTGCACAGCTGCATCTTACTATGACCCTCCTTGCGTCTCTTTGACCTCCTCATCTTTCTTGAACATGTCTCCAGTTTTGTTCTTTAACCTGAGCACCTTCCCACCCAGTAACAAACACTTGATCTGAATACCATAATTATGAGGTTCTAGCATACATCATCTTGGATGGTCCTTTAGTTACCATGTGTGTTGGCTTCGTTGTTCTGGTTCATTTGCTCACTGAGATCCAAAAGTAAGTCTGAATCATGTTTTAAGATATTAGTGTGCACCATGTTGTGCATCATGGTGAGAAATTGGCAGGGTCACAGCCACTGCTTGCTAAAGATGGAGAGCTGGGGATCCCAGCACTTTGCAGTCTACACAGCACCTAGATGCACAGGGTCCTTTCACTATCGCAACCCTGAGATGTACATGGTTCTCCCTGTTTTGCAATAAGAAGGTTAGAGAGGTTACAAGCCACCAAACCTTGTGTCCCCATGGGGAGTGTGGCAGAGCACACAGTGGAGCACGGACGTGAGGTGAACTGCTCCTGGGTGTGGTGAACAGGCCACAGCTGGGACTGGGGACCAAGGCTAAATCAGCAAAGACCTTGCAGAAGTGACCAGATGCAACATGCTACAGTAGGTGCCACAGCAGGGGTGCTACTCATGCTGCTGAGGAGCCTAAACTCAGGTGACTCTGACTGACCTTGTTGGGTAAAGTCAAGTGAACAGGAGTTGGAGGGACTTAGGTGACTCCTCCTGTACCCTGGCAGATGCTAGGCAGTAGACTCTGCTGCCCACTTCCTGGGGGATTTTCAGCAGGACCCGTGATTTCATCTGTGTATTCTTAAGCACACCAGTAACTGGGAGAGACTGTTCACATGACTGTCTGAATGAGTCCAGAAGTTCTGATCCCCTTAGAGAGAAACTGGAACAGCAGTGCGAGTTTCTAGGCTTGGTGGTATCAGTAATTCCATTCCTGGTCAAACACAAATGAGAAACCTTGCCAGTTTGCTGTCACTGGAGCCAAGTGTACATGAACACTGTACGTGAACAGTGCTTTGATATTTCGGTATCACTCCCTAATTTATGAAGGTATAATCCCCATGCAGGTAACCAGCTTCTGCCCCAGATTGAATTCCTTGTACTTATTGCCTAACTAGGACATGCCTGGGGTGGGGCTGGTGAGCACTGGCAATGCCAGGCTCAGGAGGCAAGCTGAAGGCCAGTGGGCAGGCCTGAGGGTTGGAAAGCTACACAGTAAACGGGTGGAGTACCAAAGCTTAGTTGAATGTCTAGAGAATTCAGGGTGTGGTGCGGGATCAGCTCCTGGGACAGCAAAGATGAATATTTAATACATATGCATTTATTATCGTGGCTAGGTCTTTTGTCCAAAATGCCATAAATTTACAGTTCAGGATTTTAAAGTAAACAGAATTACTAATTCTTCTCTTTCAATAGCCAGGATGCACTCCTCACTGAAATCAAAGTCTTTGATTAATCTTTGCCTGAAAATATTAAAATTCTAGTTTCCACAAGCTTTTAGGAAGTGCTTTCAAAGAATTCCTTCCTCCACTCGAACCCCATACCCTAGTTCATGTCAAAGGTTAGGAGTAAACCATATTTGCTTTAAACTATCCGATGAAATCCTTTTCCCAGTCAACCAAATTTTGATTACAAAGAAAAGAAAAAGGACAGAAAAATGGGGGCTAATATGACAACAAGATTTGTACCTTCACAAGTAAATATTACAATTTAGCTGGGTAACTACTTGTGGAAGCTTGTTAGGTCAAAGTGACTCACTTGCGTAGATGAGGTTATTTTTAGAGATGTAATTTGTACTGTTTAGAAAAGAATAAAGAGATGGTAAAAGGCTAGATCGCTCATTATAGTTTACAGAGCTCATGAACCCAGCATCCATGCAAAAGATGACTAAGCAAGGGGTCGGTTGGTACTTTCTCTCAAAATTTTACAGACATGAGTCATCCACTTTAGTCTGCAGACAGAGCATCAAGGCATCGAGGTACCTGTGACTCAGCTCCCATTTAGAAAGAGCACTAGAATTCAATTCTGATATACTTTTGCAGTTAAGTAGTGAGGAAATTACATACCAAAGCAAAATGTTCCTTTGTACCACACAGCCATGAGATGTTTTTAGCAAGGATTGATTGATCTTCATCTCTGGCCTTTGTGATCTGTGCTGGGCAGCATGGCCATTCATTCTGCTGCTGCACATTGCAGTGCTGCCCTCTTCCCATTGACTGCACTGACCCAAGTACCCCATGGGAAGCTCAGCCTCCCCCTTCCCCACTAAGCCTCCCCCTTCCCCAGCATGAAGGCCCACTTCCTTCAGCAAGAAATGTATATGTGTACATGCGTGCACACATGGAAATCCTCAGCCTGCCATATTTTTTTAAAGATTTTTTTTTTTTAGTTGTTGATAGACCTTTATTTTATTTATTTATATGTGGTGCTGAAAATCAAACCCAGGCTCTCACACATGCCAGGCAAGTGCTACCACTGAGCCACAACCCCAGCCCCCCTCAGCCTACAATCTTGACATTCTGGATTTCATAGACTGGCAAAAATAGCTTCCAGGGGCTTCTTCCAGAGGCTTCTTTACATATGTCAATGATTAGAAGGAAAAAATTCTATTTTCCTTTTATTTTTAAGCAGCACACAAATACAACATACACCTAAGATTTCTCTTCATAGCAGCCTTGTCAAAGGAAATGCCATCTTTCTGCAGGGCTGCCACTTTGTTTTCAGGGCAGGCCTCTGCTGACCAGGTGACCTTAAGGTGCAGCTTCACGTGCAGATCTCTCGATTGTCATTTCGCACACAGTGATTACACAGCCTATTCAGAGTTAAGCCCTCAGAATATAATTTGTCCTTTCAAATATGAAGATCTTGGGGCTGGGGTTGTGGCTCAGTAGAGTGCTTGCCTAGCACTTGCAAGGCCCTGGGTTCAATCCTCAGCACCTCATAAAAATAAATAAAATAAAGGTATTGTGTTCAATTACAACTAAAAAATAAATATTTAAAAACAAAACAAAATAAAGAATATGAAGATCTTTTGCAGTTTGCAGACAAACCCATTGATTATTCATAACCAGCAAAGATTTCATTTATTTATCAAAGAAACACAGGCATGATTACAAAAGCAAACGCTCCAGAAAGAGATACAATGAAAAACAAGGGCACTCTGCCCCCTGCCTGCCCAGTGACAGCCACTTTTAACCATTTCTGTCACTTGGCAGTTGCCTCTGTGACCTCTGTGACCAGCTGTGTCTGTCACAGTTACCAAGAACGTCAGGGCGTGCAGAGGTTGAAGTCCTATTGTCAAGGGACAAAGCCTTGTGTACATGCAAGTCAACTCAGCAAACATTTGAGTATCTACTCTGGACCCAGCCCTGTGTCAGGCCCTGTGTCACAGAAGTGGGTGTGTCCACTAGGAGTTTGCACTCAGGTGGGAAAGACAGACAGGCAGACCCAGAAGTACAAACACCATGTGGAAACTGCTATATCACAGGTGTATAATGCAGATGTATAAAACCCCTTCTGAAGGGTTCTACAGAAATGTCCTAGGGCTCAGACTTTGAGTGCATATGGAAATTTTCTAGATAAAGGGGAAAGGATGTCCCAGACAAAGAGAACAACAGTCTCATGGACTGATGTGGTGCATTCTGAAGAATAGAAATAGTGCAGAAAATTGAATTTGGAGGATACGTGAGTGAGAGAGTAATGGGGAGATGAGGCAGGAAAGAAACGGAGCTGATGATGAAGAGCCTTATGCGTCAGTTGTTGAAAATATATCCCATTACTGATGGGAGCCCTGGAAGGATATTAAACAGGGATGTGGCATTCCTTCAGTTACGTTCCAAGTCTGAGGGCAGAGGGAAGATGAATGCAAGTGGGAGGAGGCCGGGGGTAGAGAAGCCACTTTAGTAACTAGTCCAGGCAGAGAATGTGAGGTACCAAAGCAGTGGGAGTAGGGAGAGAGCGGAAAGGCCAGATTCTAGAAATACTTCAGAGTGGAATCAGGACTCAGCCAACACTCACATTTGGGGTGAGGGAGAGGGAGAAACTGCAGACTGCTGTGTACTTCCCAGCTCTGGTAGCTAAGGAGGACCAAGATCGAGAAGAAAGAGAATGAGTTTAAGTATATTGAGTCTGGGGTGTGGATGTGATAAGCAAATGGAAATATTCAGTAAGTAGCCAAAAAATGTGAGACTAAATTTTGTGACCCACATAGTGGTGGCAGTTGAAGTCTTGGGGCTGGTGGAATTCCCATAGGACTAATCTGTGACATGAGGAGACTGGACACAACTCTGGGGAAGACTAGCAGCTGGGAGAGCAGGAGAAGATGCCTGAGGGAGACCAGTAAGCAGGAGACGGGGGACATGAGGACCAGGGGGACATCAGGAAGGCAGGAGGGGCAGAGTTTGTGAGGGAGATGAGAGGGGCAAGCATTTCTTCAGTCATGGTTGTGGTGAAAGAAATGTCCACGTGTGAGCACAGGTGGAAGCCAGGATTGACCTGATAGCTGATGATGGAGTTCACTGAATACCAGTCCTCTTTCGAGAGTTTGGGGAGTTGAAGGAACAGTGAATGAGCTGTAGCTGGTAACAGTAATAATCAGGGGGACTAGTTTTGGGGATCATAGAATCTTCAGCCTGAGGAGAAGGAACTGGTGAAGGAGAGGTTAAAACTTCTTGGCAATAGAGTTCAGCCTTCCTGAGAAAAACATGGTGGAGTGAAGCACATAGGTAGGCCCACTACCAGCCACCCCTGAGGACCACTAAGGAATTTGTGCTTTGCTTTCTCTGCCATTTGGGAGGCAAAGAGTAGAGCTGTCCCTGGATTCATGGTGTAGTTGGCACTCAGTATGGCCAGGCCAGGTCATGGGTATACCATCTACAACTTGTTATGCTGGAGAAAATTGTGGCATTATGAAACAGATGAGAAGTAGCTGTTCTCTCTGCCTCAGAACCTAAGCAGCATTTAATGCATCCTCCTTTTAGTTCTACTTACACTGTATTGTGATTAGTTTTGCTTACTGACTTTTCCCAGTGATCAGCCTTGTGAGGCAGAGTTTATTTTTGCTTCATCCCAAGTTCCCTCCTGTTAGCCCAGGGTTAGTGCACACAGGGCAACTCAGAGGTCTTTAAGTGAACACACAAACTCACATACTCTTTTCTTCTTTGATTTCTAATAATGCAATTAGTCCTACCCACACACCAAACCAAACTGATATTTAAATAGTTGAAATCCCATAGGTCATTCTATGCTTTGCTAAATGAGGCTTTAACACTCACTGGTCAAAAGTCCTATGGTCAAGAATGCTCAGACGTGTGTGTGTGTGTGTGTGTGTGTGTGTGTGTGTACGCACGTGTACCCCTTAGTAAAGCATTCTTCTAGGCCCAGGGTTCAGGCTTCTCTCCACCTGACCATGCTGCTGCCTCTTTAGGCACTACTTTGCAGATATCAGTTTAATTTTTTTTCTTTTTGAGCTAACGTTAAGTGATGACTTAGCAAGTTGAACAAAGAACCAAACCATTTTTTCCATGGAACCAATTAATAACATACCTAAAATGAACCACTTAGCCTCTAGCAACAAAGAGATTCCCATCCCAGAGTGTTGGTGAGGGGTCACGGGTGAGGCGGGGCAGATAAGAGTGACTGTCCTATTGTAAGAGCAGCAGTCAGGCTTAGCAAGAAGGAGTTACTGTTGAGCCCACTGCTGAGTCCCCTGAGGAATACTTAGGTTTAAGGTATTTTATTTTAAAGCCCTTTGGACCTGGGTTCCTTTTTACTTCTAATCTGATCATTTCACCTGTCCTCATATGCTCTGTGTATATGAACTTCAACTTGTCTATTCAGATCTTGGTCTTTTGGACTGAATTGTAAGGGCTGTATTACATTCTTTAGCAAGAGGCTCAATAGGTCTCAACTAAATGCCCCATCAGCATTCAGGAGTTGTGTTTTTATCCAGAAAACCTTGCTAGTCCCTATACACTAGAACAATGGGTGGAATTAAGACCATTAAATGGGTGTCAGTGTATAGGAAAGATTGGAAGCCAGTTCCTGCAGGCAGAGGAAGCTTTCAAGTTACTTCAGGTCCTCGCTGATTAGTATCTGGAGGTGACCTCCCATGGTGGTGTGGGAGGCATAACCAGCTGCTCTTAGGTTTAACCGAAGGTGCATCTAGTGGTAGAGAGTAGGTTGATTTTTAAAAAATATACATTCCCACCTCTGTTTATCCATGGTGGAAGTAAGAGGAACCTCTAAGCCCCACCAATCCCTACCAGCAGGACAGTGCCCTTTTGGCAGTCCTCTCCAGGATGTGGGCCCTTCCAGAGATGGAAGAAGAATGAAGAGTCAAAGGTGACTCAGTTTTTGTGCTTAGTAGAACATGAGACCCATCTTGGCATATGGTGAGTGCAGAATAGGCTGTAGCTTTTATTTCAGGTCTGCGGTGCCAGTCTTCCCCAGTTGGTAGCAGAATATTCTAGTGGCATCACAACCTCAAGATTTTAAGTCTGAGGGCTTGAATTCAAGGTGAGCTTAATTTTCACAAAACTGATTATAAACAAGCTACTCTGTGATTCTTAGGGTCAGAGTTCCTGACTGTAAGAGTGGTAGTAGGCCCTAGAAAGCTACCAATTAGATGATGTTGGTAAAAGTAAATTTAAGCCATAAATCATATTATGATATTCTGTGGGCTTCTGGAATGATCAGATTAGAGTGTAGGTGAGCATTCAGGGAAGGATATGGAGATTTTGAACTCATTAGAGGGTATTTTTAGATGGGATATTCTGAAAGAAGAAAGCTGAGGGGTCAAGCCTTCAGGGTTAGCAAGTCCCTCACTGGAGCTTTGGGTGAGAAGGGGTGCTGAGCAGACTGAGAAAAGAAGGCAGTAACAATTTTGAAAGGAAGGGAAACAGCAGGTCAGTGCAGTGTTATGGAAACTGGGAGAAGAACAGGAGTGAGCCACAGTGTCAGAGGCCATTAGAGCCCCCTAGATAGGATCCTAAAATGTTTTTACTAATCAAAAGGAAGAAGACAAGGAAATGGAAATGTCCAAAATAAAATTCTTAAAAATCTGAGATCACTGTACCCTTGAGCTTAACTTGTCTGAAAGACAAGTACACCATGACCCTCCTCCCTGTCTGTTCTAACTGTTCATGTCAGTCTCTGTCTGTTAGACTTTTGTGCTTTCTTGGTCAAAGGCCAGAGAATTTGCTTGCATGTAGCAACCCCTGACCAAGATGGTGGATGAGCCAAAATGCCCAAGGAGAAGCTCTTTCAAGAATGTTGGAGGCAAGCAGTAAACGAGATATGCAGCACTTGTTCCAGAGAGTGCATGGGCTCCAGATCCAGGGGACAGAAGTTGAATCCTGGCTCCCTCTCCACAGTATTAAAGCCGTTCTCTGGCTTGCCCCAGGGACAGGCTCACCTTCTGGTTAGAAGGGACAAGACAGAATCATACAGAAGAAAGCATCCAGCACAGTTGTAGGCATTCAATAAACAATGACTTCCTGCCTTTTTCTTATCATTTAAAAAAATTCTTCATTAAAATAAAAAACAAAACCCACCATGAAGGGATTCTTCAGATTTGGGTGAACCAAGAATCCAAATCCATACTATAAAAACAGTCATTACAAGATGGTTATTTGGCTAGTAGCCAACTACAATGTACCTTACTGGACTCAATGTCAGGACCCTGGTGTCTTCTATGGGGCTGTTTATGCAGTTGAGGCAGATCTCACCCCTGTAGAACAATCTCCTCACTTTTAAAATGCATATGATTTCCATGCCCCTGCTGAACTGCAGTTTGGGTGTATCTTCTGCTGTGACAAAATATGGAGATTTGGAGATTTACTGGGTGTGGTGGCACACACCTATAATCCCAGAGACTAGAAGGCTAAGGCCAGGAGTATAGCAGGTTCAGGGCCAAATTCAGCAACTTAGCAAGGCCCTAAGCAACCTAGTTAGACCCTGTTTCAAAATAAAAAAATAAAAAAACAACTGGGGATATAGCTCAGTGGTTAAGCACTCCTGGGTTCAATACTTATACCAAAAAGTGTGTGTGTGTGTGTGTGGGGGGGGGGTTGGGAGCAGATTCTTAAGTAAATATCTCACCTCTCTACAACTCAGCTGGGACTCTTGAGTATCTCTGTCAATAAGCAACTAAGAGGAAGTAGACTGAAGAGGGTCCCAAAGTCAGTGTAATTTACTCACAGGGCACCCCAGGCCTCTCACCTTCTATTAAGCCTGATGGGCTAGTTTCCAAGTCTCGGGAAGTTTAATCACTCGGAGTTCTATGGTACACAGGTACGTTACCATTGGAGGAATTCCAGGAGGATAACTGAATGGCCCAGGGCCAAAAGCTGGAGAAAGCCAAGAGCTTGGTTTCCTGGAGGAACCAAGAAACTACAAATAGCAGGTGCTAGTCACCTGGTTGAGCCTTGGTGTCATGACTATGTGGCCCACTTTAGAAACTGATATTCATAATTTTGACTTTGAGTCATTTACAAGGGGATACAGGAAAAATAAATATGAAGTCTACTTTAGAAAGATTTCTATCAAGAACATAAACAAAAAACTTTTAGAACTTTCCATGACAAATCCTCAGTTATCTGGAAAGCACAACTATTAGGACTAGTTTGCTGAGTGGAAGTGTGCTTTTCTTAGGATGACACTGAGCCAATGCCTTTGATAGAAAATTATATTATTCCTTTAAATTTGATGTACAAGTCAAGCAGCTCATTTACACAGGGACTTGTCTCAACATGATCACCTTATGTTTACAGTGTATTCCCTTTGAGTTATGGATGAGAATAACATGACAGCTCAAAAACCTCATTTTAGGCAACAACCATTCCTTTATCTCAAAGGAAATTCTCATTGGAATTTCTGTCAAAGAGAACATTAATTTCCACTCCCCCATTCCATTCCCCACCTGTTCTTTTAGGAGAAATAATGACCAAGGAGCTGGCTAAAAAACAATGACAAAATAAAAACAAAACATGGGTAATTCAAAGATCTAGTAGGAAGTTCTTAAATTTACAAAAATTGATTATATTTCTGATCTTTTCTGAGAAATAGGATCACTGACCAATGAGTGTGCCATCCAATAAAGAAAAGCTTAAAGGAAGCCCCCACAGAAATGGGGTAAGCACTGGCACAATTGAAGAACAAAGAAACTGGCCAAGTTTCCAACGGGCTGCTTCTCTATTCACATGTTTTCTGGTCTGTGGCAGCTTTTGCTACAAGACTCCATGTGACCTGAGATTCTCCAGGGCTATGATTTTTTTATTTGAAGAAAGAAGACCATAGAATTAAAAGGGAAGAGTTCCTAAGGACTACAGCAGTTGCCTCAAATAAAAAGGAAGCCATTACTAAGTTGAAAGCTGAGTCAAAAAAGCATGACTCCTTTTGATCAATTATTGTATTTTTTCACATCTGGCTGTATTTTCCAAGTGGCTAAAAAAGATTATATAGACTCAAATTTGTTTGTTTTTAAATTACTTCTAGAGAAAACAAGTAATAATAGGCATCATTTATGAATACCTGTTGTGTGCCAAGCATTCTACACATACATTCATTACAAGACGTAAACTACCCAATAACCTTGCAAGGTAGGCATTATCCCATTTTAAAGATGAGAAAACCTAGACTCAGAGAGTTTAGTAAATTGCCTGAGGTTACCCAGGTTATAACTGGCAGAGTAGGAGTCAAGCCCAGATATGTCATATTCCAAAGACCATATTCCTTCCAGTATACCATTCTGACATTCCTTTAGGTCCCAGCCTTTTTCATCCAGCACTTTCTGTGTGCCAGACACTGTATAGCATGCTTCACATGCTTTATTTTTTAACCCTGAAGCTAGAGTTTTTTTTTCCAGTTTTATGGATGGGGAAAGGGGCTCAGAGATGTCAGTTAATCTGCCAAATGCTGTGCCACCATTAAGGGGAACCTGGTGGTCCTCCTCCAGAGTACACACCTTCCTCTGGACATTTGACTTCACCCAGAGAAGCTTCTTTAATAATAAATAATAACTTAGTTTTGATTTGTGCATTATACCAGGCTTCTCCATTCTGGAGGAATTTCACTGTGTTAGCCACTGGAATGAGTGGCATATGAGTTTCCCTAGAAATGTCCAAGGGCAACTTTGCTCACAGAAGAGTGACCACACTCCTTTGCTCTGTTCAGAGTACTCCACAGGGTGGCTTCTTTGTCTAGAGCCCTCCACACCAGACATTTGCTGCCAACCTGCGTTCTGTCTGCACTGATCACCCACGTTCCCTGGCACGCTTGTCCTCGGCCCTGACGATTCAGTACTGTTCCCTGTCCCTGGATTCCCTGCCTTTCTCCCTCCCTTCCCAGTCATTATCCTCCTGAAACTTCTTGTCAGAATCCTAGCTGTCTTTCAAGGCCCTGCTCTAGCCATCTCATTTACCAGACCTCCTAGCAGCCCCTCAGTGGGATCCATTTCCACCCCAGTCCCCTCCCGTGCTGCCAAGCTCCTCTGCTGATCCCCTTCCCATGGCCTCCCTTCCCAGGAATGGTGGATGTAAGTGTGAGCTAGCAGGGTGACCAGAAAGAGCCCTCCTTGGTTTGACTTCCCTTGAGCTGGTTCATGGTGGATGTGCAGGGGATATTTGTCAAATTGGATACACACTGATTTCTCTAGAATATAAAGGTCATAACTAGATCCTTTTTTTTAAATAAAAAGACTAGATTAGTTTGAGGAATTTTATTTTCTTCTTAAATCCACATTAGTCATCCTTCACACTGGGGTAGTCACAATATTTGCAAATTTATATCTAGCTAGTTTGTTCCAGTTTTGTAAGATGCTATTTAAGCTGACCAGTGTCAGCCCCCCTGCTTCAACCAAAGACTCTGCCTTTGTCCTTTTCTTTCTAATCATGTACATTTGGTACATTGTCCATGAATTTTTTTTTTAAATTAGAAGCTTATGACTTTTTAGAGATTTTTGCCTAGCTTTTAAGTGCTAAGGATTTTGCAGTTGAATATATTTTAATTTACTTAAAGATTCTTTTAATCAAACTCTTCCCTAATTTAGTCAATTTCTTTTTTTTAATACTCCCAGGCCAGGAATTTACTTATTGTGATTAAATTCTTTTAAAAATAGATGTTAAAACAGTACTTCATGCTATTTCTGGTGTGGCATTCTCTCTTGCTGGATTTCTTACTGCCAGTCATAATAACATGCTCCTTGCCCATATGTCTAATGTACACCTCACTGTGGTGTTTTGTGCCAGCCAGTTACTAAGTGTATATTGACAACCTACTGTGTGTCTACCCCAGTGGGGAGGAGAGCACATAAAAATAATATGCTGAAATGGTCAGCAGCACAGCTGAGAAGTGGATTATGTGAACACAGAGGATGGAGGGAACACTGACTGAGCAGGCATGGCGGGCTTCCTGGAAGAAGGTGCATCTTGGACTGTGTCCAACAGTTAGAAGAAATAATAGTCCAAAGGGACTCAACAAGGAGCCAGGCCTGAGGAGGCAGTGTCAGAGCAGTAGAGGGGCCTGGATCCTAGTGGGGAGCACGTCCAGTGGACACTGCACCCAAATGGCATGGCCTGCAGGAGGTGCAGAATTCAGTACATGGCCCAGCCCCAGTGTGTGGACCCTCTGTTCCAGTATGACCTGGCCCAGAGAACATGCTCATGAAGTGAGTGAGGGATGAAGCAAGGGGACATCCTTGGTTCTGGCCTCAGCCGCTGGAACTCTTCTTTCATCCTGAGTGAGCAACTCCTTGGGAGCACAGGTTGGGAGCATACAGAGTTCTAGGACAGAGGTCTTTCTTGTCACCTCCGCCTTGATGAGAGGAACCCAGATGACCCAGAAGAGCAAGGAGGGGCGGCCTGCTCCAGCTTGGCCTGTGAGCTCCTGAGACCAGAGGCCCCTTCCTTCAGGAGAGTCGTGGGAAAGCAATGAAACTGGTGAAATAGAGCAGGTTCTGCTGCTCTGCAGCAAATGTATGTGGATACCAAGAGAATCAAATGCAAAGTAGGAAATTTTTAGTCTATACAGTACTGAATGCTTTATTGACTTCTTCTTATTCGATGGAATATTCCCCAGACTCCAATTCTGAATCATCCTTTAACCTTCTAGAACCGACTCAGAGTCCATCTCCTCTGCAGAACTTTAATTCAACCTCAAGCAGAGTTCCCCTTTACCTTTGCATGTGCACCATGTGTGTGACCCAGCTGTTCCCTGCACGTGCTAAACTGTAGTGAATGATTGACCTTTTCCAGATCTCCTTTCCAGACCAGGGGCTCACAGGCATGGACACCCTTGTTCTTCCTGGCATACTGCCAACTTTTGTTTCCTGAAGACCATTGTATTTTCTTGACCCTCTTAGTATATTATAAATGCTCCCATTTTTAAAAGTAGTATTTGTTTGAGGAAAAAGAAAAAATAGATCCACAAAGATCCTATTAAACATACCCACATACTTTACAGACTAATCAAACACACCCAACTTTGGAAGCAGAAGTAGTGCCAGTGTCTTAGCAGCCCTGAGCTCCTGTGAGCCTCACGGAGCTATCCCAGTGAGTTCAATGTTAAGTGCCCCTTAGTTCCTTTCTTCCCCCTTAATTTCTTAACAGCTTTACTGCCTAGTGAATATCCATGAATAGCTAATCACTTCAAACATCATAGTATATCATTGATAATGTGTCTGTTTTTGAACTTTATATAAATAGAATCCCACTGATTGTTTTCTGCTGTTGTGACTATTCTTGTCTTGGGAGGTGTGGCTGAGTAGTAGTAGAGCACGGGCTTAGCAAGCCCAAGACCTTGGCTTCCTCCCCAGCACCAAAAAAATTAATTAATTAATTAATGTCCTTTTTCTTAAAAAAAAAAAAAGGTTAGCTACTTAAAGTTTGCATGTGTATACAGAGTACAAAAACAAACACCCATGTACTCACCCTAGTCAAATCTTAATATTTTACTGAAGCTGATTTTGATCTTCTTTTAAAGAAATGGCACAGTCTGTTCAAGCCCACTGTTTAGTTAAAGTCCCTTAAATGCCCCTCCCAGATGCATCCCATTCCTTTCTCTTTCCCTCTTACTCCCAGAGATAAGCACAATCTTTTAACTTGGTTTGCATGTTTCTATACTTGAACTATGTAGGTATTTATAAATAATATATAATAATACATACATTATTTGTATTTTATAGTTGCATTTTGAAGTGTTCATGTGTAACTTGCTTTTTTTCACTGAACATTGTGTCCTCTAGATTTACGTATGTTGGTGCATGTAGTCCCAGCTTGTTCCTTTAAACTGCTTTAAGGCATTCCATTGCAAGAACATACCACAATGTATGTGTCCAGTCTCCAGTTGATAGACATTTAAGATGGCTCCAGTAGTTGTTATCACAAATGATGTTACAACAGGGCTCTGCCTATAATACACATGTGGCAGATTCTGGGTGTGAGTCATGGAGTACATGCATCTTCATTTACTGTACAAGAGGTTCTAGCACTCACTTGTCATCTGTGAGTGGGAATTCAGTGTCCCACACGGGACATTATCTGGTTTTTACACTCCAGTAGCTATGAAATGAAATCTCATTGAAGTTTTCATTTGCATTTCCCTTATATGTTGCTTGCCATTAGTTCAGCAAACATTTATTGAGTGTCTCTCATGTGTCATGCTCTGTGCTAAATTCAAGGAATACTAAAATAACTAATTCACAGCCCCTGTCTTTAGGGGCACACAGTCCTCCATGGTAATTTCTGCCTGGGGAGGCATGGCAAAAATCTCCTGAGGTCTGGATAGGACCAAGCCTCTGTGGTGTTCAGTTCCATCCATGGTGATCTTAATACCAACTCACAGTTCAGAACCTCTGATCTGGTGGGAGAAGGAGCCTAGTGAAGTTGGTCTAGATTCATTTCATTGGGCATAATGAGAGAACTTGGATCTCCACCAGTCAATACCATGGCGCCTCTTTGGTCTTGAGAGTTGTCTTATAGATTTATGTGAATGTCTCATTGGGTATTAGAATGATTAATTTGTATCTATAAATTACCTCAAAAGCACATGCCAGTTGAGCATGGTGGCACACACCTGTAATCCCAGCTACTTGAGAGGCAGAAGCAGGAGGATTAGAAATTGGAGGTCAACCTGAGCAACTTAGCAAGACCCTGTCTCAAAGTAAAAAATAAAAAGGGACTGTAAATGTAGTTCAGTGGTAAAGTACCCTTGGAGTCCTATCTAGTACCACCAAAAAAAAAAAAAAAAAAAAAAGGCAAATAGCAAGCAAAATGAAGGGGCCAGATGTCCTAAAACGTCAACTATCCAGGACTGCTGTAAACCTGGAAGCAAGCTAACAAATGACAGAAGCAGCAAAGGGGATGGGGGGGGTAACAGTCTAAGGTGCCCAAGGATGGCAACAGGAGTTCACAGTACATCACCGTACATTAGCAGAGCACCTGCTCCCCACCAGGTGTGTCCAGGGACGTGTGGCTAGGTGGAACTTGCCTTCAGAAACAGAGACACGTGCACAGTGAAGTGGATGAATGAGAGACAGTGCTGAGACAGAGTTGGCTTTGGGAAAAGGGATTGACTATGAAAGGGAAACAGAAATAAAGAAGAGAAATTCTGTAGTCAGAGGTCAAAAGTGTGCCACATCCTCCAGCCTTTGGGACCTCAGTGTGCCACATTTAATGGCAGTCCAGCTCTTAACAGCAGACAGTTGTGGGGGCACCTGTGAGACAGCAGCCAAGTCTTCCTTAGACCTCAAAGCCTTATTAGCATGTCTCTTGTCATCAAGAAAAGGCTAAATTATTTTTAGTATATTTACTGGGATGCAAAAGTATGTACAAAACTTAGAAGAGATTTCCATCAAAAGAGTTCAAATTTAAGCACCTAATGGCTTATGCTGTAGTGACCACAAATTTCACAAATATGGAATAGTGTGTAAAGCTACCAAAAGAGGGGAAGAAACCCAAGGAAAAAGGATGTAGAGGAAAGGAGTTAACATTTGTTTAGGACGTGCCCAGTTTTTGTTTAATCCTACCAATAAACACAGTGAAGTAGGAATTAATATCCTCATTTTACAGGCAAGAAAAAGGGTTCAAAGAGGCCAAGTATTTTTCCTGTGACATGACCACTAATAAATGCTGGGGACTTTTTGATCCAACTGCAAGGGTATATAATGGGTCTTCTTCCATAAGAGGATTTTTAGCATATACAGCAGAATTCAGGAAGCATTTAGGCTTCAGTTCAGTAATATGAAAACCCCAAAGGTAGCCTGTTTATAATGACCAGATCATACAAAAGAGAATGAAAATTTGAAACCAGTTTAAACTAATAAAAAGTAAAACCAGTTTAACAAAAGTTGTTTAATATCTTCACTCCTCATCCCTGAAATGGAAGGCAGTGATAAGAGGAGACACCATTGGTTTTTTAGTGCCTTGAATAGGGGTATTTCTGAACTGGAAAATTTTACTTTCTTATTTTTTGTAGGAGAGTTATTTTGGTTATGTGGTGTTTAATTTCATTGTGGTTGGAATCTGTGCATCTCAAAGATCTTGTGTGTTAGTAAGACGGAGATGGTCAGTAATAAATGGCAGTTTGCCCAAATTGGTTGCAGGATAGCCTGGGAATGAGATGTGTTCAAACTGCTCTTGGGAAGAATCAACCTCAAAGGGAATCATCATTGTGGGGCAAGCTTACAAGTTAACAAGGGGTTAGAGCTGCCTCAGAACGAGGCTTCGAGGAACTGGGGAGGCCGAAGAACTCTGGCCACCCCAAAGTGGATCCAGGAGGATCTTCCCTACCTTCCCCCTACACAGGGAAAAGCTAAGGAATATGCAGTTTGCAAGGTCTGAGGAAACAATTGTGTCTTGTGAATAATGATAAAAATATTTGATGATGTGACTTCCAGAGAAGCAAGTATGTTTAACCCCTCATTTGTTTGGCATTTTCAAATTGAACTGTCTCACAAAACTGAATTTTCCAGACAACTAAAACTTTCCTATTATGTGCCTTAAATGTTTTTTTAGCCATGTTTGGTGGAAATATATCTGAAATAGATTAGACAGTTTTCCTGTCTTCTTAAACAGAAGCTATAAGTAATAACATTTCCTTAGATACTTTGAGTGCTATTAGACCTGGTAATACCGGACTGATATTAAAAGAGATTTAAATAGTAAAGATTTGTAATTGTCTGGCAAAGCAAGAAATCAAGAGCTGGGAAGTTCCAGGGATGATGAATTCAGTACCCATGATGCCAGACTGACCTCCTCCTGGTCACAAGATGAGTGCCACATCTCCAAGCCTCAGGACCTTACACGATGGGATTAAGGCTAGAATGAAGTGAGAACTTCTCCTTATATGTGTCTTTAATTAGAGAGGAATATATTCCTCAGAGGACCCCTCACCAACTTCCTCTCAGGTCCCACTGGCAGGAGTGAGTCACATTTCCATGTCTTGGCTTTGGGGAGTCTAAGAACAAATATCCAAGTGCTTTCAGACTCTGGGTGGGAGGAAAGGCTCTGTCCACAAGGAAGAAGGTGCAGAATGGCTGTTAGGTAAGCAGCTAAGGATGCCTGTCACAGTTACCAGGAAGGAGTCCATGTCACTGACTGGTGATAGCTTCAGGAGTGACTGGGACATGTAGCACTTTCTGTTCCTGTACAGAGAATCCCCAGGTGGATTCTTTTATTTGTGCTTTTTTTTTAAATTTTTAATATTTATTTTTTTAGTTTTCGGCGGACACAACATCATTGTTTGTATGTGGTGCTGAGAATCGAACCCGGACTGCACGCATGCCAGGCGAGCACACTGCCGCTTGAGCCACATCCCCAGCCCTTATTTCTGCTTTTATTTACTATTCTTGCCCCTTCCCTTGCACCAGACTGCTAGTTATCACTATTTGATGTCAAAGTGCCTTGTTCTCATCTTGCCATGGCTAAGATATGCTTTAGTCTTTTCTGGAAAAAAAAAGAAATCATATAATCAAATTTGTCAGAATGATGCCTGAAATGTGCTCAATGGCTGGCAGGCTGTCCTGTGAGTCAGATGCATAACATGGTGTTTGTTTTGGTCTCTTGGGTCCTTTTTCCATTGTTGAGGTATTTGGAGAAATGAGGGGTTTTCTAGAGTTTTTCGAATTTGGGTGCTGACTTTCCTGGCATTGTCTTATGGTGAAAGGATTTAGGGGCAGATACACTTGTTTTCTAGGGAGGGTGAGCTGCAGCTGCCCACCTGAACCTCACCGGGGCTTAAGAGAGGCAACACACTTTATCAGTGCATTGAAGTTTCTCTCAAAGCTGTGTGACTGGTTGTCACCTGGAAAGCACCACTAGCTCTGGGACTCTGTGTGACCAGTAGAACCTGTCGTTGCAGCAGCTGTCCAGAATGAGGCTAAATCATTCCTTCCTTTTCCCAGGGCTCTGTGGATAAGTCCTGGAAACTAATTGCTCAGTTTGTGCAGAATTAGGTGTTTGGTTTGACTGATTTCAACAATTTTTTAAAATCTATTTATTTCTTTAATTAATTTATTTATTTTTTGCTGTGTGTGTGGTTGAACCCAGAATGCTAGACAAGCACTGAGCTACCTTCCCCCAGCCGTTTCTATTTTGAATCAGGATCTCTCTAAGCTGCCCAGGCTGGCCTTGAATTTAACATCCTCCAGTAGCTGGGATTATAGGTGTGCCCCACCTCACTGGGCTTCAAGTTCATCCCGTATGTGGATAGAGAACTGACCAAAATTCAATGTCTGTGTAGGAAGGAGGACGCAGCTGTGGAGACAGTGCTGTCAATAAGTAACTGAATCAAAGGGAATGATTCTGCTCCAACCGTCAACTGAGCTAGCAGGTTCTGAGGAAGCTCGCTGTTAAAGTGTTGGAATTTGGGCAGGGGATAGAGCTCAGCTGGTAGAGTGCTTGCTTCACATGCACAAGGCTTTGGGTTCAATCCCCAGCACCATCAAGAAAAAAAGAAAAAAAAACATGTTGGAATTTGATATAGTGGATACTCTAAGCCCAGACTGCTTGGAAGCCAGCAGCTTCCCCTCAGAACAAACAAGCCATTTAAAGGCCTCAGGTCATTATTTTTCCTGGGCATCAGAAAATCACAAGTTAACCTATAAGCAAAAGTGACAGAAACATTTGAGGGTAAGGAAGACAAGTTTTGGGGTTTTTCAATTCTTACGAATTCAAATCATTCTTAGAAGAAAAATGCAAAGAATTTCTCATAAATATTTTAGTTATTAACTCATGCACAAAACATTTTTAAAGAAGCCACCCTTTGGTTGACCATTAACTGATATAGATAGGATATAACTTAGTCTAGCAAGATGTTTGTATTTTAAAAATTTTATTTTCTCATACATGAACTAACAAACGTGGATTACTAGTTTTATCTCTGACAGACTCTTTCTGTTCTAATAATCCAGTTACTGCATGCATAGAGAAAATATTCAAGTTTTATTTTTGGCTTCTACTACACTTTGTTAGACAAATCTCCATGGAGAAACAAAATAACATTTAAATTTTTAAAATTTAAAAACTGAAAATCAATGCTTTGGGGAGTTCATAGTCAGGAGATCTTGCTGGACTAGGTAAATAAATCGCATTCACATTTTGACTTGTTGCTGATACCAGCTGGGCATTTGGATCAGAGAAAATGGTTCAGAAATAGGTGGAAAATTATGTCTCAGCATATCAAAATACTAATATCAGCAATTCATTTCAACAAAATCAAGAATCAAAAAAGTCTGCCAGCCAGATAGGGTGATGTATGCCTGTATTCCCAGCTACTTGGAAGGCTGATGCAGGAGGATCACTTGAGACCAGAAATTTGGGACCAGCCAGAGCAATTGAGCAAGACCTTGTCCCTTAAAAAATTTTTTTCAAGCCAGGTGCGGTGGCGCACACCTGTAATCCTAGCAGCTTGGTATGCTGAGACAGGAGGATTGCAAGTTCAAAGCCAGCCTCAGCAATGGAGAGACACTAAGCAACTCAGTGAGACTTTGTCTCTAGATAAAATACAAAATAGGGCTAGGGATGTAGCTCAGTGATCAAGTGTCCTTGACTTCAATCCCTGGTACCAGAAAAAAAATTTTTTTTTCAAGAGAGAATGTATTCCCAGGCCCCAAAAGTTAGTAGCTTGAGAATCTCACTGCCTATGATACTATCTACATTGTTCTTGATATTGAGTAATGACTCTATTTAATTTAAATTTATTAATTATTGCCATTAGATTCTGTTATTTTAAGTCATTGCTCTTTTGGATTTTTATTTGTTTGTTTTAGTACTAGAGATTGAACCCAGGGGTGCTTTAACCACTGAGCTATGTTCCCAGCCCTTTTTATTTTTTTATTTCGAGACAGGCCCTTGCTGAGGACTCACTAAGTTGGTGAGGCTGGCCTCAAAGCTTGTGATCCTCCTCAACCTCCAAATTGTTGGGGTTACAGGCAGGCAGATGCAGCTGCAAAACTTCTAAATCATTGCTTTTTTATAGGCCAGCTTGAATGCTAAATGCTTTTATGTTATTAATGATAGCTTTGGAGGTTAATCTGAATCTCGTTTTTCTTTGGGAACTTGTATGTAATATAATAACTACAGTTGAAGTCAAAGTAAAGTATATATGAAGGTATTTTTCTAAAATTAATCATAGGAAATTAAATGAATAATTAGAAAAGATATAAAACATTTAGAAAGCAATATTTGTTCAAAGTGATGAAGATGTTACAGGTCAAGCTTTGTAATATGAAAGGGTCCAAAGGGCTTTTTGAATTGAGTCATTTATCATTTCTATTAGACTTTTTCATATTTTGCTTTATTCCTATGTGCTGAGAGATCTCTGCTTTGGCATGGACAGACATGTATTGAGACTGCCCTATTGTGACTCTTGAAAAATGTGACTAAAAAGTGGACATTCACAGTCCTGCCACTGTTGTTGGGTTGCAGCGTGATTCATCTGTAGAAACCCCCTGCAATGCTGAGTCAGACATCTTCAGGGTCAAGTGCACTCAGAGTTCTGAGAGACCCTACTAGCTGGATAGTTTTTTTGTTTCTTGGGATTTTTTTGTTGGTTTTTCTTTTTTTTTTTTTTTAATTTTGCTGTGAACCTAACTTCCTTTAAGAAATCATGTTGGGTGCTTAGAGGGCTTTGTCCAAGTTGAGTGTCACCCACGCCGGGGTGACAGATGCAGAACTATCTAGTATGTACCTTTTCATATGCCTGCCTCAGGTAGCCAAAAGACCATTCACCTTCTTCACAGTGGAGACTTTTCTTACTGAATTGTAATTGTGACATAGTGAGTGTAAGCAGGTGATTCTCCTGTCCTTCAGAGCAGGAGGTGGCCTTGTCACATAGTAGGAACCTGGGATTTGAATCATGGTTCTGGATTTGACTCCTGCCCCTTCCTGCCTATGACATTGAGTCTCAAGTTTGTTCATCTATTAAAGGTACATGGTCAAAATAATGTCTCTTTCATAAGGTTTTAAGTAACAAATTAGACAAAGTATGTAAAAAGTACTCTGTGAGGTTAGAAAACTCAATACAATTTTTTGTATTTTGTTTTGTTTCAATGATGTGCCTGTTAACATTTCACACATTCACACATCATCCACCTTAAAGAATATGCTATTGAAACAATTAGTGTTTTTAATGGTAGTTTACCTCAACCGAAATTGGCATGTCATTTTATTTTTAAAAACTGAGTTAAAGAACCACAAAATGAAAAGAATAATATGTGTTAACAATGAGGATTAGAATCCGCCGTCCTACACCAGCAGGCGTATGCAGTGCTTAGATTGGTCCCTTGTGTTCCATTAAGGAGCCCCCTCTGATTTAGGAGATATAAATAAATGTCATAACACATATGGAAAAAATGGAAACTGCTGAGTATCAAAAATCACTGCTTGATTGGAAGTAGCGTGATAACTTTATTTTTTCTGGTCTAGTTGCCATATATAGTTCCTACGAAAGATGATCACCTGCCCTCTTTATCCCTTTTCTACATCCATTCTGGCACAACAGCCTCTGTCCTACCTCCCCCACCAAATGACAGATGAGGAAGATCCTGCCTGGCCCTTGAAGAGTTGATGGTGTAGTAGAGACTTAGAACAGTTTCACAGCAGCCTCTGCAGTGAAAGAGTGGACAAGGCAAAGGCCAGGGAGTTCAGGGGGCAGGGGGCCTGCTAGCCTCTGCCTGGCCTCTGCCCAGCCTCTGCCTGGCCTCTACACCATCTCATGTTGTTTCTCAGCACTTGCGCCCCGAGCCCCATATTGCTTACACTTGCCCTCACATGGGACTCACCTCTTTCACTAGGTTTTGAACTTCTTAAAGTCAGGGAGGACACCTTGTATTTCTTGGTCCTCCCTCCACACATTTTATCTAAGCCTCAGCCAGAATTTGTGGTTCCAATAGTCTTGGACCCAACATTCTTGATTTAGCCAAAACAGTGTCATAAGATGTGTTTATATCTAACTTGCTTTTCCTCTCTTCTGTCTTTCCAGTTGACCTGCCTTTGTTTTTCCCTCGAGATCAGCCGACTCTGACATTTCAGTCAGTATATCACTTTACCAACAGTGGACAGCTTTACTCCCAGGCCCAGAAAAATTATCCATACAGCCCCAGATGGGACGGAAATGAAATGGCCAAAAGAGCAAAGTAAGTGAATCCATTATTATTTACTACAGAGAGGAACATTTTGCTTATGGTATCCAGGGGTTGCAAAGCTACTAGCCACTGGCTAACTCCTACCCTGTGCTTATTTTTTTTTTAATATATAAAGTCTTATTGAAATACAAAAAAATGCCCTTTTTTTTTAACCTGTTGGCAGTGGCTGCATTCATGCCACGTGGCTGACTAAACAGTTGGAACAGAGACCTGCAAAGTCAAAATTATTTACTATTGAGCCCTTTATAGAAAAAATTGGCCAATTCCCTTATCAGGAAGAAACCAACCTTTGTCTGCAATATTTCCTTGCTCCACTGTTTCTCCTGGTCTCTAAAATTAGCCATACTTTTTTTCAAATGGGTTATAGGATCTATCAGAAATTAACCTATTTAGATTGGAGAAGAAGTACTAAACAAGAAGTAGGGTTGTGGGTAAATGGTGTCAATAATTCAGATGTTTACAGCCACTTTGATATTTTTTTGAAAAATGGAAAATTTCAGCTGACAGTAAACAAGTAAAATTATCACTAGTGGTCAGTTCATGAATGCAATAGCTACTTTTTTTTATATGGAACTGAATCTCTCTGAATTATATATTTAATTGCATTTCTGCGTGCATTTTACAGGCATTGCCCAAAGTGGGGCATGCACATTTCTGGATAGAGTAAACAGATACCCAGATTGCTTAGACTTGCAGATATCGCTGTACAAGTAGCAGTTTGATGAAGGTTGAAGTTAACTGATGTTTGGGGCTTAGAGGTACAGCAAGGCACTTAGTCATATGAAATAGGTAAATACAGAAATGTGTTTTTGTGTAGGTAAGACTTTAGTATCTGAAACATCAGTTTTTGTGAACCCTGGCCTCCTCGATTGAAACAGCAGTGGATTGAAATGGTAGTTTCCAAAAATAAATCCTAGAGTGACGTGTGGTTATTACTTTATCACTCTGAACAGCCATATGCTCACACCTGTGATCCCAGCTGAAGGATGAGCAGATCCAAGGAGTCACACAAATGAAGACTACCTATTAAGCATCCTGTTCATTTGCTCATCTGGTATTTATTAAGCATCTACCATGTTCCAGGGTTCATGCTCCATGCTGGGGACATAATGATAAACAAATTGGAAATTGTCCATGGCCTCATGGAATTTGTAACCTAGCAAGGGAGATAAATCATATCAAACTTCTGACAGTTTAAAGCCTGACCTTCCAAGCCGAAGTGTTCTCAATTTCCCCTGATATCCCTTTCCCTTCCAAGGAGCTCCTGGCATCGCTCATACTCTCCATGGTAAAAGACCTTTACTGGTAACAGGCTTGGGACTCCTTTATGGCAGAGTGGCTTGCTCTAGAAATCCAGACCATCTAGATTCGTGTGTGGAACCCAGTGTTGTTAATGTATACTCTTTCTCCCTGTATTGTCCCTTTTTAGTCCTGACACCCAGTCTGAAATCCTATTTAAAAGGGAAGAAAGCAGCATCTGGAAACATCACTAGTACAATCATTAAGATTTCCATGTCTTGAAATAAACTTGAAAAAAAGGAACCATAAAGTGAGTCCTGTGCTGGAGCATGGCGGCTGTTTAGTTCCTGGGCTTCCCCTGTGTGTGCACACGGGATCTGCCCTTACAAGACAGGCCGTTATTTGTGGTATGTGCTCTGGAGTCTGAACCAGACGTGTCTTTGTGGTTTCCATGGCAAAGCTATCTTGGTGTGTGCATGTGTTTGTGTGAGTGTGTTTCTTAAGTAGATGTTTTAGCATGTATGAATCGAGTCTTAAAGGAGCTACCGACCACAAGCCTGTGATTTCAGTATAGAAATATCATAAGTGAAGCCTGTTTATCTTAACAGATTGATTCAGAGTTTCAAGAGACATTTGCTTTATGTTAACACCAGTCTAAAGAAAACATCTGAAGTAACGTTACAAAATCTGCTTTCTACTGTAGTGAAGATGGATCCATTTTAAATGCAGTCAAAGAGAAAGCCAGCAGCCCATGCTAGCAAGAAATAATTTAAAGACTCTCATCTTCAAGTGAGCTGAGTATCCGCACTGGGCTGTGTCAGAGGCCGGCTGATGGGTAAACAGCCAAATTGCTGTCCTGTAGTACAGGCAGGAGGTTGCTGGAGAAGTTTGGAGAGAAAGGATAAAAAGGGAGAAAGGTCAACTTCAGCATTCCATACATGCCCTGTTTCCTTCTCTTGTGAAAATCCTGTACACAGTACATAAAAGGCTATAATTCACTTGGAGATCTCTGCCCATGACATAAACACTCTCACGGTTTATGAACAGCCCTGGAGCCCATTGAGTGAAATCAGCTGTTTATTCCCTCCTGTAGAGCATAGTTCTGGACATGTGAATGCAGAAAGGATACTACCTGGCACTGACCAGGGCTTCTGCCACAGTGCTTGCCCTTGCTCATGGCTCTCCAGCAAATTTTCTCTTCACAAGTCAGATATCCTTTGCTGGAAGAGCACAAGCTCTAAAGTCATGTGTGTCTCTGTTCCTACTGCAGGGTATAATCCTGTGAGCACCCTTGGGCAAGGTGCTTAACCTCTCAGAACTTCATCACATGATTATAGAGCTAGGAATTTAGCTCAGTAGTAGAGCATTTGCCCAACCTGTGTGAGGCCCTGGGTTCTATCCCCAGCACTGGGAAAACAAAAAAACAACAACAACCAAAAAAAAAAAAAAAAAAGGAGAATTATACTTCCTCCTGTTGGCTGGTCCTGCTGTGACTAGTCAATGAGTTAAGCTATGGAAGGCCCTGTGGTTTAGCTTCTGCTCAGTCCCTCAGTGCCTCTGCTCATCTTTCCTCCCACCCTGTTTCTGTCTCTTCAGGCCTATTCATCCTCTAGCCTTCTTCCTTGTGGGTTTTCTCGTGTACTTTCAACTCCCAGACAGCTCTTTCCCTCTTCTTCCCACTATCATTGGACTGCTTTGGAATCTTTGTATTACTTTTTGTTTTTGTTTTGTTTTTCACATCTTTTTATGTGTTTCCGTGTGTGTGTGTGTGTGTGTGTGTGTGTGTGTGTGTATTATACTTTATACATATATATAGTATAATTCACTTGTAATTTATAACACTGTAGACAGATTTTATATAGTTTCCAACTTACAATGATTCAACTTAAAATTTTTCAACTTTACCATGATATGAGAGCAAGGACATAGAAACCATACATCTAATTTTTTATTTTTTATTTTTTCCTGGGTTAGCAACATTTAGTACAACTCTTTCTTCCCCTCAATAAATCAGCCCACCCACCACTCACCCACCTCCCAGCCACCACCTCCCTCCCCTACCCCTTCCTGGACAACAGCAAGGAATTGTAGCTTACAGGCAAAACAATTGGTACTCTTAAGTGTGCGTGTTGCTAAGCTGTGATATCCCAGAGGTCAGGTATATGAATGCATTTTTTACTTATAGTATTTTCAGTTTACCATGTCCTTATCAGGAAGTTATCCCCTCATAAGTTGAGGGGCATTTGCTGCTTATGTGGATAAGATACACACATATTTACAATACTAATGTCTTATTAACAAAGTGGTCATTATGAAATGACTATTTCTGGTAATATTCCATGACTTGAAGATTGCTTTATTTGATGTTAAAATGTTTCCACCATCTTTCTTCTACATATTTTTACATGTCTTTTTAAATTCATCTCTGTGTCATAAATATGTCAGGAAAACTTTATTGTAGAACTTGATCTTTTTAATCTAGTCTGATAATCAGGAAAACTTTTTGTAGAACTTGATCTTTTTAATCTAGTCTGATAATCTCTGCCTTTTAATGGGAATATTTGGCTCATTTACACTTAATATAATATAAATGAGCTCATTAGGTTTAAGTCCTACCATCTTGCTATTTGTTTTTTGATTTCCTGTTCTTTCTTCCTTTGCTCCTCTCTTCCTGTGTCCTTTTGCTTTACTCAAGTACTTTTTAGTATAGAATTCTTTCTCTTCTATTCAGCTATTTTCATTATTTTATACATGGATAATACATCTTTAAATTGTCACAACCTAAAATGAATTAATATTACAAGGTTTTACATATAATGTAAAAGCCTAAAATAGCATGATTCTCTTTATATCTTGAATTAGACTTTATGCTATTATATTTGTATGTTTTACTTTTACTTTTACATATCTTATTTTTAAAGATTTTTTTAAAGAAAAAATTGCATTCCATTTTTATTCTGTAGTTTCCATATAATAGATAATAGGGAATCATTTCCTCTAGAGAAAATTTATTTTTCACATCTTCCTCAAAAGAAGCCATCAGAGAGACAATACCCAATCTACAGACCAAGGGTGTTAAGACTTGCAGTTATCAAGGGAAGAGTAGCACCCCTACTGCATCAGGTGCCTCTGCCTTACCCCTGCACCCTCATACACTTTCACAGGACTGTCACTTCAGCCGTACAGAAATCCTTACTGCCCTTCAGGCAGATAAAAAAGACCTTAGGCTCAGAGTGATTAACTTTCTTTCACATGGGCACACAGCTGGCTTCTAGTGAAGATGACTTCTGACCTTTCTGCACATCCACACCCAGGCAACAGATACAGTTTCCAAGTCTATCATTTGTCTGAGGCCCCTTCCTCAGAGACCTGGTATTTGAGTAACATGCCTATGGAGAAGAAATGTATGGAGCAGTTGAGAGCACTGACCCTGAAGTTAAGACAGCTGGGTTTAAACCCATTTCTGCCTCCCACTAGCTATGTGTCGTTGGGTAAATACATAATCCTCCTGAGTCTTTGTCTCCTTGTCTATAAAATGGTGAAGGCTAGCTCAGTGGATTACTATGAATATCATATATGGCATATAAGTTTCTGTGTTGCTAACAACCACCATAAACACCACCAGTTTTTAATCTAGTTTTTCTGGATTAGAAGTCCTACACAGCATTCCTTGGTTCTCTGTTCAGGGTCCCAGATAACTAAAATCCAGGTTTGGGCTAGGGCCATGATCTTCTTGAAGCTTAGACTTGTCTTCCAGGCTCATTCAGGAGGCTTGGCAGAGTTCAGTTTCTTGTGGTTGTAGGACTAAGGTTCCTATGTCCTTGCTGGATGTCACTGGAGACCATTCTGAGTAACTAGAGGCTGCCCTCATTCCTTTCCATGTGGTCCCCTCCATCTTCAAGTCAATAGTAGTACATTGAATCCTTCTCATGTTTCCAGTTTCTGACCTCTGTATCTCTGACCTCTGTACCCAGATTTTAAAGATCCAGTTGATTAGGTCTCTTTATCTCTTTCTTAAAGTCCTCTGTGCCATATAAGAAAATCTAATTATCAGAATGAAATCCCTTATATTTGCAGTCCTGGGGATTTTACATGGAGTGGAGAATCTTATATGCTTCCCACTGCCTAGAGTAACGCAGGTGAATTGTCTGGTGCAGTCTGGCATGCGTTGAGTGTGTAGTCAATGTTAACTATCAGTGTCATCATCCCTTGGAGGAAAAAAATAGATCATTTTAGTTAAAAGATAACAGAGCCAACATAGATACCTTCACATATACCCTAGTAAAAAATTCCCCCAATCCCAGGGACTTGGCCAGAGATTTTCAAGTTCTAGACTGCCTGTCCTCAAGCTGCTATCCTCAGGAGTTTTATCTTCTTGGTACCAACACAACAGTTTGAAAAGTGGAAAAATTCCATCCTTCACTTGCTTGATCTACATAAGACCAACCATCACTTAAAAAAGGAAAAAGATCTCAAGGTATCTTTTACACAGCTTTAGACCTGCCTAGAAGGAAGCAGATGACTTTTTATAATTCTTTCCAGTCTAAGAAATCTGAATAGCTGGAGTAGTTTTGTTTGTTTTCTTCCATAATTTTCTTTGTATTAAGCATTAGGTTGATCGTGGAGGCTGGAGTAGTATCTTAAAATAGAATTTAACCCCCAAACCACCTACAGTATAATGGCTTGTCACACATAAAAATATTATTTAAAAGGAATCACTAAAGAATATTTCAAAAAAATAGCTCCTTCATCAATACATGGGAGCATTCATCTTGAACCTCCTAAAGTCAGTTGTTATTTCCCATCTCACCTCAGGGTCAGAAAGGGATGTCATTTTCTTATTTAGAAGCCTATTCAGATGCTCCAAGGCATTCTGTAACTTCCCATATGTTACTCTTCACCAAGCAGACTTATTATTTCTCATCCAGTTGTTTTTCCAGAATAACTTTCTCTCTTAAGACTCTTTTTAGAAATTCTACATTCTTGACTTTTTTGGTTATTTTTCATTGTCATTACCCTAAGATTCTAAGAGATACCATTTTTTTTTCAAACTTTTCATTAGCTGCCAAATACTTTAATCCAGTCTCATGTATTATTCCTCTAAATAAAACAACTCAAAATAGAGCTCCTCCCCCTGATTCAAGAGATGGGAGTGGGTGTTCCCACCTGATTTGCACCCTATCCCTTACTATGGCCCCTGAGGGCCCCTTTGGTCCCTGGGACTCTGGAACACAGTGTAGAAATCCTAGTCCTGACAGTGTCTTCACCGAATGGTCATAGGAGTCCTGAGCATGAGAATTCTTTGGGGACAGGATGGTGCTGGAGGGCTGTCCACACTGTGCAGTGGTTAGAGCGTGAGGCTGTGTGTGTGTATTTGTTTCTCCTGGAAGAAATCATTCCCTGGCTCCCTGTTGGGAGTTCCTTAAGGCGCCCACACTGTGCCTTGCTTCTAGACTAGGCTGCAGAGTCAGGCCCATCTCTGCAGTTCTCTCATGCCTGGTAAGCTGGCTGGCTGGAGCCCAGGCTGGACCTGCTCCAGAACCAGAACCATAGTTCTGCACCCGTCTTCATTCCTTCTCATCCAGACCCAGCTCAGTGTTAGGGAAAACCCTGTGGAGATTTGGTAACTCACTCTTTCTCTGACACCCCAGAGTTGTGGGGGTCAGTCAGGAATTTTGGCTCAAGAATTTTGGCCATCTATAATTGCTCCCTCCCCTCATCCTCTCTGCAAAGAGGAAGCTGCTGTGAACTGAGCAACTCTGGGCAGGAGGGGTGATTGGCAAATGGCAGAGCACTGAGGTAGGCAGAGAAGCCCAGCCTGGCTCCTGGGAAGCTCGGCCCGGAGGCCCATCTGGGGTCACACTTCAGTGACAGAACCTGCAGTCCGACCTAGCCTGTGATTCATGGGCTTTCTCTTTGCCTTCTGTTTACTGTGAGTTTCCTATGAATAGTTCCCTTTAAAAATTCCCAACCTCGTCCCAGCCAAACTCCCCCTGAGAGAGAAGAGGGAATTTTTCAGGCCCAGGCCAGCACAGCCTGGGCCGTCCAGGCACCCTGAGAGGACAGTAAGGGAACCAGTGCTGATGAGCTGGCAGGGGAATTGGGGAGAGCTGAGGCCACCAAGGCCTCCCCTTCCTGTCACCCAGGTTCCTATGTGAGCAGCTCTCCTGTCCCTCCTGGGCTTTTTCCCTCACGGGGTTTAGAAATACAGAAGCTGTGGAGAGAGAAGTAAAACAGATAAATAATGTGGAATGATTAGTTGCTTGAATTCTTTTTTTTTTTTTTTTGAAAGGGGGGGGGAGCGAGAGAGAGAGAGAGAGAGAGAGAGAGAGAGAATTTATTTATTTATTTATTTTTTAGTTCTGGGCGGACACAACATCTTTGTTTGTATGTGGTGCTAAGGATCGAACCCGGGCCGCACGTATGCCAGGCGAGCGCGCTACCGCTTGAGCCACATCCCCAGCCCTAGTTGCTTGAATTCTGAAAAAGAATCATTTTTAAAAGGATCTTCAAGGGATTTGGTCTATTTTCCTCTTAGAAGAGAGAGAAACAGGGATGGGGAGGAATCCAGATCTGCTTGACATCCAGACATCCTCTCCAAATCGCGTAGGTCAGAGAGAGCGTGTTATTTATTCGAGTCTGACATCTGTTGCTGTGAAATGATAAGCTCCATTAAAAAGCCTGGCCATCAATTACCACTAACACAGCCTCAGCCCACTGTGTGGTCAGTCGGCTGCACAGACCCGGCTGTACCAGGCACAGGGCTGAGCCCAGCCCGGCCCCCCACTCTCCTGTGAAGCGGAGCAGATCAGTCCCCTTGGCAGGAACCCTCAGACCATCTTTTCCCAGGCCCTCCATCTTTGTTCCTCCAAGGGCTGTTTTGAGGACCGAGCCTCCATTCATCCTGCCTTCTCAGTGGGAAGCAGAGCAAGTGTGTATGTCCTGGCCGCAGTCACACAAACCCAAAGAAGCTGCACTGAACTTGTTGACCAGGAGAGTCTCATGAAAGTAACTGGAGTCAGCACATCTTTGTGGGAGAAATTCACTTAGTTTTACCATTATGAGAACATCTGGGTGCTCAGGCTCCGGTTTCAATTGTATCACCCGCCCCTCCCTACCACTCCTCACTCCCACATTAGGAAGGTGTTCCCAGTCCCCAAGTACACAGTCACCTACTTGTTTTTGAACTGTTGTCACTTTTTTTTTTTTTGCTTTGTTTTTGGGTTTATTTTGGTTTTTGTACAGGGGATTGAACACAGGGATGCTTACCACTGAGTTATAGTCCCAACCCTTTTTATTTTTTATTTTGAGACAGGGTCCACTAAGTTACCCAGGCTAACCTCAAACTTGTCATCCTCCTGCCTCAGCCTCCCGGGTCACTGGAATTACACGTGTATGCCAGCGTGTCTGGCACATTATCTTCCTTCTTGGGAAATACACAGGTGTCTGAGAGTCAGAAAGGAAAGGGTAGAGGAGCTAGTTTTAGATTTCTATAATGCACTAAAGAGAACATACCTTTATTAATAGAATCAGTTGCCTTTGAAGAAACATACAGTAAGTGAAAATAATGCAAAGAATAATGACCTGGGAATTAGGAGACCTGGGTCTCATCTGGGCAATACCACTAATTTCTTGTGAGATTGTGGGAAAGACACATCACTTTTCTGGGCCTCAGTACCCTTGTCTGAAAGTACTAAATTAGTGCCTACCTTATCTGATCCATTTCTGGGATTTTAAGTGAAAAGTATGTTTAAGATAGCTTAGCATGCTCTTATTCCTGTTGAGAAACTTGTCTCTGTTGCCAGAGGTCAGACATAAATCGAAAACCTTACTAAATGGAATTAAGGACACCCTGTACGTGATGCTTTTTGTACAGCCTGCATCTGATATTTATAGAACACTTCAGCTGTGGAACGTGCACACATATGCCCTGAACACACACCCTGTAAAATAATTCTAGATGCAGTACATTTTCAGATGTCAAGTTAAAACAGCTTCTTGGGAATTAGGCTTGACTGTTCAGATGTGCGTGTTGGTTTCTGACAGGTGCCGCCAGGGCTGCTCTGGGCTGTCATGGGTGATGTTGAGTCCAGCCAAGGCAGGAGGGCCAAGCCTCTTGTTTCTATCACTTCTCATTAAGGCATGAATTCTAGAAAAAAGGGAAGCATCAAAGAATGATCAGGACAGTCATTCTGTGCAGATCACAATAAAAGCAGAGGCTTTGCTTCTGCAGAAACAGGATGCTGTCTTCTCTGTTGTCAGATCATTTAGCACAAGGGCTCTGTGAAAACGAACTAGATCATGCCTTGCTGAAGTAGAGGATTGATAGAAGTGAGCAAAATGGCAACTAGATATTGGGGCTGTTACACTTACTCAGGAATCTATAAAAGCTACAGCATTCCAGCAGGACTGCATCCTAGGAAGGTAAATTTGACAGTGGGGGCCAGCTTCAGGGCATGGAACACAGAAGGAGCTACAGCCAGGTATGATCATGCTAAGCATTAACCATTGTGGTGGAAATTAAATGAAGTGCTTAACTGACATAAAACTGTTCGCACAGTGATTGGCAGAGAGTTGACATTCAATGCATCATTTTCATTTCCTGGAAGAACTTGTTCAAGACATACAGTATGAAGATTCGAAGCCTGTGCCCCATGCCTGCTCCAAGGCCCAGCCCAAGCAACCTCTGACCTCCTGACTTTTCTCTGCCTCTTTCCTGCTGTCTTGCTCACAGTGGTGACATTAAGGGCAGGAGATTTGTGTGCCTAGATGCTTGTTTTCATCCACCCACCTACAGAGGGGCCCAGAGAGCTTCTGCTTAATGGCTCACCGAGGAGGCTGAAGGCCTCCATGCCTATGGGGAAAACCAGGGTATTCTTGGCAGAAACCATTCTTCAGAAATGCCTGGCACCAGGTACCTTTAAGAAAAGGTGAAATGTTCCTGTGGCCAAACTTAATACCAGGGTTCACAGCAAAAGAAGGGAGCGTACTGTCATGGAGCAGGCTACAGGCAGCATGTTGCTTCACAGCTGCCCCCAAGCCAGTAGGGAAGCTACAAAATATGAGGTCAGAAAGCTCCAGTGTCTCCTGTCTTCCCAGACAGACCCTTAGTCATGCTGATGGAAAATGGAAGCCAAGAAAGCAGAAGTGAGGCTAGGGCCACCTCGGGCAGTCCTTAGTCCAGAGTCACTTCTGAGGGGGGGAATGTAGTTGGCTTCCTTTTATGCCATGGTGGGCAGAGCCAAGCTTCTAGGTAGAGATGCTATACTGTGGGGAGAGCAGGTTACTTATTTATTTATTTATTTATTTATTTATTTATTTATTTTGGAATCCAGAACCACCTACTTTGTAACAGGGTCTCACTAATTTGCCCAAGCTGGCCTTGAACTTGTGATCCTCCTGCTTCTGCCTCCCAAGTCACTGAGATTACAGGAATGCCCACTGTGCCCAGCCAAGACCAGGCCTTGGAGCAGTTGTGATTTTAAGAAGCAGGGTGTAACAGTGGTTTCCTGGAGCTGATCAAAATGTACCTAATAAGGCGACACTTCTGTGTAGCTGCAGCTAAGTTATTGTGAGGTCCATTTAGCAAATATAAGAGCTCACTACACATAGAGAATACACAGAGCCCCAGGGATCGCCTCCCCGCCCCCCACTGCCAAAACTCAGACCCCAGGTACAATGCCTGCTAGTTTATTTCTGGAATGATCCATCACTGCTTGAGATTTCATTCTAGCAATGGGGCAGTGCAGGGCATTAAGCTGCCTCTCTTCCTCAGACTAATGGCCTGAGTTATCCAAATTCACCAGGCAACTGTGTCCAACTGCCTTTTTAGGGCTGCAGAGTGTCTAGCCTGCCTGCCTTGGTTGACACTCAGGTTGGGCGCACTGCAGTGAGAATTTATAGTGGCAAACTTTTGGATTAGATTTGACCCAAATCACCAGCACATTTGCCACTCATTCATTCAGTCATTCACTCAGCAAATGTTTACCGGAGAAAGGATACAAATTCCACATAATTAACTCTGTTTAAAGAAGTAACTTGCACCACATTGCAAGTAAAGAACATATTCTGTAGAATTAACTAATTCTGTAGAATTAACTAACCAGAATTCAAATCCTTGTCCTACAGCTTTCTTGTATTTTTTCTTTTGCTTTGTTTGTTTTTTACCTGTGTGGGCCTTGGTTTTCTCATCTGTACATGAGGGTAACAGTCCTCCCTCACAGAAGATTGTGAGTGTTAAATGGGGAAATGATTGCAAAACACCTGCCATATTGAGCTTCAAGTAATGGTAGCTCTCAGTACTGACTGCCATGCTAAGACATTCGGTCTTTTTTCTGGTAGATAGTAAGGACTTTTTTCTTACGGTTAGAAACTGCACATCAATACAATTGTCTGCCCTTGGTGTAGACAGGTAAATTCTACTTGATCCTTCTTAACCTTGGAAATATTAATAAAGAACTTCAGTTCTCAGCTCACACTCATGCAACATTATAAAGGAACGTTTGTCTTGGGTCCTTTCACTCCTTCTTTGCCACCTCAATGCTCAGGCTTCCTCAGACCCACTGTGGAGTTTCTTGCCGATACAGCAATTAAAAATGCAAGATGCCTAGGGACTGGGGTTGTGGCTCAGTGGTAGAGCGCTTGCCTAGCATGCATGAGGCACTGGGTTTGATCCTTAGCACCACTTTTTAAAAAATAAACAAAATAAAGATATAGTGTTCATCTACAACTAAAAATATTTTTTTAAATGCAAGATACCTAGTTAAGATAAAAACTTAGATAAATAAATAATTTAGTGTGTGTTCCATCCAGTATTTAAGACTTATTCCTCCACAGGGGGGCTGGGGTTGTGGTTCAGCCATAGAGCACTTGCCTAGCACGTGCAAGGCCCTGGGTTCCATCCTCAGCACCACATAAAAATAAAATAAAGATATGGTGTCCAACTACAACTAAAAAATAAATATTAAAAAAAGACTTATTCCTCCTATACATTATTTGTTGTTTATCTGAAATTTGAATTTAGCTAAGAATCCTGTTTCAAGGGACAGTTCAGCCTGCCAGCCAGTCTGCAAATTTGAGGAGGAAGGTCACATGCCCGCTAGGCCCCCTCATGTCATAACGACTTCTCCACACAGCAGGCTTTGGGCAGAGGTTTCATTCACTTCCTGGGAAGAGACACAAAATGCTTATGGTCCCATTTGGGGATGGAAGTGGGGGTGCCACCTGACACTGGCCCTCTCTGCCTCTGGGCACTGACACACATCAGCCTTTACTTCCCCCAACTTACAGACCTGGTGGAGGATTTTCTTTTCTTTCTTCAAAACATGTCTCACAGAAGTGAAGACATCCTCTGTGGCCTGGTAACTTGTCTATCAGGGTAAGAACAAGGCTCAGAGTAGGTTCACTTTCCACAGTGTTTCTTCCAGGGTTTGGGACGGCCATCAGGCGTGATGCTACCAGAATAAATGTATGCTGCTCCAGGAAGCTAAGGGTTACAGCATCAGGCTGGAAGGGCAATCCAGGGGGAGTACTCTGCCTGGCATCGTTAGTTCTTCTGTGTACAGCCTCAGGTTCTTTGGTGACCATTCAGGGGATCTGAGAATCCCCAGGACACTTGTTCGTTGATTTCTGAATCATGTCTCTGGATTCCATGGTAAGTGGTTCCCAGACTGTGCCTGGCACTGTGCCCTCCACACCCCACACTCGGCTCTGCTTTAACTCTCTCCTGCAAGAGAGAGTTTGTTAAGCCCTAAGAACAGACCAGTGCTGGCGGACGCTAAGGGCACTTTCTAAAGCCAGCCTGGTCCTTGCCCGCCCAATCATGTCTCCTGCTGCCTTCTTGCCCCACCCTGACCAAGAGTTCTATGGTTGAGATGGAAAAATCCACCTCCAAGCAGGTAGCTTTTAACCTCAGTTTCAGGGGAAGAATCTGTGCATGTAACATGAGGTGAAAATTAAAACAAAGCAGGGTGTGGGTTGGAGCAGAACAGCACCCTTGGGCTTAAGAATGACTTTGACCTCTTAGTCCTCCCAGACTGGAATGATTATCCAGCTGCCAGATAGTTCTTAGAAGAATCATTTTATTAAATGGTGTCACTGGCAAGGTGGTATTAACCCTAAGACCAGCTTTATCTGAACACTGTAGAAGCAAACTTGACCATGCAGGCACAGCCAGCCCACGTGGAAGCCCAGAGCAGCGATCATGGGATCTTCCACTCTTTTTATTTTCTTGTTCTTGCCACAACCTGTCATGAGACCAAGAAAACTTGTTTTGAAAATGCTTGACAGCCCAAACAACCTGTCCTCAGCCCTGGACCAGAGGGCCCGTCCTCTCTGGCCATTTATGTGCTGTTAGGTGTCTGGCCAGCTGCTGACTGGAAAAAATGAATTTGCTGTTTTCTTCTCATATTGTTCCCAGGCAAGTGCCAGTGGCTTTCCAGTTCTCTTTTCCCTTTTTTTTCCTGCCCTTCGCCAGACACACTTTAAGACTGTACCTGAGTCTAACTGATGAGTGAACATTGGCAACATCTGCCCAGGAGGCTCCAACCCGCATGTTCTAGCTCTGCAAGCCAAGCTTTGTCCAGGGTCAACTTTCCCAATCCCATTAGGTTTAGCCTGGACAAAGGTTTCAACCCATAATTTCCCACTCGCTTCATGGTTCTCAGTAGGGAAGTTAAGCATCTTAGTCAAAATCTCCAGTTATCCAAATGGCCATTTTGTCCTCTACTTTGGTGGCTCTCAGCCTGCAGGATGTATCTCTGTTCCTCCCTCCGTGCCTTATAAGCCCAGTCCTGGTCTCCAGAGGGACCTGAAATGGCCCTATGACTGTAGGCCCTTCACTTCACCTCTCCTCTGCACAGGGAGGGGTTAGACTGGATAAAGGACTGGCAAACAGCTCAATGGCAAAGCTACGAATACACCTATTTTATGAATAAAGTTTTATTGGAATACGACACACCCATTGATTTACATCTTGTACTTTGGCTGTTGACACTATAGGACAGGCTTGAATTGTTGCAACAGAACATATGGTCTGTAGAGCTGAAAACTTTTATGTATTATCTGGACCTTAATGGGAAGTTTGCTGGTATCTGGACTGGATGGTCTCTGGGTTTCCAAATCCAGTATTCTAGGCTTTTGCTCTGCAGCCGTTCTCTTACAGGAAGAGATCCCAAAAGTAACTAGTTAGGGACTAGCTACAAAAAAAAAAGGCCTCTTTATTTTTTCCCTGTGGTACCTGGTGATACAGAGCAGGCTTTGACATTGTTGAACTCTGAAAGGGTGAGGTTTATTTTGCTGTATGTCTGTATTTGTTTATTGGTCTGGTGACTCTGGCACCCATGGTATCCACCAGTTTGGGAAAAAAAAATTCCGCCAGCTGTGTAGATTTGACTGTGCTCCTTGGCATGGTTCAAAGGCAGGGCATGCTTTTGGACCCACGTGAAAGGGCATGCTGATCTGCTTGGTTAGCATGGCAGGAAAGGGAACCGAAGGCGGCCTTTGAGAACCTGTTCGTCTACCCAAACCTTGTCTTACCCCTGCTCTCTCTTAGCAGTAGGAGGGTGAGCATAGCTAAGTGGTGGGCAATTGGAAGACGGCATTAAGAAAAGCAGGAGTAGGTTTAAGAAGATGCCTTCAAATGCAGCCTAGAGAAGGAACTTCTTCCCCCAAGACCAAGCAAGATTCTAGCTTACAGAATTTGCATCCCACTGTTGTTCCCCATGTGTCTGTCTGTACCAGATACCTAATAGAGAACCGGAAACACAGAATTGAATCTAGAAGAAAAGAAACCTGTGTGCAAATTAGAAAAAGGCCCCCCTTTGGGTTAATACAGTTTGACTGGTAGCTCCAGGTAAAGCAAAAGCTGACCCTTTCTCTGGGCACACGTCCCTGTGCAAACACACAGCCTAGCAAGCTGAACACAGGCTAGATTTTAGCCCCCACCTGCTCCTAGGGCCCAGGTGCCACACTCCCAAATGCAGCAGCTCATGGGACCCTGCCACAGTACTCTTGCCAGCAATAGTAGGTTAACTCTAATTGGCCTTGGCCTTGGAGACCATAGCACACTGGGCTGGCCCCAGGCACACCCCCTTCATACCTGTCCCCTGCAGCAGGGCTTCGGTGCCAGCGTGGCTCCCAGGCTCAGGGTCAGAGGATGAGTGCCCTGTGACTGGGAGCTCTGTAGGCCTGATAAGTTCAGGTGCTAATGTTGGAGAGCCCAACCCCTGGCTCTTCCTTGCCAACTTCTGACCTAAAACTGGCTTAGCTTAAGGAATGCACATGATTTTCCACGTGACACAGTTCCATCTCCAGGGCAGCACACTAGCAGCACAAAGAAATGTTCTCAGAGGTCCAGAATAGATGGATTCTTGGTGGGGACAAACTGACCTCACTCCCAAGGCATGGGGTTCCATGCTGCTCAGCACGTGTAATGACATTTCGCTGGGACACCTTCCTCTGCAGGATATGTTGTCAGAGCAGTTTTGAGAAGGCTTTGATGAACTCTCGGTGGGTGACACAGCATTGTGAACTCCTCAGCTCAAGCTGAGAACTGTACTCAGGCTGGCTGTGTGAATGAATCTTGAAAGATTCCTCTTCCACCCTTCTCGCCCTGCATCTGTCAGCAGGTTCCAGAGATCAGAGGCTAGAGGAGTGGGAAGAAGGAGACTGAGAGCCTGTGGTAGCTGAGGACTTAATGTGAATCTCTGTCCCTATCTCAGTTTTAAAAGACAATGAGAACACGTAGGAATGCAGTTTATCATGATCATGAGCCCCTGAAGTGTGCAGAGCACATGCTAAGGAATGGTGCCTCTTGTGGGCACAGCACTTCCTTCTCTGTGGCCTTGAAAGCTGGAATTGAGAAGATGAAGGATGGATATGTACACCAGCTTCCCTCATTGGAAAGGGGGAAGGTAGGCCAGTAAGGTCAACATGGGATTGGCTGTGTACAGTAGCATGGGACCATAGCTCAGGGCCCGAGAGAAAGACACCTGCCTATTGACAGATGTTCCTAATTTTAAAAACAACTGCTGCTGGTTATCAGGCTATGATGTTACCCCTGTAACATTTAGCTGCAGCGAGCTATGGTCAGACGTGGGCTTGGAGCAGTGCCTAGAAAGGCCCATGGAGACACCCATGCCACACTCTTCCTGCTCAGTCAGCCCTCAGTGACCACAGAAGGCCCAGAAGACACTCCTGAACCAGCAGTGTGCTGATGGCCGGGCACTGACTCCCTCTGTCTTTCCCTGTGCCTGGCCTTGGGCAGGTGACTTCCCCTTGGAATCTATTTTACATGCATGATTTTTTGGATTAAAATTTGCTATTTTACAAACATTATAAACTGCAAAATACCAAGTGTCAAGTTAGTTCATTCGTGTATTCAACAAATATTGGAAAGCTACTAGGTGCCAGGCACCAGTTAGACAGTGGCTGTGGGTGTTTCAGGCCCTTGGCAATAATGGTTGCTGAATTGAAATGAAGCAGGAGTTCCTCGGTGTGTGTGTATGTCTGTGTGTGGCTGTCTGCTGGCAGTGGAGTGAGGAGGAATGGAAAGTATGAGGTTTGAGGTCTTACCATGTGCCCTGCACTGTCATCTTACCACAGCTGCAGTGGAGAAAGAAATGGAGACCCAATGACTTCCCCAGACACAAATTTGGATCCAAATTTGAATTTTGTTCTCTCTGAGTCCAAGATCCATGTTCTCTCTGCAGCAGATAGGGAATAATTACAGGGTGTTCTCCTTGCCCCAGAATGATACCAAGAGGTTCCATCTCTAGTCTTCTCCCAATCATCTCCCAAATTAAAGGCCCAGGTCAAATCCAAGCCAAAAATGATCAGCCCTGATTGTAGATCAGAAAGTAAGAATCATGGGAAATCAAAACAGAATAAGGCTGTGTCACCACAAGCCAAACCTCCTGCTCATATGTGGTGCAGGTTTTAGGAAAGCAACAGCCTTTAACGCATGCTCGAAATTCCTTCCACAGTAAACCACTGTGAGAAAAATCTCACCCAAACACTGTGCTCTTGGCAGAGTGAGGGTGGGTATCTTTTCAAGCAAACCAGTGAGGACCCAGAAATCACTCTAGGGAGCTCTTGGTGGCCCCAGAAGATGTAGCTGTTTGAAGATAAACTTATCAAAGGATTTCATTTGCCCTGTGCCTTCAACCCCACTCTTGACACACCCCTTGCCTCCAACCATCTGGTGCGGAAGATCATGGCATTCCATGTCCTTGTATCGGTTGCCAGCTCAGCACTGATGCATCCTCTTCTCATGTTTAACCCCAAGTATTTATTCTGATAAAGTAGGGTTAAAAAAGAAGAAAGAAAAAAAAACTAAAGAGATTATTATCTGGCTTGGTCTCAATAAACTAGTCTCTGGAATTGACTGTTATTTATAGACTTTAAGAACAGATCTGTGGTAGCCCAGTGGAGGAGCACTTGCCTAGCATCCGTGAGGCCCTGGGTTCAATCTCCAGAACCCACATATGCACAAAGACTAGATCCTTGGAAGGAAGAATATTCATTCAGACAGTCATTGAACAGAAAGTTAGGGTATGTCTGTATCACCGGGATGCAGCTCCCCAACATAAACCAGTTTATTTAAAATCTGGGCAGACATAGAATCCAGGGACAGTGATACCCAGGGCACTTCTTGCACAGTGCTCAGGAGACAGCCTGTCTTCAAGGCCCAGTGTGGAGCCTCCAGCTGCCCCACCACTCAGTTCTCGAGGCCTTGCTGCATCTTGAAGTCTGAGCCACCAAGTTCTGCCCAATGTTGATCACAGAGGCCAACAGCTTGTATGCCAGAGACATCTACCCACACCCCCCAGATAGTTTATGTAGAAAAGCTGTTGCAGAGAGTGGAAGCAGGCCTGTGGGCAGGAGTCCAAGGGACCCGATTGCAGTTCCAGAGAAAGAAGAACATTCTTAGATATGGCTGGAAGTACTGAGCTGTCACAAAAGGTGCTCAGGAAGATCACCCCTCAGAGAGCTGCTAGGACAGGCCCTGCCTTGCACAGCCTCCTGAGACCTCTCCCAACTGTGAGTTTCTCTGATTAAAGCCAGATGAATGGCTCAGCAGTGCACACTGGGGAACTTGGAGGCAGGAGGAATGGTTGGCCTCAGCAGGCTCCATGAATGCTCAGGCCAGGCCTTAAGAGGGTAGCTTTTGCGTAGGTGGAAAGGCCCCCCAACTTGTTTCATGGCCCAGGAAAGTACCCTTTACCTGCAAAATAAAGGGGCTCCTACTTAGCTGGCTCCCAGACTTGCAAAGGAAAATTAATTATTGTTTGTGATGCACTTTAAGATTCCCCCGATGAAAGACCTTGTGTAAATGCAAATTATTATTATTGTCATTAAAGGTGCTAGACGTCTGGCCTGCTGCATAATGCCCTGGCATAGCTATAAGCAGAAAAGAAAGCAAACTTGAGGCAGAAAGTTTGCTCAATATCAGCATTGAGTGGGCCAAGGAGGGCTTGGCCTGAAAGAGGATCAGCCAAACTCCTTGGCTCCTTTCCAGGGTTAGGTTAGCATGCAGCTCTCTGCCCTGGGAGTCAAGTGTCTGTGTGTCCCCTGAGGGCCAGGGCCCTGCTCACATGCATTCCTTTAGCCTTGCAGGAACCAGCCCATTCCTAAGGTGGGAGCTATCCATGAGTCTGTGAATGTTTGCTTGTCTGCAGCCTTGAAGGATGGAAGAAAATGACCAGGATGGATACTGACCATCATTCTTGGAATCCTAAGTCAGATTGGGAGACAACAGGGGCATATTTAGAAACCTCAGATGTGTACAGTGCCTTGCTGAGACTTATTAAGGCTTTTGAGGGAACCCCTCTAGCAGAGCACAGGGAGAGGTCACTTATTAAATTACTGCTTCCACTTAAGAAACTGACACTTAAGAAACTGACTTGGATTGATACCAAAGTGATAATCAACATCAACAATAATGGGTAATAGTATACTGAATCCAGCATGGTCTCCAAAACCATCCCTTCCCTCTACAGTTGAGACATCTGGGGCACAAGACAGGTGAAGTGGCTCATCCTAGGTCACATAGCCAATGAGAAGCAGAGCTGCAGTGACTCAGTATTCCCAGTTCCTGGTCCCTATTGTTGATCATGTTGGGACAATGTGTTCCATTTAGAGCCCTTTGCAGAAGTTTTACTTCTCAGCCAACCTAGGGGGTTTTATGATGCCAGATGACTTCCAAATTAAAGGAAGCTTCCACATACCCTTTGCCCTTCTGGGACTTATTACCTAGAGAACTTTCATGGTGCCTCCCATGTCACCTGGGTGGGCTGCGTGTGCCCTTCTTGATCTTTCTTTTTCTCTCCCAGACATTCAGAGTTCACTAGTCCCAAGAGCCAGATGGGCAAGCAAGAGGGAGGTCAAGTTCATCCCTTTGTCCCTCATTATCAGAGTAATAATTCTATTTAGAAACAGCTTCCCAGTGCAGGTCCCAAATGGGGGTTTAAGGTACTGGTCAACACCTCTAGACACACAGACCTACAAGAAGAGGGAGGGCCATTTAGAGGGTTTTTCAAGAGCAAATGTGGGTATAATGGGGGTTGGCAGTAAATAGCTCCTGAAATTCATCATTGGGTTATTGGCAATTCTAGTGAAAATGTTAATGGAGGAGGCCAAAATTCAGCTAAAATGATGTTAGGGAGGGAAAAGACCACCAAATCAAAATATCTTAGGAATCATATATCTTACTCCCTCATGTAGATAAGAAAATGGAGGAGTGAGTCACATGACAGAGCCAGGGCTTCCATTTCAACTGCCAGCCAGTTTTCCACTGGAAATTATGGCAAGGTGGAAAGAATGTGTTCTTTGAAGTCAGGCAGCTCTGGATTCATAAATAGCATTGCCCGTTAGCTGTGTGATCTTAGAAAAGTCACTTGTCATCTTTGAATCATAGATTTCTCACTAGCAAAGATAGACGCTGACCCTGTAGTGGGCCTGTTAGAAGAGTAGGTGTCAAGGAGTACAGATGAAAACCAACTCGAGGCCTAGCATGTAGTGACATCTCCTTTCCTTATATTGCAGCTTCCAGACTCTTCTACCATAGTCCACAGGAAGATATGTATATCAAATCCTAAGTCAGTGTATTTAACTCAAACAAAAGTTTCATAAAACTGTATTTCTCCCTGCCAGCGAGGTGTACTCTGACCTGACCTCACTTCATTTCAGTGCTGATCAGGGCCCACAAAATGGATCTCACAGCCCTCTGTTTAAACAAGCCCACTTTTCTACTGTGTGTGGATATCATTTATCCACACTGTTTGCCTACCCTTTCTTTCCTGCCCTCTTTCTCTAATGAACACCTGGGGCCACAGAGCTACCTGTTGATGTCAAATGCAGAGACAGTATGTGCGGGGCCCTGGGCTGGGGCTGAGTAGAATGAGTCCTGTGGACCCACAAAGCAGGTGGTCGGCCCTTCCCCACCCATCTAGTGCACCTGTCATGATTTGAGAGGACCCACAAGGCCTCTACCTGCCAGAAGTTCAGGTTCCCCCAGCCTGTGTGGATTTGCCCCACACTTATTCCAGCAGAGCCTACCTCCAGTTCCCACTGTAAGAATAACCCTTTTCTCTAAAGATCATCGTCTCCAGAAGACCATTGCACCCACCCCAGCAGGGAGGGTAGCCCTCGGCACACTCTCCTATTGAATAATCTCATCTTTTGGAATTGCTGCTTTTCGGTCTAAAGCCAGAGAGCCAGACATCTGGGGATATTATTTCAGCCATAGAGTGAAGGGTTGATAGTGAAAGGGGATGGACCGTGGCCATCTTGCTGTTCCTCCCACTACATCTTTGAGGGCCATCTGTGAACACCTACCCAGGAAGATGAAGATACAGATTGCTAGGCTGACCAGAAGCCAACAGGCAGGGCCCCAGGCAGCTGAGGAAGATGTGAGCTACATGCTGAGATCTGATGGAAGAAGCCAGATTGACTACCAGGCAAACAACACCTGAGATCCCCAGACTAGCTCTGTGGGGAGGAGAAGATTGTTTTATGCCCCATTGAGTTGAGGTCCTAAGTATTCTCTCTGTCCTTTGAGACTAGGACTAGACCACGGGTCTAGACTGATCCCTGGCAGGGCTAAGCAGAAGCCTTGAGGCATGGTCCCTGCCAGAGTGTGACTTGGGGCCTGGACCCCACACTCCACATGGTCAGCCCTGCTGGTACCATGAGCACTTCCCCTTGAGGGCCTTCCTTGGTTTTCCCCCTTTTGCTGACTAAAAAGTGGAGGGTGATCTGTGACCTCGGTAGTGACTCACTGCCATCAGACAGTGGCCACTTCTGCCCAGCAGGTGAGTCGCCTTTTTCATGGCCACAACTGTGGTTAGGTCCTGCATTCTCCATGGACATCCATGTGGCCACCATCATGGCCTGTGCTGAACTCCTGCTTGTACAGCCATGGGCAGAGCAGACAGTGGACCTGACACCCAGGCACACAAGACACGTGGAGACGGGAAGAGCAGATGAGCACAGGACTGGGGCTCTGCTTTGGTCCCCAGGGCCCAGGCAGCACCATGTTCCTTAGCATGCTCCCATGCCTACTACCTGGCCTTGGCCCCAGCCCAGCTAACTATGCCCCATTGTCCCAGCCTTTCTCACTGCCCATGTAGCCACAAGGCCACCATAGCCTGTCACCAAGCAGGTTAGGATGGAAGCAGTGTCCACCTGACAGGAAGGAGACGGAGCACTCACCCACACTCTGCCTACTAGCTCTGGGCCAGGGGCAGGCTGCATTGATCCACGTACCAAATTGCAGCTCACCTGCTGTGAGGCCCTCAAGGGGAGCATCAGGGACACTGAAGATGAAGTGTTCCCAGATTTGGCCCTCTATCCAGGGACTGCATAGAAGGCCTATGTGACATATAATTGTTACCTGCCATAGTAGGGGGACCATTGCAACCTGTCCTCAGTTTTGCACCCAGCCCTCAGTTTTCCCTTCCCTGTCCTGATTGACTGTGTGGAGGTTTCCTTCTGTTATAGAATTCTGCCATTCTAAATTATATCTTCAAATAAGCCAAATATTTGCATTTGTTTGAGAAATCTGCATTGAGCTGCTATGTGTTGGGTACTAGGCTTGGGGCTGGGGATGCAGAGATGGGCATATGTGACCAGCAGTCTTATCCTGCAGGGGCTTGTAGGCATGTGTGAGAGGAGGGTTCATATGTGACAGATATATGCACACTGAGATGGAAGCCCTTGGAGAAGGCCAGCCTGTGGCCAAGGAGGCTTAGGGGCCCATTAGGATTCCCTGTCCCTGTCCTAATGGAATTCGGCCAGCTGGTCCTGTGTTTTCCTCCTTCCCTGTCTCAAACACTGCACCCAGGAACAGAGAGACCTGCAGCCCCTGGGAGCAAGTCCTGGCCACTACAGTTGCAGAAACTGGCTGCAAACTGTGTTACCCCAAAAGAACTGGCAAGCTCCAGACAGCTTCAGAGAGAACGCTAGGTAATTTTGATCACTTTAATATTTTTAAATACCCTGTGATTTGGCAGAAACCAGATTTCATCCCAATACTTTGATGTCTAGAAATGGATCTCTGAAACAGCATTCACTTTAACTCAGCACATACTGAAAGTATAGTCTCAGCCTCCTCACAGCAAAAGCTGTGTAAAGCAGTCTAGACAGGAATCTAAATATCGAAAACCAAGGCAGACCATGGCTAGGCTAAAGTTAGTGCCCAGTGTGCTGTGGATCCAGTGGAGGGGAAATGGAGTCCAGCTGAGGGTAAGGCCTTCTGCAGGAAGCTGTAAGCTGTGATCCAGTGTGATATCAAGCCTTTGCCTCTCAAGTGTGTTAATTCCTCATTTGACAAGCTTAGATCCCCTGCAAACAAACCAGGCCTACTCACAGGTTGGTGCATTTAGCAGGAGTGTGTATGGGGACTGTCACAACCACTTGTTTGTTCCTAAAGCCAGAGAGCCAGGCTGCCATCACCCAGGGCACTACTACAAAACAAACTCCTCTCATGCCAGTCACTTGCTCACCAGGGCACCTGAGTCGAATGGGTAGTTGTGTCATGTGGGCCTTTGGAGAGTTTGGGGTGGGGGGCGCATTGAGATAGCACCAAGTCTCTTTGTAGAGATCCTATTGTAGGGAGGATGCTTTGACATGAGGCGAGGACCCTGAATGAGTCAGTATTTACAGTGGTGGTTCAGGACAATGAGGACAAGGCAAGACCACGAGGCATGATTAGCGGGACTTGTCTTACACTATTTACAGGACTGCTTTGATTTTCAGACCACAATCGGTTTTCATATGACTGATTAAAAACATGTGCCGGTTGAAATCACAGCTGCAGAATAAAACTGGAAAAAGCAATGAGATTTAGATGTTTGGAACTTGCCTCTATTTGCAGAAATGACCTCTGACTTGATTTATATGTTCTTGATTTCCTGACAGGGAGGGTCATGTCCCTGGACCACTTCTCCCACCATCCCCACCCCCCAACTACATTGGCCTGGCTCTAGCAAACATCATATGTCTCATCTTACAATTGCCCAAAGAAAAGCATTTTTGAGTTGCAGAATTCAAGTCCTGTTTTGGAAGAAGACAATTGTTTAGGCTTTGGCAAAATGAAAAGGTCTACCCAAGGACCAGGCTGACTGACATTGCCCTTTTCTTGGCAGGCAGAGCCACATGATTCTTAACATCTTTCTGGCCAATAGCTGTGACCTCCTCCCTGATCCAACCTTTGACTGCACACAAGGAGATGTCCTGCAGGTGCGGGCAGAAGACAAGGACCTGTTGGTGCCTCTGACTGCAGTTTGCCCTTATATACCAACAGTATGCCACAAGCAGCTCAGGACTAAATTTTAAAAGATGCACAATATAGCAGTGGCTTTGGCTGAGTGACCATCTTTGTGCCTCTCATTACCCGATCAATACAATAAATGAGAAGGGAGGGGCCCATCCAGGGAACCCCAGGGAAAAGTATGAACTGAGGCAGGGACCTTAGGACCTCTCTCCACATACGTTTCTCTCTTCTGCAATTGCACATGCTTGTGGCTGTTTCTAGAATTCCATTAGATCCAACTTGGTACCCATGGTAACTGTTGGCATTATTGATCATCTGTATGCCAGGTACCATGCCAAGTGTATACTTGGACCATCTCATTGAATCCTCACAAGAACCCTCTAAGGCAGGCACAATCAATTTCCACTTTACAGATAAAGAACCTAAAGCTACAGTCACTTGCCTAAGGGATCCCGCTAGCAAGGAGCATGGCTAGGCCTGCAGCTCAAGTCTGGCTGGCCCCAGGGCCTATGTTCTCCACTCTTGCCATATCCAGCAGCATGTGGCATGGAGATCCTCCGCTCAGTCCTCACCTGTGTAGATGAGGGAATGGAAGCCTAGAGAGGGGCACACTGATGCTGGGCCCCAGGACTAGAAAAGTGGAGCCTTTGAGCATCCTGACTCTGGTCCAGGGACTCTGCTCCCCTCCCTGTGCTGTGCCTGTGAGCTGAAGCCTTGGCCACCTCCCCTCCTGCTCTCAATTTGTGCAGAACCCACCTAGCCTTGGCCTTGGATCTGTTCTCTAGGCTTTATTCTTCTGAGACTTGAAATGGACTAAGTTATGATTTTCTGAAACCCTGAGTAAAGCAGCTGAGGTCAGTGAAGAGGGTAAGAATCTCATTTGTCCTCAAGTATCCTGAGCTCTAATTTGGCCTAAAAATAGATTCCCTTCCAGTGTGAGTACAGTGAGGGGCTTAGCTAACTCCAGGCCTCTCTCCTGTGGGCCCCCCCCTTGGCTACCTAATGAGGAGACTCCAGCACATACTTCCAAAGCTTACCATACATTTTGCCTTTGGGTCACAGATTTTTTTAAAAAAGATAACTAGTGCCATTAGCAAGCTTCACTCTGGGAAGCTCTCCATTTTCTCTGATAAAAAGTGAAATAAATGAAAGCAGTGCTTTAAAAACATCTATAAATGGTGGGAGCCAGTTGTCATTTTTCCCCTTCTCTCCCCTCCCTCCCCCTCAACTGACTTGACAAGGATCCAAGTTGGGAAGCACCCACTGCAAACAGCTGGTAGCACCCTGCCTTTAAATAGCCCTCACTGCGCTTCCCTTTGGTAGCACGCAGTTTGCCCTGGCAGGGAAAGCCTGGGACACACAAGAAACTGTGGAACTTTCTGCAAATGAGAGTGTGCCTGTCAAGCTTGCTCCCTCTTGCCAAGACCCTTTGGTGTAAGGAGCTTGCAGCCCCTGTCCTCAGAAGTTTCCAAGGAAAAACTGAGCTGGTGGATTAGCTTCAGGTCCCATGAGGGGTGGTGGAGAGCCCCTTGGTTGAAGACTGCCAGGGTCAGGCCAGTACCCCGGGAGATCATCGTGGCCAGAACCATCCACTCATCAGGAATGTCAGGGGCCATGGTGTAGATAAGCTGCAGCCTCTCCCTTCCAGCCCTCACCTGGAACATGGCCAGGGTGGGGGCCATCCCATGGCACACTTGAAGCAGTAAAGCAAGAGGCACAGAAGCTGACAGTGACCTGTCCTCCTATGACCCTCAGAACAAGGACCACCAGGCTTTCCCTAGACTGCTGGAAAAGCAGCAGCTGAAACATGTAAGGAATGGAAGGCTGTCACATCTGGGCAGCAGTTGACAGTCACCACACATTTTTCCAAGCGAGCATCGCCTCAGGGTGGGCTTATCACCCCTACTCACCATAGGGAATGAAGACCAGGTCTCCCCTTGGCCCACCCAGTCTCACTCCAGGTCGAGGGTTCCTTCTGCCACCATCATAGTTCCCCTGGTGCATTAAGGATGATTATGGCTGACTGATCACGGGCAAGCGTTTTGGGGTCCTAAGTGTCAGAGAAGGTGACAGCTCAGCTGACTGAGTGCTTTCCATCAGGAGTGGATGGAGGAGGGTGCCTTGTCTGTCTTTCTCAAACAGATTAATTTTTTTTTTCATTGGTGCATAAATTTTACATTGATGGCTTTCTAGGGTTGCTATCTCTCCCACCTTCTTAAACAGTGTGTGATGGACCTACTTTATCTGCTTCTTGCAAACTGGTGGCCATCATGAGCTACATTAATTAGAACCACAAAGCCAGACTGAGTGCTTTCCATGGGCAGCATGCTGAGCCAGGCCTGGGATCCCTGAGAAGAGGACACACCCCACCCCAGCTTTCCATGGGCCAGCAGTGTAAGCCAGTGAGAAGGACATGTATACATGGGACCGGGGCCCTGGAAGAAGAACAAAGAGTGTCTGCATGCAGAAGAGAACTTTCTGGTGGCCAGGGAGGACTTAGGGAGCAGGGGCATCTGGCCTGAATATGCATAAAGCCCAGAGATGAAAAATGGCACATGTGAGCAAGAGCAGGTGGCCACAGTCAGGGGAAGATATGTAGACCTGGGCTCCTGTGCCGGACCATGGAAGGGCTTCATGACATCCTATAGTGGCATGTGGGGGTTCATGACATCCTACATTGGCATGTGTAATTGGGGGCCCTCACACTTTTTCTGGGGAGATAATCCTTTATTAGCTTTTAAGAGGGGTATGAGACCCCAAAAAACATACTAGAGGTCAAATCTTTTTTTTTTTTTTTTAATGAATTGGAGTCGGTAATTGTCACTGACAGTCAGGCTGAGAGTTTAGAGAACATTAAGGTCTTGGTCGGGTTGGTGCAGAGACCACACTCCAGAAAGGGGGAAGCATCTTCTACAGGAGTTTCATTGAACAGTAACAAGACCAGAGCCAGAGATGTCACCCAGGATGGAGGGACATGGGATAAGAGAGGAGATTCACCACAGGGATTTAGGGAATTGTGGGAACTGGGAGCTCCATTGCAGAAGTATCAATTGGACATAGCACTGTCAGCTCTGTAACAGTGATGAAGGTGCCCTGCGGGACAGGCTGGTTTGAATGCCAGAGCAATTTCCAGGTCAGAACGTCCCACAGGTGGTTGGGAATGTGGGACTGGAAGTTCAGGAGGGGAAGGAGGACTGGAAACCAGGCTGAGGAGTGCTCTGCTAAGGATGATGCAAGCCTTCGGTAACCCAGCAACCATGATCTTGACCTTGCTCTGCATGAGGGGAGAGGAGAGCAGGGAGGGACAAGCTCAAGGAAAAATTCCATCTGAAAGAGAGGAAGGAGATCGGTGATGTTCAATGTCATGGAAGTTCCAGGGAAAGAGAACTTCCAGAGAGAGGAGCCAACATTTAACTGCTGCAGAGAGGCTGTGTGGCGGCTAGGATTGAGAAAGAGCCAGAACATTCACAGAGGCCCAGTTGGAAAGAGTCTCAGTTGACTTGGTGGGGAAGAGGCAGTGAAGCAGCATCAGTAACTTCATCCACTGGTCTAGAGTGCCCCCAGGTCTGTTGAGTGATGGGGGCCATTACCCCACACACAGGGGATCCCTGTTGAGCTAGCTGTCTTCTAGGTAGTTTTCTGTTGTCTTCTTGCAGGCAGTTTGGTGTACATTGTTGCTTCTCACTACTGAGGCAAACCTGCCTCCTGCCTTTAAGGTAGCTCCGCCATGCCTGATTTGATGCTTCTGATCTTCTGGGAGCCAGAGGCCAGTAGTCAGGCTTATTAGAATCATATTCTAAATAAAACAGACTGTGTGGTGACAGGTTTTCCTGGTGGCCCTTCCCAGTTCTCGTCACTGTTCTAGAGGGCGAGATTGCTGAGTGAGCCACCTCTGTGTATGTAAAGCGTCACCATGGTTGTGTGGGAGTTGGTGGGGGTCTAAGAGGTAAGTCTGGGTAACCAGGGCCCCCGTCTCTGCAGCTCCTTCCTACCAACAAGCCTCGGCTCTTGCTGGGTCCTTTGCCCATAATGCCCACTCCTCCCTCACAGATCCGCCCTTGCCACAGCACCTCCAGAGATGCTCTTGCCACCTGGCATGGTATTACTTCTATGTCTGCTACCTCCTCTGAGTGTTCCCTCATGGCAGGTGCCATGCCTGGGCCATCTTACGCTCCAATTCAGCACATGGCACAGAACGGGCTCAGCTCATGCACACCTCCTGGTGTGGAATGTGGCCCCGTTTCTATAGATCAGACATTGGGTATCCAGAAGCCCATATGATTTGCCCCAGATCCTGCCACCACGTCTTTGGAGAAGTTTCTTTTAAAAATACTCAGCCCCCAGGCTGGGATATAGCTCAGTTGGTAGAGTGCTTGTCTTGCATGCACAAGGCCCTGGGTTCAATCCCCACACCACCAAAAAAAAAAAAAAAAATAGCCTGGCTTTCTTTCCAGTGGACCAGACTGCTTATGTGTTTGAAAATAAATGCAGATCCTGTCTCTATTATAAATTCTTATTAGGTCCTCTTTGTGTATATGAAGGCAAGTGTTCAATTGAGGGGAAAGTGCAATTCCGCTGATATTTCAGACTGCTGAAATGATAGGGTGGTTGAAACAGACACTCTGTGTTATGGCTTGGATCAGGTCATTGTCTTAGTTCTGGGAACGGACAGCAAAGCCTGAGTCCTGATGTGTCTTGAATCCGCAGCCAGGAAGATCTGTGTACCTGCCCTTAAAATATCCATGAGAGAGAACACAGCAGTGAGCTGCATGCACCTCCCTGGGAAAAATCCAGAGGCTTTGCATTGGCAGAGGAGAAAAATCCACCCCAAGATGCACAAACAATAAATAACAACTGTTCTGAATTAGGGTGAAAAGCTCTGAGTTGCACTTTTTTTCAAGTTGTACTAACCACAATTTTTTTTCTCCCTTCTTTCCCACCAGGGCTTATTTCAAAACCTTTGTCCCTCAGTTCCAGGAGGCTGCATTTGCCAATGGAAAGCTCTAGGAAACACCAGTGTTGAGAGGGGGCCAGCCAGACTGCTCGGCCCACATGCGTGTCAGCACCCATGGCTGCTTCCTGGAAGCCACTTGGAATTCATGGCAGTTGTGTCACTCGCACGGCAGCTTTGCGTGCCCCAGACGGCCCCGCTTGCTGGAACCCAAACTTGAGCTGGCTGGTGGTACCCTGAATCCTAGCACCCTCCATTGCTGGTTGCTCCCTCTCTCCCCTGTTCTTTATATTTCTTAGCTGGAAGAAATAAACTCACAGACCATGATGCAGTAACTTTCCAGGGAGAGTTAAGACATCATAAACATACCTACCTTCTTCCAAAGTCTTTGTCTCCGAGACTTCTGTTAAGCTATAAGGTTGGCCAGCCCTTGGCTTTATTTTCCCCCCTGAAATGAGCATCTTACCCATGTGGCCCTTGGAGTTGTTTTACCAGGGGAGCCCCAAAGGGAACGGGTTCTGGGCCTGTGGGGCTGGTGAGGCTGCTTCTCCTTCCTGTATTTCCAGTGCAGGAATATTGTCAGGAGGCTGGAGAACAGACCTCCTGGCTGGGCTGCCAGATGAGGAGCTGCCCCGCTCTGGGTTCACCAGGGGGCACTGCCCCCCACCTGAAACCTTGGAATCCCCAGGACACAGAGCAGTCTGTGTCCCCTCTGTGATACAAGGAGGGGGCTGGACCAGACCATGGCCTCGGCTCATCAGAGTTCCCTGGGAGGTTTCTAGTTCCTCCTGTAGGCCTCTTGAACCATATTCTTATAAACTGGGATGTGGGTGTCTGGATCTTGGTGAAACTCCCCAGGTGACTGTCCTGGGAAGTGGCCCTGACCCACTAAGCCAGCTGGCCTGGATTCTCTTCTGACCTGTCCAGCAGCTGCCCACAGGACGGTGCCTCTCTGCTCAGGGCAGCTGGGTACCAAGCTGCAGATCCCCTGTACAGCTCCATGGCACAGTCCCTTAGGATTGTTCTGGCCACCCTCTGCCTGTGGAGGCACATGCGTTGGGCTCTGCTGTCCCCTGAGCCAAGAGCTGAGGGAGCCAGACCTTGCGCTGCATTCAGTAGGCATTTCTAGCTCTGGTTCTAGTAGAGGGTGGCCCGCAGCGTGGAATGGGTGAGCTCACATGGACTGGACCCTCCACATTCCAATAGCCACTCAGCCCTGGCAGTAGCCTATAGCAGGCGATGTGATCTGTTGCCCTCTGCCCCTGCCAATTTCTAGGGGTCCACACGTACTCAGGCTGGCGGGATAATTAAGAACTCCCTCACGTACCAGCAAAGCTCGTGCACTCTAAGTCAGAAGTATTGTCACAGACATGGGCCCAGTGCATCCTTACAGCAGACCTGAGATATCAGCAAGTGAGTAGAGTTGGCCCTGTCCCCCAGATAAGGAAAGAGGATCAGAGAAATTAAGTGAGTCACCCAGGATCACCAACCAGGCAGTGCTGGCATCAGGACTGAGCCCAAGCTCCTGGCTTCCAGTCCCATGCCACCTTTCACATACTTCACTGCTCTGAGGTTATTTTTATTTCCCAGAAAAAAAATGAGGTACTATGTGTTGGTTTGTGGGGATGGAGATTATATGATTTTTGAGAAGACTTAGAAGACTTTCAGCAACCGTACCCCAGGGGGAGGGTTTGAGCTGGTTTTCTTTGGGGAAACTAAATGACAAAAGAGACAATAACCATTTTTAGGTTTAAATGCCAGTGATTCAAGCATCAGGGTTTGTGTGATCTCTTTCTCAGCAACAGAAGCAAGTGGCACTTGGAAATGGGCAAGGGTCACCTGCATGTTTTCGAACACTTCTTGCTGGTTTCTCAGTCATCAGGGGTTGTACCTGCAGAGTGCAGCCCAGGACTAATTAGTAAATGGCTATAAATGCTTTGAAGATGAGAAGTGCCATAGAGGAGAGCACATTATTATTACCTCGTAAATCCTGTCTCCAGCTTCCTCAGCCCTTGTAATTTAAGTCGAATCTTTAGCTCAGCACAGATAAGGAAAAAGGCTCAGATGTGTTTACTAATAATACTTGGATCTGATAGGGCATCCCCTGTGGGGCCAGGGAGGAAGGACAAGGGCCCTGGGCAGCTAATGTTCAGCCATCTTCCCAGCAGCTCGGCCTTCAAGGGCATCCCCACCCACAGGCTGATGGTGTGCTTTTAGGGGAAGCTCATTTTCTGGGCCATGAACTAGAAAGAACATGAGCTTCAGGAGGAGACTTATATTTGACTCCTGGGTCTGTCCACTTAGGATCTGGTATATATTTAACAACCAGATGATCGTGGTTACAAAAGGGGCAGGGGTAAGAAGACTTCTTGCCAGTTTTCCCATTGGTATTTTTTGCCAGTTTCCATGGTATAAACGCCCCCACCTTGACCAATTTCAAGCCACCAAGGTGAGGTCACTGAATGCAGAGGAGGAGGGTCATCATGGTGGAAGACCCAAGGGTGAGGAGTAGGTTTTAGCACAAGTCTGCTTAATTTGATTTCTGCCATCCTTACCTGTGAAGTGGGAATAAATACCTGCCCTCCAAGGCTGTGAGAAGGACCAACTGCAGTGACATTTGGTAAACAGTGACTATTACTGCAAACCAGAAAAAAAGATTTTCTGATGTTGACTTTGGCCTTTTTCTAAAAAGTCAGAATGCCCCTGTTAGAAAGTCCTGCCAGCGAATGTGGCCTTTGGAAGCGTGGCCCTGTCTGGATTACCAGGAAGACAAAATGATGAGTCATCTTGAGTTTGAACGAATGAGAAATGAGCCACATTGTGGGACCCCCCCCCACATACACACACATGCTCTCTAACTCAGCAGGATTCTGGGCCGCGCTGGAGAACAGTGACCCAGTGACCTGCTTATCCTCTGGCCCCTGCTTTCTCACAGCAAGGACATCAGAGCAGCACAGTTCACTTTTGCCTCTTACTCAGTTTTGGTTCCTGACTGTGTTTTGGAGTCGCGGCCTTGCCAGCACAGTGACCACACTGGCTTTGCCTTGTGCTTGAGCCTATTAATAGAACCACCCCAGAACCTGCCCCAGTTCCTGGGGACAGGCCTGACCCACAGTTCTTAATGTGAATGTTTGGTGGGATGCTCTTTATTTCTACCAATAGCATCAGTATTAATTCTTCAGTCCTTAAAAAAAAAAACAAACAAGAAATACCACCTTTGGTTTATGCATCTATAGCTCTTACATGCAGTGACAATAGAAGAAAATTAAGTGCCAACTAGAAATAGAGGATTGGTGGATACATGGTCTTTTTGAATCCTTACAACTAAATAAGGCCATTATTACTACCATTTTTTAGATCAAAACTGAGTCTCAAAGAGGTAAATAACCCACCCAAAGACATGAGGTCAGGATACCTACTTCTTGGTTTGCCCATTCCACTCTCTTCCCCAACCCTGTCTCCTTTCCCTCCACCCATCCCTTCTCCTCCTCTCTCTTTTCTGTTCCTTATAACACAAGGAATTGTCCCAGGGTCTCTGTTTCTTTCCAATTCTGCTATCCAGCTTCCCCCAGTTCAAAACATTTACTGAGCATCTACTGTGTATGGGTCCTGCATGTGACATTCACATACAGTCGTGTGCTGCATAGCAGCCTATTGGACAGTGACAGACAACACGTATGACAGTTTCACAAGATTATATTCCTAGTGACACTGTAGCCATCTTAGTTTGTGTAACCACACTCTGATGTTCATACAGCAACAGAGTCACCTAACTAAGCATTTCTTACAATGTATCCCCATTAAGCAATTTGTGGCTGTACTCATTTTTTGCGCTTTCCCACATGAGGAATGGGGCTTGGAGTGGGGGACAAGACAAGGTCCCATGAAACTGGAGTCAGGCTCAGGTATCCTGGTTCCAGGGCTAGACTTGCCTTAGTGTATTCTGTGTGTCTGCGTGCCACCAACTACAAGGTACTTTGAGGTAGTCTTTGCATATGTGGATAGATTATCTATGTGGCTACATAAATATCTATAAATGACAACTTATCTTCAGATGGTTGAGCCAGGGCCAACCCACAGGTGGAGGAAAAGAATTCTGACTTCAAAGTTTGCACAATATTTGCAGGTTAAAGTCCAAAATGCACTTGTGGAAATAATGGCCTACTTGCTGATGAAAATATTTGTTACAGTTATTGAGGAAAATTACCAAGGTATTACCAAGATGGCAGAGTTCATGAACTAATTTCAGGTTAAATAAGAAAAAAACTCCAAGAGACCTAACAACATGTTTTCCATCTCTAGGGTTCTTGTGTTTATTCCTTCGTTCTCTAATCCTCTTGGAAGCACCACTCTTTACAAATCGGGGAGGTCATGCCTGGGGTCATGATAAATGTTAATCCTGGCAATAAAAGTAGCCCCCAAAGCAGCTGAGGAATGTTCATCCTGACCCTCCTGCTCTGGGCAGCTGCGGTGGTGTGGCAGACCGTCTGCTCCTCCCAGACAGCCACTACTGCCTTCTCCAAAGTCCCCGGGGAACACACTCCTCCCTGGAAGCCTCCTCACACCAGAGGTTCCCTCTGGAACACGCCCTTTGAGCCACCCAAGAAAATCGATCTCTTTCAACTCCGGGATTTCATTTTTGCCCCCAAATGGAACACCCCAGCTCCTAATGATCGTTGGCTGTTTGCACAGGTGCCAATAGAGTCACAGTGAGGAGGGCACCAGGTGTCACCTAGAAATGAAGTGGTGACTGAGGGGTATTAGTGAGGACAGCTGCCCCCTGCCCTCCGTAGCACCATGCCTAGTATTCCAGACCCTCTTCAGGTGGTTCATCTCCATCATCTTCTTGGTCCTCGAGGCTTTGGAGAACTGGAGCCAAAGGAAGACCCAAATTCCCTTGAACAGGGCAGTGTTCACAGGTGAGTGCCACTTCCCCAGGAGCAGCTGTGGAAGGTCACTGAAGTAGGTGCGTGGAGGGGTTTTATCAGGGGTTTGTTCCATAGTCAGCTGGGGACTGATGTCATGCCTGAGAACACAGGGTCAGGGTCAAGGGTCAGCCTCACACTGCCAGGTTGCCCTGGGGGAGACACCTCAGGCTCATTCCTTCACCACACACAGGTACGCATGGTCAGGGCTTCGAGTGGCTCTGGTCCCCTTCATCCTGCCTCAGTGCTCTCTCCTGGGACTCTAATGCATGCCAGGTGGGAGGAGGACTCAAGACTCTGTGCCTCTCAGCATGCGTGGGCTGCCGATTGCACAACCCAGACAGCTGCCCGCCGGTCTCTCCCGCCTCTGCCTGTACTGACTCTCAGGCTGTCCCTGGGGCATTCCTCTGGCTCACCTGCCCTGCCACAGCCACCCAGGCCCAGTGGCTTCCCACTCTCATTCACTGCAACTACCACCAGGACTCGACCCTGTCACAAAACTAACTGGAGCCCTGCTGCAATGAAAGCCAGGCGGAGGCTAATTGGCTTTGTCAAAATTGAGGCCCATGGGCTCTGGAGCCAGCCTGCCTGCCTGAGTCAAATCCTGGCTCCACCACTTACTAGGTGCATGAACTTGAACAGCCACTTGACCTTGGTTTCTTCTGCAACATGGGGCTCCTACAACCTCATGGGGCGGACAGAAAGGTTCAGTGAGTCAGAACAAGCAGTGCTCAGGGTCTGGCACGTAGTAAGTACAGTCGTCTCGGGATTTAGGGATGGCCACACACCCGGCCCCACCCCCCACACATCAAAATCTGCAGATACTCAAATCTCTTGTATTAGATGGAATAGTATTTGCATATAAGCATGCTATTGTATAAACTATCTCTAGATTACTTACAATACCTAATTCAATGTAAATAATATGTATACCATTGCTCTATTGTATGATTTAAGGACGAATGACAAGAAAAACATCTGCATATTCAGTACAGACAGCAATTTGTTAACATTTTCAGTCTGCAGTTGGTTGAATCCACAGGTGCAGAACCCCTACCTTTATTACTAGTGCCCTTGAGGTCTGGTTCAGATTGCTCCTCGCCCCTTCCTTCCTTTCCCTTTCCCTTCCCTTTCCCTGTGCCTAAGCATCAATTGACCCCATCCCCAATTCCTCCCTCCCTCTCTCTCTCTCTCTCTCTCACGCTCTTGCTCTCTCTCGGTATTAAGGATTGAAACCAGGGGCGCTTAGCCCCTGAGCCCTTTTTAATATCTTATTTAGAGATAGGGTATTGCTGAGTTACTCAGTGCCTTACTAAGTCTCTGAACCTGGCTTTAAACTTACAATCCTCCTGCCTCAGCCTCCTGAGCCACTGGGATCTTAGGTGTGCACCACCACACCTGCCAAATCCACCTCTCTGTCTCTCGCTTACAGTCCTCATGCAGGTGCTGCCTCTCCTCTCTAGGCCTCCAATGCCCCTGCTGCCAGCTGTCGCAACACCCTGAGCACCCAGGACGGCTGCCCGAGGCTCTCCATGTGCTCAGAACCCCATCTTTTCCTGAGGCCCTTCCAGGGGCTGTGCTGACCAGCTTGACCTTCGAGCCCCAATCCTCACTGACAGGCTCCTAGGACCTCCCATTTGCAAACATTTTGTTTAAGCCACCTTAACTAAGTAATCAGTCAGTTCCCCCACTTAACCAATGATTCATGCACCTGCCTACTAAGGTTTCCAACAAACAATAGAGATCCCCCCCCCCATATTCCCCCACTGAGTGGGCATATTTCCTGTCTAATCGAGAACGCTATCACCCAGGGGTTCCTGCTCGCTGATGAACATACAATCAACATGAGTCTTGGGTAAAATCCTGACCATCAGGCCTGGAGCCCTGCTACCACCTTAGACCTGAATGCCCTGGAAGGCTCCCAGTCGGGCCCTTCCTGACTTTTCTGAAGAAGCAGGATGAACGCACAGCGGGGAGGGTTCCCCAGAGCAGTGTCCTCTCGCTCTTGTGGGAGCCACCCCAGGCTCACAAGCAGCTTGTTGTGAGGAGTGGGTTTCCAGGGCTGGACAGGGTGTCATTAGACACTAAGAGGACTGTCCCACACCCACAGGCACCAGCCAGGCTTGCAGAGGTGATAGGAAGAGATGTTGGCTTCCTGGAACCAAATGGCCTTGACTGAGGCAGGTCCAGCCTGATCAGGACTCAGGAGCCCACAGGTCTGGACTCTGACAGGTTAGGATGGGAAAAGCAGTGCCAAGCCAGGCAGCTTACTAAGCACTTCCATGCACTGGAGGAAGGAGAGGCAGGAATTAAAGTTCTTGGACACGTTCGACTGCCGTCTGTTGAGAACCCTCTCTGTTCCTGACTCTAGACCATGCTTCCAGCTGTGGTGAATCAAGGAGGGCTTCTTGGAGGCGAGGCCAGCTGGACATAGTTCTAGCCTTTTGGTAGTTCCATATCTTACACTTTTGCTTTGCTTCCTTGTGGCAGTTTGGCTCCCTGGTGATAGGGCTGCAGGGTGATGCCTGGTTCTCAGGCATTTGATTTGTCTATTAAGTAACCATGAGATGCCAGGTCTTGCACTCCTTTAGAGATAGAGAGGCAGCAGTAATAAAATGTAGCAATCCCAGCTTTCCTGGAGCTTCTGTTCAGACATGGGGGAGAGCATCAAGTAGATACATGTACGTTAGCCAGTAGAGTAGGGAAGAGAAAATTTAAAAAAAAAAAAAAAAGGCAGAAGCAGCAGGAGGGCACTTTGAGCCAGGTGGGCACTGAGGCCCAGCTGAGGAAATGACATTTGACACTTGAACCTAGACTAGATGGGAAGGAGGTGAGTAAAAGGGGCAGGGTGTGGCTCTTCTTCTCCTCCCCAAAGCGGCCCCATGCCCAGGCTGCAGTGTGGTTCTGCCTTGGTGCCCCCACCCCCAGAAACCCAGTGGAGTTTGTCCCCACATCCAGAAGTGGCAGAAAGCAGAGAGCAGGTTGGGCTGGCTGCACAGAGGGGACTTCCAGGAGCCGCGGCTCCCTCACCTGTATGACCCTGAGCCCATTGAGCAGCCCCCTGATGGGAATAAGCAGACCAGCTCTGCGGATGCTCCAGGGACTTCAAAACGTCACAGCTGCGTTAAAAAGTAAGCTGATGCCCCCACCTAATGCAGTCACTGCCGCCAGGGCAGGGTAGAGGCCTGGTGGATGTGCCTGGAGGAGGAGGGGAAAATACCACGAACTGCAAAGGAAACGCGTGACGCCCATCCTGCCCGCCCGCCCTCCCCAGCCCAGCGCCCCTCCCTGCCCTGGCTGACCTGTGAGGTCTCAGGGAGAGCAGGGAGCAGGTGCCCCAAGGCAGGCCACCCTCCCCTTCCACTCAGCCCTGGAGGCCCCAGCTGCCTGAGGTGAGCAAACAGCCCCCTTGAAAGGGGGGTGCCCTTGAAGGGCCCATCACAAATCCCACCTTAAAGCTCTGTCACTGGGTCCTGGGTCAGCTGGAGGTGTTATGACCTAGCCCTGGATCTAGACAGGTGTCACAGATGGCAACCCCCTTCCACCCACCCATCTTTCCACCAAACATCAGTATCAGTGTCTTTTCCCCCTTGACCTGTGAGCAGAGAACAGAAATCACCCATAATCGCATTCCCCTGGCATAACCACATTTATTGTTCAGGTGTTTAACAGTGCCAACAAATATTTTGTACCTATTCTGAAACGGGAAATGCCACCCCAGCCAGGGCCTGAGGAATAAAGAGGCTTCCTTCCATTCTTCTTCTTCCTATTCATCTTTAACATGTTTCAAAACAAATAAAACCATTCTGGAGCCTGTTTAGTTTTTTGCTTAACATTATTATTATTACATGTTTGCAATCTAGCTACATCTTCACGCCCTCTTTGGCGTCTCTGCTTCACAGTTCATATACTATATCCTGTGGTTTTGGTCATTTGAATTATTTCTTAATTATTTCCCTATTACACATATGTCCCATGAATAATTATTTGTACCTTACTGGAGGAAGGTGCTTGGGCCAGACTAATGTTGGGAGATCTGGTGGCAGAAAAACAAGGTGCCAGTTCATGCCTCAAAGACTGTGGAAACTGAGACAGTGCTGGAATATTCTGGCAGGATTTTCCAGAATATTCCTTCCAGTGGAGGAAGCACTGAGATAAGTGACTTCAGTGAGACAAGGAGGAGGGGGCTGAGGCTTCCTGCTGAGTGGAGGGAGGATGAGGAGAAGGGAGGCAGTCATGGAGATGGAGATGGCTGGTGGGCAGGCCTTCCCAGGCAGGCGAAGGGGCGCAGCTGCTTCAGAAGGAAGTAGACAGCAACTGAAGGCTGGTGAGCAGGGGAGGCCAGGACATGAGTGATGTTAAGGAAACCTGGTCAGCATAGGGGTGGGGCCGCCAGTACAGGGAGAGAGAAAAGGCAAATTCTGAAGGAATCACACCTTGGGGGCGTGATTGGCACTGAAGCAGGAGAGGATGTGGGGAAGGAGTCAACAGGAAGAGATGGAGGTAAGAAACATTTGGAGGACAGCTCCCCAAACTCTGAGACCAGTGAGCATGGTACCCAGTAGGAGCCATAGCCAGGGAACTGGTGCCCAGGCTTCACATCTGGGAAGACACAGCCAGTCCGGGGAGTCTGCCTCCTTCTGCATTTTGCCACCTGATTCAAGCCCTGGGGTGGAGGCAGCCTGGAGACTGGGCATGGGCTGGCCTGGCTTGGTCCTGGGAGTGCCCGGAAACCTGGGTCTGTACAGACATGCAAGGGTGGGAAGTGGGAGGGGCTCGCTCGGGTATCAGAGTTCAGAGAATGGTGAGGATGCCCTCCCCTGCCAGCCGGGCCAGTGCAGACTCCACTGGCCAGAGGGAAGGCCTCAAGGAGTCAGGATGGTGAGTCCAGGACTGGAGCCATGAAGTGAAAACCCTCGCCCAGTCACTCACTGGCTACCTATTCATCACCTGTCCAGACCTAGTTGTCTCTAACTGGGAATGGTGGCAGAACCCTCCTAACAAGCCTGCGTGACTACCACTTTGCTTACTATTAACGAGCCTTCAGGTCATCCCCAACTCTAGCCAGCCTGGGGACACTTGGGGGGCAGCTGGAGATTTTAGTGCCAGTGGCCAGCTTGGCTCCCTCAGGGTCACCACTCAAGGCCCCAGTCACCAACCTCAGCAGGGTGCTGTGCTGCAAAGGTAATTGAGGCCTCCCTTCTGCCCTCTCTCCTCTGGAAACCTGCTGGTCACTGAGAAACTACCTCCAAGAGATAGCAGCCCACTGCCCACACAGGGAAGCTAAGTTCCAAGGAAGTTCTGGGCACCAGAACTGGAGAACCAGGGGACAGAAAACTGGGTGGGAGCGAGGAGGGAGTGGCAGGGGAATCAGTGGGGCGCCAGGAGGTGGCACCGATGGTGATCAAGGTGACTGCTTGCTGATTGTCTGCCATGTGGCAGCCACAGGTCCAAGCCCTTCCCCACATAATCTCTTGCTCTCACAATAACCCCAAGAGGTTAAAAAAAAAATCCCCATTTTACAGACAATGATATAGGAGCTCAAAAGCAACCACACAGTTCCTAATACACGTTGCAGGTGGAGGGGGCAAGCCACCTCTCAGCCCCCCAGGTGGGAATGGTAGGGTCTGAGTGGAGGAGGAGACGCCTGAGTGGGCAGGCCTTGGGCCTCACCACACCATCCAGAGTTGTCACTGTCACTCTGGGAAGAACAATGGGGTCCCCAGAGTGTAGGCTCTTCCTGAGTCATCTCTTTGGGACCCAGAAGAAGGCCTGGAGCCCAGCCTTCTACTCCCCACTCCCTCAACACCCTCTGCCTCTCCCTTGGAGTCTGCTTCACTTGGATGGCTCTATCCCTGTTGCTCTGAGCAAAAGCAGGCAGGCAGTTTTATGGGGCCACCCTAACCTTTACTGTGGGGCTTATCAATGACCTGAATTTCTTGGCTATCAAGACTGTCTGCTCCCCAGATAGATAAACTGAGTCCCAAAACCAATTGTTAATTCAAGACTTTTTTATTTTTAATGTGGTACTGGGGATTGAACCAGGGGGACTCTACCACTGAACTACATCCCCAGCCCTTTTATTTATTTATTTATTTTAATTTTGAGATAGAGACCACATGTGGTGGTACATGTCTGTAATCCCTATAACTCAGGAGACTGAGGCAGGAAGATCTCAAGCTCAAGATCAGCCTCAACAATTTAGTTATACCCTATCTCAAAAAGGACTGGGGGTGTGGCTCAGGGTGAAGTGCTCCTAAATTCAATCCCAAGGACCAAGCCCAAAAGCAAATAAATTTTGAGATAGGGTCACACTAAGTTACCTAGGATAGTATCAGACTCACAATGTTCCTGACTCAGTCTCCCAAATAGCTGAGATTGTAAGTGTGCACCATTGCCCCCAGGTTTAGTGGAAGGCTTTTTACTTGGCTCTTGGACTCAGCTGCAGCAAAGCCCAAACTGGATTCCCCCTGGTGGAGGGGCAGGGGCAGAGTGGAAAGGAAGATCTCAGAGATCCCATGGGAAGGCAAGAGGTCCTGGATCTGGAGGGGAATTTCCAGGGCAGGAAGACCTGTGCAGTGAGAAAGAATGGTTGGACACAAGCAGCCTGTACAAGGGGGGAGCAAGGATGAAACACAGCACCCCATCAGCTCAGCGAACCTAGGCCTGGGACTGCAGCCGCCCAAGCACACTTTTTTCTAATATGCTCATAGCCTTTAGAGGTCACCAGGATCTCTGATTCACATCCCCTCTATCAGAATGGATCCCTGGCTGGCCAAGGTGGTGGATGCAATGTAGACTATTGTAGGGCCCCTTGGGCCAAAGAGGGAGGGCATAAGGGTGCTGCCCACTGGGAGTGCCAGCCTTGGCCCTGGACTCCTTTCCTCCCCAGGCCTGGTGCCTGCTAGGTACCAGTTTTCCTAGGGACTCTTCCCCCACATTGTCCCCATTCTTCTGAGAACCACTTACACCTGCTCTAGGCTCCTGTCTCTCTGATGCTAGCCCCTGGCCCACACAGAGCCCCACTGAAGCAGCCTTAACCTATATGGGGCTGCTACACCTGTTTGGCCACAGTGGGCCAGGGCCACTCTCCAGGGCCTCTGACCCTGCTTGAGTCCTAGTGAGCCTTGTGTCCGCTTTGACCTCATAATGTGCATGCAGCATGTTCCAGGGCCAGCAGCTAGCAAGGCCCCACATGCATGAGCCAGAGCCCTGGCACTTCCTCCCTCTGGTGGGGTATGTGGACTAGGGCCAGACCATCCACTTGAGTCCCCATGCTGGAATCCAGCCCACCTCATCATTGATAACAGGAACCATGGCCATATTGGAGGTGACTATCCCCTGCCCATGTCAGGGCTGACCACAGGCAGGCCTTGAGATGGATTCCAAAGCTATGTCCACCCCCAGACCACCTTGGCCAGCACAGAAGGTCCCGGGGGGGGGGGGTATTTTTCAGAACAGCTAAGACTACAGACAGGTGCCTCTGCCAGCCTCCTGGCATTGGGCAACCCCAGGCCACCAGACAGTCATCCATGACTGATCCCAACACTCATTCTGGGCCTGGGCTTCCTCCCTCTCCTCCCGTTCCTCCATTCTGAGGCTCAGAGTTACTCTGACCGCCTGACAGACTGACCAAGGGCTCGGGATGGAGCTTTGTGTTTGGTGCCTCCTTTCTTCTAGGGGCTCAAAGCATTTTTATAAGCATTAATCTCCTTCATCCTCCTGGCTGTTGTCTTGTTTGCGCTTTATATTGTGTTATTAGCTGAGGTGTTGTGTTTAATCCGCAGCATCCAGCGAGGGGAAATTCCCCAGGCCAGCCATGGAGGAGACAGGATGCAATCCTGACCCGTGGCTGAGACCTGAAGGCAGGTCCCACCTGGACTTGCCCCAGATCCTCTTTTCCAAGGGGCAGCAGGGCAGGTGTCCCACGAAGACCACCAGGAAGTTGTAAGGCTCTGAACCAGGGGCAGTAAGGGCAGGACACTCCCCAGGAAGCCAGGGAGCCCAGGCTGCTGTGTGACCTTGGGGAAGTCACTGTACCTTTAAGCCCTGGCTTTACGAAAACAGAACAGGGCTGATGGGACTCTCCCAAACATAAAACCAGAGTCTGTGGAAGTGCTTTGTAAACCCTAAAATGCTGCTGTTCTACTGTCCCCTCCTCTATGGCATGGGGTAGTGGATAGACAAGATGACCCCGTATGGATGCCCAGCCCAGACATCTCACCCTGATTCTGCTTCTAAGATGCAAGGAACTTGTTCCTTCTTCTGATACCTGCCCTGAGCCTGAGCCCATTGGCCCAGGAGAGCAGAAGAGAGGGTGACAGAGGAAGGTGGCTTAGAAATCATGGCCCAGGGAGCCATTTGTTCTCGTATGTCTCTGGAAGGATGGCCAGAGCTGAAGGAGCTCCATCCAGAGCCCCATTCCAGGGACAACCTGGGTTATTCATTCCCTGTGGCCACAGGCTGGCCTTCAAGAACAGTGTCAGCCCTATATTCCCATCAGCCTCCAGTGCCACACTGCTCGGCCTGTGGTTCCTCCAGAGGAACGGACCCTTCCTCAGCACACAAGCTCTTACCGTCTGCTCACTAAGCCTTACCTCTAGGTGCTGATCTGTGGGAAGGCCACACCTCTCCACAGGGCTTACCCCATCCCTTCTGGCAGAAGAGACAGCACCTTGTACCCAAATAATAATAATATAGGTCCCTAATCGATTATCCATAATTCCAAACTCCCCCAAACTCTGAAAAATCCAAAGATTTTTCATGACTTATTTAGTAAAACCTGGCCTAATCAGATACCAGATTACCCTCAGACTTTATTATCCCCACTTAGGGTGAATATTCACACTTTAGTGAGGAAATGTTAATGTGTTTGGTGGTGGGCACTGTCCCAGACCCCACTGGATGATACATGATATTAGAACACATGTAATCTTACCTTTCTAAAAATCTAGAAACGGGTACATTCTGAAATAGGTGTCAGGCTTCTGTTTAAGACAGTGCTGAGGGCTGGCATAGTTGTGTCCTAGACACCGCTAAGCACTTAGCAGGCTTCAGCTCACGCTGTGCCAACAACTCTATTTCCACATCACAGGTGAAGGGACTGAAGCCCAGGAATATTAAGGAACCTTGTCAAAGTCACATAGTTAATGAAGGGGCATTGCCAGATTTGAACTCAGGTAGTTGGGGACATTGGAACCCCCAGGCCTTGCCCTTTCCTGCCTATCGGGGCCTCTGGTGTCCCCACGCTGTCTCCCAGGAGCCCAGAGCCTGCTCAGGTTGAATTTGTCCAGCCCATCAGGGAGGAGCATACACGAAATGAAGTTCCCATGGAAAGTTTTCAGACTTCACTGGATTGGAACCAGATGACCCTGTGCAAACAGACCCCACCAGCAGACACGGGGGGCTGGGCGGGAGCTGTGTTCTCCTTGCATGTTCCCAGCCTGTCCCCAGGAGGGAAACTGCCCTGGGGGTGCAGACAGGCCAGTGGGGCAAGGAGCCCAGGGACCAGGACTGTAGCCGGGCAGGGCTCAAGGATGGGAAAGGGCGGGAGAAAACTTCCCTGTTCTCGTTCCCAATACTTTCACTGGCTCTGTTTTCCAGTTTCTGAAGATGAACAGAGGACTTTGGGGGAGTATCTCCCAACTCTGCTGTTTTCCCTCTGTTTATCCATTTATTTGTTCTCTCCACAATCCATTCCACACTCGGCCACACAGATGTGCAACACCTCCTGAGCTGAACGCACCACGGGCTGTGCTGTGACCTGCTGCCACAGTCTCCCCTGACCTAGAAATTAAAGCCACTCTGCTCCTACATGGGCAAGATCATCAGGGAAATTTGAGCCTAAACTGGGTTTTATATGATTTTGAGAAATTATTAATTTTGTTAGCAGATGCTAAGATTCGGCATTGTACTTACGTTTTAAAGAAATTTTATTAGACTGGAGATAAAAACTCAAGTATTTATGGATAAAATATTATGATGTCTCAGGCTGTTTTAAAAGTAAGAAAGGTAGGGAAATGTTGATGAGCCTTGAAGCTGAGTGATGGGCTCACGGGGGTCTTAGAGTCTCTTTTCCTTCTCTTGTGTATGTTTTAATTTTTCACCATTTGATTTGCAAGTAGAGACAGGATGTGTGAGTTTCTAGAGAGCTCATGGGACCCCCCCTTGACCTCACCTTGGGGGTCCATGTGCTCAAGGTGTGCACAAGGTGATGCAGATGAGAGATGAGTGACAGGCACAGAGTGGCCCTGGGTCCAGATAAGCCACACAGGAGGATGAGCAGCCTCAGGCCTCTGGCTCAGATGATGGCCCCTCAGCTTATATAAGAGATAACTGCCCGCTGTCTTTAATCCCCAAATCCAACCAGTCACCAGTTCCATTTCTTGTCCCTCCAAAATCTCTCTCAAATCTACTTACCTTGCCCTGTCCCCTCAGTCACCCGTTTGTCCTACCATGTCTCACCCCACCTACTCCAGCAGCCCCTGGTGGATGCCCAGGCCCCTGTCTCCATAAGTCCTCCCTACACCACCCACTCTGCTCACCCCAGGCCTTCAGTAGCAGGCAGGGACACTGAGGACAACTGAGGACACACTTGGCACTTGAGGGCTTTTGAGGTGAACAGACCTGGCCCAGCCCCCAGGTATCCAGGCTGGGACACTGGAACAGAGAGCAGGCTCTAGGGATGGCCCCACCTGGGCATCATGCTCTTAGACCACAGATCTTGAGCGGCACTTTGCCTTGGATTTAGGGATCTGTGTTGGATGTCTTCCAGGGGAGTCCTGGCTGGGTATTGGTTGCTGACCCTTACTCTCCTGGCCACCCGGAGAGGTCACTGTGGTCACAGCTGCCACTGCAAACAAGGTTTCTGAGGGTCCAATCCCAGACAACTGCAGAGACGGCAATAGTGTCCTGGGGGAAGGGGTGCTTGGCTCCTCTCAGATTCCAGAGCCAGGAACTACAGCTGGACAGCCAGCAGCTGGACTGCAGGGAAGAATACCACCCTTCCCCCACCTCCAGATAAGTGTCCAGAGCTGATTCCCCCAGCAGCGGGGAGAACCCTAAAGGACTGAGCAGGCAAACCTGCTTCTCCTGGAGCCCGGCCACCAGCCCAAGTCTGGATAATTGGCAAGGCATTCCTATTGATCCCATCAATCTCCACCCCAGCCTTAATAAAGAAAGGGCCTCTCCATGTCTCCCCAGTCGCCACACACAGCCTGGGCAGCCCCACAGGGCCAAAGGCCCAGTGACTTGATTTTCCCAGGCCCCTCCCACCAAGAGCAGGGCCCAGGAGGCAGCTTCTCAGTCACGAATCAGCTTGTGAGGCCGGCTCTGAGCCTGGGCCTGCTGCCAGGGGTGTGAGGCAGGGGGAGCCGGGTTCAGACACCATCCCCAGCGCCTCTGGCTCATGGCTCACTGTCCTTGGCCATGCCTCTTCTCCACCTCCAAGTCACCCTTGGGCCTCGGGGCCCAGCTCAGGGCTTATGGCCCAGCTCAGGGCCCTGCCTGCTTCTACTCTGAGGCCCCAAAGGACCAATTAGCCGAGGCCTAGCTCCTGAAGATGGAGGATGGAGCAGGAGGTGTCGGCTGATGAAGGAAAGGGTGGCCTGCACCTGGGATGGAGAGCTGCCAGGACTGTGTGCAGGCAGCTGTGGCTGTCTAGATGTGGCTCCTGATGTCCAGGGATGACTGGGGACAGTTTCAGGGGTTCTGGCCGTCCTGCCACCAGTCCAGCCTGCAGCATGGATGGGCCTGTTCCAGCTGAGCTCCAGAGTCCCAGCCAAGGACAAGCCAGCCCTGCCTGTTCCTCCCAGGCTCTCCCAGAGACCACCCACGTGGGCTCTATCTGCTTGGATTAGTCTCCACATCTCCAGTTCAGCGCACAAACCACTGTCTCCGAGCTGTTCCTGCCTTTCTCTCTGGACTGCTAAGCCCCACACAGCTGACCCTGGCAGGCATCAAGGCCACAGGGAGAGAGGTTCAAGGATGGCTTGGGACAGAGGAGGGGGGCCTCATGCTGGGGCAGCCTCCAACTGGACTGGCATCTGAGGACACAGGCCTCTGAGAGGAGCCCAGGCTTGAACTGGAGGAAAGAGGGACTGCAGCTAACACTAGCTTCATCCTGGTCTTCATCTCCCTTAGCTCTGTCCCAGTGACACTACTTGCTGCCCCTCTCACAAGACCAGGGGTTCCTCTCTTGAACCATAGCTTGGGCTGGTCTTTTTCTTGAGGGTACCCTGCCAGTCTACATTCTGCTTGCCCTCACCACCCAGGGCCTTGGCTCTGCAGGGGCACACAACGCATAATTCGGGAACATGCATCTCTCTGCCTCAGGCCCTGGTCCCCAGTGCACAATGGTCAGGACCACAGGCCCTACCATCGGACAGTCCCAGATCCAAATTCTAGCTCCACTCCTTCCTAGCTGGGTGACCTCAGGCAAGAAACTAAAGCTGAGTTGTCTCATCTATAAAATGGAAATAATAGTGGCCACTTCGCAGGTTGTGTTTTAACAAGGACTAAATGAGAAATGTGTGACTTGCTTCGTCCGGGCCTTGGTGCATGGTAAAGCTCAGTGAGGACAGTGATTATTCAATGCTGCCATGATGGTGGCCATAGTCATTGCCCACAGCATCATCTCTGAAAAGTTCTCTGAGGACAGAGGCAGGTCTTTTTGTGTTTTCTATATTCTTTCCCCACCTGCTCCACCCCTGCGTTCCTGCCAGTGTTGTACGTGACCAGAAAGAAGCCCAATAAGAATTTGGTTCAAAGGAAAAGAAATGCCTCCGCAGCCCCTGGGCAGAAGGCAGAAGCGTTATCACTTTCCCAGGAGTGGACATAACTGAAATTGAGATGATTCTGTGTTGCCGCCCTGACCCCAGCCTGCCATCCAACGTCCTTCTGAGGAAGCAAAACTCACTGGCTTCCTAGAAAGAAGGATGCAGCTCTGTGGGGCCACACAGTTGCCAAGGGCTTATCTGTGCTGGGAACAGCGAGCCCCAAAGATTCCTGGCTATTCCTCCTAGCAAAGGTAGCATTTTGCTTCCTATCCACGGAGAACCCACTCCATATGCCAGGCCATTGCTAACTGTGTTAGTCCTGAGAGAAGTTTGGAAATGGGGCTATATAAAAAGCCCTGCTTCAAGGCTGTCAGAATAGTTAATGAGATAATAGAGGTGGGTATTCAACAGCTCTGTCCCTGACCCCTGGCATGTGCCATCCCTCTACTGGTTGGAGGCAAAGAAGCATTGGGAAGGAAGGACCTGGTCAGAGAAGAGAGGTCTCTCCAATCTCAGACTGTTGCTACCTTCCTGCCCTTCCTGTAGAAGGTGGCTCAGGGCCTGGTGCTGTGCAACGGGACTGAGAAGGTCTACCCCTTGTGTTGGGCAGGGGTGGCACCTGGGGACTTCAGGACAGGGTTCTGGCTGCTGTAGCTCCCTGCCCTTCTCCATGAGCCTCAGCAACCCCTGGGCTGTACCTGAATGCTGCACTTAGAGAATACTGATCACCAGTGACCTGGCTGCTTGAAAACCCCCTTCAGCCATCCCAAGTCACCCTGAATCTTTTCCCAGCCGAGCCACGGCCCAGCTGCCCCCTCTGAACCTTCCACAATGGAGTCAGAGCAGGCGCCATTTCCTCAGGGCTGCTGAAATTCTGAGCTGTAAGTTTCTTCTGGTTTATCTAGAGGAAGGAAAGTAACGTCATGAGGTAAACCGCACAGCCTGACACCACCAGCCTGGGTGCCCCAGCGATGTTTGCTTTTCAACAAAAGTCACTCGTGTGCTTGGAGGGACAGGGAGCCTGGGGCATTCTGGTTAGAGAGTCGCTGGGGAAGACACGGGATTTTCAACATGGAACCCCAAGGAGAAAAGGTCACCCACAGTGGATGAACGTCAGAGGCCAGGCAGGGAGGGCAGCTGTGCTGTGGGAGCCACATCCTTCCATGTGGAAGGTCAGTCTGCTGGCTGCTCACGAGGTCTTAGGCTGGGCACCTGCGGTATTCCAGACCACATTTACCGTGGTGAACATAATACTTCCAAGGAATAATAATATCAACAATACCTACCATTTATGTGTCTCTGTTACCCTTTCACCTCTTCCACGTGACCCCATGAGATGGCATCTCTTGAGGTGCACCGTCCCCATGGATTGATGGTGGGGGTGGTGAGTGCTGGTGGCTCCCTGGTCTGTACTTCTAACTCTAACTACAAAGCTTTTTTGCCAACAGGCTGGACATCTATCTGCCTGAGGTCCGTGTGAATGGTTCCCTGGTTCAAGCCCCAACTCCCACCTACTAGCTGTGACCCTGGAGAAGCCCCCTGGGCTAGGTTTCTTCATCTGCCAATGCCCTATGGGTAAGAGGTTGCAGAAGATGAACTTTGGTCCCTGTATAATTTCATATTCTTGGAAGTGCTTTGAAAAGGCTTCTCTGGAGAAATTGGCTCCGCAGTGGGCTGGCTGAGGAGGAGCTCTGTCTGACAGGAAAGGGTGGCAGTGGCAGGTGGAGTGGTGGCTATCTTCTGTGTAGTGGGGACAGCTTGACTGAGGGCAGAGAGAGCTGTCTGGGAGGCTGGGTGGACAGCATTGTCCTCAAGACTCCTGGAGTCTCCACACCCCCATTCCATGCTTTGGGGGTTGGTGCCTAAAGGAGGTTTTCCCTGTCTGCATATCTGGGTGGGAGCTTGGGGCAAGTGTGATGTGACAAGGGACCCTATAGCCTGAACTCTCCATGTGCACTGCCTGCCCTGGCCCCAGGTCCTCTATCTCAGGGTGGGCCCCCAGACCAGCTTTGACTACTCTGAGGGCCTGCAGGACTGCAGTGCCAACACAGGGGACATGAGGACCCACCTCAGGGGTTGCCTGGCTGAAGACCACCCAGCCCCTCTCACGGGAGCCCAGGCTGGCCCGTCAGCTCCTTTCCTTTATAACAAACACCACATGGGAGAGGCAGTTCCTCCTGCCCCAGAGTGCAGAGTGATATCTAGACCCCCAGCCCAAGTCCCTCGCTTTGCAGGGGACAGCTGGGGCCAGCGAGAGGAAAGGACAGGCCCAGGGCCACACAGCTGAGGGCAGTGCAGGGGCAAGAACCTGGGTCTCCACTTTCACTATGGGGGGCCCTCTCTCCATCACTGCTGGTAGGTTCTGTCTTAATCTATTTTCTGTTGCTAATAACACAATAACAGACTGAATACGTTATAAAAAAAAAGGTTTATTTTGGCTCATGGTTCTGGTCCAAGGTCTAAAGGCTGCCTCTAATGATGGCCTAGTGATGGCCTTCTTGTTGGCAGAGTCCCGAGGCCTCACAAGGTACCACATGGCAAGAGAAGGCGGCACGTGACAGACCTAGCTAACCTGGCTTGTATAAGCAGAACTACTCTAGAGATAGCCCATTAACCAATTAATTCATCAATCTATTGATCATATGAATTGATTAATCCATTCATGAGAATAGAGGCCTGACTCACATTTTTTTTTTTTTTTAGTACCAGGGAATAAACCCAGGGGCACTTAACCACTGAGCCACATCCCCAGCCCTTTTTCACATTTTATTTAGACACAGGGTCTTGCTGAGTTGCTTAGGTCCTCGCCGAATTGCTGAGGCTGGCTTTGAACTCGCGATCCTCCTGCCTTAGCCTCCCAGCCTCCCAGGGAATTATAGGTGTGTGCCACCACACCCAACTAATCACCATTTAAAGGTCCCACCTGGTCACATCTCTTAAAATCTTATAATAGGGATTACATTTTAACATGAGTTTCAGAGGAGGAAAAACACATTGAAATCACAGCATCACCCTAACATGAATTACCCACCAGATCTTCTCAAAGATGCCACCAGCAGCTAGCAGAGGGCAAGTCTGGGGCTGAGGAGCTTTGTATGGGGTGGGCTGGACTAGGGCATGGTCCTAGGAGCCAGAAGCCAGAGGATCCTGTCACACAGAGATGGCCTCTTTTGCCACTTTCCCAGGGCTGACTGGGCTCTTCAGGCATGTGAATTAATCATAAGCAACTGCCTGACCCCAAATTCATCGTTCACTGGGTTGATGTCCCCATGATGCTTTGCTGACTCGTGGCCCAGGATGACACGAAGTCCCAGGGGACAAGCTTGAGATCCTGCTGGCCCAGCCAGATGCTCCCTAATTTCTCTTGCCTGCAATTCAGAATTGGTTCACATCCTCCTGCCTGGTTGCTGGGTCTTTTGGGGGAAAGAGCAGGGACAGTGGGGGGGGTTGGCTGACAGGCAGGGCTGCTTACAGGACCTGCAAGTTTCTCCTCCCTTCTCTGAGCCTAGTGTCCTTGTCTATAAAATGAAAGTTCAGATCAGATGTCTCTGGGCTTGTCCTCAACTCTTCCACTAGGTTCTTCCTCAGCTGTTCTTGGGAAGCCAGGGTAAGCAGGAGCAGGCATGAGTTTGAGGCCTGTGCCCTCTTTGTGCTTCAAGAACTTCTAGAGCTTGGAGCTCACCCACCCTGACATCCCATCCTTGCAGGCCTCACTAGGGCCTAGCTGCCTGACCCTCAGTTCACTCTCTGCATGGAGCATGAAAACCAAAAGGCCTTCCAGATCCTTGAATGCCACTAACCATTTCCCAAGTGAGTGGAGTGAGGCCAAGACCTCTCTTGGCTTATCTAAGACCTCCCAAGGGCTTATCCAAGGCCACATAGCAAAACAGGGACCAGGAGCCTTCCCATTGCTTCCCACTGCCTCATGTTTTCCCCTGAAGGAACCCTCTCACAGGAACCTGGATACGGCCAGGCGAGGAGGACATCCATCAGCTCTTCCTTGCCAGTGTCAACCCTTTAGTTTCTTGACTGTGTAACAGGGACACTACTACCATCTTCCTCAGAGAACTGTTGGGAGCTTAAATAGCTCAATCCCAAAAAGTGCTTAGAGCAAGGTCTCACATGCAAGGTGCCCAGTAATTCCTTCATTCATTCCTTCACTTATTCTGTCTCGCCTGGTTCCAAAAAGATTTGAGATGTCACACAGAGGGAGCCACAGACGTAACAGGCTTGGAGGTAAGCGGAGGATTGAGGGGGAGAGTGCTGGGCTGAGCACGCTGTTGCTCCTAGGCAGAAATTCCTGCCAGGCTCTTCTAAAAGGTAAAGATTTTGGTATTAAATTCTCCTTTTCTGATAAAAAGAAGCCAACCAACTTCTCAGGAGACAAGAAGATTTTTTCTGGTTCAAATTTATGAACGATCTGAAACAATGGGCAGGGTCTCCTGCTCACATTGCCCCTCTTCCTCCAAATCAAACTCTGAAAATCTGGGGTTCTCCTCCCACCTCCAGACCTTGAGGAAGATTGAGAAACTAGGGAAACCAAGAACCACAGCCCACAGAGCAAAGCCTTCCAGGAGACGGGTGCTCAGGGAGCCAGAGATGTCAGCTCTCTGCACCCGTGGAAACTGGGAAAAAGCCATGTCCCTGAGACCAGGAGGGTCTTCCCTGTGAGGGGAGAGGGAGCCTCTTTCTCAGGGGCCACTTCCCAGCAGCCTGAGCTAGTGCCCCAGGGAGGGCAGGGACTGGAAATGGTCACTGAGAAATCCCAGAGTTGCCACATACTTCCCCTTCTCTCCAATGCAGCAGGCACCGAGAGAAAGGTGAGCAAGGTGCTTTGCGCTGAGTCACCTGAAAGACTAGGGGACCCAGCAGGGAAGGGTCTCATTTCTTCTCCTTCAGAACCCCTGGGTAGTGGTGTGGTTCTGGGACCATCTCCATAGACTTCTGGAGAATGTCATCTTCACTGGAGAATGGAGCCTTCAAAGGCCCCCTGTACAGTATGTATACACAAATACACGCACGCTTCCTAGCTCACCACTGCAAGATTAAGGGGACAGCAGGACTCTCCCTTGTCCTGTGAGGCTCTGCCTCATTTTCTAAAGACTCACAGAGTTCCCATTCTCCAGGAGGAAAGCTGGCCCAGTGGCTGGCCTAGCTTTTGGCTGGAGTGGGGCAAAACATGGCCAGCCACGACTCTGGCTCACACCTGAGTCATGAGAACAGTTTGCCAAGAGGGGTTCTGAAGGCAGTGCTAGACATGAGTGTGCAGGAAATCCCCGCTTGTCCCTGGACTCATCCTAGAAAGCCCACATCACTGGGGCAGGGTGGGGGCTGGGGTGGGACACGGTTAGATTTGGAGTTGGAGCACGTGCTGGGGCCAGTGGGTGGATTTACCAGACCCACCCCACCCCGCCCCCGCAGCCCAGTCAATCCTACCATCTCTCACCTGAGTGCAATACATTCCCACTGCCCACAGCTTTGCCTTGCTAATGACACTCCACACCTGAGCTTCTGCTGCTTCCTGAACAACACTCAGATGATACACTCTGAGCCCACCCATAGCTGAGTCTCCCTGGCTCATAGGTTGTCAGGGACTCTCACTGCCCATGGAAACGAGAAGGTGACTAGAATTTGTACCTTGGCCCCACTCTCCCCCCTCCCCCAAGAGAACTCTTTACTTCCAACCCAAAGTCTTGGGCCCTGCAGGCTCCAGGCGCCTCCTCCAGGGGGGCCTCCCTCTCTCTCTCTGCTCCAAGCTAGGCTCTAATCCAGTGCCTGGTGTCTCTGGAAGAAGAAAGAAATCTAGACAAAAAGCCACCCAGGGAAAAGATCACAATGACAGACACAGAGGCTGGAGGGAAGCAGCCGCAAGCCAAGGGATGCCAAGGACCAGCACAACAACCAGAAACTGTGAGCAAGGCGGGCCGTTGCCTCACAGAGCCTCCATTGAGTTTCCCCACGGATGTCCGTGGGAGACGCAGGTTTCTGACACTATGACATCACTAGGATGCTCCAGCAGCTGAAGCAAACCATCTAGTGGACTTTCCAGTTACCAGAATCAATATATTCTCTATTTTACTTCAGCCTGACAATCACTGAGATATTGGATGTAAAATGAATGTAAAATTGTCTGCTGTTAGGAGGACCTCTATAAATGGGAGCTATTGTTATCGACATTGCTGTTGTTTTCATTTCCAACCAGATGGAACAATCCAGAGTAAGGGCCATATCTCTTTCATGTGTCAGAGGCTGGGTTCCCTGGAAAGCAGGCTCTGAGAACAAGAGGCCTTGGGATATCCCTGTGGACAAGAGGCAAGGACACATGATGGGACAGAGGGAAGCTGGGTTTGGATGGGGCCCAATGGCAGCCTCTGACAGTCCTGCCACATTGGGCCAAGATTGTCAGGCCTTCCTGCTTTCACAGCCAGAACCTTGAAGAGGTCCCAGCCCTGAGAAGAGTTGGGATCCTGGGAAAGGCTTCCTTCTGCAGCTGAGACCTCCCTGAAGAGGCAAGTGGCAAGTGCCCACCACACTGTGCACACCTGGCACCTAATAAATATGCACTACTGAAAACATCACTCATTCACTCAAAACCCAAGGTTGACGGGGGCAAAGTCAGGAGGCCACAGAGGTCTGAGTTGCAGGAGCCATTCAAGAATGGTGTCCTGGTGGTGACTGAGGGTGGGGAGGGATGAGAGAGCAGGGAAATACCCTGACAGGGCTGGAGAGGAGGTAGCCAGGTTGGGTGTGGTGGGGCCTGGCCTTGTCCAGTGACTGGCCCTGAAGAGGTCCCAGTGGGAAGGTGCTACAGCCGAGTGGGTGCTTCTCCTTAGAAAGGCAGGCTCCTGGGGCTATCAAATTTCTCTTCCTTTCCTGACAACTTCTTTGTGTGCAGGGTGGAGGCTGCAGGCTGGCTAGCCCTTTTAGAGTCTCCTTTTGTGGGGGATCTTCTACCTCCCTGGGAAGCTCTTCCTTCAGCTCTGGTGCCCCCCCATATCCCAGCCCCAAATGAGGGCCTCTTGTCAACACTCCACAGACTCAGGACCCACATCTGTGCCAAACCCGACCCTGGCCAGTCCAGCCCCTGGCCCAGCCCTACCACAAAGCAGGTCCCCTCTTATCAGCTGAGAAACCAATACTCGGAGAGAGGAAGCTAGTTGTTCAAAGTTGACAGTCGGTGGTTGAGCCAGGAAGCGGGACCCACTTCTCCCTCCTCAGCCTTCCCCTGCACAGTGCAGACCTCTCCTCGAGCCCCCTCCTCTGTCTAAGGGTGGCCAGCCCCTCTGTCTGCATCTGGCTTCACGCACAGGGCTGTCCCCCCCACATGGTGTCTAAGTGCTGGGCCTGCCAGAGAAAGCCACAAGGACTGGAGTGTGGACCTGGCCCAGGATGAAGTGGGGCCTGTTACCCCTCCCAGAGCTTCCCCAGGAAGTGGGGGAGCAGCCAGAAGGGCTCCCTGAGGCCACGTGGTCCTATCCTTCTCCAATCACAGGTAAATGGAGAGTTGTGTCCCCAAGGTGAGGAGGACACACAGTGAGTTGTCCACGGGGACAGAACAAATTTCACTAAAATTGTTCTCACCAAATTTACATGGAGCCCCCGTAGAACTATTTTTTAAAAAAAATATTTTAGGTCCAAATGGTCTTAACAGAGCACGACACAAAAACAGGCTTTATTACCTTGACTAGACCATAAACTTCTCAATGGCAGGTGGAGGGAGCTGGTGGCGGGAAGCCAAATCACTTCATTTGTGCCTCCTTTAGTTCATTCATTTATTTTATTTTATTTTTACCAGTACTGTGATTAAGCCGGTGACCTCCACGAGGACCATATTGTTCTGTGGGGGTTGGATGTGACAAGGTTCTGAGATGGGGATGTTGGGAAGGGATTGGATCATGGGGGCTCTGACCTCATCCATGAATCCTCTGAAGGATTCAGAGCTGATGGCATTATTGGGAGGTGGTGGAAACTGTAGGAGGTGGGACCTCTGCTAGTGGGGATGTGCCCTTGGGGACTATACCTTGTCCTTGGCTCTTTCCTGTCTCTCCTTGCTTCCTGGCTGCAATGAGTTGAGAAGCTTTCTTCTGCCATGCTGTTCTGCCTCACCTTAGGACCAGAGCAATGGGGTCAGCCAGTCATGGACTAAAACCTCTGAAACTATGAGCCAAAATGACTCTTTCCTCCTATAAGTTGTTCTTCCCCAGACTAGGAGCTGGGAAAGCTGGGCCAGCTGCCTGGAAGGGGGAGAAGGGCAAGGGGGAGAGAGGAGAAGGCAGGGAAGGCCCAGGCTGTGAGAGGCCCAGGCCTGGGGCCTCGTGGCCAGGGCCTTACAAGGGTAAGGCAGGTGGGAACTCTCCAACAGAGGAGCAATTGCAGGGCATCCTAAACACCATCTGTCCTCCCATCCATCCTGCAGCCAAGACCTCCTCCAGAAGGACAAAACAGAGAAGGGACAGATGCCAAACCTGGGTCATCACAGGGTGGCACACTCCAAGGCTGAGGGGCCCCTCAGAACCTAAGCCCCTCCTCATCCCCTCTCCAGTCACCCTGTAGGTGCTATGCACGTGGTGTGGGGTTTCACACTGATCTTGCCCAGACCTTAAAGGGCTGGAAGACCCAGGTGGCGATCTCTGATTTATTCCTTTCTATATCTCTCTGAGAAAATTATATTGTCCTTACTTTCCACCAGAGGCTTCTGGTGAATAATTCTCATGAGACCCCACCCCCAACAGTTAATGGTTAAGTATTTGAAGGTCTAGTTTTGCAGGAGACCATGATCCTCTGGCTCTACCTGGCTCTGCCACACCATCTGGGGAGTGCTGGGCTCACCCAGACCCTCACCAAGTACTTGAGCACTGTATGGGGAGTGATGGCCATGTCCAGGCTCTGGGCTTCATAGATCCAGGTTCAAGTCCTGATGTGACCCTTACCACCTCTGTTACCTTTGGGAAGTTAAGGTCTTGGGGCTTCAGTTTCTTCCTCTGTAAAGCAGAGGTTTGCGCTGGACAAATGTCAGCTGCACCATCAGTATAACATTCTTCCGAGCCCCTGGACGGCAGTCCTCTCTGATCAAGCCCCGTCTGCTGAAGGCATCCCTCACCCTTCCTGCCCTCTTTCCCCTCCTCTGCTCTGTGATAAGGGTTTTTAAAAAACAGTCCAAGCTCAGCCTGACTTTTCCTGCAGGTCCTGTCCCCTGAGGAGTGAGGGTCCTACCCCTGAGAATGGGAACCTTAACAGGGACCCTGAAAGGGGAAGTTACCATACAGGGCCCTGAAAGGGGCCTTTGGGACTAGGACCATGTCCAGAAATGGGCCAGACGGAGGTGTGTGGTAGTGCCTGGTTGCTTAGTTTCCAGTTTAAGTGAGGAAGTGCAGAGGCCACCAGCCTAACTGCAGGTGTAGGACCTCAGCCTTTCTGTGCACCTCTGCCTTGGATCAGTGTCTGGATCACATTCCTGGATCTTAAGGCATGGCAGGTCACCACATGGATGCTTCCCATTCCTTCTCCTTCCTGTTCCTCTGTCAGGGCTGTGGGCATCTGGGCCCTGGATGGAGCCCGCCCCCTTCTCTCTCCCTTCCCTTTTCTGCCCCTGGGATCTGCTCAGCCTCTGAGCAGCAACCAGCCCTGTGGCACTGGGTGGTCCTGGGCTGCAGGCACTGTAGGACTCAGGTGGCCTGCGTCATAGCCTGCCCTTTGCTAACCCCATGAGGCCTCACATCATTACCCATTTTATAGAAGATGCCGGATTTGCCAAAGTCCACGCTGAGGAGAAGTTCCCAGCATTTCATTCTCTTTAATCCCTGACCTCAGGAGCAAGGCCTTCAGCTTCCCCTGAGCTGGGGACAGGGTTCCTCTCTGGTCTGTATCAGGCTATTCACCTTATTTAAAAGAAAAGCTGCCACCTTTTTGAGGTCTTCTGGCCAGCTGGGCCACCTCTCCTCTCCAAGTCACCGTCTCTACTGGCTTCCAACCCTGGCCCCACTCTTCTTGGCAATACTCAAGTAGCTTCTTTGCCTCCACCTGGAGAGCTTTTCACACCAACTTGGGCAGCCCCTCCAGCACCCTGGCCTCAACTTTCATAACTTCTGCAATTGCATGGCCTTTCAACTTTCCTTTGGCAAGCCACACACTCCTGGCTGAAATCTGACCCTTAGTCCCACTTGGAAAACTCCATTCTCAAAATCCCCTTCAGATGGCACCTGCCTCTGCATCTACCTCTCCCTGTGCCCTACAGGAACTCCTCCTCCTTCCTCCCAGTGTCTCCTCTTTCCCCTGCTCTGTGCCCCCAGGACTTGCCACTCTGCTAAACTCAGGTACATCTACCTTTCTACAATGCCAGCATCTGACCAAGACAATGAATGAGGGCATGCTCCATGCACTCATGCGTGCACTCTCTCTCTCTCTCTCTCTCTCTCTCTCTCTCTATATATATATATATATATATATATATATATATATACACCAATTCAAACATTATATTATAAAAATACACCCTCCTCAAATAGAGTAGACTCAAAGAAAGCAAGAATGGCTTAATACTGCTGAACTGTGTACAATAATTCATATAAATAGGTCAAAGGAGGAAAAACAACCTCTCTAGATAGAAGCCTCAAGAGCATATTTTTAAAAGTCCAACATACATATGTACATACTTTCTTTTAAAAAATTTCTTAGATCATAATAGCAGGATTCTTCTTTAACATGATTAAAGAAAAATCTATGTCAAACCAATAAGCAGCACCACACAGGATACTGACACACCCGGACACAGCTATTAAAGTCAGGCACAAGAAGATGATGCTGATGTTGGCCACTATTATATAACAATGTTCTGGGATTGACAGCCAATGCAACTGGTTAGAGGAAACTGCCTAGAGGCAATGGCACCCCAGTAGCAATAAGTTACCAAACATCTAGGTCTTAGTTTAGTTTTCTTTTAGGGGAGACTAAAAATAACCAGAGCTTAGAGACATTGTTGACCCCAGGGCTGGAACAGGGAAAGTATACAATGAGATTGAAACATCTTTTTTTGTGCCAGAAAGTGAGGAGATACTTAAAGAAGGATGGAGACGCCAAATGACATAGGAGTCTGCCTGAAGCAGCTCCCACTGGCTAAGTCTGGGACAATTTGGGCATCAAAATAAATAATTATAGTAACAAATTATAGTCCTTTGGCTAAAATAGTCATCCATGAGTAATATGGACAAAAATGAAGAAAGTAAGGAAGGAAGGAAAAGAGGAAGGAGGAAGGAAGGAAGGCATTCCTTACAACGAAATGCCAGAAAATAATGTAGGATGAGTGACAACCCTCATAGTGGTGGTCAAAGCTGGAGTCACCAAAGGATGCGAAGACTGGTGGGCAGAGATTTGATGAGGGACAGAGCATTGGTGTGGCCCTGCAGTATCCCTTCACCACCTACTTACCAAGTACAAAGGGAAAGTCGGTGATTGTACAGTGGAGAAACTGGCAGACACCAAACTGACCTGGTGTCAAGGTGCACATCACGTGGTGGCAGTCCAGTAACACACGCCTGGATGTGAGGCCCTGGGAAGAGCATAGTGTCTTTCTATGGTATTCTTGCCAAGAATGCATGCCTTGAGAGTGGACAGGGAGAAACCATTCACAGCCTTGGGTTGGGGGACATCTAATGACAGAACGAATGGCCTGTGCTCTAAGATTGTCAAAGTCACAGACAGAGAACGATTGAGAATCTGTTCCAGATTGAAGGAAACTAATGAGGCGTGACAGCTTACTGCACGTCAGAACCCTGACCAGGATCCTGGACCGAAGGCAAATGAGGCATCACTGGGACAGCTGGAGAAATTTGCATGAAGTCCATGGATTGGATAATGGTGTTAAATTAATTTTGATTTCCTAATTTGGAGAGTTGGATGAAAAACTGGGAGTATTTAGGGATCACAACAAAGGTCTTTCTCTGCCTCTGTTTCTGTGTCTCCATGTCTGTCTCTCCCAGCCCCCCAGTCATCAGTCGAGACATACAATCTTCTCACTATTATGTGTAATTATAATGCACCAATTTAAAAAATTTAAAAATTAATAAAAATAAAAGGCATAGCATCTTATGCCCATTTCCTTAACAACGTGCCTGCTGCTTCACAAAGAAACTTCCAGAGAAAGAACCCAGCCCAAGGGAACAAGAAACTCAGCTCTCCTTTTCTCTACTTATGCCAGGCCTTTGTCAAGGACTTTAACAAGGAGTTTCATAGGAATCTTTGGTAACCGAGAAAGAGCAATGAAGGAACCCCTCTGGGTGAGAGGTGCTTCCGGGTCTCTCTCCTGTGGTGTCAGTCAAGTCCCCTCTCTCCTTGGGGAAACACATCTCAGGTGATAGCAACATGAAGGAGCTGCCTTAAACCAATGGCAAAGACAAAGTTTCAGGAATTCAGTGAGCTGATTGATTGGTAGCTTGAAATCAGCCAGGGTGGAAGGACACTATGGAAATTTTCAAATGCTATACATCAGATTGTTGTTGTTGTTGTTGTTGTGTGTGTACTTGTGAGTGTTATTATTGTTGTTTTAAGAGCTGGTTATGAAACATTCACCAGCACACCACTGAACACCAGTGGCCCTCATTCTGTGCTCTGGCTCCTGGGGAGTGGGGCTGAGCAGCAGGACAAGTTCCTGGAGTTGTGCCACATGGCAGCTCTGGTGGGGATGCTCTCAGGCTGGGTTGCTGCTGAATACCTCTGCAGTTGGCTACCTTAATCAATTAACTTTATTCTATGTACTTAGAATGGTGCCTTATTGTGTGAATAAGTACAACCTATCTTCAAATTATTACCTCTGGGATGCTTTGTTCAAAAAAGTTATCACATAAAATATATGCATGTATGAAAATGTCATAGTGAAACCCATTAATTTTTACAATTAATTGGAGTTAATATTTATAATTAAAAAATAATCATGGTATTCACATGGCAGACTACCAAGGAGCCAGTCACAAGCACTAGGGGCTCCTGACTGTCTCCAGGAAGCAAGTGGCCTCCTTCAGACCAGGTGTATCGGGACTGTCTTGTGCACTGAGCCCTTGATGGGGTCCGCAGCCTGGTACCTGCCTGCCCCCACATCTCCTGTCTTGTGGCCTCATGTTTCGCCCCCCTCTTGGATGCTCCTATAAGAATTGCTTGGGAGTCTGGCCTTGGTTCACTGCAGCCTGAATGTGACCCCATATAAGGTGACCAGAGGGGTCAGAGGAATGAAGAGGAAAAAGAGAACCTGTTCCCTGAACGCTAGAGCAACGGGGCTGCTCTGGGTCTCAACTCCCTGCTCCTTTGTGCTCTGTGCCTCCATCTCCTGCTGCCACCCTCTTTTCAGGTCCCTTGGAGTCACCTTCTGCTGGACTGGGCATGGGCTGCCCTGAACACTCTTCCTGGGGGCAGTGCAGTGGAGAGGGAAGAATCTAGGAAACAGGAGGTGAGGTGCTCCCTCTGAGTCTCTTACCAGCCAGCCCCTTGTGGACCCTGGCTGGCCCAAAGACCATATCCTAATTGTACCCTGGGAGGTGAAGGTGAAGAGCCAGGGCTGCAATAAATTCTAGGAATACTAGGTTGGCTCTTATCCATTCTGCTCTCTTCTGACTTAACTTCTGTCTGTGCCTTGGTTTTCCCATATGTGAAATGGAACTAATCACCCTCAAAACACCCCTGCAAGGTACTAATTACTGTCTGTAAGAGGCTTTGAGATCCTTGGATAGAATAGAACAGTTCTAATAATGGATAATAACACTCTGTCCTTCTCCAAGGCCTTTCATCCGTGGATCTCAAAGTCTTTTACAAACCTTAATTAATTCTCACAACACCCTGGTGCAGGAGGCTGATGGTCATTAGCCCCATTTTACTGGTGGGGAAACTGAGAGAAGCCAGGAGACTGGCTTGAGGTCACACAATAAGTTGGCAGCCCTGTGAGGGTTAGAACTCACAGCCCCCGGCCCCTGGGAGGGGCTCAGATGATACAGGCTTCTGCCCAGCTCAGCGGGGGATGAGGTTGATGGAGTGGCAGCTGCTTCTCCCAGTGCCCCAGGGTTGCTGTCAGAGGGAGTCTCAGCCACAGAGCTCTGGGGAGACTTGGGGAAATAGGAGGAGGCCCACAGGCACGGGGTTTGCTGGCAACTGAGAAAAGAAGTCACATTTATGGGGCACCCAGTGTATGCTGCCCCTGTAAGAGGCACTTCTGTGCTATTTACTCTCATCCCATCTGTGAGGAAGGACCTTTCACGATGAAGAACCCAACTTGTCGAAGGAGCCATCAGTTAATGTCTCCTACTGTGGACCAGACAACGAGCTTAGCCCTCGTTAGCAGTACATACCACTAGCCAACGAGGCAGCCTACACATTATTCCCCATTACTTTAGAGATGGGGAAACTGAGGCACACAGAAGAAAACTGACTTCCTTGATGGTGTGACTGCGGACAAGCCAGTGTTCTTCCCCAGCCCCTGACTCCCTCTAACCTCACGCAGGCAGGTGAGGCCAGATGAGATCATGTCAGGAAGGACTTTGAAGTGCTTGCAGGCAGCAGCTCTGGGTCCTCCCAGGGGAAGATGAAAAGCTTTGTGTCCTGGACTCAGTGTCATCCCACAGGGAAGTTCTCAGAAGAATGGAAACAGCAGGGTCACCCAGGATGACTGGGGATCACCTGGGGACAGGCCTCCAGGGCAGCTTCCCATGTTCTGCCTGTGGAGAAGACCATCCTTCCTGGGACAGAGGTGTGAGTGACAGTCCCCCTGTCCCCACCACCTGTGCAGCACCAGGAGGACCTGAGGTCAGGGCTGCATTATAACTGCTCCCCTGTCCTGGGCCCAGCATTCTAAGGTGATTGACACAGGAGACCTCTGAGGTCCCTGGCCACTCCTACAGTCCCTGATCCCCAAACGTAGAGCCACACACTCCACAGTACTGTTTTTAAAGACTGCCCCTCGGCAAGCTTAAAGAATTTTTTAGAAAGCAAATGCATCCCAGTGACAGTGGCAGGACCTTGAGGACTGGGCAGGGCGTCAGGCAACCCGGCTCTAACCCCTGGCCATCTCTCCAACAAGCTGTGTGGTCTGGACAAGGGCCTTCCTGCACCCTGTCTCAGTTTCCCTGTTGGTAAAAACCACAGTGGAAAACACCAAGGCACTAACTCCCGAGGGGACTTTTGAAGCCCAGGAAAGAAGTGCATGGATGGTAAGGTCAGCTCCTGTCTTGGCCAGGGTGAGAGTGTGCGGAGAATACAGAGCAGAGGAGTGGGGTTAGGAATCTTTTGGAGAAAAATGCTAAAAGCTCCATTAGAATTTTGCTCACAGTTTGCTCAGTCTTGATGGAAGTAATATTTAATATTTGTATAACATTTGACCTAAGTTAGCAAAATACTTTCTCTCCTATGGTATTTTATTCAATCCATTTGTACCCCCAACTTTCAGATAAGAAAATTTGAGGCTCAAAAAGATGAAATAATATCTGCAGGAGGTCACATAGGATGGCACAGGGCAAACCTGGGACTCTAACTGAAATCTCAGAGACATTTTCTAGAAAGTCTTGTGCCAACAAGTCCCTCTGAGGGTTGGGAATGTAGTCCCCACATGTGCAGGTGGAGGGTTTGGATCACAGAGCCTACTTACTGGGCCCTTTTCCTTCTCTTGGGGGCCCCCAGAGAGGCAGGCGAGGTCCCTTGAGGTAGGGAGCCTGTCACACAGAAGGACCCTCGGGATGGTGAGACCAGGGTGTGGCCAGCAGTGGGCGGGAGGTGCTGGAGGCTGCTGGCTGGCTGGCTGGGCAGGGCAGGGCAGGGCAGGGCAGGGCAGGGCAGGGCAGGGCAAGGCACTGAGAACAGGGTGACCTGGACAGCCCGACCTGTGATAATTAAGCACAGCACACAGCGGTGGTGGCAGCAGAGGTGGGGAGGCCCCTCTGTGCCTGGGGCCCCCTCCAAGGGGGCCAGAGCTGGCTCCCCTTTGGGCTGCTGCCACTCTGCAGCTTCCAGGAGGCACGTTCTTTCTTTCTCCCAGCAGAGCCTCCCCAGAGCCTGCTCAGACCTGCCCTCCCCACAAAGCGAGGTAGCAACTCCCTGGGGCAGAAAGTGTCTCTTCTGAAAGCAAGACAAGAGTTTAATTAAGCCCTAAATGCGCACAGTTGAGCCTGAAATTAGGGTGGTGGAGGGAGGAGGAGAAGGCAGTTGAGGACAGGGGGGCTTCGGCCCAACCCTGCCCCAGCTGAGCAAAACAACCTGCAGGCAAACATTCACCAAGCCCCAGGGCGGCTCACAAGGCATCTCTGACCTAGAAACAGTTGAATGCCCTCTTTTGCCCCCGTAACTCCTGTTTGGGGATGGGTATAGGGGTTTATGAAGAATTTGGAGAGTGGGAAGAGAAAAATCAGGAAGCAGAGAGGCCACTTCTGAGGGTAGGCTCCCAGGTCCCTGGGGGTGGGGCTTGTGTCCCTCCTGCTGGCCAGTGGCAGGGAAGCTCCGAGGGCCACTGGGCTCAAGGTGAGCCAGTCAGACTGCCTGGGGCTCCTGCTCAGAGCACCACACTGCTCTCCCAGGTGGGCAAAGCTCATTCTACTCTACCAGGAGGAACGCAGTAGCCAGCCCTTATTTGCTCTCCTGGCTTTAGGGACAAAGCAATAAGACTTGCTTTAGCGACCACTGCAGGCATCTGGGCCGTCTGTAGCTTATAGAGGGGTGCTGGCTCACCCCTCTCTGCTGTCCCCAGGTCTCCCCAAACTGAGGCTGAGACATGTAAACCACAGCCTCTTCCTTTACCTGGTAATTGATCCTCTTTTGCCCTGCAACTTGGGTTTGGTCTTAATTTGCCAGGGACTAAAGGCAAGAAGAGACGGGCAGGCGGGCGTGTTATCGCTTGTCTCCGGGCAGAGGCTGTTGGGACAGAGCTCTGGGGTGCGTGTGAAAGTGCATGCGTGTAGCAGAGGGAGGAACAGACTGTACATGGGGGGGTGATTACCCTCCCTTGAGCAGGTGTGTGGGTGGTGGTGGGGCGCTCATTGGACTGAATTCTGCTACTGAATCAGGGGACCCAGGAATGAGAGCAGACAGAGCTGCTGCATGGAGCTGACCCACCTCCTAGTGTCTACTGACTGGGAAACTGCCTGTCCAGCTTAACTCCTCACCCAGTGTTGAGGGCCACCAGCCTGGCAGGCCACCTGATGATCACCTCGCAGAGAGGCTCTGATACTCCTGGGGCCCAGAAGCAAGCTGTAGGTTCTTTGACTTTAAAGAAGCCAAAGTGGGTGACTTTGCTGGTGGCCATGGCAAAGCTATGGGAAGCCACAGCAGTCATGAAGTTGCGTTCACTTGCTCTTCCTGACTTGGGTCTGGTACACCCATGATTTCCCTTCCCCAGACAGACAGGAAATCCCGGTGCAGCTTTCCCATTACTGAAGGAAAGGCACCTTGGAGGGGTGGTGAGAGTACCCCTGCCATCACTGAGTGTGGCCTGCCCTCCCCACTCTGTATCTCCCCTCCGTTGATGCCAGGTCTAGAACAACAAAAGGGGATTCTTTCACAGTCCTGGAGACCAGAAGTCCTAAATCCTCTGGAGGCTCTGTCCAAGTTAGCTCCTTGCTCTTCAGCTCCTGAGGGCTGTGGCCGGCACACTTCAGCTTGTCTGTCTGTGCTCATCTTCCTGTCCCCCTCACCCTTGCCTCAATCTTATAAGGATTTTTGCCACTGAATTTAGGGACCACCTAGAGGATCCAAGATGATCTCGTCTTGAGAGCCCTAGCTTTATTACATCTGTAAAGACCCTTTCTCCAAATAAGGTCAGATCCCCAGGTTCACATATGAATATGAACACATCCTGGGGACCACCATTCAATCTGCTGTACCACCCAGTGGTCAGTCGCCTGCCTCTCTCCAGTGGTGGCAGTTTGACTCCAACCACACCCAAAGAGGTCCGATGTTTTTTAAGTTTTTACTTGGGTGGAGTTGAAATTATACCCAGTAGAAACCTCTGCCCATTGGCCCTAGTTCTGGCCTTCACAGGTGAGTAAATAAACCCTCCATTCTCACTACCTCTGCCTCTGATTATGATGAAAAAACAAAATCCGGAAAAGGATGAACTGGGTAAATTTTTTTTTTTATTTGCAGGGGGCAGGGTACCAGGGATTGAACTCAGAGGCACTCAACCACTGAGCCACATTCTCAGTGCTTTTTTGTATTTTATTTAGAGTCAGAGCCTCACTGAATTGCTTAGGGCCTCACTGTGGCTGAGGCTGGCTTTGAACTCGAGATCCTCCTGCCTCAGCTTTCCGAGCTGCTGGAATTACAGGCACACGCCACCACACCCAGCCTGGCTTCGTCTTGATGTTAGATAAAGTGCACAAGCCCTGGACACCATGGTGGCTCTGTCCCTAGGATCTCATGCCTCAGTTTCCTTACCATAATGCCCGAGGGCTGCAGAATCACTGTTTCATGGGACACTATTGGGTAATGCACCTGGAAATTCACAATTCACACTGGCATTTTAAAGGCTCTGAGAAGAAACACCCTTTTAGCTTAGTATTTTCCAAATGTATTTGAAAAATATTTCTTTTATCAACCACCATCTTTTCTTATCGCCCTGCAGAACTTCTCATTATGTTGGGAAATGCTGGCCTCTGTAGCGCCTGAAGGTTTTTTTCAGCTGTCTGTTGAGTCAAACCAAATGGTTGAGTCCCACAAGGTCGGTTCCCATCTCCAGTATTGTTACCAAGCATTTTGCTGGAGGTAACAAAGTATCCATCAGAAGATGAGGTTCAAGATTCTGGAAATTAGCCAGGTCCAATGCCTGGTGGGGAGGCTGAGGTGGAAGGATTGCAAATTCAAGGCCAGAGCTACTGGCAATTTAGCAAGACTCTGTCTCAAAATAGAAAATCAAAAGGGCTGAGGATGTAGCTCAATGGTAGCAGGTCCCTGGGTTCAATCCCCCAAAACAAACAATCAAACAAGATTCTGGAAATCATTGGCTCCTCCCCCAAACTGCAGAGAGCTAGAACAAGGAAGCTGGAGCCACTGTGGACCCTGCAAGAGGAAGCCAGGGGAGGAAGAAGCATTTCCAAGGCTCTGCTCCCTGGGGACTAGACCTCAACCCCATCCTCAACATAGCCACTCAGCCCTCCCTCCTTAGGTAACACTGCCTATGAACCTGAGTTTTCTGGGAACTTTTTTCTAAATCTTTTTACCTTTGCTGGGGGGATGGGGGGCAGGGAGGGGTGGCATCTCCAGGAAGTTGGATCTTATGAAATGGGAGCAGGAAGAATACCTGGACCTCTGGGGAAAGACTGCTGGGGAGGAAGAGAAGGGTGTGTCCCGAGGGGGAAGGGGAGAGGCTGGGATGACTCATGCATGTGATGGGTGGGGGTGGGCTCCAATCCGGGGTCAAAGAGAGACAGAAATGTTGAAATGAAGGCTGACCCGGAGAGCAAATTGACCCAAACAGGCCTCCAAGTTTATCCTCCCTGTCCCCAAGTGAGATTATGCCTGAGCTATGGCCTTCTCCTGTCCTGAAGGCTCCAGAAGGGGCTGGCCACCCAGCCTTAGATCAGTCTTCATGGAGCAACTGTGACCTCGCTGTCACACAGGGGGTTCTCTGTGCTGTAGATCCAGTTTGGCGCTGTTCATTGAGCACCCGTGTATCAGGCACCATGCCAGATGCTTTCACAGATAGATTATTTAATCCTTACCACCTCTAAAGTTTTACAGGCAAAGGCACCAAAGCCTAGGGAAGTTTAATATCTTGTCAAAAGTTGAGAGGCCAAGGAGGAATTTGATCAGGTCTCTCTGGCTCCCAATCCTAGACCACCATAGCTTCCAATGTCAGTCAGGCAGCCCCTGGGTCCTGATGGTGAGGGAAGTTCTCCCTAGGTCTGTCTGACCTGAGTCTCTCTTACCCTCACCCAAGTTGGAACCAAAGGAAGAACCTCGTAAGGACGGGCTCTGCTCCCAATCCAGCCTGGAGGGGTAGCACCCATCCTCTGGAACAGGTAGCAGTCTTCCAGTTACTGGGGTGGAGAATGTTTGCCCTTCTGTTAATGAAAAGAAATAAAGTGATAATAAATAAATGCCCAACCCAGTGCAGCCATCGGTGTCCCTAACAATAAGGCTCTGTGTTTGCTCTTGGCTGTGGGTTATATATTCATAGGCTATAAGAACTGCACAGGAGCCCCTGGGCATCTCAACCAGGGTGGTGCCCTGAGCATACTTACCAGGGGAGGGGACCCAGCTTTCTGCCTTTCTCCCATAATCCACCCTGGGAAGTGAGGCCCCTGAATGCCAGCTTCCAGATGCCCCATCCACAGAGAGAGAAAAGTGCACAAAGTCCAGGTCCATGGGCAGTGGAAATGGCGTCTTGTACTTGCCATCAGGAAATGAATCTGGCCCCAGCTCTGCCTCTGCCACCCAGATGACTTGAAGCGAGCCCCTCCCCACACCGGGCTTCAGTTTTCATTTATACAATGGTGTATGAGGGCGTTGCACCTAATGAGCTCCTGGGTCCCTTCCAACTCTGACATTAACAGGACCCTTTAGACATGGCTTCCCCTGTTGCTTATGCTTCTCATGCCAAAAATAGTGGGCACAGTGGGCAGTTAGAAGATTGAGAGCTCCAAGAACCCACACTCTTTCTCTACACAGTGACTGACTTCTCTTCCAACCTCGGCTTCCTTTCCTTTCTTTCCCACTTTCTCTAGCTTTCCTGTGTGTGGAATTTCCCAGTTTGCAAGACATTTCCAGAAATATCCCATTTGAGCCTCACCACAACCCTGTGAGATAGGCAGTGCTGTGGGCATCAACCATGTGCCAGATTCTTCCCCAAACCATAAAAACCCTTTCAGGAATAAGGCAGTGTATACGTAAGACAGATGATGTCTATTTCAATACAGAGGCACATGTGCAGACCTCACCATGGCTCTGAGATCCTGGTGTTACTATTGTCAGCATGTCACGAGGGAGGTGAGGCCCAGAGGGGTCCAGGAACTGCCCAGAGTCCTTATCAGGCAACAGAATCAGGACTGAAACCCAGGCCCCTGGCCCTTTCTGCTGCTTTGAGCTAAGCATAGAATCAGCATTCTTTGCCCCACTCTGCAAGTAAGTGATGAAGTTTAGAGATGAAGTGACTTTGTCAAGGTTTTTATATAGCAGCAAGTGGCAGAGCCAGGAGTCAAATCTCTGTCTTTTGCCTCGAAAGCTGGGGCTGTTTCTAAAAACATCACACACAGCTGTGTCAGAAGAAAACCAAAGGACTCCCTTCTATCCTTCCTTCCTTCTTCACTTCCTTCCTTCCAGGAAATCCCCTCCCCTCTCAAGTGCTCACGTGTCTGGACAGGAAATTGCATGCTGTGCTCATTGGTGCAGATATCTGAGCTCCTGCTCCCCAGGCCCTGTGCATCTGAGAAGGCGTGGGGGTGCCCCACAGCAACTAACCCATGGGCTGCCAGCATGGGCAGTGCCAGTCCTACTGTGTGTGTGCTGGACTTGGGGTGCCTGGCCAAGTCTGTGAAAGTCTGCCCTGTCCTTCTGAGCAGACCCCAGACAGATGGAGTGGGGCATCGGTCTCGGACTCTTCCTCTGAAGTGCACTGTCCCTCCCCTCACCTGGCTTCCCCTTCCCCTCCAAGCTCCTCCCTCCCTCCCTCTGGGACAGTGGCAGCAGCCACTATCTCCCAGTCTCCCCTGCAGGCTATTACCATTTCCTTCCTTCTCTACCCTGACACCTGGATGACCAGCTTGAAGCTCGATTTTCATCATTATATCTGTCCCTTAGGATATGAAAGAAAAGAAAAAAAAATCTCCCCCTGGAGGGCAATATTCAAAATTGTTTGGAAAATGTGCTCAAAGCCTAGCCCAGGTCATGTCTTCTCCCCTCTTCTCAAGAATTGGTGGAGGAGTCCCGTTGGCTTCACAGTGTGTGTGTGTGCAGGTAGAGGGTGGCTCTGGGGGTAAATGTACTGAAGCATAAAGCATACCTATCATGTGCACAGCTTGGTGAGTTTTCACAAGTGTGCACACCTGTGCAAGCCTCGTCCAGTTCAGAAATGGAACTAGGTCAGCACAGAGGCCCTCTGGCTCTTCTGTCTCCACCCAATCCTAACTTTATAAGGTCAACCACGTTCTGACATCATAGATTCATTTTGCTTTTAAAACAAAATTCACATAATGGAGCAATATGTATTATAATGTGTCTCGGTCCTTTTGTTCAACTTTCTATTTGCTAACCAGCTATGGAGATGTATGTAGTATATACACATACATATATAATATACATGTATGACCTCAGTCATATACATATGTGTAGGAATATGTGTATATATATATATGCACTTATATATAATTTGTCATGTCCCAATTTTGCTGAAATATTTATTTATTTATTATTAAAAAAAAAGTTGGTGATACTTGGGATTGATCCCAGGGGCTCTCTACCATTGAGCTACATCCCAGCTCTTTTTAGTTTTTGTTTTGAGTCAGGGTCTGAGTAAGTGACACAGGCTGGCCTTGAACATGTGATCCTCCTGTTTCAGCCTCTGAAATTGCTAGGATTTCAGGCATGTGCAACTGTGCCCAGCTGAAATATTTTAAATCAAAAACCCAAACACAGGGTTATAGTTCAGTACTTTGAATGCACAAGATTCTAACCCACCCAAACAATAAAAAACACCCAAACATTATGTCATTTCATCCTATGTCTCTTCAATATGCATCTCTAAATGATATGGATATTATCTTGTGTAACACAACTAATGTCATCCCACTGAACAAATTAAAAACAATTCTGGGCATCATCCATATCTAGTACATATTAAATATACATTCCCAAATTGCGTATTTATAAAGGAAATTCACAGGTGCAGGTGAAGCTCTGCACCCACATTGTCACTCCTACCTTCCTTCCTCTGTCCTCAAGATGGCACGTATTAGCCTTGCCTTTGGCATTCAGTCCAAACCTTCTGACTCTTCCATGGTAGATTCCCAAGTCTGCAGGACACTCACAGAATTTTCAGGGTCAGCTGATTCCAACCCCCATTGGGTTTCTGTCTTTCTTTTTGGTACTAGGGATTGAACCCAGGGGCGCTTAACCACTGAGCCACATTCCCAGTGCTTTTTTATATTTTATTTTGAGACAGGGTCTCACAGAGTTGCTCAGGGCCTTGCCTAGTCGCCGAGGCTGGCTTTGAACTTCCAATCTTTCTGCCTCAGCCTCCTGAGCCATGGTGATTATAGCTGTGTGCCACTGCAGCTCCCTATTCCCCCCCATTTGATTTCTGAATTCCCTTCACAAGCTCCATCTCTTTTTGAACATCTGCCCCAAACTTTCAGTGACACTTTCAGGTAGAGCCATCTTCCTTAATTTGAGGTCAACTCTACCTCCCTCAACACCAGCACCCTTCTCGGTCCTAACCTTGACCTCTGGGGTCATTCCAAATAGGCTCAGTTCTTTTTTTACAAGGAACATCTTCAGATATTTGGAGTTACCTCAGGACCGTTCTCTCCCCACCTGGCCCCCAGACTAGATTTCTGACGATTCTTCTAATCTCAGTCAATACCTTCAATTTGTTCTTGTTCCTGGAACCAGTCTCTCCTAGACCTGAGCCCTTCTTAAGTCTGCTCACCTTCCTACCTTTGCCTGTCATGGTCCTACAGATTGCTGAGGCCAAGTTCACTGCTATTATCTTCACAAGGAGCCCTGGGACAAGCAACCGGGTCTCTTTCTCCTAACACTCCTCTGAGCCCCTTTTATTCCCCTTTTATGCAACTGTGGACCCATGACTTACCTGAACCTCAGTTTCTTTATTTTAAACTTGGGGCAATAATGTGGGCCCTGACTGCTGTCCAGGCTGTTGAGAAATAAGATGAAATCCTGCTTGGGTGACCTTTCTGAATACGTAGAGATGGTTTCTATGTAATGTATCACTGTCATGCTAATGTGAGAGTTCAGTAACCTGGTCTGTACCAAGACTTTGGGGCCAGAATGCTGGCACTGAAATCCCAGCTGAGTTGCTTTTTAGCTCTGGAAACTTGAGCAAGTTTGCCTGTCTTGACTAGTTTTCTTTATTGTGGAATGAGGATGATAATTGTTACTACCTCATAAGGTTGTTGCAAATATTAACTGAGTTAATATGTATGACCCAATTAAAATAACATCTGGTACAAGGTAAGCCCTGTAAAAGGTTTTTATAGGTGTCCCCATTGTTACTGCCTTATGGCCCCACTATTTTGTGTGCTACTCTGTATTATTCTCAGCTAGACTGTAAGCTGCCTGAGGGCAGGGCCCACCCGGACTCCCACCTTCCCCAGTAAACACTGAACAAACCACTGGGTCCAGATTGACTGGTGGCTGAGAAACCACCAGAAATCATTTCTGATGGGTTTGGGCCCACATTATTGCCCCAAGTTTCAGGTAAAGAAACTGAGGTTCAGGTAAGTCATGAATCCAGAGGAATAAAAGGAGCTCAGAGGAGTGTTAGGAGAAAGAGACTCAGTTGCTTGTCCCAGGGCTCCTTGTGAAGATAATAGCAGTGATCTTGGCCTCAGCAATCTGTAGGACCATGACAGGCAAAGGTAGGAAGTAAGCAGACAGCATTAGGAAGGGCTCAGGTCTAGGAAAGACTGGTTCCAGGAACAAGAACAAACCCATCAGAAATGAACAGAGCCTGTCTGAGCCTCCTGTTCACCAGGGAAAGCTCAGGTGGGGGCCTGATAGCATGCTCCCCCTTATTTCCCCAGGTCCTCAGAATAGAGGGCTGAAGAGTGGGATTTCCAAGTGGGCTTTGGAGACACTTGGCCGGAGACTCATCCAGATGGATAAGTAGAAGAGAAAGCTTCACCCTCTAAGGGACTTTCATTCCTCCCCTGCCTTGAGTGAATTCTGGTCTTGTGGTGCAGATGGGGAAGCAGAGGGCTGGAGATGTGAAGGGGTTCAGTCCAGATCACATGAGCAGACAGAGCCAGGGGCTGTGCTTGGGCTCTGTTTTCCAGGTCACCCTCAAACCCTGGGCCCCCTCACCTCCTGCAGATCTGAGAACAGAACAAGTAGGGAAGTTGGCCTGTTTTTCTCCCAACAAACATTCCTTCCAGGGGTGACTTCTGTTCTGACTCACAAAGATTTCTGTGAATAGCAGCACTGGTTACTTTATCTCTGGAATGTATCTGGCTTTAAAAGAACAATAAAGAAAAAAAAGTTGCTGAGAAGGACCCTCTTCTGCCTTAGAGGACAGCGATTACTCAGTCTTCAGGGCCCCTGGTGGTGGAGGTGGCCAGAAATGCCTAATTTGCATAGGTTTCTGAAGTCTTTCAAGAACTTCAACACGCAGTCACATATCGCTTAAGGAAAGATCTCGTATACATTCTGAGAAATGTGTTGCTAGGCAGTTTTGTCATTGTGCGAACATCCTAGAGTAAGCTTACACAAACTAAGATGGCTGAGGTGGTTGTGGGTGACTGGGACATTATTTATGAAGTGCATGGCTACAATTCTAAATGTGGTCCCCAGCAACAAAAAGACTGTTGTTTGCTTGGTATTTTAAAAATTGAGGGCACCATAATTCATCAAAGTCAATAAAATACCATAATGTCCAGGGTTTTGTTGATGATTTTATACATACATATAGGCATGGGTAACCCCCACCAACACAGAGAATGTTCCATTAAAATATGATTATTATGATTGCCTGTAGAGCAACAGCTTCAGGACTTCTTTATCACCCGTTCATCTTGGTGTATATCCCATACATGAAATGGGATTCATATTGGGAGAATTCTGTGTGCTACCTCTCAGGAGGCTAAAGCTGCCCGGATCCCCCTGGGACTTAAGAAGGTGGTATAAAGCCACTGGAGGGAAAGTCACCCTTGCTCACTCAGCTTTTGCTCCCAGATGCAGCCCCCTCTAGATCAGTGGTTATTACCTAGTGTTTCCTGGTCCCCCACCTGAGATGCAACACTTCTTCAAGGTTGGTGGCTCAGTGAAGTTTAGGGGTGGCAGGAAGTTTGGCTAAAGAAGCTACACAGGCTATTCTGATGTTCACCGCCACTCTGGGTGATGCGTGGCACTCAGTGATTTCCCTCATTCTGAAATCCTATTCATGGTAAGAGACCCTGAGTGTTTAATAGTATCTATGTAGGTTTCTCCCATTTGTTTAGTTTGTTGAATGCCCCTCCCTACATCCTGCAAAACCCACTTCCACCAACCTTCTTTGCCCTTCTCTGTGCCCTGGAAGGCCAACCTCCCTGGACTGCATTGATCAGGTCCTCTGCCTTTCAGACAGAGATGGGGAAGGAGGTGGGAGAGATGGGTCTGGTACCCACCTCCACCTTCAGTGCTCTATTTCAGGCATCAAATGCTTCTCTCTGCTGGGTGGTGGTCCTTTTTCATGGCCCCTGTGCTCACTAGGCTTGATAACACCATTTCTTCCCCTTGGATGGTCAGTTTCCACCTGCCACTAGACTCCAGATGCTTCAACTTCCCTTGTTCTCCAACTCTGTCCAAGGAGATTCACCACTGAGGATGCACTTGGACTGAAACCTGCTTTTTGATGATTCTCTCCCTGATACACAGGCCTCTGGACAAATAGGAACACTGTCATAGCAGTTATCAATTACAAGATGCATCTGGCTTTCAGAAATGATAAAACACCATCAAAATCTATGATTTACTTTAAAGAAATAATGGCAAATTTGTTCAGGCATGATGGATAGGGGGCAGTTTATTATTAGCAGTAGAATTTGCTCCTAACCTTTTAAGGTTGGCAGAGCACTGGATTTAAGATCAGGGGAGATGGCTTTGTGTTCAGGTTTAGATGCCCACAGGCTGGGCAATCTTGAGTAGGCTGCTCAGTCACTCTGTTCTCTGGCTAACCAGAGTCAACCTGACTGCTGTCCTTATCCCTGGCAGGGATGTTGTGTGAAGGAACAAGTGAGGCCACACATAGGGAAGGACTTCACAAGTGTCCAGTGCTCAAATGTGTGGGCCAGTGTAGCCCAGAGGGCGCAGTCACTCTGAATACCAAGTCACCTCTCAGGAGCCAAATGCTGGGCTAAATGGTCAAAGAAACTGGCAAAGGAGGAAGGAAGGTCCTAGAAATGCAATGAGAAGACAACCGAAGTTTACCTCCTCCCCTCCCTCATTTGACACAACCCCTTCTCAGAGCAGAGTGATAAGCTGGAGCTGTTTATTTATTCAGTAGAGTTTTAAGAAGATTTTCTAAATTAAAGCCATGTGATTGTCAATGTTTTTGAGACCAGTAAGAGAAAAAGATGTCCCAGTAGAAGACAGGTAACGCCACAACCTGAGTAAAACAAAGAGCCTGGTGCCCTGCAGGTGTGATGGTGCACACCTGTAATTTCAGCGACTCAGGAGGCTGAGGCAGGAGGATTGCAAGTTCAAAGCCAGCCCCAGCAATTTATGAAGGCCCTAAGCACCTCTGTGAGATCTTGTCTCTAAATAAAATATAAAAATGGGAATGTGGCTCATGATTAGGTGCTTCTGGTCCAATCCCCTGTACCAAAGGAGGAAGAAAAAAAAAAGGAAAGAAAGAAAAGAGGGAGCCCGGTGGCAGAGAATCCCAGCTGCACTCCCACTGGTCACTACCCACTAACCAATTGACCTGGACAAGTTACTTAATCCCACTGCAACGCGGGGAGTACAACCGGCCTCAAATGTTGTGAGGGTGACTTGAGACAGCCCCAGTTTTCAGCACCTCGCCTGACTGGTAAAGCGCTCAGTAAAAGTTTCCCCTCAGTTCTTCATAGCATCTGTTGCTCCGGGAGCCAGAGGACCCTTCCTAACTGGGCGACCCCTGTAGGATTTCCCAAGAAGTGAGGCACTGAACTGGCTTGAGGCTGTGTTCTCCGTTGGGCAGGCAGTTTTCACCCAGGTACCAGCTGCCAGGGGAGGCCAGTCCTGCAGCAGCACTAGGGCGCACGCAGCTCCCGGCTTTGTCTGGAGCTGAAGAGACTGAAAGGTGAGGGCAGGTTGCGAACGCAGGCCTCCGGCGGGCAGAGAGGAGCACAGATTCTGGAGTTGGACAAGGCCGGGATCAAAGCGCTCAGAGTCAGGCCGGGGCGCACCAAAGGGAGGCTAGCGACTTGCATCAGCACAGATTCCGTGATGCTCTGCAGACGTCTGGGGGCTGCTGGGCTTTACGGGAACCCACAAGAAAGGAAAAGGACTGGGGGAGCGGGCAGGGCGGGGGCGGGCGAGGGCGCGAGGGTGAGCTCGCCCGCAGGCGCGCTCCCGGCGGCGCCTGCCAGTGGCTGGGCGCGCCCGGGACGGCTGAGGCCGTGGAGGAAGCTCCTGTTCCCCTTCCCCCTCCTCCTTTTCCCCTGCATTACTGGAAGGACTGTGTGGGAGAGACCCAGAAGCACCCGGATTTCAGAGTGTAGGATGGGGGAGGGTCAGGCAGCCGCTGCTGCTCAAAGAAAAACCAAAAGTGCGTCTGATAGCGCCTCTGCGACACGCGGTTGCTCCTGGGAGGGCCCTGCGCGCCCCGATCGCACCTCCCTTTGCAGCCCCCGAGACCTTCCTAGGGCAGCCAAGGCCCTGCGTGGGGCGGGGAGGGGACTAAGAAGAGAATGGGAAAGTGTCACGATTTCTTCTTATGCGCCCTGCCTCCGTCCCCACCCCCAGTTTTCTGGGTTTTGCTGCTGCCGCTGGGGAAGGGCTGATCCGTTTTGCGTCAAAGGACTGCATTTACTCAGTCCTGCTGGGAGAGGCGCGTAAACACCCCGGCAGGCCTCGACGCAGGGAAGAAGGTGGGGGGGGGGAGCCAAGCACCCACGGCCTGTGTGCGTGTCCGCCTACCCCACACCCCTCATCTGGGCCGGCGGAGTTGCAGACTGTGAGGGGCGGGCAACCGCGGAGGTGCGAGGAGTCTGGCCGGCCTCGCCTCGCGCACACGTCCTTGGGGATGGAGCTCAGGACAGAATGTGTTTAATAGCTGTAAACAATGACCCCGAGTATTGTTTGGGATTACCGTATCTTGGGGCCCTTGGGGCGGCCAGATGCCGCCAGCCGTCCCGGAAACGCCAGCGCTTTATATAGAGCCCCGGGAAAGCTAGAGTTCCCGGCTCTGTTTTTCTTTCCTAGTAACGCCCCCACTTCACAGATAAGGAAACTGAGGACTAGAACACACCGTGTTTAACAATCCGCGATGGACCCCCATCCACACATCTCCTCGTTTGGTCCTCATAAGGACCCTTTGGGATAGAGACAGCACTACTTAAGAATTGGGTAAAATAAGGCTAAGGCAGACCCTGGACCAGAAGTCCAGGTACTGCGCTTCTGGCCGCACCACATCATCTCCGTAGGATTGGTGCTCCGGAGCAGACAAGGGCCTTAGAAGGTCATCTGTCCTAAACCCTTCATTATACAGGAGGAAACTGAGACCCAGAGAGGTTGAGGGACTCGCCCAAGATCTCACAGCTCGTAAATTGCAGAGCCTGGCGTTGTACTCCAAGCCCCGTGCTCTTTACCCTGCACCCCGCCCCGCCCAGCGAGGCGGGAAGGCCTAGGAGTCTGGCTACGCGCGCCTTGAACTTCACTCCCAAACAGCTGAAGACAACTGGGGGCACACCCTCTCGCTGGCCTCCCCCTCTCCCTGGTGTTCTTCTGCTTAATTCTTAACAGTCTGGAGTTTGCTTATAAGGCCCGATCACTCCTATTGGTTACGTCCTGATTGCCTGGCGCAGAGGATCGCTGGAATGTCTCGACTAATTTCGTCTTCAAGGCTACTCCTAACAAATTAATTGTAGGACCGAAAAAACAAAACAAAACACAAAAACACACAAAAAGGGAAGCAGTGGGCCGCCCAACACACAGGGAAAGATAGGCAGGCCACCCCGCCTGGCGGCGCCGCGCCGCGCCCGGCGAAGACCCGGCCGCAGGGCGGCGCGGATACCCCGGGCGCCCAGGGTTCCCGCTGCACCCAGCGGCGCCACGGAGGGCGCCGACGACCGCGCGCGGCCGCGCCCTCCCTGCAAGCGGCTCTGCGAGCTAGGTTCCTGGCCTCGCGGTGGCGCCGCACTGAGCCGCCCGTCTGGTCTTGAGGATTGTGATTGTTTTCTAAAACCTAGAGCTGAGGCCCTCGCGGCCTCTGTCGGGGCCCCGCCCCAAGCCCCTTCCCGGGGCGGGGGAGGCCGCGGTGCGCAAGAGAGCGGGCGAGGGAATCCCTCTCCCTCCACGTCACCCGAAAGCGAGGAAACCCGCACTCGCGTCCTCTAACGCAAATGACCATCTTTGGCAACGTGCGCCAATGGAACAGACCAAGGGCGCTGGGCTCGGGGGGTGGGCGGAGGTGGGGAAGGGCCAGGGCTGCCTCGGCTCCCCCAAACCCTGTGGGCTGCCTGCTCCCACCCTGGCCACTGCCTTCCTTCCTCGCGCGGGGTGTTAGGCTGGCGTCAGCGCTGCGGAGAGCCGGGCCAGTGAGGGGAGCGCTGCGCCCGCCTCCTCCCCTCCCGCGTCTCTTCCTCCTCCTCCTCCTGGGCCTCCTCCCCCCGCCTCCTCGCGCGCTCCTCCCTGCAAGGTGGAGTCGAGGTTGACGTGAGTGAATCCACATGGTACGGAGCTGGAGAATAAAGAGTGTGGAGTTGAACTCGTGCCATTGTAGTGACTCATCTCGGGCCGAGCGCAGGGGCTCCAAGCGAACCGGGGAGCGAGCAGCGCTCGGCAGGGACAGAGAGGGAGAGAGAGAGAGAAGGCGAGGCGCGGACGCGCGAGGCGGGCCGGTCCGGGAACGGGCGCCGGGCAAGGGGTGCAGGTCGAGGCGCCAGAGCGGGACCACGTCCCCCTCAGCGCCGGCTCAGCTGGAACCCCACCGGCCGCAGTTCAGCGGGCGCGCTCCGGAGCAGGACGGGCGCACGCTGCTTTCTCCCAGTCAAGTGTCCGAGCCGCTCTGAAACTCAGGCAGCGAGTCGGCCACAGGAAGTTTATTCTCGGGCTCATTTTCTAAAAGGAGGAAACAGAAGTTTCTCCAAGCGAGCAGCCTTTCTTTTCGCCTTTTTTGCCCTGTCTGAATTCGGGGGTCCCCGGAACTGACAGGCGAGGCTCAGCCGGTTCCTGTTCTTTAATTTCCAATTTTTCTTTGGGCCGCCGGTCCAGGCTGAGCTCCGGCAGAGCGCGGGGGCGGGAGGGCGCGCGCAGGGGAGGGACCGAGGGACGCGCCGACTTTTTAGAGGGAGGGACCGGGTGGACAACTGGTCCCGAGGCGCTCCCGGAGCAGGAAAGAAGTGCCGTGCTAGGCGCGCGGGGACACTTCCCGGGTGTCACCGCCTCCTTGCCCGCGCCGGCCGCCGTGGGGGAAAGGCAGGGAGCGAAGATTAGAGCCCCCGGCGCGGCCGGCGGACCAGCGAGCACGCAGCAGCCTGTGCGCGGCCGCGGCGAGGGCGGGGAAGAAAAACACCCTGTTTCCTCTCCGGCCCCCACCGCGGATCATGTACCAGGATTATCCCGGGAACTTTGACACCTCGTCCCGGGGCAGCAGCGGCTCTCCTGCGCACGCCGAGTCCTACTCCAGCGGTGGCGGCGGCCAGCAGGTAGGTGTGGGCCCCGGGTGCACCTGGCGGCACGGGAGGACCCCCGCGCTTCTCTTAATTCATTCTCTCTCTCTCTCTCTCTCTCTCTCTCTCTCTCTCTCTCTCTCTCTCTTCCTTGCATTTCTTCGCTTGGTGAGAAAATACCTATGGGGCACAGTTGTAAGTTGTGGATTTTTGTCCTGTCTGCCCCACCCACCCCACCACTTTTATTTTTTAAACTGGAGCAGGGAATGGGCTCGAATAGTCAACAGATCCTTCCCTTCTCACTGCCTCTTATTCAGAAAAGCTCCTGTAATTGCAGGTCTCCCCGGAGACTGCTACCTCCTTCCACCACCTCCCCCTTCCCCTCTTTTGGTGGTGTACAGACAAGGAAATCTTTGCACCCACGAACCCCTCCCAACAGCCAAGTCCCTGATCCTGCGGGAAAGCCCTCTTCCTCACTTCTGTTCTCCATCAGTCTTAACTCATTTCTGGAAAAGGCTGGGTATTCAAAAATACAGTTGGGCTCCTTCAAGTACTCCAGGAGTGAGGGCGAGGGTTGCCTCTGGGAATCAGGTGCGAAGGTCAGGAAGGAAGGGGCCGGCCTTGATTGGCTTCTGCCGCTGCTTGTGTGCCCTGCGCGTTTCCTGTAAGGGTCGGGGCAGAAGCCTGTACTGCCTCTGAGGAGCTCCTTGAGGGTCTTGGGGTACCTGGTGCAAGGAGACCGGCAGAGAGAAGTGGGAGAAAGAGACATCACTTGGGCTCCTGGGTGGTTCTGGAAGCAGAAAAACAACCTGCTTCTAAAGCAGCCAGACTGGTTTGCTCTGGAGGGATTGTGCCTGTGTTTCTGTGCCTATAAATACCAGAGCGGTACTGGTGGGGTATCTGCCCTGGGCATCGCCTTCCCACCCCCTCAGTCTCTTTGAGCCTGCCGGGTTAACACCCAGGCTTTTCTCTGCAACCTGAAGCCCACCTTGGTCAGCGTCTGTGAAATCTCTAGCCAAGTCGTTCACAGCAAGAGTTGCTCCATAAAGTGGTGGCCTTGGCCTCTAGAAGCCATCCAGGCAGCAGGGGCTGGGGTGGGCTTCCAGGGTGCACCTAGCTGGAGAATGTAATGGAAACTGGCTGTCTTTTGGATCTGAAGAGGGACACTTAGTTCAAAGTGAATCTTCATACCTGGTGAGTTCCCCAAATGGCTTTTCTGTGTCTACCTTCTGGATACTCCCCTAAGCACGTACTGTAGAAAGACTAGTCTGTGCATTGAGGGTGCAGTCATTGCACCCTTAAAATTAGCATGAAGTTGATAAGTTTAAAATCTTACCTGAAAAGTTTGTTTGCTTCCTAGCCCTGTTGGAGGTTTGTGTTGACTCCAATTATCATTAATTAACCAATGGGATGGAGTCATTTATACTTAGACCCATTTCTTTGCTTTCCAATTCAACAAACCCCCAAACACCTCTTTCTATCCCAAATCAGGAAGGGACCTTTGGATTTCTTCTCTGTTCTTTTGCTAATGTGTCTGGGACATTGATCATTGAAATAGTGTAACCTCCCTGCTTGGCTTTGCTCCGACCCTGGGGCCTGGATGGGAAGTCAGACCGGACATCAGTGCCCCAACTGAATAATCTGTGTCACTAGGGCTTTGAGCCCAGGATATGAGTGGAGGCAATTCCCTGTTTTGGAAGCAAATCAGACAGGAAACCAGTGTTAGGAAGAAGGAAAAGAACTCAGTCCAGCAGAGTGTAATGGGGCCTCATTACCGAAGCAAAAAGCAGCTGTTGGCTAATTCCTAGCATGCTGTAACACATGAGGATTTTGCAATTAGCGACAACCAGTGCATGGGGTTCTCGCGAATGCCTGCCTGTTGGACCCAGCAGCGTGAGTGAGACGCCTTTCAAACCAGAGTGATTGGAGAGGTAATGCCGCTTCCATGAGTTTCTCTGCTGGTTCCTCAGTGGTGGTGGTGGCTAGGGGGACAGGGTAATGAGAAACAACAGGGGAAAAGTTTTTCCATCATCACTGTGACTTTGAGCAAAACTGTTCTACGGCCCTAAGGACTGACCTCAGAGGCTTTTGTTACTTTGCAAGTTTGTGGCTATGACCCCGCCCGAGCTAAGGCTCAAGGTAACTTTATTACATACCAGATAAAACCTGTAATCACTTTATTTCTCTCAGCTTCCTTTATGGGGAGACTTTTCTGGCCGTTAGTGGATGGGCCTTCCTCCTTTATGGCAGTGCAATGGACCAATCAGTCCTCTGGTTTTCCCTCGGGCAAGTGAATATTATGTTTTTCCGGTCTCCTTGTTTGCAGGGTCTAGTATTTCTGATAAGTGTTCTGCCGGTTACTAAACTCAGAGCTTTCCCTCTCCTGTCTAGCTGCATAAGATTTGATCTTAACACAAGGCCACGGGTTCCAGTGACTTGGGGGATGAGGGGGCAGACAACTCTTTGTTAAAGCCTCTGTTCTTATATATGGCAGGAACTTGAAACATGAAAAAGATTTCCTGTCACAGTTAAAGTTTTAATCTCAAAGGTGGCTCATGGGTGATTCAGTTTTGTTAGGAATAGTTGCACCTATCTCCCTCTCCCGGGTTTTGCTTTTTGTTGTTGTGTTCTCTCTCCTAACTTTCCTAGGATAACACCTCCCAGATATATGCCCTGCCTGGCTGCCTGGCTGTTACGGTTTCAGGGCCTGAGCATTACGCAATCTAGCCAGTTACACAAACATAGGTCATTTCATAACTTGTTTTCATCAGCCAGGCCCCCTTTTAATGAAAAAAAAAAAAAAAAAACAAAACAAAAAAAAAACAAAAACAAGACACAGAACTTTTCCAAGGCTACTATTTGCCTGTTTCTCAGATAACTTGTGAAAATAAATCAATTGGGGTATTTCCTTTTTGGAATCAAGGAATACCAGGCAAGCTTTCTCCTTCTCAGCCACCCTTTCCCAAGACACACACACACACGTACACACTCACAAAATTCCCCAGAGTGAACTTTTGCCAACTGTACCAGGCTGGGACATTCCTCACATCAAAGAACTTTTACCAGAAATGACTGTGATTCCCAAGTCAGCCTCAAGCATACCTCTCTAGTGCCCCCTACAGGACATTTTTTGGTAGAACTATCTTGGAAATGTATTTTTCCAGCCCCAGAGTGTTAACTTGGTTAGTTTTTGGAATTCTTAGAATTTTTTTCTTTTTATTTAGAGACAGATAAATGTAATATATTTAACAGTGGTTATCTAGGACATGCTTGATTTCAAAATGAGTTTCTTGCCTGGCACAGTGGTAATCCTAGTGACTCAGAGGCTGAGGCAGGAGGATGGCAGGTTTAAGGCCAGCCTCAGCAACTTAGCAAGACCCTGTCTCAAAATAAGAAAAAATAAAAAGTACTGGGAATATAAAGTTAATGTTAAAACACTCCTGGGTTCAATTACCAGTACCAAAAAAAAAAAAAAATTCCTTTTAATCCCCCACCCCCAAATAAAACCTGATTAGAAAAGGATTGCTTTTTTTGCTAACCCTATTTTGATGTCTATCTGTTTCTTAGGGTACTATACTAGCATGATGTTTTCAAATTCCCAAGGCTTGCTTTCTTACTATGTTTGTATTGGGGGGGTCGTAGTTCAGAATTGGTGGGAAAGTGGAAGATGTACATGAAGTGTTTGGGTGCTTTTTTATTTTTAAACTTTTTTTCTTTTTTGCCTTGATCTTACAGATGTTGTAGATTAGGATCAAACAAAATGTTATCCCAGGAATTTGTCTGTTCCGCTGATTCTTGGTGGTGGAAGTCAGCTTCAGTTTTTCATCAAAGTGGATGGGGTGAAATAGCAGTCACGTATTGTCTGAGTGGTCCTTGAATTTCCCTATCCAAAACACTGAAGGCTTTTCCATTGCTGTATTTCATCCTGTCTTCTTATTCAAGATGAATGTAAAATTAGGAGACTTCTTTTCTACCTTAATACAAACAGCAGAACTTACACATCCAAATCCCTGTTGTCCCTTTCCCCTTGTTCTTTAAGGAGGCTAAATACTCATTTGAACGTTGTAGCTATTGGTTAGACTCAGAAAGGATTTGCAGTGACAACTCATTTGGAATTGCTTTCAATACATTCTTCTGAAAAAACCCTCCCTGCTAAACAAAAGTTTTGTCTTTAAAGGGTGAATTTGATATTGGGAAGTTACCAAAAGATCTTTTTTTTTTTAATCTTATTTTTTTGGGGGAAAAATAATTAATTTTTATTGGTCCTTTTTATACATGACAATAGAATATACTATGACATAATTATTAAAGTATGGGATATAATTCGTTCTATTTCAGTCCCCTTTCGAGCAAAGTCTGACACACAAAGTCTAAGTGATCAGGCTGGGTCCACTGTAGAGTATGTCCCTGAGTCCTGTTGGCCTTAAGTCTCAGGAGTCAGCCTGGGAGAATGTGCCTGATGACAAAGCACACCAGAGCAGCACCTTCTTTGTCATCTATACATTGGGCTTTATACCCTCCTGTTAAACAGCAATAAAGATACTGATTTTGGAAATTAAAGAAATGAACCTTCTGGTTTATATGTTGAAAGAAAAAACAGCACCATTACTTTGTGGATAATGTCTCATCCATGCTGTATGTGGTAACTTCTGGTGGCCACTGGATTTCAAAATGATAGCAGCTGTTCTGACTGAGGTGAATATGTCTGTGCCAACCCCATTTGGTAATTCTACCCCTCCTCAGCTCCCTGGGCTGGAGAGGGAAGATTTCAGATTTCTCGTGGCCAGTGCGGTCTCAGCCCTGTCACGTGGCTGATGTCACCAGGCTCACCCTCCTGTGGTCCTCAGGCAAGTCCTCCCAGTGAGTGAGTGAGAGCTCCCAGGGTTGGTGGTAGTGGTAAAGGGGTGCAGTGGAGTGAACCCTCCAGGACTTTGGGGCGGGGCTTCGCTGGAAGGGCTCTGAGAGCCAAGAAACCAGGGAACCTGGGGTGACTTCAAATCAGCCACGGTCATTTCTCTTTGCTTTTTCTTTTCTTCTTTGCTTTTCTTTACCCTGGCAGTGAGGTGGCAGAAGTTTGAGTTGTTCTTTCAAGTGAACCTGGGAAGGAGAAGAGGCTGGCAGGAGGCAGGTCAAGGGAGATGGAGTTTGTATGCTGTAAAACTTTGGAAAATTGTGATTTATTAGCAATGATTTCCATTCTGACTTAAGCAGCATTTCCTCAGAGAAGAATGAAAGGTCAGAGATCAGAGTGATGCCCAGTGCAGAATCTTGGGAAGACTGGTTGAATTCCATTCTGAGGGCTTTGGAGGTCATCCCCGGTTCAGTAAAAGCAGAGTGTTTGCACTGTCTTGGTAAGGGGCCTCCCGGGGTGACTTGGGAAGTGTTGAGAGAGCATTTGTCCTTGTCCTTTTTCTTCCCCTGAGCCAACCTTCTGGGATGTTGGAATTTTCCTTTCCTAGACTTCACGCCTGCCTTCCTGATGGGACAGGTCACAGAGTCCAGGCTCATGGCCTTAATACTTGGGGACTCTGACAAGAATCAGTCTGGAGGAGAAACGTCCAGGCAGTGGGCAGCCAAAAATACCAGCCCTGCCTTCTGTCTGCCCGGCTTAGGAGTCCCTGGGATAAGCCCTCTGCTGCATCCAGTCTTGTGGGAAATGTGTTCCCAAACCCTTATTTGGAGACCAGCAACAGGCTGTGGGTGTGGCCTCAGTTTTGAATCCAAACCCCTGCTCTAGCGCCCCCAAAGGCTGATTTTCCAAGTCAGCAACTTCTGGGCTGAGATTTTTCTTGCCTGCTTGAGTGGGTCCTGTGATCCTAGCTCTTATCCTCCGTGGGATATGCACTGAGGAGCCCATGGCACCCCAGGGACAGGGTGCTGCAGGGTGACACTGAGGTTCCCATGCCCAAAACCCACAATGAGGCTCATAAGGGCTTCACCTTAAGCTTGGGTTAGGCGGCTGTCCCAGTTCTGATTTTGCTTTCTGATTTCCTCTTTATTCTTATGCCGCCAACCTGAGCTGAGATGAGAACAATCCTTTAGGATTAGGGTCAGCAAACTATTTCTGTAAATGAAGTTGAATGAAACTCAGGCACTCCTGTTTGCTTACATATTATCTATGGTTGCTTTCGTGCTAGGATGGGGGAGTCGAGTTGTGACACAGATCGTGTGGCCCACAAAGCCTGAAGTATTTGCCAAACTCTGCTCTTGGAGGGCAGTGGGGCCACTTTGTCCTTTTCTAGGCATGCATCCAGAAGTCAACAGGGCTACACATCTGAAGTATTTGGAGGCTGTGCCAGGCTGGAATGCCACAGCCACCCAGCATCTTCAGTCCTGTCCCTAAAGGAGGAGCTTCCTAGGGGCCAGAGAGCCCCAAGGGGAGCCAAGTTCCTGGCTACCTCCCAATCCTCACTGCCACCGCACACCTGGGAATGTGGCAGGTCCCGTGGCCCTAAGGCCTGCACCTGAGAAGCTTGACTTTGATTCCTGTTAAATGTTAACTCATTTGAGAGAACCATGATTTATCTCCAACAGGACATTTGGCTGATTCTTGGGTGTGATGGCCATAGAAGGATGCCAGGATAACTTCTGGGACCTCAGACTGCTAGCCTCACCTCCTCTCTCTACCCTAGTGTCCCTTTCTGAATAATACCTTTGGAGTTGAGGCAAGACCCATCTGCCAGATCTAATTGAAACTTTTGTATGTCTCCCAGAGAGGCTCCTCTGGAGACAAAGCCTTCTTTATCAGGCCCTGTTCCCTCTGGAGATGGGACATTGTTTTCCTTGCAGTTTGGAGCCAGTGTGTTATCCAGATGGCTTTACCTCCCGTCTGAAACAAGGTGTACACGCGTTTCAGAGGCAGTCATTACCTCCCGCCTTGTTTTTATTGCTGTCTTGTTTTGTCTAGACCAAGCCACTGCTGCAAGTATCCTGGCTGTTGTATTCCGGGAAGCACATTCTGTGGGCCTGCCATCCACAGCGGGGAGGGACCAGGAGGGGCTAAGAGGCACCCCCTCATCCCAAAGGAATCTTAGTCTCCAACTTGGCTTCAGGTTTTCCGCTTGCTTCCCTAAGCCTTAAGCAGGTACACTTTTGGCTGTTGGAATGAATGGATTTCTTGGGTGCTTTCCTGATAGGAAATCTGACACCTCTCTCGTGGAGAAGGGGGTCACATTAGACCATTGGCGCTGGGTGCCTCTGGTGCATTTCAAATCTAGAAGCTGATTTGGGGAGAGAAGTTAATGCAAAAGTTGGGTGCTTCCCAGGAGTGGGAAGCTGGCAGTTCTCCCTGGAGCTGCCCTGTGCAGAGTACACACAGCCATGTAACGATGATGACATGATAGTGGTGGTGGTGGTGGTGATGACGATGATGACAGTACCTTCCATTTGTTGGGAGCAGTGTTTCTCAACCCTGGCTGCACATTAGATGTCCTTGGGAGTTTAAGGGGAAAAAAATCCCTTTATCAGAACTCTGCCTCCAGCCAGTTACTTTAGAACTCTAATCATGAGGTTATGACATTTTTTTTTAATATAACTTCCTCAGAATATTCCAGTGTACAGCTAAGGTTGAGAAGCACTAGTGTGCTTTGTAGCCTGTGATTACGAGTAGCTGCTTATTTCATCCTTGTGACAGTGTAGGGAGTTGGGGGTTAGTGTTCCCCTTTACACCCTGGAATTGAGTCCGCAGCAATGCGCCCAGGGCAAAGCTCTTTGAGGCTGAGCCAGGCCTCTTGACTCCAAGTGCTGACTCCCTGCCCCTCCCGTCCAGCATCCTGAGAGAAAGAGCTGCTGTCTGGGACTCTGTCTGTGCTTCTGCACACACTCAGACGTGGCCACCCTCCCATCTCTGTCTCAGGCCAGCCCCTTTTTTCTTCCATGAAGGTCATTTCCCACTTGAATCCTTCCTTGCTACCAGCCTTTTCCCTCCTTCACACACACACACCAGCTTCTTTCCAGTCAGGTCCTGTTTTAGCCCAGTTATCTTTCACTTCATCCCAGAATCCTCTGCACTGGTAACCTTTAGACTCCCAGAACCCACTGGGTAGCCTTCCTCACAGAATCCCAGAATCCATTGCATTGGGTAGCCTTCCTCACAGAATCCCAGATCCATTGCTCTGAGCAGCTCTCTTCCTGGAGGTCAGGTTTTTCTCTTCACTGAATGCCCTTGGCCTGGGACCCTGGGGCCGTCAAGTTCCACGTCTGGTACTGGGGTCCAGGTGGGTGGTGGGCGTGTGGGTGACAGGCGTCCCTAGCTCTGTCAGCTACAGTGAGGTAATCTAAGTTTCATTTTATTTACGCAGCAGGTATCCAGATGTTGCCACCAGGGGCAAAGAGCGGAGGTGGTAGCTGCTAGTGGTTCTAATCTTGGTCGGTCTGAGTGGGTTAGAACAGAGGATACTGGAGCATCTGTGCTAGGTGCTGATGATAGGAGGAGGTCATCTGTGGGACCTCCTTGGGGAGAGGGAAAATCTATATGGACCCTTGGCCTCTGCTTTTTAGGAGGCATCTATCCAATGTGACCTGACACTGTCTGAGGGTGATGGGGCCCGACGTCAGTGCTTATGGCTGGATTTTGAGGAAGAAAGAAGTCATGCTAAATAAGCTTGTGTGGCATTGTGTCGAAAGTCATGGCCTCTCTGTCAGGTTGAACTGGGTTTGAATCCTGACGCCACTGCTTGTTAGTAGTGTGGCCTAGGATAAATTACTTAATCTCTCTCTGACCAAATTTCTGCTCCTAAAATAGAGATAATGGCTGTTCTTACCTCAGAGTGAGAATTAATGAGATAATCTAGGTGAGACATTAACATGGCGTGGGCCATTTAGTAAGTTAACTATTATTATTGAAGTCATTTCATCCACCATTTTGGTGATGTGAGGGGAAGCTGGTGAACATTTTTTGGGGGTGTATGTGGGGTTAGGGGGGTACTGGGGATGGAACCCAGGGCTTCATGTGTGCTAGGCAAGTGTTTTAGCACTAAGCGGCCCCCTGCCCTTTTTAGTTTATTTTGAGACAGGGTCTTGCTGAGTTGCCCAGGCTGGTCTCAAACTTATGAGCCTCTTGCCTCAGCCTCCTGAGGGATTACAGGTATGCACCACCACCCCTGGCTTGGAGATCTTTTTGTGGACAAAGAAATAATCTGAGGATGAGGATTCACCTGGGTTCCATTTTTTTTTTTTTTTTCCCTGAAATGCTGGAAATAGGGCTCTTCCTTCCCACACGCTCTCCAGTAGCTGCCTTGGAGAGAGGTCAAGCCCAGTTCCTGAGGAGCTGGCCCATTTTCATTTTTGTACTCTGTCATCATCTTATATTTTCAGTAGAATGCTTTCTGCAGCATGTTCCAGAGAGTTCTGCAACGTGGTCTAGGTATAAATTAAGAGACAAGGAGAAAACTCTGAGCTGGCAGCACTGAAATTTACCACAGACAATGTGTGAACCCAGAGAGACAAAGATGTGTCGATAGGTAGAGCTAGACACAGAGTGTCTGCCCCAAGCAAGATGCAGATAGTGGGAAATGAGGAGGGACAAGGACATCAAGAGGAGGTCTGGCTGCAAATGCCAGCCTCATATGAGTTTTAGTCTAATGGGTTGCAGACATCTTCTCATGGACCTGGCCTTGCCTGGATGGGGTCATAGCTCAATCCTGAACCTCTTTGGGAAGTGACAAATGTAGACAAAGTATGCTTCTCGGTGACCTTTCTTGTTCCAAAGCTGCTGGTATGCACATTTCCAAGTCAAGGTGTCCTGAGCCAGTACCTCAGGGATTAATTGGCGAGTGACTCAGAGGCTTGGGAGGCCTGGGTGTCGCATCCTGCAGATGTGTGCCCTGGAGGGCTGCAGGGTGAGTGTGGGCAGCCAGGCATCACATGTGTCCTAGAAGTCATTTGGGGGTATGACACCATCCTCACTGAGCCCCATGGAGATGGAGTCCTGAGGACCCCAGTCAGCAAGCAGATCCAGTGTGAGGCCCCAGGAATAGTTAGATCATCCTGATTCATGGATGTGTGGGACTTTCCCAGGATTTGTCCAGAGATGCCCACCTGGGGTCCTGACCTTCCCCTCCAAGTATTGACTCTGCTATCTGTGGGCTTTGGCTTCAGTTCAGCTTACTCTGTTCTGCTCAGTGTCTCTTGATTCAATCATGCCTTTCTCCTCATTTCAGAAGTTCCGGGTAGATATGCCTGGCTCGGGCAGTGCCTTTATCCCCACCATCAATGCCATCACCACCAGCCAGGACCTGCAGTGGATGGTGCAGCCCACAGTGATCACCTCCATGTCCAGCCCCTACCAGCGCTCGCACCCCTACAGCCCGCTCCCTGGCCTAGGCTCTGTCCCCGCGCACATGGCCCTCCCAAGACCTGGCGTGATCAAGACCATTGGCACCACCGTGGGCCGCAGGAGGAGAGATGAGCAGGTACAACTCAGGCCAGCAGAAAGGAGCCACGTTGGTGGCTTTGGGCGCCTCCTAAGCACAGAATGCTTTTCTGCAGACTGGTGCAGAGCAGAGTGAATGTTCTAGAAGCACAGGGGAGACAAGGGAGCTAGGCAACGAGCTAGGCATCAGAAGCAGAGCTGGAGACCCGAGACGGGTCTGTCCCTGTCATCTCGCCCACGTCCCTCAGATTCTGAGTCTGTTTCCTTAGCTGCCAAATAGGAATAATGGTTCCTGCCAGCCAGGGCTTGTTGGTGCCTGAGGGAGATCATACATGGGAAAGCCTGTCATAGATATAACCAAAGAAGGGGAACTGTCATGACCTGAGCCTTGACAGAGGGCCACAGGATAAACACCACTGAACCCTGGCTGTGTTGGATTCACCATTAGCCCCCTCCCTGTGTCAGGTGCAGGCCAGGCACCCAGCTGTCCTAAAGAGCCCCACTCAGGGCTGGTACCGGCCACATGCTTTCATTCCTCTTCAGTGGCCCAGGCCTTTGACTTAAAGCAGGGGTCCATTTCAAGGGCCTGGAGTGTACATTCTGGAAGTACAGTGACTCGGGGGCCTCAGGAATCTGTTCAGCTGCTTTAACTGATGGGACAGGGGAGGTCAGACATAGATTTTTATTTTTTTCCTCAAGGGTCTCGAGAGATCTATTTTGGCTAGAGAGAAGTCAGAAAATATGGGGCCTCTGCTTTTTAGGAAGCATCTACCCAATGTTCTAAAGGCCCACCACCTGCACTGACAGTGAGCCAGGGCAGTGCTGAATTCCCTCATTTCTGAAGGAGAAATGAGAATCATGTGTAATACCCCAAAGAGGGAACTTAGGCCTTCAGACAGCCCCATCTGCCCGCTTCACAGATGATACGTCCTAGGCCTGGACCCACTTGCTTATTCCCACTGGGCAGTTGAGAGAGGAAGCCTGGACTGGTGCTAAACCAGTTCCCTGGACTTGCTGTGCAGTGCTTCTCCTGCAAGGCCAGGCCACTGTGAGCCCAGCAGAGGCACAATACATTAGCAGTGGAGTTCCCTTTTCAAATGAAATATGAACCTGGAGAAGTATTCCAGGAATACTGTGGCACAGCATTGGAACCCCTCACCATTCCAACCCCCATCCAGTTCCACTGTGGCATCCCCAGGGAGGATATGCTAGTACAAGGCCTTTAAATATGGTTCCCAGTGGATACTGATGGATCTAGGGCCCGTAGTCCTCAGGATACATAGACTTACAGGGCTTACCACTCCAAGGAGCTAGAAGCTTCCTGAGGACACTTGCTCCTCCCAGGACAAAGCTGGGCCTGTATCTAGAATCTGTTGAAAGTAGAGCCACAATTCAGGGTCTTATGGGGGGAGATATGAATAATAGATGCTATAATACTGCTCACAGTTGCAGGTTGGTCCTCTGCTTCTAGGGTAGGAGGCGGTTGTAAATATTGCAGTAGTAATCATGTGTCCTTCCCACAGGGAGTTCAAAGTGCAAAGCTTTAGAGTTACTGATGAGCCAGATTCTCTCAGGATGTAAGTGACACCAAATGAGAGCCAGGCTTGTAAGGAGCTCTCCTGGGCTAGAAGTTCAACCAAGCAAGATGTGCCCAGCACTCTCCATTCTCTGCTGGGCCTACCTCATAGCAACTTTAGAAGTTTGTATCCAGAAGGCACTTTGGAGACCATCTTTTCTTATTTTCCCTCTGTACCCATCTTAGAGATAGACCAGTGGAGGCCCAGAGAGAAGGGCCCTGTTCAGCCACACAATGAGTTAGTAGCAGATCAGGGACTGGAATCCACCACTTTGACCTTCGCCCTGTGTTTTTCCCACCACACCACCTAGGCGTGCCCTGAGACAATCTGTCTGGAGAATTTCCTTCCTTTTTTGAGAGGGAGGGAGAGAGCCAGGAGCATTTATTCCCCCTTCAATTAGGACTTGAAACAGTCTTGTTCCAGCCTTGGGGAAGCTGAGAAGGGCATCCTAGCACCTTGGCTTTTAGGTTCCCAGCCCCAGGGTCTTTCTCCGAGGCTTACTTTGGCCTGCCCCAGCCTTCCCCTGCGGAGGGCCTGCTACCTGGAGCCTTGTAGCCCTCTTCCAGGGCTGGTTCTGGAGGCTCCCTAGGAGCCCAGAGGCAGTGACTGAGGAGCTGTGGAGGAGAGGGTGTGTGTGGCTTGTGGGTGAGTCCTGGAGCTGCTGACACACTCAAGCTGTGGCCAAGTTGATCTCACCACCCCTGAACGCTTCCTATGTTGACAACTCCTGCTAGTTGTCCCTTACCTCCCAGACAGGGGAGAGGTTTCTGAGGCCACAAGTTAACAAGGGGGAGGGAAGAGTTGAAGTGGATCCAGGCCAGCCCTTCCTTTTTACTCCTCCACCTTAGTAAGGGCTCTGGAGGGAGCATGTTGGGCCTTCAGGGCGATCCTGGTGGGAAGCTCCAAACCCAAGACAACAAGGCCCTTGGCTCTCTTGGTAACCAACGCTGTTGGGCTCAGGTGGAGGCAGTTTTAAGGGTAGCCAGTGTTTGGAGGCCTTGGCCAAATGGACTTGTGACCTCCGCCAGGCCTTGGGGTCACCTCTGGGTAGATGGGCATGGGATAGGCCTCGTGGATACTGTGCCCTGCTTTGCTGTTCAGGACATCACAGCAGTAGACTTCCAGGTGGCCTGATCTGGGACTAGCCAGGACTGGGGGGGGGGTGACCAACATTGGAGCCACATTCTTCCACAGGGAAGCTTCTCTTTCCTTCCCTCAGAGTGCCTTCAGCTTTTTCTCCACATGTCCCTTGAGAGCAGGGCTCATATTCCCCTTGATATCTCCTAAGCTCCCTGTACAGCACTGGACGCGTGGTACATGTGCGTCAGTGTCTGACACCTGAATGGGGCGTGGGAAGCGCTTTTCTTTGCCTTGCTTCTGCTTTGGCCCACAGCCATCTCCTTGGTCCCCTTTGCCTGAGAGGAGGATGGGGTCGTGGCTTTGAAGGGCTCTCGCCTGCCGAGCAGAGCAGGCTTCTTGTCCTCTAGTGTGAGTACTGAGTTTCATGGCAAGGAGCTAGGTGCTGAGTTCTTTGCAGGGAGATCTTCTGGTTCACAGAGAAGTCCCAAGCTCCTAGAACTGGGTCTATTGGCGGAAAAGGTGGGCAGCAGGACTGAACAAACTTTCCGTCCAGCCCAGTGCCGTGCCAAGCTTCCTGGGCAAGCTGTGAGCGGCTGGCACTCTAGGTTTGGCAGCAGAAGTCAGAAGTGGAGTGGTACCTGTGTCCTCCCACTGGCAACAGAACATTTCCCTCTGGGTGGGTCTTGCCTGTGTGGGGACTCTGGGCCCAGCTACTTAACCAAATGGGGATAATGAGGCTGGCAGAGCAGGCAGGGTAATGGGGAGGAGTAATTAGTCCAGGTTTGGAAGGAGCTGCCTGAGTGGGTGGGGCTGGGGCTGGCTAGCTGGAGGGGCTCCTCTTGGCCTGGGCTATGCTCCAATCCGCTGGCAGGACACATGTAGCCATCATGCAGGGGCCAGTGAGTCCCAAACCCACTTCACCCTGCTCCCCCTCTAAACATCAGATGTCACTTTTCAGGGCAGATTCCAGGGCAACAGGTGTCCCTCAGGCAGCCAGGCCGCAGTGTTCTCTGCCCACCACACTCCTCTGGCCCTGCCTTCTCCCCTCCCAGGCCCAGAGGGCTGTTTTCTTTACTTAAAATACAGTTTTTAAAAACGCTGTGAACTACTCACCCCATTCTAATCATGATTCTGGGCTTCGGCCTCTAGCTGTCTCCTGAGGAGGAGGAGAAGCGTCGGATCCGGAGGGAGAGGAACAAACTGGCTGCTGCCAAGTGCCGGAACCGCCGCCGGGAGCTGACGGAGAAGCTGCAGGCGGTAAGGACCTCTGTGCGCACGAGGGGCATTCTGGGTGGCTGGGTGAGGGCCCAGGGCTCAGGCCCTCCGCGCCCTCCCCTTGTTTACCAGTGCCCTAAGGACGAGTCAGTGGAGCTAGAGCACCCTTCCTTTGGGCACATGGGTCGACGTGTAGCTGAATGAAAAAGTGATAGAAGGAAAAACTGGTCTTCTCCACCTGCCTAGCCCTGGGGAGAAGAACTGGACAGCCTTCTTGGGCCAGTACTTTTTTTCACTCCCTGTCTCAGAGCTCTCTCTCTGCTCTCTCGGCCTAGCTCCTGGGTGAGGGGTGGCAGGGATGTTGGTATTGCTAGTCCACAGGAGCCCGGGCAGATCCAGACCTGCCCTTCCAGGGCTACTTCCCAGCTAGAGGCCGAAGACAGCCCCACTGGGCTGGCCTAACCTGGCTTAAGCACTATGGTTTGAGCTGGGTCAGTATCAGGGGGAATCCTGATGGAGAGAGGTCACATGCCAGCCGAGTTGCACTTTTTTGGGGTTTTCTCATATCCCCAATGGGCAGGAGGCTTTCTCACCTTTATCACAAGCCTAGAGCCCTGGCCTTGGCACCTGAGTCTGCCCTTGTGAATCACTCTCCATGCTCCCTAATTGCCTGGACCTGGGGGCCCATGGTCCTGCAGAGTCTGGCGCCACAGCAAAGGCTGTGTGCCAGGTGGAGGAAGCCCCAAGCCAGGGCTGACTCTCCTGGGTGGGATGTTTGCAAAGTGAGGAGATGAGAGAGACTCCGTCAGTGGTCCTCACAGTGACTAGCTAGGACGGGGCTTTGGCAAGGTTGATTTTGTCCTCCTGGATACTGTCTATCTGCTCAAGCCTCCCTTTGGCCGTCCTGCGGCCTTTGACCTTGGGCATCAACTGTGTGCTGTGTGAATTCTGTGGTAGCTGCAGTAGTGTCCCGAGGAGGTGTTAGAGCCAGGGAGGATGGACCTGTGAGTGCCCAGCCCATCATGGGAGACTCCTTGAGCAGAGCCCTCCCCATCGCCAGCCTTTTTCTGGTCTGACACTTCAGGGAGCCATGCCCTGTGTGTCTACCTGAGGCGTTCCTCACCACCACCCCAGAATAGATCCTCCCCTCTTCCCAGAAACCTCACACCTGCTCCCCCGCCCCCTGACCCAGCCGCCCAGGCCTTGAGCCACATCCTCCACAGGAAGCCTTTCATAAGCTCATGACGTTCGTCAGACCCTTGAGACAGACGGAAACTTTTTTTCACTGCAGAATGTGCCGCTCTCCGTTTAATGAAGCTCTTGCCCGCGTCTCCTTGTTCATGAACGGGAATCTGTGTTAGGGACAAAGTGGGGAGGAGGCTGGTGACACACACCTCTCCCCTCCCTCTGCTGCGCTTCCACGTGCATTTGCTCCCTTCTGCTTCTCTGGCTTTATGTGAAAGAAGGGGGCTGTCACCCCGGAAGCCTTGCAGGATGGTCTTGGTGTCCTCACAGGCTCATGCAGGTCTCAGGTGCCTCTTCCATTGAGCATGTGGCTGAACTGAGTGTTCTCTGCTGTTCCGACTGTCCTGAGACAGAGGCTTCAGATACTGGAGCAAAAAAGGGGCGGTCCCACAGGGATTGGCTGAGCACTTATCCAAGCCAGACACTGTCCTGCTGCTGGAGAAGACCGATCCCCCTCTCATAGGCTTCAGGTTCAGTTTCCCTGCATCCACAAGTGGGCTGGCAGGAAGCTGAGGAGGAGGAGCCAAAGGGGTAGGGCTCCATCCTGTGCTTCTTTCTCCATGGAAATCTCGCTTACCCCTTGAAGGGACCCAGGGACAGTCCTGGCACCAAAGCAGTAGAATAGAGTAGAATGTATCCCACGTGAGATGCATTGAGATTCAGACCTGGGCTACCCAATGGTTAGCTCTGTGACTCTGGGCATGTTATTAAGCCTCTTCAGATCTCAGTTTCCTCATCTGCAAATGGGTTGATGATAACATCTGCTTTCAAAAACTTTTGGAGAATTGAATGAAATAACCTATGAAATGCTTAATACAGTGCCTGGCACAATGTAAGTGTTCAGTCATGAGAGCTGCAATTGCTACTTCATTTCTCCTTCAAGCCAGCTTTCCTTCTGTGGAAATAAAAGAAATCAGGAGCCACCATGTGACTCAGAACCAGTACGGTCTGTGGCCCGGTGTGTAGCCTGGCTGCTCTCGTACAGGAGGTAATCTGAGGACGTTGCTGGTTCTCCCTTTCTTGTCTGGCTTGGAACTGTCCCCTAGTGGGTCCTTGGCAGGTTGTTGTTCCTCACACCCCCTGCTTTCCCCTGCAGGAGACAGAGGAGCTGGAGGAGGAGAAGTCAGGCCTGCAGAAGGAGATCGCTGAGCTACAGAAGGAAAAGGAGAAGCTGGAGTTCATGTTGGTGGCCCACGGCCCTGTGTGCAAGATCAGCCCTGAGGAGCGCCGATCGCCTCCAGCCCCCGGGCTGCAGCCCATGCGCAGTGGGGGCAGTGCGGTGGGCGCTGTGGTAGTGAAACAGGAGCCCTTAGAAGAGGACAGCCCCTCGTCGTCCTCAGCAGGGCTGGACAAGGCCCAGCGCTCCGTCATCAAGCCCATCAGCATTGCCGGGGGCTTCTATGGGGAGGAGCCTCTGCACACCCCCATCGTGGTGACCTCCACGCCTGCCATCACTCCGGGCACCTCGAACCTCGTCTTCACCTACCCCAGTGTCCTGGAGCAGGAGTCGCCCGCGTCACCTTCCGAGTCCTGCTCCAAGGCTCACCGCAGAAGCAGTAGCAGCGGGGACCAGTCGTCAGACTCCTTGAACTCCCCCACTCTGCTGGCTCTGTAACCCCGTGCTCTCCTCCCCAGCTCTGGAGGGGTCCTCGGCACTGCCTCCTCCCAGGGACCAGCACCTTCAAGCTCCAGAGCCCTGAGGGCCAGAGGAAGCCTTGCTTCCGGGCTCTGGGGGACCCAGGTGGGACTTGGCAGTGAGGCTTTAGAAGACTCGGGTTGATCCTTGTAAGCCATGGGACCTCCTCCTTTGCTCGTCTTGCAGAGAATTCTCCTCCTGGAAAGCCAAGGAGAGCTTGGTTTGGCAGACGCGACCTGTCTCTGGCTTCTGAAGAGCCTGGAGCTTCCCAGATGGTCCCACCCCTTTGTTACCTGTTGTCTCTGGAGCGATGGTGTCCTCCCCACCCCACCAAGCATGCTCAGTGCCTTTTGGTTCACCTTCCCTCGACGTGCCCCCTCCCTCCCACAGTGTCAGTCTCACTCCCTCTTGGTTTTTATCAAATTTGCCATGACATTTCATCCGGGTAGTCTGGATATTAAAGCTCTTCATTTCTGGAGGCGTGGCAGCAGGTGACTCTTCCACGGGGGTGACTTGTCCAGAAGGGGACAAAGTGCAATACAGAACCTTCCCTCCAGGGGTACTCCCCAGTGCACCACTGCCTCCAGATGCTCTCAAGCAGGGGCCAACCTCACTGGGAGTCTTGAAAGACCTTTCCTCTGCATCCTCGGAGGTGGCTTGGGACGACTGGCCTGACCAGAAGAGGGGGTGTGAGACAGCCAGGGCATGGGGGGGGGGGGAGGGGGTTGCCAAACACCTAATTATCAGGCCAGGAGTAGTGCCGACAAAGCCACCTGGGTGTCCTAGCCAGCTTCCCTTCACCTGGTGTCTTGAGCAGGGCGTCTCCTGTAATTACTGCCTCACCATTCTGCCCCTGGACCCTTCTCTCCAGACCAGGGAGGCGTCCCTCCCAGGAACCACACATCACTCCAAGGCCCTGCTGGGCTCCACCCTTCCCTGGCTCTCGGGGTGACGCCACCCACGGAGATTTAATGAGCGTGGGCCTGGACCCTCCCCAAGGGAGGCTCCTCTCCAAGCCTCAAAGGATGGAAGAGCCAGGCAGGAAGGAGGAAGGCGGTCCCTGGGGGTGGTGTCTGCAACAGCAGCAGCTGCCACTGCCCCAGCGTCCAACCTTCCCTGCTGTGGCCCTGCAGCATAGGCCCTGTCTGCCCTCTGTGGTCATCTGCCACCTGGTGGCTCCAGTGCTTTCTCTTTCATGCTCCCCCTGCCCCATCCCAGGGTGCTCTTCTGGCCCAGTTGACAAGCTGTGAGCAGCTGGCCCATGAGCTTTTGCTTGGGGCTTGTGCGCCATTTCTGGTTGTTGAATCTTTCCAGCTGCTGAAATTGGAGCTAGGATGTGTTGCTTTCCACCGCAGGAGAGCTGCCCCCTCCCACGGGTCCCCTGGCCTCCACCCCCTCAGCTTTTTCTCCCCAGAGCATGTTGACACATGTCCCTGGGAAGCAGCTTCTGGTCAGAACTGGCCTCTGTGGAGCTGGTACTCTGAGGGAGTCTCACTGTTGGTGACTCAGCTCCAGAGAGATCAGTGTCCATCCATTCAAAACGATGTCAATGCTACTTAAATCCAGTGGCAGTTACATTTCTGAGTCGACTCTGGAGAGAGCAGGAACAGCTTACAGACCTGTTCCTATTATACCTGAGGTCACATGTGCTGGCCATTATTTAATTCCACCCCCAACTCCCCCTTGATGCACTAGACACGCAGGATGGAAGAGACTTAGGCTGAAGATATGCGGCCCAGCAGGACCAGAAGGAACGTACGCAGGGGTCAGCCACAGAGAGAGGAGATGAAAAGAAAAGGATTTTGTTCTAAACACTTTAAACGTGTTCTTTCCCATGTTCCCTGGCAGTGACGCCGCGCTCTGGTTTCCTAGGGTCTTTGGGAAAGTGCTTCTAAGAAGAAAGGGCAGCTGGGTTTCTGGTCTTAGATTAATTAATCAAAGAAGGAGGGCTAGCAGGCGATGGCCGAGGAAGCTGGGTGCTCTCAGCTTGGAAAGGCTTCATCATCTCAACTGGTCTTGGGAGCCAAGTGGGAGCTGTTTGTGTCTTTGTGCATATAGATATTTCTTAAATGAAGCTGCTTTCTGGTCTTTTATTTCTAAAATCCCCCTCTGGCCCCAGTCTGTATTTGGACCCCAACACCGGTCATGGTCTGTGACTTGGAGCCACGCTGGACGTTCCTGAGCCAGAGTTTGGCTTCTGATTTCAAGCTCTGCTGGCATCGGAACCTGCGGGAGGCACGGCCCCAGGGACTTCAGAAGCCTATGAGGTGTGACCTTCACGACTTTCTTGCTTTGTCTTTGGAGGTTGTTTGGCTTCCCCAAAGCCAGAGGTCTTTTGGGGAAGGCCGAACATTCACTCCTGAGTCATGAGCCTGTCCTAGGTCACTGCCTTCTGGCTTGCTCTCCAGGTTCACTCCTGCCCACCACACACACACACACACACACACACACACACACACACACACACACGCACTTGCTCTGGAACCACCAGACACCCAGCCTTTGCTCCCTCCGTGGCTCCAAACAAGGGGACAGCTGCAGCAGAGATGCCTTTGTGCTCAGGAGAGGAACTGCTGGGCCTCCCCTTGTCTCCAGCCAGGAGGCAGCTGGTGTGGACCTGGGTGGGTCTGCAGGTGACTGGGATGGCATGTGAAGACACCCCTTGATGGGCCAGTATGAAACACACAGTCCTTGTGGCTGCCTGGTTGGCCTTTCTGGGAATGGTCCTGCCCCTGGCTGGGTTGATGGGGACAGTTGCTGACCTAGGAAAGAGGAGGTGGTAGGTGAAGCTTAGGGAATTGCTGGAGCCAACTCCACACTGAGAAGTCCCTGGGGAGGTTTTTCAGAATGAGTGGAACGTTCTGTGTGGGAGGCCAGGTGGGCCGCTGAGGACAGTCGCACAGGCATCTCAGAGCTGGCTGCTGCTTCTCTCTCCAGCTTTGGGGAGAGGAGTCTCCCTCTGCTCCTGGTGGACTCCAGTGGAAGTGGGAGACAAACTCTGGAGCTTTGGGCGGTTTTCTCCCGACCCACAACACACCTTGCTATCTCGCCATGTAACTTCCTTCCCTGATCAGACATCCGCAGGCCCCTTTAGGGACAGAAAGAATAAATACCTACTATGTGCCAGGCACTGTTAGGCACTTTTCTATTTATCCTCTTTGAAACGAGGGCATCCCATATAAAGGGCCCCCAAATGATGGCTAAAAAGAAACAGTTGGAGGTGAGAAGTTTCCAAAGAACGAGTAAGATCGGCTTCAGTCTGATGTTTGTTCTCAAAGACCCACCCCCAAGAGCATCTGCCCACCTGCAGACCCTCCTTCTCTTTGGCCTGTGCTCATCTGCACCCCTCAGATGTCTGGAGGGGTAACCCGAGTCCCTACAGAGTTGTGGGCCCATAGAATATGTGCTGTGCATAGCTTTCTTTTTGAAACTTAGGTCAAGGGGTCTTACTGCATTCTGCTTATTGATTCTTCTTGGCATTCATCTTAAAAGCCAGCATCTCACTATTTATTGACAGGTTGTGGAGTGCGCGTGAGAGAGAGAGAGAGAGAGAGAGAGAGAGGGAGTGTGTGTGTGTGTGTGTGTGTGTGTGTGTGCACGCATGTATGCGTACACATTTCCAGGAGTGCCTGAGTCCTCCTGCAGCTCTTTAGAAGGAAACCCAGTCACCCCACTGCTAATTTGGCATCTTCTTGTGCTTCTAGTGTCTTGGCCATGCATCAACAAAGTGTTTTAATAGCTGACGACATGTTCCGGAGGGGCTGAGTCAAATTTTGACAGGGGTGGGGACATGGAAAGGGAGGGGGGAGAAGAAATTGACACTTATTTTATTATTTATTTTAAATGTTTACATCTTCTTTGTGTTGTACTAAGCCTGAATAGAAACGGATAGCATTAAAATACTCAATTTCTCTCTCTCTCTCTCTCTCCCTTTTTTTTTTTAAACTTAGGATAATGATGCTTTTTTGTTTCTAAAGTGATTTGTGACTTGTGCTGTATAAACTGTATAAAAAGGTTCTGTTTTTAAAGATGGATTGTCATTCCTCTGGGACAGTGGCTGCCAAGAAATCTATATTGTAAGAGAACACAATGATAGATCCAGCCCTGTCCCTCAAAATTACTTTCTCTGTATTATTAAAAACCTATTCCATTTATTTTACTTTGTGGTTACTTGATTTTGAGGAGAAAAATATTCGACTGTGTATAAAGAGTAGGTATCAGGGTGTCTTTTTTTTTTTTTTTTTTTGCAGTGGGAGATGTATATATAGTATTTTGGTATTTAGTGGAAACTCATGAGCTCTGTGCATCTGTATTTGAGATATGTCAATGAGGTGGAGTGAAGTCTGCTACTAGACCCTGGAGGCAAACAAGTCGTACAAGGTTTTTGTCACTCTATGGGGGAACTTAATGACCTTTCTGGATATCTTTTTCTGTTTTTTCAGTAATGGTGAAATGGTCCCCATTGGAGGATCTCGTACATTGACCTCTCTAGGCAAGACCCTGAACTCAAAAATCTCTGTATAGTTTTGAAAATTGAGGAGTATCTGTGCTCTGAAGCATCTCTGGTGTGTTCGTTGCTGTTGTTATTTTGTCCTGTTGTTTTACTGTATGTAACACAAGCCTACAGTATTTGCACTAAAGAAAGCTTGTTAGAAAAAGCTTGCTGCTATGGAAGAAAGAACATATTACAACTTTTTTTCCCTTGCGGTTATTTTTTGTTGTTAGCTTTTCCACTTTCCGTTGAGTAGCATTTTGTAGAATAAAATGAATTAAGATTGAAGAGCCTGTGATGGTTGGTTTATTCCATCTTTCCCCCCAACTCTTCCTGTGGCTTCTGTTTTTCTTCTGTTCCTCTCTAACTCTGGCTCTGGTGGGCAAGGGTGGTCTCTCTGCTGGAGATGGGGCTCACCTTGAACCTCTTTTTTGCAAAACTGAGAGGTGGGTGGGCTGCTGAGAGGGCATTAGAGCCCCCTGCTATCTCTTCTCATTCTTCCCCTGTTGACCCTCTCCCAGTCCCTCCCTACCCTGTGGGGGCCTCATTCTCAGCCAGCTGCCAAGTGTGAGCCAATAAAAGTTTAAGGGTATTTTGTTTGAACAGGTTGACTCTGGAAACCCAGAAATCTTCAAAGGACAAATTAAATGCATGCCAAAATTGTCATGGTGGTCAGATGGGATCAAGCCGCAGGAAAGACTGAAAATAACCGAAGCATGCAAATATGTGGTATGGATGCAGCTCTGGACTTTGTTTTTGAAAAGTCACAAGTTGTTAGGTGCCCCATTGTCCTGTCAACCAGGAAACCTGGAGTGACTGCGCAATATCTGTTCTGGGGGGGGGGCTCTTTCCTCACAGTGTAAATGGCAGGGAGACAAAACTGTCATCACTTAGTGCCCAGAGCTCATGCAGCTGGCTGAGAATTAGCCCTAGAAACACATGCTGGCTTCAGTGTGTTGTAGACAAGCTCAGAGCGCAGGCCTCATTCTCTGGAAGACTGAAAGCCAGAGGGTCCCTGAAACCGAGGCCTGTCCCCACTACTTTTTGGCTGTTGAGGTTTGAAGAAAGCCATTGAAGCCTCTCAGTTTCTTCATCTGTGAAGGAGGGGTCAATGATAGTATCATAATAGCACCCACTTAGGGATAACAATATCCCCTCCCTTGTCTTTCCAGTGAGCCGGTGGTGTGGGGGAACAGGACTGCTCAGAAGTTGCAGTACCAGGCCTCACTGTGACCGCTTCTGCCTGGACAGACAAGGGAACACAGAGTCCAGGGGGTTTCAGTAGTACCTGTAACTTCCTGAGCAACTGATGTGTTTTCTTGGGGCAACTGTCAAAGAGGCAGATGCTCAGAGTGTTTACATCTGCTTCTCTAGGCTGTGGTGGTGATGCTGTCCCCAGAGAGGCTCCTGCTCACGTTTCTGTGCTTACATTTCTGTGATCACATCTGGGCTCTTCCATACATTTTTCATCTTCCAGCAATGCCTCAGAATCTACTTGGCTTGCTTGAATTTGCAACTCTTCACCCACATGGCAATTAGAGCAGCTGATGATTGCCAGGTACTTATTAAATGGAATCTAAGTTTCTTTGTGCAGCTGCAAATGCTTTAAAAACATCTGGACAGTTGATCAATTTTTTTTTTTAATGGGAGGGGTTCTGGGGATTGAACTCAGGGGCACTCAATCAGTGAGCCACATCCCCAGCCCTAGTTTGTATTTTATTTAGAGACAGGCTTTCACTGAGTTGCTTAGTGCCTCCTTTTGCTGGTATTGAACTCATGATCCTCCTGCCTCAGCCTCCTGAGTCTCTGGGATTACAGGAAGAGCCACTTGATCAATCCTTTATGGAAAAACAAAAAAAATTATAAGGGGTGACCTCCACTGGGTTCTCAGGCCTCCGAGTTGTCTGCTTGGGAAATTTTGCAGTCACCTGTAAGTCTAGGCTGAATTGGTTCAAACCAGTTCTGTGACCTGGGTTGATGATAAACTTTTTTTTTTTTTTTTAAAGAGAGAGAGAGAGAATTTTTTAATATTTATTTTTTAGTTTTCGGCAGACACAACATCTTTGTTGGTATGTGGTGCTGAGGATCGAACCTGGGCCGCACGCATGCCAGGCGAGCGCGCTACCACTTGAGCCACATCCCCAGCCCCTTGATTCCATTTCCTATAAATACAGACTTTCAAAGATTAAGCAGATGATAAGTGCAGTGGTAAACACGTGTAATCTCAGTGACTAGGGAAGCTGAGGCAGGAAGATGGAACGTTTAAGACCAACCTCAGCAACTTAGTGAGACCCTGTCAAAATAAAAAGGGCTGGGGATGTGGCTCAGTGGTTAAGCATCCCTGGGTTCAATCCCCATTACTTAAAAAAAAAGCTGGGTTCTTTTTTTCAGGAAAGACATCTTGGTGGAGATTCCTGGGACAATTCCCTTTTCTAGTACAAGAATTCCCTAATTGATCACAACTCTGTCCCTAGACTTCCTTTGTTCATTAAACCCACCACTATGTGAGAGAAAATTAATTTCTTCTGGAGTTATTTCCAATACGTGAGCAACAAGGCCATTTATGTGAAGGTATATGACAATGTCTGAAAGCTAAAATCAGGAGGAAACAAGTCTTTAAAACCCATATACCTTGATGCCTGATGCAGCTTGATTATGAGACAGTCATTGGACCCTAGGCTCCAGGGCCAGGTTTGAAATGAAGGATGTGATTTTCCTTTGGCCCTGTGTTTAAAGGATGGATAGGATACTTGTCCATAGGCAGCCCAGCCCTGCTGGCCACAGAGCCCCCACCAGGCCCCACGTGGAAGGCCAGAGTGTGGAGGGGGGCCAGTGGCCTCTGGGATGTGCACCTGAGCTGGGGCGTTCCCTTGGTGACAGAGGTTCTGTTCCTTCCTGATGAGACGACAGAAGATGGCTTCCCAAGAAACTGTGAGCTGCTGGGACTAGTCCACTCGGCCTTCTTTATGATCAGGCCTGTCTGGAGTGGAGAGAAGCTCTACTGGGACTCTGCCCGTTGGGCAGGAGCCTCCTCCCTCTTCTCCAAGAGGCCCCCAGAGGACAGACGCGAAACCTGTTACACTCTGCGAGTTGTCTCTGGAAAGTTCCACTCACTTAAAGAAAGAAAATAATTGCTTTAGGCTCCACCTCTGAACTAAATTAGTCAAACTAAACACCTTAACTAGTACTTACATTAGCCAAGACAGGGAACAAGCAAAAATACAGATACACAGTGATGGTGGTTGGTAATGGTATTCAGTCGAGTGGCCCTGAGGACACTGGGCCATGGCCCTGAATGTACAGAGGGACTGCACTCCTTCCCCAAGGGCCAGGTGCAGGCCATGGTGGGAACTGGGATCTGGTGTTCTTCCTGAACACAAGACTGCCTAGTCCCTTACAACACTTAGGACATAAATTTGGCATTATTTAAGTGATATGTATTTTTTTATTTAAGTGATATGTATTTTTTTTTAACTGAGGTTCAATTCAACATAAAATGAGCCACTTAAAAACAAATGATTCCACATCATTCAGTTCCTTCATAGTATTGTGCAACCACCACGATCTAGTTCCAAAACATTTTCATCACCATGAAAGGAAACCCTGTACTGTGAAGTGTGTGCTCCCATCATGCCTTTCCCTGGTCACCTGACAACCACCCATCTGCTTTCTGTCACTATGGATTTAAGTTGGGGTGGTATTTTTGGAGAATTCCAATGATTCTACTTTCTAAACAAATAAACAAACAAATAAAGTCATGAAATATTCGCATTGAAAATAAACTAATTGCTATTAGTAGTGCGGTTCCCTCTTTTCCTAACTTTTCATATGCCTTCACAGACATGGTCTCCTCCAGTGGCCCAAGAGACAGATGTTACTGAATCTGTCAGGAAATATCAGCTCCGGGAAAAATTCCTTTTCTCTTACGCAGTGGCGTGTCTGGTACACTGGCAGTACAATCGCTACCCCCATCCTGTTCATGAGGCATGCATTCATTTCCTAAATAAAGAAAGATTAAACCTGAGAAGACAGATTTTGTTCACTCATGAAAACACACATTTTGGGCTGGGGTTGTGGCTCAGCAGTAAAGCCCTCACCTAGCTAGTGCGAGGCCCTGGGTTCGATTCCCAGCACCACATAAAGATAAAGGTATTAAAAAAAAAAACCCACACATTTTCATGTTGTAAACATAAGAGAAGCACATTTTAAAAAATGAGTGTGTACATGGGGACTCTCCTTCCTCTTCTCACACGTCTAAGGGAGAAAATCTCTCACTCATTGAAAAATATTCTTGTGTCCTTATTAGGTGCATGTCATTACACAAGGCACTCTTTAGGACATAGTTGGACGAGACACTCTTTGTACAAGCGTGATATAAGGTGTCTCTTTGCTTCACAGCCAAATGTTTTCATTGTAAACAGAAATGAACTTCAAACTGAAGTTGCTCTTGAGGAAGTTACTGTCTGATCAGGGTTTCCATTCTGATCTTGGAGATAGGGAACCTAAGACATTTTGGCCTCTGGCAAATGGGAGCATTTCAGAGAAGGTTCCCTGGAGGAAAGCACCTGGCGCTGGAACCTGGGAGGCCAAGTGGGATGACCACAGATAAGACGGAGTGGAGAGGGAGCGTGCCTGGTGGTGGGAATGATTAGAGCAAAGACTTGGGGGAGGAAGGAAGGCGTGGATGACTGCCAGGGAGGAGATTAGAGCATGCACTCCTTTGAGAGATGATAGAGACTGAGGCTGTCGTCTTGAGGACCTTGAGTGACAGGCTGGACTCTTTCTCCAAGTACTGAGTGCCTATTCGCGTCAGGCATGTTCTTGCTACCAGGGAAGCAAGGGTCGGGGTAAAGAAGCCCAGGTGCCACCACCCCAGCCATCATCTCATGAGAGTCTCAGAGAAGATGTATAAGGTGTCAGAGGGGCAGGTACAACTGGGAATGTCCCTAATCTGGGGAGGCATGGAGGGGAGGTTAGGAGAGCTTCCCAGAATCAGTGACATTTAAACAGACCCCAAGTGTAAGTGGAAATGACAGGCCTACTTCTAGGTATTGGAAGCTGCAGACGGTGTAGCTGAATAGGAGGTGACAGAGCTGCAGTCTTGCTCTAGACTGACCAAAGTGGCAGGTGCATGGGACAGATGGGGAGGGGAAGAGACAGGCAGGGAGGGGTGAAGCCTAGGGGAGGCCCCATACACAGCCTGGAGAGAGTTCCAGTCACACAGTCAGGATGGCCAGAAGGTATTGCTGGAGAGATTGAGTCCTAGACATACATCTGGTTTCAGAAATAGAAACTGGGAGGCAAGAGGAGGGATTGGGGGGCTGAGGGGCCCAGGCCCCAAGTTCAGTTTTAGGCATGCTAATTTGAAGGAGCTGGGAGATTTGCAGGGGATTTGCAGGGGTCCCACCGCTGCAGGGCTGCAGGCCTGAATTAGAAATTTCCTTCTGGGGAAAATCACCTGAACTTGTAGCCTGGTGCCACCATCAATTCATGTTTCCAGGCTGCCCTGGGCCTGAGGTCTTGATGCTTTCCTGCCCAGGTCTCTCTCTTGTTCCTCAGAAGGGATACTCCAACTGCCTCTTCTCTTCTCAAACTGTCCCCACACACTTTCCACAGATGATGTCACCTCCCACTTCACAGAAAATGGACACCCTCACAGGGGATCTCCTCAATTTCTTATCACTGAGTCCACAAACCTACTGGCTTCTCTCCCACCCCACCTGCTTCTGCTTTAACAAAGGGTCCCTCCTGCTCCCAAATCCCCACCCAGCTCTGGGGACCACCATCTTCTTTCCTTCCTCTCAGGGACCCTCTTCAACCTGGTCCCTCCTCTACTTGTCTTCTCATTGGCCTCTCCTGCTCCAGGGACAGGATTAAATCTTGCTTGTCTTAAAAATGACAGAAGCCCTCCCTTGACCCACCTCCCATTTTGGCTCACTGTAGAGTCCTGGAAGAGTGATCTCTACCCTTGGCAGCCACTTCCTCACCTCCCACTCTTCTCTCAACCCACTGAAGTCTGGCTTCCACCCCCTCTGCCTGAGACTCTGCACTTCCCTGCGATGAAATGCTGCAGATATGTCTCAGCCTCTGCCACCCCTGACGGTGACACTGCCAACCGTGCCTCCTATGAAATGCCATCGACCTCGACTCCTCTCTTCCCACAGCTCTCCCTCAAACTCCACAGCAATGCATCCTGCCACCACATCCTGTCTGTTGACAGTGGAAATGTTCCGTCCAGCCCCTCTCCCATTATCCCAGCACAGTCCCCGCCATCCCTCAGCTGGATAGCACAGCCATCCCCAGTCCCTGCTTTGGAGCCAAGACATCACACCCATCACGAGGGCTCACAGTCTGATTCCTGCTGCTGCAGGTTCCAGGGCCCTAAACCCACACTGTCAATGGAAGTCTCCTGCCCAAAGCCTGCAGCAGAGGGACATCAGCTAGAGTCAAGTCCGTTGGCTGTGACCTAGAGCCCACATAAACAGAATCTCAAACATACCAGGTGTTATTGTCTTATATCAAAGTCTGGAACCAGCATTTAAAGGCAGCCCCTATTTTGCTCCCCCAAATTCTCTTGTTCACTGTCGGTGTCTCTGGGTTTTTCCTTCTGGGAAGTTCTTCTTGGCCCACTCTTCCCCACAGTCACCCTTGAAACTGGCACTGGCAATTAGATTTCCCTGGGGACTTCAGAGTGTTCCCAGTCTACCTTCTATTGCTGCAGGTTTGGGGACCCAAAAGCTGGCCAAGGTCATTTGTTTTTTCTTCAATGTATTGTCTTTTAAAACAGTCTTGGGCTGGGGCTGGGGCTCAGTGGTAGAGTGCTCGCCTAGCACATGCGAGGCCCTGGGTTCCATCCTCAGCACCACATAAAAGTAAAATAAAGATATTGTGTCCAACTACAACTAAAAAATAAATATTTTTAAAAAACTTGGCCGTCTTTCAATTTATCTCCTTCTAGTCAGTTTCTTAAGCAAAAACCACAGCTGAAGGTCTCACGTAGACGTCATTTGAAACCACATGGGAACCCAGGGTGGCTCAAGAAAGTTAATTTCAAACCCTCCCTGTGCCTAGTGACACAGAGCCACCAAGTTTGCCCTCTGGGTAGATATTGGAGGACATCTCCTGGGCCCCAGAAGGCCCCCTCCCCCCATTTAACTGCTCCCTGGGGCTTAGCTGGAAGATGAGGCTGCACATCTGACTTCCTCTCTGGCCTCCTCTCCACCCTCCTCTTTTTTTTTTTTAATTCTTTTTTTTTTTTTTTAGTTGGACACAATACTTTTTAAATTTATTTTTATGTGGTGCTGAGGATCCAACCCAGGGCCTCGAACATGCTAGGCAAACACTCCACCACTGAGCCACAACCCCAGACCTCTCCACCCTCCTCTTGACTAAGGATCAGCGTGGTTTTTCTTTCTTTTCTTCTCTATGTAAATCACCATCAGGACCTGCTTCATGATATCTTTTTTTTTATTTGTACCTGACAGCAGAATGCATTTCTATTCATTGTACACAAATGAAGCACAACTTTTCATTTCTGAGCAGTCATACATGTACCTGGGGTAATGATGTTTAGCTCATTCCACCATCTTTCCTGCCCCCTCATGATATCTTAAAGCAGATATCTTAAAGACAGACAGAACCTTCTTTTTCTCTTAAGACTATTGTCTGGCTGGAAAAAAAAAAAAATCTCATTTGGGGAAGTCAGAAACTAAGTGTTACCTCTTTCTCTTCATTGTTTTTCTTTGATAATCCTGATTCCACTCCCCAGATATGTAGATCTGTGAGCTGACCAGGAAGGCCACACGTATAGAAATGTAAAAGAGAAATTCAATTACCCTATTTTTCAAAACAGGATCCTGTTTACACATTTGAGGACTTCCTGTTTTGCTTAGGGTAAGTCCAAAATGTGTAAAAGGGTCCTTGGTCTGACCCCTGCCTATCCTCTCACTTCAGCTGATCCAACTCCAGTCCCCCACTCTTCACCACGACTGCCCTGGACTTTTCTCAGTTCCTTCAACGTATTTTGCTCAGGATCTGAAAAGCTGTAGTGTAGTCTGGAAAGCTCTTTCCCTCTGTCATTGACCAACTCCTTTTCACTTCCAGGTTTCAATTTAAAGCTCAGTCATCGTCTTGAAGAGGATTTGCCTGATCCATGGCATCTGTCAAAGCACCTTGCAACCCTGTGATGATTGAATTCATGATATTATTATCATTATTATTGCCACTATTATTATTATTTGATACCAGGGGCAGCACTTTACCAGCTTTACCACTGAGCCACATCACCATCCAAAAAATATATATATTAATTATATATCTAAAATAAACATTTAATTTAGATACAGGATCTCCTGTATAGGGCCTCGATAAATTGCAGAGGCTGGCTTTGAACTCACCCTCCTCCTGCCTCAGCCTCCCAAACCATTGGGATTATAGGTATGCACCACTGCGCCCGCCTATTGAGTTCATGATTTTAAATGACATATTAAGCCCCTCTGTTCCCTGTTGAAACCTCAGTGCAGGAGAGCAAGAACAAAGTCTGTTTTGACTTCCTGAACTCTTCTTAGGTCATCTTTGTCTCTAATCTGGATTAGGAAGATGAGTTTCTAAAATGCAAATCTGCTTTAAAATTTTCAGTTGTTCCTTTTCCCACTCTGGTTAAAGCCCAACTCCTTTCTGCAGTTTCCAGGCCCTGCCTGATCACACCCCATCTTTTCTCACCTGTCACCCCCTCTCCTACTTCCAGACTAAAACATCTATCAGTCTATTAAAGGGCAGAATGTCTTGCTTGCAAATCTTCAGATCTGCTTTCTCTTTTTCCAGTGTAGGCAACGCACTCTCCTTCAGCTCTTAGCTGAGAGATGGATGGCTTGATTGCTTGATTGACTGATGGATTGACGTCTTTGTCCATTCCTGTTCTAGGTGTTAGAAATTGTGCTAAGTGTGGAGGTGAAATGGTGGACAAGACAGGCCTAGCCGCAGGCTCCGGCATGTTATCATCCCTGACCATCTGCACCCCAGGCTGAGCTAACTGCCTCTCTGTTGCCTTATCAGTTTTAATGACCTTTTACCAGTCTGTCTGTCCCCTGCCGGCCCATAAACTATTTATTGAGTGAATCTGTGAACTCTCAAAGCACTCTGCTAGGGGTAGTTAGAAGAATAGGAAACAGCATCAACTGGATGAACCAGGCCACATGTGCTGTGGGCAGGGACACGGGGCAAGGTGACTAGGGACAGGGAAGGGGCAAAGGCAGAAGGGGCCCCCACTCTTCCTCCTTTTTCCTAAGGGAGTTATAGAAAGTTTGGTCCAAGGAAAGTGCATGGAACCAGATACAAAAGGCCACCAACAGCATGTTCCATTACTAGAACAGGGAAACCCAAAGAGACGGAGGGCAGATGGGTGGTTGCCATGGGCTCCGGAGAAAGCAGGGAAGGGGAGAGAGACTGCATGATAGGAAAGCGGGGCTCCTTGGGGGGTGATGCAAACATTTTGGAGCTAAATAGAGGCAATAGTTGCATAGCATCGCGAAGATACTAACGCCACTCATCCATTTACTTTATCATTTGATGCTATGTATCACATCAAAAGAAAAAAAAGAGAGAGAAAGGAAGAATGAAAAAACAGAAGAACAGAAGATCAAAAGCAAGCAAGCAAGCCTGGGGCTGATGCTGTCCCAGGTCTCCTCACTCTCAGGACCTGGCTGGCTGTTCTGACAGGAGAAGGACTTTGCAGATCCCCCTGGTTCTTCTCGGGGTGCACGGAAGCCTGAAGCCCTGGACCTGTGTGGGCCAGGGCCCTAGGCAGGAGCATTGTGAGCTTCTCTGTCAGGGCTGGATGGGGACAGGAGAGCGTGGGCACAGGGACTTGCTTTGAACACCATGCTGAGTAAGTGTTGGCGTTTACGAGGGTGTGAGCCTTCGAGGCTGGCTGAGGGGACAGCGTGGTCAGGCAGAAACCACCCAGAAAATGGAAACAGGTCACTTTCCATCTCTGACTAAAAATGAAAGTCTCGTTCAGTGCTGGAGGGCATGCAGAATGGCACAGCCACTGTGGGAGACAGCTGGGTGGCTTCTGATGCCACCTTCTTTGTCTCTTTGGGTTGGCGGGTCCTGGTAATAGAACATACTGTAGGTGGCCTTTTGTGTCTCGCTCTAGTCCTTCCCATAGGATTCAACTGTCGTGATCCTCAGCGTGTACCCAAAGGAGAAGGCAGTTTACGTCTGCCCCAAAATCTGCACCCAAGTTTTATAGCAGTTTTTAAAAAATATTTTATTAGTTGTCAATGAACCTTTATTTTATTCATTTATTTATATGTGATGCTGAGAATCGAACCCAGTGCCTCACACGTTCTGCCTCACATGCTCTACCACTGAGCCACAGCCCCAGGACCAATGTAGCAGTTTTATTCATATTTGTCAAAACTTAGAAGTAACCCAGATGTCCTTTGGATAAATAAATATCCCAGGGCTGGGGATGTGGCTCAACTGGTAGCGCGCCCGCCTGGCGTGCGTGCAGCCCAGGTTCGATCCTCAGCACCACATACCAACAAAGATGTTGTGTCCGCCGAGAACTAAAAAATAAATATTAAAAATAAAATTCTCTCTCTCTCTTAAAAAAAAGATTTAATTAAAAAAATAAATAAATATCCCAGACAATGGGATACTATTCAGTGCTAAAAAGACATGAGCCATCAAGCTAGGAAAAGACCGGCAGGGAACACAAATGCATATTACTAAGTGAAAGAAGTTAGTCTGAAAAGGCTAAATACTGTATGATTCCACTATATGACATCCTAGAGAAGACAAAACTAGGGAGACTGTAATAAGAGCAGAGGTCACAGGGGATGGAATGGGAATCTGGGGAAATGACTAGGTGAAGCAGGGAGAACTTATAGGACTGTGGAACCTTCTGTATTCTGCATCATGGTGGACGCACATCATTACACACTTGTTAAAACCCATGGAGTATCCAAGTTCAGGGGAGCCCTGATAAAGCTTCAGACTGTGGGTGATAATCAGGTGTCAGTGCAGGCTCGTGGATCGTAAGAACGTCCTCCTCGGGCTGGAGGTGGTAACAGTGGAGGATGCTTTGTGGGGGTGGGGGAAGGGGTATGGGAATCTGGATTTTGTGCTCCATTTTTCTGTGCACCTAAAACTGCTCTAAAAAAAAAATAAATATTAAAAATTGGACCTGAAAAATTAAAAATAGAAGCTATTGTTTTTGAGGGCTCATCTGCCGCCGTCAGTGGGAAATTTTGCATGTCTGCTCTGCGTCTGGTTTTTGCAACAATCGCCAGATCTTACGTGAGAAAGCTCAGGCTCCCATGGTTGGATGACTTGTTCAAGGTCGCCCAACTGGTCATGGAGGAGCCTCAGATGACTCTGCAGTGCCTGCCCTTGGTCGCCTTTCTGCCTCAGTTGACCATCAGAGTGATGATAATAATCATCTCCCCTGCCTAGGAGCATTAGATGAGCCCTGGGTGAAAGGTCTTTGCAGACTTCTGTGGTAGTTATTATTTTATTAAATGGAAGATAATGAAGTCTCCATGCAAAGGACTTGTGCACTAAGCTCGTGCACAGAAGAACCCAGGGGAGACTCAAGGCTGCATGCTGTTGCTCAGAGAGAAGAAAACTAGCAAAGACCTCAGGAGGCCTGTGAGAGCAGGGAACAGAGTGGGTATGGAGGTGGTCATCTTTCAGCTCTCCTCAGTGGCAGGCCAGAGCCATCCCTGCCCACCCCTGCTCACCTGGTTCACAACCCAGCCCTCAAAGAGCAGCCAGGTGAAGCCCAAAGGAACCCAGACATCTCCTCCCACTTTTTCACGCTGAGGATGGAGCTGACCCAGAGGGATTTTGCTGGGATTTCTGCAGGCCCTTTGAAACTGGACACTCAAGGGTTTAAATCCCTTTTTGGCCACTCATTTGCTGGTGATCTTACACAAGTTACTTACCCTCTCCGAACGTCCATTCTCTCATCTGCAAAATGAGGATTGTACTATCTACTTCAGAGGGTTGTCATAGATTACGTGAGATAATGTCCTTAACATAACTCAAACCTCCTAAGCATTGCCTAATGATTTACACTATCATTATGTAGCCATCCTTCTCTAGTCTAATGAGAGGGCAGCAGAACCCAGAGGATCGAGGCAAATTGTGGGGCTGTGCATCTAACTAGCAGCGAGGCTGAGCCTCCTCTGTGGCCATGGTTTCTACCCCGCCGTGCTCAGGCCCTTTCTGAGAACTCCCAACAGATAGATGAATCGATAGCCTGCATCTGGCTCTTCTATCTTTGTCTTCCAGGTCCGTGTGGCGATGACATTAGGTAACTGCAGGCTCTGTCCCAGCTCAGCCACTACCTTGTCATTGGCTGGTGACCTGGGATGTGGAGCTGCGCCTCCGAGGGAGGGGGCCTCCCTGTGGGAGGGGACTGTGCTCCTGCATGGATCACACCCTCTTCCTCTCCACTAGCTGTTGGGAGAGGCCAAAGCCCTTGGCCTGCTTGTCCTGCAGCCAGAATCATTGTCCAGATGCTCCCCCCTGCTCCTGCCATCTGCCCTCGCAGAGTGGACCCAGAGTATCAGTATCTCTTCAACGTTGTGACCTCTGTCCCCTCTGTCTCTGAAGAGCAGCCTATCGCACAGGTCTCTTCACTGCAACCCCTGAGACCCTGTCGGACGCCTCCGCAGTGTGCCACAGGGCTGGGGAGCGCTGGCCCACATGAAGCATCTCTGATACCCGGACCCTGGGCATTCAGTGACCGGCAGGTGTGCCAGCTCTGTGTCCTGGGCAGACCTCCCTGCTGGCACATTTGCTACCCTGGAGCCCTGCCAGAGCTGCCACCCCATGAGTACCACCTGTAATGTCACTTCTTCCCTTGCTTGTGCCACAGGCCACAGGCCATACTGTGGGCTCCAGGAGGTATGAGCAGGGGACTGGTTGGGAGTGGAGGCCTTTACCTGCAGGGCCCAGCTGGGAGACCCAGGGACAGTCCACAGGCATGGCCTCAGGCTGTTGCCCTGTGTACCAGGAGGTGATATGAGTCACCTGTGAGGCCGGTGCTGTCATGGTCCCCACATTTCAGGTGGGGAAATGGGCAGAGAGGGGTTGAGCAGCTTGTCCAAGGCCACACAGCTTGAAGCCGGCACACAGGGATTCGAGCCCATCAACTGGCCAGCCTGTAATCCAACCCTGCTGGTGCCCTGTAATCCAATCCTGCTGACCCCACCGCCTCTTTCGTGCCACTGTCACATACCCTCTTAGCCCTGCAGCTGCACCCTCAGGACTGGGCCGTGTCCTCTAGGCAAGTGAGGGGCTAGCACCTGAGGTAGAGGGCTGTTGGTGGCAGCCCCCGCTGCTCCCCGGCTGCTGGCCCAGCCCACTCCTTCAGGGTTCTGTGCATAGTCACCTTGCTGCAGGGTGTCCTGGGCCAGGCCTGGGGCTGGTTCCCTTGAGTACCACTTGGAGACCATCAGGTCTGGGGTCAGCCACCTGGAAGTCCCCAGGCCCAGCCCTCTAGGCTGTCAGAGTCCTTTTTTCTGCAATCTGGACCTGCCCTGGGGTTGAAGTAGAAGATGGGGCCGTGGGAAGCCCAGGAGCCAGGAGAAGCCTGGCAGGGGGATGCCTCCAACTCTGGCCCTTCCTGCTTCCTTCCTGTCCCTCCGCTGTCTGCCTGGGCTGCTCCCACACCTTTCTGGTCCAGAACAGCCCTCTTTCTCAGCTTTGGCTCACTTATGTCTAACCAAGACTTGCCTATGCGACCGCTGGGCCCGGGCCTGCCATGCGGTGGCTGGGCAGGTGTGGGCTGTCCGTCCCTCCACCCCCATCTCTGCCTGGGGCTGGGTACAGCTGGCCTGGTGCAATCCCAGCCTCCGGCCTCCACTGCCTGGCACACCCTGCTGCTGAAGGGCCTGCTGCTTTTGGCCAGTGTCAATGACATTGTTCTTCTCCTTCCCCTTGACCTGGAGAATTCCTTCTTACCCTGAAGAACCCTGTACCAACATCTCCCCCGGAGCCTCCAGGGGTACCCCCCGCAGGAAGCCCCTGCAGCCGCCACAGTGCTCTGCACACACCCCTCAGAACAGTTTGGGGGAGCTTTTGGTCCTGTCGATTTGTCTGCTGTCCCTAACCTTAGTGCCACAAGGATGGGCAGATCTCTCTTCTTCTTTTATGACTTTTTTTTTTTTTAATGACACAAGTAATTCGTGAAGATCTGCATATTGTGAAATAATAATTTTCTTATTGTGAAAAAGTTTAAAACTGCAGAGTGTAAGCCCTTGACTCGCTTCCCAGAAAGCACCACAGTCAATTTTGTTTCTGTCTGTGTTTTCTCTTTGCACAAATCTATTTAGTATTTTTATATAAACGAGATGAATCTGTATGTGTGGTCCTGTGGCTTACCTTTTTTACTTATTAATACACCACGTGTGTGATTGATAGGCAGAATGATGTTTTTCCAAAGATGTCTACATTCTAATCCCCCAAATCTGTGACTATGTTTTCTTACATGGCAAATTCATTTTACAGATGTGCCTGAGTTACAGCTCTTGAGATGGGGAGGTAATTCTAGATGATCTGGTGGGCCAACATAATCATAAGGGAAGAGTGCTGGGGGGGAAAATACATTTGAAGATGCTACACTGTTGACTTCGAAGTTGAAGGAGGGGATTATCAGCCAAGGTCTGCCGGCAGCCTCTGCAAGCTGAAAGAGGTAGGGGAGTGGATATTCGCACTTAGCCTTCCAAAGGAATAAAGCCTGATGACACCTTGCCTTCATCCCAGTGACATTTCTGGCCTATAGAACTGTAAGGCAATAAATTTGTGTTGTTTCAAGCCAGTAAGTTTGTGGTAATTTGTTATAGCAGCAACAAGAAACTCATACAATATAGATACTGCTGACATAAACAATATGGTTTATGGCAGTAATTAGCATTTCTTGAGTGTATACTATAGGCCAGATACTGTTCTAGTGCTTTGTATGGCCTATTAATGTTCTGGGACTGTCATAACCAAATGTCACAGACTAGGTGGCTTAAACAACAGTCATTTATTGTCTCACAGTTCTGGAGGCTGGAACTTCAAGATCAAGGTGCAGGCATGTTAGTTTCTCCTGAGGCTTCTCTCCCTGGTGTTCAGAGGGCTACACTCTGGCTGCCTCTCCCATGGCCACCCCTCTGCACACACATACCCTTGGTGTCTCATGGGTGTTCTCACATGGTCTTACCTCTGGGCAGGTGCATTCTAGTGTCTCTTCCTCTTCTTTTATGAGGACAAAAGTCAGAATTAACTAGCACTGCCGGTCCCCTTGGCCTAATTTTAATGCAATCATCTTGTAAAAGGTCCCATCAATACCATCACATGCTGATCTGTTGAGGGTTAGGATTTGAATATGTGGATTTTTGGAGGGACACAATTCAGCACATAACATGTATATTGTCTTATTTAATTTCCACAATAACCCAGAGAATTAATATACACAGGGAGGATTGGGGATCTAGCTCAGTTGGTAGAGTGCTTGTCTTGCATGCACAGGGCCCTGGGTTCAATCCCCAGTACCACAAAACAAACAAACAAACAAAACAAAACAAACAAACAAACAAAAAAAAAACAGGAAGAAACTGAAACAGAGTGGGCAAGTTACTGGCCCAAATTAACACAGCAAGTAAGTGGTTGAGTCAGGTCCAGGAATTTCCTATTCCTGTCCTTTGTCCATTTTTCTTTGAGATAGTTGTCTGTTCTTTGAGGGTTTCAGGGACATAGGTGCTCTGTCAGCATTTATGGAAGGAGGGAAGGAGTGGGAATGGCTATCAGGACTCTTAGATGAACACAGGCCAGGGTGGGCAGAGCCCTAAGTTGGTTGTTCCTACCTCCAGGAGAGAAACATAAACCAAGCAGGTGGTGGGCAGGGGTGGGTGGGAAAGGGCAGACAGTTTGGGAGGAAGGGGGAATGTCACCTCTTGTCACCAAGTGAGCACAGCCCTGGGGGCTTTCTGAACAGGGGTTGATCTGGTCCACTTTGCCCTAATTCTAGCTCAGGGTGCTCCATGGAGAGTGCCGGGTGTTACCATCAAAGCCCTCCACCAGAAATTCTAGGTTCTGGAATTTCCCAAGTGATCCACCCAGGACAGCTTGTGAAGCAACGGTGGCCAGGGACTCAGCCAGCTGTCTCCTGAACGCAGGTGGCTGGCCAGCACCCACTGTCAAGTCGGGGCTTGCGTCACAAGCCAATTCATTATGGTCACTGTGGCGAAGGGGACAGCTGCCCATAGGGCCCAGGCAGTCTCTGGCTGGTTGCCCATATCAATATGGATGCCCCAGTTACCTTCAGGGAGGGCAGAGAATGATGGCCGTAAAGAGCCCGGCTCTCCAGAAGCACCTTCCACGACAGACTTTCTGCTTGCTGTCATCTGGGGACACACACACACACACACACACACACACACACACACACACACAGAGACCCTGTCCTGCTCTGGCCCTCTTTCCCCAAGTCCATCCCAGGCTGTAAGAGCAGGAGGTGGACACTCAGTGACAACTCTAATTGATCCAATATGGCACCAGAGGAGGGGCATCAGGGGTCCATATTCTCTTGGGATGAACAGCATGCTTCCTGTCCTTCCTTCTCAGTTCTCCATGTTTGACTTTCCTCTATAACATTCTCAGGGAAGACTGTTTCCCATTTTTTGCCTGAATTCCTCCAGCAATGAGGAGCTCACCACCTTTCAAAGCAGCCTGCGACAGCCCAGGTAGTTCTCATGGCTGAGAGCCCATCCTCACACTGTCCCGGCTGCTTCCGGCTGGGTTCCCCTAGAAAGGCCTATTCTAGGTGGCCTTTCAGACGTTCGACTTCATTCCTTGAAGGGGAATATCGTGGAGTTTCACAGGAGGAAGTAAATCCAGCCCTTCCAACTCCCAGGAAAGGTTTAGCCTAAGGTTCAGGCCCATTTCCTTCTGTCTGGACTCACACATGGTCCCGGGACGACTGCATGGTGGGTCTCTGGGCCCTTCTGATTGCCAACCACAGAGCCTGTGAAAGGGACTCAACCCACATTCTGGGGCCTGGTGAACCATTTTTGGGTCTCTAATCCTGGAGAGAGGGACACAGTGTACTGGAGAGAGTTCTGTTCTTGGAATCTGACCATCTTACAGGCCTGGTTTTACCACTTTCAAGTTGGGATCCCTTAAGCCACCTGCTTAAACTCTCTGAACTTTAGTTTTGTCATCTGTGAAATGGAGAAACATCTATTGTGTTGTTAGGCGGTTCGAATGACATCATATATGGGAAAAATGTTTTGTAAAGCAAAACACCTTCTGTAAATAATTAACCAATTCAAATGGCAAATAAAGGAGCTTGTGGAACTCAGGACTTCTTTGTCCTGGGTCCTCCCAGGGGGTGAATGTGTGGAGCATTAAGAGGACCCTGGACTCATCCTCAAGCACTTTGGCCTGTTCTTGTACCCCAGGGCTCCTGGGCAGTGTCCACAGACCTCCGTCTTGAATGACCCCTGCAGGAGCTCTCTGTCCACAGCTCCAGAAGAGGTCTCTGAGCTCAAGGGTCTTGGCCCTGGCTTTGGAGATCTGGGAGCACAGGGTGGGGATGGGGCCTCTGCTCCGGGTTGTCAGTGGGTTCCTCTCCCTGTCTCCTCTCCTCTCCAGACGCCCCAGGCCCCAGGGCTGCTCCTGCACAGCCCCTGCTCATCAAGGGCAACATCACTCCCTGCCCAGCCTCTAATTTGTACCGAGGTTAATTCTAATCCCCAATTAGAGTGGATTTTATTGGGAGAAGCAAGGAGAGATGGAGAGCTGGGGAATCCAACCCAATGACAGTGGGGGACTCACAAAGTGAGGGGTCTCATTTAATTCAGCCTCCTCATTGAATGCAGAGGCCAGGGAGGGAGGCTGCCCTAGCTGGTCAGTGGATGGGCTGGGCTTGCTGCCTGGGAGTCTCTGATCTCAGGCAGGACTTGCTGCCTCTTCCTGGCTCTCTGTACAGACCCTGTGCTTTTGATCCTATAAGTCCATCTTGGCTCTCTGTATAGTTCGTGCCCAGGGAAACATGGCCGCTGCCCTCACCTCCTATGTCACGGGAGAGAAAAGCCAGGAGCAGCACGTCACCACCTGCCTAACCTCAATCCGGTTTATCCTGAGTTGGCAGAAGCGCCCATGAAATGTGGGGCTGGGCAGGCAGCCTGTCCTTCCTCATGCCACACAGTACCTCAAGGGTAGCAGCGCTGCAAACAAGGGGACCCTGCCCAAAGGACCTTGGGAGACAGGTGGCCCTGGTAGAGGGCGGGAGCAAGGTCTGGATTTTCTGATGTATGTGTGCACGTGTGTGTGAGTGTGCGCATGCAGGGTGGGTGGTAGGCAACAGGCAGCCTGCCTCAGTCAGGGCACTTACCACTCTAGGGGGCAGCGGCACAGGCCAGCAGGGCTTTGTCCTGGTTCTGGGCAGGTGCTGGCTCTGCCTGTGGCCTCCTCTCCATCTGCCTCATCCTCTCTGCTTGGGTTCCCCAGCTATAAATCAGGAACAAGTCCCATCCCTTACCTGCCTGGGGGGACATTGAGCAGGAGTGAGATAATGTCTGCTGACGCTCACCTGCCACAGAGGGAGGCAGTCTCTAGACAGAGTCTATTTTTACCACTTAGAGCTCAGGCCAGCTCGCCCTTTGGGGCCTCTGGCTGCCCCAGGTCCTCAGGGAAATGAGAGCGGGGCCTTCCTGCCGGGGACCCACAGGCCTGTTCTCAGCATTATTAGGGAGGATCCCCAGGGCCAGCTCGGAGCTCTCTGGAGCCCAAAGCCTGGGCTTGATTAAGTCCTGCACACCCCATTGTTGAGGGTTCAAGGGACCCCGCCAGCTCCCGGCATTCTGGTTCAACCAGGAGTGGGGCGGCTGGGTGTGGCTGGGCCTAATGATCAGGGTGTGCCTGAAGGAGTTGGGAACCGGGTGACAGCTGTGGGCAGATCCCCACCCACGCAGGTGGGCAGGCAGCTTGCACAACAGTCACCTGTGTGCTAGGGCCGCACAGCATTCTTGCCATGTGTTTATTTTTAAAAAAACAAATGCTCAACTTTGAAGGCAATGGTGGGGCTAGTTCTAAATATATAAAGACATTGCATTACCACTTTTGAACACCCAATCTATTGTATCAGGAAAGCAGGTGCAAAGAAGGCAGAGACCTAGCATGCCCGTGTCTCCCTCGGTTCACCCCTCCCCCACCATTTTCAAGGAAGCACCTTGGTGGTCACTGGAGGGTAGTGGGCAGGTGGGCCTCCAGCCTTGCCTCTGTGGAAGATGAGCTCCTGCCCTCAGGTGCTCTGCAGGCAAACAGAACTGTGGCCCAGCCGCCTGGGTTCTTCCAGGGCATGTCGACAGGAGGCAGGGTACTGGCAGATCTCAGATCTCTGTCAGAGTTTTGAACCAAGTGAGTCCTCCAAGCAATGACCAAGTGAGCTCAAAGTACTGTGTGCGAATCACTGCATCTCAAGATCAAGATCGGAGAACCGATCTTGGTGGATCAGTTCTCTACTCGAGAGAAGCCGGCTTCCTCTTTTGCAGCACATTTTAGTGAGGTTGGGACTGGGCCGTGGGGTGGCTGTTGCTGTTGCTGAAATGCCTGTGCGTGACCTGGGTGGAGACTCGCCTTTGGGGCTGTGTGGTCAGTTGAGAGGTTTCTAGCATAAAGGCATTGGCTCCTGGTCATCAGAGGCCTTGATGGGAAAACTGTGGAGAGAAACCGGGCAGGGGTCCTGGGAAGAAAACTGAGATTGTAAGACAGTGTGGCTGCTACTTAGGTCTCACAACGTTCAGGGAGAACCAGAAGCGCCAGACTTCAGGGTGGGGGTGGGACCTGGAATGGAGGTGGTTCTAGAATCCTCTAGAATCTCCTTCCAGTATCATAATCGCTCAGGCCACAGCAAGGCACCTGCTAATACTCATGCCGTCTGTCATTTCCTTCACAGAACGGTTTGCAGCTCACTGGCAGGATCTGTGGGCACCCATCCACCCTTGTGAGACCTCTCTTCTGAGCCCCAGACTCTCAAGCTACCCACCTAACACCGTTAATTCAGTCTCCACAGGGCAGCAGGCGGTGGCCATTTCACAGAAACGCCCTTGGAATGACATAGTCCCTTCCTTCCCTGTCCTCATGCTGTGTCCAGTCAGAACAGCCCCTTCTGGCTCTTGGACAGGCTAAGCTTCTCTTTCCTCAGCCGTACTCTGCAGTGCTCTGTGATTGCTCTTCTCACCCACATTTCTCCAGTTTATTTCAGAAAAATGAAACCCCTCTCCCTCTGCTGAAGAGCAAAATTTTTCCACTTTTCCCTTAAAATATGACCCAGTGGCAGGGCCCATTTGCAGGAATCCAAGGTAATATTTTTGCAACAGGGAATAGCCATGAGTGGCTTGGTTTAAAAACATAACAGTAAACCAGGTGAGGTGGCACACACCTGTAATCCCAGCAGCTTTGGAGGCTGAGGCAGGAAGATCGCAAGTTCAAAGCCATCCTCAGAAAAGTAAAACCCTAAGCAACTCAGTGAGACCCTGTCTCTAAATAAAACACAGAATAGGCCTGGGGATGTGGCTCAGTGGTCGAGTGCCTTTAAGTTCAATCCCAGTTTCCTCCCCCGGCCCCCCCAAAAAAACCCATACGGTGAGAATCTGGAAGCACCAGATTTTAAGATCGGAATAGAACCTGGAATGGAGGTGGTTCTAGAATACTCTAGAATCTCCTTCCAGTATCATGATGGGGCAAAGTAGAAAATCTGAGTCTTTTTTAGTCTTGCAAGTGAGACATTATATATGGTGACAAAGGGACTGAAGCGAAGGTGGGGGCCCAGGCTACTTGTAACTTAGTATGAGAATGTGGGAGACTCCACTCTCCATTCTGAGCTTCTATTTCCCTGTCCGTGAATTGGGAGCGATGACTCCCTGTCTCAGTGTCCTGAGGGACATTTAGTAGGGACCCGGCCCGCGGGGGCTTCATCACTGCCAGGGCTCCTCCCCCTCCCACAGGTAGCAGGCCAGCGGGAGCCTGTCAGTGCTCCCAAAGCCCTGACTTCCCCAGGTGCTCTTAGACCAAGGAGGAGATGGACGGCCTGGTCTGCAGGGGTGACGGGCTGTGAAGATGGTGCTCACAGTCTCCTGGATAGGAGTCGTGATCGGTCATGATCAGCTCTTAATTGGCCTGAATTGGTCCTTCATGGTTTGCTGCCTTGCAGGGACACAGCCCTTTCTTTTGCTTTCCTCCCACCTGGGCTTGACCGCCACACCCCATACCACCATCCACATTACCCTTGGTCCTGAGGCAGGCTTCAGTCCACCAACCTGCGGGGTAGCTCCCTCAGTCCTCTGAGCTCCCAGCTCTGTCCCAGCCTTGGTCCCTGGACCTGCAGAGCCAGAGGAGAGGAGAGTCCCATTCAGCGCTAAGAAACTCAGTGTAGAAAGGCCTGAGCTAGTCCCTCCCTGAGTCCCTCTTTAACTTAGGTTGAGAACTTGGCAAAAGCCACGAGGAGTGTTAGCCACAGAGTCCAGGCCCTGGGCGAGGCTCCACTGCAGGGGGTCAGGGAGATGGGCTCATCCCTGCCCATCCCTCTCCTCCCCTGCTTCCTTCTCTCCACCCAGCACAGACACATGCCTGGACAGTGAGGAAGGACTGACCTCCTGGTACTGGCAATCTCCAGGGACTTGTGGGCTCATGGGAAGCCAGGTCCTCAGAAAATGGGCTCATGGGTAAGATCTCATCCTTCCAGCTTCCGCTGGTAGACACAGACTTCAAAGTTTATAATGGCCCACGACATTCTCAGTCTGAGAACCAGGGGCTCTATGCCACGTCCACTCCCACCTTGGCTTCTCCACTCCACCAGCACTGTCCTCCATGTCCACTCTTTAACAAGTCACCACAGCGACCTGGGGAGGGATGGGGGGATACTGCTGAGTGGAGCAGGTAGAGGCTGGGTAGGGAGCAAGCCCAGCTTCTGGAAAATTCAAGACCTACCTCACCCTAGTCCCTTCTTCCATGTCTACTTTCTTCTGATTTGTCTGGAAAGAGAGCAAGACGTTGGGCATGGTAGCCAGACACTTATGAGGACCTTGTCCTCACCTGGGACACAGGGAAATGTGGGTCAGACCCAGCCTCCCTGTTAGGGAGACTCCCAAGGCAAGCAGGCCCAAGCCATTTCAGCGCTCACATCCCTGCAGGCCATCCCTTCACCTGGGTCTGTAGGACCCGGAGGCATGATGGGGAGGGTAGGAGGACTTTGACAAGCACCTATTGGTGTTTTTACCTGGGGAATGCTGGGAGCAGGGCAATGGGAGAGCAAGGGTGGAAAAGACCCAATGTAGAGCTGGGTGCAGCGGCATATGCCTGTAATCCCAGTGGCTCAGGAGGCTAAGTTAGGAGGATCACAGTTCAAAGCCAGTGAGGCTATAAGCAATCTAGTGAGACCCTGTTTCAAAATAAAATATGAAAAGGGCTAGGGACATAGATCAGTGGTTAAGGGCCCTTGGGTTCATCAGAGTCTATTTCTGAAACATCTTTCTCCCAATTAGTAGCAGCAACTAGGCAGGCATTTGACCACTTCTCCCTGACAAAAATCATTATGATGTCATATAGAAAGTCACAACACTTTCAGGAGACACTGAGTGCCAGCAGTCGGGACAGAGCCAGGACATGGGTGCCCTGAGAGCAGGAGCTTGGTGGGCTGTTTCATTTTATTTTATTTTATTTTACAATATCATGGTAAAATAAACCTAACACAAGACTTACCTCGCCTCTGTAAGAAATTACTTAAATATTAAGAAATCAAATTGTTTGTGTTTCAACTCCTCATGAATAAGCTTTGCTAGATTTCGAGTGGTAGCATATTTTGTTTTTTTATTTTTGTTTTTCAAGTTCTGGCAAAATACACATGTATCATCTTAACCATTTCTAGATGGTACAGAAATTCTACATATATTCATATTATCGTGAAACCGATCTCTAGAACATTTTTAACTTCAACTTTCTACCCATTAAACCACCACCTCCCATCTTCCTTCTGTAACCTAGTAACCGTTTTTGCTTTTTATTGAGGTACACCCTACATGCAAGAGATGGGTAGATCTTACGTGTAAAATTGCATGAACTTGACAGGCACATACACCACGCGACCACAACTCCAACCAAGATATCAAGCATATCCTCCAGCCCACAAAGGGGGCCTTCTTCCTTTTTCTGTCAGTCTCTATCCTCATCCTCAGGCAAACAGTGTTCTGACTTCTATCATCAGAGATTAGTTTCACTGTTCTAGAGTTTGTATAAATGAAATCACACATTACATACTCTTTTTTTTTAAAGAGAGAGTGAGAGAGAGAGAGAGAGAGAGAGAGAGAGAGAGAATTTTTCAATATTTATTTTCAATATTTTTGGCGGACACAACATCTTTGTTGGTATGTGGTGCTGAGGATCGAACCCAGGCTGCACGCATGCCAGGCGAGCGCGCTACCGCTTGAGCCATATCCCCAGCCCCTCTTTTTTTTTTTAATGTCTTGTCTTTATTTTTATGTGGTGTTGGGGATGAACCCAGGGCCTCGCCCATGCTAGGCAAGTGCTCTACCTCTGAGACACAACCCCAGCCCGACATTAAGTAACTCTCGTGCTGGCTTCTTTCCTTCAGCAAAATGTTGAGGTCCGTCCATGTGGCTTTGATCAATTTTTCATTTTCATGATAGAGTAGGATTCTATTGTACGAGGAACTACAATGTTCCACCTGTTGATGAACATATGGGAGGTTTCCATTTTTTTCGCTTATGAATAAAATTGCTCTGAATATTTTTTAGAAAAGTTTTTTTTTGCGTGAAATGTATTTTTATTACTTTTTGAAAAACACTTGGGAGTGGAACTGGTGACTCATAGAGTAGGTATGGGTCTAACTTTATAAGAAACTGCCAACAGTTTTAAATAATGGTCGGACCATTCTATACCCCCACTAATCTTATGTGAGTCATAGTTGTTCCATGTCCTCACCAACTTTTGGGATTGTTGGTCTTTTTACATTTAGCCACGCTAGTGGGTGTGAATGTTTTTTGTATTGTGGTTTTCATTTGCATCTCCTGATTGACACATGGATGTTGAGCAATTCTCATTTGTTCCCTGGCCATTTGTGATCTTCTTTTGTGACATGTCTGGTCAAGTCTTTGGCTTTCTTTTCTTTTTCTTTGCATATTTTTATTATTGATTTTTTGGCATTTACATATTCTGGATATGAGAACTTTGTCAGATATTTGTTCTGTGAATCATTTTCTTTTTCAGAATGGCTTGCCTGTTTTTTATTTATTATTTATTTATTTATTTATTGTAGATGGACAACAATACCTTTTTTATTTATTTTTGTGTGGTGCTGAGGATCAAACCCAGTGCCTCACATATGCTAGGCAAGCATGTTACCCCTGAGCTATAGCCCCTGCCCTTGTCTATTTTCTTAACTGTGTCTTTTGATTTAAAAAATGTTGACAAAGTCCAATTTTTCAATCTTTTTTTAATAAAAAAGGTTTGTGTTTTGGGGGACTTATTTAGGAAATCTTGGCCTTCTGCAATCATGAAGATTCTTCTTCTGTTCTTTTTTTTTTTTAGAAGATTTATAGTTTCAGGTTTTTTGCTTAGGTCTGTATCCATCTCAAAATGATTTTTGAATAAAGATGCGACATAGAGTCAATGCTCGCTTTTAATATCCAATTGTCCTAATTGCCTTTAAAATTAAAAAAGACTTTCCTGCTGGTGGCACATGTCAGTAACCTCAGGGACTTGGGAGGCTGAGGCAGGAGGATCACAAGTCTGAGGCCAGCCTGGGTAAATTAAAGAGACCCTGTCTCAAAAACAATTTTTTTTTTTAAAGGACTTGGGTGTGGCTCAGTGTTAGAGCTCTCCTGGGCCCAATTCCCAGTACTGAGAAAGAGAGAAAGAAAGGAAAGGAGGGAGGGAGGGAGGAAAAGACTAGACAAGACTTTCCTTTCACCACCGATTGACATAGTCCTTCTGATCACTGGTGAAACTCGTGTGTGGATCTGCTTGTCCACTCGGTGGAGTTTCCTTGATTGCCAGTGCAATACCATATCTTATCCAATACCATAGTGACATTATTGCTACAGCTTTGCAACTGGTCTAAATCAGGTGGTGATAATTCCCCACGGGGCAGCATATGTGGAAACTATCACCCCATTCCCCAGCATTTCCTTGCCCTGCGCTGATTGCCCAGGGTAGAAGGATATGATAGAAGGCAGTGCAGGGAAAAACGGGACTTCCTGGCTTCCATTTTCAAAGTCAAGTCCTTAGGGGAACAGAGACACGTCTGGGGAAAGAGCATGGCAGAAAGCAGCTCCCACTCCCACTTCTAGCCAACAGCCCTTCTGAGACTGAAGAAGAACCCCTAGGATTGGGTGGAGAGAGGGGAACAGGAGAGCAGTTATGTGTGTCACTTGGGTTAGGGTCTTGCGGGTCAGCAAGACTCAGGGAGGTGATGGGGCAGTCGTAGAGCCTCTCCATGTCCCCTGATGGTCCTGGAGCAGCAGAATGTATCCTGGACTCTCAGTGTGACCCAGAGAGAGCTGCACCCTGAAGGGACCATAGGGTCAGAACAGTGGCCATCCCAGCAGAGGCCAGCATGGATGGGTGGCCCTGAGGAATGTCACCCCAATGCCTTGCCTCTGTGAAACTCCTAGAAAGTCAGTCGCCTCGGTGAAGGGTGTGGGGGATCTTCAGATGACTGGTTAATTTTTTGTTTTTGTTTTTGTTTTTTGCCACTCTGGTGACGAGGGATCTCAACTGATTTCAGGAAGGGAAAGAAAGTATTACCTCTTGAACACGGGATGGGTTGCTTAAGATTTTTTAATCCCCATTTTTTATGGAACTTCTAACAAACCCAGTCTGATGTTAATGAAGAGGGGGAAGTGGGGAGGGGATCCAGCCCTCCTGATGGGACAGGAGCTGGTGGCAAGGTGGCAGGGAAGCCCTGGCCAGTGGATTTGCAGTCTCCCTCCAGTTCCAGCCCTGTGCTTGGGATACCAAAGTGCCATCAAACACTTCACCCTCGTGACCTGCTCTTTCTGACTTCTAGTTCCTGGGTCCTGAGGGCTTCGATCTGGTCTTTAGTGCATTGCTGTCATCTTGAACACTCAAAAAGCAGATCCTGTAGGTCCCCAGCAATAGGCCTTAAGATCTGTGTGCAGCCAAGTTCGGAGCAGTGGCTGTCTAGGGGAGCTCAGAGCCTCCCATGAAGACATCATCATGTGCCACTGGCCACAGAGAACATTGAGGTGAGGCTGCCACATGCCTTGAGGTCCCTGAGTGATTTTCCATACCGGCCCAGTCCTGACTCCACCCGCTTTAGGTATGGGGAAACTGATGCCTCAGCCCTATTTATCAAGTGCCAGGAAAGTCTAGCTTGCATGTTGTTTTGCTTATTTGAGCACGTTCAGCTTGCACTGTGTCTCCAAGAATGTTAAAGAGACATTTCAAAATGCTCTGAATTAATACATTCCTTTGCTGTGATCCCATGTCCACCAAATGTTATGAAATGAGACACGTGGAAAATGGAAAACAGACCAAAAATATTTGCTTGACTGACACTATGGATTAGGGTGTCCCCAAGAGTATAAACACACCCACCCACTGCACGCACGCACCCTGCAGGGTGGGCCCCAGGATTAGGGCCCTGCCAAAGCAGCTAAGGCTGGGCTGCCAATTTCAGGGCTGCCCCTGGGCCAAGCTGTGCTGGGGTGGAGCCAGGGTGCTGGGGTCAGAGGAATGCAGTCTCGTGGAGCTGGAGGGGGGTCCCTGTGCCTGCCCAGGCAGCTGTTGGGGCTGCCACTCCATGCTGAGAAGGGTACCCTCACTCAGGGTCTTGGAAGAGTGGATCTAAACTTCTACTTCATGCCAAATACAGCCCAGCTCCCCCTGGGGTCCTGTGGCCTGGACTCCTGGTGCAGGTCTGCGTGGCCGTGCTCAAGGGAGCGCTAAACTCACTCACCCTCTTGGCAGTCAGACTGTGACGCGCATGAGCCTCTTACTCATCCTCAGTCATCAGTTATGTTTGCAGGAGTGAGTAATTTGGGGAGGGTGGGGTAGGGGAGGACTCCAGGCTGGAGGTGGGATGAAATTGAGGAGGCGATGTGACCCAGAAGCAGCCTTCAACCCTCTCTCTCCAAAGAGGGATCTGCTCTTAGCTCTTAGTCGGATCCAAATGGGTGCGCATGCGTGGAGTGCTGGCAGCCTGGGGAGGCAGGGAAGCCATGCTGGCCTAGAGGAGGATGCCAACGGGTCTTTTCTTGACTTATTAATGAAATGTGAATTCACGTCTGTATAGTGTTTCATGGCTTTGAGAGACACGGGTGAGAGATTGCCTTTTCACTATTTGCTAGTATCCCATCACCGGGAAATATCAGAGCAGAGATTAAACCCAGGCCCTTCGATGACTAGCCTGGCCCCTGCACCTCGGGACTGTGGGGGCTTCCTCTGAGCAGAAGGCCCTGCCAGCTTTTGGACTTGTCTTCCCTTCACGATCCACCCTCCGCGGCTGGACTTAGCACAGTTCTGCATGCTTTCCTATCTTGCTAGGCTCACGAGGTCTTGGCAGTGGGTGCTCCTGGGTGAGGTTCTGTTCCAGAGCATTTTCCCTTCAGGGCACAGGAGACATGGCTGCCTTCAGAGTAGAGGATTTTCCAACGAGGTACTAGGTGGAAGAGTCAGGAGGCCGCAGGAAGGCTGGAGTGTGCTGAGTGGGTCTCCTGGGACTGGATGGTGGCCAAGCATCCTTCTGGCCCTAGGCTGAGGACTTAAGTAAAGTGCCAGCATTTCAGCTATCGACTTGCAGAGGGACCTGACATCTTGGCTCTGTGCCTTCGTTTCTCGAATTTCCCAGTCTGCTCCTCCCCAGAGAATCATTAGCACGCATCCTTAGTTCCCCGCAGGAGGAAACCCAACAGGAAACATGCCTGGGAAAAGAACTCATATTTTGTTCCACGTGGATGGTCTCTCTGGAGCTTTGCAGACATTTCCTAGGAGGCAGCCATTCCCATTCTCATACTGCTGAGGAAATTGAGGCTTCAAGGTTATGGAGCTTGGGTTCCAACACCCAGCTCATCAGTGAAGGGGGCTGGGTGTAAATCCAGAGCTGATGGTGGGGTGGTCATTGCCTTAAGCCATCCTTCTGTAGAACATGGACCCTGAGACATCTTCCTATACTACCTTGTCCCAATCTCCAACCTCAGACAGTGATCAAAGAGAAGGAGGAGGCACAGGAAGAGGACTTTCGCCGATAAGGGGCCATAATGGGTTGTGTTGTGCCCTCACCCCTGCCAATGCATATTGAAATCCTAAGCCCAATGCTTCACACTATGATTGTATTGTATAAAGAGATAATTAGGTCAACCTGAGGGGTCCCTACTCCAATGATGACTGATGCCCTTATAAGAAGAGGAGATTTAAACTCGGACACACACACAGGGAAGACACAGAGAGAAGACAGCCATCTTCAAACCAAAGAGAGAGGCCTCAGGGGAAACCAGCCCTGCTCACATCTCTGAGGACCTCCAGCCTCCAGAGTGGTGAGAAAATAAATTTCTGTTGTGTTACAGCGGTCCCGGCAAGTGCACACAGAGCCCCTTTACGAAGTCACTTCTGTGTTCCCAGACCCTGCACACAGTAGGCATGGAGTCTACATTGGTTGACTTTCTGAAGGAAGGAAGTGCCACCAGCCCTGGGCCTCTCCAATAGGCAGGGACGATTCAAGTGTTGATCTTTGCAACCAGCCTGCTTCCTTCTGTTGAAACTTCCTGTTTCTGAGGAACAGAGATTTTTTACAGATCCCAGAGGGCATCCAGTAAACCCAGCAGCTCTTACCAAATCGTTCTGGTTTTGATGAGCTCAGCGGGTATGAATCAGAAGTGGGCAGACTTACATTTCCCTTGAAATATACCCAAGTACCCAAGGTTAAACATTAGAGGGAGAAGCAAAACTATGTTTGGGAATGTATGGCCGGCAGGAAACAGGGGCAGAAACCAAGGCCAGGTGGAAACCGTTCCTCCTTCCTTCTCTGGGGAGCAGGGGTGATGGCTGAGGCTGCTGTCCATGCAAAAGCAGCTTGACATCGGCCGACCTCTCTGTGCTCACTGGATCTCCTGTTGGAAGAATTCCAGGGCTCCTTCTGAAGCCTGTCTTCCTGGTGGCTTCTGTGGCCTAGAGGAGGGCCTGGCTCCTCTAGTACAGAGCACTGGTGGCTTCCTGGAGATGTGGAGGTTTGAGACAGACAGAGAGTATTGGGATCTGCACAGCAAGGACCCCCTCACCCCCAACCCAAGCTCTAGGGCCCAGGTCTTGCAACAGGATCTGTCAGGGCAGGGGTGAGGAGGTTGAGGCTGGGCAGGTGTCAGGTCACAGTGGGCCTGACTGTTTTTAAGGATATCCTGTGATACTGGCAGGATCTGCTCAGGAGCAGTGAAAAACTGGTGACCATGCCATTCTAGCAGGGGGTCCTTGTGGTGGCAGGGAGGGGTTTGGAGGTGTTTAAGATCCCAGGTTTCTGGTGGTGCACGGCTATAATCCCAGCAGCTCTGGGGGCTGAGACAGGAGGATCATGGGTTCAAAGCCAGCCTCACCAACCTAGCAAGGCCCTAAGCAACTCAGTGAGACCCTGTCTCAAAGTAAAATACAAAAAAGCTGGGGATGTGGCTCAGTGCCCCCAGTTCAATCCCTGGTACCAAAGGTGGGGGGTAGATCTCAGGCTTCTTATTCTGGCTCTGACACCTGTCAGTCAAGGGGCCTGGTGATCTCTGTCCTCTACCGAACCTCAATTTGTCCATTTGTCAGCTGGTGCCATCAAGCCACCCCTGAGGATTGATGGGGGTGGTATGGGTGAGCACAGACTGTAGGCTTGATAATGGAGCCAGTCCTGCCTCCTGAGCAAGCTGCGTATGGTCATCAGAGTCACACTTGCCAGCCCCCATGTTGGGGCTGCTCTCAGAAGAGGAGGGCCCGGCTGTGCTTCCCAGTTGGATCATGTTCTTGCCTCTCTCTTCTCGTCTCAGGAGCACCCTATAGTCTCCCAAACCTCCCCATGCTCCCACCTCTGGACCTTCCAACCTGGTGCTCCTCCTGCTCCCTGGAGTGCCCTCCCGCCCTTGTCTAGCTCCCCCTTCTCCTTCTACCAGACTCTTCTCTGGCAGCCTCTCCCCACCCAGCATCCCTCCAGGGGAATCTTTCCTGCCCACTCCCTCTGAATGGAGCCGTCCATCTATCTACCAGGCCCCTGTCCTCCTGGGTCTCCCCTTCAGGCATTGAGCTCTCAGGCTCTGGTACTGATCTCTCCCTCCAGGGGCCTAGTCCTGGATCTGAAACATAATAACAGCTCAATAAATGAGTGTTGAAACAATTAATGGCTTGCTAAATGAATGACTTCTCATGGATCCAAAGCCCATTCCTATAAATGAGTCATACCCTGAGCCACCGGCCCTGCCCCCACCCACTGACCCTGGTGAAACCCTCCCCATGATGATGTCATTACCCTTGATTCTCAGAATCACCCCGGCCTCCTTCCTTCTTCTCCTTTGCTCCTATCTGCTTCTCACCCCCCTCCTCCTCCTCCATCATCTCTTCCTGCTCCCAGCAACACATCTAAATAAGGCAACATCTACTGACTGGGAAATCCTGAGATGGGATCAGGAGATCCATCCCCAGCTGATAAGGAGAACAGATAAGACTTCTGTGGAACGTGGAGGTGTGGACTGGAGACTGTTGCCAGAGGGTGGCCTTGAACTGAAAACAGGAGGACCTGTGTCCAGGAGGATGAGAGGCTCTAGTGAGAAGGCCCTGGTTGAGGAGAATGGGGTGTGGGGAGGTGGCAGAGGCTTGGCCTCCCACAGCCGGCACATCCCAAGCCTCCCTGCTTCTGGCCCAAGGGCGGGTGCTTGGCTGTCTGTGTCCTTTGGGCAGGAACAGCCATCCTTCCTTAACCCAACTCAGAGGACCCGGCAGGAGCCCCAACCTCCCCAGGAGCAGGCCTCTCCTTCCCTCTCCTTTTACTCCTCGTCTCCGCTTCCCTAAATGTCACGGAGGTGTTTCTGGCACAGGTGGGCAGGAGGGGGCCGCTCAGTGTGTGCCTCCACATCACTGCCACTTGCCTATCATGCACTTTCCAAGAGAATGAAAAATAAATGAGGACCCTGCTTCTGCAAAATTGATGTTTATAAGATCCTGAAGAGAACAGATGGGATTTTAGTGATTCTTTTTTTTTTATTCCACAAATATCTGAATAAAAGGCAGGATCTGAGAATATTATAATGAATCAAAGAACCATAACTTCATGTATCAGGTGGAAAATGTTTGGCAGGAATTAACCCCAAAGTGTTTTGTAAATCAATAGAAGTAAATGAACCACAAATCTCCAAAGATGTTTCTGGACAGGTTCTCAAGGGGCAGAGGGGCCGTGGCTGGCCACCTGGCAGCACGTCCAGCCCTGACTTCTCACTGCGTGTGCGTTCCTCCTCGTCTGTCTCCTCACTCACTGGCTGGTGAACCCTGGAGGGCCATGGCTGCTATGCCATCTCTCTCTGTCCCCTGTGCCTAGGACAGGATCTGGCACATAGTGGGTGATCATATAACTTATCATCCCAAATGGGACACTTCAAGAGTGAAAGGAGCTCTTAATAATTGTGTTAGCACAGTGGTCGTAATAAGGGACACTACTGGACAAACAGGTGTTTGTTCTCTATCCTGTGCCTAGGTACCTGTTGCGTGAATGAATGAATGAGTGATTCTTTAATGAGTTGAGGCTCTGCGTTGAGGTATCCGTGACTTCCTACATTCACTGGTGTCGCCGTCAGGAAAATTCGTCTGGGCTGGGGATGTGGCTCAAGCGGTAGCGCGCTCACCTGGCGTGCGTGCGGCCCGGGTTCGATCCTCAGCACCACATACCAACAAAGATGTTGTGTCCGCTGAAAACTAAAAAATAAATATTAAAAATTCTCTCTCTCTCTCTCTCTCTCTCTTAAAAAAAAAAAAAGAAAAAGAAAATTCGTCTGTCTGTACGACGCACACACCATGGGTTTCAGAGTCCAACTTTGTTCATATCTTGCAGACAAGGACTCCACCAGAGACACAGCTGGGGCTTCCTCACCAGGAAGGCTGCTCCCCTGAGTGCCAGCGATGGAGCTGTGTGCTTTGTGTTCTTTATTGCATTAATCCTCACACCTTGTGAAGTAGATACTCTTGTTACAGGTGAGTCAGCTGAGACGTAGAGAAGTTAAATAACGTGCCAAGGTCAAACAGCCACCAATATCAGAAATACAACCCACATCCAAGTCTGCCGGATACCAAAGCCCAAGTGGAACATGCCCCACTGGAGAGGCCGGGGAAGGGCAAGCAGGGGCTGGCCAGGCTGAACTTCAGAGAAGGGTGGCCAGGGCCAGGACTCCTCTTCTCCCTTGGATTCCCAGGGTTGGTTAGGCCCTCTTTGCTGGGCAGAAGGAGGAGGGGAAAGGAGATGGGTCATGCCAGGTCTCAGCCAGAACAGGGCTTAGCAGGGCTCCATAAGGAAGCAGAGGTTGGACACTTGCCCCAGCTGGTCTCCACCTTCCCTCCTGGGGCCCTTGGCACAGTCCAAGGTAGATAGATCCCCGCACAGCTCACAGGCGCCCTCTAGTGCCTGCTTCTTGCGGCCCGGTTGACCCTCTAGGGAACAGGACACCTGACACACAGCTATCCCCTTTAAGCTAAATCAGTTAGGTCCTCAACCTAGAATTAATCTTCTAGATAGGGCCACTTCTTAGCCCGAGAGTGGACTTTGTTGATAAAGACAATAGACATAAATGGGACTGTCCCAGGCAAGTCGAGGCATCTGGTAACACCACCCAGGTCAGAAGCACCCCCTCCCTCCCCCCTCACCGCCCCCTGAACCGTCTCTGGGAGCTGCACCCTGAAGTGAGTGGGGGAACACACGTGAAGTGAAGTGCTAGCGGAGGGCTGGAAGAATAGGTGACTGGCTAACGTGGTCGGCGAACAACCCTCGGCCCCACATGGTGGGAGCCGTCGTCTCCTTGGTCTGCTGCTGGGAGTCCACTTCAGGTGAGGAGAGGAGAAGCTGCACCCAGAGCTCCTGGGCCGCAGGAAGAGGACTCCAGTTGCACTTAGGGTGGTTTATGGAGCCCAGCGTGTGTTGGCTCAAAGACCGAGCCCAGAGCACCCGCCTGTGATTAATCAAGACGTCCCTCCTCTGGCAATTTTGGGAACTGCTGGGGAGTCCAGAAGGGAGGCACATCTTCAGCAATAGAGACGAACGTCTGACACCAGGCCTTCTCCCCCTGGCTCTGTGGAGGGCCCTACTGCTCCCCAGCTTTGGGGATAACCTCTGCCCTGCTGGGTGCCCTCAGTGACTAACAGGCAAGTGTGTGGGCTGCCACCTGCCCTGGCTTCCAGCCCACTCGTGGCCCTCCATTTCCTCACCACTGCCCTCATGGCTTCGCGGGAGTCCCCAGGAGGTTTCCTAAGCTGCCCTTTCCTGGGGCTCCCTGACAGGGGTTGACGCAAGGCTGCCCGTGTCTGACTGTGTCTGCACCAAGGGACCAAGGGAGGTCCCACATGGGCTCAAAGCTTGCCCCAGGGGCTGGCAGTGCCAAGCAGACAGCCACATCTGCGCAACCATTCTAGTGGAAGGTACCCCGGGGCAAGGCCAGAGCGGAGCCGCGGAGGCAGCCTTGGAGTACAGAAGGCAGAAGGTGCTCAGGAGCCGGAAAAAGAGAGACCCTGCGGAATGGGTCAAAGATCCCCATGGGTGGAGGTGGGGTGGGGGAATGAGGGGCTTGGCGGGGGCTTCTGGGCAGAGTCTGGGGTCCCAGGCTGTGTGTATGTGGCAGGGTAGAGATGATTCAGGGAGACATGTAAATGACTTTGGCAGATGGTGGAGATTTGGGGCTAGGCAGACACTGCTTGGAAGAGTTCTGTTTGCGAAGGGGCGACAGGGCAGGGCTGGTGCCTCGTCCAGGAAAAGGGAAAGCTCTGAGTTGATTTTTGTGTTCCTCAAACCAGTTTGTCCACATCTTTGGCATCTGTGCCCTGTGAAGGACCTGCTGGGAGCTGGACCTGTCTGGGCCCAAGGGTGGCGGTGCCTACGTGGGGTCACCTGGTCACTGCAGGAGCGGAGGGGGGCCTGGACCTGCTTGCCCACTGCCCTCTGCTCCTCATTCAGCTCGGGCAGTCCCAAGCCACACACCCAGGTGGGGGCTCAGCCCCATCTGTGCTCAGTCACAGCAGGTCTTCTCCCCTCTGCTCAGCACCCTGGCTCTCACAGGGGGCGTCCTGCTCCTGCTCCTGCTCAGAGCTTTGCTCGCCCAGCAACACGCAGACACAAGGTGCAGCACTAGGTCTGGAGTGATTAAAAAGCTGGCATTTAGATCAGGCTCGGCCATACAGCAGCATTGTGGCCTTGGGCAGGTCAAACTCTTTGAGCCTTAGTTATCTCATCTGTAATTGGGAATAATAACACTTAATGGCACTTATCTCATGGGGTTGTCACGGGGATCCAGTGAGATGATGTAGGCGCCAACACCTTGTGGAGGCCTTTCGATGGAAGGGGCTGTCATTGCTGTCTTCATTCCATGCATCACTTACCCAGGAATGGAAACGAATGTGCCAAGTGCTGCTGACCCACGATGCTCCGCGTTCCTCACCCAGGGGCTCTCTGTTAAGTTCTGCACACTTGGCCATAAAGATCAAAAGGACCTGAGATCCCTGTCCCCTTAGGTTGACGTTCTAGGGGAGGAACACCCACAAACCCCATTCCACCCAGCACATATTCTGGCCTCCCTCTTGCATCTGCAAACCCCAGTCAGGAAGGTTAAGCAACGTCAGCTCACTAGGAACTCTCCTCCTCAGAACCTCCCAGCTATCCCTGTGGCCTGAGAAGCCCTGGAATAGAAAAATAAGGTCATTCTGATCCCAGCTAGAACACTCAGAGCGTTGTGGCAAGAGCACGCAATCATTAAATGTAATTGCCCATTTTACAGACAAGGAAATTGGGGCCCAGGGAGGTTGATGGCCTTGCCTTTGGTCATGCAGCTGGTCAGTGACAGAAGTGTTCATTCAGCCAACATAGATTCCTGAACTCCTGTCTGTGCCACCCACAGCTCTGGAGCTCTATTCTATTGGGGTCAGGGGACAGAAAGACATGTAAACAAGCTCATTTCAGTTGATGCTGCATTTTAGGTAGAAAGTACTACAGGGAAATGGGAGAGAGAATGACCGGGACAGGTATGGTCAGGGGAGGTCCAGAAGAGGTGGCATTTAAGCTAAAGAACCAAGCAGAGGACTGATTCTGCAAGTTACTCAAAATGGGGGTTCAGGGAAGAGACTTGAGGGCTCCCTCCCACTAATATAAAAGGAGAGAATTAAAGGGGCCCTGCGCTTTCCTGGGTAGGGGCTTCTGAGCCCCAAGTGACTGTGGCCTGAGAAGCCAGCTGGCTTTCCTTGTTACAAAGAGCCCCAGGCTCCTTGGTTTTTTTTTTTTTTTTTTTTTTTTTGATAGACCTTGTTTTTTAGAACAGTTTTAGGTTCATTGCAAAGTAGAGCACAAAGTACTGAGCGTTCCCAAATACCGCCCCCAATGCCTGAATTGGTTACAGTCAGTGAACCTGGGTGGAGGCACCAAGATTGCCCAAAATCTATATGTTATTTAGGTTAGGCTTCACTCTTGGTGTGTATGTTCTTTTTTTTTTTTTTTTTTTTTTTTTTTTTTTTTTTTTTTTTGGTACTGGGGATTGACCTCAGGGGCACTCAACCACTGAGCCACATCCCCAGCCCTATTTTGTATTTTATTTAGAGACAGGGTCTCACTGAGTTGCTTAGCACCTCGCTGTTGCTGAGGCTGACTTTGAACTTGCAATCCTCCTGCCTCAGCCTCCGGAGCTGCTGGAATGACAGGCATGCACCACCACACCGGCTCTTAGTGTGGACACAGCATAACTTGTGTCCACCATGGGGCAGCACAAGGGTAGTTTCACTGCCCTAAAAATCCTCTGCTCCATCTGTTCATCCTGCCTCCCCCAAGCCCCGGATTACCCCTGATCTTTTAACCGTCTCTATACTTCAGCCTTTTCCTAAATGCCATATAGCTGGGATCAGATACTATGCAATCTTTTCAGATGGGCTTCTTTCACCCAAAACATCCTTCTAAGTTTCCCTGTGTCTTTTCATGTCCTGATGGCACTTTTCTTTCCAGTGTGGAATAACATTCCCCTTGCTGGATGTAGGGAGTGTTTGTTGATGTTGTCTGTTTCGGTTTTCATTTGGCTTTTCCTGCCATGATTTCACTCTGCAAACCTTTTTGTCCCTCAAGGCTGGGGTGACACAAGGATGTGGTCAGAGAGTGGTATACTCTCCCCCAAAGATAAGGTCTTTCTGGGCCTCAAGGCTGCACTACCTCTAGTGTCCAACAGGTGGCCAAACGACCTTGTTCTCCTTTTTTAGAGACTATGACTGTGTGAGGCAGGGGTTCTTGGGGGGATTACATGAGGGAACAAGATAGAAATAGAGGCTATTTCCCACAACGTCTCTCACCCTCCCCTAGGCAATGAGCAGATGTCATTCTTGGTTTGGGAAAGGATAAGGATCTGGAATACTTTGTCATGTCTGTTCTTCAAGGAAAGAAGAGTTCCGATATCTTGTCCTCTTACAGTATTGTCTCCTAGAAGACTAGAAACTTCCAGGAAGTTGCCATGACTTGAGAGGCTGAGGCAGGGGAATTGCAAGTTTGAAGCCAGCCTCAGCAACTTGGTGAGGCCTTAAGCAACATAGTGAAACACTGTCTCAAAATAAAAAATAAAAGGGACTAGGGATGTGGCTCAGGGGTAAATAGCTCTGAGTTCAATCCCTAATATAGCGCAGTGGGAGACACATCCAGGGAGTTGTTCCTTAAAGAGGATCTGATCTCAAGTAGGAAGTTTCCTGTGCATATGGCTCCAATGAGTCAGGAGAGCCTTGTGGGATGAGGAGACAGGGTGCTGGGGCTGGCAGCCCTAACGAACAAATAGTTCAGGTGAAGGAAGCTGCTACTTTTTCCAGCAAGATGGAACTGTATCCATGGTTAAATGAATAAACAAAATGTGGTATAATGTGGTATATCCATACAATGGAGTACTATTCATCCTTCAAAGGGAAAGAAATACTGACACTTGCTATAACATAGAAGAACCTTGAGGACCTCAGCTTGTAGTGGCATCCCCTTCTCCAAGGGAAATCTTAATTAAGCTTCTCAGAAACCCTCACCATAATTGTTCTTAGACTCTCAGCAAAATTTTTGCAAAAGAATTTTCTGCTATGCTTGCAGAAGCCGAGTACAATAAAAAAGACTGACCCAAGGCCTTCACAGAGGTGTTTCATTTCATAGGACAATTGTCAGGTCCTGTGGAGCCAGCAGGAAGAAAGAAGAGGGGAACTCTCCCTTTCTTGGGCACTGATTTTTGCAGAGAGTGTCCTTGATTTTGTATCCAGGCCTGGTTGATCACCCAGAACAGTGGAAAAAGATGCTTTTGTGTGGATTTCTGCAGATTGTGAGGCTCTGAGCTCCTCTCCCTACACATGGGGTATAAAGTTCTGAAACTTTCTGAATTCGGGGTTCAGAGGGATGAATTGGTTTAGATGAAAGCCCCTCTGGAACTGGCTGCAGTCAATAAACCTGCTTCCTGCTATTTCCTCAGCCTCATCTGTCCTATAAGAAGCCAGTCACAAAAGATAAATATTTTTATGATTCCATTTCCCTGAGGTGCCGGAGGTAATGAAATTCCCAGAGATACAGAAAGGACAGATGCTCCTTGACTTCCAGTGGGCTGCAGCCCGATATGCCCATTGAAAGTTGAGAATGTGTTTAATACTCCTAATTATGGAACACCAGAGCTTTGGTGCACAGCACACTATGGGCCCTCCGTCCTTTCCCTTATGACCGCGGAGTTCACTGGAGCTGTAATTTCTGCCTCTGCCCAACATTGCAAGGGAGGATCAGACTACATAATGCCAGCCAGGGAAAAGATCAAAACTCAAAATTCTAAGGATAGTTTCTACTGAAGTTTCACACTGTCATAAAGTCAAAATATCATAAAGTAGGGGCTGGGTTATGGCTCAGTGGCAGAGCACTTGCTTCGCATGTGTGAGGCACTGGGTTTGATCCCGAGCACCACATGAGATGAATAGATGAAATAAAGTGTTGTTTCCATCTACAACTAAAAACAATTGTAAATTTTAATTTAAAAAATTATAAATAGGAGCATTTTAAGTTCCTCTGTGGGACAGATGTTGCTGGAGGAAGAGGGGAAGAGGGAGAGAGGAATAGTGCTTTAACAGGGGCAGGTTTCAGTTGAGATGATGAAAGAGTTCAGGAGACCATGGGGGTAACGGTTGCTTAACACTGTGAATGTACTCAGTCTATTGAACTGTACACTTCTTCAAAGTGGTTAAAATGGTAAATTTTATGTATATTTTACCACAATAAATTTTTTTAAAGATTCTTTTTTTAAAAGAACTTTGTAGTCCACAGAGCTGATCATGTCATGTCACGTCACCGGGCTTTACAAGAGCTGTCTACCAGGAGTCCCTCAGCTTCCACTGAGCACTACGAGGGTTGTCATCTCATTCCTTAGAAAAGCACAGAACCTCGAGTGGGAAGACCTACGAGCGGAGCCTGAGCCTCCTCAAATATAAAATGGGGGAAATGAACGCTTGTCCTACCTGCCTCCAGAGCTGTCACAGGGTGAACGGTGTGATGTATGCAAAAGCAATTAAACTGCACTCTATGCAGATAAGGGGGCATTAGCATCCCCGTTCTCATTGCTGATCTAGGTCACGGCTCATCTGGGGACAGCTCTAAAGTTGCAGCACTGCCAAGCAGCAAGGGCTCTCTTGGTATCACATCATACTCACTCACACATCTTGGTATGCCCTCCCTCCTACCAGCTCCCCACTCCATCCCTGCCTGTTGCTTCCTTGCCAGTGCTGACCTCTCACCTACAAGTCTGGAACCCCAGACATCACTTCCCCCAGGAAGACTTCCCAGAGACTCCCTCCTCTGGCCCTCACCTGAGCCAGTGGTGTCTTGAGACCTGTGTCTGATGCAACAAATAGATAAATAAAATCATAAAGATCTGGTTGAATTCTGCTGCTGTCATTGACCATCCACGTGTCTTTGACAAAACACTAAACTTTGTTGGACCTTGACATTTCCCTGGAAATTAATGGTAATAAATTACTTAACAGGATGGTCATGGAGATTAAATAATATCACGTAACCAAGAGGGCTACATTGTGGTGGCTACTCAATAAATCATAGTTTCTCTGCTCTTTATCTGATTTTTTTCAGTCTCAAAATTTTAGATATCTGTGTCATTCCACGAGCGTTTAATTGACGATGAAGGAGGTGATGTGTCGAGAAGAAAACTAAGAAAGAGATGGAGGCTGAGTTGTACTGCGATTTTATGTAGGGTGGTTAAGAAACCACCTTTCCTGATAAGGCCTCATTTGCAGAAAACAGAAGTGAGCCAGGTAGTTATCAGAGAAGATATCAGGACAAATGCAAAGTCCTGGGGGCAGGAACAGTGTGTTTGAAGAATGGCTGGAAGCCACAGTAGCCAGATCAGAGTGAGCAAGGAAGGGAGGAAGCAGCCAAAAGGGGACAGGATCAGAGAATCACATGAGTGTGTCTCTGTGTCCTCAGTGAGGTGGGAAGCTCATGAGAGTTGAGCACTCCATGAAGGAACTGGCACACGTTTTTGTCAGAGTGAAAATGGGGAGACCAATTCACAGTGAGAGTGATCCAAGCCACTATCATCTCTTGACTGAATTACCGCATTAGACTAAGAATTGATTCCACTATTTCTCCTTTATAGTGAACTTCCATTGAAAGTTTCCCTTTCAAGACCCACATCAGTCCTCTTGTTCCCTTGGTCACTCTGAGCTGGCCACCTAGCTTCCTTATTGTTTTTGCTTTGAAGGTATTGCCAAGAATCCATCCTTGCTGGGGTGTGAGAGAAAGAGCAAATAGCAAGGTTTGCCTGGGGGACTGAGCGTTCCTCCCTCCCCAGGGAGGCAGACCTATGGGGAGGGCAGGTGTGGTTGGGGGTGGGGTGGGAACCAGCTTTTTTGGTTTTGTGTTTCCATTGCCCCATTCTTCATTTGTTTCCAAGGATCCAAATTTCCCTCTTGTATTATTTCCCTTCCGCCTGAGAACTTTCTTTAGCATTTCTTATAGTAAGTATCTGCTAATGGTAAATTCTTTTTTTTTAAATTAAGGATTTAAACATTTTAATGAGAACACAAACATAGACCCTTGTTTAACCCTCCCTCCTTACACAGAACATTTGCGGAACAGCTTGAAATATACAACATTTGTGAAGGATAAACATGATTTGGATCCTGATCAAAGGTTTCTTACCAATACCGTAACAGTCCCAGTATTGGTTGTTTTTGCTGGAAACAGATCAGCCAACTTAGCGTGTTGCTCTTGGCAACTTCCGAGGCCCCCCAAAATATGTAGCATACCGAAAGCCTAATGAACTTGAGGTTGTGGTTGGTGTACACGCTAGAAGTTTCCACTGCTAGTGGAAACAACTGGATACCCTCCTATTAAACATCAACTGTCAACACGTGAAGATAGGAGAACCCAAAGAAAGGACCAGCTCAGAATCAGAGTGGACAAGAGTATCCGCACAACTCGGAAGCAGCCATACCTGTGCACTGTCACAAGGTGTACGCTCTCAAAATAACCATACTCACAGCAGAAAATGAATGCCTTCCCCATGCAAGCTTTTCTTTCAGTGCAATTCTAATCAAATAGACTAACACGTCATACTTCTAAATTAAGCTGCAAGTGATCTTTTTCTGTGAAAGTGATGTGACTTGGTGTCACAGCTAAGCTTTCTCTACCTAACAGCAGCAATGTCATCAGCCATGGTAGAAAAGAAATGTTAATTCCTGACAGCCCATGGGCTCCCATCCAAGCACCTCCACAGAGCCTGCAGATACCTATTCTGGTGAAAATGACCATTGTGCTTTGGGTCACAGACCTTCCGAAGTATGCACGAATGGTGACAACTAAAGGACAGCAGCTCCTTGCTTACCAATAAAGTCCTAAGGCAGAGGATTGGAGTGGAAAGAAAATGTTTAAAATGGAACAGGTTGCAGAATGGGGCTGGCATTCACAAAGAAGGTCATGCCAAGATCAGATCCATGTTGACTCAATGTTCAGCTATAATCTAAAGAACTCTGAGCCCGAAGGCCACACACCAGGCAGAGGAAATACAGGACTCACCTGATGATGTCTTCTTCAGTGCAGAACAGTAATCTCACAGGGGCAATCACAAGAGGGGAAGTGAGATGCCATCATGCTTTAGAAAAGATTCTCAGGGCCACCCTGACTTTTATATCATTGAGTTGCCCCTGTGTGTTGGGAGAATTCCACCTCCTCCCTTGGACCACATTTGGTTCTGAATGGAGCTCTCTGAAGTCATTCCACAAATAAGGTCCCCTGATCTTCCCTGAGCATGCTTACGATTTGTGTGCTCTCCTCTCCTGAGCTGGTCCATGAATCCTGGCCTTTCCTTCCCCCTCCCCCTCCCCCTCCTCTTCCTCCTCCTCCCCAACTGTCCTCCTCCTCCTCTTTCTTCTTCCTCTCCTCCTCCTCCTTCTTCCTCTCCTTCTCCCCCTCCCCTCCCCTCCCCTCCCCCTCCTTCTCCTCCCCCTCCTCCCCCTCCTCCTCCCCTCCCCCTCCTTCTCCTCCTCCTCCCTCCCACTCCTCCTCGTCCTTCTTCCTCTTTCTATTCTTTTTCTTTGGGTGGGTACTGGGGATTCAACTCTGGGGCACTCGACCACTGAGCCACATCCCCAGCCCTATTTTGAATTTTGTTTAGAGACAGGGTGAGTTGCTTAGTGCCTCACAGTCGCTGAGGCTGGCTTTGAAATCTTGCTCCTTCTGCCTCAGCCTCATAGCTACTGGGATTACAGGTGAGCACCACAGTGCCTAGTTCTTCCTCTGCCTTTTCTTCCTTTTCCTCTTCCTTCTCCTTCTCCCTATCCTTCCTCTTCCTCTCCTTCTTCTTTTGTTTGTGGTACTGGGGATTGAGCCAGGGGTGCTCTACCACTGAGCTACATCCCCAGCCCTTTTTATTTTGAGACAGGGTCTTGCTAAAGTGCTCAAACTTGCAAGCCCCCTGCCTCAGTCTCTCAAATCACAGGAATACAGGCGCAAATAAGTGTCCAACAGATTTTTTCCTTTCTTTCCTTCTGATTTCACAGAGACTCCTTTATGAACTGATAGAATTATTAGCAGGAAGGTGTGAACACTGCTGTATGGACCCAGGGCCTATAGCAGGTCATCAGTCCTGGTCAGAGGAGCCACTTTCTCAGCTGTCTGCATTGAGAGCACACCACATTCTGCATTCAGATGACTCCGCAGGCTCATTATCAGTAGAAGTTGCTCCTCAAGGTTTCTTCTTGTTTGGGTTCTGATAAAAAATCCACACACTCAAAACTGGCCTTACCATTTTGGCAGCCTGCTCTGGCCACAGCTGCTGGTCTCTGGTGTGCTGGGCCCTTAGCATACTGGGCCCCCTCCCTCTCAATCTTGCTTCAGTGAATTCTTTAAGTTTTCTTTTTTCTGGAAATATTTTTATTTTAACCTGTATTTTTGAAAGAAAATTTGCTGAATATAGAATACTGGGTTGAAGGATTTTACTCTCAGTACTTTAAAGATGTTGGGTACTGGCTTCTGGCTTCCACCCTTCCTTCTTTCCTTCCTTCCTTCCTTCCTTCCTTCCTTCCTTCCTTCCTTCCCTGAAATATACAACAATATGATTGATGTATGTACATTCCATGTATGTATTATATATCAAAATGCATTCTACTGTCATGTGTGACTAAAAATAATAATAAATAAAAATTTAAAAAAAATATATATTTTTTAGTTGTCAATGAACTTTTCATTTTATTTATTTATATGTGGTGCTGAGGATCCAACCCAGTGCCTCACACATGCTCTGCAAGTGCTCTCCCACTAAGCCACTACCGCAGCCCCTCTTTTTCTGTTTTTTTTATTTTTTAGTGTGAGTTAAAACCAATCAAATGGTTCTCATAGTCCACTAGCAGGTTCTAACTTGTAGTTTGGAAAACACCACTTAAATCACATAAGTTAATTGGGCCTGATATGTCTCATTCTCTCAGGGTGGTGAGGCCCAAGGAGCCTCATACACAATCCATTATCTCTGTGTAAGCTCTCCTTTCCATAGAGAAACACATACAAACTTGAGGGCACATTTATATAAATGCACAGTTTGCCCCTTGACCTGACGTTGACTAGACTCACTTTTTTGTGAGTGGCACAGCGCTGAGCTCACCACTTCGTTCCCTGGTTCTCTCCTTATCTCATCTCCTGTACCCCACGCTTCATGTTTCCCTGCTCAGTCCCGTGGGAGGCCCCTGAAGTTAAGTTAGTTGAATCATAGAATGTCCAGGGTGAAAAAGACCTTAAGGATCATTTGATAGGATCATCCCTTTGCTGCATCTCCGTGGGCTCCGATTCCTGTTTGATTCCTCCAGGGAGAACTCTACTCACCCAGGTGGCCCCTTCCATCTTTGGACAATGATTTGGCAAAATTTATACTCCCATGGCCTCTAGTTATTGGGGTTTTATTTTCTTTCTTTTTTTTTTTTTTTAGAGAGAGAGTGAGAGAGGAGAGAGAGAGGAGAGAGAGAGGAGAGAGAGAGAGAGAGAGAGAATTTTTTTAATATTTATTTTTAGTTCTCGGCGGACACAACATCTTTGTTGGTATGTGGTGCTGAGGATCGAACCCGGGCCACACGCATGCCAGGCGAGCACGCTACCGCTTGAGCCACATCCCCAGCCCCTATTTTCTTTCTTAATACTAGTGAGATAATTGTGTGCTTGGAACATTGCCAGGGGCATAGTAGGCACAAAGTAACTGCTTTCTGGTAGCATTATTATGGCTATATTAGTGCTAGGAACCAATAGTAACCCATCCTGAACAACTTTTCTCTCACGACTGTTCTTTGTATGTTTAAAGAAGCAGTCACACTGCCTGGCTCTTCTCTTTTCTACTCTGAACATCCCCAGTTCCATCAGTCTCGTGTAGTTAAGTGTCCTTGATCCCTCATGTCCAGCTCCCTGCCCTCCTGAAGCAGGCAGGTTTCTAAGCAATTGATGCTTCTCTGAAAATGTTGGCTCCCAGAGTTATACGCTGGCCTCCTGATGCACAGGGCCAGGGCGAAGAACAGAGAGTCTCTCACCTGCCATGAACTGGATGCTCTGTGGCTAATGATGCTGCCCACATTATTAATAGCCCACATCAGAGCAAGTAGAGGCATAGAAATGCCAGCGATGGTGGAGTGGGAGGATGTGAGCTCAGAGAGCGCTCCCTTGGGGCAAGTTCACAAGTTGGCATTTGGGCAGGGGTCAGGCCTGCAGTATGCACAGCCCACCCAGGAAGAACTAAATATCCAATGGCTGCACCAGGGAGTCTCAGGTGCAAATAGGTATAGGGTCCCTGCAAGACCTGGGAACTTGATTCTCAACATCTCTATCAGGAGGCAAGAGAGGGCGACGGGGACTTGGATGAACTTGGACAGTGCATGCCCCATCTGAAGGGAGGGGACTGGCCTCAGCTCAAGCCATTTATGGCCAAGCAGGAATGTGGGCCCCAAGGTGTCTAGATCATCCACATTTTCAAAAGAAGCCGGAAACCTGCATTTTAAAAATAGACTCATCCCATTTTAAACTATCAACGCCTGTGGCTCGGCTGTTCTGTACCCACAGGGCTGGGAGCTGGCTGTGGGAGACTCCAACTTTTACTCTAAGTCTTTCCAAAAAGTTCTCAAGTCCCTGCTGTAGCCAGGGCCAAATTCAAGAAAACAGGTACTTTATTCAAAGAGTCAGGGAAGCATGCTTGAGTCTCACATAGGTGATCTCTTTGGCAGCTGGAAGAGAAGTATAGAGTCTAGAATATGATAAGGTGGCCAGAGGGCTGAGGAGGGCTGAGGAGGGAGTCTAGTCCCCCAGCCCAGCAAGGGCATCCACCTCTTTGGAGGAGAGGAAGCTTCAGTCTTTGCTTAGCCTCTGGCTTCCTGAATGACTTTAAATTCTCCTTCCAACCATTCTGGGTGTCTACTTGCAAAGTATTTGAACATCACCCTGCTTTAATGTATTTTCAGACATAAATCCTGCTTATCATTACAGTTTAGCATCATCATGGGCTCATCATAGATGTTTAGAGAAAGAAGAGGACATTCAACCTGCTGACTGGTCAGATGAGGCAAACTGAGGCAGGGGGTGACTTGCCTAGTCTCACTGCTTGTTCCCTGGTTCCTCTACGAGATCAGGTGATTTTTTTTCCCAGTGTCTGGGAAGATGAGTTGCAGTTTCATCTCACCCATCCCATATACTTTTGAGATAGCCTGGTATTTTATGCAAATTATGAAATTTGCATAAAACACAATGAATTTGCATAAAATATAATTTAAAGATTTGTTTCATTTAAAAATAATATTAATAAAATATTTTAAAAGACTCAATTTATATGCAACATATAAAATAACATGGGTCATCAAAGGTTTAAAAAATTCATGCTGAGTGCAGTGGTGCATATCTGTAATCCCAGCGACTCAGAAGGCTGAGGCAGAAGGCTCACAAGTTTGAGGTCAGACCCAAGAATTTAGTGAGGCCTTAAGCAACTTAGTGAGACCCTTTCTCAAAGTAAAAAAAAAAAAATAAAAAGGGATGGGTTTGTGGCTCAGTGGTAAAGCTCCCCTGGGTTAAATTTACCCCAGTACCCCCCTATCACGAGGTAGTCAGCACCTCACCAGGGTAATTTTTCCTGCTCAGAAGGAGAGAAGCCACCTGAGGAAAATAAAGTCCAAAGTAGTTAGTGAAGAAATAAGAGGCAGAGTTAAAGAATAGGTTCTATTTTATTTTTTTGTTTAATTTTTTTTTTCGGAGAGACCAAGAGATCTTTACTGCAGCAGTGCAAAAGAGGAGGAGGAGGAGGAGGAGGAGGAGGAGGAGGAGGAGAGAGAGAGAGAGAGAGAGAGAGAGAGAGAGAGAGAGAGAAAAGAAAGAGCAAGGAAGAACAAAAGCAAGAGAGGGATTCAGAGAGAGCAAGAGAAGGGGGGCCCAGCAGGAGGGAGTTTTTATAGCCAAAATCTAATGGGGTCTCTGGGTCTGCAACCTGCCTTGTTGGTGTACAATGATTGGATCACACAGTAGTTGCTAAGGGTGTCATCTTCTACCTTCAGGCAGATGGGGCAGGGGTCAGATGTGGGTTTCTGTTGCACCAGATGGGCGGGGGTCGAGTGTTCAGCCTTGAGTGGGGTTGAGTGTTCAGACTTGATGCAAACAGGTGATAAAGAACCAGATAGAGGGGGGTTTGAGTGCGTGAGTTATCCTGTAGCTAACATTCATTCAGCCTGCCTTGCAGACAACTTAGTTCAGCCTGTCCTGCACCTAACATTCCCCCCCTTTTGTTTTTCTAAGTGACATGGGGACAGTGTAAAATCCTCTGGCTACTTCCTGCTTAATGATGGGCGGCTTGGGACCTAGGAGGGAAAGTGGAGGAATGTTCGGGGACAGGTCTGGGAACACCAGGCAGCCAGAAATAACACCCAGTGGCTATAGACAGTTATTTCGGCAGGGATAAAGTCCATAAAAGTTCCTTGAAACTACAAGTCGTCAATGGCATCAAACCAGTCATGGGCGGAGGAGATCCTTGGTATCAGACATTGGTCCTGCTGTAGGGACTCTAGAAAGTATCAGAGGTGGCTTGGTTGAATCCAGTAATGTTAAAGGTGACAGCCCGATTTCAGCCAGTGGAAGGGCAATCGCCTTGACCCATAAATTGAGAGTGGGCGGTGTCATCCTGGTGCCATGTCCCTTGGATGTTAAAGTGCCTTCTGTAGTTGGGATAGAAACTTGAGAGAGATTAATGATTAGTAAAAGAAGAAGAGGATTGGTGAGAAATTTTGAGTTTGGTGGGCGTGGTGGAAGTCCAGGACTGGACATTTGGAACAGGTGCCTTTTTAAGGTGGGAGTCAGGGAGAGTGTCTAAAAGCTTGGTCACCATTGGGGTAGTATGACTGTATGGGGTCCCGTCCAGTGAGGTTCCAACGATTGAGAATGCAGTTCCTGAAGTAAGACTGAGTTACCCAGTTGAAGAGGGTCCAATTCGGTTTGTGGTTGTGCTGGGATTGAGGCGATGAATGGCACAGGAAGGCACTGGTCTGCATGTTCCCTGAGAAGTGAGGGCTGGACCGTTGTCTGACTGGGTAGAGGCAGGAAATCTGAACCTGGGAATGATCTGCTCAGTGAGGATGGAGGCAATGGTGTCAGCAGTTTCCCTGGATGTAGGGAAGGCTTCTATCCAACCTGAAAAAGTATCAACCAAAGTAAGTAGGTAGCAAAGCTTTTTGTGCCTAGGCATGTGAGTGAAGTTGATCTACCAGTCTTCATCTGGCTGGTGGCTCCTCATGTGATGTGTGGGGAGTTTAGGTTTGATGCTTCCTTGTGGGGATGCCATAGAGCAGACAGGACAAGCAGAGTGGACCTGCAGGAGAGTAGTTCTCATTCCTAGGAAGTGAAAGAGGGGTTGTAAAATCTGGAAAAGGGGTTAGGGAGGGTTTTATGTGGGGGCAGAGTCTCTGGAGCTAGAGGAGTTGGTCATGAGTTGTAGGTCTCTGTCTTGGGCATCAGGGGCTGGTAGTCTTAAAGAAGTAGTTGATTGACCGGCTGGTTGGTGAATTTGTGTTCTGATCTTGCAGGAACTTCTGTAGGCAATTTAACAGATGTGGTCCTATTAGGAGAAACATAAAGAGGACTAACAGGAGTCCTGTGAGGGGGAGAAGCCAAGGCCATACTTGACTGAATATTCCCCACGGAGCCTTTTGGCCTAGTTGCTGTCTCCTCTTTTCTAGCTGTTCTTGTCCTTCATTACTCCCAGGAATGACTGTGTTTTAGCTTAACTGTTTTTGGTAGGTGTTTAAGATCAAGCTGGTCAAAATTGACTTTTTTTCTATTGTTAAGAGTCAGCCGAGTTCCCATAGGGGTCACTCGTGGGGGAACTTGAGAGCAGCTTCTTAGTTCTGCTAGTACCATTTGCGCTAGGATGGGTCCAGGTCTTGCTTGACCATGTGGCTTCCCTTGGAAGCATCAGGGATGTCTCCTGTCTCCAATGACTCTCCTATTCACAGCAAGTGCACTGATTGGCTTTTCATTCTCCAGTGGTCTCATTAATCTCCCTGATCAGGAGGTTAGGTGGCCCAGAGTTGCAAAGCTCTTTAGAGAAGTTCCCTGTTCCCTAGATTCAGACTGACTCAGAGGGCAGGAGCCAAATATTGGTTTTCTTGGCCATTTTAATTAAACTTTAAGTCTTGATCTTAAACATCCAGCAAAGTCAGTTTCACCTTAAATTAAGAGTACGGGACTTTAGCTGAAGTCTGGCCTACTTTGGAGTCATTCTGACATGTAGTAAGATGGGAGGCAGAGCCTTATCTCAGGTAAGGCAGGGCTCTTTATAAATCTTAGGTAAAGTGTTCTAGTATTGAAGTTGATCTTTGTTTCTTAAATATCATTTTATAAAGTTTACATATAGGTTGCTTGATGTTACATGAATACTAGCTAACACAATATGATGTTACATTTAAATTATACCTAGTGTATAGAACTTCATATTTATCTTATTGATAGCAGGTTCAGTTATAGAAAATTAAATGATATAAATAAATCTCCAATATGTTATTCTTATAAGCCTAAAATTACCATGCAACTTTAGTTTGGAGAACACCAGCTTGATATAATTTTTTTTAAAGCTTCTATCTTAAAGACTTATATACCTGGAAAATATGAACACATTTAATATACAAAGAAGAGTAATAGTACCACAATTACTATTGATGGTTTTATATTAATCAAGTTTAGCTCTTAAAGAAATAACATATTACAATATTGCAAAATAACAGTTGTTGTTTAACCATAGTTGTGTAATGCTTAATTCCTTCAAGATTACTTGCTCAAAAAACTTACGTATATAACCAACTTACGCAGACCTTCTTTATCACTTACTTAAACCCTCTTATTTACTTAATCACATAGACTGTCTTATCCAGAAACACATTTTCCTTCTATTAAATCCATACTTAGAACCTTCTAATTTCTCTTTCCCATCTGTTAACTCCTTATTTATTCACACTTTGAAACAATCCTTGTAAATTTCTGAACTTAGGCAAATTATTCCATTTTAATAAGTGATATTTTGTTATTTGAAGTACGCAATTAATCACATCTGTTTACCATTTCATTAAAACATAAACAATGCTTAAGTGTGTAGAATTATACTGTTGTAGGGACAGACAAGGCAAGGTACCTAAGATAGCACTGAGGATAGGGAAACAGTTTTATTTGGTTGCAGCCAGATTCAAAGGGCACCTAACAGGAAGAACTTCTGGGAATTGGACAAATGGTGTGGAAAAAGCCTGTCCCAAGGAGCTCACATACCATGCTGCATCCAATTTCAGAGCGAGTCCCAGACACACCCTAGGCAGCCCCACCACCGGAGGGAACCAGCTGTGAGCACTGCTGGGAGAAGGACCAGAGGCAAGGAAGGGGCGCAGGCCCATCCCACCACGTCCCAGCAGTGCGACTTTGGGCAGGTTGAGCATTGAAGCACACAAGTTAAGTGCCTGGCACACAGCAAAGTGGTGCTGCCATGGCCAGAAGCGCCAACCCTGCCACCCTGGGAAACTGAGGCGGCCCTGAGGTCGCACCCAGCGCGAGGACTGACTAGCCAGGGGGACTGGCCCATGGCAGGCAGGGACCAGGCGACAGTGCTGCAGCCGCAGGGGGTGCTGGGCTGCCTAGGAAGACACGGGCCACCTGCCCGACCCGCTCTTCTTGCCCCTCTCAACCTCCCCAGCCCCCAACAGAGGCCACCACCACCCGCCGCTCACGTGTCGGGCCCCTGCCACCACCCATTTAATTATTTTTATTTGGTAAATTACCACAGCATAAAATTTGTTTTTTATGTAAAATTTTTTATTTATATATCACAGCAGAATACATTACACTTCTTATTACACATATAGAGTACAATTTTTCATATCTCTGGTTGTATACATAGTATATTCACTCCAATTTGTGTCTTCATACATGTACTTTGGATAATGATGTCTATCTCATTCCACCATCATTTCTAACTCCCTGCTCCCTCCCTTTCCCTCCCACCTCTCTGCCCTATCTAGGTTCGTCTATTCCTCCCATGCTCCCCCTCTCTACCCCACTATTAATCATCCTCCTTATATCAAAGAAAACATTTGGTTTTTTGGGATTGGCTAACTTCACTTAGCATTATCTTCTCTAACTCCATCCATTTACCTGCAAATGTCATGATTTTATTCTCTTATTGCTGAGTAATATCCCATTGTGTATATATGCCACATTTTTTTGTTTGTTTTTTTATCCAAAAGAATAGGTTTTAAAAGCAGAGTGCCTGATAGGTTCTCCAGCCCAGATAGGAGCTGGAACCAAACAGCTAGAAAATGGCTCCAGTGTTTTTTTTAAGGGGGTACATCAAAGGCAGGAATAAGGTTTCAGTGGGAGGAGTCTTGCTTCTTGGTGTGGCAGGGGACTTGCAGCAAACAGGTTGATTGGCATCTTGACAAGCCACACCCATGTCTGAGAGGCTGTGTTACTATGTGGCTGCAGCAGGTGACCCCATCTCTGGTGCTGTGTGGGACTGTGGGCAGAGCGTCTCACCAGCAGGAGTGCCCGCTGGGAGTTCCCAGATACCAGACTTTTCCACTCAGTGGCTACCGTGCTGATCTGGTCCACTCACAGTACACAGGGATGGTTTCCGACACCCCTACAAAAAAATTCTACATAAATTGCAAAATTTTTGGCAGGTGAGTGAATTATAAACTATTTACACTTATTGCCACTTGGTCATAGAACTTTATCAGGAAAATGGAAACTACTATCATCTCTTGTCAGGATTGGCCTTCATATATGTGGGCTCTCAGTTGTGCAGGTTTTCAGAAAACATTTGTCATATGAAATGAGGTGCCTGGCTTGGGTGCAACCTGTTCTGGCAGGAGAGCTCTTGGTGGGCAACGCTGGGGGCAGGGTGGGGGACGGTGGGGGACGGCTGCTGTGTCCCCAGCAGAGTTCCTCTTTTCCTCCTTGTTATTAATCTCAAATTTGTTAGTCATTGATCAATAGTGTGCTTGGTGGAGGTGGGACCTGCCCTAGGAGATGGGTCCTTCTGGGTCTAAGCAGACATAATAATCTCAATGCCCTTTGCCAATGATTGCTTTAGGAGTAGCCACATAACCCAGAATTGCCCAGTGACAAATGAGAAGTTGACTGCAGACCTCTAGGAAAGATTTCCTCTCTGATGAAAAAAAGAAAGATACATATGAAGAGAAAAGAAGAAAAACCAACAACTTTGCTTTTTCTTCCTATCTTTGGACTCCATGATTACTACTACATGAAGATAGGATGCTTGGAGATGTGGCGGCCATTTTTCAACCATGAGGCAAAGAGAATCCTAGAGAAGACCAACTAGAGCCAGGTTGAAATAAGGATTTATGGTAGCCATAAAGGGACAGAGAAAAAATACCCAGGCACAGAAAGGTGAGGCATAAATGGCAAAACCACCCAGCAAGTCAGGAGCAAAACTGGAAGGAGCTCCCAGGCTCGGCTTTTGCTTTCTCCTACACTAGGAATGTGGAAGAAGAAAGTGCACCTGTGGTGGGAGCAGTGGGTGTGGGGAGGTGGGAGGTGGGAGACCAGAGCGCCTGTGCATGCGGAGGTTTGTGTGTGGAATATTGCTTGTGCCATACACGTGCACTGGAGAAGGCCCGAGGGATTCCCCAGCCCCTCAGGAATGTTTGGAGCTGGGTGATAAGTGGATCCTTGGAATCTAAGCCATTCCCACGCAGTCATTTCACTAATTTACAAAATGCTGACTTTGAGCCATATCCTTTGTCTCTTCCTTGGTGGGTGGAGACGAGCAGAGTCCAGGTTGGCTGTCTTTTGGGGACTTGCAGTCCTAGGTAGAGGATTCGGTACTAGCAGAGAATCAAGAGTGGGGTCCACGCAGCAAGGGCTTGGGGGTTCAGAGACCCAGGATGGTTGGGAAGAGTTTTGTGGAGGTGAAGGGCAAGAAGGAGAAGGGATCAGATGGAGGTTTGGAGCCTGGAAGATAAAGAGAATGGAGACCCTCAGACTCATTTTGGGAGGGCAACAGAAGTTCAAATTCTAGGTCTTCGTCTGCATTCTAATTCACGACTCCGTTCATGGCAACACTTTTATTGAGAAACTACTTTGTGCCAGTGTACGTTGGCAAGAGGGGCTACAGAGAAGCAAAGCTCTCAAAGAGTTCTGTGTCTGTAAGAGAGTCCCATGATCAGTCACAGAGTAAGAATCAACACTGTTGGGGTGGGAGAGGGTGGAGCATAGGGTGCTGCCAGGCCTGGGCAGAGGAAGAACACCCAGACGGTCAGGGAAATGGCGGAGTGGTTTATCAGGCGGCACAGGTTATGGTTTTAAGACAAAGTAAGAGATGTCCCAGTGGGAAAGGAGGAAGTAGGAGAGAAAGTGTTCTCTACTGAGAAAATACCACAAGCAACGAGAAGCTCAGAAATGAGCACTTGTAGTACTTGGTACAATTGGGCAGGGGGCACAGCTTGGGTAGAAGGTAGGAGAGGGGGCTGGGATGGGGAGCCCCAGAAAGCCCTTTCCATTTGTTGGGGGCTCTAGGAACTTCTTAGGCTGGGGGCGGGGGCTGGCTGATTAACTGGCCCTCCACTGAGCTTTCAAGTGAGGCCCACTCCCCCAGGACAAGAGCTCACCCTCGTCTGTGTGTGTGTGTGCGTGACAACTCCCACCAGACCAACCGTCCTACCAGAGGAAGCGGGTGACTGAGGAGGGACCCTGCTCAGCCCTTTGAGAGGATCCTCTTTGCTTTGAGTCATGTGGATATGGGGGAGTAGACACTTACTGTCGTGTCCTTTGTAGGGGATGGCATGAGGGGACAGTTTGCCTCCTTTGTAGACAGAGCTCAAAGATGACTGGGGGGAGGAAGGTAGAATGCAGTGGCCCTGAGCCACCTCCGGAGCCTGCCTCCTGCTCTCTGAGGACCACCAACACTACCATTTGAAGGAATGGAGGAAGTCCCTTCTGAGGTCATCTGGTGGGAGGGGACACCAGGGGCCTTGGGAAGGAACTGTCCCAGGTTAGCCCAGGAGGCTACAGGAGGGCTTCACTCTGTCCCCACCCTTGGAGGGTTCTGGCCAGATAAGACAGGTGAGGCGAGACTGCCTTAGTCACGGTGACAGCAGGACATAGGGGACAACCTTGGTAGTGTGATTCCACAGCCATCCACCAGGCATCAACTTGTAGACGTCTCTCAGGGGACGAGTCTGGAGTTGGCTAACCCTGTACTCTGAGAAAGTCCCTGGGGAAGCTGGGTTTACAGAGAGCAAATTCCTGCAAAGACAGAGTCTAGGCTCAACCCCTTTGTTTGTTTCCTTTTTTTCCACATGTATTTTCTTTACCTGCTTTAAATAATACCAGGTCTTTGAAACAATTTGATCTATAAAAGCCATAGATCTTCTCCCTTGCCCCTTCTCCACCCTTATTTTTTTCTTTTCTTTTTGGTACCAGGGATTGAACCCAGGGCCCTTAACCACTGAGCCGTATCACCAGCCCCTTTTGTATTTTATTTAGAGACAGGGTCTCATTGAGCTGCTTAGGGTCTTGCTAAGTTGCTGAGCCTGGCTTTGAACTTGCCATCCTCCTGCCTCAGCCTCCCAAGCCATTGGGATTACAGGCGTGCGCCTCGGCACCTGGCTCTCCTCCACTCTTGCCCTTCTGGGACAACCATGGAAGTTGGGAGGATGTCCTAACGAAGTCCCTGCTCTGTGCATACAAAAATATAAACAGCATTTGGTTTTGATGAGCTTTGCTTTGATTTTCTTGACAAAAATGAAATCATTCCATTTGGACAATTCTAAATCTTGCTTTAAAGATTTAAAAAGATAAAGTCTCAGTAATGTTGTCTGGGCAGGGTCTGAGGATACTGGGCTTCCTACCCTGTCAGAACCTGCAAATTCACCTGGCAGTCTCTGGGCACCTTTCCTGTGGCAGAGCCACATGTGGCCCAGCTGGTGAGGCTGGATCCATCACTTATGCACAGCACAGCTCCCTCTTTGGACGCATGGAGGGTCATCTCTGCTCAGCCACATCCTTCCCTGGCTGCAGCCATTGTGCTGGAGGGACAGCAGGAAGCAAGGAGAGGCCCAGGTGGTGTAGGGCACTGGCACAAGGTGTAGACAAGGCACGGCACAGGTCTCCGGTTGCCGAGGCCTTTGGTGGTCTTGGGGCAGCTTCAGTCACAGGCAAGTGTAATCAGGACAGGTGGATTCTCATTTTCACGTGACAAATATCTTTTGTGTACAAAAGGGGTACTAAGAAGAAGCCCTGTATAGGGGTGTTTGCCACCTATAGCAGATAGCAGATTTGGGTGCTGTCCCAGAGCTGGGCTGTTCTGGAGCTCGACAGAGGCAGATCACCGCTGGTAAGGGGGCCTGAAACCAGCCGCAGCAGCACGTGCTCCTAAGGACCCCGGGGCAGTGGAAAGCTTCCTCCTGGGCTTCTTGGGAAGGAATGGTCCCCGCTTTCATTAATATTCAGCTGAGTCGTATGTGTGTGTGTGGTGCTGGGGTTTGAACCCAGGGCCTTGTGCATATGAGGCAATTCCCTGCTTTCATAAAGGAGAGACAGAAACACAGGAAGCACCTTGCCTGGGGGTGCCCTCTGCAATGGGGCCTTACAGCGATTAGGTCAGAGGCCCCTGACTTGCATTTGGCGTTGTTGCCACCTGAGATAGGTGGGGTTTGGCATGAACCTGGAGGATGGGAAGGAACTTGTCAGCTGCAGAGAGGCGGCAGGCACGCCCGGCTGGAGGCGCACCTGGAAGAGCTGCAGAGAATGGCCTGGTGAGTGAGCTCCAGGGACTCTTTGAAGGTAAGGCCAGATGACGGGGATGGTCCTTGAGGAAGGCCTCTAGGGCCTGGTGGAGGAGCCCATGCTCCTGCCAGGAGGCCACAGGCATCACAGAGGGAAGGGTCAGGGGACTCCCACTGGAAGCACCAAGGAGAAGCCCCATGAGGAAGGCGGGAAGGGGGACAGAGAAGGAGTGAGGGCAGGGAGACGCAGCATGAAGCAGGCTTGGGGAGGAGGAAGAGGGAGCAGCTGCCTCCTTGTGTGGGCAGTGGGACGTTCTTGGAGATGAGTCGCCCTGAGGATCCTGGAGGTACAGCAGGTGGACCTAGGGAGAAGGCCATCAGCACCTGCCACTGGGGGGAAGGTGGGAGGAGAGCCGAGGCTGCCAAGAGGCGTGGGAAGGTGAGAGACCAGCCTCGACGGACCTGGTGGGAGGCTGAAGAAGGGCAGGGTCTGAGGACACTGTGGCCCTTAGCTCTGGTGTGCTGTGAGTCTGCGTGTCCCAGTGTCTTGGTCCAGGCTGCAGTGACCCTCTTGCAGAGCGAGTTCCTGAGGATGGCATCTGTCCCATGTTGCAATGAACCTGCAGTATCAGCCACGTCCTGGGCCTGGGTATGTGGACCTGATGGAAGCAGCCACACCCCTGTCACCCTGTCTCTGGAAGTCCCCATGCCACCCATTCAGAGCTGCCAGGTGGAGCTCACATCTCCCTGCTTTGGCAGAAGCTTCTGCAGTCCCCTCTTCTGGACCAGGCTGGAAGTCAGCCGTGCCTCGCTGCATCCCCCAGGGCCCCTCTCGCTCACCCTCGTGGCCCTGTGTGGCGTCTATGTTCTTTCCTCTTACTGGACATTTCTAGATGTGACTGTTGACTGCGAATGCTCATCTTATCTCCTAAAGAGACGGCGAGGAAGGACTTTGAGGGCAGGGACTGTGTCTCCCATCTTTTTTGACTCCCTCATAACACTCAACGTGCGGTTGACTCACAGAAGGCCAACACGCACAGAACGTTGAGTAGGAAATGCCTTCTACCCACACGTGGGCCCTGTGGCTCTGGGAACGTGACCCCAAAATGTACAGGTGTGGAGCAGGGGCAGGGAGGACCCGAGGCTGCCTCCACCGTGATGCTCTCTGGAATGATGGTCAGCTGAGGAGGGCCGTGGCGATCTCCAGGCCTCCTACTGTACTGACAGGCAAGACCCAGGTGGGGGACAGATGCCCTGGGGCCCTGAGCAGAACCAAGCTCCAAGGAACCCCACCAAGGTCAGCAAGGGTAGAACCTCTGCTAGAACCCCACCTTCCATGCCTCAGGTCCTTGACTTCCCCACTTTGGAAACACTGTTCTCCCCCTGACCAGCCATGGAGTGCCCACCTCTCTGCTGCATAGGTCTTCCCCTCTGCCAGGCCACCACCTCTGAGCACCCTGTATCGTCTGTCCTTGGCGTCATCTCCTCCCTCTAGTTTGTCCCCACAGGCTCCTCCATTCCACAGCTCGAATGTCCACATCTGATTCCCAAGAAGCTCTGAACCCTCTTCCGAGTTTCTGCCTCTGTGGCATCTTTTGAGTGTGACCACAAGGCACGGCACATGATGTCCAGTCTGATTGTGCACTTCTCTAGAGTTCTCCTGGAATGCTCATTCCAGCCCGGTGACTCCTACTCAGGTCACGAGCCAGTGTCTATGACAGTGCCCACGCCAGAATCTGTCCCCCAACCCTTACCGTCTATCGGTTTTATTTCCTGAATATCTCTTTACCTGCTTCTTCCATCTCCACCACCATGAGCCTCCTCCAGCTCTTGCATGGCAGGAGTGGCCTCCTGGTGAGGCCCCTGCTTCGGTCTTTGTCCCCCACCTCTCACACTCCATGCAGTCAGCAGTCAGCTTTTTAAAGCATGAGGCAGATCCTGTCACTTTCCCACTGACAACCAGTTTTTTGTTTCCTGGGGATAGTCCCCAGGTCTCGGGGCCCTGCCTGCCCCTCCTTCACTCTGCATCGCAGCCACCCTGGCCTTTGCTGGAAGAGCCCCAGAGGAGCAAATGGAGTCACAAAGGGACAGCAGTTGATGGAAGGCACTAAACTGCCATTCACGTGGCACTGAGGCCCACAGAGGTCGCAGCTCATCTCACTGAGACTTTCGACAATGCTCAGGGAGGGTGCTCTTCCCATTTTAGAGGTGAGAAAACTGAAGTTCCCCAAGGCAAGGCACTCAATCCCAATACTATGCTAACAAGTAGCAAGATTATGTGTCATCCAAGTTAATCAATGTATCATCATCTAGAAGGTTCCAAATTTTCTCTTTCTACCTAAAAAAAGTCTAGTTGTTCAAGTGATAGTGGAATACATTCTCCATGTAAAAAATAGTTACAATTCCACAGCACGGCACCAGCCGTTGGGAAGGAGCCCCCGGTTTTAGTGCATCTGTGATGAAGTCAAGCCACTTCCCCTCTTCTGGCCTCAGTTTCTCTTTCTTTGATACCAGCGCATTTGAAGCACCTGGGCAGCACTAAATAAACAAAAACAAAACAAAACAAAAAAATCAACAACACCACAAATCGTGATTGGGCCTCTGTCTTAGAGGTTCTGATTCGGTGGGTGTGAGACAGGGTTCTTTCTTTTCTTAAAAAAAAATTTTAGTTGAGTTTTTAAAAAATAAATGACAGTGGAATGCATTACAATTCTTACTACACATATACAGCACAATTTTTTGAATCTCGGGCTGTATATAAAGTATGTTGACACCAATTCATGTCTTCATACATGTACTTTGGATAATGATGTCTATCACATTCCACCATCCTTGCTAATTCCCTGCCCCCTCCCTTTCCCTCCCATCGCTCTTCCCTATCTAGAATTCATCTATTCCTCCCATGCTCCCCTTCCCTACCCCACTATGAGTCACCCTCTTTATATCAGAGAAAACATTCTGCATTTGTTTTTTGGGGGGGATTGGCTAACTTCACTTAGCATTATCTTCTCCAATGCCATCCATTTGCCTGCATATGCCATGATTTTATTCTCTTTTAATATTGAGTAAAATTCCATTGTATATATATGCCACATTTTTTTTATCCATTCATCCACTGAGGGTCATCTAGTTTGGCTCCATAGTTTAGCTATTGTGAGTTGTGCTGCTATAAACATTGATGTGGCTGTGTCCCTGTAGTATGCTGTTTTTAAGTCTTTTAGGTATAGACTGAGGAGAGGGATAGCTGGGTCAAATGGTGGTTCCATTCCCAGATTTCCAAGGGATCTCCATACTGCTTTCCCTATTGGCTGCACCAATTTGCAGTCCCACCAGCAATGAATGAGTGTACCTTTTTCCCCACATGCTCGCCAATACTTATCGTTGTTTGTCTTCATAATAGCTGCCATTCTGACTGGAGTGAGATGATATCTTAGAGTAGTTTTGATTTGCATTTTTCTAATTGCTAGAGATGATGAATATTTTTCCATATATTTGTTGACTGATTATATATCCTCTTCTGAGAAGTGTCTGTTCAGGTCCTTGGCCCATTTGTTGATTGGGTTATTTGTTTTTTTTTTTTTTTTGGTGCTTAGCTTTTTGAGTTCTTTATATACTCTAGAGATTAGTGCTCTATCTGATGTGTGAGGGGTAAAAATTTGCTCCCACAGATTGTTTCTTTTGCTGAGAAGAAACTTTTTAGTTTGATTCTATCCCATTTATTGATTTTTGGTTTTAATTCTTGCACTATAAAAGTCTTATTAAGGAAGTTGGGGGCTAATCCCACATGATGAAGATTAGGACCTACTTTTTCTTCTATTAGACACAGAGTCTCTGGTTTAATTCCTAGGTCCTTGATCCACTTTGAGTTGAGTTTTGTGCATGGTGAGAGATAGGGGTTTAATTTCACTTTGCTGCATATGGATTTCCAGTTTTAGGATAGGGTTCTTTCATCAGTCATTTTTGAAAGTGCCCCAAGAAATTAAAATATGCAATGAGGTTTGAGAACCACATCTCTAGATCAGGGAATTGCTCCTAAGTGGCACTTCCTGATTCCGGAGGTCCTAAAGTCCCACTCTCCATAGGTCCCAAGATCCTATATTTCTAAGCTGCCGATAGTGTTTAAACCATATTTTGCATAGAAGACCAGACCCTCTAAGCAGACTGTAATTCCAATCTCCTCTTTGACCATCAATTTCCATATTGATCATCAGCCAACTAACACTGGGTGAGGATTTTATAGCTAAAGTAGTTCTGAGAACCAGGTACAAGACAGAATGGTTCCCCAGGACACTGCAAGGCAGCCAGGGAGGCATGTGGCTTGGTCCCAGCCATAGGTGCCCAGAAAGGAGTGGCAGAGGGTCAGCAGGGCTGGTGAGGCCTGGCTTTCAAAGTGGGTGCTGCTGTCTCTCGTAATTTCTGCAGTGGCTGGCCTAGAAGTTTTTAGGAGGAGGTGCTAGGCCATCTGAGCATAGTGGCAGGAAACCCAGGGTGGGCAGCAATCATTTGAGAAAAGGTGGTCCTCTGGACACCTGAATTAGATACCTGGAAGGCAGATTCCCCAAAAAGACCAGCTGGCAGAACCCCAATCTTTATTTGCATTTTTTAAGCCCAACTTTCCCCAGTGTTTTTCTGTTGACAACATTTACAAGCATCTTTATCTACAGGGAGCAATTGGAATTAGGATCACCTCATCATTTTATCTGCAAAACCATATAGTTATCTTGGGTTTTATAGCCAAATAAACATTCCAGAGTCCTGTCCAAGTGTTCAGTTAGGTATTATAGTTTAGACAGTGGGGCGATGTCTGATTCTACATTTTGTTTGCAAACCGGGTCTCAGATATCAGGCTGAACCCCATTTACAAATAATTGAGAGTCACATTAGGTCGGCTTTGGGATGACTCTGCGTTTTGGTGGAAGGCAATGTCTCCCTCTGAAATATCCCGCCAGTTCATCTTTTCTTTGCTTACCAGACTGTAGCAAAGTCCAATCAATGTTTGCTGCGAAGGTCCTAGAAATTTCTTTTAGTAAATTCTCCTCTATTTTCTGGATCCTCTTCCTTGCCCTTTGATATATTGTGCATATAGGGATCTCCAATGTGAACCCGAATTATCTAGTCTGCTTTTCCTATTGAAAATTCAGCCTCTAATATTCTTACCAACATGTGAATTCATTGGCAAAATTCCTGGATATGACCCCATGGGAGATTCTGAATTAAAGAGATAGTTTTCTTGTCAGAATTTTTGACAAGAGCTCTTAGGCCAGGGTTTAAAGTGTATGGTAGAGGCATGTCTAATTCTTGAACAGGGCGTTGTTGTATTATCATTGTTGTATTATGGTGAAACACACATAAATTTACCATCTTAGCTAATTTTTAATTGTACAGTTCAGAGGTATTAAATACACTCACAGTGTTGCTTAACCATCACCACCATCTATCTCCATAGCTCTTTTGTTCTAGAAATGTCAGTGTTAACCAATCAAAAAAAATGCCACTTGTTGGAACTGAGAAATTTCATTCTGATTTTGTTCTAATATGCCTCTCAGATGAGCTGTTCCAGTTAAATTAAATGTTCTACCAAATGTCCACAGAAGGCCCAAATTATCCTTGCTGAAATTCTGCTCTTTAGATAGAGATAGCAGGTATAGTGGTCACATGAACACCCATGAAGACTCCTGCTGATCAATCAACAAGTACATGAAAAAATGCTCACCATCTCTAGCAGTCAGAGAAATGCAAATCAAAACCACCCTAAGATACCATCTCACTCCAGTAAGATTGGCAGCCACTACGAAGTCAAACAACAACAAGTGCTGGCGAGGATGTGGAAAAAAGGGTACACTTGTACATTGCTGGTGGGACTGCAAATTGGTGCGGCCAATTTGGAAAGCAGTTTGGAGATTCGTGGGAAAGCTGGGAATGGAACCACCATTTGACCCTGCTATTGCCCTTCTCGGACTATTCCCTGAAGACCTTAAAAGAGCATGCTACAGGGATACTGCCACATCGATGTTCATAGCAGCACAATTCACAATAGCTAGACTGTGGAACCAACCCAGATGCCCTTCAATAGATGAATGGATTAAAAAAATGTGGCATCTATACACAATGGAGTACTATGCAGCAATAAAAATGACAAAATCATAGAATTTGCAGGGAAATGGATGGCACTAGAGCAGATTATGCTTAGTGAAGCTAGCCAATCCCTAAAAAACAAATACCAAATGTCTTCTTTGTTATAATGAGAGCAACTATGAACAGAGCAGGGAGGAAGAGCAGGAAGAAAAGATTAACATTAAACCGAGACATGAGATGGGAGGGAAAGGGAGAGAAAAGGGAAATTGCATGGAAATGAAGGGAGACCCTCATTGCTATACAAAATTACATATAAGAGGTTGTGAGGGGAATGGGAAAATAAACAAGGAGAGAAATGAATTACAGTAGATGGGGTAGAGACAGAAGATGGGAGGGGAGGGGAGGGGGGATAGTAGGGGATAGGAAAGGTAGCAGAATACAACAGTTACTAATAGGGCATTATGTAAAATTGTGGATGTGTAACCGACGTGATTCTGCAATCTGCATTTGGGATAAAATTGGGGGTTCATAACCCACTTCAATCTAATGTATGAAATATGATATGTTAAGAGCTTTGTAATGTTGTGAACAACCAATAAAAATAAAATAAAATAAAATAAAATATTTTATTTAGAGACAGGGTCTCACTGAGCTGCTTAGGCCCTTGCTAAGTTGCTGAAGCTGGCTTTGAACGAATGACCTCCTGCCTCAGCCTCCCAAGCTGCTGGGATTATAGGGGTGTGCCACTGTAACTGGCTCACCCTAACCAAATATAAACCCCCCCAGAATTGAGAAGTAAATAAACGCCAAGGAACTCAAAATAAAGAGAGGGGAGTTGACACCTATACAGATTTACATCATGAGCAGACGTTCCGTGAGCAGCTAGGCTTACAGGACCTTGGTGGGCTCTGTGCCTGGTCAAGAGCCAAGATCCACAGTGACAAGCAGGTCAGGCTAGATCCAAATCACAGCTTCAGGATTACAGTAAAAAACTAAACAAACCCCAAGACAAAATTAGCAAAGGCTGTTTACTTACCGACTTACAGACACAAGGGAATTATCTGCATGATTTCTGCTTCACTGGGGGTTCAAAGGTGTCTGAAAGGAACGCACATTTTATAGAGGAAAAGAGAGGAGGTCCTGAGACAACCTCTGATGGGCAAGTGTTCTATTAGGGTGGAGATTTTCTAAATGAGGGGACCCTAATTGACCTCGCAGAACATTTGGCACCTTGAGGAATCTCTCCGGTTTTCCTGGCTTTAAGGAGGACAGTTTTAGGAGCTCTCTTCACTCTGGGTAGAGAGGGAGGCATACTGGGCCAGGCAGAGGCCAAGCAGAGCTCCCTTGCACTGTCTAGCATTTGTGGCACTAGTGGGGGCAGAGCCACTGAATCAGGAGCTGTGCAGGCAGTTACAAAGATGTCTGAGAGCTGGGTGTGGTAATCCCAGCAATTTGGGAAGCTGAGTCAGGAGGATCACAAGTTTGAGGCCAGCCTGGACAACTTAGCAAGACTCTGCTCAAGAAATAAAGAGGACTGTAGCTCAGTGATAGAAGACCCTTGGGGTCAGTCCTTGGAATCCACCCCCCAACACCAACACGGTGAATGCCAGCAAAGAACACAACCCAATTGGCATGATTTTGATCCCAACAAGGTGAAATAAGTGGTGTAATGGATCTGTGAGCCAGCTGCCAGAGAGGAGAGGATAATTAAGCCACTGTGAAGTAGAATGTGATCCCGTTCACCAGGGCCCCAGAGGTTTGACCAGAGTGGGTCTGGATTTGTACATCTGTGCAACAATTGTTGAGCACTTACTTATGTCAGGCCCTGTACTAAGTTCTGGGGGCACACAATGAACCACAAAGTCCTTGTGGTCCTGGAGCTTAAGGTCAGACCAGCAGGATAGACTTTGAATAAGCAACTACAAGTTCAAAGACATGTTCAAGGACATGAAGAAGCCCAGTGAGCCAGAGTGAGACAAGGATGGAAAGTGGAGCTTGAGTCTAGAGAAGAGGATGGTACACAGGACATCATAAGCCACAGAGGCACTTAGTCTTTGTCCAAAAGGAAGTGGAAGCTGTCAAAGGGTTTTTGTATAAGAGTGTGACATCAAGTGTGCACATTGACAAGATCATTCAGGCTACTGTGTAAGAACTACAACAAAGCGTTGAAGCCACTCTTTGGCTATTTGTGTTTTGGGGGTAGTCATGGCAGCTGAGCTCAGCTTGGGTGTTGGAGGTGGAGAACAGAGAGAAGTTTCATGAGGTTACTCAGGATATAAAATTGATGGGACTCAGCAACTGATGACCTGTTAGGACTGAGGGCAGCGAGTGTCTAAGGATAGTTCCTGGGTCTGTCTTCTGCCGCCATTGCTGTTCCCCATAAGATAATCAACAATGGAGGGAGATGACCCAGTCAGTCCTTCTGTCCTGGAGTCTGAAAAGCCTATGAAACATCAAAGTGGGGACGTCAGGTCCGTGAGTGAGTTTATGGGGTCTGAGGCTCAGAAGAGAGGTCTGGCTGGAAGTTGAAACGCGGCAATGACCAGCACACAGGTTTTAAATGAAGCCAAGGGGTGCATGTGAGCACCCTGGGAAACAGGAAGAGGAGGAGAAGGATCCAGTCCAGATCCTGAGGAACTCTGGCAGCAGAGAAGGGGCTGACAAAGGAGTCTGAGGAGGAACAGCCTGGGAGAAGAAACCAGGAAGCCAGAAGTCTGCAGGCCAAGGACAGAGTTGTCCAAGGAAAGGGGGAGAGGGCAGCTTGGAGGCCTGAGTGCTTACGGAGGGTTGGATTGCACAACCTGTTGACCTTCTTGTACTTCCGGCAGAGTGGTGAAAGCAGAAGTCATGGGGACAAGAGAGTGTAAGGTGTTTCAGAAAGTCCACCTGGTGGTGGGTGGAGATGATGGATGGGTGGTGAACTGCAGGAGTCCTTACCAGAATCCAGGTGAGTGGTGCCAAAGTGCAAGAACTTGGAGTCTCAAGACAATAAGAAAACCTGGGCCTCCGTGTCGTCAGAGGGGAACAATGGAAACCTGGCCAAAGGTGGCTCTGCCCAGAAGTAAAGAAGAAAGTGAATGGAAGGACACACGCTGAGATTCCAGCCACTCTGGAGAACCATGTCCCTGCGTGTTTCTGTTCCCACAGGCCCCAAGGAGGCCTCTCAGGGTCAATAAAGACCATACTCAAATGAACAAAAGCCAGGAGGTGCCATGTCTTAGATTAAGGGAAAAAAAACCCCAGGACTTAACATCTGGCTTTTATCACCTGCTCTCTGGGTGACAAGAATGTAGATATTTCTATAGATTAAGCGATGGCATTTTCAGAAATGTCATAATATCAGGATGGAGAACATGTAGAATTTGAAAACTCAGTTTCCTCTTCTGAGTATCAGCCTCCAGTTAGGAATAGGCTGATCCTGAATCCCTAAAGGAAGAAAGGAGCCTCATGTTGACCAGCGGTGCCGGGAAGCAGAGGTGCAGGACAATCGCTCGTGATGGGGTCTGCAGGAAAACAGACCCTGAGGGGGCCTACTCCTCAGCAAGGTGCCCAGTCCAGCCCTGACGTCCCAGTGGCTCAACTCGGGCACAGAACCGTCTGCCCAGCCAAGCCTGGTAGCTGGTCTGCATCAGGGCCCTGGGGACAGAACTCCAGGGGCCCCAGCCTCCCTCACCCTCTCCCCACCCCCTCTCACACCACAGCTCTCTCCCCAGGTGGTGCCATTAAACGTAAACAGTGACTGAAAGGGAGCTGGTTAAGCAAACAAGCTCGTACATCATTGCCAAAGCCATTAACACCCACGTGCCATTCAGTGTCTAGTGGTGTCAACAGCCCAGCTCTGGCCCAAGCTGTGACGCCATGCCTCAGCAATCCCTTGCCCTACAGTCAAAAGCCCAGAGGCCCCACTCCACAGGCTGTGCGTGTGGTGCAGATGGAGTGTTGTCCTGCAGGTAAGCTGCCCCAGGTGGATCTGGAGAGTCTCTTGTTCCTGCCCAGGCCCTAAATCCAGGAGATGCTTTCCTGGGCAGGCGCTCTGTTCTGAGCACAGGCCAGGGAGGCAGGTGAGGTCAGCGCAGGATGTGGCTTGGGGCTGTGGGAGCCAGGACCCTCTCAGCATGATTCCCATGGGAAGACAGGGAGTCTTGCTTATTCCCTTTGGATTTGAAAGATTCCAGCTCCCACGGATGGGATGCAAAGAGGATGGAGGAAGGGAAAGATTAGCTGTAGGAGCTCCCGCAGGGTCTCCCTGGCAGATGGAGCATCAAATTCTACACCATTTCTCTCCCCAGGGCTCCCCCTGGCCTTGCCACCCAGGAGCAGGATGTGCCAAGTACAGATCATCTTGGTTCTGGAGCATCCAGGGGAGAGCTTCCCATGTGCAGGGCCCACTAGACACACCATCCTGTTTCCAGGAGACCCCTGCCCAGAGTGGAGATGGGAGTGGGCTCTGGCTTAAAATATATATGTAATTGGACACCATATCTTTATTTATTTATTTTTACGTGGTGCTAAGGATCTAACCCAGCACGTTGCATGTGCTAGGAGAGCGCTGTACCGCTGAGCCACAACCCCAGCCCCTCTGTCCACTAGCACAGGGTCCATGCTGAGTGAGTCTCCGTGGCTTCAACTTAGTTCCGCTGGGCTGTGGTGAAGAGGCAAGAGCTCTGGGCCCTACCTTTCATCACTAAGCAACTTTGGACAAGTTACTAATCCTCTCTGGGTTTTAAGTTTCTTATGTGCAAAACTGGATTGAAGATACCATTACTGTAATGCTCCTGGTGGCTCAGCCCTGGGTGATGAGTGGGAAAGAACATTGGGCTTGGATCTAGGAGTCCTAAACCCAGTCTAGGCTGTTAGTCACAGAGTAGCTCTGCTTCTCCTTGCCTCAGTTTCCTACCCTGTGTAATGGAAGTAAGGAGGAATGGACTAGGTCAAGCGCTCTCTGGCAAGTTCTTCCCCAGTCCTGTTGTTTTCCTGCCACAGGGTGGGGTTGTCCCCAAGAAGAAGGGAAGGGGGGGACACAGCTGGACATCTATCCATCCATCCAACTGTGGTAGGTCAGAGGGTCCTGTCTAGTTTTCTCGTCCTTCTGGTATGGGACCAAGGAAGACATTGTTAAGGGCCTTCTACCAGCAGAAGTGGTGCTTCTTTCCTAGGTTTGCCAGGGCCCCAGTGCCCAGGCTGCCCATTGGTCACCTGGATGGGTCCCTCAGACTCAGGATCCAGGAGAGAAGGGTCACATTGCCAGACTTTGTTACTGAAGTGGGCCCCTAAGCCAAAGGTTATCCGCTACCAGTTCAGGATCTAGAGCCTTCCCTGGGCTTCCTCCTGAAGGGCTAAAGCCATCTCACCAGGCACATCTTCCAGTCACCAAGGAGAGGACTGAATGGATGTGGAGGAGGAGACTTGGACCAGAACCTTCTTTTGAACTTCCTGTTGGGTGACCTTAGTCAGGACTTTTAACCCCCGAGGAAGGTAGATGCTATTCAATGAGACATTCATTAGCTTAAAAAGCTGAGGTCTGGCACCTAGTAGGTGCTTACCAAACACTACCTAAATCTGAACCTGGTTGTAGGTGCATTAAGGTGTTACAGATGGGAAAAGACACTGACCCTCTAGCCCTTCAGGACCTCCAGGAGGGTCCTAGAGCTGTTGAAGACCCTCCACTGTTCATCTGAGACCAAACAGCCTGCTCACTGTCTGTGCTGTACAGATGTCCGCATCTTCCACGTGCAGGCAGGTGTACAGGCTGGGAAGCACAGCTCTAATAAAATTCCTAGTCAGCGCTAACAGGGCTCAGGGGGCCCCTCAGAGTGTGGAGAGGGTGGGAGGTGGAGGAGAGAGAAAAGGACAAACCATCAGTGTCTGTGTGACTTGAAGAGTGCCAGGACCTGGGTTGCAGGTGCCTCACATGTCCTCACTGTAAAGAGCAGCCAGCTAGTGATGGTCCCCTTCTCAGAGCTGATGGCTGGGTAGGAAGTGGGCCATGCAGTGAGAGGCTCACCTCACCCCTTCCCCAATGCCGAGAGCCTACTCTTCACATGCCCATTGGAGATGGAACTTGGGCTGTCAGCTAAGGAAACCAGGGCAGAAGGAAGAGGAAATGACTACAGGGGATAAAAAGCATCATCCGGTGCTCCGTGCCTGGGTTCCCCCGGCACCTGAGTCCAGTTCTTTCCCATTCCACCTCCTGACCTCTGAGAAATAAGTCCGAGCATCTTGCCCCATATATTTCTGTGGATTTCCTTTCTAGAGGGGTCACCAGGTCAGCCTGAGCTTGCCAGCTGTCCATAGCCTGTTCTGGCATTGGTGAACTTTTGGTTTGTAGATGCAGCAGAGTACTGGGTGCTGGGTGGTTCCCTGAGAGCTCTGGCTGAGTTGGGATCGCAGCCCTGATGGACACCAGAATCTTTATAAAAAGAACCTATGCTCAAGTTGCATTCTAGGCCAACTAAATCCAAATGTGAGGGTGCGTCCCAGTGGACATAGGTACCTTTAAAAGATCTCCCCAGGTAGCTCCAACATGTAGCCACCATGTGGAGGAATAACAGTTACCTTAGGACAGAGAACCTCAGTGTTTTCCACTGCTACTCCCGTCCTGCTTCATGGTATTGAGAGCAATGTGCTTCTCTTTTTCTTCAGTTCTCTAATCTAAAACGTGATTTGTATTCCTTTCATTTTTTTTCTAGAATGTTCTGTAAGCGAATCTTCTTGTAATAGTCAAAGCCTCTGTCCACTGGGGCTCACCCTCACATTTGGATTTAGTTGGCCTAGAGTGCAACTTGAGAGTAGGCTCTTTTTCAAGATTCTGGTGTCCATCTAGGCAAGCACTCCTTCCTTTATTCTGACTTTAATTCATTTATTTATTCATTCAATGCTAGCTGCTGGAGATATAGCAAAGATATTTGCTTTGTCAGTCTGTCTTTTCATTAACAAGAATATAATATTTAAAACTTGTGGTTTCTTTTTTTTCTGGTCCTTCTTTATTTTCTCTCTTTATTTATTTATTTTATATTTTTTATTTTATTTATTTTCATTTGTTTTATTTGTATTTATTTATTTACATATTTATAAATTTATATTTATTTATAAATATATATTTATATATTTATTTTATATTTAATTTTATTTATTTTATATTATTTTATTTATTTGTTTATTTATTTATTTTATTGGTCCTTCTTTATTTTCTCTCTTACTTCTTCACTCCTTAACGAAGCGCTTCTGGTCATTAGTATCTTGATTGTAAGCAAAGCCTCTGCCCATGGCCAGCCAAGCCAGTCCCACTACCAGCATTGGATGCTGTATCCTTCACATGTGTGCCTAGGTTCTGTGCTAGAAAACAGGCACCAGTAGGTCCCTATCCAAGATGACAGGCCACTGCACACTTCCTGTCACATGGTTACAGCTTGGCCAGCATGAGGACCTGGGTTTTCCTTGTGGGAGGAAGAGGATGAGAGGTTCCTTTGACCTACACTCTGCTCATATAACCTGCACTTACCTTTCTTCCTGATGCCCAAAGCCATTAGTGGGCCTTCCTTGTAGCTGTTCCCTAGCACGAGGGAATTGTGCTAGTTGCGCCTTTGACTAGAAGAAAAACAGATCTAAGTCTCATTTTTTCTCAAATTCTAGAGATTTCTTTGTATTTCCACTAGTAAGATAGTTGTTTTCAAATATTTTTTACCATGACCCTCCTTAGGAGATGCATACATGAGGCTGTAACAAGTTTCCCTAATACATTACTTACTTTCAGATAATGTGTTCTATTTCATTTTTCCCCCCAATGGGCTGATCATTCACCAAGTTAAATTCTTTGGATAAAAATGAGCTCTAACCCTCTTTTCTAAGGCCCATTCTGTTTTAAACCACAGAGGCCCGAGCTAGAGGCTTGGTCTAGCGCCCCCTTGTGGATTCTTGGGAAATAGCAACTCCTTAGCTTTTTCAACCCCCCAGATGCCTTCTGAGCAAGGCTTGCACTGTCACCCCTTCACCGTGGGAGTTCCTGAACCTGTGTCTGTCCCATAAATCTACAGTGGAGCATCTTAGCTTCTCTGGGAACTGTTCCCTTCACAGAAAATCAAAGAACAAAGTTTATGGACAAGTGACAGAGTTTATCTCTGGCTTTAGATGACTACTTTTCCCATAATTTTTCCCTCCCTCCCTCCCTCCCTCCCTCCCTCCCTCCCTCCCTTCCTTCCTTCCTTCCTTCCTTCCTTCCTTCCTTCCTGCTGGGAATTGAATCCAGGCCCTTGTGCATGTGAGGCAAGCACTTTACCAACTGAGCTATATCCCCCACCCTCCTTATTTTCATAGACACATAGAGAGGCAGGTGTCACTCAAGCCCAGCTGTGTAAAGGGGCCACCATAGTCCCTGGCAGGAGTGTCCATGAAGTGCTGCTGCTTTCCCCGCCTCTCATAGCTGATGAGGATTCCTGGATGTATTGATGGGACTCTAAGCTCCTTCCAGCTAAAAGACAGTTCAGCCTGGTTTATACCACATTGCCTCTCAGAGATTAAACACTTGATAAAAAGGCATTTCTCATTTTTTTTCTAAATGTAAAGAGGTTAGAGTCTGGCCATGCAGAGGGCAGGAGTGAGTGCCTGGCAGGTAGAGTTGTTGTAGGGACAGACCAGGCCAGGCACCGAAGATAGCAGGAAACAGTTTTTACTTGGCTGCAGCCAGGTTCAGAGGGCACAGCTTTTGCTATAATCAATCAATCCCCTGGACCCCAAGTTCAGGAAGTTTCAGAGTTTTATACCCAGCATGTAAGGGGGAGGGGGCTCAGAAGTTCACAGTCTGCAGAAGTTCACATAAAAGCAGCTTTTTCTTTCACTGTTTTGGGCAAGTTAACCCTTCAAGGACAACACCTGAGAAGGGGAGAGCTTCTTCTCTCCTTCTTTCCTCCCCTGCCAGCTGTTACCATGGGCCCATTTGTAACTTATCTTAAAAATGTACACATCTCTGTGAAGCCCAGCTCAAGGCTAGAGGCCTTATTTGCACATTTCTACAATGTACTATACTGGGTATGTTTGTGAAAACCTAGTAAGGGGGTGTTCAGCACCTGGAGTGCTGGTATCTTCCTGGCTAGTGGCCAAGTAAAACAGAGAGACACAAAAATAGGAAGTTTATCTACATTGGACTCTTTCACAGAGACTCTTTTGCTGACAGTCCTAAAATCAGCCATGGTGAAGAGGGCTTTTCTGTGGAGAAAGGGGGTGCCACTTCAGAGTCAGGCTGCTTCTGCCCTTGCCCAGCATCCTCCCCACCCATCTCTAACTGGACTAAGGATGAGTGGGGAACCTGTGGATGTTCACTCCATCCAAGCAGGTGCAGTGATGTTCCTTAAAGTGGCTGGTGGCATGAGCTGGTTCCTACCAGAGAGACAGAGCTGTCGGTCTCTCATTGAACTTGTGGGCAGTTAAGTAAAGCAGACAGGTGTCCAGGTACTTAGAAGCATAGGTGCTCAAATGATCCCTCTAGACCTTGACCTTAGGTACATTTTATTCTTCCTTTACTGTGAATGCTGCCTTCTTCCACGTCCTGGGGCTAGTGCGTCAGTGCTCACGTCCTAGCATGACCCAACAGCATTATGCAGAGGCTGAGGCTCAGCCTGTGACCTGGCTACATCAGTGGTCACCCATGTCATGTTTTACCAAGAAGCTGAGAAAGGAGGACAATAACCTAAAATCAGGGCTGTAGGGATAAAGGGCTGCCCACTTCAATAGAACTATAACTGTGATTTTTCAAATATGAGAAAAGTGTCCAGGTCAGCCAGAACAGCAAGATCTGGGATGGGTAACAGGGACCAGCTCGGGACTCCAAGCTAGATCCTAGGAGTCAGACTCTCGGTCCTGCTGTCACAGGGTTGGCCACAAGTCAAGGACAGTTTAAATATATTTGTGCATATTAATCTTTTTTTTTTGGTGGGGAAAAATGACAATTTCACTCTTAAGGGATTTTGTCACTTGGGCTTTCAATTCCAGCTCTGTCTGCCCCACTTAGATCCCATCCAACATTCCCAACTTCGTGTGCCCAAAGGAAACTGCTGATTGTGTCCAACTCAGTTCCGTGGCTCACGTCTCTGGCTCGAGGCTCCCAATTCAACACTCAGACAATACATAAGTAGTGTGTGCATGGGCCCAATGCTCTCAGCCACCCATGGGTTTGGAGGTGTGGGGGACAAACAAACCTCTTTGTGTCGTACACACCAGAGAACCAGGTGACACTCCTGAGATATGGTGGGAATATATTCCAGGCCAAGAAGAGAATTTAGCTGCCACTTGGAGGGGGGTTTGTGGTTTACAGTTGTCACAAAATACCTGTATTCCCTGGGTCTTTTATCCCCTGGCTTGCAGTGGAGAGGGTTGAAGCCAAGTTAAGGGACATGCCCAAGTTCTCATGGCTGCGGTGGATTTGGAATTCCAGTCCAGAACATGGGATTTCCCAGCCTGCACTCCTCCCAGCAGACCAGTCTCTACTGATGATTTCTGGTCACTTGTCCCCATGGAAGGTTGCATGAAGGCAGCTGTGGGGACCTGGTGTCTGTGACTAGAACATGCTACCTGTTTGACTCCTCTGCCTCGATGTTAATATTTATCATTTACAGCCAGTCCCTGCCCCCTTTCAAAGGTGAACACAGTAAAATTTATGACAGGTGCACTATCAGATCCCAGAGGAGCACAAAAGCAGCAGGAATCATCCCAGCCCATCTATCTGTAGAAGGAAGTCATTCGCCCAAAGGCCTGAGACACCTGGAGCATTCTGGAATGGGACTGCGGCCGGGTGTGTTCCTCACGGGGCTGCTGCTGCTGCTGCTGCTGGGGCAAGGTAAGTGTGCCTTCTGCTCAGAGACAGCTGATGCCTTGGCCCTGTTGGTGTCCTCTATTGCGTAGGCATGGTGTGTGGGAGCACAGTGTCCTTTTGATGAGACAAAGCACAAAAGGAACAGTTCAAAAGCAACAAGGCTCTTTGGCTTCTTGTTGGGTGGGAGATGCACCTATCTGCAAAGTGACCCAGGGTTAGGTGCCCCAGAGGCTGTAGGATGATAAATGCAGGTAAGAAACGCAGCCAGGCTGCAGCGCCATGGTGGGCGACTGTGTAGAGTCACAGAGGCCTGTGTCCTAGCTCTTTGTGCCGTATGGCCTTGCGCCAGTTCTTCTACCTCCCCGACCTTGATTTTTTTCCGTCTTTAAAATGTAAGTACCACTTTGATCATTACTATTACTATTTATGGGCTTTGTTTATTGCTGAAAGGATACAGGAAGAGAGATCAGGATGACAAATTCTAGGAAACAGCCTATTGAGCTTCCACAGAGCTGTGTGGGCTACAGGCTGGGTCTGCCTTCCCCCTGGTGATCAGAAGCAATGGTGCCTTCAGCTTCTCCTCCCTGTCTCTGATTCTTCCTTGGTTTAGGAAGGTAGAATCTTTCAACTCTTGGGCCCTTAAACATGACCTTTCAACCTCTCAAGATGAGATGCCTGGCGTGGAGCAGGGAGGCCCTTGTCCTTGAGCCCCCAGAGGTAAAGGGGGTCTGGGGCAGAGACCTGGCCTTCAAGCCAGTTCCTCACCAGCCTCAGGGGAGTTGAACAGTGCTGCTCCACGGGCTGCTGCATTTCTCCTTTGACTGATGCAGCTAAGGAGTTGGTTTTTTCCCCATTCTTTTCAAGCATTAAATTCCTCTTTTCTTTAAGTCTTTCCCCCAGTTTTCTTTAGGTGAGTCTTTTTCCATTGACTTTTAGAAGTTCCCCTTGTGTGCTCTGAATAGGTTCTTTTTTTTTTTTAATTGGTCTTTCTTTCTTTCTTTTTCTTTTTTGTGGTGCTGGGGATTGAACCCAGGGCCTTGTGCATGCAAGGCAAGCACTCTACCAGCTGAGCTATATCCCCAGCCCATGAACTGGTTCTTTGGTGGTGATATATATATGGCAAATATCTTATCCCACTCCAAAGTGGTCTTTCCATTATCTTTTTTTTTGGGGGGGGGGCGTTAATTTTTTAGCTAGGTGTATCTCTTTGTTTTTAAATTTATATATTAGTTCTAGTCAGTTATACATGACAGTAGAAAGCTCTTTGTTTGATTCATTGTACACAAATGGTGCAGAATTTTTCACTTTTGTGGTTGTACATGAAGTAGAGTCACACCGTTTGTGCAATGGTACATGTGTCTAGGGTAATGATGTCTGTCTCATTCCACTGTCTTTCCTACCTCTTTGCCCCCTCCCTTCTCCCCTTTGTCCCATTCAGAGTTTCTCCACTCATCCCATGTCCCTCCCATAAGGATTAGCATTCACTTATCAGAGAAAACATTTGGTCCCTGGTTTTCTGAGATTGACTTATTTTGCTTAGCATGATATTCTCCAACTCTATCCATTTACCTGAAAATGCCATAAGTTTATTCTCTTTTAATGATGAGTAATATTCCATTGTGTATATATAACATAGTTTCTTTATCCATTATTCTATTGAAAAGATAGAAAAATGGTGGGCAAAATTCTCAATTTTGTGAAAGTAAGCCAAAACCACCCAAACGAGAACAAACAGAGGCTATTTATTCAGAGCTTGATAGAGTGAGCCGCCATAATTCACCCAAAGACAGACTGGGGAGCAGGAAAGCTTTGGGTCTGTTGATTGCAGGCTGCTGGTGCAGGGACACGGGAGGCTAGGGGCACAGGTTGCCATCTTGGGTAGCATATTTGGCTTTCTCTGGTTGGTCCTGAGATGGAAGCAGGAATGAAATATCTAGAACGGGGCAATTGTTAACGGAGCCCTGACCATCTGGGCTGATGGCTGCAGAGGTCATGGTGGCTCCTGGGCCAGTTAGGGCAGATCACAATTCAGAATTCTGTACCATGTGGCCTGGCCATTATCTGTTTGTATATTCTGTGTTGATTCCTAGGCATGTAAATTTGTAATGTTTTCCCTTATGGTCTGTGCTCTTTGTTCTTAAATTATTTAAGAACTCCTGTGGGGGCACCTTTTATAACTCAGGAGGCTGAGGCAGGAGGATTGCAAGTTTGAGGTCAGCTTCAGAAGCAAGAACCTCAGCAACTAGTGAGAATGTCTCAACGCAAAAAGTTAAAAAGGGCTGGGAATGTGGCTCAGTGGTAGAGCACCCCTGGGTTGAAATCTCCAATACCTTAAACAAAAAAGTCTCTCTTACACTCTATTACTGACTCCACCCCCAGCTCTTTCCCACAGCTCTGAAGAGCCACCTCTGTCCACAGGTGAAGGATTCCCTATGACTCCATGTGTTTCAGAGGGCCCTCTTTTGCTTGGTTACCCCATTTTTCTATCCCTGGGCCAGTAAAACCTTGTTTTAATTCTGTAGTTTCATAGTAAGTTTTGTTATTTGACAAAATAAACCTTTGGAAGTTTATTGGCTTTGAATTTCCATATAAATTTAACTATCAGCTTGTCAATTTCTACCAAAGAAAAATCTATTCGGATTTTGACAGAGATTGCTTGAATTCCATGAATCAAGTTGAGAAAACATATTTTTATGACAGTGAGTCTTGCCAAACACGACCAAGCATTTAGATCTTGAGTGCTTCTCAAAGTTTTCTCTGTGGAGGTCTTGTACATATTCTGTTAAATGTATTCCTAGGTATTCATATTTTTATTGTATGGCAAATGGTTTTTTTTGATTTTTTTATTTTGAAAACATTTGCTATACATATATAGAAATGAAATAGATTTTTACATCTCAATTTTTGTACCCAACAAAATTCTTAGAAATTTTAACTTATTTTGCACATTCTTTAGGGTCTCCTATGCACACAATCCTGACAATAATAGTTTTGCTGATTCCTTTTTAACCTGTATACCTCATTTCTATTTTGTACTTTATTGTGCTGGCTGGTGCCTGGTCTGTACTTTTTCATAGAAGAGATGGTTGGAAGCATTTTTACCTTATTCCCAAGTTCAAAAAGGAAATGTTTAATTTATCATCAGTAGGTACGGTGTTTGCTCTAGGGCTTTTTTTTTTTTTTAAAAGATACTGTTTGACTAAAAAACTTGTTCTCAGCAAAAGCAACAATCAGTGAGGTGAATAGAGAGCCTACATAAAGGGAGCAAATCTTTACCACAAGCATATCAATACAACACTAATATGTAGGATATATAAAGCACTCAAAAACCTTCACCCCCTCCAAAAAAAACAACAACAACAACAACAACAAATAGCCCAATCAATCAATAGGCTAAGGAACTGAACAGACACTTCTCAGAAGAGGATATACAATCAATCAACAAACATATGAAAAACTGTTCAACATCTCTAGCAATTAGAGGAATGCAAATCAAAACTACTCTAATATTTCATTTCACTCCAGTCAGAATGGCAGCTATAAAGAATACAAACAACAATAAGCATTGGCAAGGATATGGGGAAAAAGGCACACTCATACATTGCTGGTGGGACTGCAAATTGGCACAGCCAATCTGGAAAGCAATATGGAGATTCCTTGGAAAACTGGGAATAGAACCACCATTTGACCCAGCTATCCCTCTCCTCAGTCTACACCCAAAGGACTTAAAAACAGCATACTACAGGGACACAGCCATATCAATGTTTATAGCAGCACAATTCACAATAGCTAAACTGTGGAACCAACCCAGATGCCCTTCAGTGGATGAATGGATAGGGAAACTTTGGTGTATATACACAATAGAATATTACTTAGAATTAAAAGAGAATAAAATCATGGCATTTGCAGGTAAATGGATGGAGTTGGTGAATATAACACTAAGTGAAGTAAGCCAATCCCAAAAAACCAAAGGCCAAATGTTTTCTTTGATATGAGGATGCTGACTCGTAATGGTGATGTGGGAGCAGCATGGAAGGAATGAAGGAACTTTAGGAATGAAGGCAAAGGAGAGGGAGGAGAAGGGAGGGATTAAAGGGGTAGGAATGATGGTGGAATGATTTAGACATCATTACCTTATGTACATGTATGAAGACACCAGTGGTGTGAAAATACTTTGTGTACAATCACCGATTTGAAAAATTCTGCTCTATATGTGTAATTGAAATAAATTATATTCTGCCATCATGTATATCAAATTAGAATAAATAAATAATTTATTTTTTTTAAAAAAGATACTGTTTGAGTATTCCTAATCTGAAAATCCAAAGTCTGAAATGCTCCAAAATCGAACTTTCTGAGCATAGGACCATTTTGAATTTTGGAGTATTTCTGAACACAAATTGGATGCTCATCAGGCCCCAGCCATTTTGGAGAAGGGATGCTTGATCTGTACTCCTCATGAGACTAATAAAGTTCTATTTTATTCCTAATTTGCAAAGAAAATTTTTGAAAGTTGTAAGTGAATGTTGAATTGTGGTCTGGTCCTTTTTTTTTTGTCATTTATTGGCTTGATTGTGTAATTTACTCCTTTGATCTGATAATGTTAATAGATTTTTATTTTTTTAACCCTTGGTTATTAGATTCATCAGAGACTACACACTGCATTTATTTATTATGTATCTTCAATCTCTTTAAATCTAGAATAGTTCTTTGTCCTTTTTATTTGTTACTTTCTTTTGTGTCTCTAAGAAATTAAGCTGTGGGCTGTGTGCATGTGTATGTCCGTGCACCTTAAATTGAAACTGTCCAAATTCTTTCTTTCTTTCTTTTTTTCTTTTTTCTTTTTGGTATTGGAAGTTTAACTCAGGGTCACTTTTTCTGACCTACATCTCCAGACCTTTTTTTAATTTTGAGATAGGGTCTTGCTAAATTGCTAAGGCTGGTCTCAAACTTTGATCCTCCTTTTCAGCCTCCCCAGTTGCTGGGATTACAGGCATGTTGCTAAAATCTGATGAAACTCTTTTGGCAGAAATACAGCATAGATCATTTTGTGTCCTTTGTGTGCATTCAGGCAGGGAACACAGTGATGTTCGAGAATTCCTGCATTGGTGACTTTAAATTTGATTATTTGGCTAAGGTGGCTTCTGCCAAATTTCTTCCTTGTAAAGGTAGCTCCTGTCTTTGTGATTCATAAATTATCTGCAGAAGATCCTGGGAGCCCATCTGACTATCTTTTACCCAGTGGGGTTTCCCATGGTTTTAGTATTCACTGATGTTTCTTGCTGAGTTATTACCAGAGTGAGTGTAAAATGGAGATTTTTTTGTTTCTACTCTTCCCTCTGTCTTCTTTTGTTAGCTGACTTTTCCCCATAAATCAGATTCCCTTCTCTTATAATTGGGAGTTCAATTAAATATTTTTTGATGGAATCAATTTGTTATTTTAAAGATAAAATAACATAGTAGTAAAAATAAGTGCACAATTTTAGTTATAATTATTATTTTTATACTATAATATAAAACATTTTATACTATAATATAAGGTGCATTTTCAGGCATATTATGAAGCTGTTAAAAGTGCAAGGTTGAACACTGCACATTGTATTAATTTCCTAGGGCTGCTGTAACAAATTACCACAGACTGAGAGACTTAAAATAGCAGAAAATTATTTTATCATAGTTCTGGAGGCTTAAAGTCCAACATCAAGGTATTGACAAAACCACGCTCCCCCAAAGGCTCATGGGAAGGATGTCTCCTTGCCTTTTCCAACTTCTGGAGTCTGCTGACATCCCTTGGTTTGTAGATACTTCGTGCCGTTCTGTGCCTGCATGTCTATATGGCCACTTTCCCTTTGTGTGTCTCTTGTTTTTTAAACAAGTCTTTATTGGTACATTATAGTTATGCTTAATAGTGGGATGCATAATAATTGTTGTCTTACATGAACACAATATAATTTGGTCAATTTTACTCCCCAAAACTCTCCTCTCGTTCCCCTCCTCTTTCTCTCTGGTCCCCTTCCTCTACTCTACTAAGTTGCTTTTTTTCTATTTTCATGTTTTATCTTTTTCATATGAAATGGGTTTAAGACTCTCTTATTAATCATTGTGTTGTAATTTTTTATTTTCTTTTCTATCATCAGCATCATCACACACACTGGGGATTGAACCCAGGACATTGCACATGCCAGGCAAGTGCTCTATCATGGAGTCGCATCCCCAGTCTTTTTTAAAAAAATTTATTTTGAGGCAAGTTCTCACTAAATTGCCCAATCTGGTCTTGAACTCTCGATCCTCCTGACTTATCCTTCTGAGTAGCTGGGGCTACAAGCTTGCGCCACCCTTTTTGACTTCATTTTTCATGTTGATGCCCAATTTATTATTGCAGATTTGGCCAGTAAGAGTCTCTTCAAGACTCCTCTGTGCTCAATTTTCAAGCACTTTTGAAATTCATGGAACAAGATATTCTAGGCTTAACTTCCTATTTTCTGTGAAAAATGGCTAACCTCATATTTTCCACAGCTGGAATTGACTGTTTCTTCAGAAAGTTCCAATTGGTAAGGGATGTTGTTTAGCAACCAAGGTCTGCGTGCTAGGAATGTTTGTTGCTGCTGGAGTGTTGCTATGTCTAGGCCCTCTGGATGACAGAGCTTTGAAATATAGTTTTCTTAGGAAAAAAAATACAGTGAATTTATACAGATATCTTTAGCTTAAGTCAGAATTAGTCTTTCTCATCTATTTCACCCATTTTGTGCCTATGTTGTCCTTCTGGAGAGCAAATCTAAGTTACAAAATGTATTGATGAATTTATTCATTTCCTAAATCCTATAATATACACAACATAATAGTGGAATTGTTATGAAAATAGCACCATAACAATTCTGGACAAATGAAGGTCATTTCTTTGCTGTTGTTTTGTCCTTAGAACCCAGTATACTTGGGGTGTCTAATAGAAATACTGTGTGCAAAAATCACTTGGATTGCATCTTTTATTCCCCTCTATGTTATGACTTTGTAATTGACATGTTAAACTTGTCTGTTTATATTCAGTTTAGTGTTTCTTGTTGATTTCACTTTATTTTTTTGAATATGTAAATGTTAAGATGATTCCAAAGTGAAAATTATAAGAAAAGGTAGACTCAAAGAACTTCTGTCCCCTTATTTAGCCTTTTCATTCCATTTCTACCACCCTGTAGGTAACCAATTTCACTAGTTCCATATCTTCTGTTTTTTGAAAACATGTGTTCTTATTTTTCTTTATCTTAAAAGATAACCTATTGTATATGTTTTTGCCACTTGATTTTTTTCCTGCTTAACTATATATCATGAAGTCAACTATCTAAGTTCAGAGATCTTTAATTTTTTCCAACTCGAGAATATTCTATCATATATATTCCACCAGTCTCCTGATATGGAGATTTGGGTTGTTTCTAATATTTTTGTTATGAATAACGCTGTCGTGGACAATATTATACTATATCTCTTTCGTGTTTTTGGAAACATAGCTTAGGATAAATTCCCAGAACTGGGGATTTCTGGGTCAAAGGATAAACACACATAAAATTTTGTTAGTTATTATTAAATTTTACTTTGTAAGGATTATATCATTTTTGCATCCCCACCAAATATATATATATGCCATTTTTCCGTGAGGGATTTGTGGCTCAGTGGTAGAGCGCTTGCCTAGCACATGCGAGATGCTGGGTTAGATCCTCAGCACCACATAAAAAATAAATAAATAAAATAAAGGTATTGTGTTCAACTACAACTAAAAACATTTTTTTTAAAAAAATGCCATTTTTCTACAACCTGATAAGTGTGTGTCTAGGCCTTAGAATTTTGGTAAATGTCACAGACCAGAAATGATATTTTAATTTTTCCTACAAAAGAAGTTGAATATGTTTTCATATTTCTAATGACTGTAGTCTCAGTGTTCCCGAAAGCAATGGGAAATGAGTATTTTCTTATTCAGGCAGATGATGGCCTTTGGGAGTGATACATAAATGCATATATAATGTGTGGTCACATTAAGGAAGTAGTCATAAGTTTCCATTTCATTGGGTATTACCCAGAAATCAATATTAAATTTGCAACAGTATTTTCAGCATCTATGAAAATAATCAAGTGTGATTATTATTTATTATTATGTTAAATTATATTAATAGATTTGATCCAACTATATGTTCCTAGTTAGACTCAAGTTGATCATGATATGTTTTATTTTTATATATTGCTGAACTTTGCTAACATTTGCTTAGAATTTTTTTTCTTATGTGCTCATGAATGAGATTGAATTTTAATTTTTTTTATCCCACTGTCCTTCTGGATGTTGGTTTCAGTGTTATAAATTCTCATAAAATGAATTTGGAAATGTTCCTATTCTGTTTTCTGGAATAGTATGTAATAAGAATGGGACTTTCTCCTCTGATGTTTAGTAATATTATTTTTGGTAGATTTTTTATTGGCTACCGAGTCCATTTTTTAATGGTTATAGAATTAGTCATATATTCTATTTCTTTTTAAATCAGCTTTGGAAAGTTTTATTCTAAGAGTATGTCCACTTTGAGTAGATTTTTAAAAACTTGGCATACAATTTGTGTATGATATTCTGTTACTATCTCTTCAATATCTGCAGGTTTTACAGTTATGTGCCCCCCCAACACACACACGTTTTGTTTTTGAAACTGGTTATTTGGGACTTTTTCCTTTTCCTTTTTGTCCTTTATTGGCAGGGGACTGGAGATTGAACCCAGAATCTTATGCCTGCTGAGCGCACACTTTACCTCTGAGCTACATCCCCAACCTCCTTTTTCTGTGATTCCTGTTATCAGAAGTTTGTCAACTTTGTCAATATTTTTAAGGAGCTAAGTTTTTATTTAGTTGGTTGTTGTATGTCAGAGTTATCTTTTGCTGCATAGCAAATTGCACTAAATCTTGGAGACTTACAGCAGCAATCTTTGTATTTACTCACAATTCAGCAGAGACATTTGGTCCCTGTTTCCCCATAGTGTCATCTGGAATTAACTTGGAGGGGGACATGTTTGGGGACATTGTGGTGTCTTGGTGCTCCTCCACACAGTCTCAACTTCTTTACATGGAGACTTCAAAAGAGCACAAATAGATGCCACAGGCTTTCTAATGCTTAGGTCCCAAAGTCACTTCTGTTGGTCAATACAAGTTTCAAGGCCAATGCAGATTCAAGGGGAAGGAAATAGAGGTCACAGCTTGATGGGAGGAGTTACAAGTTTCATTACCAAAGGCCAGTCCTTGCACAGGGGAGGAAATGCCAGGGTCCTCTTTGGAGAAACATACCACAGTCTATATTGCATGTTTGTTTCTGAGTTTATCAATTTCTCTGAGTTTATCTTGCTTGGCATTTGTAGTGTATCCTGGATCTTTGGCTTCACACCTTCATCAGTTTTGAAGAATTCTTGGTCAGTAGTTCTTGAATTGTTGCCTTTATTCCACTAATTCTGTTTTGGAGACAATGCTGATAAAATTTTTTTTTTTTTAAGAGAGAGAGAGAGAGAGAGAGAGAGAGAGAGAGAGAGAATTTTCAATATTTATTTTTTAGTTCTCGGCGGACACAACATCTTTGTTTGTATGTGGTGCTGAGGATCGGGCCGCACGCATGCCAGGCAAGCGCGCTACCACTTGAGCCACATCCCCAGCCCCTTTTTCTTTTTTTTTTCTTTTTTTAAGAGAGAGAGAGAACTTTTTTTATATATATATATTTATTTTTCAGTTTTTGGCGGACACAACATCTTTGTTTGTATGTGGTGCTGAGGATCGAACCCGGGCCGCACACATGCCAGGCGAGTGCACTACCGCTTGAGCCACATCCCCAGCCCCTAAAATGTTTTTTTGTTTGGCTTTTTCATGTACAATGTCTTTTATCCTCTCTTCCAATGTAACTATCTTTTTCTGTACACATTCTAAGTAATTTATTATGATATATTTAATTTATTCATTCATTTTCAGTTATGTCTAACTTGCTATTAAAGATGATCATTGAAGATTTTGAGAATTGGTAATTTCATTTTCACATTTACACTTAGTTCTTTACCAAATTTACAATTTTTATGTAATTTGGCTTTCTATAAAAACCTCAAGTATAAATTGTTTTTAAACCATAGCCATTTTATAGTTTTTGTCTGGTAATTTCAGCACCCACTTTTTTTAATATTTATTTTTTAGTTTTAGGTGGACACAATATCTTTATTTTATTTTTATGTGGTGCTGAGAATTGAACCCAGTGCCTCACACATGCTAGGCGAGCGCGCTACCACTTGAGCCACATCCCCCAGCCCTTAGCACCCACTTTTTGTGATCCGTTTGAGCTGTTTTTTCCTCCCCTTGCTACTTCTTGCACATGGATATCTTTTTTTCTTTATGTGCTTGGTTACTTTTTTTGTATGCTACTCAAACTTCTTAAAAGTTTATTTGTGAGATTTTTTGAGGCCTAGAATGAAGGTAACAATCTTCAAAGAGTATATAAATGTTCATTCTGTTGGGCACTGGGGACATTATCATTCAAGGATGACTTCAAACTAGATTCATTGTGTGAGGTTCCCTAGAACAATCAAGTCCCATACTAAGCACTTACTTACAATTGTCCCAGGACAACCCCACCCCTAACAGTCATGTGTCCACGATGCACAAGTTCCTCATATAAAACGCATAGTATTTGTGTATTCCCATGCCCTGTATATTTTAAGTCATCTCTTGATGACTTAATACCTAGTTTAATATAAATAGCTATGATATTGTATTATTGATGGAATAATGATAAGGAAAACATCTGTTATGTGTTCAATGTAGAAGCATTTTTATTCAAATATTATCAATCTGCAGTCGGTTGAACCTGTGGGTACAAGAATGCACAGGTGTAGAGAGCTGATTATGTACCAGCTCCCAGGACCCCCATTCTACAGATGAGAAAACTGAGACGTTAGGTGACTTGCACAAGGTCATCCAGCTAGTAAATAATGGAGCCTGAATTCAGTTCCAAGTCTGAGTCCAGAGCCAGGGCCATTTGCCAGCCCTCTATGTGACAATAGAGCCCAAGGGAGGAAAGAACCAAAATTGAACTTCTGTTTAAATTTCAAAGTAGACTCAAGAAACAAAACATACGAAAACAGATTCCTACTTTCAAAATTTCAGCTTGTAAAACAGAAAGAGCATTATCTCCAAACTGCAATTGGCAAAAGCAAGTTGGCAAGGAATCACTGTATCCAATAAAATACAATTTTTTGCTAGAATTTCATTTTCCTCGAGTGGGTCAGAAGTTCCCCAGGAGATTGCTGTGCCTGTGAATAAAAACTCGTTGCCTTGGTAACGCACCCATGACAGGCCTGTCAGTGTGCAGCCAGGAGTGGGAGGGGGATGAACTCATTGTGAGAGCAAAGAAATACCTTTTCCCTACTAAAGCAGGTAAAGAGGTTTCATGTTTGTTTTGCAAGAACTCGGAGTCCTACGTGGAATTTGGCTTCTCTCCCTCTAGGAATACTATCTTTCTAAATAAGAATGCAGAGGCATGTCAGAGAACTTTTGGTGGCTCAAGAATTTCAGATTATTGATGCAAGAGGGAAGGGCACCTGCTAGGTCACCTATGTGGCTGCAACTCAGGTGTCATGTCAGGCTCTCTACATCACATGCCTTGATCCCTACCCCACCTCCTCTGCATTGACCTCCAAATGCCTGCCCTCAGCAGCCAGCACAGGTTTGGGATTTTCTGTGGGGCCTCAGGAGCTCTGCTTTCCCAAAATGTCACCTGTGACTTACAGATTTCTAGGACTTCCCTGTCAATCATCCTTTTCATCAAGTTGTGGTTTCGCTGCTGTCAATTAGCTGAGCACCCTTCGAAGGACACAAGTTGGGCTGAGCCTGACTGGCAGACACTAACCCAACTCTGAGGAACCCTCTGGGGACAGAGAATGGATCTGCAAAAAGCCACTGGAGAAGAATTAAGCACCCAAATAGGTGCAAGTCGCTGTGATAGGAGTCAGTGGGTCTCAGAAACCAACCTAGGGATGGATGTGGGTTGGAGAATTCTCAAGAGGGAGGTGAACTCCTTGAGCGCTGCAGATAGAGTGACTAAAATAAACCCGGAGGGCGTGCAAGGGGAGGGAGCCACACACCCAGAGGGGGAGCGGGGCTCTCCACAGGCTGAGGAGCAGGGAGCAAGCTGGCTGGATTAGAGTAGGGCTTGGTTTAAGGGGGAGTGAAGAGATGGATTCTGTGAGATGTTGACATTTCAGCACAAAGAGAATAATATGATCAGAGTGTCTTTGGGCTTAAAAAGACTTCCAAAATGATTTAAGCTTGATCTTTTATTTTATAGTTATAAAATAAAGGTTGAATGACTGACCCAAGGTCACACGGCTGGCCTGGAGTTTAGATTTGCTGTAGTGGGCAGTGGGGAGCTATTAAGAGCTCTTGAGCTGGGGAGTGACATGATATAAGTGGTATTTTAAGCAAGATGAGTCTGCCAGCTTCAGACATAAAAGGTCATATGTTGGAAGAGACGACAAACTGGTGAAGGGAGGCCTCCCGCAGGCTAGGCAAGTCCTCTACCCCTGAGTGACATTCCAGCATCCAGTAGGCAGTTTGCTGGGCTCTGGGAAAGGCCAGTGTGTTTCTCCTGCCTCAGGTCACCATTTCCTTTAGCAACAGTGGTGCAAGGCTTCTTTCCTGCCACAACCTCCCATTTGTTTTCTGGAAGAACTTCCTGATGGTGAGACCATGAAGCCCCCTCATAGTTCCTCGAGATTCCCTTTCTCTGGGGGCTTCCGGATCATCACCCCTGCTTTCATCCAGCCTTGGCCTGCAGTGGCTGAGGCAGAGCTGGAGCAGGGGGTGGTTATGGAGGAACTTTGAATAGGAGGAGGCAGAACTCTGGAACCTGCCCTGGCAAAGGACTGCTTGCTCATTGTCACCCTGAGACTTGGATCTGGGTCTGCCTCAACTGTCCCCCTAAAAAAGTTGAAAAAGTACAATCTCAAAGTAAATCAACCTCAAGGGCAAAACTGCTGGTCAACTTTGGATATGCCCTCTCCTGTCGGGACTGCCTCCTCTTTGGGGCCCAGGAGGAATGGTGTTGGATATGGAGTGGGCACCAGGGGATGGAGACGAAGGCCCCACTCACTGGTCTCTTTAGAGAATAGATCCTGGAATGGGTGGAAGTGTCTGCCTTTGGCCACTGTTACAGGACACAGTGTTCAGAGAACGGTGGCTTGGGATTTTTCAAACTATCTCTTATGGTTTTTGTAATGTCCTCAGACTAGATGTTGAGGCTATCCACAGGTTGTGACATTGTTAATTCTCGATCGTTCTTAGTAAACCTGGATTGACAGTTGAAAATACTGGTCTCATAGACATAGCACAGAAAACATTTCCCACACGTTGGCAACTCGGGGTGGAAGACCAGACTTCCTATAACTTCCTTCAAAAAACACTTGAATCAATCTGTGAAATATGGTATATTAAGAACTATGTAATGTTTTGAACAACCAACAATAAAATAATAATAAAAAAAAAAAAAAAAAAAAAACACTGTGGTCTCCAGGAAGGCATACCAGACTAGGTTAAAGAGAACTGAGTTCCACCCGTGTTCTGTTAGCAACTTCCTAGTGGGCGGGGCACATTTGCTAGCCTCTCTGGATCCCAGTTTCCTGAGGCAGCAAACAAGGTGATCTCAGAGGCCTGCCTCATCAGCGGCTCTAGAATTCAGAGATAAATATTCAGAAGCCAACTGAGCTGCCCTAAAGTGCACAATAAATTCTTGGGTCCTTTGTGTCACCTTCCATTGGCTGTGGCACCTGACTGACCCAGCATCACCTGACAGAGGGATGCCTGCGCTCTTCCGAGCTCCTGGAGTTCTGAGGTCAGAGCAGCAGCCAGGCATGACTCGTGGTTTTCTGACTTAGTCCCACTGTTGGTCACAGGAAGGGAACGGCTCACAGGTCCACAGCTGCCCGCAGGCCTTGCATGTGAACGAGAATTGACGGTCACCCGGAGGACCTGCTTACAGTCCAACTTGGTGCGGGGACCACACTGCTGGCTTCCATCTGCCCCTTCCCTGCTCACCAGCATGGCTTTCTGCTTGCTGCCATGGTGTCTGGGAGCCTGTGGCCTCTCTGAGTCTGTAAAAATGCCAAGAGGTTCATAAACCCTGCCTCTAGAGTTGCTATGAGGTCATTACCCTTCACAAAGGACCCAAGAATTTATTGTGCACGGAGGCATGACCTCAGTTCCACGGTACTGTCCTTGACTTCCCTCCCTAGTAGTGCCCAGGGGACGCACCTTCCGTTCATCCAGGAAGACCAGGCACCTCCCGAGTGTCCCAACTGCCTCTCCTGCTTCCACAGCAGTTTTCTGTTCTTTGATCCTCCCAACAACCCCAGGAGGAAGACAGGGAAGTCTCACTTCCATTTATAGGTGAGGATGACATCCTTGACCAAGGTCAACAAGTGGCTGTCCTTCCTCAAGGAAGGGCTCAAGGGAGGAAAATTGTGCTCCGGACACAAAATAAGTGGACAAACATCAAGGAAATCTACAAATTAGACAGCATGTGCTGCTCTAATTTGGCTTGTGAAATTGCCCCGCCCATCTCTGGCCAGCTGCTGGGCTGAACAATTTGGGTTTCCTTGTAGAGTCGGGAAGCTCATGAATGTCACCTGAAGGACTTTTAAAACTGCCCATGCACAGCTCACCCAGGTCCCTCCCAGGTCAATCAAATCTGAATCTGTGGAGGGGTGGTCCAGGCAGCTGGGGAGGGGTCAACAGACACTGCTTTAGAAGGAGTGTCCTGGGTTTGGTGCTGTAATGGCTCTTTGTTGGTTTCAGACCTGAGGTAGCAGCTCTGTGCTACCTGGATGACTGAGCTCAGCCAGGTGTTTCTCTGAGTGTTCACAGGTGTTTTTCTCTTTCATTACTATCAGAGTGGAAAAATACATGTATTTTTCCCTTGCTGACATTACTGAGGTGGAGATTTTTCAAGGAGCTCAAAGCCCTTCATAGATTCATGAGCTTGAAGAGTTCCCTTGGGGTCTTGTGATTTGGGTTCAATGATGCCACAAGTGTTTTGATAATTTCTTCCACAGTGTCTCGAGCTACTATGGAAATAAGCCAGAATTTTTCTTCCCATATACCTAGTAGGAAGCAGAGAATGGGAATGGGACCCAAGTCTTTCTAAGAGTCAGTGGGGACATAATTGAAGAGCCCTAAGTATTCACTTGGGTTTTCAGGTCTGGACACTCCTGTTCAGATTCCAGGCACAGCCTCTGTGACATCCCAGGGCAGTTAGCATGCATGACTCACACCATCAAGTTAAACACAGGGACTCTGGAGCATTTAACTTGAAATCCCAGAATACTGAGGCTGGAAGGAGCTGACAGATTATCCATGTCAGCCGCCTCTGATGCTAAGATTATAATGACTATAACTACCAATTAGTACATCTTTCTGTGTGTCAGACACTGTACTATGTGTTTACATGCATTTAGTTTTCACAAGTTCATGAGAAAGGTATTACCAGGTTCAATTTATAGGTGAGGAAACTGAGGTTGACAAGTCCAAGGGTGTCTAAGCTTTTAACCTCTCCCTCTACGTGTGCCACATGTGCACCATGATTCCTGGCACCTGTGTGGACCAGCACCCTGGGTAGTGCCTTCTTGTTTGAGTAGCTCCAGCTATTCTGACAAGTGGTGGCCTGTCTCTGCTGGCCCAGCCTGGTTTGGGGGCCACATAATCAAGAAAAGTGCCCTTGGTACCTAGTCCTGAAGGTACTGAGGAAGCTCTCATAAGCCCTTCTCTGGGTTCTTCTTGCTGTGTTTAGATATAAGAGCTGCCTGTTTAGGTTTTGGTGTTCACTGTTCATTCTATGGAATTCACAATTTCACTTTGACCATCCCACCCCGAGGGGGCTGGTGCTAATCACCAGCAATGCCATCCTTCTGTTTCACCTATATAACCTTGTTTTAGTAGCAGTCTAGATCAGGAGTTGGTTGGCAAACTGTGGCCCCTGGGCCAAATCCAATCTATTGCATAATTTTATATGACCCCAAAGCTAAAAGTGATCTTTAAATTCTTCTCTTTTTTTTGCATGTCTGCATCCAGTTGTTCCAACACCATTTGTTAAAGCATTTCTCTACTGTGTTGCCTTTGCTGTTTCTTAGTTAGTTAGTTAGTTAGTTAGTTTTAGATGGACACAATATTTTTATTTTATTTATTTATTTTTACATGGTGCTGAGGATTGAACCCAGTGCCTCACCCATGAGAGGCAAGCGCTCTATCACTGAGCTACAACCCCAACCCTGCTGTTTCTTATTTATTTATTTATTTATTTGATACTAGGGATTGAACCCAGGGGTGCTTTACCATTGAGCTATATCCACAGCCCTTTTTAATTTTTATTTTGAGACAAGTTCTCACTAAATTGCTAAGGATGGCCTTGAACTTGAGATCCTCCTTCCTCAGCCTCTCATGTTGCTGGGATTCTAGGAGGGTGCCGCTGCTCCTGACACCTTTGCTTCTTTGTCAAAGAAAGGTTAACTATATTTATGTAAGTCTACCCGGGTTCCCTGTTCTGTTCAAATTGATCTATTCATGTTTTCTTATGCCAATATTGCATTGTGTGATTAACATAGCTTTATAAAACATCTTGAAATTGGATAGTATCAGTCTTCTGATTTTTGTTCTCCTTTGACATTACATTGGCCATTCTGGATCTTTTGCCCCTCCATGTATGCTTTAGAATCAGTTTGTTGATAGCCACAAAGGTTTCTACATCTTCAATTGGTCGTTAAAATAAATAAATAAATAGGCAGTATTTAATGACACCTGAAATTTCTACGGAATCCAAGTTGTAGTTCCATTAATAAAGTTAACTTGTTTACACATGGCCTATGACTGCTTTCATAAACAGTAGCAGAGCTGATTAGTTATAACAGAGGATCTGTGGTCTACAAAACCCAAAATATGGATTAGATGGCCTTTATAGACAGAATTGGCCAGCCACAGCCTAGATCTTGGGCATGGGGCTTGCACTTAGCTTGTTGGTTCCAAGCAGGACCCCTGGAGCTGGATCAGTCAGGTTACCATTTCCAAGTCCATTAGTCACCACTTGGCTAGCTGTAGCACCTTTAAAATGCCACTTAACATTCTGGGCCTCACTGTCCTATCTGTAAGATTAGGATGATGGTATGTGTCTCAAAACTGTTGTGAAGATTAAATGGATTGTTTTGTGTAAGTGCTTAGAACAGTGCCTGGTACAGAGAGTTCTGTATGAAAGTGATGGCTGCCGTTTGTATTTTTATCCAAATATTACCAAAATAGTCTCTAATCTCTGCCCTGATAACTCATCTACCCTGCTACTCCCAAAGTGATGATCATCTTAAAATACACCTTAAAGTCATTTCTTCAGAGCAGTTAGGGCTCTCAGTCACCCCTGGGCTAGCCTGGCATCTGTGGCTCTACAGCCCTGTCTCTACAGTCTGTCTGGGCAGCCCCGTCTACCCTGCCCACTCTTCCCTGTGCTGTGGTTACAAACCCTGTGTTCCAGCCTTTTCCAGCACTCTGAACTTGTCCACACCGTTATACTTTCCCATCGTGGGGCTCTTTCTGCTCAGAAAGCTTGCTTCTGGGAATTTCAAAAGGATCACTGAGATCTGGAGACAGGTTACGATTATTGTTCCTTGGGTCAGCTTCCCTGGGGAAGAAGGGCCTGACCTCACAGTGGGTAGAAAATAGAAATGGACTGCCTCTCCTCATGAAACACTAGATAAATTATTTTCAGGGTCAAAAAGTAAAGCTGCAGAAGAAGTCTGGAATGGAAAAGAAATCAAGCCTTGTCCCCCAAGTCAATGCTTTCCTGAGGCATTGTGTGATGCCCTTTGGGGGTTCTTTTCTGGTATCCCTTATAAGGGGAGTACACTCTGGCTGGAGAAGCAGGTGGGGAGAATTCAGAGCAGATCAGAAGTGTTGATCAAATATCAGGATCATCAATGTGTCATGTAGCAGTTGGAATAAGTATAAGATTATGTAACAGCAAAGATGCTCACAATGTAACATTTAAAGGAAGCTGGTGGGGTCAGGAGCTGTAGCTCAGTGGTAGAAGCACTTGCCTAGCATGTGTGAGACACTGAGTTTGAGCCTCAGCACCACATAAAAATAAATAAATAAAACAAAGGCATTGTGTCCATCTACAACTATAAACATTTTTAAAAAGCTGGCAGGATACAAAATTGTGTGTATGTTGATTAAACTGAATGAAAAGTATGTTTAATCGTGGTCACGAGATTATGAACAGATGAAGTCACATATGAGGGTGAGAGTAAATGCATTGTTAGTAATTTTTTTGTTTTCTTTATTTATAGTGCTGTTAATTTTACCACTTGTATAGTTAAGCTAAATGTTTTATAAGAAAACAACTTGCACATTTAAAATAGACCAATTTATTATATGTAAATTATAATTTGAAAAGTAAACCTAATTTTTACTTTTAATAAAATAAAAAGTTTAAAAAGACTGTCCCAAAGTAAGTGGGACAAGAAACTTCTCCCTTTGCCTCACATTCAACAAGACCCTTGGACACATCCCCTGTCTGGGTACTTAGTACAGTTGTGTTTGCTAGAAATTCCATGGTTATCTTTGCTAAGATCACATCACCCTTTGGACTCTTCTGGAATGTCCTTTGCCTTCCTGCTTTATCCTGGATCCACAAACAATAACAGTTTGTCCAATATTACCTTCATGGAAAGTTCTGCCTCTTGATAAGGAATCAAGAGGCAATCTGTGATAATGTGCTTGTGCATGATACAGTGTGATTGCTGACCCCTCTCAGGTAATAAACACCTTTGCATTTCATCTTGGGATACTGCCCTGTAGTTCCCATTAATGGAAGCACAGTGTCCTGTGATGGCAGGGGGAATGGAATTGGGGTTTGCCTAATACAAAGGTCACCATTGAGCTGGGCACATAGTTAGGGCTGGGAGGAAGGGCGTGGAAGACACAAGTATGGGTGGGCGAGTGGGTGTTAATTTCAGCTAAAATATCTGAACTATTTTTGCTGCTTTTTTTTTCTTAAAGGGACCACCCAAATCTATTCTTCTCCTGAAGAAAACTCATTGGATGGACAGCAATGGCCCAAGGTGAGGGCTATTCCTGGTGGGAGGTGGGTTCCTGGTAAAGGACAAATCCAAGTCTGGGTGCAGGTTAATGGCCTCTTCTTGAGACCTGGAGGGGATGGGCAAGATGAGCTGCTCCCCTAGGACAGTGGCTGCCTGGCAGGGCATAACCATATCTCCTGGAATTTGGGGCTCATCATCCCAGACTGAGTGGGTGATTCCCAGAAGTGTCCACCAAGCGTTATAAATGGACTTGTTATCTCTGTGAGCCTTGAAGCAGATGTTGTGAGTTATCTGAAAGCATCTGGATGAGGTCTTCCCAGAACATCCATAAGATAAGACATGAGAGTAAATGCTGTATTTCTTACTGTAACCAAGAGAAATTCACTGGGTCCTTCTGTGGTCCTGAGATGTGGTCCAGCACTTGATTTATTGCAAACCGACCCCCCTCCCAAGTTGGAGTATTTCCCCTTCTACTCTCAATTTTGGGGAGAAAATACACCATCTCCCTTCCCCAAATTTTCTTGTTATTCCCTGAGACAGAAGCTGCTCTGGATTCTTAGCAGCACCTACAGAGGCCCAAGTGGCCTTGAGGACATGAGTGCTGGTCGCTCTCAGCAGTCCATCTGATGGGGACACAAGAGTCTTCCAGTTTCAAGTTCATCTAGGTTTCAGCATAAAATAAACATAAGGGCTCATATGCTTTCTTTAGCATAATCACAATAAAAGAGGGAAAGTGATGATAAATAAACTTAAGAAATAATTTTTAAAAATTTAGTGTAGACGTATGGATTTCTTAATTATGTCTTTTTCATTGTAGTAATGTATATAACATAAAAGTTATTGTTTTAACTCTGAGTGTACCATTCAATGGCATTAAGTACACTCACATTCTTACGTATCCGTTAGCTACTATCCATCTCCAGAACTTCTCCATTAACCCAAGAGCAAAATTTTATTCTTTTTCATTATCTGTTCCCTGCCCCCATCCACCCTACTGTTCTGAAACATCCTTATACGCCACCTGCTAAAACATTATCAATAGACATGTCTCCTCTCACCAGGGGAACCAGGTATGGAATTAGAGGAATGTGACCATGGGCAGTTGTTGCTTCTGGGTTTTTGAACCTAGATAGAACAAGTGCGCGGTCATTTCTACACAAAGTGTTCCAAACCTGCGCTACTCCCATATAAGGCAGCTGATGTTTCAGATGTTTGATTTCAGTTGCAGACCCTGAAGAATTTACCAATCCTGTGCACCCCAGTCGGATCGAATGCATCTTCTAAATCAGGTATGTGCCCATTGGCCATGAGCATCTTCTCTTTGATGTGGCTAGCAGAGTCTCCAACCCTACTTTTCTTGTACCTTTTGGCCATTTAATTCTCCCTCTTCATCCTCAGTCCCTCATGCAATGCCTGTTTCCCCTCTCAGCCATTTCTAAGGAGGGACAGAGTCCAACACACGCCTCAGGGACAAAAACAATTCCGGGCCACAGTGCCTTTCTTGGTTGGAACAACCTCTAGGATCTCACCTTCCTGTGGGTAGACAATGTCACGGCAGCTGTGGGTTGGAGCTTTGTCACTCATGTGGCTTCCACATTCCTGTAATGGAGCCACAGTGGCCATTCTAGCCATTTCCCCTTATCCTGAGCTAGCTTTGCCTAATACCTGGATATTATTACTGCTGCTCTTGAGCTGGTCTCCTTCTCTGGCTTTACCATGTTAAATGGCTGGCTAAGTTTAATGGCTTTATGTATACTTGCACTGTACTGACTTGATCAGCGTTTCCAGTTAAGCTTGCTGTTCTCATTATTATGCTGTATAAAGACCTTGGGTAGAAAAATAAGCAGGTGTGCTTTTTAGGAAATGGCATCTTTAGGAGGTTACATTTAAATACTCCCGTCATGCAAGCAGGAAGTTTGGTCAGTGGTTTCTAGGGAGATAGTTTCTAAAAATGCTGGTCCCTCAAGTGGGTTGAGGAGGTTCCCGTGGGTATCGTTTACATACAACTTGCATCTGCTCTTTCTGTGTGTTCACAGGCTTTGGGTACTGTTTTAGTCAGCTTTTTCACTGCTGTGACTAATAAACTTGACCAGAACAATGGTAGAGGAGGAAAGTATGTGAGGGCTCACAATTTCAGAGGTCTCAATCCATAGACGGCTGGCTCCATTCCTCAGGGTTTGAGATGAGGCTGAACATTATGGCAGAAGGAGGCAGCTCACATGATGATCAGAAAGCAGAGACTCTACTCTCCAGATACAAAATATATACCCCAAGGGCATGCCCCCATTGACCCATCTCCTCCAGCCACACCCTACCTGTCTTCAGCTACCACTCAGTTAATCCCATCTGGAGATTAATTAATTGATTGGGTTAAGGCTTTCATAACCAAACTGTTTCTCCTCTGAACCTTCTTGCATTATCTCACATATGAGCTTTTGGAAGACACTCACATCTAAACCATAACAAGTATTTTTCCAGCCTAAGTTAAGCGTTGGGTACTCAGGTGATTTTAATTTTAATCTGCTGTCCTCTTATTAATGGTGGTCCAGAAATGAATGCTAAGCCATCGGGTAGAGGGAAGTGAGAGGCAGACAGAAGACCAAGTGAGAGGGGAAAATGGGGATCAGGTATGACCTTCCATGGGACACCTGCTTGGACAACCCACATCCGGGTAATAATATGGCATCCAGAGAGAGGAGAGCCTCGCTTCCAACATGGTTCTCAGTAACTGCCTGATCTCCAGCTTTCCACTCCTAAAGCAACAGACTGAACCTCAGCAACTGTGCAAGGCTTGTGAGATAAGGGTCTGCTCCCTGTACCCCATGGTCTACATTGTGGGGAATATAGATCTGACCTTGCCTTGTGGGTTCTTGTCTTCACAGTCCACTCTCTGAGGCCTTCAGACATTAAACTCGTGGCAGCCATTGGCCACCTGGAAACTGTGAGTATTTTAAGTAGCTTGGAGAAGGAGATGGAATTTCATACTGGTAGACTCTGAATGAGCTGCTGGTAATTAGGCAGAGTGTTTTATCTGGAGAGAGCATTATATGAAAAGAAGAAATCCTAAAATCCAGGAGGTTCTGAATGTTTTCATAAATTAAACCAAATGAAAGTTTACCTCTATATCAGTGAGGAGAAATCTTTGGAGCTTCTCATTAATAAATTAAATCCATTGATAAATCAAGTATTGCACAGAATTTTAAAGCAACCTTTTAAACTTTATTTTTACAAGATAAAGAAAACTCCTTGCATGCTTTGTAAGTTAAAAATACATCAATCTTTACCAACTTAAAAATATTTTAGTTACAAGTGGGGTAAACACACACCCATAAAATTAATCATTTTTGACCATTTTTAAGTCTACAGTTTGGTGTGAAAAGTATATTCTCATTACTGTGCAACCAACATCCAGAATGTTTTCATCTTATAAAACTGAAACTCTCCATCCACCAAGGCACAACTCATTCTCCCTTTTCCTCAGCCACTGGCAACCACCATACCACTTTGCTTCTTTGAATTCAAGTTCTCTAGAGGGCTCAAATAAGTGGAATCAGACAGTATTTGTCTGATGACTGTCTCATTGCACTCAGCATAATGTCCTTATGTGCCAGAATCTCTTTCCTTTTTAAATGATGAATGATGTCCCATTGTATGGCTATACCGAATTTTATTTATCTTTTGTTCATCCATTGATGGACATTTGGGTTGCTTCTACCTTCTGACTATTGTGAATAGTGCTGCTATGAACACGGGTGTGCAAATATCTCCTCAAGATCCTGCTCTCAATTCTTTGGGATATGTATCCCAAAGTAGAATCGCTAGATCATTTGATAATTCTATTTTTAATTTTTTGAGGACCCGCCATGCTGTTGTTTGTAGTGGCTGCACCATTTCACATCTCTACCCACAATGCACAGGCTTCCAACTTCTCCACATCCTTAACAATGCATTTTGTGTTGGTATCTTTTTTTAATGGTAGCCATCCTAATGGGTATGAGGTAGCACCACATTGTGGTTTTGATTGGCATGTCCCTAATAGTTATTAAGCATCTTTTCATGTGCTTATTGCTCACAAATTCTAGTGTATTTTATACGGTCAAGTAAAGGAGAAAGAAAGGTATTGTGCAAAGAAAGGTCCATCTGGAGAGAAGAAAGCTAGTGAGCAGAGCACCCCAGTCCCCTTACACACACAGGCACATCAGTTACAGCTTCCTAAATCCCACCTGCCCTGGTCTTTGCAGGGCTCAGCAGCTGATCAGACACTTCCTTATCAAGCCTCTGCTCTGTTTCTGGGCCCCTCTTATGCCCCCCCAAGCCTGAACTAGGACGCTGTCCTCTCTTTTCCAGTTCTTCCTCTCAACTCACCCCCTCAGGTTCTTCCCTGCATGCTTCCCTGTCCCTGTGATACTTCCCTGAACCTCAGCCTCTTCTTCAAGCCTGGCCTCAAGCCACCACTTCCTAGTCAGTGCCAGCAGACCCAGTGCCTCCAGAGATTTTAGCTCTGTCCTCCGACTTCATCTTCTTGAATAATCAACCTCTCTGGGACACTGAGCCCTGCTGGGGTTGGCTCCACTTCTTTTTGAAGGCCACCTTTATGTGAGCACTGGGACAGGCTGCCCAGAACCTTCCCTGTTCTTTTGGCAACTCCATGGCGTGAACACGGGTGTAGGTATAGCAGGCAGAGGGTGAGGAGGTCCTGGTGTGTGGAGGTGGGGATTAACATCAGGAAATGGCATTAGGCCAGTGGCATCTGGTGGCTGGAGCTTCCCCATTCTTGCTCTATTCTTTCTATAACTGTGGGGCCCTGTGTGTGTGGAGGGTGGTGAAGGTGGGACTCACCATAGGAAAAGGGGTGTGAAAGGGGGGTGGAAACCAGTGAGGAAAGAGGTCTCATGTCTGGACAGCAAGTTGACTTGGCTAAGCCTGTGTCTCCTGCTGATGTTGACTCTACAGACCCAGCAGATGTGACCCACCCACTGGAGGACTCTGGATTCCTCCATCTGGGGCAGAGAAATCTCCACCAAGTTAGGTTCCTAAAATTCAACCCCTCAGGAACTTCCATCCTCCCGCCCCATGTCTGAAGGCTCCCCAGTTCATAAGTGATTCAGGCCTGGCAGCTCCTGCTGTCACCCCCTCCCCTCCTCCCTGGGGAGCCACAGCAATGGAAAGAAGCTCTGTCTAGATGTTCTCCAGCCCCGGAATCCTCAGTCCACGGCCAGGCTCCATGGCCAGGCACCTCGGCCTTTAGAATCCAACTTGAAAGTGAGGTCCCCTGTAGGCCTGCTTCTGTCTGCTCCAAGAGAGGTGTGAACCTCACTGGGTTTGAGTGCTAAACAGGAAGGGAAAACAGCGGAAGGCAGTGAATTTAAAAAGAAAAAAAAAAGCATCTGTATGCTGATGCTTTTACCTTGAGTTCCTGGAACTTTTGGTAACCAATGTGCAGCCATTTATTTGGGACTGTAATCAACACTTTCTAAATTGCTATAGACTCCCCCTTTTCCCACAAAACTTTAAAAATCAGATATGCAAACATTCATAAATTTCATTTCCAAATAATACTTGTGTTACATATTGATTATGAGAAATAATAGGACACATTCAGTATGAAAAAATAGAACCATTCACCTCTTATTCCTCTGCCTCACCTCACACGCTCACTCTCTCACATATAGCAATACACAGGGACATAGGTGACATATCAAACCTAAATGAGATCATACTGCAATAGCCTGTGATTTTTTTTTTCTAGTTAACTGTCATAGACATTTCCTATTTCGGTGCCAGGAAAGGGGGGAGTTATAATCCACTCTATTGAATTCCTTGAGGAGAGAGCCTGAGTCTTGCCTTGCCCTGTGTCCCTGATGTCACAGTGCCTGTCATGAGGCAGATTCCCATAGAACGGGAAGGAGGGGAGAAAGTGGCTGGCAGTGGAGGAAAGGGAGCAGTGGGAGCTGGAGGGGCTCACCCAGCCCTCCCTGCAGTTACTTCCCACTGAGCTCCCACTCACCTCCTGGCCTTTGTCTCTTGTTCTCTCACCTTCCTTCTCCGCCTGACCTCTTGCACCGTTGCTGCCCCTCTGAGGACAAGATCTGCCCTCCATCTATTAATTATCCAAAGAAGCAAATTGGGGGTCCCAAGACGTACTGTGCCTTTAACTGGATCAGCTGCCAACTGAAATAAGATGTCAAATAAATGTTTGTGTTTCCAGCTTCTCTTGAAAAATAAGAGCTGGCAGCCGCAGGTCCACATTCCCTCCAGCAACCATCCGCCCAAGCTGGTGGACAAGCGTCCCCTCTGGTCAAACATCCGGTGTCCAAATTGCTCCAGCCCAGGAGGCCTGTTCCCTCACTGTCTAACCTGCCATGCTCTTTGTGTACAACCCCTGACTTGCATCTTAGGGTGATTTTTGTTGACCTTGTCACCACTCCCAGAAGACTGACCTTTCCAAGTCCTCTTATTGACAAACAAAGGCCTCTGCCCCCAGTTGTGGTCAGCCTGCCCTCCCTAGAGGGCTCTGGAGATGTGACCCAGTTCTATGGTCTGGCCATGGACTAAGCCAGTGGTTAGGATAGCTGGTCTCTGCAAAGTGCCACAGCAGGCTGGGTGTACACAGTGAGCGTGTCACTGTCTACCTGTCACCACCTCACCTGACGTCTTGTCTTCAAGGAGTTTTGGGAGAGATGATGTGTGTCAGAAACTGGGAAAATAATACTAATAACAATAACTAATATCTGCTGAGCACTTTCTGTGTCCTGGGCAGAGTTCCAAACATCCTTTGGAGCTTATAAAGGACATGGCTGCCCTCAGGGGTGGGGGTTTGCTATGGATTCACGTACAGCCCTACATTTAGGACTTCTCCAACAGGGAGGGTCCTGTGCTGTCCAGCATTTTACCAAGGGGAAACTCAGAAACTTACTTCGTTCATTTGGAGAATATTTATTTAACAAATATTCGTTGAGTGCTTACCACATAGTGAGCACTGTTCTAGGTCTAAGAAATAGAGTCAAGTACATGAAAGTTCCTGCTCATGGTGCCTGCATTCTAGTGAGGGAGACAGATGGTAAGCAAAGTAAATTTTAGATTATGGAGGGTCCCCCATAAAACAACCTTTCCATTCCCTATAGAATGTAATTTGACTGTACGATGCGTTTAAATCGAAGCTCTGGGGAAAACATTCACCCTTCTGGGGCTCAGAGGCCTGGCAGGCTTGCTGCTGGGGCAGCACCTTTCCCTCCATGCAAAATGAACAGGGGAACTTGGTCCTTCTCTGGATCCGGAGGGTCCCTCTTACTGGCTGGAAGGGTGTTCTGACAGGCAGTGTGGAGTCCTGGGAGAGGCTCTGCCCTCTCCCTTGCTGGTTTGTAACACCAAGTATCTTTTCCAGCTGCCAGACTCCGGGATGGTGGACCTGGAGATCCATGAAAGGTACCTGCCCTGGAGCAGAGTGAGCGGAAAAGCAATCCGAATACACTCTGATCTAATCTTCTTGCTTGATTCAAGGGGGGAAACAAGGCCAGAGAGGTCAGGGACCTTGCTCAAGGCCTCCTGGGGAGCAGGGCACAGACAGGGTCCAGAACCAAGTAGCCCAACGTTCCCAGGGCCTGTGCATCCAGGTAGTTCCTCTGGGTTATCAGGGGGAAGTGGGAAAGGCCAGAATGATGGAATCCCTCTGGGGATGGAACCCAGCGCCTTGTGTATGCTAGGCAGTTGCTCTACCGCTGAGCTCTGTCCCTTGCCCAGAATTCCTGCTTCCTGTCACCAGGGCCTCTTACTCTGCTCTTGGGGAACCATGCAGGAATTGGATCAGGGTCATTTGACACTAGGATCAGCGTCCCCTCCTGGCTTTGAGCCAGATTAGAGAGCTGGGAAGGGGGTTCCAGAGGGAGCTGTTTACCCCATTTTAGCTGCTGTGTCACCTTTGAGGTGTGCCTCTGACTCCAGAAAGGATAATTCCAGAAGCAGAGCAAGGCCAGGCCCTAGCTTGTGATGAAGCAGCCCCCCACAGTGGCCAGAGGAAAGGGCTGCGGGCAGTGACAGTGCGTTTTGACCCCTGCACACTGGCTTCTGCTTGCAGGACAGAGGAAAGGCCAGACAAGACGTGCATGCATGTGATGACAGGTGAGTTCTGGTCTTCATGGCAAGATTGTCCCCGTCCCTCGTGACTCAGAGGCAATTTTGTTAATAAACAGAATGTACTCTGTTGGCCACCTTCTCACCAGAGCTTGGGGAAGAATTCTGAGAGGGCAGGTAAGGGAGCCTGGGTACGGAAAGTGGCACTCCCTGAATGGAGGGGTGAGAAGTGTGTCCAAGGGTCTCTGCTCAGACAGAAGCCAGGAGACAGTGGTTTAAGATTGAAGGACATGGGAGAGGGGTGACTGGACCAGAGTCCTGAGGTTCCTGCTCCCCTAGGGCTGGCCTCCCAGCACTCATCTAGTCTAGCCATGCCCTTGCCCACATGGCCATTTTGCAGGTGGGAAAACTGGATTTTTAAGTGGGCTTTCCCAAATGAAGTGCTTAGGAAGCGGCAGAGTCCCTGGGAGCCCATGTGGTCCAGTCCCCTAGGTGTGCCCTTTGTTCTGACCCCACTGCCACCAGAAAGCCCTGAGAAAAGCCAGTGAGGACAGACCAGAAACACAACAGAGGAGACAAAACGACTAGAAAATTTATCTGAAAAGTTCTGAGGTCAAATTTGCTCACCAAGAAGAGATATGACATAGATACCTTTAATTTGGGAAGCAATCCTCTTGAAAGGCTTATCAGCACCTACTCATGTTTTGTCATTGATCCTTAGAGACCATCCTCATATAAAGGACAAAGCGTTCCCCATACACACCCTCACACGGTCCCTGTTTTCTTGAATTGGGCTCAGAGTTTCTGATTCCCCACCACGTGTGGGCATGGGCACTTTTTGCAAACTGGCTTGGGTTAAGGAGAGGAAAATGGAATTATATGCACATTAGGTCTCTGTCCAGTCACAAAGCCAAGTGGCTGGCCTCCTGACTTCCAGCCCAGCTCCCTGCTACCTACAGAGTCAGCTTCCCTTACGGAGAGCCTCTTGCATGCTGCCTTCTGTTTCCTGCTCCTATGAAGCCCCGAGGCACTCCTGGATGGGGGCAAAAAGAAAGGGAGACAGGAAAGTGGGTACAGACAATTCCTCCATGACACCCTTCCCGCTCTGCCCTCTCCTCTCTCGGGAGCAAGGCACAACGGCTCCTGACAGCCCTATTTTTAGCAGTCTCCTGGCTGTCAGCTCTGGGATGTGTTTTCTGTGTGTTCCCCAGAGCTTTCCCGCCCTGATGTCACTCAGGAGGAGGGAGGGGGGCTGGCAGACAGCCCAGACAGCTAAAAGCTTTGGCATCCTAGGGCTCCAGTTCAAATCCCAGCAGCCTCCAGTAGCTGGAAGAGCTTGGGTGGCTTGCTTGGTTTCTCTGTCTCAGTTTCCCCCTTGCTAAGTTGGAAATCGTGTTGCCGTGAATTTGTTCCTGAGGATTGAATGACTGATGCATGGAAAACGCTTAGCACCGGCCTGGCTCGTGCTAGACAGATGTTCATTCCTAGCTCCATTCACCTCCAGGGCCTGCTACAGGGGGGCCCCACAGCCCAGGGCTGGCTGTGAAGGCTGTGCCCTGTAATAGGGGCAGTGACTCTGGCACCTCACCCCAGGACTCCATAGTCTTTAGAAGTGGCCTCCAGCTGTCCCAGCCAGGACACAAACCAGCTGTCTCTTTAGTCCTTGCAGACATCTTCCGACATTTCAATCCTTCTGTTGTGACGCCTGTGTGTCCTCCTAGAAAGAGCGTTGTCCCCAACCATGGTGCTGAGTAAGTCCCCTTTCTCTCTCTCCAGGGTTGTGTATTCTGCTGGTCTGGAGTACGCAGCTGGTAGAATTTGGGAGACAGGCAAAGTCAAAGAGGCTTAAAAAATAGAGGTCATATTAAGTCTAAGTCAACACCCTCCCAGTGCTGAGTTCAGTCTGCCAGGTGGGTCTAATTTTAAAGAGCAGGTCAATGTCTGCTCTTCAGAAGCCAGGGGTCCAGCATGACCTCAGGCTCAGAGATTGGCTCCTGAGTTGGGGTAAGGACCAGACTTCCAGACCCTCTAAACAATATTTCACTGATTTTTTTTCTACTTCCCTCCCTCTGCACAGAGACCTGTGGACTCAGGCTAAGGAACTGGTGAGACGGTTGAAAGAGAACCCGGTAAGGTCCATCTAACTCTGATGTGGTTGAGCTGCCTCTATCTGCCACAGGCAATGAGACTGATCACAGGAGTGAGGACAGCCCTGGCTCCATCTTGCCATGAGCTCAGCAGCCAGTATGGCCTGGGCTCTCCAAAGGCACGCTTTCCGCACTGACTCTCTGAAGGTCACTAGAAACAAGGCCACCTCTCGTGTGCAGAGTGGTTTTCTGTGTAGTGCTGCCAAAAGTTGGCAGATGATTTCTCACACAGGGAGGCGGTTGGGTTCCAGAGTGAGCCTGGCTTGAGTTCAGATCCTGAACTTTCCACCTGAGGGTCCTGGGTAAGGCACTTAAGCCCCCTAAGCCTCAGTTTCCCTGCTTATGAGGAGGGAGTAATAAAAGAGCCTGCTGCATGGGATTTACAGAGGATTAAATAAGGTAGTAGATGTCCCCGGCACTGAGTCAATGCTCAGTAAAAGTTGGTAGCTGTCACTGTCATTACCATTGATTGCTCAGAAACTTGATCTTTTCTTGTGCTGCCTGTATGGGCAAGTATCAAATCAAGGCAAGCCTTGTACCAAGCTGGTTCTAACCAAGCACTGAGCCTGAATTCCTCAGCGCTTTATATATGTTAGAGTTCAGGAATTAAAATGGAGGTCACTCCAAGACACATAGGGACAGCACCCAATGCAGGAGCTATGCCACAAAGAATTCTGCTAATGGTTGAATTCCAGAATTTCAGTAATAATAATCATATAGAATTTTCTGCAAAATATCCGGGAGGTTCTGAATTCAGCCGTATAATTTCACAGATGAGGAAACTGAACTTTCAAGAAGTCCTGTGACCAGTTCAAGTTCACGCAGATAGAGCTAAGCTCTAAAGTATATAATTCACAGTCTGATGTACCTCAACTACACTGTGTTGTCTCTGAAAAAAACAAAAGTTCGTTTTTTCTTATACAAGTAACACAAAGTCATTAAAGAAAAATCACAAAGAATATAAACAAGGAAAATTAAAACCATCCTTAAACTTAATACACAAAGATAATTACTGTTAATAACCTGGTGTATATTCTCTTCTACATTTTTTTCTAAAGATATATGCATATCTTTATATATTTTATAAAACCAGGATATTACTAGATGTAGATTTTTTTAACCTATGTTTCTCAATATATATTTTCCCATGACAATAATTACATTTTCCCGCATTGTTTTAATTGCTACATCGTGTTTCATTTTATGAGTCCATAATTTACACAGTAAACCCCTATTTTAGACATTTATTTGCTTCCGGTTTTTCATTCCTATGAACAAGGCATCATTGTAGCTAAATCTTTTTTATGTCCTTGTTTCTTTAAAATACATTTTGTGAAATAAGACTATTGGATCAAAAGCCATGCACTTTTTAAAAAAAGTTTTTGATGTTTTGCCAAATTGCCTTCTAGAACAGTTATACCACTTGAGACTCCCACTGTATGTTTCTTTTGACAAAAAAAAAAAAATCCATAAAGATGATTTTACGGGGTGGGTGCCTGAAATTGAAAGACATGAAAAGAAATTTCTTTGGGCTTAAGGTCTTACCACTCTCTCTTTCTTTATGCAATTGCTCTTTAGCAACTCGACTTTCAACATGACTGGAAACTCATCAATGTGTTCTTCAGTAATACAAGCCAGTGTTACCTGTGTCCCTTTGCTCAACAGGTAAACGGCAGGCTGGGAGGCTGAGGGATTGCGAGTGCTGGGTGAGAGTGGGGAATCAGACAAACCTGCCTGATTCCTACCTGGAAATAGGGGCTGAGGCCACCTATTCAAAATTAGGGCAGGTGGATGGCCGAGAGGCTGAGCAGATGGATAGATGCTTAAGGAAACATGTAGGGATGGGTGTTTTGTGTTTGCGTTTTTATCCAATTTTTTTTTCTTTTATTTTTGTGGTAACATACAGGTAACACAAAGTTGACCATCTAACCGTTCTTGGGTGTACAGTTTGGTGGTTGAAATACATTCATAATGTGCATTCCTAATATCACAGGGGATAGGTGTTTTTGACCTACCATCCCTCATATGGGGAAAAGGAAATGAAGACATAGATAAGTTGAGTCAACGGTCATTCTACAGCTAAGGAAAATCAACCTCCTGATTGGTTTAAAATCATTTTGCCTTTCTTAATTCTCATTTCGTGTAAGTACTGACTTTAGGAAATGAAGCAGGACAGGGACTCTGTTGTCACCCTTGGCTATGAGCACTGGTGGTGGTGGGAGAGCTGCCGCTCACTTAAGGTTGATTGCAGACTGTACCTGTATTCCTACAAGCACATCTCAGGTATGATCTTGCCCTCAGTAACTGTCAAAATGTGTTCTGCAGAGTCCCATGGGGCCCCTGGAGGTGCCTCTGGAGGCAGAGATTGACCAGGCAGTTTCCAGATCCCACCTGTTTTCACAGTCACTGTGCCTTTACCTGTCTCATGTCAAGTATTTCTTGAAAGTTCCTATGAGAACAAGAGTTTTGCCATTAAGAAGAAATTTTATTTATTTATTTATTTATTTATTTATTTATTTATTTTTGGTACTGGATATTGAACCCAGAGTGACTTAACCACTGAGCCACACCCCAGTCCTTTTTTATGTTTTATTTAGAGACAGGGTCTTGCTAAGTTGCTTAGGGCCTCGCCAAGTTGCTGAGGCTGGCTTTGAACTCACGATCTTCCTGTGTCAGTCTCCTGAGCCACTGGAATTATAGATATGTACCACTGCGCGGGGCTGACAAGAAATGTTAAAGTTCTGTCCGGCCTTAGGACCCGGATTTCTCTTCCCCTAAGAATTTTGGGTCCCTTCAGTGAGGATCAGATAAGGCATTGTGCCCCCACTTTTTCTTTAGGGGCCTCTTAAGACCAAAGCCCTAAGACAGTGCCATCGGGGACCAACCACTAGGCATTGCGATGTCTTGTCTTCAGAGGGAGCTAGTAGCCTGGCTCACAGCTGTGCACAGGATGCTTTCAGGGTCTTGATGCTTGATGCTGCTCCCTAGTTCAAGTCTAGTTTTATTAATGAGTAAGATAAAAAATCATAAGAGAAAAAAATCCTATGACATGGTGAGAAAACACACACACATATTCATTGCAAATGCCATTAGGAACAGGTGGCAGCGTCTTGGAGGATACACTGGCATTGTGATTCAAGAGACCTAAAACATTCTTATCTTTGGCTCAATAATCATCTTCTTTGGAAAAAACCCCAAGGAAATAATTTATTAGAAAATGTTAAGTCTGGTCTCTGATTATAGGCTATCTTCTGAATCTGGAGAGAAAAGATATCTTGGGAGAAATAACAATTTACAAACTTGGAGCTCAAGGAGTTTATATGCTATGTGACCTTAGAGAAGAGGGACATTTTATAAGAACATAAATGTCTTCCACTAAGAAACAGGGACAGTTGTTAGCCCAAGTAGGAATCATTCGGAGCCAGGAATGACTGGGTGAGCCTGGGTCCCGTCTATAGCTGTGAACTAGCACCTTGATTTCAGGAGCTACTAAGGCAGGGTTCTCATTTGGGGGACAGCCAAGCAGGGCTTCCCCAGCCCCCTAAGGAAGGTGAATGTCCTGAATGTGGTACAGATAGGCAGCAAGGACACTTTTCGGCTGAGTTCCCAGGGCTCCTCAGGAGGGAAAGTGTGATGCCTAATGTCATGCTCAGAAAGAAACTCAGAAGAAGACTAAGAAGATTGAAGGCTTTGTCACTGGCCATTGGACAGACCAAGCTGACCTAGTTGCCCAGGGACAGCCTTGCACCAAAGCACAGAAACAGATGGGAGAGACAGGAACTTTGCACTACCTAGCATGCCGCAGGCAGTGGGCCGCCCTCCCTACAACCCTGCCTAGTGATTGGCAGCTGTCTCTTGCCTGAGTCTTTGCCTGAGTCCCCCAGGAAACAGAACTGCTCTCAGCCTTCCTTATCTTTTTGTCTAAGTCGCCTCAGGGGACAGACAGGTGTGCTGGTAGCTAAAGAGTTTGCCTTCTTGTAAATTTTATTTATTTATTTTTCAGATTGGACAGGTAATCCAGGGTTGGTTTTTGAGGTGATTTCATTTGTTTATTTTATTACCTACAAGGAAGGAGCCGGGTGTGTGTTGGGTAGGTAGCAGATGTGTTTAGACTCAGGTGATGGAGCCCTCCTGCCATTCCATCAGCCCCTGGGAGGGTCTCCCACAGTACTCCCACTCCTCAATGTGAACATCAAAATTGCAACAGGGGTTTCTGACCTTGGTCTAACCTTGGGTTTGCCCTTTCCTGGCATGGGACTTCTCACCTGGGGGAGTTTGTTTTTGTCCCTGGTGAATGATGGTTTGGGGAAAGCCAAAAAATGGACCAAACCAAAAAGCAAAACGAGGAAGTCCAGAAACTCTAACTGGTGGGGAGCCAGGGCCTCTAATGGCCTCTCCTGAAGGGCTGGCCTGAGACCTGTCATGCTCAGCCTCGTCCCTGCTGCTGCCTCCCTTGCTCAGTCCAGTCTCCTCCCGTAGGAAAGGCAGCTGACGAGCAGCATGGACAAGCTGGCTGGGATGTTGGACTACCTGCACCAGGAGGTGAGGCTGCGGCTCCCCAGCCCCGTGGGACCTTGGGCAAGCTTCCTCCAGGCACCTCCTGCAGTGCTTCTGAGGGCTGGTGGGCAGCTTGTGCTTTACTCTCAAATGGCCTCTGCCGGGTTAGGAAGATGGGCTCCTGTGAAGGACAGCAAGACCCTCAGGAAAAGCAGATCTCCAGAGGACTCTGTCCAGTCATCCTCTAACATGACAAGTGCTCGGGAAATAGTACTTTGCCCTTGAAAAAGGTGTTTCTGAGGGAGGCTCGGATCCTCCCAGGCACCCAGTGGTCCAGCTCTTTTCTGAGGCTGCTCTCTGGCCTGGTCTGGGGTAGTGACCACCAGGGTCTTGAGGAATTGAAGGGCTTCTCTGCCTAGAGCCACCAGGCGAAGCTGCAGATTCTAAGGGGACAGTACAGTACTGTGACTCTGGCCTGCCCGTGTGCTCCCTGGGGGTCTGTGACCCCACTGACACCATGCTGGGAGGCTCCCTGCCCACCAGCTGCAGGGGCCACAGCTTAGGATCAACCCCAATCAAACATCTGCCAAAGGGCTAGTCTGTTTAACCAATAGGTGCCCCCCCCCAAACCAAGCCCAAACCAGGGGTTCCAAGAGCCCCCCCCCCCCCGGGAAGCCATGGTGACTTGGTAAATGCTCACCTTCTTATCCCTCATGTCCTCCTAGGTCCCCAAAGCATTTGTGAACCTGGTGGATGTCTCTGAGATTGCAGTCACATCACAGGGGCTTCAGGGGACTCATCTCAGGTAAAAGGGATAGCAGAATGGGACGGACATCTGCTGTGTGGTGCCACATACTGGGCACTGCGGGAACCCTCCATTTAATTGATCCCACGAGCAGACCCAGAGCACGGAGACCGGGAGGGGATCTGCAGCATGTGTGAGCTCACACGCTAGTGAGTGGCAGAGCCGGAGTGGGGTGGGCCTGCTGCCAAGGAATGCTTTGGGGACTGAGTTAAATTTGGTCTGGTTGATGTCGTGCCAGACCCCCCCCCCCCGGCCCCCACCTCCTGCAACCACCGGAACGATTTGAGAGTTTAAAAAGCGGGTTTAGCAAAACATCTCTAAACCAAGAGGTGTTACTTCTAGAAATTGGATAGAAAATAAATGTAGCCTGAGTGTATTTTAACTTCTCAGAACTTGATTCCTATGTATTTCAAAAACTTTTATAGAATTTAAACTTCTTGGACCCACATCCTAAAATCCTGGCTTTGAACCTAGAAAAGAAGTTCTTGTGGAAGAAGTCAGGGAAGAACAGCTGGAGAGAGGAGAGAGAGCCAGGGCTGAGGGAAAGGGGTTCGGAAGGGGAAGAAGGAGAGTGAAGTAGATGAGGAAGGGCAGGTTGTGGATTTCTGGGATGAAGAGCAAAGGAGAGGAAGAGGAAGCTCAGAAGATGGAGGAGCTGGAGAATACCTCCGCAGCCCATGCCCACCTCCTGGGGACAAGCGCTCCAGTGCCTCTCCACGTGCCTTTCTCCTCCCTAGTATTTGCCTCCTCCCTTCTGCAACCTTTAGACTCCAGCTTGCTCCCTAAGCAACTGCGGGAGGCAGCCCAGCACCTCCTGACTCCTGTCCCTGCGTGTGTGTGTATGTGTGTGTGCGTGTGTGAGTGTGTGCAAACATACACACACACACACTCAATTCTCTCGTTTCTGACTCATTCTGACCTGCAGCAGACCTGGACCAGAGCCCTGCAATTGCTCAGGGGACACTTCAAAGCTGGCCAAGGTTATAATGCAGTGGTCCTATCAGGTGAGCCCAGGGGGAGCCTGAGCTGCTGGCTCACAGGTTGGGGTGGTCATGAGGGGAACAGGGATGCTGGGAGCAAGGGGTTATTTTTGCTCCAATGGAACTTATTCAGCCAAATTCAGAACCAACAATCAGGAACTAAAGTGACAGTAGCTTTGGTTCACTGTGATGAGCCCATCTTCCCATATATAACTCAGGGGGACTGCAATACAAGGGGATTGGGAGTAGGGGACCATGACCTCTCGGTGCCTTGGCTCTATATCTAGACAAGAGAGTGAAGAACTTTGCTTCTTGTCATCATTTCCACATTTACCACCACATCTGTGGCTGGTGATCTGGTTTTGCCCAGGTGGTACCTATACTCCAGACCACAGCCCAAAGACAACCCAGGGCTTCCAGAGACATGCATGCCAGTTGACAGAGAGGCCCCAACAGAGTCTAGAGGGCTCAATGAAAGCCATCGTCCTCGTGAGCAAACACCTCAACGCATGACTCCTACTAACATGTTAATGTGAGGATTTGTGTTTAAGAGAAAAGTTGTAAATGAAGTTGTGCGATACTTCTTTCCCTCTGGAAATGACAGCATTTTGCAGTGCCTCATGGCCCATTCCTCTACAGAGATCAGACCTTGAACAGAGTCTGGGGCCCTGTGGCATGCTGGGCTGCCTTATATTCTTTATTTTTATTTTTATTTTTATTTTTTGGTACCGGGGATTGAACTTAGGGGCATTTGACCACTGAGCCACATCCCCAGCCCTATTTTGTATTTTATTTAGAGATGGGGGTCTCACTGAATTGCTTATTAGAGCCTCACTTTTGCTGAGGATGGCTTTGAACTCATGATCCTCCTGCCTTAGCCTCCCCCGCGGCTGGGATTACAGGTGGGCGCCACAGCGCCCGGCCCTTATATTCTTGAACTTCCAGAGACTATCTTCAGGTACCTCTGGTCTTACCTGATGCTGGGGTTTCAGAGGCAAGTGAAAACTGGGCTTAGCCCATCAAGGTCTCCAAACCAGGAGGCAAGAGGGACCCTCCCCATAGCTTGTTTGTGCACCATGCGTGATGGCAGACCCAGCGAGGGGCTGCTGAGAAGCCCCTACCGGGGCTGGGCCCGCTCTGCCGGCTGGCACTCCTGCATGCGCACCCCTCTGCTCTCTTCTTCAGGAAGCCTGGGAAAGCCTCCTGGCCTCCAGCAGGTTCAATGGGCAGGAGTCCTTTGCAGTGGTTTTCCAGCCCTTCTTCTATGAGATGTCGCCACCTCTGGTAAGTGAGGGGTGGGAGGCAGCAGGAGCATGGGTGGGGAAGGCCAAGGCCATGCATCTGCTCCCACCTCCTTCTCCCACCCTTCCCCTGGAAGAAGCCTTAGCCCAGTCCAGCTTTTCAAAACCCAAGATACATAGACTCAAGGGGCAGTGATGCAAAATTCTCTTATGCTTTCTTACACAATTTTCCCAGGGGGTTGCATAGCTGCATGAGGCTGGGTAGCCCAAAGGAAAAGATCAGGGACACAGGCCAGATGGCCCAGCTTTTAACTGGGCTCTGGAATGGGCCAACCAATTAGGCAAGTGGTTTGATCTCTCTGTACCTTGACTCTACATCTATAAAACCAGGACTGTTGGTCTGATTCCCTCCCTCTAGGTGATTGTCAAGGTCACATGACAGGGAGAACTCAGAACAGTGTCTGGGGTTTGGGAAGTGCTCAGTACCCCTTAGCTGTGGTGATTATCAGGTTGGCATTTCCACGGGTACCAACTCTTCTCCTCCCTCTGCACACTCCTCCTCCTCCATCCCTGAAGGGAGGAGAGTTTGTGTTTTCCTCTCCCCCAGGTCACGCAGTCCTGGGGTGGGTCCACAGTTAACCAAGGCTTCTGAGGGCATCTGAAGATAGCTCCTGCCTCCAGGCCCCCAGCTCACGCCTGTGAGGACCATTGTGTCAACCCCAGGGCTTACCGACATTTAAAGCAATGGTTAAGGAGGCGGAAGAGGAGGTTAGCCTCCCGTCTCACTTCACCACCCTACTTCCACCACACCAGATTGCTTCCCTGCCACCTGCTCCCTCTGTTCCTATAATGCCACCATATCGCTGAGGGGAGGGCCTAAGGGACAGAGTTGGGCCAGGCCACCCAGCTCCGTGCTAGGGAGTGTCAGCATGTGCAGGGACCATCACGCCCTGGGGGCACACAGGCTCCTATTTTACCTGCTTCTCTTCCAGGAGAGGCCCCTGCATCAGGATCCCACCACCCTCGCCTTGAACCTCTGGAACAGCATGGTGAGTGGACGGGCTGGGGCTCATGCTAGCCTGGGAGTGGCCCACAAGAGGAGCAGGGTTGCCATGCCACAGAGCCCCCTCGCCCTGCCCTGAGGAGGAGGTGCAGGATGTCAGGGGAGCTGGTCGCACCTGGTGCAGGCCCAGGTCTCCTCTGAAGAGTTTGACCCACTGGTCCCAGAGCTGGGCTGCCACCTGCCAGTGACAGGCAGTGGGGGAGGAGTGGAGGACCCACTATCCCGCTGTCCCCAGAGTCGGTGTGGTAAATCTCTGCTTTAGTGGGGCTCTGGGCACAGGAACTCTTGGCCATATCTATCCAGTGTCCTCATACTTAGATATCCTTGGATAGATCTAAAGGCCCAGGGGGCACCTGGAACGAGCATGGACTTCAGAGTGGTGAAGAACTAGGTCCCATCTGAAATCCAAATCCCCTCTCACAGCTGTGTGAACTCAGGGTCTCAGCTCCTTTCTGCAAAACCCTGACAGTGCCTCCACCTGCATGTCCAGTGTGTGGCTTGCTTCTGGCCCACAGTGACCCTGCTGCTCTTTGTACTGTACCGATAGCGCTCATCCCCACATCCTGAAGCCACCCAGGGTCTTGGGGTTAGTGGGTGGATAGAATGCCGTGCAAGGCTTGGAGCCTTTCCAGGGCACCAAGCAGAGGCCTCTTTTTGTCATTTATCCCCTGCCCCGCCCCTACCATCAGAGCTGCCCTATTTTTAGAATTCTAGTGTCAGAAGTTTGTTTTTCTTCTTCTCTGGATTAGAAACATTTCTTCCATCTCCTCCACTGGGTGTGCTCTCTGGAGTGCACGAGCAGCTACACTTTGGCAACGTGTTTGGCACAGAGCAGAGAGGGAAAGGGAGCCTCCTGGCTGTCCCTGAGGATGGAGCCACACTGTCCTTTGGAGAAAGCACTTGATTTCTTTGAACAGGAAGACTATTCTGTGGCTCTGATCTTTGCGTAGGAAATTCCCGCAGGAAACCACTCCATTGGTGATCTTCCATGGGGAGCAGAGAAGAACCTGGCCCTTCCAGTGGGAGCTGCCCTCCCACCCACTCTCTCTGGGGTGAAGCCTGATTGTTCCATCTCAGCCAGATTCTCCATCCTTCTCCCACGTCACCTTTCTCCCAATCAGCAAGCGGGCGCCTTCAGCATGCCTGATGAGAGCCAAGGAGTATTCAAGAGATACCAATGTGGCCTCCATCCTCATGGAGCTTAAGTGTGTGGCTGGGAAGGTCGGGGGCCAGCAGGGATATCCAAGCTGTGTACCCAGGGGCAATATGGACTGGGAGGTCAAGAGAGGCAGTGAATGGGATTAGAAGAGGCTGAGAGTGTTGGGGAAGGTCAGGGAGGACATTCTCAGTGAGAGGACCTTTGTGAGCAAGGGGCATGGAGGAAAGAATGGACCAGGTGTAGTAGCAAGGGGTAAGAAGGAGGCTGGTCCGACCAGAGAGGAAATGAGGGGATAGTTATCAGGCCCCGAGAACAAAGGAAGCCCTTGAGTGCAAGACAGGGGAGGCACTGGAGGGAGATTGGGGAAAGGACTGGGTTCCTTTCTCTTTCTCCTTTCATCGTGTTATTTATGGTCCTTGGTATTGATGGAAGCAGTGATGATTATCGCCTTTATTGGGCTACCGAGGGATGTCCCTGTGCACACAAATAGATATGCACGCCGTTTCTCCCAACCCACTAGAGGGAAGCAGGGACACCGAGGGGGATAGAAGTCCTCACTCTCAAGGTCAAAGGACTGGGGCACAGTTCTCAAGTGCTCTAAGAGGAGGGAGAGCTTTCCTGGCCAGGCAGCTACCCTACTCTCCCCAGACCTGGCCAACCCACCTCAAGTCCACAGAGCCCAGCAAGTCCCTTGAGGCTCCTGCAGCCAGGAAGGAAGGGAGGAGTTCCCTATGAGTCTCTAACCTAGTTTCTTCACTGGCAAAATGCCAGGCCATCCCACAGCTGTGCTGGAACTCATGGACAGCTCCTACGGGCCGGAACCCATCCCTGAGAACATGACATGTTAGGGTGAAGGGTCCTGGGCGAGGAGCCAGAAAACCTGAGCTCTGGATCCAGGCCCACTCTTGGTGGTTTCTTGAGGCAAGTCACATGGGTCTCCATTTTCTCTACCTGCCAAAAGAATATAATGACCCTCTGCCAACCTCAGGGGGCTTGTGAAAGCACAGAAGCCTTTGGGCGCCCCATGCCCTTTGGTTCACTGACTGTCTTTCCCTGGAGCACAGGGAGGGCAGGAATCTCTGCTCTACCTCCTAGATTCTGTGTTGGGCCTCACGGGAACCACCAAGGTAAGAGCCAGGTGTGCACATTCTATGCCCACGTTCAGACACTCAGCCCTGGCGAAGGCCCCACAAGTGTGAGCTCCGAGGGCCAGAGAAGAAAAAGTTGCACACATCCAAAACATGCCTGGAAGTGTCCCAGCTGCACAGGCCCCCACCCTACCCCCAGGCAAAGCTTAAGCTCCTGGTACCAGAGGAGGAGGACTTTGTGTTTGGGATATAACTCATACCCTAGCCCTTTCTGCTGCCACTGTCTCAATAATTTCTCAGAATTCTTACATAATGGTGGCATTGAAAGGGACCCACCTTAGAGAACTAGTCCCAGATCCTTCCAGCAATCACTGACTCCCACCTTCGATCAAGCCCTGAGCAAGGTGCTAGAGCCACGGGGCAGGGTAGGGAGCAAGAAGGATCTGTGTGACTAATACAGAGACATTTAGGACAAGGTTCTTCATAGAAATTGATTTATTGGGAAACCCTCTAAATTTTCCTTCTTTCATATCCTTAAAAAGTAGGCTCAGCTCTGCTGGCTGTGAGGGACTAATCTGTGTTCCATGTCTCTGGTACCTATTCTACCAGAATCCTTCAGATGTCACTTGCTCAAGTTTACTTTCCAGATTATTTTATTGCTTGAATTCTTAAAAGATGGGGGAAAGAACAAAAGCAAAACATATTAACGTGGCCTTCAACCCAGACCCACTGAACATGCCCTTTGCAAGTGGCCCTGAATGCCCTGGGTGAGCCCTTCCCCTTCTAGGAACTGCCACCATCAGAATAAAACTGAAAGAAGCTGGGGAGCCCAGTTCCTCCCCAGCCCCAGAGCTAAAGAGCTGCCACTCCTTTTCTGACATTAATTATGCCCTCTTATCTGACTCTCCTTCCATTTGGTTAAGCCAGTCCCAGGAGGGGTAAAGTTCCTTCCTGGTTCATGTTCACCGAGCACAGAGGCTGGAAAGGAATTTTGTAAAGGATCTGAAATCCTTATGGCAGGTGCAGACCCATGACTGAGCCAAGGAGGGTAGCCCGGCCAGTAGCCTCCTACATCCCCTGCCAGAGTCCTTAGAAGGATACATGAGGGACAAAGGTGTTACCAGAGCTCTGCACCTTGGGCAGCAGGGTGACTTCAAAACATGAGGCTCCCAAACTGTAGAAAACAGCACATATAGAAGATCTGTGATTCCTCAAAACCATTGTGTTTTCTTTTAAAGCCTTTATCTATGTATACTGAATGATTTAAAACAGCAAAAAAGAACTTTTAGAAAACCTTCCTCCTTCATCTAACTCTTCAACTGCCTTTATTTATTTCTTAGGACTTTTCTTGTTGTTGTTGGGGGTGTATCAGGGATTGAACTCAGAGGCATTCGACCACTGAGCCACATTCCCAACCCTGTTTGGTATTTCATTTAGAGACAGGGTCTCACTGAATTGCTTGGCGTCTCGCTTTTGCTGAGGCTGGCTTTGATCCTCTTGATCCTCCTGCATCAGCCTTCCCAGCCACTGGGATTACAGGCATATGCCACAATGCCTGGCTCTTTCTTAATTACTTTTACCTAAATTTATAATCTTTTGGTTCCCTTTCTGCTATACCATACTCTTTTGAGGGGGAGGGGAAGGTGCTAGGTATTGAACCCAGGCCCTCAGGCATGCTAGGTAAGTGCTCTACCATGAGCTACACCCCCAGCCCTTTTTAAATTTTATTTTGAGTTGGGTTCCCTAAGTTGCTGAAACTGGCCTTGAACTTGAGATCCTTCTGCCTTAGCTTCTGGAGTTGCTGGGATTACAGGCTTGTATCATTGTGCTCAGATTAGCTTATACCACATAACTTTTGTCTATGTTGTTAGTAGCTTCATGGTTTTCATTTAAGGAGCTGCCAACGTCAGAGCTGGTACCACACCACTCATTCCTATATTGCTAGATATCTTGGTTGGCTGTGAGGGACTAAGCTGTGTTCCATGTCTCTGTGTTTCTGCATCTTGGTTAGAGATATGGGCTTGCTTGCCCCATAACTTGCCCCCTCACAGCTGTGAAAACTGTGACTAGAGGGTCCTCATTCCCTATTGAGAATGGCAGCACATTGTTGGCACCCATGTAGGTGATGGGTGTGGGGCGGGGACCTGGGCAAGGACATGTACTTTACACAGAAGCCACGGATTTTCCCTTCCTTCCCATACCTGTGCTTCTCTTGAAGGGAAATTTCATCACTGAGCTGGCCAAAATCCAGACAGCAGGAGAGGACAAAAAAATACCCTCGATAACAGGCCCCCAGGCGACCAGGGAGCTGTGCGACCCACCGAGAGAATTTTGTTTGGATCCAGGACAGCAGTGTCATAGTCTAGCTGTGACTAGCTGGTGGGACTGGCTGGGCTCCACCTCACCCTTTCTGTGTTCAGTTCTTCCTCCCATACTGTCAAGAGGGAGGGATCAGGAAGACCCTATAATGGCAAGAATCCGCTGATTCTTCTCAAACAGTGACTCTCCAACTTGAGCGGGCCTCGGAATCCAGAGGGGACTTGTTACTATGCTGAGGGCTGCACCCCAGCCCCGAACTTCAGACTCATTAGGTCTGGGATGGGGGCAGGGAATTTGCCTGTCTCATGAATTCCACTTGGCACCAATGCTGCTGGATCAGTGGTCAAACTCGGAAATGCTAATAAGTGTTTCTTAAGAGTACCTCAGAGGGCTGCTATCTGTTTAAGATCACCTTATTTTCTAGATGGAGCCTGTGGGACAGAAAGATGAGCCACTCAGCACAACAGAGAGGAAGCCAGTGAAATGTCCGTCTCAGGTAGGAGGGGCTGGGGGGGGGGTGGTAAGGGACCAAGTGACTTTGCTGAGAAGTGGGGTCTTCCCTGACCGAGACTTTAGCCCCCTGAGAGTCTTGGATCTGTTCTTTGCACGTGGGCCACTAGAAGAGTTCTAGAAGAACCGAAGCCCTTCATATCTATGGAAGGCACAGGAGCAAAGGCACTGCTCACCTGGCCACCAGGGATGGTCCCCCTCACCTACTCTGTTTCCCTGGCTCTGTGCTCCAGATGCCATTTCCAGCCCTCCCCCTCCCTCTGGGTAGAGAAGGAGTTAGGAATGATGGCATCTCAGTGGTGATGAAGGAGAGTCATTGTGGGTGTGTCCTAAACATGCCTCTGATATGTAGCAGGTGTGTAATTCCCATTGCCAAATATGTGGACCAGAAAATCACGGCAAATAAATAAATGAGATGTCTTCTACCTTAATACTAGTTAAAATGTTTAGCTTTGGTAATGAATTGGTACATTTGGGGTTCCTAGGCAGTAAGAAATATGTAATTCATCCTGTTTCTGTCTTGGCTTTGGCTGCCAAGAAGCTTAGAATTAATTTCTCATCAAGTTGCGTGTACTTAGCCTGGTAGCACCAACATCCAGGGTCATCCAAGAGAGAGAGAGACAGAGGTGCTGACTTGCAAACAGGGCATTTCATCAGTGAGCTCCTCCAGGGAATGATTGGGCATCGCAGGGAAGAGAGGCCAGACAATGGTTTTGTCATTATTAAAAGACGATGTAAATGCTCCCCATTGGCCAAAAGTATTACTAGATGATAAGCCCTGATTATTAAGAGATACAGATTTCTGGGTCAAGGTTACAACATATTACATTTCCCTGCAGGAGAGCCCCTATCTCTTCACCTACAAGAATAGCAACTCCCCGAACAGGTTTCGAAAACCCCAAGAGAAGCTTGAGGTAAGGAAAGTTCTTTTTGAGACTGACAAATGAGTGGATGGGCCGCACATCTTGATGAGTTTTTGGAACCTTCCAAATGGGTTTTATTTTATTTATTTATTTATTTATTTATTTTTGTCCTGGGGATTGAACTCAGGGACACTAATCATTGAGCCACATTCCCAGCCTTATTTTGCATTTTATTTAGAGACAGGGTCTCATTGAGTTGTTTAGCACCTCGCTGTTGCTGAGGCTGGCTTTGAACTCCCCACCCTCCTGTCTCAGTCTCTCAAGCTGCTCAAATGGTTCTTTGTGTCCTGGAATTTCATTTGCCTCTGTGAACACTGGGAGCTGCAGAGGGCCAGAGGCTGCCATAGGCATCTGAAGTTCAGTCAGGGTAGGCTCTGGGAGAGTGATGGGTCTAGTGTGTGGCTAGCAAATCTTCCTACAATACTCTCTTGGAACCACCCTGGCACCTGCTCTTATGGCATGGTGGGGTATTCATGCTGCTTGTTATTGCCTGTTCCCAATTTGTGGGATGCAAGACAGGACTCCTCAGACACTTCCCAAACCTCTGACAAGCACTTCTATGTAAATGTGAACTCTTGATCTGACCAGAAAGCTAGGGAAGGGTAGAGAAAAGTGGTGTAGTCTGGAACCAGTCAGTACGCAGACCAAATGGCCCTCAGGGGTTGTCTACACCCACAGAGGTCAGGTCACACTCTCACATCTTGCTTATGGCTTATCTCAGGCATGTCTTTCTGATACCTCCTGTGGAGATTAGATAGGGCACTCTGCACTCCTCTGAGGAGCCAAGAAATACTTACAGGTGGGTGCCTTTGTTTTGGGGGAACTGGGGACCAAGGTGGGCCAAATTGAATTGGGGCCTAACCCTTGCCTTCCTATTTGACAAAAGAGGGTAAAGTTTACTCCAAGTGATGAAAGTTAAGTTCACGGCCTGGGCCTCCACCCTGAGACCCTGTGTAAAGGACTTGGTGGTCAACTTGTCCCAACATCACAGCTGAGTCACATCAGGAGGCCGTGTGGTTCAGAGGGTAAGATAACTGGCTCCGGACTCTTCTGCTTACTAGCTGGGTGTCAGTGAGCAAAGGTCCTTGACCTCTCCATGCCTTTTTTTTTTTTTTTAACCTGGGAAGTAGTGACAGTATCATCCTACCACAGAATTATGAAATCACATGTTAATAAATACAAAGCATTTATAATATTTTTGTGGCATAGCATGAGTCCTATATAAACATTGCTCTTATTATCACCTGATAGGAGGGAGTAATAAATTCCTTCAGGACACACTTAGGAAGCACAGGCTGTGAACTTCCAGGCTCAGTGAGTGCAGAGACTCAGGGTCAGTACTCCATAACTATTTGTTGACTGAATAAATAGAATGATAGATTGATCCAGGCGTGGGAATAAAAGCCTATCTTGGGACATTACTTGCCATGGGAGGGAGGATGGACTTCATGCCGAAGTTAATACAGAGTAGTAATTTACTTCTTCAACCAACAAATACTTGTTGAGCATCTACTGTGCCAGCTGCTGTTCTAGGTTCTGGGGACACAAGAATAAGGAGCACAGTCAAAACTCCCTGGCTTCATGAAGAATTTGGGCAGGGGAGCGCCATAGCTATGTTCTCTTGAGAGAGGCCACTCTGAAGGGACTTGGAAGGCTGCAAGCCTGTGAGCCAGAAGTTGGTGGCTCTGGGGAAAGCTGCAGTGTTCCAAGCAAGAAATAACCAAGGCTGAGCTCAGGCAAGGAGGAGGCACCAGAGAGGAGGCGGTGGATTTGTAGCCCTGGGAAAGGATGCTGTGGACAGTGGGATAGGAGGGACGAAGGGAAAGGAGGAAGAGTAAAAGTCACCAAGGTTTTTGTTTTCTAATCTTAAATTATAGTTTTCAAAATAGAGGCCTACTCCCGACCCAGTTTCCAATTGAGCAAGGTCCATTTCTTCTTATTTCTCTGTGTGTCTCATTTCAGGTGAGAGAAGGAACAGAAATCATATGTCCTGACAAGGAACCCTCCAACACGGTCCCCACCTCAGGTACACAGCTTTTGTCAGTGAATTTTAAACTCATGGGAAGCCTGAAATCATCCAAGTCAGAGCAACCTCAGGACGGCCAGGCAGCCTAACCCCACACTATCTGAACTACTCCCCAGGGGATTTGCAAGGACAACAGAAATTGTTCTCTGTGTGTGTATTTACAAGGGCACATGAGTATTTGATTAGTCTTTAAAATATGATAGCATCATTATCAGGAAGCATTTATTGAGCACTGATCTTATGGTAGGCCGTGTTCTGAAAGAGCCCAAGGGTAGTTGAGTGAATTGAGGTCACCATCTCTGATTTGAAAGTGAAGTGACTCTTTCTCCATGAAAGAAAAAGTACATTTAAACTGAGAAAGCAAAACTAGCCAGTCCGTAGTTCCTGCCGAGGTTACCTGCGGATTGCATTTGAATGCTACACAGTGCCCACAGTACACACACTCCTACAGATGTGCATTCTCATGCCTCTCAGTATTTCTCAAATATGAGCCTGTTGCTGGATTCTGAATGTGAGACTCATGGAATGTTCTATGAAATCATCAGCAACCTCCTCAAAGAGGTGCTGCCCAAGGACTGCCCCTTTTCTTCCAAACAAGGAACCTAGGAATGAAGGCTTTGTGCATATGGTCTATGTGATGTCACCTGGTAGCTCTCATGACTCAAAACATTAGCCCAAGAGCATCCGTGCTGTGGGTCCCTGTGCTTGGTCCTGGAGGGTGACTGGATGTGTTCATTTATTTGTTCACTTCATTAGTTAAAGAATTGTTTAATGCCTCCTGTGTACCTTCTAGGAGTTTACATTCTAGTTGATCTATTGCTCTCATGGCTTCAAGATTATCAAAAAGATAGAAAATTAAGTTTGGAGATGTCACAGTGCCTCCAAGGAATTTCCATGGATGAAAAGTCTTTGTGGTCAGATTGACTCCTTATGCTGTGAATAGAGGAAGTAAATGCCATGGCTTACACTTGCCCTCCACATATGTCAAATTAAGCCAAATGACTGGCAAGTAAGTTAAAAATCTTGATATTGACTCTGTTCCATGCTATAACACATAGTTCACTGTACTTAGTCTCTTTTCATTGCTATAACAAAGTATCGGAAATTTGATACTTATAAAGAAAAGAGGTCTATCTACTCACAGTTTGGGAAGTTAAATGTCCAACATCAGGTGACCTATCTGTCCAACCTCCGGTGATATCATCTTGACTGGGTCACAAAGTGGTAGAGAAATGGGAAGGGAATTGGTCATGTGTGGACATGTCAAGTGCATGAGGTGACCACACTTTATAACAACCCACTCTTATGAGAACTAATTCATTTTATGAGACCAGAATTAATGTCTTCCAAGAGCAATGCCCCCAGTGATCTAATTACCTTGCACTAGGTCCCATCTCTTAAAGTAATACCACTACACTGAGGATCAAGGCCAACACTTGAATCTTTGCCGGACAAACCACATCCAAACCATAGAAGGGACACAGATCTTACCATGCATTTATCTCTAGAGTTCTTGTCCCTACACTTAGTGACAATTCATTCCTATTGGTTAGTTTACCAATTGGACTTTAATAGCAGAAATAAAAGGCCAACCTTCTACATAGGACCTCCTATGGCAAAAACCCTTACTCAGAGATAGAGATATGTGTGTGTATGTATATCTGGATAGAGATAAAGTGTCAATCTGAATGTTTTAATAGCCATACTTTTTTCAATGAAATAAAATCTATTCCTTTCTAATCTTATCACTCTGAAAGGATGATCTATGATTTTGCAATCTTTTGGTTGCATTTTGATTGATAACATTTTGCAATCTTTCTGAATTATGTTTCTGTCATGACAACCAATCCATTAGGACATATCTCAACATCTAAAAACCAGATAAAATATGAGCCTCTTTACCCCCTGACCCTGAAGATCCTTGTGCTTATTGGTGCTTGAAGATGAAAGAGTAAGAAATCTCAAGACCTTAAGATCTGAGATCCCTTGGTGATAGGGGCTGTTTGAATAAACAGCTAGGTAGATTTAGGGCTTCCTGAGCTAGCTGATGTGACAGAGGACCATAACACTCACTTCATCTACCCGGGGGCAGCACTCCTACATGCGTGTTCCAGATTCTGAATATCTAGAACATTTTTTTTTCTGGAAAGTGTTATCCAGAAAAATAACCACTGCTAACTGAACAATAATGAAAAACACGTTTCTATGACTAACCATACTTGTTCTATTGTGATCAACGAGGGAGGATTGATAAGGAGGCACAGGGCCACCACATTATTTTCCCTTGATAATTATCATGTTTCTAATAAATTCTTTCCCTCTTTTGGAGACCATGTTTGCAGTCATGCCAATTCTGATATATGTCTTGGAAGAACTGGTCACCTTATGTTGATATCTCCAATGCCTCAGCATGTGATAGAAGCCCAGTAAATGTTTGTTGGATGACTCTGAATTACTCTAACTCATCAAATCAATTCTCAGAGTTGAAAAGATCTAAAAAAAATCAGCCAGACCAAAGTAACTTCCATTAAAATTATTTTGCACTATCTTATAACTAGTTTGCCTTCATAATTGTTTTCAAAGCCTTCTTTACAGTCCCCTTTCTTAGTGTTCCTCTCAATCCACAGATGCATGGATCTAAATATCACCCAAAATGATATTTCCTAATAGGATAGTTCAAGTCATCACAGTCTGTTGCCTTTGACAGTCTGGGTACCTCATTCTTGTCACGCTTCATAGCTCATGGGTGATGAACCTTATCCATTGATTTGTGGGGCTTTGAGATAAGATATAGAGAATTGATACATGTAATTTTTATAATCAATTGGCATTTGGTAGTTAATAAAAAAAATGCTATTAAGTTTTCCTTCCCAGTCAATGCATATGTGCAATTTGCTGAGTGCTCTCTCTCAAGGGCTTGTCAATTTTGTAGACACTTGAATCAATATTTTATGTTACTGGCTGGCCCTCTCTCACATGGGGTTAGGATAGCCAAGAAAAAATATGGTGGGTCTAGTAGCTGACTTGAGGTTTTCCCAGTGGAAAAAACTTCCTGCAAATAAGAATGGCCATGAGGAGCAAGAGGGAATGTAGTTTGGTGGCTATCTAGTGGAACTGGCTATCTGAGGTCAAGCTGCTAAGTCCATGGAGAGGGAAAATTTTGTAGCTTTTGAAAATAGGGGTCCCCAAAGCTAATTCTATGCTGCTGTCACCAAAATGACAAGCCAGCAAGATTCATTCATTTTAAACCATTGATTCCTGCTTTAGTTTCCAGTATCATTTATTTAACCCATTTAGCTACATTGAACTCTTCAAAAACTAAAACAGGCAGCCCACTTATAGCACCAGGTGGCTGTTGCTAGCGGTCCCGACCCATTGTGAGCCAGCAGTGTCATGTTCATGTACTAGGTCCTGAAGCTGTTTCTATGGTCACCACCTGCTCATGGCTCCTGTGAGTTGGCCTAGGCTGTCATCAGGAAGTCATGGTGCCCCACAGGGCCAATAGTCTACTCTCCCCAGGTGCAGCCAGCCTATTGAACAACCTCAAATTCACCCCCAAGACATTTATTCATGTTTCCTTGCCCCACTGTTGTTATCTTTTAAAACTTTAAGAGCTGTAAAATCCCTGTCACAGACCACATAGCCTTTAATTTAATTCTTTTAAATTTATATATATATATATATATATATATATATATATATATATATATATATATATATATATTAATTGGCACATAGTAATTATACATACTTACGGGGTACAGTGTGGCATTTCAATACATGTATACAACGTGCAAGGGTCAGACCAGACTAATTGGCAGACCTACCACCTCGGGCCTGTATCATTTCTTTGTGAATACATTTCTTGAGCTTCTGCTCCGTGCAAAGTATAATCACATAAACTCATACCAAGGACTCCAAGGGCAGAAACAAGGTTTCAGTCTGTGCCAGCAAACTGCCACCACTGTGGAGGTAATTTCACATATCCTTAATATCAGAGAGTGAATGGGATGGGCAGCCCTCGCTGACAATTAAGAGTTGGTTTTTCAGATCATAGCTGCAGTGGTTTAAGTTGCTGGGGTCCATAAGACAAAACACCAGTGCCCAGCCCTGTTCCTGGGGACAGCTTTCCATGTACTAGAGACTGTCTTCCCCATTCCTTACTCTGGAAGTTTCCTCGCTCTTCCTAATACTTCATCAGAGCTCAGAGGGCCTTCTGATAAGAGGCTCCCTCTCTGGAAATCTCGATGAGTTAATGATATGTTTATCAACTTCTTTCAAGGTAATGGACAGTTTGTACCAGATAATGTTTAGCTAATCAGTCCACACAAATTTAATCTTATCTCTAAATGGTTCTTTTTCCAAGGAGAGCAATTTCTAAAGCATTTTGCTGTATTTCCAAGCCATGTCTTTGTCGTATATGATGACATTATAAATCTCCAACCAAGGTCTAAAGAAAATTAAACCAGTGAAATGCTCTGGAGTCCATCCTAACAATAAAATCCCAGATAAGTCACCTCCTCCTACCCAGGCTGATTCCACTGATTTATTATCTCTTGCTGAGAATCCTTCCAACTGATCAAGTGGAAACCAACTCCCCCCCCCACCAGCCCTGAAACAATTTGTCTCTCTTTTTCTACACACACACACACACACACACACAGAGAGAGAGAGAGAGAGAGAGAGAGAGAGAGAGAGAGAGAGAAATGGACAAATTTAGAGAAAGGAATGGCCAATTTCAGCCACATTTTTAGCAAATCATAATAACAAAGCTTTTTGAAGCAAATCTGTCCATCTCATCCATATTTTACTAGCCTCCAAAGATTTCCCCTAACCTTTGCATACCAGCTCGTGTTCAGAGAATTCATTCTATTGTGGCAGTAAGAATGTAGTGATTCACTGTCATCACTAGGAGCTAAAATAATCCATCTCAGGTTGAGGGGGAAGGGGCTTATTTTCCATTTGGCTGCCTTTTTGACCCACAGCCTGACTCCTTTGAGAAAAGGTCATTTTCAAGGTCTCCAGTTTAGCCCTGTAGATGTGTGCTAACATGTGCAGCTGACTTTGTGATTGTATATTGTTCTTCTAACCACATAGTGTAGCTGTGGAAGGCTGGGAGGTATCAGCTATAATCATGTAGAAGAGTGTGTGTGTGTGTGTGTGTGTGTGTGTGTGTGTGGGTATTCAAGGCATGGTGACCAGGAGGAGGGAGGACTCAGAAGGTCGTCACTCAGTGAACCCACCCTCTGGCTTTACACTATGGCTGCAGCTGTGTAAGAACCAATTTGTACATAGACATGGCAGGAATGGCCCTGGCCTTTTCATCTACATCAAAGATAAGCCACTGTCAACAGCTTCAAAAATCAAGAGCGTCTCTACCATTAGTTCTCAAAGTGTGGTCCCAGATAGGACTGGCAGCATCAGCAGTACCTGGGAATTTGTTCAACTTGCAAATTCTTGGACTCACCCCAGATCTTCCGAATCAGAAATTCTGAGGGGAACCCGGCTGCCTGTGTTTTAACAAGCTCATCAGGTGACTGACGCAAGATTGAGTATCAGGACTGCTAATCTGAATATTTTGTATGCATATATTCAGAACTTTGGGCGTGTCAGTTTGTGTCCTATCATAGGAAGTAGCAGGGACTTTTCCCATGAGAGCAAATGCTCATGGGCATGGCACTTCCTCCCATACAGACAGCATGGCCAAGGCATCTCATGGGAGGAGACAAGACCTGAAGGTGCTTCTGAGCATCCTTTCCTCTGAATGCCGTACAGCCTGCTATGCAGATATCATTACTCAACCATGATTTGGGTGTTGAGGGCTGCTACGGGTTGATTATAGTCCAGCTATGCCAAAAGGATTGCCCGTGAGTCACTGCAGCAGAGAAAGCTGCCCAGGAGGCCTCCTGAAGACAGCTCCAGTTTATTCATCTCAAGCCATGGGCCACTTAAATGATAGGCTTCTTGTTCCATGGTGGGCCAGTCCCTGGAGCTAACACTGTATGAGGCTTCTTCTGAAGCATGAGAACTATTCTAACAACTTAGTAGTGCAAAGATGAAGCCATGGCAAAGTCAGGGTGACCTTGGGAGTAAGGTATTTGGGGGAGAGGGAGGAAAGTTTATGACTGAAGGGACAGAGTTATATATATATGGCATGAGGAATTCTAGGTGTGGTTCCCAAAATGTGCTTGGGATGTTGACATGTGTGTGTTAGGCAAAAGGGATAGATACACACAGGGTAGATGCATGTATGTTCATAAATACATACACAGCAACACTCATCTTCATCTCCTGACTTGTTAGCCAGGAATAAAAGACCCGCATCCCTAGGCTACCTTTCCAGTGTTATTTTGTGTTAGTCTCACAAGTCCTTAAACCAAATTGTACCACTAGCTGTGCTTTAGATACATACATTTTACTCTACTGTAGCCCCTCTACCCTTCCATCCAAAACACCTTGCCCTCCCAGACTCATCCCACCATTCCCTGGAGCCTAATTCATGTGATGCCTTTTCTATGAAGTCTGCTCTGACATCCTCCCCTGCCATGCCTCTGGGGAGCCCATCCCTCCAGCTCTGGACCTTCTTAACAATTTGCACCTCCTACAGTGCTTATCAAGCCATCATTTTCATAAGTAGGGATGCCCCCACACTCTCCATAGCCTATGAGCTACGGGAGAGCCATCTCCATTTCTGGTCACTGTGTTGTCCTTAGAGCAGCAGCTGCTGACTGGTGCCCAGCATGCTTGTTGCTGGAGTCAATAGCTACATGACAATATGTGATAAAATGCAAGAAATTCTAAAAAAACTAAGAAATTTTTAAAAACATTTAAATTATAAAATCCAATATAAAACAGTTTAGTACTTCTTCCCCAAAAGGTTAAGCATAGTATTATCACATGATTCACCAATTCTACTCTCAGGGTAAATAGCCAAAATAATTGAAAGTAGTTTTCAAATAAATCTTTGCACACAGATGTGTATGGCAGCACAAATGCCCATGGATGCATCAATGGGTAAAGAAAAGTGGTATGCCCATTCAGTGTAATACTACTCAGCTATGAAATATCTGGCATATTGATGTATCCAAGCATATAGTTGAACCTCAAAATCATTATGCAGAGTAGAAGAAGCCAGACACAAAAGGCCATATATTGTGTAACCTATTTATCCTAAACATACAGAATAAGTAAATTTATAGAGAGATAAAAGCAGATTACTAGTTGCTAAGGTCTGCAGGGAGGGAAGATGGGAAGTGATTTATTGATGGGTACAGGGTCTTCCTTTGGGGTAATCAAATATTCTGGAACCAAATAGTGCTGCTGGTTGTACATTATGATTGTTAACCTTGAAATAGGTTATGTTTGGTGACTTTTACCTCAATTAAAAATAAAAAACTCAGTGGTAAAAGTACTTCCCTTTTCACTCCAGAGAAATTGGGTTGCTCTTTCATAGGATGATGTAACGTTTTATCCCAAATCACATCAAAGCCTAGAATAGATTAAATATGGATTCCATCTCCACTTCAATTCCTTCTTTACTCACAAATAGCCTTGTAGCATCTGTGTGACCTACAAAGCAGAAGATCCCCTTTTAGAGCTCCTACCCTCTGCCCCAAGGAGGAGACCCACACTTGGGCTCCTGGCTGCCATTGCTTAACCCTATCGGCAGGATGGGATTTTCAGATCTTTTTTCCAAGGTGTGTTCCTATAAACTCACTTTCTCTCCATTTTCCTGGAAGATATTCACTGGTTTTCAGGGGAGAGAGGTCCAGAGATTTCCTGGAACTCCTACGTGCCATTCACTCCAGTTTGTATTCTTAGTTCATAGGCTGAAGGCGGCTGACATCAAGGTCATTGGAGCCATAGGTGACTCTCTCACGGTAAGTTACTCTGATTTTAGAAGGGAAGGGTGGGAAGGGAGGTTTTGATGGATTTGAGAATGTGGAGGAAGAAATGGAGAGAGGAAGTTTCACTCCTGGCTCTTAAAGATGGTCCAGGCCTCATCTCCGGGCCTTCCCCATTCTATCTGCCCACCCCAGCATCCAGCGTTCCTGGCCCACCACGTTTTCCCATCTCTACTCTGACCTCATCACTCCCCCTCCCCCCATACTGGAGTGAATGGGAAAACAGGAAGTGGAAGGACCTTTGAGAGAGTGTGGGTGGCAGAAGTGGCCACCCCAAGTCACACAGCCCATCAGTGGTAGGAGCATTGGACTAGATCTCCTGGCCATGATGTAGAAGTCTTCAGACCCAGTGGTTTGATTTGTCCATGTAGGAAAGCGGAGGGAAGGTGCTGAGGCAGGGGTGAGGAGTCCCTGGGACAGGGACAAGTGCTAACGGGGGCAGGGAGGTGCAGGGGTGAGAAACAGGAGTCAGTGGAAGAGGTGCATGTTCCAAAGATAACCAAGCCCATCTCTGCAGCTGCCCCATGGTCTACCCTAGACATCACAAAAAGCAATCCACAGAGAACAGAATAAGGCCCTTAGAGAGCCTGGATCTGGGGTTCTCAAATGTCTCCAGACATAAGCACCCGTCCAGAACCCAGCTGCTCTTCCCTGAGGGGTTAGTAGAGTGTGGACTCTCCCCAGGACTGGATGACACCTTTCCTGTCTGTGCCTGTTCACAATGACATTAGTTTCCTCAGTATACCCACAACAAGAGGTCTGACTTTCCTTACATTCAGCCAATAAAGAAGGTGTAGTGAGTACCAAAGGCCACCCAACTTGTGCCCAGGCCAGAACTCAGGGATCTAAGTCCAGGATCCTACCCTTGTACTGTGGCAGCCTCCTCCATGGCCCTCTGCAACTCCTTACCCCCAAGGCCCCACTGTAGCTGCACAGAGGCACCTTCACACACTGCTCATCCCAGCCACATCCTGCTCAGCGGGGCCTGATGTCCTCTCCATCTAACCTCCTGGGCTCCTGAAAGATGCTCTTAGGAAAAGGAGCCATCAAGAATCCTGTGGCTTGCCAGGCATAGTGACACATATCTGTAATGCCAGGCACAGTGGCACATATCTGTAATCCCAGTAATTTGGGAGGCTGAAACAGGAGGACTACAAGTTCAAGACCAGCCTCAGCAAATTAGTAAGGCCCTAAGCAACTTTTCAAGACCCTGTCTCAAAGTAGAAAAAAATATAATAATAAAAAGGGCTGGGTATGTGGCTCAGTGGTTAAGTGTCCCTGGATTCAATCTCTAGTACCAGGGGAAAAAAAATCCCATATCTGCTCAGGACTACCTGGGGAGGCAGCATCTTGAGTGTGACATACCAAGCAGGTAGCATAAGAATTGGGTACAGAAGATTGAGGAGCAAACCCTGGGAGCATCCTCAACACGCCCTTTAGAATGACTCTGCTCAGGAACAGCATGCTTTAGGTGAGGGACATGCACCTGGAGAGGGGTTCACACTGTAGGGTTTTAAAAAGCCCTACTTTCAGCTGAATTAAGAAACATGGATTTCATCATATTGCTATTTTTTAAAACTATACATGTATGAGACATAAGGATATGAAAGGATTATGGTATGTTTCCTTTTAGGATGTATTTCACGACTTTAAAAACCGAGGAACATAGGACCCTGAAATAGGCCCGCTAAGGAATACATGCCATGGCTTGTTTTGAGCCCTGGGCTTGCTGCTTGCCCTTGGTCCTGGCCCAGGCAGCCTTTCTCAGGATGTGCACAGTGCCAGGCTTTCCCCAGGGGAGCCTTTCTGAAGAGGCAGGAAGTGCCTGCAGATGTGGCGCCATCTAGATCTGGACTGCAGAGACCATCCAGGCCGTGGTGGCTGGGATGAGAATGAGGAGGCGGGCAGCTGGGGGACCAAGGGAAACCGGGGGGACTCATGCCTCATTGTTCCCTCTCAGGCAGGCAACGGGGCCGGGTCCAAGCCTGGGAACATCCTTGACGTCATAACTCAGTACCGAGGCCTGTCCTGGAGGTGAGTGAGGGCACAATAGGGCCCTGAAGACCGCAGAACCTTCTAGAAAGCAATGCTTCAAGAAGGGGATGGGCCTCCTAGTTCTTTTCCATGACTAATTCTAGGTTTAATTTGAGGAAGGTATTTACCAGCTCCCTCAAACCCCCATAGTCCCTAATATAGGAAGTAAGATCTGAACAGGAGTGGGGAGTGGGGGCTGGGGGAGAAACCACATAAATGTTTGGGTTGGAAATGCTTCTCTGTGATGTAATCTCAGAAGGAGGCAGTGGCCTGAGTGATGAGTGGGTCCTGGCTTTGAGAACTGAGTTGTATCTGAGCCCCACCTACCAGCTCTATGTGACCTTGGGCACTCGTTACTTAACCTCTCTGAGCTTGTCTCTTCATCTTGGATGCAGGGATAATGTTATTGCTCAAGGATTAGTGAGAATTTAAGTGTCCAGCCCAGTGCCCGACACAAAATAGGTCTAAATGGTAGATGGGATCATTATAAATGGCCTTCATTCTTCAGAGGAAGCAAGGCTCAAGAGAGGGCAAGCAACCTGTTCAAGATCACACAGCCAGATGATAAAAGAAAAAGAAACCAAGAAGATGGTTCCTGACCCTATTTGGCTCATTCTACCAACACATATTACTTCAGGCAGGCTGATCCTGCTCTCCCTGTGGTCTAACCACTGCCACAAGCTATGGTGAGGAGGACTCGCACCGTGTGATAAAAGGCTGGCTCAGGCACATTTGGTGTGTCCTCAGCTTGGAATGTGGCATCTCCATCCTACACCGGTTTTAATCCAAGTGCAGAATCCCTGGCTTCCTTTTCATGTTGCGCAGTTAAATCCCGAACATGTGGGGAACCTTTTTGATGCTTCTAGCTATACTTGGCACAGAATAAGAGGATACAGAAGAGCAGAGATTCTGGATAATGCCATGTATTTCCATGCCTAGGAACCCATCTACCTTTGGTCTTCTTGGAATTTTAGCACTGGACTGGGAGACGGTTTTCATCTAGACCATGCCCTTTAAAAATGACTTTTAAATAGAAAGAAAAGAGAGCAGGGAAAATTTTTTACATTGTATTTTTACTAGTAACAGGCAGCTGTGGTGTCTAGTTGGGGAAGGGCTGGCAGAAGAATGGCCACTGTACCTTTGGAAAGCAGGGTGTGGGGAACCCACCTAGTCACCCCCGCCCCCTGCAGACAGGTCATCGGAGCTCAAAGTTCAAAAGCAAACAAAGCAGCCATGACAGCTTAAATCCATTTTTGGTGTGGATGTGACAATTGGTGGGAGAGGGAAAAGCATTGTACTCTGGTTTGTTGTTCAGTCCTTTACCTAAATGATGGGAGAGGGCCCGCCCTCTGGCTGTATTTCAGGAGAAAGGTCTGTTCTGATTGTCTGAAGCTGTCAGCATCGCTGGCATTTAAACCTCCGTTTTCTTTTTTGGTTCCCAGTGTCGGCGGAGACCAGAACATCAGTACCGTGACCACCTTGGCCAGTGAGTAGCGCAGCCTGAGTGCCTTGTGGCAGGCTGGGGGACCCGCGCCCTCCGCAGCTTCTCCTGGAGCGAAGCGCGGGCGGCGGGAGCCAGCTGCGTGCAGTAGGGGGCGCTGCTTCCCCAAGGCTGCCACCGCGACCCAGCTTTCTGAGTGGGATTAAAACCTTGGAGTTTAGGGGTTTTAAAGAAGGAGCATAAGAGAGGGAGGAGAATTTCCTTTGTTCAAGGAGGAGTACGAGAGGGAAAAAGAGCTCAGACCAAATCTTAGTGCCGGTTATTTAAAAAATGATTCAAAAAGAAGAAAAGGGTGGGAATCCTCTCTACTTTGCCTGTCATTCATTCTGAGCAGAACATCCGAGAGGCCCAGAGAGAAGCTTGGGCTGCTTGTGGCGATTCTGTGTGTCGCTTTATGAACCGCAACGAAAGATAAAGCTTCTTTGTTCAGACTGTGCAAACACAGCCGTGTTTGGGGCTTAACATTTTTCTTGATTACTTCAATAACAACCTGCTTGGTATGATTTTTTTTTTTTTTTTTTTTTTTTTTTAAGCCTGGCTGCATTCTCTGGCAGGTCTTATTCATCTTTTGATTTTCTTTGGTACATACCCATCGCAGTGCTTTCTTAAAGTACACCTGCAGTGAATGTTAATGTTGAGTTATTTCCCTTCAAAGTCTTCTGGCTAATAAGTTTGCCAAAGAGGGAATTAATTGGTCTAATTCACATTAACTTTTCTCCTAGATATTTCTTTGTAATATATCTTTAGGAGCTAATAAATTATTTAAATTATTTTTGTTGTACTGGGGATTGAACCCAAGGCTTTGCATGTGCTAGACAAGTGCTCTACCACTGAGATACACCCCCAGAACTGCCTTCTCCTTTTAAAAAGTGTGTGTGTGTGTGTGTTTATTAATGGCACTGGGAATTGAACCCAGGGGCATTCTACCACTGAGCCATATCCCCAGTCCTTTTTTTCCTCCCCCATTTTTTTTAAAGAGAGAGAGAGAATTTTAATATATTTTTTTTTAGTTTCCAGCAGACACAACATCTTTGTTTGTATGTGGTGCTGAGGATCGAACCCGGGCCGCACGCATGCCAGGCGAGGGCGCTACCGCTTGAGCCACATCCCCAGCCCTTTTCTTCTCCCATTTTGAGACAGTGTCATGAGAAGTTGCCCAGGCTGGCCTTGAACTTGTGGTACTACTGCCTCAGTTTTCTGAGTGGCATGAGCCACATTTTAAGTTGCTGAGACTTTGATGACAGGGATGCTAATCTTCACTTAGGCAGAACTGATCAGACTTTACATTTGTTATCTGGTTGGGTTATTGGCATATCATATTGAATTTAAATAGGTACAGTTCTATGCCCCAGTACTCCCTGTCCTCTTGATTTCTAGTCTACACGCAAGACCTATAAATAAACTGCCCTACTGCTAGGCAATAGTTTGGGATGCTTTTGTGAGCATGATTAACTTGGGTATGACATAGCCCAGCATATACAACAGTTTGCTGGACTTTCTCATTCCCAGGCTGTTATTGCAGACAAGATGACTGGAAATCATCTAGTTTAAGATCTTTTGCCAAAGTAATTTACAAAGGATTAAGGCAACATCAACCCTCAGGTGGATCCCACCCTCTGATACACTTAACCCAAGGAATGGTGGCTATTCCGACTTCTTTTTGCTAGACATGCAAAGATAATTTGATTGTAGGGGCTGAATTATTCTTGGGGGAAATAACTACAGGGAAATGCGTGAGAAATTTATGAGATTGTAAGCTCAAAAAAAGAACCTCTTCCCAAGCCCCTGTTTAATTTAATTCGGCATATACTCCAATATACTCCACTGCTGGGTGCTCAGAAA